>NC_086194.1:64624588-65945483 GCF_035770615.1 Melospiza melodia melodia | reverse complement strand
TAGTTGTCCAAAACAGCTTCCAATCGAATGTTCCTGTGATTGGAAAAGTCAGGAGAGTGCAAAGGTACTGTTTTCTATCAGTTGGCAAGGTGCGCACACAATCCCAGTGTTGTACAGCTTGCTTCTTCACCTTCCCGAAGCTGCCGCTCTCGCCGGCTGCCGGAGCCAAGAAGCGGCTTCTTCGCGCAAAGACGATTGTGCCGCTCACAGTGCTCTCCTTAGCGCGGCTTCTGCGAAAGACGCCCGGCAGCGGCTCTTACCTCCGGAGAGCATCCTACCTTCGTCTTTCGCGTCTTTTGTAGTCTACATCTTAGCAAAACGCTTTTCCACTATGTCTGGCTAGGAAAAACTGTGCCAGCACAGAAAACATCTCCCATCGTGTTCTAGAAGTTGCACGGATGTCTGCCAAGTGTTTGGCAGGAAGAAAAGAAAAGTTGTCCAAAACAGCTTCCAATCGAATGTTCCTGTGATTGGAAAAGTCAGGAGAGTGCAAAGGTACTGTTTTCTATCAGTTGGCAAGGTGCGCACACAATCCCAGTGTTGTACAGCTTGCTTCTTCACCTTCCCGAAGCTGCCGCTCTCGCCGGCTGCCGGAGCCCAAGAAGCGGCTTCTTCGCGCAAAGACGATTGTGCCGCTCACAGTGCTCTCCTTAGCGCGGCTTCTGCCGAAAGACGCCCGGCAGCGGCTCTTACCTCCGGAGAGCATCCTACCTTCGTCTTTCGCGTCTTTTGTAGTCTACATCTTAGCAAAACGCTTTTCCACTATGTCTGGCTAGGAAAAACTGTGCCAGCACAGAAAACATCTCCCATCGTGTTCTAGAAGTTGCACGGATGTCTGCCAAGTGTTTGGCAGGAAGAAAGAAAAGTTGTCCAAAACAGCTTCCAATCGAATGTTCCTGTGATTGGAAAAGTCAGGAGAGTGCAAAGGTACTGTTTTCTATCAGTTGGCAAGGTGCGCACGCAATCCCAGTGTTGTACAGCTTGCTTCTTCACCTTCCCGAAGCTGCCGCTCTCGCCGGCTGCCGGAGCCCAAGAAGCGGCTTCTTCGCGCAAAGACGATTGTGCCGCTCACAGTGCTCTCCTTAGCGCAGCTTCTGCCGAAAGACGCCCGCAGCGGCTCTTACCTCCGGAGAGCATCCTACCTTCGTCTTTCGCGTCTTTTGTAGTCTACATCTTAGCAAAACGCTTTTCCACTATGTCTGGCTAGGAAAAACTGTGCCAGCACAGAAAACATCTCCATCGTGTTCTAGAAGTTGCACGGATGTCTGCCAAGTGTTTGGCAGGAAGAAAGAACAGTTGTCCAAAACAGCTTCCAATCGAATGTTCCTGTGATTGGAAAAGTCAGGAGAGTGCAAAGGTACTGTTTTCTATCAGTTGGCAAGGTGCGCACACAATCCCAGTGTTGTACAGCTTGCTTCTTCACCTTCCCGAAGCTGCCGCTCTCGCCGGCTGCCGGAGCCCAAGAAGCGGCTTCTTCGCGCAAAGACGATTGTGCCGCTCACAGTGCTCTCCTTAGCGCGGCTTCTGCCGAAAGACGCCCGGCAGCGGCTCTTACCTCCGGAGAGCATCCTACCTTCGTCTTTCGCGTCTTTTGTAGTCTACATCTTAGCAAAACGCTTTTCCACTATGTCTGGCTAGGAAAAACTGTGCCAGCACAGAAAACATCTCCCATCGTGTTCTAGAAGTTGCACGGATGTCTGCCAAGTGTTTGGCAGGAAGAAAGAAAAGTTGTCCAAAACAGCTTCCAATCGAATGTTCCTGTGATTGAAAAGCCAGGAGAGTGCAAAGGTACTGTTTTCTATCAGTTGGCAAGGTGCGCACACAATCCCAGTGTTGTACAGCTTGCTTCTTCACCTTCCCGAAGCTGCCGCTCTCGCCGGCTGCCGGAGCCCAAGAAGCGGCTTCTTCGCGCAAAGACGATTGTGCCGCTCACAGTGCTCTCCTTAGCGCGGCTTCTGCCGAAAGACGCCCGGCAGCGGCTCTTACCTCCGGAGAGCATCCTACCTTCGTCTTTCGCGTCTTTTGTAGTCTACATCTTAGCAAAACGCTTTTCCACTATGTCTGGCTAGGAAAACCCGTGCCAGCACAGAAAACATCTCCCATCGTTTTCTAGAAGTTGCACGGATGTCTGCCAAGTGTTTGGGAGGAAGAAAAGAAAAGTTGTCCAAAACAGCTTCCAATCGAATGTTCCTGTGATTGGAAAAGTCAGGAGAGTGCAAAGGTACTGTTTTCTATCAGTTGGCAAGGTGCGCACACAATCCCAGTGTTGTACAGCTTGCTTCTTCACCTTCCCGAAGCTGCCACTCTCAGGAGGTAAGAGCCGCTGCCGGGCGTCTTTCGGCAGAAGCTGCGCTAAGGAGAGCACTGTGAGCGGCACAATCGTCTTTGCGCGAAGAAGCCGCTTCTTGGGCTCCGGCAGCCGGCGAGAGCGGCAGCTCCGGGAAGGTGAAGAAGAAGCTGTACAACACTGGGATTGTGTGCGCACCTTGCCAACTGATAGAAAACAGTACCTTTGCACTCTCCTGACTTTTCCAATCACAGGAACATTCGATTGGAAGCTGTTTTGGACAACTTTTCTTTTCTTCCTGCCAAACACTTGGCAGACATCCGTGCAACTTCTAGAACACGATGGGAGATGTTTTCTGTGCTGGCACAGTTTTTCCTAGCCAGACATAGTGGAAAAGCGTTTTGCTAAGATGTAGACTACAAAAGACGCGAAAGACGAAGGTAGGATGCTCTCCGGAGGTAAGAGCCGCTGCCGGGCGTCTTTCGGCAGAAGCCGCGCTAAGGAGAGCACTGTGAGCGGCACAATCGTCTTTGCGCGAAGAAGCCGCCTCTTGGGCTCCGGCAGCCGGCGAGAGCGGCAGCTTCGGGAAGGTGAAGAAGCAAGCTGTACAACACTGGGATTGTGTGCGCATCCAACTGATAGAAAACAGTACCTTTGCACTCTCCTGACTTTTCCAATCACAGGAACATTCGATTGGAAGCTGTTTTGGACAACTTTTCTTTTCTTCCTGCCAAACACTTGGCAGACATCCGTGCAACTTCTAGAACACGATGGGAGATGTTTTCTGTGCTGGCACAGTTTTTCCTAGCCAGACATAGTGGAAAAGCGTTTTGCTAAGATGTAGACTACAAAAGACGCGAAAGACGAAGGTAGGATGCTCTCCGGAGGTAAGAGCCGCTGCCGGGCGTCTTTCGGCAGAAGCCGCGCTAAGGAGAGCACTGTGAGCGGCACAATCGTCTTTGCGCGAAGAAGCCGCTTCTTGGGCTCCGGCAGCCGGCGAGAGCGGCAGCTTCGGGAAGGTGAAGAAGCAAGCTGTACAACACTGGGATTGTGTGCGCACCTTGCCAACTGATAGAAAACAGTACCTTTGCACTCTCCTGACTTTTCCAATCACAGGAACATTCGATTGGAAGCTGTTTTGGACAACTTTTCTTTTCTTCCTGCCAAACACTTGGCAGACATCCGTGCAACTTCTAGAACACGATGGGAGATGTTTTCTGTGCTGGCACAGTTTTTCCTAGCCAGACATAGTGGAAAAGCGTTTTGCTAAGATGTAGACTACAAAAGACGCGAAAGACGAAGGTAGGATGCTCTCCGGAGGTAAGAGCCGCTGCCGGGCGTCTTTCGGCAGAAGCCGCGCTAAGGAGAGCGCTGTGAGCGGCACAATCGTCTTTGCGCGAAGAAGCCGCTTCTTGGGCTCCGGCAGCCGGCGAGAGCGGCAGCTTCGGGAAGGTGAAGAAGCAAGCTGTACAACACTGGGATTGTGTGCGCACCTTGCCAACTGATAGAAAACAGTACCTTTGCACTCTCCTGACTTTTCCAATCACAGGAACATTCGATTGGAAGCTGTTTTGGACAACTTTTCTTTTCTTCCTGCCAAACACTTGGCAGACATCCGTGCAACTTCTAGAACACGATGGGAGATGTTTTCTGTGCTGGCACAGTTTTTCCTAGCCAGACATAGTGGAAAAGCGTTTTGCTAAGATGTAGACTACAAAAGACGCGAAAGACGAAGGTAGGATGCTCTCCGGAGGTAAGAGCCGCTGCCGGGCGTCTTTCGGCAGAAGCCGCGCTAAGGAGAGCCCTGTGAGCGGCACAATCGTCTTTGCGCGAAGAAGCCGCCTCTTGGGCTCCGGCAGCCGGCGAGAGCGGCAGCTTCGGGAAGGTGAAGAAGCAAGCTGTACAACACTGGGATTGTGTGCGCACCTTGCCAACTGATAGAAAACAGTACCTTTGCACTCTCCTGACTTTTCCAATCACAGGAACATTCGATTGGAAGCTGTTTTGGACAACTTTTCTTTTCTTCCTGCCAAACACTTGGCAGACATCCGTGCAACTTCTAGAACACGATGGGAGATGTTTTCTGTGCTGGCACAGTTTTTCCTAGCCAGACATAGTGGAAAAGCGTTTTGCTAAGATGTAGACTACAAAAGACGCGAAAGACGAAGGTAGGATGCTCTCCGGAGGTAAGAGCCGCTGCCGGGCGTCTTTCGGCAGAAGCCGCGCTAAGGAGAGCACTGTGAGCGGCACAATCGTCTTTGCGCGAAGAAGCCGCTTCTTGGGCTCCGGCAGCCGGCGAGAGCGGCAGCTTCGGGAAGGTGAAGAAGCAAGCTGTACAACACTGGGATTGCGTGCGCACCTTGCCAACTGATAGAAAACAGTACCTTTGCACTCTCCTGACTTTTCCAATCACAGGAACATTCGATTGGAAGCTGTTTTGGACAACTTTTCTTTTCTTCCTGCCAAACACTTGGCAGACATCCGTGCAACTTCTAGAACACGATGGGAGATGTTTTCTGTGCTGGCACAGTTTTTCCTAGCCAGACATAGTGGAAAAGCGTTTTGCTAAGATGTAGACTACAAAAGACGCGAAAGACGAAGGTAGGATGCTCTCCGGAGGTAAGAGCCGCTGCCGGGCGTCTTTCGGCAGAAGCCGCGCTAAGGAGAGCACTGTGAGCGGCACAATCGTCTTTGCGCGAAGAAGCCGCTTCTTGGGCTCCGGCAGCCGGCGAGAGCGGCAGCTTCGGGAAGGTGAAGAAGCAAGCTGTACAACACTGGGATTGTGTGCGCACCTTGCCAACTGATAGAAAACAGTACCTTTGCACTCTCCTGACTTTTCCAATCACAGGAACATTCGATTGGAAGCTGTTTTGGACAACTTTTCTTTTCTTCCTGCCAAACACTTGGCAGACATCCGTGCAACTTCTAGAACACGATGGGAGATGTTTTCTGTGCTGGCACAGTTTTTCCTAGCCAGACATAGTGGAAAAGCGTTTTGCTAAGATGTAGACTACAAAAGACGCGAAAGACGAAGGTAGGATGCTCTCCGGAGGTAAGAGCCGCTGCCGGGCGTCTTTCGGCAGAAGCCGCGCTAAGGAGAGCACTGTGAGCGGCACAATCGTCTTTGCGCGAAGAAGCCGCTTCTTGGGCTCCGGCAGCCGGCGAGAGCGGCAGCTTCGGGAAGGTGAAGAAGCAAGCTGTACAACACTGGGATTGTGTGCGCACCTTGCCAACTGATAGAAAACAGTACCTTTGCACTCTCCTGACTTTTCCAATCACAGGAACATTCGATTGGAAGCTGTTTTGGACAACTTTTCTTTTCTTCCTGCCAAACACTTGGCAGACATCCGTGCAACTTCTAGAACACGATGGGAGATGTTTTCTGTGCTGGCACAGTTTTTCCTAGCCAGACATAGTGGAAAAGCGTTTTGCTAAGATGTAGACTACAAAAGACGCGAAAGACGAAGGTAGGATGCTCTCCGGAGGTAAGAGCCGCTGCCGGGCGTCTTTCGGCAGAAGCCGCGCTAAGGAGAGCACTGTGAGCGGCACAATCGTCTTTGCGCGAAGAAGCCGCTTCTTGGGCTCCGGCAGCCGGCGAGAGCGGCAGCTTCGGGAAGGTGAAGAAGCAAGCTGTACAACACTGGGATTGTGTGCGCACCTTGCCAACTGATAGAAAATAGTATCTTTGCACTCTCCTGACTTTTCCAATCACAGGAACATTCGATTGGAAGCTGTTTTGGACAACTTTTCTTTTCTTCCTGCCAAACACTTGGCAGACATCCGTGCAACTTCTAGAACACGATGCGAGATGTTTTCTGTGCTGGCACAGTTTTTCCTAGCCAGACATAGTGGAAAAGCGTTTTGCTAAGATGTAGACTACAAAAGACGCGAAAGACGAAGGTAGGATGCTCTCCGGAGGTAAGAGCCGCTGCCGGGCGTCTTTCGGCAGAAGCCGCGCTAAGGAGAGCACTGTGAGCGGCACAATCGTCTTTGCGCGAAGAAGCCGCTTCTTGGGCTCCGGCAGCCGGCGAGAGCGGCAGCTTCGGGAAGGTGAAGAAGCAAGCTGTACAACACTGGGATTGTGTGCGCACCTTGCCAACTGATAGAAAACAGTACCTTTGCACTCTCCTGACTTTTCCAATCACAGGAACATTCGATTGGAAGCTGTTTTGGACAACTTTTCTTTTCTTCCTGCCAAACACTTGGCAGACATCCGTGCAACTTCTAGAACACGATGGGAGATGTTTTCTGTGCTGGCACAGTTTTTCCTAGCCAGACATAGTGGAAAAGCGTTTTGCTAAGATGTAGACTACAAAAGACGCGAAAGACGAAGGTAGGATGCTCTCCGGAGGTAAGAGCCGCTGCCGGGCGTCTTTCGGCAGAAGCCGCGCTAAGGAGAGCACTGTGAGCGGCACAATCGTCTTTGCGCGAAGAAGCCGCTTCTTGGGCTCCGGCAGCCGGCGAGAGCGGCAGCTTCGGGAAGGTGAAGAAGCAAGCTGTACAACACTGGGATTGTGTGCGCACCTTGCCAACTGATAGAAAACAGTACCTTTGCACTCTCCTGACGTTTCCAATCACAGGAACATTCGATTGGAAGCTGTTTTGGACAACTTTTCTTTTCTTCCTGCCAAACACTTGGCAGACATCCGTGCAACTTCTAGAACACGATGGGAGATGTTTTCTGTGCTGGCACAGTTTTTCCTAGCCAGACATAGTGGAGAAGCTTGTTGCCGAGGTGTAGATGAGAAGAGGAGCTAAAGACGAAGGTAGGATGCTCTCCGGAGGTAAGAGCCGCTGCCGGGCGTCTTTCGGCAGAAGCCGCGCTAAGGAGAGCCCTGTGAGCGGCACAATCGTCTTTGCGCGAAGAAGCCGCTTCTTGGGCTCCGGCAGCCGGCGAGAGCGGCAGCTTCGGGAAGGTGAAGAAGCAAGCTGTACAACACTGGGATTGTGTGCGCACCTTGCCAACTGATAGAAAATAGTACCTTTGCACTCTCCTGACTTTTCCAATCACAGGAACATTCGATTGGAAGCTGTTTTGGACAACTTTTCTTTTCTTCCTGCCAAACACTTGGCAGACATCCGTGCAACTTCTAGAACACGATGGGAGATGTTTTCTGTGCTGGCACAGTTTTTCCTAGCCAGACATAGTGGAAAAGCGTTTTGCTAAGATGTAGACGACAAGAGAGGCTAAAGAGTGGATGTTAGCAAATGACACCCATCTTCAAAAAAGGCAATTAAGAGGACTCGCCATAGTACAAACCAGCCAGCCTCTTTTTTATCCCCAGGAAGTTGATGAAGCAGCTCTTCCTGGAAATCCTTGCCAGGCACATGACAGATGACCAAATAATGTAGTTAGCATGATTTTTCAGGGGAATTTCATGCTGAACATCACTTTAAACTCCTCTGATGAATCAACTTGACTGGTAGATGAAGGGAATATTATCTGCCTGGGCTTCAGGGAGGTTTTTGACATACCTCTACATGGCATCACACATACATATGGAAGCAATAGTGCAAAGGGGAGGGAATCAGTGTCTTTTCAGTGATGCTGAGGGAAAAGACAAGAGGCAGTGGGCACACACTGAAATACAGGAGATTGCCTTTGAACATCAGTAAATGTTTCTTTACTGTCAGGGTGACTGAACCACGGCACAGACTGCCCAGAAAGATTGTGGAGCCTGGATCTTTGAAGACATTAAAAGTACACCCAGATAGAATCCTGGGCAAGAGGCTCTAGGTATCCTGGTTTAGGCAGGGGGGTTGGGCCTGGTTAGCCCCACCAACCCCTTCCACTCTCTTTCATTCTGTGCTAGTGAATTCTCTTCAAGATGCATTTCAAAGCACTGGCATGACAAAGTTCTGTGCAGACAGAGATCCAAATGGACATGGCATCTAAGTTCCTTAAGCAGTGTTCAAGAAGAATGTAAAACTCTGGCACAAGTATCTCTTCCCTAACTGAATCCCTTTCATGGGAAAATTCCCAGCTCTAGAAAGATCTTCTGATACGCATGCTTAAGACTGACACTGGCTGAGCAAATTTCTCCCTATGTATATCTAAGACCAGTTAGGATCTTCACCCAAAGTGCTGTCAACATAGTCACAGAATGCCTATTGTTAAGAAGTGACAGCTTCCATCAGAATGGCAGCTATTGGTCCACAAAATGGATTAATGGATGGGAATTATCTACGTGGGTTAAAAACAAAAATAAAGAGTTGGTCTTTATTTATCAATTTCATGGCAATATTGATAAGGGAAGAAAAAGATCTAAGTCCTTGACTTTCTGGACTCGAGGAAAGATTTTAAAAATTCCTTGTAAAAATGTATGATCACAATCAGACTATTGAAACCATTTTAGTTGGGAACAAAGTTCCAAAATTGTCTAGATAGTGGCAAAGAAGCCAAGAAAATAGGAAAGAAACAAAAAGAGAGCAAAAGAGTCAGCTTCAGTGTACAAGCTCGTTCTAGAAGTAGTCTGCTGGGAAAAGGAACCCCCAGCTAAATTTCCAATGTATTCCTGCGCTTGATTCAGTAACTGGTCAATGTAAAAACCAATCCTTTTGTACAACTTCTTCCAGCAACAAAAACTCCAACAGGTTGACACTACCATCATGCCTGTTCCAGACATATTTAAAAGAGAAATGATGATTTTCTTGAAAACCTACTTACATAAAAGTTGCAAGATGGTGGAGGGATTCCCACATCCTCCTTCCTCCATCTGGCTTGAAAGTATATTTGATAAAATATGCAACAAAGCACATGATTTATAAGGGAGAGTCAAATGGATGATTTGGGAATCGATCTCTTGTTGATAGTAAACTTCATATCCACTCGGTGTGACCTTTTTAAAACAAAATGTGGAGCTGAGGCATGAATCTGCCACAACAATTGTAAAGCAAACATACACACTCCCCTTCATATGCCCCCCCCTCCACACACACCTAGGCACACACAGAGATCAGCATAGCAGATCATGAACACCTTGGAAAAGACTGAAATGCTAAATGCCTCTCTTGATGGGCAAAAGAGCTGGTGCAGTAATTCAAATGCCTGGTACAAAAATTCTGTTTAATATTTAGCTCCTATTTAAAACACAGCTTTTCATTTCATTCTATTTACAGAATATTTTCATTTCATTTGTTTCTTTAAAATTACTTAGTTCTCACCTGTTGTATGTCTAGGAATATTTTCTTCCAAAAATAGAAAAAAATAGATGATATCTTTTCAGCAGAAAACATTGGTTGATACAATTTTAAACCATCATGATATGGAAGAATTCTTCTGTCCCTCTCGAAGGTGGAAGAAGCATTTGGATCACAGATCATCTACAATGAAATACTTGACATGTTTAAGATGCTTTCAATCAATTTTGATCGTCAATTGCTTATTTGTTGTAAACAGTAATTTTTCAGTGAAGGGAAAGTGTGTGTGGTATATCTACATGATATGTTCAAAGGCAGTTCCTACTAATGGCCAGGCTGAATCCCAGTAAATAATGTCCCGAATGATATTTTGCCGCCTTCTTTGGCACTTCATGAAATCTTACCCCGATGAAGTGCTGAAACACAGAGATTTTCTCTTAGAGAGTGTCTCATGTTGTAACCTATCCCATGGATTTTATGCTGTAATTCTTATCTCTTTTAAAATTTACTATCTTCTGTACAGTTTTCATGAAACTTTCTGTTACAGTAGTGAATAGCACAGATAAATGTCATTTTGTACAACTTTGAATTTACCCCAAGAGCTGAGAGAAAACTTGATCCTATACTTCAATCCGAGTTTCTTCTATAGTCCAACTTTGTTTCTCTACCATCAAGCTTCTCCTTTGTTGCTGCTCCAAGCCCCGTCCAAGGTGACCTTGAATACTTTCAGGGATGGGACACCCACAACTTCTCTGGGCAACCTGTTCCAGTGTTCCAGCACTCCCACAGTAAAAAAGGCCTTCCTTTCATCTAATATGTGTAGGAAATCATAAATCTAGGCATAGAAGCTTGGAGTGCAAATTTGAAATTCTTTGGATTTGAAGCACATTTTATATGAATACTGACTTACAGATGACTAAAAGATGTTGATGGGCATTTGAGCTGACAAGTTTTGAAAAAGTGCACGGAAATTAAAATTGAAACCACTAAAATTAAAAACTCCTTGCCATTTTCTTTTTCCTCTCCTATTCAAAATTGCATATGTCAGATATCAGTGCTTCATGCAAACCTCTCAGATGCTCTCAGAGAAAAAGCTTTTCTTTCAGACTAAGTTGCGGTTGACGTAGAACACTAGCAGGAGTGAAAGATTTTCTGGGCATCGGGGCAGCCCGTTCTCCTTGGATTTGTGTGCAGAATGCATTTTATCCAAACTGGAAAATAGATCCCAGCTCTGTTCTATTCATCATCCTTACTTCATCAGGCCAGAAGATTCTGTGAAAAGTAGCCTGTGGACCTTGAAGAAAGCGCATGTGAACCAGATGAGAGGTGATAGAGAAGTTGAGGGAGAGAAGAAAGAGCATGAGGCTGAAACCAGAAAGTATTTCTCCACGTGATCATGGAAGATTGCAGGAGCCACTTGGTACTATCAAACCAGCCCAACTTGGCACTTGTGCCACCTTGGGTCTGGGAGCCATGTTGCATATCGTGCATTTTAAGGAGCCAGCTGGCCACACCCAGCCATATGCCCCCAAACACAAACCAAGGCCCTTTTCTCTGGCAAACAAAACTCAACTGCCCCTCTTCTGGATGGCAGATTGCAGGAACCACTTGGTACTATCAAACCAGCCCAACTTGGCACTGGTGCCACCATGGGTCTGGTCACCATCCTGCCTATTGTAGCTCTTCAGGAGCCAGCCGGTCACTCTCAGCCATAGGCCCCCAAACACAAACCTCGGCCCGTTTCCCTGGCAAACAAAAGTAAGCTGCCCCGCTTCTGCATGGCAGATTGCAGGAGCTACTTAGTACTATCAAATCAGCCCGACTTGGCACAGGTGCCACCTTGGATCTGGGAACCATCCTGTGTATCGTGGATTTTCAGGGGCCAGCCGGCCACTCTCAGCCATATGCCCCCAAAAACAAACCACGGACCTTTTCTCTGGCAAACAAAAATCAGCTGCCCCACTTCTGGATGGCAGATTGCAGGAGCCACTTGGGACTATCACACCAGCACAACATGGCACTGCTGCCACCTTGGATCTGGGAACAATCCTGCGTATCGTACATATTCAGGAACCAGCCGAACACTCCCAGCCACAGGCCCCCAAACACAAACAACGGCCCTTTTCTCTGGCAAACAAAACTCAACTGCCCCTCTTCTGGATGGCAAATTGCAGGACGCACTTGGTACTACAAAAAGAGCCCGACTTGGCAGTGGTGCCACCTTGGCTCTGGGAACCATCCTGCGTATCGGGCATTTTAAGGAGCCAGCCGGCAATTCCCAGCCGTATGCCCCAAAAAGAAACCATGGACCTTTTCTCTGGCAAAAAAAACTCAGCTGTCCCGCTTCTGGATGGCAGATTGCAGGAGTTACTTTGAACCATACAACCAGCCTTACTTGGCACTGGTGCCACCTTGGATCTGGGAACCATCCTGCCTATCGTTGATTTTCAGGGGCCAGCCGGCCACTCTCAGCCATAGGCCCCCAAACACAAACCACAGCCCTTTTCTCTAGCAAACAAAATTCAACTGCCCCGCTTCTGGATGGCAAATTGCAGGAGCCACTGGGTACTACAAAAACAGCCTGACTTGGCACTGGTGCCACCTTGCGTCTGGTTACCATGCGGCGTATCGTGCATTTTAAGGAGCCAGGTGGCCACTCCCAGCCATATGCCCCCAAACACAACCCACGGCCCTTTTCTCTGGCAAACAAAACTCAGCTGCCCCGCTTCTGGATGGCAGATTGCAGGAGACACTTGGTACTATCAAACCAGCCCGACTTGGCACTGGTGCCACCTTGGGTCTGGGAACCATCCTGCGTATTGTGGATTGTCAGGAGACAGCCAACCACTCTCGGCCACAGAGCCCAATCAAAAACAAAGGTCCGTTTCCCTGGCAAAAAAAACTCAGCTGCCCCGCTTCTGGATGGGAGATTGCAGGAGGCACTTGACACTGTCAAACGAGCCCCACTTGGCACTGGTGCCACCTTGGGTCTGGGAACCATGCTGCGTATCGTGGATTTTCAGGAGCCAGCCGGCCACTGCCAGCCACAGGCCCCCAAACACAAACCACAGCCTTTTTCTCTGGCAAACAAAACTCAGCTGCCCCGCTTCTGGATGGCAGATTGCAGGAGCCACTTGGTACTATCAAACCAGCCCGACTTGGCACTGGTGCCACCTTGGGTCTGGGAACCATCCTGCCTATCGTGGATTTTAAGGAGCCAGCCGGCTACTCCCAGCCACAGGCCCCCAACAAAAACCACGGCCCTTTTTTCTCGCAAACAAAACTTAGCTGCCTCACTTCTGGATGGCAGATTGCAGGAGCCACTTGGTGTAATCAAACCAGCCCGACTTGGCACTGGTGCCACCTTGGGTCTGGGAACCATCCTGCGTATCGTGGATTCTAAGGAGCCACCCGGCCACTCCCAGCCACAGGCCCCCAAACAAAATCAACGGCGCTGTTCCCTGGAAAACAAAACACGCCTGCCAACTTTTTGATGGAGTTTGCAGGAGCCACTTGGTACTATCAAACCAGCCCGACTTGGCACTGGTGCCACCTTGGGTCTGGGAACCATCCTGCGTATCGTGGATTCTAAGGAGCCAGCCGGCCACTCCTAGCCACAGGCCCCCAAACAAAAACCTAGGCCTATTTCTCTGGCAAACAAAAGTAAGCTGCCCTGCTTCTGGATGGCAGATTGCAGGAGACACTTGGTACTATCAAACCAGCCCAACTTGGCACTGGTGCCACCTTGGATCTGGGAACCATGCTCTGTATCGTGGATATTCAGGGGCCAGCCGGCCACTCTCAGCCATATGCCCCCAAAAACAAACCACGGACCTTTTCTCTGGCAAACAAAAATCAGCTGCCCCACTTCTGGATGGCAGATTGCAGGAGCCACTTGGTACTATCACACCAGCACAACATGGCACTGCTGCCACCTTGGATCTGGGAACAATCCTGCGTATCGTACATATTCAGGAACCAGCCGAACACTCCCAGCCACAGGCCCCCAAACACAAACAACGGCCCTTTTCTCTGGCAAACAAAACTCAACTGCCCCTCTTCTGGATGGCAAATTGCAGGACGCACTTGGTACTACAAAAAGAGCCCGACTTGGCAGTGGTGCCACCTTGGCTCTGGGAACCATCCTGCGTATCGAGCATTTTAAGGAGCCAGCCGGCAATTCCCAGCCGTATGCCCCAAAAAGAAACCATGGACCTTTTCTCTGGCAAAAAAAAACTCAGCTGTCCCGCTTCTGGATGGCAGATTGCAGGAGTTACTTTGAACCATACAACCAGCCTTACTTGGCACTGGTGCCACCTTGGATCTGGGCACCATCCTGCCTATCGTTGATTTTCAGGGGCCAGCCGGCCACTCTCAGCCATAGGCCCCCAAACACAAACCTCGGCCCGTTTCCCTGGCAAACAAAAGTAAGCTACCCCGCTTCTGGATGGCAGATTGCAGGACGCACTTGGTACTATCAAACCAGCCCAACTTGGCACTGGTGCCACGACAAGTCTGGGAACCATCCTGCGTATCGTGGATTCTAAGGAGCCAGCCGGCCACTCCCAGCCATAGGCCCCCAAAAAAGAACAACGGCACTTTTCCCTGGAAAACAAAACTTGCCTGCCAAATTTTTGATGGCAGATTGCAGGAGCCACTTGGTACTATCAAACCAGCCCAACTTGGCACTGGTGCCACCATGGGTCTGGTCACCATCCTGCCTATCGTAGCTTTTCAGGAGCCAGCCGGTCACTCCCAGCCGTAGGCCCACAGACACAAACCTCGGCCCGTTTCCCTGACAAACAAAAGTAAGCTGTCCCGCTTCTGGATGGCAGATTGCAGGACGCACTTGGTACTATCAAACCAGCCCGACTTGGCACTGGTGCCACCTCTGGTCTGGGAACCATCCTGCGTATGGTAGATTCTAAGCAGCCAGCCGGCCACTTCCACCCACAGGCCCCTAAACACAAACAACGGCGCTTTTCCCTGGAAAACAAAACTCGCCTGCCAATTTTTGATGGCAGATTGCAGGAGCCACTTGGTACTATCAAACCAGCCCAACTTGGCACTGGTGCCACCATGGGTCTGGTCACCATCCTGCCTATCGTAGCTTTTCAGGAGCCAGCCGGTCACTCCCAGCCATAGGCCCCCAGACACAAAGCTCGGCCCGTTTCCCTGGCAAGGAAAAGTAAGCTGTCCCGCTTCTGGATGGCAGATTGCAGGAGCCACTTTGCACCATCAAACTAGCCCGACTTGGCACTGGTGCCACCTCAGGTCTGGGAATGAGCCTGGGTATCGTGGATTCTAAGGAGCCAGCCGGCCACTCCCAGCCACAGGCCCCCAAACACAAACAACGGCGCTTTTCCCTGGAAAACAAAACTCGCCTGCCAAGTTTTTGATGGCAGATTGCAGGAGCCACTTGGTACTATCAAACCAGCCCAACTTGGCACTGGTGCCACCATGGGTCTGGTCACCATCCTGCCTATCGTAGCTTTTCAGGAGCCAGCCGGTCACTCCCAGCCATAGGCCCCAGACACAAACCTCGGCCCGTTTCCCTGGCAAACAAAAGCAAGCTGCCCCGCTTCTGGATGGCAGATTGCAGGAGCCACTTTGCACCATCAAACTAGCCCGACTTGGCACTGATGCCACCTCAGGTCTGGGAACCATGCTGCGTATCGTGGATTCTAATTAGCCATCCGGCCACTCCCAGCCACAGGCCCCCAAACAAAAACAACGGCGCTTTTCCCTGGAAAACAAAACTCGCCTGCCAAATTTTGATGGCAGATTGCCGGAGCCACTTGGTACTATCAAACCAGCCCACCTTGACACTGGTGCCACCATGGGTCTGGTCACCATCCTGCCTATCGTAGCTTTTCAGGAGCCAGCCGGTCACTCCCAGCCATAGGCCCCCAGACACAAACCTCGGCCCGTTTCCCTGGCAAACAAAAGTAAGCTGCCCCGCTTCTGGATGGCAGATTGCAGGAGCCACTTTTCACCATCAAACCAGCCCAACTTGGCACTGGTGCCACCTCTGGTCTGGGAACCATCCTGCGTATCATGGATTCTAAGGAGCCAGCCGGCCACTCCCAGCCACAGGCCCCCAAACACAAACAACGGCGCTTTTCCCTGGATAACAAACTCGCCTGTCAAGTTTTTGATGGCAGATTGCAGGAGCCACTTGGTACTATCAAACCAGCCCAACTTGGCACTGGTGCCACCATGGGTCTGGTCACCATCCTGCCTATCGTAGCTTTTCAGGAGCCAGCCGGTCACTCCCAGCCATAGGCCCCGAGACACAAACCTCGGCCCGTTTCCCTGGCAAACAAAAGTAAGCTACCCCGCTTCTGGATGGCAGATTGCAGGACGCACTTGGTACTATCAAACCAGCCCAACTTGGCACTGGTGCCACCTCAGGTCTGGGAACCATCCTGCGTATCGTGGATTCTAAGGAGCCAGCCGGCCACTCCCAGCCATAGGCCCCCAAAAAAGAACAACGGCACTTTTCCCTGGAAAACAAAACTTGCCTGCCAAATTTTTGATGGCAGATTGCAGGAGCCACTTGGTACTATCAAACCAGCCCAACTTGGCACTGGTGCCACCATGGGTCTGGTCACCATCCTGCCTATCGTAGCTTTTCAGGAGCCAGCCGGTCACTCCCAGCCGTAGGCCCACAGACACAAAGCTCGGCCCGTTTCCCTGACAAACAAAAGTAAGCTGTCCCGCTTCTGGATGGCAGATTGCAGGACGCACTTGGTACTATCAAACCAGCCCGACTTGGCACTGGTGCCACCTCTGGTCTGGGAACCATCCTGCGTATGGTAGATTCTAAGCAGCCAGCCGGCCACTCCCAGCCACAGGCCCCCAAACACAAACAACGGCGCTTTTCCCTTGAAAACAAATCTCGTCTGCCAACTTTTTGATGGCAGATTGCCGGAGCCACTTGGTACTATCAAACCAGCCCAACTTGGCACTGGTGCCACCATGGGTCTCGTCACCATCCTGCCTATCGTAGCTTTTCAGGAGCCAGCCGGCCACTCCCTGCCACAGGCCCCCAAACACAAACAACGGCCCTTTTCCCTGGAAAACAAAATTCGCCTGCCAACTTTTTGATGGCAGATTGCAGGAGCCACTTGGTACAATCAAATCAGCCCAACTTGGCACTGGTGCCACCATGGGTCTGGTCACCATCCTGCCTATCGTAGCTTTTCAGGAGCCAGCCGGTCACTCCCAGCCATAGGCCCCCAGACACAAACCTCGGCCCGTTTCCCTGGCCAACAAATGTAAGCTGCCCCGCTTCTGGATGGCAGATTGCAGGAACCACTTGGTACTATCAAACCAGCCCAACTTGGCACTGGTGCCACGACAAGTCTGGGAACCATCCTGCGTATCGTGGATTCTAAGGAGCCAGCCGGCCACTCCCAGCCACAGGCCCCCAAACACAAACAACGGCGCTTTTCCCTGGAAAACAAAACTCGCCTGCCAAGTTTTTGATGGCAGATTGCAGGAGCCACTTGGTACTATCAAACCAGCCCAACTTGGCACTGGTGCCGTCATGGGTCTGGTCACCATCCTGCCTATCGTAGCTTTTCACGAGCCAGCCGGTCACTTCCAGGCTTAGGACCCCAGACACAAACCTCGGACCGTTTCCCTGGCAAACAAAAGTAAGCTGCCCCGCTTCTGGATGGCAGATTGCAGGAACCACTTGGTACTATCAAACCAGCCCAACTTGGCACTGGTGCCACCATGGGTCTGGGAACCATCCTGTGTATCGTGGATTCTAATTAGCCATCCGTCCACTCCAGGCGATAGGGCCCCAGGCACAAACAACGGCGCTTTTCCCTGGATAACAAACTCGCCTGCCAACTTTTTGATGGCAGATTGCAGGAGCCACTTGGTACTATCAAACCAGCCCAACTTGGCACTGGTGCCACCATGGGTCTGGTCACCATCCTGCCTATCGTAGCTTTTCAGGAGCCAGCCGGTCACTCCCAGCCATATGCCCCGAGACACAAACCTCGGCCCGTTTCCCTGGCAAACAAAAGTAAGCTACCCCACTTCTGGATGGCAGATTGCAGGACGCACTTGGTACTATCAAACCAGCCCAACTTGGCACTGGTGCCACGTCAAGTCTAGGAACCATCCTGCGTATCGTGGATTCTAAGGAGCCAGCCGGCCACTCCCAGCCATAGGCCCCCAAACAAAAACAACGGCGCTTTTCCCTGGTAAAGAAAACTTGCCTGCCAACTTTTTGATGGCAGATTGCAGGAGCCACTTGGTACTATCAAACCAGCCCAACTTGGCACTGGTGCCACCATGGGTCTGGTCACCATCCTGCCTATGGTAGCTTTTCAGGAGCCAGCCGGTCACTCCCAGCCATAGGCCCCCAGACACAAAGCTCGGCCCGTTTCCCTGGCAAACAAAAGTAAGCTGCCCCGCTTCTGGATGGCAGATTGCAGGAGCCACTTGGTACTATCAAACCAGCCCGACTTGGCACTGGTGCCACCTCTGGTCTGGGAACCATCCTGCGTATCGTGGATTCTAAGGAGCCAGCCGACCACTCCCAGCCACAGGCCGCCAAACACAAACAACGGCGCTTTTCCCTGGAAAACAAAACTCGCCTGCCAACTTTTTGATGGCAGATTGCAGGAGCCACTTGCTACTATCAAACCAGCCCAACTTGGCACTGGTGCCGCCATGGGTCTGGTCACCATCCTGCCTATCGTAGCTTTTCACGAGCCAGCCGGTCACTCCCAGCCATAGGCCCCCAGACACAAACCTCGGCCCGTTTCCCTGGCAAACAAAAGTAAGCTGCCCCGCTTCTGGATGGCAGATTGTAGGACGCACTTGTTACTATCTAACCCGCCCGACTTGGCACTGGTGCCACCACTGGTCTGGGAACCATCCTGCGTATCGTGGATTCTAAAGAGCCAGCCGGCCACTCCCAGCCACAGGCACCCAAACACAAACAACGGCGCTTTTCCCTGGAAAACAAAACTCGCCTGCCAACTTTTTGATGGCAGATTGCAGGAGCCACTTGGTACTATCAAACCAGCCCAACTTGGCACTGCTGCCACCATGGGTCTGGTCACCATCCTGCCTATCGTAGCTTTTCAGGAGCCAGCCGGTCACTCCCAGCCATAGGCCCCCAGACAAAAACCTCGGCCCGTTTCCCTGGCAAACAAAAGTAAGCTGCCCCGCTTCTGGATGGCAGATTGCAGGATCCACTTGGTACTATCAAACCAGCCCGACTTGGAACTGGTGCCACCTCTGGTCTGGGAACCATCCTGCGTATCGTGGATTTTATGGAGCCAGCCGGTCAGTCCCAGCCATAGGCCCCCAAACACAAACAACGATCCGTTTCCCTGGCAAACAAAAGTAAGCTGCCCCGCTTCTGGATGGCAGATTGCAGGAACCACTTGGTAGTATCAAACCAGCCCAACTTGGCACTGGTGGCACCTCTTGTCTGGGAACCATGCTGCGTATCGTGGTTTCTAAGGAGCCAGCCGGCCACTCCCAACCATAGACCCCCAGACACAAACCTCGGCCCGTTTCCCTGGAAAACAAAAGTAAGCTACCCCGATTCTGGATGGCAGATTGCAGGAGCCACTTGGTACTATCAAATCAGCCCAACTTGGCACTGGTGCCACCATGGGTCTGGTAAACATCCTGCCTATCGTAGCTTTTCAGGAGCCAGCCGGCCACTCTCAGCCATATGCCCCCAAAAACAAACCACGGCCCTTTTCTCTGGCAAACAAAACTCAACTGCCCCTCTTCTGGATGGCAAATTTTAGGACGCACTTTGTACTACGAAAACCGCCCGACGTGGCACTGGTGCCACCTTGTGTCAGGGAACCATCCTGCATATCGAGCTTTTTAAGGAGCCAGCCGGCCACACCCAGCCATAAACCCCCAAAAACAAACCACGGACCATTTCTCTTGGAAACAAAAATCCGCTGCCCCGCGTCTGTATGGCAGATTGCAGGAGCCACTTTGCACCATCAAACCAGCCCGACTTGGCACTGGTGCAACCTTGGGTCTGGGAACAATCCTGCATATCGTGGATTCTAAGGAGCCAGCCGGCCACTCCCAGCCACAGGCCCCCAAACACAAACAACGGCGCTTTTCCCTGGAAAACAAAACTCGCCTGCCAAATTTTGATGGCAGATTGCAGGAGCCACTTGGTACTATCAAATCATCCCAACTTGGCACTGGTGCCACTCTGGGTCTGGGAACCATCCTGCCTATTGTAGCATTTCAGGAGCCAGCCGGTCACTCCCAGCCATAGGCCCCCAGACACAAACCTCGGACCGTTTCCCTGGCAAACAAAATTAAGCTGCCCCGATTCTGGATGGCAGATTGCAGGAGCCACTTGGTTGTGTCAAACCAGCCCGACTTGGCACTGGTGCCACCTTGGGTCTGGGAACCATCCTGCGTATCGTGGATTCTAAGCAGCCACCCGGCCACTCTGAGCCACAGGCCCCCAAACAAAAACTACGGCGCTTTTCCCTGGAAAACAAAACTCGCCTGCCAACTTTTTGATGGCAGATTGCAGGAGCCACTTGGTACTATCAAACCAGCCCAACATTGGCACTGGTGCCACCACTGGTCTGGGAACCATCCTGCCTATCGTAGCTTTTCAGGAGCCAGCCGGTCACTCCCAGCCATAGACCCCCAGACACAAACCTCGGCCCGTTTCCCTGGCAAACAAAAGTAAGCTGCCCCGCTTTTGGATGGCAGATTGCAGGAGCCACGTTGCACCATCAAACCAGCCCCACTTGGCACTGGTGCCACCTTGGGTCTGGGAACAAGTTGGGCTGGTTTGATAGTACCAAGTGGCTCCTGCAATCTGCCATCCAGAAGCGGGACAGCTTACTTTTGTTTCCCAGGGAAACGGGCCGAGGTATTTGTCTGGGGGCCTATGGCTGGGAGTGACCGGCTGACTACTGAAAAGCTACGATAGGCAGGATGGTTACCAGACTCATGGTGCCACCAGTGCCAAGTCGGGCTGGTTTGATAATACTAAATAGCTCCTGCAATCTGCCATCCAGACGCGGGGCAGCGGATTTTTGTTTGCTGGAGGAAAGTTCCGTGGTTTTTTTTTTGGGGGTATATGACTGGACGTGGCCGGCTGGCTCCTTAAAAAGCTCTATACACAGGATTGTTCCCTGACCCAAGGTGGCATCAGTGCCAAGTCGGGCTGTTTTCGTAGTACCAAGTGCGTCCTGCAATTTGCCATCCAGAAGCGGGGAAGCCTACTTTTGTTTGCCAGGGAAACGTGCCGAGGTATTTGTCTGGGGGCCTATGGCTGGGAGTGAGCGGCTGGCTCCTGAAAAGCTACGATAGGCAGGATGGTGACCAGACCCATGGTGGCACCAGTGCCAAGTTGGGCTGGTTTGATAGTACCAAGTGGCTCCTGCAATCTGCCATCAAGAAGTTGGCAGGCGAGTTTTGTTTTCCAGGGAAAAGCGCAGTTGTTTTTGTTTAGAGGCCTGTGGCTGGGAGTGGCCGCCTGTCCTCGTAGAATCTACGTTACGCAGCATGGTTCCCAGACCAGAGGTGGCACCAGGGCCAAGTCGGGCTGGTTTGTAAGTACCAACTGCATCCTGCAATCTGCCATCCAAAAGCGGGGCAGCTTACTTTTGTTTGCCAGGGAAACGGGCCGAGGTTTGTGTCCGGGGGCCTATGGCAGGGAGTGACCGGCTGGCTCCTGAAAAGCTACGATAGGCAGGATGTTTACCAGACCCATGGTGGCACCAGTGCCAAGTTGGGCTGATTTGATAGTACCAAGTGGCTCCTGCAATCTGCCATCCAGAATCGGGGTAACTTACTTTTGTTTTCCAGGGAAACGGGCCGAGGTTTGTGTCTGGGGGTCTATGGCTGGGAGTGACCGGCTGGCTCCTGAAAAGCTACGATAGGCAGGATGGTTCCCAGACCAGAGGTGGCACCAGTGCCAAGTTGGGCTGGTTTGATAGTACCAAGTGGCTCCTGCAATCTGCCATCAAAAAGTTGGCAGGCGAGTTTTGTTTTCCAGGGAAAAGCGCCGTTGTTTGTGTTTGGGGGCCTGTGGCTCAGAGTGGCCGGGTGGCTGCTTAGAATCCACGATACGCAGGATGGTTCCCAGACCCAAGGTGGCACCAGTTCCAAGTCGGGCTGGTTTGACACAACCAAGTGGCTCCTGCAATCTGCCATCCAGAATCGGGGCAGCTTAATTTTGTTTGCCAGGGAAACGGTCCGAGGTTTGTGTCTGGGGGCCTATGGCTGGGAGTGACCGGCTGGCTCCTGAAATGCTACAATAGGCAGGATGGTTCCCAGACCCATAGTGGCACCAGTGCCAAGTTGGGATGATTTGATAGTACCAAGTGGCTCCTGCAATCTGCCATCAAAATGCTGGCAGGCGAATTTTGTTTTCCAGGGAAAAGCGCCGTTGTTTTTGTTTGGGGGCCTATGGCAGGGAGTGGCCGGCTGGCTCCTTAGAATCCACGATATGCAGGATTGTTCCCAGACCCAAGGTGGCACCAGTGCCAAGTCGGGCTGGTTTGATGGTGCAAAGTGGCTCCTGCAATCTGCCATCCAGACGCGGGGCAGCGGATTTTTGTTTCCAAGAGAAATGGTCCGTGGTTTGTTTTTGGGGGTATATGGCTGGGCGTGGCCGGCTGGCTCCTTAAAAAGCTCGATATGCAGGATGGTTCCCTGACACAAGGTGGCACCAGTGCCACGTCGGGCGGTTTTCGTAGTACAAAGTGCGTCCTAAAATTTGCCATCCAGAAGAGGGGCAGTTGAGTTTTGTTTGCCAGAGAAAAGGGCCGTGGTTTGTTTTTGGGGGCATATGGCTGAGAGTGGCCGGCTGGCCCCTGAAAATCCACGATAGGCAGGATGGTTCCCAGACCAGAGGTGTCACCAGTGCCAAGTCGGGCTGGTTTGATAGTACTAAGTAGCTCCTGCAATCTGCCATGCAGAAGCGGGGCAGCTTACTTTTGTTTGCCAGGGAAACGGTCCGAGGTTTGTGTCTGGGGGCCTATGGCTGGGAGTGGCCGGCTGGCTCCTGAAAAGCTACGATAGGCAGGATGGTGACCAGACCCATGGTGGCACCAGTGCCAAGTTGGGCTGGTTTGATAGTACCAAGTGGCTCCTGCAATCTGCCATCAAAAATTTGGCAGGCGAGTTTTGTTTTCCAGGGAAAAGCGCCGTTGTTTGTGTTTGGGGGCCTGTGGCTGGGAGTGGCCAGCTGGCTCCTTAGAACCCACGATAGGCAGGATGGTTCCCAGACCTGAGTTGGCACCAGTGCCAAGTTGGGCTGGTTTGATGGTACCAAGTGGCTCCTGCAATCTGCCATCCAGAAGCGGGACAGCTTACTTTTGTTTGCCAGGGAAACGGGCCGAAATATTTGTCTGGGGGCCTCTGGCTGGGGGTGGCTGGCTGGCTCCTGAAAAGCTACGATAGGCAGGATGGTGACCAGACCCATGGTGGCACCAGTGCCAAGTTGGGCTGGTTTGATAATACCAAGTGGCTCCTGCAATCTGCCATCAAAAGTTTGGCAGGCGAGTTTTGTTTTCCAGGGAAAAGCACCATTGTGTGTGTTTTGGGGCCTGTGGCTGGGAGTGGCCGGCTGGCTGCTTAGAATCCACGATACGCAGGATGGTTCCCAGACCCAAGGTGGCATCAGTGCCAAGTCGGGCTGGTTTGTTAGTACCAAGTGGTTCCTGCAATCTGCCATCCAGAAGCGGGGCAGCTGAATTTTGTTTGCCAGACAAAAAGGCTGTTGTTTGTGTTTCGGGGCCTGTGGCTAGCAGTGGCCGGCTGGCTCCTGAAAATCCATGACACGCAGCATGGTTCCCAGACCCAAGGTGGCATCAGTGCCAAGTAGGGCTGGTTTCATAGTACCCAGTGGCTCCTGCAATCTCCCATCCAGAAGCGGGGCAGCTGAGTTTTGTTTGCCTGTGAAACGGGCCGTTGTTTTTAATTGGGGTCTGTGGCCGAGAGTGTTCGGCTGGCTCCTGACAACCCACAATACGCAGGATGGTTCCCAGACCCAAGGTGGCACCAGTGCCAAGTCGGGCTGGTTTGATAGTACCAAGTGGCTCCTGCAATCTGCCATCCAGAAGCGGTGCAGTTGAGTTTTGTTTGCCAGAGAAAAGGGCCGTGGGTTGTGTTTGGGGGCATATGGCTGGGAGTGGCCGGCTGTCTCATTAAAAAGATCGATACGCAGGATGGTTCCCAGACCCAAGGGGGCACCAGTGCCAAGTCGGGCTGTTTTTATAGTACCAAGTGCGTCCTGCAATTTGCCATCCAGAAGAGGGGCAGTTGAGTTTTGTTTGCCAGAGAATAGCGCCGTTGTTTGTGTTTGGGGGCTTGTGGCTCGTAGTGGCCGACTGGCGCCTTAGAATCTGTGTTACGCAGCATGGTTCCCAGACCCAAGGTGGCACCAGTGCCAAGTTGGGCTGGTTTGATAGTACCAAGTGGCTCCTGCAATCTGCCATCCAGAAGCGGGGTAGCTTACTTTTGTTTGCCAGGGAAACGGGCCGAGGTTTGTGACTGGGGACCTATGGCTGGGAGTGACCGGCTGGCTCCTGGAAAGCTACGATAGGCAGGATGGTTACCAGACCCATGGTGGCACCAGTGCCAAGTTGGGCTGGTTTGATAGTACCAAGTGGCTCCTGCAATCTGCCATCAAAAAGTTGGCAGGCGAGTTTTGTTTTCCAGGGAAAAGCGACATTGTTTGTATTTGGGGGCCTGTGGCTGGGAGTGACCGGCTGGCTCCTTTGAACCCACGATACGCAGGATGGTTCCCAGACCCAAGGTGGCACCAGTGCCAAGTTTTGCTGGTTTGATACTACCAAGTGCGTCCTGCAATCTGCCATCCAGAAGCGGGGCAGCTTAATTTTGTTTGCCAGGGAAACGGGCCGTGGGTTTTGTTTGGGGGCATATAGCTGAGAGTGGCCGGCTGGCTCCTGAAAATCCACGCTAGGCAGCATGGTTCCCAGATGCAATGTGGCACCAGTGCCAAGTCGGGCTGGTTTGATGGTGCAAAGTGGCTCCTGCAATCTGCCATCCAGAAGCGAGGCTGCTGATTTTTGTTTGCCAGAGGAAAATTCCGTGGATTGTTTTTGGGGGCATATTGCTGGGAGTGGCCGGCTGGCTCCTTAAAATGCTCGATACGCATGATGATTCCCAGGCCCAAGGTGTCACCACTACCAAGTCGGCCTGCGGTTTTAGTATCAAGTTCATCCTGCAATTTGCCATCCAGAAGAGGGGCAGTTGAGTTTTGTTTGCCAGAGAAACGGGCCGAGGTTTCTGTTTGGGGACATATGGCTGAGAGCGGCCGGCTGGCCCCTGAATATCCACGATACAGAGCATGGTTCCCAGATCCAAGGTGGCACCAGTGCCAAGTTGGGCTGGTTTGATAGTACCAAGTGTCTCCTGCAATCTGCCATCCAGAAGCAGGGCAGCTTACTTTTGTTTGCCAGAGAAATAGGCCTAGGTTTTTGTTTGGGGGCCTGTGGCTAGGAGTGGCCGGCTGGCTCCTTAGAATCCACGATACGCAGGATGGTTCCCAGACCCAAGGTGGCACCAGTGCCAAGTCGGGCTGGTTTGATAGTACCAAGTGGCTCCTGCAAACTCCATCAAAAAGTTGGCAGGCGTGTTTTGTTTTCCAGGGAACAGCGCCGTTGATTTTGTTTGGGGGCCTGTGGCTAGGAGTGGCCGGCTGGCTCCTTAGAATCCACGATACGCAGGATGGTTCCCAGACCCAAGGTGGCACCAGTGCCAAGTCGGGCTGGTTTGATTACACCAAGTGGCTCCTGCAATCTGCCATCCAGAAGTGAGGCAGCTAAGTTTTGTTTGCGAGAAAAAAGGGCCGTGGTTTTTGTTGGGGGCCTGTGGCTGGGAGTAGCCGGCTGGCTCCTTAAAATCCACGATAGGCAGGATGGTTCCCAGACCCAAGGTGGCACCAGTGCCAAGTCGGGCTGGTTTGATAGTACCAAGTGGCTCCTGCAATCTGCCATCCAGAAGCGGGGCAGCTGAGTTTTGTTTGCCAGAGAAAAAGGCTGTGGTTTGTGTTTGGGGGCCTATGGCTGGGAGTGGCCGGCTGTCTCATTAAAAAGATCGATACGCAGGATGGTTCCCAGACCCAAGGGGGCACCAGTGCCAAGTCGGGCTGTTTTTATAGTACCAAGTGCGTCCTGCAATTTGCCATCCAGAAGAGGGGCAGTTGAGTTTTGTTTGCCAGAGAATAGCGCCGTTGTTTGTGTTTGGGGGCTTGTGGCTCGTAGTGGCCGACTGGCGCCTTAGAATCTGTGTTACGCAGCATGGTTCCCAGACCCAAGGTGGCACCAGTGCCAAGTTGGGCTGGTTTGATAGTACCAAGTGGCTCCTGCAATCTGCCATCCAGAAGCGGGGTAGCTTACTTTTGTTTGCCAGGGAAACGGGCCGAGGTTTGTGACTGGGGACCTATGGCTGGGAGTGACCGGCTGGCTCCTGGAAAGCTACGATAGGCAGGATGGTTACCAGACCCATGGTGGCACCAGTGCCAAGTTGGGCTGGTTTGATAGTACCAAGTGGCTCCTGCAATCTGCCATCAAAAAGTTGGCAGGCGAGTTTTGTTTTCCAGGGAAAAGCGACATTGTTTGTATTTGGGGGCCTGTGGCTGGGAGTGACCGGCTGGCTCCTTTGAACCCACGATACGCAGGATGGTTCCCAGACCCAAGGTGGCACCAGTGCCAACTCGGGCTGGTTTGATACTACCAAGTGCGTCCTGCAATCTGCCATCCAGAAGCGGGGCAGCTTAATTTTGTTTGCCAGGGAAACGGGCCGTGGGTTTTGTTTGGGGGCATCTAGCTGAGAGTGGCCGGCTGGCTCCTGAAAATCCACGCTAGGCAGCATGGTTCCCAGATGCAATGTGGCACCAGTGCCAAGTCGGGCTGGTTTGATGGTGCAAAGTGGCTCCTGCAATCTGCCATCCAGAAGCGAGGCAGCTGATTTTTGTTTGCCAGAGGAAAATTCCGTGGATTGTTTTTGGGGGCATATTGCTGGGAGTGGCCGGCTGGCTCCTTAAAATGCTCGATACGCATGATGATTCCCAGGCCCAAGGTGTCACCACTACCAAGTCGGCCTGCGGTTTTAGTATCAAGTTCATCCTGCAATTTGCCATCCAGAAGAGGGGCAGTTGAGTTTTGTTTGCCAGAGAAACGGGCCGAGGTTTCTGTTTGGGGACATATGGCTGAGAGCGGCCGGCTGGCCCCTGAATATCCACGATACAGAGCATGGTTCCCAGATCCAAGGTGGCACCAGTGCCAAGTTGGGCTGGTTTGATAGTACCAAGTGTCTCCTGCAATCTGCCATCCAGAAGCAGGGCAGCTTACTTTTGTTTGCCAGAGAAATAGGCCTAGGTTTTTGTTTGGGGGCCTGTGGCTAGGAGTGGCCGGCTGGCTCCTTAGAATCCACGATACGCAGGATGGTTCCCAGACCCAAGGTGGCACCAGTGCCAAGTCGGGCTGGTTTGATAGTACCAAGTGGCTCCTGCAAACTCCATCAAAAAGTTGGCAGGCGTGTTTTGTTTTCCAGGGAACAGCGCCGTTGATTTTGTTTGGGGGCCTGTGGCTAGGAGTGGCCGGCTGGCTCCTTAGAATCCACGATACGCAGGATGGTTCCCAGACCCAAGGTGGCACCAGTGCCAAGTCGGGCTGGTTTGATTACACCAAGTGGCTCCTGCAATCTGCCATCCAGAAGTGAGGCAGCTAAGTTTTGTTTGCGAGAAAAAAGGGCCGTGGTTTTTGTTGGGGGCCTGTGGCTGGGAGTAGCCGGCTGGCTCCTTAAAATCCACGATAGGCAGGATGGTTCCCAGACCCAAGGTGGCACCAGTGCCAAGTCGGGCTGGTTTGATAGTACCAAGTGGCTCCTGCAATCTGCCATCCAGAAGCGGGGCAGCTGAGTTTTGTTTGCCAGAGAAAAAGGCTGTGGTTTGTGTTTGGGGGCCTATGGCTGGCAGTGGCCGGCTGGCTCCTGAAAATCCACGATACGCAGCATGGTTCCCAGACCCAAGGTGGCACCAGTGCCAAGTGGGGCTCGTTTGACAGTGTCAAGTGCCTCCTGCAATCTCCCATCCAGAAGCGGGGCAGCTGAGTTTTTTTTGCCAGGGAAACGGACCTTTGTTTTTGATTGGGCTCTGTGGCCGAGAGTGGTTGGCTGTCTCCTGACAATCCACAATACGCAGGATGGTTCCCAGACCCAAGGTGGCACCAGTGCCAAGTCGGGCTGGTTTGATAGTACCAAGTGTCTCCTGCAATCTGCCATCCAGAAGCGGGGCAGCTGAGTTTTGTTTGCCAGAGAAAAGGGCCGTGGGTTGTGTTTGGGGGCATATGGCTGGGAGTGGCCACCTGGCTCCTTAAAATGCACGATACGCCGCATGGTAACCAGACGCAAGGTGGCACCAGTGCCAAGTCAGGCTGTTTTTGTAGTACCCAGTGGCTCCTGCAATTTGCCATCCAGAAGCGGGGCAGTTGAATTTTTTTTGCTAGAGAAAAGGGCTGTGGTTTGTGTTTGGGGGCCTATGGCTGAGAGTGGCCGGCTGGCCCCTGAAAATCAACGATAGGCAGGATGGTTCCCAGATCCAAGGTGGCACCAGTGCCAAGTAAGGCTGGTTGTATGGTTCAAAGTAACTCCTGCAATCTGCCATCCAGAAGCGGGACAGCTGAGTTTTTTTTGCCAGAGAAAAGGTCCATGGTTTCTTTTTGGGGCATACGGCTGGGAATTGCCGGCTGGCTCCTTAAAATGCTCGATACGCAGGATGGTTCCCAGAGCCAAGGTGGCACCACTGCCAAGTCGGGCTCTTTTTGTAGTACCAAGTGCGTCCTGCAATTTGCCATCCAGAAGAGGGGCAGTTGAGTTTTGTTTGCCAGAGAAAAGGGCCGTTGTTTTTGTTTGGGGGCCTGTGGCTGGGAGTGTTCGGCTGGTTCCTGAATATGTACGATACGCAGGATTGTTCCCAGATCCAAGGTGGCAGCAGTGCCATGTTGTGCTGGTGTGATAGTCCCAAGTGGCTCCTGCAATCTGCCATCCAGAAGTGGGGCAGCTGATTTTTGTTTGCCAGAGAAAAGGTCCGTGGTTTGTTTTTGGGGGCATATGGCTGAGAGTGGCCGGCTGGCCCCTGAAAATCCACGATACACAGGATGGTTCCCAGATCCAAGGTGGCACCTGTGCCAAGTCGGGCTGATTTGATAGTACTAAGTAGCTCCTGCAATCTGCCATGCAGAAGCGGGGCTGCTTACTTTTGTTTGCCAGGGAAACGGGCCGAGGTTTGTGTTTGGGGGCCTATGGCTGAGAGTGACCGGCTGGCTCCTGAAAAGCTACAATAGGCAGGATGGTGACCAGACCCATGGTGGCACCAGTGCCAAGTTGGGCTGGTTTGATAGTACCAAGTGGTTCCTGCAATCTGCCATCCAGAAGCAGGGCAGCTGAGTTTTGTTTGCCAGAGAAAGGGCCTTGGTTTGTGTTTGGGGGCATATGGCTGGGTGTGGCCAGCTGGCTCCTTAAAATGCACGATATGCAACATGGCTCCCAGACCCAAGGTGGCACAAGTGCCAAGTTGGGCTGTTTTGATAGTACCAAGTGGCTCCTGCAATCTTCCATGATCACGTGGAGAAATACTTTCTGGTTTCAGCCTCATGCTCTTTCTTCTCTCCCTCAACTTCTCTATCACCTCTCATCTGGTTCACATGCGCTGTCTTCAAGGTCCACAGGCTACTTTTCACAGAATCTTCTGGCCTGATGAAGTAAGGATGATGAATAGAACAGAGCTGGGATCTATTTTCCAGTTTGGATAAAATGCATTCTGCACACAAATCCAAGGAGAACGGGCTGCCCCGATGCCCAGAAAATCTTTCACTCCTGCTAGTGTTCTACGTCAACCGCAACTTAGTCTGAAAGAAAAGCTTTTTCTCTGAGAGCATCTGAGAGGTTTGCATGAAGCACTGATATCTGACATATGCAATTTTGAATAGGAGAGGAAAAAGAAAATGGCAAGGAGTTTTTAATTTTAGTGGTTTCAATTTTAATTTCCGTGCACTTTTTCAAAACTTGTCAGCTCAAATGCCCATCAACATCTTTTAGTCATCTGTAAGTCAGTATTCATATAAAATGTGCTTCAAATCCAAAGAATTTCAAATTTGCACTCCAAGCTTCTATGCCTAGATTTATGATTTCCTACACATATTAGATGAAAGGAAGGCCTTTTTTACTGTGGGAGTGCTGGAACACTGGAACAGGTTGCCCAGAGAAGTTGTGGGTGTCCCATCCCTGAAAGTATTCAAGGTCACCCTGGACGGGGCTTGGAGCAGCAACAAAGGAGAAGCTTGATGGTAGAGAAACAAAGTTGGACTATAGAAGAAACTCGGATTGAAGTATAGGATCAAGTTTTCTCTCAGCTCTTGGGGTAAATTCAAAGTTGTACAAAATGACATTTATCTGTGCTATTCACTACTGTAACAGAAAGTTTCATGAAAACTGTACAGAAGATAGTAAATTTTAAAAGAGATAAGAATTACAGCATAAAATCCATGGGATAGGTTACAACATGAGACACTCTCTAAGAGAAAATCTCTGTGTTTCAGCACTTCATCGGGGTAAGATTTCATGAAGTGCCAAAGAAGGCGGCAAAATATCATTCGGGACATTATTTACTGGAATTCAGCCTGGCCATTAGTAGGAACTGCCTTTGAACATATCATGTAGATATACCACACACACTTTCCCTTCACTGAAAAATTACTGTTTACAACAAATAAGCAATTGACAATCAAAATTGATTGAAAGCATCTTAAACATGTCAAGTATTTCATTGTAGATGATCTGTGATCCAAATGCTTCTTCCACCTTCGAGAGGGACAGAAGAATTCTTCCATATCATGATGGTTTAAAATTGTATCAACCAATGTTTTCTGCTGAAAAGATATCATCTATTTTTTTCTATTTTTGGAAGAAAATATTCCTAGACATACAACAGGTGAGAACTAAGTAATTTTAAAGAAACAAATGAAATGAAAATATTCTGTAAATAGAATGAAATGAAAAGCTGTGTTTTAAATAGGAGCTAAATATTAAACAGAATTTTTGTACCAGGCATTTGAATTACTGCACCAGCTCTTTTGCCCATCAAGAGAGGCATTTAGCATTTCAGTCTTTTCCAAGGTGTTCATGATCTGCTATGCTGATCTCTGTGTGTGCCTAGGTGTGTGTGGAGGGGGGGGCATATGAAGGGGAGTGTGTATGTTTGCTTTACAATTGTTGTGGCAGATTCATGCCTCAGCTCCACATTTTGTTTTAAAAAGGTCACACCGAGTGGATATGAAGTTTACTATCAACAAGAGATCGATTCCCAAATCATCCATTTGACTCTCCCTTATAAATCATGTGCTTTGTTGCATATTTTATCAAATATACTTTCAAGCCAGATGGAGGAAGGAGGATGTGGGAATCCCTCCACCATCTTGCAACTTTTATGTAAGTAGGTTTTCAAGAAAATCATCATTTCTCTTTTAAATATGTCTGGAACAGGCATGATGGTAGTGTCAACCTGTTGGAGTTTTTGTTGCTGGAAGAAGTTGTACAAAAGGATTGGTTTTTACATTGACCAGTTACTGAATCAAGCGCAGGAATACATTGGAAATTTAGCTGGGGGTTCCTTTTCCCAGCAGACTACTTCTAGAACGAGCTTGTACACTGAAGCTGACTCTTTTGCTCTCTTTTTGTTTCTTTCCTATTTTCTTGGCTTCTTTGCCACTATCTAGACAATTTTGGAACTTTGTTCCCAACTAAAATGGTTTCAATAGTCTGATTGTGATCATACATTTTTACAAGGAATTTTTAAAATCTTTCCTCGAGTCCAGAAAGTCAAGGACTTAGATCTTTTTCTTCCCTTATCAATATTGCCATGAAATTGATAAATAAAGACCAACTCTTTATTTTTGTTTTTAACCCACGTAGATAATTCCCATCCATTAATCCATTTTGTGGACCAATAGCTGCCATTCTGATGGAAGCTGTCACTTCTTAACAATAGGCATTCTGTGACTATGTTGACAGCACTTTGGGTGAAGATCCTAACTGGTCTTAGATATACATAGGGAGAAATTTGCTCAGCCAGTGTCAGTCTTAAGCATGCGTATCAGAAGATCTTTCTAGAGCTGGGAATTTTCCCATGAAAGGGATTCAGTTAGGGAAGAGACACTTGTGCCAGAGTTTTACATTCTTCTTGAACACTGCTTAAGGAACTTAGATGCCATGTCCATTTGGATCTCTGTCTGCACAGAACTTTGTCATGCCAGTGCTTTGAAATGCATCTTGAAGAGAATTCACTAGCACAGAATGAAAGAGAGTGGAAGGGGTTGGTGGGGCTAACCAGGCCCAACCCCCCTGCCTAAACCAGGATACCTAGAGCCTCTTGCCCAGGATTCTATCTGGGTGTACTTTTAATGTCTTCAAAGATCCAGGCTCCACAATCTTTCTGGGCAGTCTGTGCCGTGGTTCAGTCACCCTGACAGTAAAGAAACATTTACTGATGTTCAAAGGCAATCTCCTGTATTTCAGTGTGTGCCCACTGCCTCTTGTCTTTTCCCTCAGCATCACTGAAAAGACACTGATTCCCTCCCCTTTGCACTATTGCTTCCATATGTATGTGTGATGCCATGTAGAGGTATGTCAAAAACCTCCCTGAAGCCCAGGCAGATAATATTCCCTTCATCTACCAGTCAAGTTGATTCATCAGAGGAGTTTAAAGTGATGTTCAGCATGAAATTCCCCTGAAAAATCATGCTAACTACATTATTTGGTCATCTGTCATGTGCCTGGCAAGGATTTCCAGGAAGAGCTGCTTCATCAACTTCCTGGGGATAAAAAAGAGGCTGGCTGGTTTGTACTATGGCGAGTCCTCTTAATTGCCTTTTTTGAAGATGGGTGTCATTTGCTAACATCCACTCTTTAGCCTCTCTTGTAGTCTACATCTTAGCAAAACGCTTTTCCACTATGTCTGGCTAGGAAAAACTGTGCCAGCACAGAAAACATCTCCCATCGTGTTCTAGAAGTTGCACGGATGTCTGCCAAGTGTTTGGCAGGAAGAAAAGAAAAGTTGTCCAAAACAGCTTCCAATCGAATGTTCCTGTGATTGGAAAAGTCAGGAGAGTGCAAAGGTACTGTTTTCTATCAGTTGGCAAGGTGCGCACACAATCCCAGTGTTGTACAGCTTGCTTCTTCACCTTCCCGAAGCTGCCGCTCTCGCCGGCTGCCGGAGCCCAAGAAGCGGCTTCTTCGCGCAAAGACGATTGTGCCGCTCACAGTGCTCTCCTTAGCGCGGCTTCTGCCGAAAGACGCCCGGCAGCGGCTCTTACCTCCGGAGAGCATCCTACCTTCGTCTTTCGCGTCTTTTGTAGTCTACATCTTAGCAAAACGCTTTTCCACTATGTCTGGCTAGGAAAAACTGTGCCAGCACAGAAAACATCTCCCATCGTGTTCTAGAAGTTGCACGGATGTCTGCCAAGTGTTTGGCAGGAAGAAAAGAAAAGTTGTCCAAAACAGCTTCCAATCGAATGTTCCTGTGATTGGAAAAGTCAGGAGAGTGCAAAGGTACTGTTTTCTATCAGTTGGCAAGGTGCGCACACAATCCCAGTGTTGTACAGCTTGCTTCTTCACCTTCCCGAAGCTGCCGCTCTCGCCGGCTGCCGGAGCCCAAGAAGCGGCTTCTTCGCGCAAAGACGATTGTGCCGCTCACAGTGCTCTCCTTAGCGCGGCTTCTGCCGAAAGACGCCCGGCAGCGGCTCTTACCTCCGGAGAGCATCCTACCTTCGTCTTTCGCGTCTTTTGTAGTCTACATCTTAGCAAAACGCTTTTCCACTATGTCTGGCTAGTAAAAACTGTGCCAGCACAGAAAACATCTCCCATCGTGTTCTAGAAGTTGCACGGATGTCTGCCAAGTGTTTGGCAGGAAGAAAAGAAAAGTTGTCCAAAACAGCTTCCAATCGAATGTTCCTGTGATTGGAAAAGTCAGGAGAGTGCAAAGGTACTGTTTTCTATCAGTTGGCAAGGTGCGCACACAATCCCAGTGTTGTACAGCTTGCTTCTTCACCTTCCCGAAGCTGCCGCTCTCGCCGGCTGCCGGAGCCCAAGAAGCGGCTTCTTCGCGCAAAGACGATTGTGCCGCTCACAGTGCTCTCCTTAGCGCGGCTTCTGCCGAAAGACGCCCGGCAGCGGCTCTTACCTCCGGAGAGCATCCTACCTTCGTCTTTCGCGTCTTTTGTAGTCTACATCTTAGCAAAACGCTTTTCCACTATGTCTGGCTAGGAAAAACTGTGCCAGCACAGAAAACATCTCCCATCGTGTTCTAGAAGTTGCACGGATGTCTGCCAAGTGTTTGGCAGGAAGAAAAGAAAAGTTGTCCAAAACAGCTTCCAATCGAATGTTCCTGTGATTGGAAAAGTCAGGAGAGTGCAAAGGTACTGTTTTCTATCAGTTGGCAAGGTGCGCACACAATCCCAGTGTTGTACAGCTTGCTTCTTCACCTTCCCGAAGCTGCCGCTCTCGCCGGCTGCCGGAGCCCAAGAAGCGGCTTCTTCGCGCAAAGACGATTGTGCCGCTCACAGTGCTCTCCTTAGCGCGGCTTCTGCCGAAAGACGCCCGGCAGCGGCTCTTACCTCCGGAGAGCATCCTACCTTCGTCTTTCGCGTCTTTTGTAGTCTACATCTTAGCAAAACGCTTTTCCACTATGTCTGGCTAGGAAAACCTGTGCCAGCACAGAAAACATCTCCCATCGTTTTCTAGAAGTTGCACGGATGTCTGCCAAGTGTTTGGCAGGAAGAAAAGAAAAGTTGTCCAAAACAGCTTCCAATCGAATGTTCCTGTGATTGGAAAAGTCAGGAGAGTGCAAAGGTACTGTTTTCTATCAGTTGGCAAGGTGCGCACACAATCCCAGTGTTGTACAGCTTGCTTCTTCACCTTCCCGAAGCTGCCACTCTCAGGAGGTAAGAGCCGCTGCCGGGCGTCTTTCGGCAGAAGCTGCGCTAAGGAGAGCACTGTGAGCGGCACAATCGTCTTTGCGCGAAGAAGCCGCTTCTTGGGCTCCGGCAGTCGGCGAGAGCGGCAGCTTCGGGAAGGTGAAGAAGCAAGCTGTACAACACTGGGATTGTGTGCGCACCTTGCCAACTGATAGAAAATAGTACCTTTGCACTCTCCTGACTTTTCCAATCACAGGAACATTCGATTGGAAGCTGTTTTGGACAACTTTTCTTTTCTTCCTGCCAAACACTTGGCAGACATCCGTGCAACTTCTAGAACACGATGGGAGATGTTTTCTGTGCTGGCACAGTTTTTCCTAGCCAGACATAGTGGAAAAGCGTTTTGCTAAGATGTAGACTACAAAAGACGCGAAAGACGAAGGTAGGATGCTCTCCGGAGGTAAGAGCCGCTGCCGGGCGTCTTTCGGCAGAAGCCGCGCTAAGGAGAGCCCTGTGAGCGGCACAATCGTCTTTGCGCGAAGAAGCCGCTTCTTGGGCTCCGGCAGCCGGCGAGAGCGGCAGCTTCGGGAAGGTGAAGAAGCAAGCTGTACAACACTGGGATTGTGTGCGCACCTTGCCAACTGATAGAAAACAGTACCTTTGCACTCTCCTGACTTTTCCAATCACAGGAACATTCGATTGGAAGCTGTTTTGGACAACTTTTCTTTTCTTCCTGCCAAACACTTGGCAGACATCCGTGCAACTTCTAGAACACGATGGGAGATGTTTTCTGTGCTGGCACAGTTTTTCCTAGCCAGACATAGTGGAAAAGCGTTTTGCTAAGATGTAGACTACAAAAGACGCGAAAGACGAAGGTAGGATGCTCTCCGGAGGTAAGAGCCGCTGCCGGGCGTCTTTCGGCAGAAGCCGCGCTAAGGAGAGCCCTGTGAGCGGCACAATCGTCTTTGCGCGAAGAAGCCGCTTCTTGGGCTCCGGCAGCCGGCGAGAGCGGCAGCTTCGGGAAGGTGAAGAAGCAAGCTGTACAACACTGGGATTGTGTGCGCACCTTGCCAACTGATAGAAAACAGTATCTTTGCACTCTCCTGACTTTTCCAATCACAGGAACATTCGATTGGAAGCTGTTTTGGACAACTTTTCTTTTCTTCCTGCCAAACACTTGGCAGACATCCGTGCAACTTCTAGAACACGATGGGAGATGTTTTCTGTGCTGGCACAGTTTTTCCTAGCCAGACATAGTGGAAAAGCGTTTTGCTAAGATGTAGACTACAAAAGACGCGAAAGACGAAGGTAGGATGCTCTCCGGAGGTAAGAGCCGCTGCCGGGCGTCTTTCGGCAGAAGCCGCGCTAAGGTGAGCACTGTGAGCGGCACAATCGTCTTTGCGCGAAGAAGCCGCTTCTTGGGCTCCGGCAGCCGGCGAGAGCGGCAGCTTCGGGAAGGTGAAGAAGCAAGCTGTACAACACTGGGATTGTGTGCGCACCTTGCCAACTGATAGAAAACAGTACCTTTGCACTCTCCTGACTTTTCCAATCACAGGAACATTCGATTGGAAGCTGTTTTGGACAACTTTTCTTTTCTTCCTGCCAAACACTTGGCAGACATCCGTGCAACTTCTAGAACACGATGGGAGATGTTTTCTGTGCTGGCACAGTTTTTCCTAGCCAGACATAGTGGAAAAGCTTTTTGCCGAGGTGTAGATGAGAAGAGGAGCTAAAGACGAAGGTAGGATGCTCTCCGGAGGTAAGAGCCGCTGCCGGGCGTCTTTCGGCAGAAGCCGCGCTAAGGAGAGCCCTGTGAGCGGCACAATCGTCTTTGCGCGAAGAAGCCGCTTCTTGGGCTCCGGCAGCCGGCGAGAGCGGCAGCTTCGGGAAGGTGAAGAAGCAAGCTGTACAACACTGGGATTGTGTGCGCACCTTGCCAACTGATAGAAAACAGTACCTTTGCACTCTCCTGACTTTTCCAATCACAGGAACATTCGATTGGAAGCTGTTTTGGACAACTTTTCTTTTCTTCCTGCCAAACACTTGGCAGACATCCGTGCAACTTCTAGAACACGATGGGAGATGTTTTCTGTGCTGGCACAGTTTTTCCTAGCCAGACATAGTGGAAAAGCGTTTTGCTAAGATGTAGACGACAAGAGAGGCTAAAGAGTGGATGTTAGCAAATGACACCCATCTTCAAAAAAGGCAATTAAGAGGACTCGCCATAGTACAAACCAGCCAGCCTCTTTTTTATCCCCAGGAAGTTGATGAAGCAGCTCTTCCTGGAAATCCTTGCCAGGCACATGACAGATGACCAAATAATGTAGTTAGCATGATTTTTCAGGGGAATTTCATGCTGAACATCACTTTAAACTCCTCTGATGAATCAACTTGACTGGTAGATGAAGGGAATATTATCTGCCTGGGCTTCAGGGAGGTTTTTGACATACCTCTACATGGCATCACACATACATATGGAAGCAATAGTGCAAAGGGGAGGGAATCAGTGTCTTTTCAGTGATGCTGAGGGAAAAGACAAGAGGCAGTGGGCACACACTGAAATACAGGAGATTGCCTTTGAACATCAGTAAATGTTTCTTTACTGTCAGGGTGACTGAACCACGGCACAGACTGCCCAGAAAGATTGTGGAGCCTGGATCTTTGAAGACATTAAAAGTACACCCAGATAGAATCCTGGGCAAGAGGCTCTAGGTATCCTGGTTTAGGCAGGGGGGTTGGGCCTGGTTAGCCCCACCAACCCCTTCCACTCTCTTTCATTCTGTGCTAGTGAATTCTCTTCAAGATGCATTTCAAAGCACTGGCATGACAAAGTTCTGTGCAGACAGAGATCCAAATGGACATGGCATCTAAGTTCCTTAAGCAGTGTTCAAGAAGAATGTAAAACTCTGGCACAAGTGTCTCTTCCCTAACTGAATCCCTTTCATGGGAAAATTCCCAGCTCTAGAAAGATCTTCTGATACGCATGCTTAAGACTGACACTGGCTGAGCAAATTTCTCCCTATGTATATCTAAGACCAGTTAGGATCTTCACCCAAAGTGCTGTCAACATAGTCACAGAATGCCTATTGTTAAGAAGTGACAGCTTCCATCAGAATGGCAGCTATTGGTCCACAAAATGGATTAATGGATGGGAATTATCTACGTGGGTTAAAAACAAAAATAAAGAGTTGGTCTTTATTTATCAATTTCATGGCAATATTGATAAGGGAAGAAAAAGATCTAAGTCCTTGACTTTCTGGACTCGAGGAAAGATTTTAAAAATTCCTTGTAAAAATGTATGATCACAATCAGACTATTGAAACCATTTTAGTTGGGAACAAAGTTCCAAAATTGTCTAGATAGTGGCAAAGAAGCCAAGAAAATAGGAAAGAAACAAAAAGAGAGCAAAAGAGTCAGCTTCAGTGTACAAGCTCGTTCTAGAAGTAGTCTGCTGGGAAAAGGAACCCCCAGCTAAATTTCCAATGTATTCCTGCGCTTGATTCAGTAACTGGTCAATGTAAAAACCAATCCTTTTGTACAACTTCTTCCAGCAACAAAAACTCCAACAGGTTGACACTACCATCATGCCTGTTCCAGACATATTTAAAAGAGAAATGATGATTTTCTTGAAAACCTACTTACATAAAAGTTGCAAGATGGTGGAGGGATTCCCACATCCTCCTTCCTCCATCTGGCTTGAAAGTATATTTGATAAAATATGCAACAAAGCACATGATTTATAAGGGAGAGTCAAATGGATGATTTGGGAATCGATCTCTTGTTGATAGTAAACTTCATATCCACTCGGTGTGACCTTTTTAAAACAAAATGTGGAGCTGAGGCATGAATCTGCCACAACAATTGTAAAGCAAACATACACACTCCCCTTCATATGCCCCCCCCTCCACACACACCTAGGCACACACAGAGATCAGCATAGCAGATCATGAACACCTTGGAAAAGACTGAAATGCTAAATGCCTCTCTTGATGGGCAAAAGAGCTGGTGCAGTAATTCAAATGCCTGGTACAAAAATTCTGTTTAATATTTAGCTCCTATTTAAAACACAGCTTTTCATTTCATTCTATTTACAGAATATTTTCATTTCATTTGTTTCTTTAAAATTACTTAGTTCTCACCTGTTGTATGTCTAGGAATATTTTCTTCCAAAAATAGAAAAAAATAGATGATATCTTTTCAGCAGAAAACATTGGTTGATACAATTTTAAACCATCATGATATGGAAGAATTCTTCTGTCCCTCTCGAAGGTGGAAGAAGCATTTGGATCACAGATCATCTACAATGAAATACTTGACATGTTTAAGATGCTTTCAATCAATTTTGATTGTCAATTGCTTATTTGTTGTAAACAGTAATTTTTCAGTGAAGGGAAAGTGTGTGTGGTATATCTACATGATATGTTCAAAGGCAGTTCCTACTAATGGCCAGGCTGAATTCCAGTAAATAATGTCCCGAATGATATTTTGCCGCCTTCTTTGGCACTTCATGAAATCTTACCCCGATGAAGTGCTGAAACACAGAGATTTTCTCTTAGAGAGTGTCTCATGTTGTAACCTATCCCATGGATTTTATGCTGTAATTCTTATCTCTTTTAAAATTTACTATCTTCTGTACAGTTTTCATGAAACTTTCTGTTACAGTAGTGAATAGCACAGATAAATGTCATTTTGTACAACTTTGAATTTACCCCAAGAGCTGAGAGAAAACTTGATCCTATACTTCAATCCGAGTTTCTTCTATAGTCCAACTTTGTTTCTCTACCATCAAGCTTCTCCTTTGTTGCTGCTCCAAGCCCCGTCCAGGGTGACCTTGAATACTTTCAGGGATGGGACACCCACAACTTCTCTGGGCAACCTGTTCCAGTGTTCCAGCACTCCCACAGTAAAAAAGGCCTTCCTTTCATCTAATATGTGTAGGAAATCATAAATCTAGGCATAGAAGCTTGGAGTGCAAATTTGAAATTCTTTGGATTTGAAGCACATTTTATATGAATACTGACTTACAGATGACTAAAAGATGTTGATGGGCATTTGAGCTGACAAGTTTTGAAAAAGTGCACGGAAATTAAAATTGAAACCACTAAAATTAAAAACTCCTTGCCATTTTCTTTTTCCTCTCCTATTCAAAATTGCATATGTCAGATATCAGTGCTTCATGCAAACCTCTCAGATGCTCTCAGAGAAAAAGCTTTTCTTTCAGACTAAGTTGCGGTTGACGTAGAACACTAGCAGGAGTGAAAGATTTTCTGGGCATCGGGGCAGCCCGTTCTCCTTGGATTTGTGTGCAGAATGCATTTTATCCAAACTGGAAAATAGATCCCAGCTCTGTTCTATTCATCATCTTACTTCATCAGGCCAGAAGATTCTGTGAAAAGTAGCCTGTGGACCTTGAAGACAGCGCATGTGAACCAGATGAGAGGTGATAGAGAAGTTGAGGGAGAGAAGAAAGAGCATGAGGCTGAAACCAGAAAGTATTTCTCCACGTGATCATGGAAGATTGCAGGAGCCACTTGGTACTATCAAACCAGCCCAACTTGGCACTTGTGCCACCTTGGGTCTGGGAGCCATGTTGCATATCGTGCATTTTAAGGAGCCAGCTGGCCACACCCAGCCATATGCCCCCAAACACAAACCAAGGCCCTTTTCTCTGCAAACAAAACTCAGCTGCCCTGCTTCTGGATGGCAGATTGCAGGAACCACTTGGTACTATCAAACCAGCCCAACTTGGCACTGGTGCCACCATGGGTCTGGTCACCATCCTGCCTATTGTAGCTTTTCAGGAGCCAGCCGGTCACTCTCAGCCATAGGCCCCCAAACACAAACCTCGGCCCGTTTCCCTGGCAAACAAAAGTAAGCTGCCCCGCTTCTGGATGGCAGATTGCAGGAGCTACTTAGTACTATCAAATCAGCCCGACTTGGCACAGGTGCCACCTTGGATCTGGGAACCATCCTGTGTATCGTGGATTTTCAGGGGCCAGCCGGCCACTCTCAGCCATATGCCCCCAAAAACAAACCACGGACCTTTCCTCTGGCAAACAAAAATCAGCTGCCCCGCTTCTGGATGGCAGATTGCAGGAGCCACTTGGGACTATCACACCAGCACAACATGGCACTGCTGCCACCTTGGATCTGGGAACAATCCTGCGTATCGTACATATTCAGGAACCAGCCGAACACTCCCAGCCACAGGCCCCCAAACACAAACAACGGCCCTTTTCTCTGGCAAACAAAACTCAACTGCCCCTCTTCTGGATGGCAAATTGCAGGACGCACTTGGTACTACAAAAAGAGCCCGACTTGGCAGTGGTGCCACCTTGGCTCTGGGAACCATCCTGCGTATCGAGCATTTTAAGGAGCCAGCCGGCAATTCCCAGCCGTATGCCCCAAAAAGAAACCATGGACCTTTTCTCTGGCAAAAAAAACTCAGCTGTCCCGCTTCTGGATGGCAGATTGCAGGAGTTACTTTGAACCATACAACCAGCCTTACTTGGCACTGGTGCCACCTTGGATCTGGGAACCATCCTGCCTATCGTTGATTTTCAGGGGCCAGCCGGCCACTCTCAGCCATAGGCCCCCAAACACAAACCACAGCCCTTTTCTCTAGCAAACAAAATTCAACTGCCCCGCTTCTGGATGGCAAATTGCAGGAGCCACTGGGTACTACAAAAACAGCCTGACTTGGCACTGGTGCCACCTTGCGCCTGGTTACCATGCGGCGTATCGTGCATTTTAAGGAGCCAGGTGGCCACTCCCAGCCATATGCCCCCAAACACAACCCACGGCCCTTTTCTCTGGCAAACAAAACTCAGCTGCCCCGCTTCTGGATGGCAGATTGCAGGAGACACTTGGTACTATCAAACCAGCCCGACTTGGCACTGGTGCCACCTTGGGTCTGGGAACCATCCTGCGTATTGTGGATTGTCAGGAGACAGCCGACCACTCTCGGCCACAGAGCCCAATCAAAAACAAAGGTCCGTTTCCCTGGCAAAAAAAACTCAGCTGCCCCGCTTCTGGATGGGAGATTGCAGGAGGCACTTGACACTGTCAAACGAGCCCCACTTGGCACTGGTGCCACCTTGGGTCTGGGAACCATGCTGCGTATCGTGGATTTTCAGGAGCCAGCCGGCCACTGCCAGCCACAGGCCCCCAAACACGAACCACAGCCTTTTTCTCTGGCAAACAAAACTCAGCTGCCCCGCTTCTGGATGGCAGATTGCAGGAGCCACTTGGTACTATCAAACCAGCCCGACTTGGCACTGGTGCCACCTTGGGTCTGGGAACCATCCTGCCTATCGTGGATTTTAAGGAGCCAGCCGGCTACTCCCAGCCACAGGCCCCCAACAAAAACCACGGCCCTTTTTTCTCGCAAACAAAACTTAGCTGCCTCACTTCTGGATGGCAGATTGCAGGAGCCACTTGGTGTAATCAAACCAGCCCGACTTGGCACTGGTGCCACCTTGGGTCTGGGAACCATCCTGCGTATCGTGGATTCTAAGGAGCCACCCGGCCACTCCTAGCCACAGGCCCCCAAACAAAATCAACGGCGCTGTTCCCTGGAAAACAAAACACGCCTGCCAACTTTTTGATGGAGTTTGCAGGAGCCACTTGGTACTATCAAACCAGCCCGACTTGGCACTGGTGCCACCTTGGGTCTGGGAAACATCCTGCGTATCGTGGATTCTTAGGAGCCAGCCGGCCACTCCTAGCCACAGGCCCCCAAACAAAAACCTAGGCCTATTTCTCTGGCAAACAAAAGTAAGCTGCCCTGCTTCTGGATGGCAGATTGCAGGAGACACTTGGTACTATCAAACCAGCCCAACTTGGCACTGGTGCCACCTTGGGTCTGGGAACCATCCTGCGTATCGTGGATTCTAAGGAGCCAGCTGGCCACTCCCAGCCACAGGCCCCCAAACACAAACAACGGCGCTTTTCCCTGGAAAACAAAACTCGCCTGCCAACTTTTTGATGGCAGATTGCAGGAGCCACTTGGTACTATCAAATCAGCCCAACTTGGCACTGGTGCCACCATGGGTCTGGTCACCATCCTGCCTATCGTAGCTTTTCAGGAGCCAGCCGGTCACTCCCAGCCATAGGCCCCCAGACAAAAACCTCGGCCCGTTTCCCTGGCAAACAAAAGTAAGCTGCCCCGCTTCTGGATGGCAGATTGCAGTACGCACTTGGTACTATCAAACCAGCCCAACTTGGAAATGGTGCCACCTTGGGTCTGGGAACCATCCTGCGTATCGTGGATTCTAAGGAGCCAGCGGGCCACTCCCAGCCACAGGCCCCCAAATACAAACAACGGCGCTTTTCCCTGGAAAACAAAACTCGCCTGCCAAATTTTTGATGGCAGATTGCAGGAGCCACTTGGTACTATCAAATCAGCCCAACTTGGCACTGGTGCCACCATGGATCTGGTCATCATCCTGCCTATCGTAGCTTTTCAGGTGCCAGCCGGTCACTCCCAGCCATAGGAACCCAGACACAAACCTCGGCCCGTTTCCCTGGCAAACAAAAGTAAGCTGCCCCGCTTCTGGATGGCAGATTGCAGGAGCCACTTTGCACCATCAAACTGGCCCGACTTGTCACTGGTGCCACCTCAGGTCTGGGAACCCTCCTGCGTATCGTGGATTCCAATTAGCAAGACGGCCACTCCCAGCCACAGGCCCCCAAACACAAACAACGGCGTTTTTCCCTGGAAAACAAAACTCGCCTGCCAACTTTTTGATTGCAGATTGCAGGAGCCACTTGGTACTATCAAACCAGCCCAACTTGGCACTGCTGACACCATGGGTCTGGTCACCATCCTGCCTATCGTAGCTTTTCAGGAGCCAGCCGGTCACTCCCAGCCATAGGCCCCCAGACACAAAGCTCGGCCCGTTTCCCTGGCAAACAAAAGTAAGCTGCCCCGCTTCTGGATGGCAGATTTCAGGATCCACTTGTTATTATCAAACCAGCCCGACTTGGTACTGGTGCCACCTCTGGTCTGGGAACCATCCTGCGTATCTTGGATTCTAAGGAGCCAGCCGGCCACTCCCAGCCACAGGCCCCCAAAAAAAAACATCGGCGCTTTTCCCTGGAAAACAAAACTCGCCTGCCAACATTTTGATTGCAGATTGCAGGAACCACTTGGTACTATCAAACCAGCCCAACTTGGCACTGGTGCCAACTTGGGTCTGGGAACCATCCGGCGTATCGTGTGTTTAAAGGAGCCAGCCGGCCACTCCAGCCACAGGCCCGCAGACACAAACAACGGCGCTTTTCCCTGGAAAACAAAACTCGCCTGCCAACTTTTGATGGCAGATTGCAGGAGCCACTTGGTACTATCAAACCAGCCCAACTTGGCACTGGTGCCACCATGGGTCTGGTCACCATCCTGCCTATCGTAGCTTTTCACGAGCCAGCCGGTCACTCCCAGCCATAGGCCCCCAGACACAAACCTCGGCCCGTTTCCGTGGCAAACAAAACTAAGCGGCGCCGCTTGTGGATGGCAGATTGCAGGACGCACTTGGCACTATCAAACCAGCTCGACTTGGCACTGGTGCTACCTCAGGTCTGGGAACCATCCTGCGTATCGTGGATTCTAAGGAGCCAGCCGGCCACTCCCAGCCACAGGCCCCCAAACACAAACATCGGCGCTTTTCCCTGGAAAACAAAACTCGCCTGCCAACTTTTTGATGGCAGATTGCCGGAGCCACTTGGTACTATCAAACCAGCCCAACTTGGCACTGGTGCCACCATGGGTCTGGTCACCATCCTGCCTATCGTAGCTTTTCAGGAGCCAGCCGGTCACTCCCAGCCATAGACCCCAGACACAAACCTCGGCCCGTTTCCCTGGCAAAAAAAAGTAAGCTGCCCCGCTTCTGGATGGCAGATTGCAGGAGCCACTTTGCACCATCAAACTAGCCCGACTTGGCACTGGTGCCACCTCAGGTCTGGGAACCATCCTGCGTATCGTGGATTCTAAGGAGCCAGCCGGACACTCCCAGCCACAGGCCCTCAAACACAAACAGCGGCGCTTTTCCCTGGAAAACAAAACTCGCCTGCCAAATTTTGATGGCAGATTGCCGGAGCAACTTGGTACTATCAAACCAGCCCAACTTGGCACTGGTGCCACCATGGGTCTGGTCACCATCCTGCCTATCGTAGATTTTCAGGACCTAGCCGGTCACTCCCAGCCATAGGCCCCCAGACACAAACCTCGGCCCGTTTCCGTGGCAAACAAAACTAAGCGGCGCCGCTTGTGGATGGCAGATTGCAGGACGCACTTGGTACTATCAAACCAGCCCGACTTGGCACTGGTGCCACCTCTGGTCTGGGAACCATCCTGCGTATCGTGGATTCCAATTAGCAAGCTGGCCACTCCCAGCCACAGGCCCCCAAACACAAACAACGGCGCTTTTCCCTGGAAAACAAAACTCGCCTGCCAACATTTTGATGGCAGATTGCAGGAGCCACTTGGTACTATCAAATCAGCCCAACATGGCACTGGTGCCACCATGGGTCTTGGAACCATCCTGCCTATCGTAGCTGTTCAGGCGCCAGCCGGTCACTCCCAGCCATAGGCCCCCAGAGAAAAACCTCGGCCCTTTTCCCTGGAAAACAAAAGTAAGCTGCCCCGCTTCTGGATGGCAGATTGCAGGAGCCACTTTGCACCATCAAACTGGCCCGACTTGTCACTGGTGCCACCTCAGGTCTGGGAACCATCCGGCGTATCGTGGATTCCAATTAGAAGCTGGCCACTCTCAGCCACAGGCACCCAAACACAAACAACGGCGCTTTTCCCTGGAAAACAAAACTCGCCTGCCAACATTTTGATGGCAGATTGCAGGAGCCACTTGGTACTATCAAACCAGCCCAACTTGGCACTGGTGCCACCATGGGTCTGGTCACCATCCTGCCTATCGTAGCTTTTCAGGACCTAGACGGTCACTCCCAGCCATAGGCCCCCAGACACAAAGCTCTGCCCGTTTCCCTGGCAAACAAAAGTAAGCTGTCCCGCTTCTGGATGGCAGATTGCAGGATCCACTTGGTAGTATCAAAGCAGCCCGACTTGGCACTGGTGCCACCTCTGGTCTGGGAACCATCCTGCGTATCGTGGATTCTAAGCAGCCAGCCGGCCACTCCCAGCCACAGGCCCCCAAACACAAACAACGGCGCTTTTCCCTGGAAAACAAAACTCGCCTGTCAACTTTTTGATGGCAGATTGCAGGAGCCACTTGGTACTATCAAACCAGCCCAACTTGGCACTGGTGCCACCATGGGTCTGGTCACCATCCTGCCTATCGTAGCTTTTCAGGAGCCAGCCGGTCACTCCCAGCCATAGGCCCCCAGACACAAAGCTCGGCCCGTTTCCCTGGCAAACAAAAGTAAGCTGCCCCGCTTCTGGATGGCAGATTGCAGGAGCCACTTTGCACCATCAAACTAGCCCGACTTGGCACTGGTGCCACCTCATGTCTGGGAACCATGCTGCGTATCGTGGATTCTAATTAGCCAGCCGGTCACTCCTAGCCCTAGGCCCCCAGTCATAAACCTCGGCCCGTTTCCCTGGCACACAAAGGTAAGCTAACCCGCTTCAGGATGGCAGATTGCAGGAACCACTTGGCACCATCAAACCAGCCCGACGTGGCACTGGTGCCACCTTGGGTCTGGGAACCATCCTGCGTATCGTGTGTTCTAAGGAGCCAGCCAGCCACTCCCACCCACAGTCCCCCAAACACAAACAACGGCGCTTTTCCCTGGAAAACAAAACTCGCCTGCCAACTTTTTGATGGCAGATTGCAGGAGCCACTTGGTACTATCAAACCAGCCCAACTTGGCACTGGTGCCACCATGGGTCTGGTCACCATCCTGCCTATCGTAGCTTTTCAGGAGCCAGGCGGTCACTCCCAGCCATAGGCCCCCAGACACAAACCTCGGCCCGTTTCCCTGGCAAACAAAAGTAAGCTGCCCCGCTTCTGCATGGCAGATTGCAGGTGCTATTTAGTACTATCAAACCAGCCCGACCTGGCACTGGTGCCACCTCAGGTCTGGGAACCATCCTGCCCATCGTGGATTTTCAGGGGCCAGACGGCCACTATCAGCCATATGCCCCCAAAAACAAACCACGGCCCTTTTCTCTGGTAAACAAAACTCAACTGCCCCTCTTCTGGATGGCAAATTTTAGGACGCACTTTGTACTACGAAAACCGCCCGACTTGGCACTGGTGCCACCTTGGGTCAGGGAACCATCCTGCCTATCGTAGCTTTTTAAGGAGCCAGCAGGCCACGCCCAGCCATATACCCCCAAAAACAAACCACGGACCATTTCTCTTGGAAACAAAAATCCGCTGCCCCGCGTCAGGATGGCAGATTGCAGGAGCCACTTTGCACCATCAAACCACCCCGACTTGGCACTGGTGCCATCTTGGATCTGGGAACCATCCTGCGTAACGTGGATTCTAAGCAGCCACCCGGCCTCTCTGAGCCACAGGCCCCCAAACACAAACAACGGCGCTTTTCCCTGGAAAACAAAACTCGCCTGCCAACTTTTTGATGGCAGATTGCAGGAGCCACTTGGTACTATCAAACCAGCCCAACTTGGCACTGGTGCCACCTCTGGTCTGGGAACCATCCTGCCTATCGTAGCTTTTCAGGAGCCAGCCGGTCACTCCCAGCCATAGACCCCCAGACACAAACCTCGGCCCGTTTCCCTGGAAAACAAAAGTAAGTTACCCCGATTCTGGATGGCAGATTGCAGGAGCCACTTGGTACTATCAAATCAGCCCAACTTGGCACTGGTGCCACCATGGGACTGGTAAACATCCTGCCTATCGTAGCTTTTCAGGAGCCAGCCGGTCACTCCCTGCCATAGGCCCCCGGACACAAACCTCTGCCCGTTTCCCTGGCAAACAAAAGTAAGCTGCCCCGCTTCTGGATGGCAGATTGCAGTACGCACTTGGTACTTACAAACCAGCCCGACTTGGCCCTGGTGCCACCTTGGCTCTGGGAACCATGCTGGGTAACGTAGATTCTACGAGGACAGGCGGCCACTCCCAGCCACAGGCCTCTAAATAAAAACAACGGCGCTTTTCCCTGGAAAACAAAACTCGCCTGCCAACTTCTTGATGGCAGATTGCAGGAGCCACTTGGTACTATCAAACCAGCCCAACTTGGCACTGGTGCCACCATGGGTCTGGTCACCATCCTGCCTATCGTAGCTTTTCAGGAGCCAGCCGCTCACTCCCAGCCATCGGCCCCCAGACAAATACCTCGGCACGTTTCCCTGGCAAACAAAAGTAGGCTGCCCCGCTTCTGGATGGCAAATTGCAGGACGCACTTGGTACTACGAAAACAGCCCGACTTGGCACTGATGCCACCTTGGGTCAGGGAACAATCCTGCGTATAGAGCTTTTTAAGGAGCCAGCCGGCCACGTCCAGTCATATACCCCCAAAAAAAAACCACGGAACTTTTCTCCAGCAAACAAAAATCCGCTGCCCCGCGTCTGGATGGCAGATTGCAGGAGCTATTTAGTATTATCAAACCAGCCCGACTTGGCACTGGTGGCACCATGAGTCTGGTAACCTTCCTGCCTATCGTAGCTTTTCAGTAGTCAGCCGGTCACTCCCAGCCATAGGCCCCCAGACAAATACCTCGGCCCGTTTCCCTGGGAAACAAAAGTAAGCTGTCCCGCTTCTGGATGGCAGATTGCAGGAGCCACTTGGTACTATCAAACCAGCCCAACTTGTTCCCAGACCCAAGGTGGCACCAGTGCCAAGTGGGGCTGGTTTGATGGTGCAACGTGGCTCCTGCAATCTGCCATCCAAAAGCGGGGCAGCTTACTTTTGTTTGCCAGGGAAACGGGCCGAGGTTTGTGTCTGGGGGTCTATGGCTGGGAGTGACCGGCTGGCTCCTGAAAAGCTACGATAGGCAGGATGGTTCCCAGACAAGAGGTGCCACCAGTGCCAAGTTGGGCTGGTTTGATAGTACCAAGTGGCTCCTGCAATCTGCCATCAAAAAGTTGGCAGGCGAGTTTTGTTTTCCAGGGAAAAGCGCCGTAGTTTTTGTTTGGGGGCCTGTGGCTCAGAGTGGCCGGGTGGCTTCTTAGAATCCACGATACGCAGGATGGTTCCTAGACCCAAGGTGGCACCAGTGCCAAGTCGGGCTGGTTTGACACAACCAAGTGGCTCCTGCAATCTGCCATCCAGAATCGGGGCAGCTTAATTTTGTTTGCCAGGGAAACGGTCCGAGGTTTGTGTCTGGGAGCCTATGGCTGGGAGTGACCGGCTGGCTCCTGAAATGCTACAATAGGCAGGATGGTTCCCAGACCCATAGTGGCACCAGTGCCAAGTTGGGATGATTTGATAGTACCAAGTGGCTCCTGCAATCTGCCATCAAAAAGTTGGCAGGCGAATTTTGTTTTCCAGGGAAAAGCGCCGTTGTTTGTGTTTGGGGGCCTGTGGCTGGGAGTGGCCGGCTGGCTCCTTAGAATCCACGATATGCAGGATTGTTCCCAGACCCAAGGTGGCACCAGTGCCAAGTCGGGCTGGTTTGATGGTGCAAAGTGGCTCCGGCAATCTGCCATCCAGACGCGGGGCAGCGGATTTTTGTTTCCAAGAGAAATGGTCCGTGGTTTGTTTTTGGGGGTTTATGGCTGGGCGTGGCCGGCTGGCTCCTTAAAAAGCTCGATATGCAGGATGGTTCCCTGACACAAGGTGGCACCAGTGCCACGTCGGGCGGTTTTCGTAGTACAAAGTGCGTCCTAAAATTTGCCATCCAGAAGAGGGGCAGTTGAGTTTTGTTTGCCAGAGAAAAGGGCCGTGGTTTGTTTTTGGGGGCATATGGCTGAGAGTGGCCGGCTGGCTCCTGAAAAGCTACGATAGGCAGGATGTTTACCAGACCCATGGTGGCACCAGTGCCAAGTTGGGCTGATTTGATAGTACCAAGTGGCTCCTGCAATCTGCCATCCAGAATCGGAGTAGCTTACTTTTGTTTTCCAGGGAAACGGGCCGAGGTTTGTGTCTGGGGGTCTATGGTTGGGAGTGGCCGGCTGGCTCCTTAGAAACCACGATACGCAGCATGGTTCCCAGACAAGAGGTGCCACCAGTGCCAAGTTGGGCTGGTTTGATACTACCAAGTGGCTGCTGCAATCTGCCATCCAGAAGCGGGGCAGCTTACTTTTGTTTGCCAGGGAAACGGACCGTTGTTTGTGTTTGGGGGCCTATGGCTGGGAATGACCGGCTGGCTCCATAAAATCCACGATACGCAGGATGGTTCCCAGACCAGAGGTGGCACCAGTGCCAAGTCGGGCTGGTTTGATAGTACCAAGTGGCTCCTGCAATCTGCCATCAAAATGTTGGCAGGCGAGTTTTGTTTGCCAGAGAAAAGGGCCGTGGTTTGTTTTTGGGGGCATGTGGCTGGGAGTGGCCGGCTGGCTCCTGAAAAGCTACGATAGGCAGGATGTTTACCAGACCCATGGTGGCACCAGTGCCAAGTTGGGCTGGTTTGATAGTAACAAGTGGTTCCTGCAATCTGCCATCAAAATGTTGGCAGGCGAGTTTTGTTTTCCAGGGAAAAGCGCCGTTGTTTTTGTTTGGGGGCCTGTGGCTGGGAGTGGCCGGCTGGCTGCTTGGAATCCACGATACGCAGGATGGTTCCCAGACCAGAGGTCGCACCACTGCCAAGTCGGGCTGGTTTGATACTACGTAGTGGATCCTGCAATCTGCCATCCAGAAGCGGGACAGCTTACTTTTTTTTGTCAGGGAAACCGGCTGAGCTTTGTGTCACGGGGCCTATTGCTGGGAGTGACCGTCTAGATCCTGAAAAGCTACGATAGGCAGGATGGTGACCAGACCCATGGTGGCACCAGTGCCAAGTTGGGCTGGTTTGATAGTACCAAGTGGCTCCTGCAATCTGCCATCAAAAAGTTGGCAGGCGAGTTTGTTATCCAGGGAAAAGCGCCGTTGTTTGTGTTTGGGGGCCTGTGGCTGGGAGTGGCCGGCTGGCTCCTTAGAATCCACGATACGCAGGATGGTTCCCAGACCTGAGGTGGCACCAGTGCCAAGTCGGGCTAGTTTGATGGTGCAAAGTGGCTCCTGCAATCTGCCATCCAGAAGCGGGGCAGCTTACTTTTGTTTGCCAGGGAAACGGGCCGAGGTTTGTGTCTGGGGGCCTATGCCTGGGAGTGACCGGCTGGCTCCTGAAAAGCTACGATAGGCAGGATGGTGACCAGACCCATGGTGGCACCAGTGCCAAGTTGGGCTGGTTTGATAGTACCAAGTGGCTCCTGCAATCTGCCATCAAAAAGTTGGCAGGCGAGTTTTGTTTTCCAGGGAAAACGCCGTTGTTTTTGTTTGGGGGCCTGTGGCTGGGAGTGGCCGGCTGGCTCCTTAGAATCCACGATACGCAGGATGGTTCCCAGACCAGAGGTGGCACCAGTGCCAAGTCGGGCTGGTTTGATAGTACCAAGTGCGTACTGCAATCTGCCATCCAGAAGCGGGGCAGCTTACTTTTGTTTGCCAGGGAAACGGGCCGAGCTTTGTGTCTGGGGGCCTATGGCTGGGAGTGACCGGCTGGCTCCTGAAAAGCTACGATAGGCAGGATGGTGACCAGACCCATGGTGGCACCAGTGCCAAGTTGGGCTGGTTTGATAGTACCAAGTGGCTCCTGCAATCTGCCATCAAAAATTTGGCAGGCGAGTTTTGTTTTCCAGTGAATAGCGACCTTGTTTTTGTTTGGGGGCCTATGGCAGGGAGTGACCGGCTGGCTAATTAGAATCCATGATACGCAGCATGGTTCCCAAACCTGAGGTGGCACCAGTGCCAAGTCGGGCTAGTTTGATGGTGCAAAGTGGCTCCTGCAATCTGCCATCCAGAAGCGGGGCAGCTTACTTTTGTTTGCCAGGGAAACGGGCCGAGGTTTGGGTCTGGGGGCCTATGGCTGGGAGTGACCGGCTGGCTCCTGAAAAGCTACGATAGGCAGGATGGTGACCAGACCCATGGCGGCACCAGTGCCAAGTTGGGCTGGTTTGATAGTACCAAGTGGCTCCTGCAATCTGCCATCAAAAAGTTGGCAGGCGAGTTTTGTTTTCCAGGGAAAAGCGCCGTTGTTTTTGTTTGGGGGCCTGTGGCTGGGAGTGGCCGGCTGGCTCCTTAGAATCCACGATACGCAGGATGGTTCCCAGACCAGAGGTGGCACCAGTGCCAAGTCGGGCTGGTTTGATAGTACCAAGTGCGTACTGCAATCTGCCATCCAGAAGCGGGGCAGCTTACTTTTGTTTGCCAGGGAAACGGGCCGAGGTTTGTGTCTGGGGGCCTATGGCTGGGAGTGACCGGCTGGCTCCTGAAAAGCTACGATAGGCAGGATGGTGACCAGACCCATGGTGGCACCAGTGCCAAGTTGGGCTGGTTTGATAGTACCAAGTGGCTCCGGCAATCTGCCATCAAAATGTTGGCAGGCGAGTTTTGTTTTCCAGCGAATAGCGCCCTTGTTTGTGTTTGGGGGGCCTATGGCAGGGAGTGACCGGCTGGCTAATTAGAATCCACGATACGCAGCATGGTTCCCAGACCTGAGGTGGCACCAGTGCCAAGTCGGGCTAGTTTGATGGTGCAAAGTGGCTCCTGCAATCTGCCATCCAGAAGCGGGGCAGCTTACTTTTGTTTGCCAGGGAAACGGGCCGAGGTTTGTGTCTGGGGGCCTATGGCTGGGAGTGACCGGCTGGCTCCTGAAAAGCTACGATAGGCAGGATGGTGACCAGACCCATGGTGGCACCAGTGCCAAGTTGGGCTGGTTTGATAGTACCAAGTGGCTCCTGCAATCTGCCATCAAAAAGTTGGCAGGCGAGTTTTGTTTTCCAGGGAAAAGCGCCGTTGTTTGTGTTTGGGGGCCTGTGGCTGGGAGTGGCCGGCTGGCTGCTTAGAATCCACGATACGCAGGATGGTTCCCAGACCAGAGGTGGCACCAGTGCCAAGTCGGGCTGGTTTGATACTACCAAGTGGATCCTGCAATCTGCCATCCAGAAGCGGGACAGCTTACTTTTGTTTGCCAGGGAAACGGGCAGAGCTTTGTGTCTGGGGGCCTATGACTGGGAGTGACCGTCTAGGTCCTGAAAAGCTACGATAGGCAGGATGGTGACCAGACCCATGGTGGCACCAGTGCCAAGTTGGGCTGGTTTGATAGTACCAAGTGGCTCCTGCAATCTGCCATCAAAAAGTTGGCAGGCGAGTTTTGTTTTCCAGGGAAAAGCGCCGTTGTTTTTGTTTGGGGGCCTGTGGCTGGGAGTGGCCGGCTGGCTCCTTAGAATCCACGATACGCAGGATGGTTCCCAGACCAGACGTTGCACCAGTGCCAAGTCGGGCTGGTTTGATAGTACCAAGTGCGTACTGCAATCTGCCATCCAGAAGCGGGGCAGCTTACTTTTGTTTGCCAGGGAAACGGGCCGAGGTTTGTGTCTGGGGGCCTATGGCTGGGAGTGACCGGCTGGCTCCTGAAAAGCTACGATAGGCAGGATGGTGACCAGACCCATGGTGGCACCAGTGCCAAGTTGGGCTGGTTTGATAGTACCAAGTGGCTCCGGCAATCTGCCATCAAAATGTTGGCAGGCGAGTTTTGTTTTCTAGCGAATAGCGCCCTTGTTTGTGTTTGGGGGCCTATGGCAGGGAGTGACCGGCTGGCTAATTAGAATCCACGATACGCAGCATGGTTCCCAGACATGAGGTGGCACCAGTGCCAAGTCGGGCTAGTTTGATGGTGCAAAGTGGCTCCTGCAATCTGCCATCCAGAAGCGGGGCAGCTTACTTTTGTTTGCCAGGGAAACGGGCCGAGGTTTGTGTCTGGGGGCCTATGGCTGGGAGTGACCGGCTGGCTCCTGAAAAGCTACGATAGGCAGGATGGTGACCAGACCCATGGTGGCACCAGTGCCAAGTTGGGCTGGTTTGATAGTACCAAGTGGCTCCTGCAATCTGCCATCAAAAAGTTGACAGGCGAGTTTTGTTTTCCAGGGAAAAGCGCCGTTGTTTGTGTTTGGGGGCCTGTGGCTGGGAGTGGCCGGCTGGCTCCTTAGAATCCACGATACGCAGGATGGTTCCCAGACCAGAGGTGGCACCAGTGCCAAGTCGGGCTGGTTTGATAGTACCAAGTGCGTACTGCAATCTGCCATCCAGAAGCGGGGCAGCTTACTTTTGTTTGCCAGGGAAACGGGCAGAGCTTTGTGTCTGGGGGCCTATGGCTGGGAGTGACCGTCTAGGTCCTGAAAAGCTACGATAGGCAGGATGGTGACCAGACCCATGGTGGCACCAGTGCCAAGTTGGGCTGGTTTGATAGTACCAAGTGGCTCCTGCAATCTGCCATAAAAATGTTGGCAGGCAAGTTTTGTTTTCCAGGGAAAAGCGCCGTTGTTTGTGTTTGGGGGCCTGTGGCTGGGAGTGGCCAGCTTGCTAATTGGAGTCCACGATACGCAGGATGGTTCCCAGACCAGAGGTGGCACCAGTGCCAAGTCGGGCTGGTTTGATAGTACCAAGTGCGTCCTGCAATCTGCCATCCACAAGCGGCGCCGCTTAGTTTTGTTTGCCACGGAAACGGGCCGAGGTTTGTGTCTGGGGGCCTATGGCTGGGAGTGACCGGCTAGGTCCTGAAAATCTACGATAGGCAGGATGGTGACCAGACCCATGGTGGCACCAGTGCCAAGTTGGGCTGGTTTGATAGTACCAAGTTGCTCCGGCAATCTGCCATCAAAATTTGGCAGGCGAGTTTTGTTTTCCAGGGAAAAGCGCCGCTGTTTGTGTTTGAGGGCCTGTGGCTGGGAGTGTCCGGCTGGCTCCTTAGAATCCACGATACGCAGGATGGTTCCCAGACCTGAGGTGGCACCAGTGCCAAGTCGGGCTAGTTTGATGGTGCAAAGTGGCTCCTGCAATCTGCCATCCAGAAGCGGGGCAGCTTACTTTTGTTTGCCAGGGAAACGGGCCGAGGTTTGGGTCTGGGGGCCTATGGCTGGGAGTGACCGGCTGGCTCCTGAAAAGCTACGATAGGCAGGATGGTGACCAGACCCATGGCGGCACCAGTGCCAAGTTGGGCTGGTTTGATAGTACCAAGTGGCTCCTGCAATCTGCCATCAAAAAGTTGGCAGGCGAGTTTTGTTTTCCAGGGAAAAGCGCCGTTGTTTTTGTTTGGGGGCCTGTGGCTGGGAGTGGCCGGCTGGCTCCTTAGAATCCACGATACGCAGGATGGTTCCCAGACCAGAGGTGGCACCAGTGCCAAGTCGGGCTGGTTTGATAGTACCAAGTGCGTACTGCAATCTGCCATCCAGAAGCGGGGCAGCTTACTTTTGTTTGCCAGGGAAACGGGCCGAGGTTTGTGTCTGGGGGCCTATGGCTGGGAGTGACCGGCTGGCTCCTGAAAAGCTACGATAGGCAGGATGGTGACCAGACCCATGGTGGCACCAGTGCCAAGTTGGGCTGGTTTGATAGTACCAAGTGGCTCCGGCAATCTGCCATCAAAATGTTGGCAGGCGAGTTTTGTTTTCCAGCGAATAGCGCCCTTGTTTGTGTTTGGGGGGCCTATGGCAGGGAGTGACCGGCTGGCTAATTAGAATCCACGATACGCAGCATGGTTCCCAGACCTGAGGTGGCACCAGTGCCAAGTCGGGCTAGTTTGATGGTGCAAAGTGGCTCCTGCAATCTGCCATCCAGAAGCGGGGCAGCTTACTTTTGTTTGCCAGGGAAACGGGCCGAGGTTTGTGTCTGGGGGCCTATGGCTGGGAGTGACCGGCTGGCTCCTGAAAAGCTACGATAGGCAGGATGGTGACCAGACCCATGGTGGCACCAGTGCCAAGTTGGGCTGGTTTGATAGTACCAAGTGGCTCCTGCAATCTGCCATCAAAAAGTTGGCAGGCGAGTTTTGTTTTCCAGGGAAAAGCGCCGTTGTTTGTGTTTGGGGGCCTGTGGCTGGGAGTGGCCGGCTGGCTGCTTAGAATCCACGATACGCAGGATGGTTCCCAGACCAGAGGTGGCACCAGTGCCAAGTCGGGCTGGTTTGATACTACCAAGTGGATCCTGCAATCTGCCATCCAGAAGCGGGACAGCTTACTTTTGTTTGCCAGGGAAACGGGCAGAGCTTTGTGTCTGGGGGCCTATGACTGGGAGTGACCGTCTAGGTCCTGAAAAGCTACGATAGGCAGGATGGTGACCAGACCCATGGTGGCACCAGTGCCAAGTTGGGCTGGTTTGATAGTACCAAGTGGCTCCTGCAATCTGCCATCAAAAAGTTGGCAGGCGAGTTTTGTTTTCCAGGGAAAAGCGCCGTTGTTTTTGTTTGGGGGCCTGTGGCTGGGAGTGGCCGGCTGGCTCCTTAGAATCCACGATACGCAGGATGGTTCCCAGACCAGACGTTGCACCAGTGCCAAGTCGGGCTGGTTTGATAGTACCAAGTGCGTACTGCAATCTGCCATCCAGAAGCGGGGCAGCTTACTTTTGTTTGCCAGGGAAACGGGCCGAGGTTTGTGTCTGGGGGCCTATGGCTGGGAGTGACCGGCTGGCTCCTGAAAAGCTACGATAGGCAGGATGGTGACCAGACCCATGGTGGCACCAGTGCCAAGTTGGGCTGGTTTGATAGTACCAAGTGGCTCCGGCAATCTGCCATCAAAATGTTGGCAGGCGAGTTTTGTTTTCTAGCGAATAGCGCCCTTGTTTGTGTTTGGGGGCCTATGGCAGGGAGTGACCGGCTGGCTAATTAGAATCCACGATACGCAGCATGGTTCCCAGACATGAGGTGGCACCAGTGCCAAGTCGGGCTAGTTTGATGGTGCAAAGTGGCTCCTGCAATCTGCCATCCAGAAGCGGGGCAGCTTACTTTTGTTTGCCAGGGAAACGGGCCGAGGTTTGTGTCTGGGGGCCTATGGCTGGGAGTGACCGGCTGGCTCCTGAAAAGCTACGATAGGCAGGATGGTGACCAGACCCATGGTGGCACCAGTGCCAAGTTGGGCTGGTTTGATAGTACCAAGTGGCTCCTGCAATCTGCCATCAAAATGTTGACAGGCGAGTTTTGTTTTCCAGGGAAAAGCGCCGTTGTTTGTGTTTGGGGGCCTGTGGCTGGGAGTGGCCGGCTGGCTCCTTAGAATCCACGATACGCAGGATGGTTCCCAGACCAGAGGTGGCACCAGTGCCAAGTCGGGCTGGTTTGATAGTACCAAGTGCGTACTGCAATCTGCCATCCAGAAGCGGGGCAGCTTACTTTTGTTTGCCAGGGAAACGGGCAGAGCTTTGTGTCTGGGGGCCTATGGCTGGGAGTGACCGTCTAGGTCCTGAAAAGCTACGATAGGCAGGATGGTGACCAGACCCATGGTGGCACCAGTGCCAAGTTGGGCTGGTTTGATAGTACCAAGTGGCTCCTGCAATCTGCCATAAAAATGTTGGCAGGCAAGTTTTGTTTTCCAGGGAAAAGCGCCGTTGTTTGTGTTTGGGGGCCTGTGGCTGGGAGTGGCCAGCTTGCTAATTGGAGTCCACGATACGCAGGATGGTTCCCAGACCAGAGGTGGCACCAGTGCCAAGTCGGGCTGGTTTGATAGTACCAAGTGCGTCCTGCAATCTGCCATCCACAAGCGGCGCCGCTTAGTTTTGTTTGCCACGGAAACGGGCCGAGGTTTGTGTCTGGGGGCCTATGGCTGGGAGTGACCGGCTAGGTCCTGAAAATCTACGATAGGCAGGATGGTGACCAGACCCATGGTGGCACCAGTGCCAAGTTGGGCTGGTTTGATAGTACCAAGTTGCTCCGGCAATCTGCCATCAAAATTTGGCAGGCGAGTTTTGTTTTCCAGGGAAAAGCGCCGCTGTTTGTGTTTGAGGGCCTGTGGCTGGGAGTGTCCGGCTGGCTCCTTAGAATCCACGATACGCAGGATGGTTCCCAGACCTGAGGTGGCACCAGTGCCAAGTCGGGCTAGTTTGATGGTGCAAAGTGGCTCCTGCAATCTGCCATCCAGAAGCGGGGCAGCTTACTTTTTTTTGCCAGGGAAACGGGCCGAGGTTTGTGTCTGGGGTCTATGGCTGGGAGTGACCGGCTGGCTCCTGAAAAGCTACGATAGGCAGGATGGTGACCAGACCCATGGTGGCACCAGTGCCAAGTTGGGCTGGTTTGATAGTACCAAGTGGCTCCGGCAATCTGCCATCAAAAAGTTGGCAGGCGAGTTTTGTTTTCCAGGGAAAAGCGCCGATGTTTGTGTTTGGGGGCCTGTGGCTGGGAGTGGCCGGCTGGCTCCTTAGAATCCACGATACGCAGGATGGTTCCCAGACCTGAGGTAGCACCAGTGCCAAGTCGGGCTGGTTTGATAGTACCAAGTGCGTCCTGCAATCTGCCATCCAGAAGCGGGGCAGCTTACTTTTGTTTGCCAGGGAAACGGGCCGAGGTTTGTGTCTGGGGGCCTATGGCTGGGAGTGACCGGCTGGCTCCTGAAAAGCTACGATAGGCAGGATGGTGACCAGACCCATGGTGGCACCAGTGCCAAGTTGGGCTGGTTTGATAGTACCAAGTGGCTCCTGCAATCTGCCATCAAAAGTTGGCAGGCGAGTTTTGTTTTCCAGGGAAAAGCGCCGTTGTTTGTGTCTGCGGGCCTGTGGCTGGAGTGGCCGGCTGGCTCCTTTAAACACACGATACGCCGGATGGTTCCCAGACCCAAGTTGGCACCAGTGCCAAGTTGGGCTGGTTTGATAGTACCAAGTGGTTCCTGCAATCTGCAATCAAAATGTTGGCAGGGGAGTTTTGTTTTCCAGGGAAAAGCGCCGATGTTTTTTTTTGGGGGCCTGTGGCTGGGAGTGGCCGGCTGGCTCCTTAGAATCCAAGATACGCAGGATGGTTCCCAGACCAGAGGTGGCACCAGTACCAAGTCGGGCTGGTTTGATAATAACAAGTGGATCCTGAAATCTGCCATCCAGAAGCGGGGCAGCTTACTTTTGTTTGCCAGGGAAACGGGCCGAGCTTTGTGTCTGGGGGCCTATGGCTGGGAGTGACCGGCTGGCTCCTGAAAAGCTACGATAGGCAGGATGGTGACCAGACCCATGGTGTCAGCAGTGCCAAGTTGGGCTGGTTTGATAGTACCAAGTGGCTCCTGCAATCTGCCATCAAAAAGTTGGCAGGCGAGTTTTGTTTTCCAGGGAAAAGCGCCGTTGTTTGTGTTTGGGGGCCTGTGGCTGGGAGTGGCCGTCTTGCTAATTGGAATCCACGATACGCAGGAGGGTTCCCAGACCTGAGGTGGCACCAGTGACAAGTCGGGCCAGTTTGATGGTGCAAAGTGGCTCCTGCAATCTGCCATCCAGAAGCGGGGCAGCTTACTTTTGTTTGCCAGGGAAACGGGCCGAGGTTTGTGTCTGGGTTCCTATGGCTGGGAGTGACCGGCTGGCTCCTGAAAAGCTACGATAGGCAGGATGGTGACCAGATCCATGGTGGCACCAGTGCCAAGTTGGGCTGATTTGATAGTACCAAGTGGCTCCTGCAATCTGCCATCAAAAATTTGGCAGGCGAGTTTTGTTTTCCAGGGAAAAGCGCTGTTGTTTGTATTTGGGGGCCTGTGGCTGGGAGTGGCCCGCTGGCTCCTTAGAATCCACGATACGCAGGATGGTTCCCAGACCCAAGGTGGCACCATTTCCAAGTCGGGCTGGTTTGATAGTACCAAGTGCGTACTGCAATCTGCCATCCAGAAGCGGGGCAGCTTACTTTTGTTTGCCAGGGAAACGGGCCGAGGTTTGTGTCTGGGGGCCTATGGCTGGGAGTGACCGGCTGGCTCCTGAAAAGCTACGATAGGCAGGATGGTGACCAGACCCATGGTGGCACCAGTGCCAAGTTGGGCTGATTTGATAGTACCAAGTGGCTCCTGCAATCTGCCATCAAAAAGTTGGCAGGCGAGTTTTGTTTTCCAGGGAAAAGCGCCGTTGTTTGTGTTTGGGGGCCTGTGGCTGGGAGTGGCCGGCTGGCTCCTTAGAATCCACGATACGCAGGATGGTTCCCAGACCAGAGGTGGCACCAGTGCCAAGTCGGGCTGGTTTGATAGTACCAAGTGCGTACTGCAATCTGCCATCCAGAAGCGGGGCAGCTTACTTTTGTTTGCCAGGGAAACGGGCAGAGCTTTGTGTCTGGGGGCCTATGGCTGGGAGTGACCGTCTAGGTCCTGAAAAGCTACGATAGGCAGGATGGTGACCAGACCCATGGTGGCACCAGTGCCAAGTTGGGCTGGTTTGATAGTACCAAGTGGCTCCTGCAATCTGCCATCAAAAAGTTGGCAGGCAAGTTTTGTTTTCCAGGGAAAAGCGCCGTTGTTTGTGTTTGGGGGCCTGTGGCTGGGAGTGGCCAGCTTGCTAATTGGAGTCCACGATACGCAGGATGGTTCCCAGACCAGAGGTGGCACCAGTGCCAAGTCGGGCTGGTTTGATACTACCAAGTGGATCCTGCAATCTGCCATCCACAAGCGGCGCCGCTTAGTTTTGTTTGCCACGGAAACGGGCCGAGGTTTGTGTCTGGGGGCCTATGGCTGGGAGTGACCGGCTAGGTCCTGAAAATCTACGATAGGCAGGATGGTGACCAGATCCATGGTGGCACCAGTGCCAAGTTGGGCTGGTTTGATAGTACCAAGTGGCTCCTGCAATCTGCCATCAAAAAGTTGGCAGGCGAGTTTTGTTTTCCAGGGAAAAGCGCCGTTGTTTTTGTTTGGGGGCCTGTGGCTGGGAGTGGCCGGCTGGCTCCTTAGAATCCACGATACGCAGGATGGTTCCCAGACCAGACGTTGCACCAGTGCCAAGTCGGGCTGGTTTGATAGTACCAAGTGCGTACTGCAATCTGCCATCCAGAAGCGGGGCAGCTTACTTTTGTTTGCCAGGGAAACGGGCCGAGGTTTGTGTCTGGGGGCCTATGGCTGGGAGTGACCGGCTGGCTCCTGAAAAGCTACGATAGGCAGGATGGTGACCAGACCCATGGTGGCACCAGTGCCAAGTTGGGCTGGTTTGATAGTACCAAGTGGCTCCGGCAATCTGCCATCAAAATGTTGGCAGGCGAGTTTTGTTTTCTAGCGAATAGCGCCCTTGTTTGTGTTTGGGGGCCTATGGCAGGGAGTGACCGGCTGGCTAATTAGAATCCACGATACGCAGCATGGTTCCCAGACATGAGGTGGCACCAGTGCCAAGTCGGGCTAGTTTGATGGTGCAAAGTGGCTCCTGCAATCTGCCATCCAGAAGCGGGGCAGCTTACTTTTGTTTGCCAGGGAAACGGGCCGAGGTTTGTGTCTGGGGGCCTATGGCTGGGAGTGACCGGCTGGCTCCTGAAAAGCTACGATAGGCAGGATGGTGACCAGACCCATGGTGGCACCAGTGCCAAGTTGGGCTGGTTTGATAGTACCAAGTGGCTCCTGCAATCTGCCATCAAAAAGTTGACAGGCGAGTTTTGTTTTCCAGGGAAAAGCGCCGTTGTTTGTGTTTGGGGGCCTGTGGCTGGGAGTGGCCGGCTGGCTCCTTAGAATCCACGATACGCAGGATGGTTCCCAGACCAGAGGTGGCACCAGTGCCAAGTCGGGCTGGTTTGATAGTACCAAGTGCGTACTGCAATCTGCCATCCAGAAGCGGGGCAGCTTACTTTTGTTTGCCAGGGAAACGGGCAGAGCTTTGTGTCTGGGGGCCTATGGCTGGGAGTGACCGTCTAGGTCCTGAAAAGCTACGATAGGCAGGATGGTGACCAGACCCATGGTGGCACCAGTGCCAAGTTGGGCTGGTTTGATAGTACCAAGTGGCTCCTGCAATCTGCCATAAAAATGTTGGCAGGCAAGTTTTGTTTTCCAGGGAAAAGCGCCGTTGTTTGTGTTTGGGGGCCTGTGGCTGGGAGTGGCCAGCTTGCTAATTGGAGTCCACGATACGCAGGATGGTTCCCAGACCAGAGGTGGCACCAGTGCCAAGTCGGGCTGGTTTGATAGTACCAAGTGCGTCCTGCAATCTGCCATCCACAAGCGGCGCCGCTTAGTTTTGTTTGCCACGGAAACGGGCCGAGGTTTGTGTCTGGGGGCCTATGGCTGGGAGTGACCGGCTAGGTCCTGAAAATCTACGATAGGCAGGATGGTGACCAGACCCATGGTGGCACCAGTGCCAAGTTGGGCTGGTTTGATAGTACCAAGTTGCTCCGGCAATCTGCCATCAAAATTTGGCAGGCGAGTTTTGTTTTCCAGGGAAAAGCGCCGCTGTTTGTGTTTGAGGGCCTGTGGCTGGGAGTGTCCGGCTGGCTCCTTAGAATCCACGATACGCAGGATGGTTCCCAGACCTGAGGTGGCACCAGTGCCAAGTCGGGCTAGTTTGATGGTGCAAAGTGGCTCCTGCAATCTGCCATCCAGAAGCGGGGCAGCTTACTTTTTTTTGCCAGGGAAACGGGCCGAGGTTTGTGTCTGGGGTCTATGGCTGGGAGTGACCGGCTGGCTCCTGAAAAGCTACGATAGGCAGGATGGTGACCAGACCCATGGTGGCACCAGTGCCAAGTTGGGCTGGTTTGATAGTACCAAGTGGCTCCGGCAATCTGCCATCAAAAAGTTGGCAGGCGAGTTTTGTTTTCCAGGGAAAAGCGCCGATGTTTGTGTTTGGGGGCCTGTGGCTGGAGTGGCCGGCTGGCTCCTTAGAATCCACGATACGCAGGATGGTTCCCAGACCTGAGGTAGCACCAGTGCCAAGTCGGGCTGGTTTGATAGTACCAAGTGCGTCCTGCAATCTGCCATCCAGAAGCGGGGCAGCTTACTTTTGTTTGCCAGGGAAACGGGCCGAGGTTTGTGTCTGGGGGCCTATGGCTGGGAGTGACCGGCTGGCTCCTGAAAAGCTACGATAGGCAGGATGGTGACCAGACCCATGGTGCACCAGTGCCAAGTTGGGCTGGTTTGATAGTACCAAGTGGCTCCTGCAATCTGCCATCAAAAGTTGGCAGGCGAGTTTTGTTTTCCAGGGAAAAGCGCCGTTGTTTGTGTCTGCGGGCTGTCGGCTGGAGTGGCCGGCTGGCTCCTTTAAACACAACGATACGCCGGATGGTTCCCAGACCCAAGTTGGCACCAGTGCCAAGTTGGGCTGGTTTGATAGTACCAAGTGGTTCCTGCAATCTGCAATCAAAATGTTGGCAGGGGAGTTTTGTTTTCCAGGGAAAAGCGCCGATGTTTTTTTTGGGGGCCTGTGGCTGGGAGTGGCCGGCTGGCTCCTTAGAATCCAAGATACGCAGGATGGTTCCCAGACCAGAGGTGGCACCAGTACCAAGTCGGGCTGGTTTGATAATAACAAGTGGATCCTGAAATCTGCCATCCAGAGCGGGGCAGCTTACTTTTGTTTGCCAGGGAAACGGGCCGAGCTTTGTGTCTGGGGGCCTATGGCTGGGAGTGACCGGCTGGCTCCTGAAAAGCTACGATAGGCAGGATGGTGACCAGACCCATGGTGTCAGCAGTGCCAAGTTGGGCTGGTTTGATAGTACCAAGTGGCTCCTGCAATCTGCCATCAAAAAGTTGGCAGGCGAGTTTTGTTTTCCAGGGAAAAGCGCCGTTGTTTGTGTTTGGGGGCCTGTGGCTGGGAGTGGCCGTCTTGCTAATTGGAATCCACGATACGCAGGAGGGTTCCCCAGACCTGAGGTGGCACCAGTGACAAGTCGGGCCAGTTTGATGGTGCAAAGTGGCTCCTGCAATCTGCCATCCAGAAGCGGGGCAGCTTACTTTTGTTTGCCAGGGAAACGGGCCGAGGTTTGTGTCTGGGTTCCTATGGCTGGGAGTGACCGGCTGGCTCCTGAAAAGCTACGATAGGCAGGATGGTGACCAGATCCATGGTGGCACCAGTGCCAAGTTGGGCTGATTTGATAGTACCAAGTGGCTCCTGCAATCTGCCATCAAAAATTTGGCAGGCGAGTTTTGTTTTCCAGGGAAAAGCGCTGTTGTTTGTATTTGGGGGCCTGTGGCTGGGAGTGGCCCGCTGGCTCCTTAGAATCCACGATACGCAGGATGGTTCCCAGACCCAAGGTGGCACCATTTCCAAGTTGGGCTGGTTTGATAGTACCAAGTGCGTACTGCAATCTGCCATCCAGAAGCGGGCAGCTTACTTTTGTTTGCCAGGGAAACGGCCGAGGTTTGTGTCTGGGGGCCTATGGCTGGGAGTGACCGGCTGGCTCCTGAAAAGCTACGATAGCAGGATGGTGACCAGACCCATGGTGGCACCAGTGCCAAGTTGGGCTGATTTGATAGTACCAAGTGGCTCTGCAATCTGCCATCAAAAAGTTGGCAGGGCGAGTTTTGTTTTCCAGGGAAAAGCGCCGTTGTTTGTGTTTGGGGGCCTGTGGCTGGGAGTGGCCAGCTGGCTCCTTAGAATCCACGATACGCAGGATGGTTCCCAGACCCAAGGTGGCACCAGTGCCAAGTTGGGCTGGTTTGATAGTACCAAGTGTCTCCTGCAATCTGCCATCCAGAAGCAGGGCAGCTTACTTTTGTTTGCCAGAGAAATAGGCCTAGGTTTTTGTTTGGGGGCCTGTGGCTAGAGTGGCCGGCTGGCTCCTAAGAATCCACGATACGCAGGATGTTTCCCAGACCCAAGGTGGCACCAGTGCCAAGTCGGGCTGGTTTGATAGTACCAAGTGGCTCCTGCAAACTCCATCAAAAAGTTGGCAGGCGTGTTTTGTTTTCCAGGGAACAGCGCCGTTGATTTTGTTTGGGGGCCTGTGGCTCAGAGTGGCCGGGTGGCTCCTTAGAATCCACGATACGCAGGATGGTTCCCAGACCCAAGGTGGCACCAGTGCCAAGTCGGGCTGGTTTGATTACACCAAGTGGCTCCTGCAATCTGCCATCCAGAAGTGAGGCAGCTAAGTTTTGATTGCGAGAAAAAAGGGCCGTGGTTTTTGTTGGGGGCCTGTGGCTGGGAGTAGCCGGCTGGCTCCTTAAAATCCACGATAGGCAGGATGGTTCCCAGACCCAAGGTGGCACCAGTGCCAAGTCGGGCTGGTTTGATAGTACCAAGTGGCTCCTGCAATCTGCCATCCAGAAGCGGGGCAGCTGAGTTTTGTTTGCCAGAGAAAAAGGCTGTGGTTTGTGTTTGGGGGCCTGTGGCTGGCAGTGGCCGGCTGGCTCCTGAAAATCCACGATACGCAGCATGGTTCCCAGACCCAAGGTGGCACCAGTGCCAAGTGGGGCTCGTTTGACAGTGTCAAGTGCCTCCTGCAATCTCCCATCCAGAAGCGGGGCAGCTGAGTTTTTTTTGCCAGGGAAACGGACCTTTGTTTTTGATTGGGCTCTGTGGCCGAGAGTTGTCGGCTGTCTCCTGACAATCCACAATACGCAGGATGGTTCCCAGACCCAAGGTGGCACCAGTGCCAAGTCGGGCTGGTTTGATAGTACCAAGTGTCTCCTGCAATCTGCCATCCAGAAGCGGGGCAGCTGAGTTTTGTTTGCCAGAGAAAAGGGCCGTGGGTTGTGTTTGGGGGCATATGGCTGGGAGTGGCCACCTGGCTCCTTAAAATGCACGATACGCCGCATGGTAACCAGGCGCAAGGTGGCACCAGTGCCAAGTCAGGCTGTTTTTGTAGTACCCAGTGGCTCCTGCAATTTGCCATCCAGAAGCGGGGCAGTTGAATTTTGTTTGCTAGAGAAAAGGGCTGTGGTTTGTGTTTGGGGGCCTATGGCTGAGAGTGGCCGGCTGGCCCCTGAAAATCAACGATAGGCAGGATGGTTCCCAGATCCAAGGTGGCACCAGTGCCAAGTAAGGCTGGTTGTATGGTTCAAAGTAACTCCTGCAATCTGCCATCCAGAAGCGGGACAGCTGAGTTTTTTTTGCCAGAGAAAAGGTCCATGGTTTCTTTTTGGGGCATACGGCTGGGAATTGCCGGCTGGCTCCTTAAAATGCACGATACGCAGGATGGTTCCCAGAGCCAAGGTGGCACCACTGCCAAGTCGGGCTCTTTTTGTAGTACCAAGTGCGTCCTGCAATTTGCCATCCAGAAGAGGGGCAGTTGAGTTTTGTTTGCCAGAGAAAAGGGCCGTTGTTTGTGTTTGGGGGCCTGTGGCTGGGAGTGTTCGGCTGGTTCCTGAATATGTACGATACGCAGGATTGTTCCCAGATCCAAGGTGGCAGCAGTGCCATGTTGTGCTGGTGTGATAGTCCCAAGTGGCTCCTGCAATCTGCCATCCAGAAGTGGGGCAGCTGATTTTTGTTTGCCAGAGGAAAGGTCCGTGGTTTGTTTTTGGGGGCATATGGCTGAGAGTGGCCGGCTGGCCCCTGAAAATCCACGATACACAGGATGGTTCCCAGATCCAAGGTGGCACCTGTGCCAAGTCGGGCTGATTTGATAGTACTAAGTAGCTCCTGCAATCTGCCATGCAGAAGCGGGGCAGCTTACTTTTGTTTGCCAGGGAAACGGGCCGAGGTTTGTGTTTGGGGGCCTATGGCTGAGAGTGACCGGCTGGCTCCTGAAAAGCTACAATAGGCAGGATGGTGACCAGACCCATGGTGGCACCAGTGCCAAGTTGGGCTGGTTTGATAGTACCAAGTGGTTCCTGCAATCTGCCATCCAGAAGCAGGGCAGCTGAGTTTTGTTTGCCAGAGAAAAGGGCCTTGGTTTGTGTTTGGGGGCATATGGCTGGGTGTGGCCAGCTGGCTCCTTAAAATGCACGATATGCAACATGGCTCCCAGACCCAAGGTGGCACAAGTGCCAAGTTGGGCTGGTTTGATAGTACCAAGTGGCTCCTGCAATCTTCCATGATCACGTGGAGAAATACTTTCTGGTTTCAGCCTCATGCTCTTTCTTCTCTCCCTCAACTTCTCTATCACCTCTCATCTGGTTCACATGCGCTGTCTTCAAGGTCCACAGGCTACTTTTCACAGAATCTTCTGGCCTGATGAAGTAAGGATGATGAATAGAACAGAGCTGGGATCTATTTTCCAGTTTGGATAAAATGCATTCTGCACACAAATCCAAGGAGAACGGGCTGCCCCGATGCCCAGAAAATCTTTCACTCCTGCTAGTGTTCTACGTCAACCGCAACTTAGTCTGAAAGAAAAGCTTTTTCTCTGAGAGCATCTGAGAGGTTTGCATGAAGCACTGATATCTGACATATGCAATTTTGAATAGGAGAGGAAAAAGAAAATGGCAAGGAGTTTTTAATTTTAGTGGTTTCAATTTTAATTTCCGTGCACTTTTTCAAAACTTGTCAGCTCAAATGCCCATCAACATCTTTTAGTCATCTGTAAGTCAGTATTCATATAAAATGTGCTTCAAATCCAAAGAATTTCAAATTTGCACTCCAAGCTTCTATGCCTAGATTTATGATTTCCTACACATATTAGATGAAAGGAAGGCCTTTTTTACTGTGGGAGTGCTGGAACACTGGAACAGGTTGCCCAGAGAAGTTGTGGGTGTCCCATCCCTGAAAGTATTCAAGGTCACCCTGGACGGGGCTTGGAGCAGCAACAAAGGAGAAGCTTGATGGTAGAGAAACAAAGTTGGACTATAGAAGAAACTCGGATTGAAGTATAGGATCAAGTTTTCTCTCAGCTCTTGGGGTAAATTCAAAGTTGTACAAAATGACATTTATCTGTGCTATTCACTACTGTAACAGAAAGTTTCATGAAAACTGTACAGAAGATAGTAAATTTTAAAAGAGATCAGAATTACAGCATAAAATCCATGGGATAGGTTACAACATGAGACACTCTCTAAGAGAAAATCTCTGTGTTTCAGCACTTCATCGGGGTAAGATTTCATGAAGTGCCAAAGAAGGCGGCAAAATATCATTCGGGACATTATTTACTGGAATTCAGCCTGGCCATTAGTAGGAACTGCCTTTGAACATATCATGTAGATATACCACACACACTTTCCCTTCACTGAAAAATTACTGTTTACAACAAATAAGCAATTGACAATCAAAATTGATTGAAAGCATCTTAAACATGTCAAGTATTTCATTGTAGATGATCTGTGATCCAAATGCTTCTTCCACCTTCGAGAGGGACAGAAGAATTCTTCCATATCATGATGGTTTAAAATTGTATCAACCAATGTTTTCTGCTGAAAAGATATCATCTATTTTTTTCTATTTTTGGAAGAAAATATTCCTAGACATACAACAGGTGAGAACTAAGTAATTTTAAAGAAACAAATGAAATGAAAATATTCTGTAAATAGAATGAAATGAAAAGCTGTGTTTTAAATAGGAGCTAAATATTAAACAGAATTTTTGTACCAGGCATTTGAATTACTGCACCAGCTCTTTTGCCCATCAAGAGAGGCATTTAGCATTTCAGTCTTTTCCAAGGTGTTCATGATCTGCTATGCTGATCTCTGTGTGTGCCTAGGTGTGTGTGGAGGGGGGGGCATATGAAGGGGAGTGTGTATGTTTGCTTTACAATTGTTGTGGCAGATTCATGCCTCAGCTCCACATTTTGTTTTAAAAAGGTCACACCGAGTGGATATGAAGTTTACTATCAACAAGAGATCGATTCCCAAATCATCCATTTGACTCTCCCTTATAAATCATGTGCTTTGTTGCATATTTTATCAAATATACTTTCAAGCCAGATGGAGGAAGGAGGATGTGGGAATCCCTCCACCATCTTGCAACTTTTATGTAAGTAGGTTTTCAAGAAAATCATCATTTCTCTTTTAAATATGTCTGGAACAGGCATGATGGTAGTGTCAACCTGTTGGAGTTTTTGTTGCTGGAAGAAGTTGTACAAAAGGATTGGTTTTTACATTGACCAGTTACTGAATCAAGCGCAGGAATACATTGGAAATTTAGCTGGGGGTTCCTTTTCCCAGCAGACTACTTCTAGAACGAGCTTGTACACTGAAGCTGACTCTTTTGCTCTCTTTTTGTTTCTTTCCTATTTTCTTGGCTTCTTTGCCACTATCTAGACAATTTTGGAACTTTGTTCCCAACTAAAATGGTTTCAATAGTCTGATTGTGATCATACATTTTTACAAGGAATTTTTAAAATCTTTCCTCGAGTCCAGAAAGTCAAGGACTTAGATCTTTTTCTTCCCTTATCAATATTGCCATGAAATTGATAAATAAAGACCAACTCTTTATTTTTGTTTTTAACCCACGTAGATAATTCCCATCCATTAATCCATTTTGTGGACCAATAGCTGCCATTCTGATGGAAGCTGTCACTTCTTAACAATAGGCATTCTGTGACTATGTTGACAGCACTTTGGGTGAAGATCCTAACTGGTCTTAGATATACATAGGGAGAAATTTGCTCAGCCAGTGTCAGTCTTAAGCATGCGTATCAGAAGATCTTTCTAGAGCTGGGAATTTTCCCATGAAAGGGATTCAGTTAGGGAAGAGACACTTGTGCCAGAGTTTTACATTCTTCTTGAACACTGCTTAAGGAACTTAGATGCCATGTCCATTTGGATCTCTGTCTGCACAGAACTTTGTCATGCCAGTGCTTTGAAATGCATCTTGAAGAGAATTCACTAGCACAGAATGAAAGAGAGTGGAAGGGGTTGGTGGGGCTAACCAGGCCCAACCCCCCTGCCTAAACCAGGATACCTAGAGCCTCTTGCCCAGGATTCTATCTGGGTGTACTTTTAATGTCTTCAAAGATCCAGGCTCCACAATCTTTCTGGGCAGTCTGTGCCGTGGTTCAGTCACCCTGACAGTAAAGAAACATTTACTGATGTTCAAAGGCAATCTCCTGTATTTCAGTGTGTGCCCACTGCCTCTTGTCTTTTCCCTCAGCATCACTGAAAAGACACTGATTCCCTCCCCTTTGCACTATTGCTTCCATATGTATGTGTGATGCCATGTAGAGGTATGTCAAAAACCTCCCTGAAGCCCAGGCAGAAAATATTCCCTTCATCTACCAGTCAAGTTGATTCATCAGAGGAGTTTAAAGTGATGTTCAGCATGAAATTCCCCTGAAAAATCATGCTAACTACATTATTTGGTCATCTGTCATGTGCCTGGCAAGGATTTCCAGGAAGAGCTGCTTCATCAACTTCCTGGGGATAAAAAAGAGGCTGGCTGGTTTGTACTATGGCGAGTCCTCTTAATTGCCTTTTTTGAAGATGGGTGTCATTTGCTAACATCCACTCTTTAGCCTCTCTTGTCGTCTACATCTTAGCAAAACGCTTTTCCACTATGTCTGGCTAGGAAAAACTGTGCCAGCACAGAAAACATCTCCCATCGTGTTCTAGAAGTTGCACGGATGTCTGCCAAGTGTTTGGCAGGAAGAAAAGAAAAGTTGTCCAAAACAGCTTCCAATCGAATGTTCCTGTGATTGGAAAAGTCAGGAGAGTGCAAAGTACTGTTTTCTATCAGTTGGCAAGGTGCGCACACAATCCCAGTGTTGTACAGCTTGCTTCTTCACCTTCCCGAAGCTGCCGCTCTCGCCGGCTGCCGGAGCCCAAGAAGCGGCTTCTTCGCGCAAAGACGATTGTGCCGCTCACAGGGCTCTCCTTAGCGCGGCTTCTGCCGAAAGACGCCCGGCAGCGGCTCTTACCTCCGGAGAGCATCCTACCTTCGTCTTTAGCTCCTCTTCTCATCTACACCTCGGCAAAAAGCTTTTCCACTATGTCTGGCTAGGAAAAACTGTGCCAGCACAGAAAACATCTCCCATCGTGTTCTAGAAGTTGCACGGATGTCTGCCAAGTGTTTGGCAGGAAGAAAAGAAAAGTTGTCCAAAACAGCTTCCAATCGAATGTTCCTGTGATTGGAAAAGTCAGGAGAGTGCAAAGGTACTGTTTTCTATCAGTTGGCAAGGTGCGCACACAATCCCAGTGTTGTACAGCTTGCTTCTTCACCTTCCCGAAGCTGCCGCTCTCGCCGGCTGCCGGAGCCCAAGAAGCGGCTTCTTCGCGCAAAGACGATTGTGCCGCTCACAGGGCTCTCCTTAGCGCGGCTTCTGCCGAAAGACGCCCGGCAGCGGCTCTTACCTCCGGAGAGCATCCTACCTTCGTCTTTCGCGTCTTTTGTAGTCTACATCTTAGCAAAACGCTTTTCCACTATGTCTGGCTAGGAAAAACCGTGCCAGCACAGAAAACATCTCCCATCGTTTTCTAGAAGTTGCACGGATGTCTGCCAAGTGTTTGGGAGGAAGAAAAGAAAAGTTGTCCAAAACAGCTTCCAATCGAATGTTCATGTGATTGGAAAAGTCAGGAGTGCAAAGGTACTGTTTTCTATCAGTTGGCAAGGTGCGCACACAATCCCAGTGTTGTACAGCTTGCTTCTTCACCTTCCCGAAGCTGCCACTCTCAGGAGGTAAGAGCCGCTGCCGGGCGTCTTTCGGCAGAAGCCGCGCTAAGGAGAGCACTGTGAGCGGCACAATCGTCTTTGCGCGAAGAAGCCGCTTCTTGGGCTCCGGCAGCCGGCGAGAGCGGCAGCTTCGGGAAGGTGAAGAAGCAAGCTGTACAACACTGGGATTGTGTGCGCACCTTGCCAACTGATAGAAAACAGTACCTTTGCACTCTCCTGACTTTTCCAATCACAGGAACATTTGTTTGGAAGCGTTTTGGACAACTTTTCTTTTCTTCCTGCCAAACACTTGGCAGACATCCGTGCAACTTCTAGAACACGATGGGAGATGTTTTCTGTGCTGGCACAGTTTTTCCTAGCCAGACATAGTGGAAAAGCGTTTTGCTAAGATGTAGACTACAAAAGACGCGAAAGACGAAGGTAGGATGCTCTCCGGAGGTAAGAGCCGCTGCCGGGTGTCTTTCGGCAGAAGCCGCGCTAAGGAGAGCCCTGTGAGCGGCACAATCGTCTTTGCGCGAAGAAGCCGCTTCTTGGGCTCCGGCAGCCGGCGAGAGCGGCAGCTTCGGGAAGGTGAAGAAGCAAGCTGTACAACACTGGGATTGTGTGCGCACCTTGCCAACTGATAGAAAACAGTACCTTTGCACTCTCCTGACTTTTCCAATCACAGGAACATTCGATTGGAAGCTGTTTTGGACAACTTTTCTTTTCTTCCTGCCAAACACTTGGCAGACATCCGTGCAACTTCTAGAACACGATGGGAGATGTTTTCTGTGCTGGCACAGTTTTTCCTAGCCAGACATAGTGGAAAAGCGTTTTGCTAAGATGTAGACTACAAAAGACGCGAAAGACGAAGGTAGGATGCTCTCCGGAGGTAAGAGCCGCTGCCGGGTGTCTTTCGGCAGAAGCCGCGCTAAGGAGAGCCCTGTGAGCGGCACAATCGTCTTTGCGCGAAGAAGCCGCTTCTTGGGCTCCGGCAGCCGGCGAGAGCGGCAGCTTCGGGAAGGTGAAGAAGCAAGCTGTACAACACTGGGATTGTGTGCGCACCTTGCCAACTGATAGAAAACAGTACCTTTGCACTCTCCTGACTTTTCCAATCACAGGAACATTCGATTGGAAGCTGTTTTGGACAACTTTTCTTTTCTTCCTGCCAAACACTTGGCAGACATCCGTGCAACTTCTAGAACACGATGGGAGATGTTTTCTGTGCTGGCACAGTTTTTCCTAGCCAGACATAGTGGAAAAGCTTTTTGCCGAGGTGTAGATGAGAAGAGGAGCTAAAGACGAAGGTAGGATGCTCTCCGGAGGTAAGAGCCGCTGCCGGGCGTCTTTCGGCAGAAGCCGCGCTAAGGAGAGCCCTGTGAGAGGCACAATCGTCTTTGCGCGAAGAAGCCGCTTCTTGGGCTCCGGCAGCCGGCGAGAGCGGCAGCTTCGGGAAGGTGAAGAAGCAAGCTGTACAACACTGGGATTGTGTGCGCACCTTGCCAACTGATAGAAAACAGTACCTTTGCACTCTCCTGACTTTTCCAATCACAGGAACATTCGATTGGAAGCTGTTTTGGACAACTTTTCTTTTCTTCCTGCCAAACACTTGGCAGACATCCGTGCAACGTCTAGAACACGATGGGAGATGTTTTCTGTGCTGGCACAGTTTTTCCTAGCCAGACATAGTGGAAAAGCTTTTTGCCGAGGTGTAGATGAGAAGAGGAGCTAAAGACGAAGGTAGGATGCTCTCCGGAGGTAAGAGCCGCTGCCGGGCGTCTTTCGGCAGAAGCCGCGCTAAGGAGAGCACTGTGAGCGGCACAATCGTCTTTGCGCGAAGAAGCCGCTTCTTGGGCTCCGGCAGCAGGCGAGAGCGGCAGCTTCGGGAAGGTGAAGAAGCAAGCTGTACAACACTGGGATTGTGTGCGCACCTTGCCAACTGATAGAAAACAGTACTTTGCACTCTCCTGACTTTTCCAATCACAGGAACATTCGATTGGAAGCTGTTTTGGACAACTTTTCTTTTCTTCCTGCCAAACACTTGGCAGACATCCGTGCAACTTCTAGAACACGATGGGAGATGTTTTCTGTGCTGGCACAGTTTTTCCTAGCCAGACATAGTGGAAAAGCGTTTTGCTAAGATGTAGACGACAAGAGAGGCTAAAGAGTGGATGTTAGCAAATGACACCCATCTTCAAAAAAGGCAATTAAGAGGACTCGCCATAGTACAAACCAGCCAGCCTCTTTTTTATCCCCAGGAAGTTGATGAAGCAGCTCTTCCTGGAAATCCTTGCCAGGCACATGACAGATGACCAAATAATGTAGTTAGCATGATTTTTCAGGGGAATTTCATGCTGAACATCACTTTAAACTCCTCTGATGAATCAACTTGACTGGTAGATGAAGGGAATATTATCTGCCTGGGCTTCAGGGAGGTTTTTGACATACCTCTACATGGCATCACACATACATATGGAAGCAATAGTGCAAAGGGGAGGGAATCAGTGTCTTTTCAGTGATGCTGAGGGAAAAGACAAGAGGCAGTGGGCACACACTGAAATACAGGAGATTGCCTTTGAACATCAGTAAATGTTTCTTTACTGTCAGGGTGACTGAACCACGGCACAGACTGCCCAGAAAGATTGTGGAGCCTGGATCTTTGAAGACATTAAAAGTACACCCAGATAGAATCCTGGGCAAGAGGCTCTAGGTATCCTGGTTTAGGCAGGGGGGTTGGGCCTGGTTAGCCCCACCAACCCCTTCCACTCTCTTTCATTCTGTGCTAGTGAATTCTCTTCAAGATGCATTTCAAAGCGCTGGCATGACAAAGTTCTGTGCAGACAGAGATCCAAATGGACATGGCATCTAAGTTCCTTAAGCAGTGTTCAAGAAGAATGTAAAACTCTGGCACAAGTGTCTCTTCCCTAACTGAATCCCTTTCATGGGAAAATTCCCAGCTCTAGAAAGATCTTCTGATACGCATGCTTAAGACTGACACTGGCTGAGCAAATTTCTCCCTATGTATATCTAAGACCAGTTAGGATCTTCACCCAAAGTGCTGTCAACATAGTCACAGAATGCCTATTGTTAAGAAGTGACAGCTTCCATCAGAATGGCAGCTATTGGTCCACAAAATGGATTAATGGATGGGAATTATCTACGTGGGTTAAAAACAAAAATAAAGAGTTGGTCTTTATTTATCAATTTCATGGCAATATTGGTAAGGGAAGAAAAAGATCTAAGTCCTTGACTTTCTGGACTCGAGGAAAGATTTTAAAAATTCCTTGTAAAAATGTATGATCACAATCAGACTATTGAAACCATTTTAGTTGGGAACAAAGTTCCAAAATTGTCTAGATAGTGGCAAAGAAGCCAAGAAAATAGGAAAGAAACAAAAAGAGAGCAAAAGAGTCAGCTTCAGTGTACAAGCTCGTTCTAGAAGTAGTCTGCTGGGAAAAGGAACCCCCAGCTAAATTTCCAATGTATTCCTGCGCTTGATTCAGTAACTGGTCAATGTAAAAACCAATCCTTTTGTACAACTTCTTCCAGCAACAAAAACTCCAACAGGTTGACACTACCATCATGCCTGTTCCAGACATATTTAAAAGAGAAATGATGATTTTCTTGAAAACCTACTTACATAAAAGTTGCAAGATGGTGGAGGGATTCCCACATCCTCCTTCCTCCATCTGGCTTGAAAGTATATTTGATAAAATATGCAACAAAGCACATGATTTATAAGGGAGAGTCAAATGGATGATTTGGGAATCGATCTCTTGTTGATAGTAAACTTCATATCCACTCGGTGTGACCTTTTTAAAACAAAATGTGGAGCTGAGGCATGAATCTGCCACAACAATTGTAAAGCAAACATACACACTCCCCTTCATATGCCCCCCCCTCCACACACACCTAGGCACACACAGAGATCAGCATAGCAGATCATGAACACCTTGGAAAAGACTGAAATGCTAAATGCCTCTCTTGATGGGCAAAAGAGCTGGTGCAGTAATTCAAATGCCTGGTACAAAAATTCTGTTTAATATTTAGCTCCTATTTAAAACACAGCTTTTCATTTCATTCTATTTACAGAATATTTTCATTTCATTTGTTTCTTTAAAATTACTTAGTTCTCACCTGTTGTATGTCTAGGAATATTTTCTTCCAAAAATAGAAAAAAATAGATGATATCTTTTCAGCAGAAAACATTGGTTGATACAATTTTAAACCATCATGATATGGAAGAATTCTTCTGTCCCTCTCGAAGGTGGAAGAAGCATTTGGATCACAGATCATCTACAATGAAATACTTGACATGTTTAAGATGCTTTCAATCAATTTTGATCGTCAATTGCTTATTTGTTGTAAACAGTAATTTTTCAGTGAAGGGAAAGTGTGTGTGGTATATCTACATGATATGTTCAAAGGCAGTTCCTACTAATGGCCAGGCTGAATTCCAGTAAATAATGTCCCGAATGATATTTTGCCGCCTTCTTTGGCACTTCATGAAATCTTACCCCGATGAAGTGCTGAAACACAGAGATTTTCTCTTAGAGAGTGTCTCATGTTGTAACCTATCCCATGGATTTTATGCTGTAATTCTTATCTCTTTTAAAATTTACTATCTTCTGTACAGTTTTCATGAAACTTTCTGTTACAGTAGTGAATAGCACAGATAAATGTCATTTTGTACAACTTTGAATTTACCCCAAGAGCTGAGAGAAAACTTGATCCTATACTTCAATCCGAGTTTCTTCTATAGTCCAACTTTGTTTCTCTACCATCAAGCTTCTCCTTTGTTGCTGCTCCAAGCCCCGTCCAGGGTGACCTTGAATACTTTCAGGGATGGGACACCCACAACTTCTCTGGGCAACCTGTTCCAGTGTTCCAGCACTCCCACAGTAAAAAAGGCCTTCCTTTCATCTAATATGTGTAGGAAATCATAAATCTAGGCATAGAAGCTTGGAGTGCAAATTTGAAATTCTTTGGATTTGAAGCACATTTTATATGAATACTGACTTACAGATGACTAAAAGATGTTGATGGGCATTTGAGCTGACAAGTTTTGAAAAAGTGCACGGAAATTAAAATTGAAACCACTAAAATTAAAAACTCCTTGCCATTTTCTTTTTCCTCTCCTATTCAAAATTGCATATGTCAGATATCAGTGCTTCATGCAAACCTCTCAGATGCTCTCAGAGAAAAAGCTTTTCTTTCAGACTAAGTTGCGGTTGACGTAGAACACTAGCAGGAGTGAAAGATTTTCTGGGCATCGGGGCAGCCCGTTCTCCTTGGATTTGTGTGCAGAATGCATTTTATCCAAACTGGAAAATAGATCCCAGCTCTGTTCTATTCATCATCCTTACTTCATCAGGCCAGAAGATTCTGTGAAAAGTAGCCTGTGGACCTTGAAGACAGCGCATGTGAACCAGATGAGAGGTGATAGAGAAGTTGAGGGAGAGAAGAAAGAGCATGAGGCTGAAACCAGAAAGTATTTCTCCACGTGATCATGGAAGATTGCAGGAGCCACTTGGTACTATCAAACCAGCCCAACTTGGCACTTGTGCCACCTTGGGTCTGGGAGCCATGTTGCATATCGTGCATTTTAAGGAGCCAGCTGGCCACACCCAGCCATATGCCCCCAAACACAAACCAAGGCCCTTTTCTCTGGCAAACAAAACTCAGCTGCCCTGCTTCTGGATGGCAGATTGCAGGAACCACTTGGTACTATCAAACCAGCCCAACTTGGCACTGGTGCCACCATGGGTCTGGTCACCATCCTGCCTATTGTAGCTTTTCAGGAGCCAGCCGGTCACTCTCAGCCATAGGCCCCCAAACACAAACCTCGGCCCGTTTCCCTGGCAAACAAAAGTAAGCTGCCCCGCTTCTGGATGGCAGATTGCAGGAGCTACTTAGTACTATCAAATCAGCCCGACTTGGCACAGGTGCCACCTTGGATCTGGGAACCATCCTGTGTATCGTGGATTTTCAGGGGCCAGCCGGCCACTCTCAGCCATATGCCCCCAAAAACAAACCACGGACCTTTTCTCTGGCAAACAAAAATCAGCTGCCCCACTTCTGGATGGCAGATTGCAGGAGCCACTTGGGACTATCACACCAGCACAACATGGCACTGCTGCCACCTTGGATCTGGGAACAATCCTGCGTATCGTACATATTCAGGAACCAGCCGAACACTCCCAGCCACAGGCCCCCAAACACAAACAACGGCCCTTTTCTCTGGCAAACAAAACTCAACTGCCCCTCTTCTGGATGGCAAATTGCAGGATGCACTTGGTACTACAAAAAGAGCCCGACTTGGCAGTGGTGCCACCTTGGCTCTGGGAACCATCCTGTGTATCGAGCATTTTAAGGAGCCAGCCGGCAATTCCCAGCCGTATGCCCCAAAAAGAAACCATGGACCTTTTCTCTGGCAAAAAAAACTCAGCTGTCCCGCTTCTGGATGGCAGATTGCAGGAGTTACTTTGAACCATACAACCAGCCTTACTTGGCACTGGTGCCACCTTGGATCTGGGAACCATCCTGCCTATCGTTGATTTTCAGGGGCCAGCCGGCCACTCTCAGCCATAGGCCCCCAAACACAAACCACAGCCCTTTTCTCTAGCAAACAAAATTCAACTGCCCCGCTTCTGGATGGCAAATTGCAGGAGCCACTGGGTACTACAAAAACAGCCTGACTTGGCACTGGTGCCACCTTGCGTCTGGTTACCATGCGGCGTATCGTGCATTTTAAGGAGCCAGGTGGCCACTCCCAGCCATATGCCCCCAAACACAACCCACGGCCCTTTTCTCTGGCAAACAAAACTCAGCTGCCCCGCTTCTGGATGGCAGATTGCAGGAGCCACTTGGTACTATCAAACCAGCCCGACTTGGCACTGGTGCCACCTTGGGTCTGGGAACCATCCTGCGTATTGTGGATTGTCAGGAGACAGCCGACCACTCTCGGCCACAGAGCCCAATCAAAAACAAAGGTCCGTTTCCCTGGCAAAAAAAACTCAGCTGCCCCGCTTCTGGATGGGAGATTGCAGGAGGCACTTGACACTGTCAAACGAGCCCCACTTGGCACTGGTGCCACCTTGGGTCTGGGAACCATGCTGCGTATCGTGGATTTTCAGGAGCCAGCCGGCCACTGCCAGCCACAGGCCCCCAAACACAAACCACAGCCTTTTTCTCTGGCAAACAAAACTTAGCTGCCCCGCTTCTGGATGGCAGATTGCAGGAGCCACTTGGTGTAATCAAACCAGCCCGACTTGGCACTGGTGCCACCTTGGGTCTGGGAACCATCCTGCGTATCGTGGATTCTAAGGAGCCAGCCGGCCACTCCCAGCCACAGGCCCCCAAACAAAATAAACGGCGCTGTTCCCTGGAAAACAAAACACGCCTGCCAAGTTTTTGATGGAGTTTGCAGGAGCCACTTGGTACTATCAAACCAGCCCGACTTGGCACTGGTGCCACTTTGGGTCTGGGAAACATCCTGCGTATCGTGGATTCTTAGGAGCCAGCCGGCCACTCCTAGCCACAGGCCCCCAAACAAAAACCTAGGCCTATTTCTCTGGCAAACAAAAGTAAGCTGCCCTGCTTCTGGATGGCAGATTGCAGGAGACACTTGGTACTATCAAACCAGCCCAACTTGGCACTGGTGCCACCTTGGGTCTGGGAACCATCCTGCGTATCGTGGATTCTAAGGAGCCAGCTGGCCATTCCCAGCCACAGGCCCCCAAACACAAACAACGGCGCTTTTCCCTGGAAAACAAAACTCGCCTGCCAACTTTTTGATGGCAGATTGCAGGAGACACTTGGTACTATCAAATCAGCCCAACTTGGCACTGGTGCCACCATGGGTCTGGTCACCATCCTGCCTATCGTAGCTTTTCAGGAGCCAGCCGGTCACTCCCAGCCATAGGCCCCCAGACAAAAACCTCGGCCCGTTTCCCTGGCAAACAAAAGTAAGCTGCCCCGCTTCTGGATGGCAGATTGCAGGACGCACTTGGTACTATCAAACCAGCCCAACTTGGAAATGGTGCCACCTTGGGTCTGGGAACCATCCTGCGTATCGTGGATTCTAAGGAGCCAGCGGGCCACTCCCAGCCACAGGCCCCCAAATACAAACAACGGCGCTTTTCCCTGGAAAACAAAACTCGCCTGCCAAATTTTTGATGGCAGATTGCAGGAGCCACTTGGTACTATCAAATCAGCCCAACTTGGCACTGGTGCCACCATGGATCTGGTCACCATCCTGCCTATCGTAGCTGTTCAGGTGCCAGCCGGTCACTCCCAGCCATAGGCCCCCGGACACAAACCTCGGCCCGTTTCCCTGGCAAACAAAAGTAAGCTGCCCCGCTTCTGGATGGCAGATTGCAGGAGCCACTTTGCACCATCAAACTGGCCCGACTTGTCACTGGTGCCACCTCAGGTCTGGGAACCCTCCTGCGTATCGTGGATTCCAATTAGCAAGACGGCCACTCCCAGCACAGGCCCCCAAACACAAACAACGGCGCTTTTCCCTGGAAAACAAAACTCGCCTGCCAACTTTTTGATGGCAGATTGCAGGAGCCACTTGGTACTATCAAACCAGCCCAACTTGGCACTGCTGACACCATGGGTCTGGTCACCTTCCTGCCTATCGTAGCTTTTCAGGAGCCAGCCGGTCACTCCCAGCCATAGGCCCCCAGACACAAAGCTCGGCCCGTTTCCCTGGCAAACAAAAGTAAGCTGCCCCGCTTCTGGATGGCAGATTTCAGGATCCACTTGTTATTATCAAACCAGCCCGACTTGGTACTGGTGCCACCTCTGGTCTGGGAACCATCCTGCGTATCGTGGATTCTAAGGAGCCAGCCGGCCACTCCCAGCCACAGGCCCCCAAAAAAAAACACCGGCGCTTTTCCCTGGAAAACAAAACTCGCCTGCCAACATTTTGATGGCAGATTGCAGGAACCACTTGGTACTATCAAACCAGCCCAACTTGGCACTGGTGCCACCTTGGGTCTGGTCACCATCCGGCGTATCGTAGCTTTTCAGGAGCCAGCCTGTCACTCCAAGCCATAGGCCCCCAGACAAAAACCTCGGCCCGTTTCCCTGGCAAACAAAAGTAAGCTGCCCCGCTTCTGGATGGAAGATTGCAGGAGCCACTTGGTACTATAAAACCAGCCCTACTTGGCACTGGTGCCACCTCTGGTCTGGGAACCATGCTGCGTATCGTGGATTCTAAGGAGCCAGCCGGCCACTCCCAGCCACAGGCCCCCAAACACAAACAACGGCGCTTTTCCCTGGAAAACAAAACTCGCCTGCCAAATTTTGATGGCAGATTGCCGGAGCCACTTGGTACTATCAAACCAGCCCAACTTGACAGTGGTGCCACCATGGGTCTGGTCACCATCCTGCCTATCGTAGCTTTTCAGGAGCCAGCCTGTCACTCCCAGCCATAGGCCCCCAGACAAAAACCTCGATCCGTTTCCCTGGCAAACAAAAGTAAGTTATCCCGCATGTGGATGGCAGATTTCAGGAGCCAGTTTTCTCCATCAAACCAGCAAAACTTGGCACTGGTACCACCACTGGTCTGGGAACCATCCTCCGTATCGTGGATTCTAAGGAGCCAGCCGGCCACTCCCAGCCACAGGCCCCCAAACACAAACAACGGCGCTTTTCCCTGGATAACAAACTCGCCTGCCAACTTTTTGATGGCAGATTGCAGGAGCCACTAGGTACTATCAAACCAGCCCAACTTGGCACTGGTGCCACCATGGGTCTGGTCACCATCCTGCCTATCGTAGCTTTTCAGGAGCCAACCGGTCACTCCCAGCCATAGGCCCTTAGACACAAACCTCGGCCCGTTTCCCTGGCAAACAAAAGTTAGCTGCCCCGCTTCTGGATGGCAGATTGCAGGACGCACTTGGTACTATCAAACCAGCCCGACTTGGCACTGGTGCCACGACAAGTCTGGGAACCATCCTGCGTATCGTGGATTCTAAGGAGCCAGCCGGCCACTCCCTGCCACAGGCACCCAAACACAAACAACGGCGCTTTTCCCTGGAAAACAAAACTCGCCTGCCAACTTTTTGATGGCGGATTGCAGGAGCCACTTGGTACTATCAAACCAGCCCAACTTGGCACTGGTGCCACCATGGATGTGGTCACCATCCTGCCTATCGTAGCTTTTCAGTACCTAGCAGGTCACTCCCAGCCATAGGCGCCCAGACACAAAGCTCGGCCCGTTTCCCTGGCAAACAAAATTAAGCTGCCCCGCTTCTGGATGGCAGATTGCAGGAGCCACTTCGCACCATCAAACTAGCCCGACTTGGCACTGGTGCCACCTCAGGTCTGGGAACCATGCTGCGTATCGTGGATTCTAATTAGCCATCCGGCCACTCCCACCCACAGGCCCCCAAACACAAACAACGGCGCTTTTCCCTGGAAAACAAAACTCGCCTGCCAAATTTTGATGGCAGATTGCCGGAGCCACTTGGTACTATCAAACCAGCCCAACTTGGCACTGGTGCCACCATGGGTCTGGTCACCATCCTGCCTATCGTAGCTTTTCAGGAGCCAGCCGGCAACTCCCTGCCACAGGCCCCCAAACACAAACAACGGCGCTTTTCCCTGGATAACAAAATTCGCCTGCCAATTTTTTGATGGCAGATTGCAGGAGCCACTTGGTACTATCAAATCAGCCCAACTTGGCACTGGTGCCACCATGGGTCTGGTCACCATACTGCCTATCGTAGCTTTTCAGGAGCCAGCCGGTCACTCCCAGCCATAGGCCCCCAGACACAAACCTCGGCCCGTTTCCCTGGCAAACAAAAGTAAGCTGCCCCGCTTCTGGATGGCAGATTGCAGGAGCCACTTGGTACTATCAAACCAGCCCAACATGGCACTGGTGCCACCTCTGGTCTGGGAACCATGCTGAGTATCGTGGATTCTAAGGAGCCATCCGGCCACTCCCAGCCACAGGCCCCCAAACACAAACAACGGCGCTTTTCCCTGGAAAACAAAACTCGCCTGCCAAGTTTTTGATGGCAGATTGCAGGAGCCACTTGGTACTATCAAACCAGCCCAACTTGGCACTGGTGCCACCATGGGTCTGGTCACCATCCTGCCTATCGTAGCTTTTCAGGAGCCAGCCGGTCACTCCCAGCCATAGGCCCCCAGACACAAAGCTCGGCCCGTTTCCCTGGCAAGGAAAAGTAAGCTGTCCCGCTTCTGGATGGCAGATTGCAGGAGCCACTTTGCACCATCAAACTAGCCCGACTTGGCACTGTTGCCACCTCAGGTCTGGGAATGAGCCTGGGTATCGTGGATTCTAAGGAGCCAGCCGGCCACGCCCAGCCACAGGCCCACAAACACAAACAACGGCGCTTTTCCCTGGAAAACAAAACTCGCCTGCCAACTTTTTGATGGCAGATTGCAGGAGCCACTTGGTACTATCAAACCAACCCAACTTGGCACTGGTGCCACCTTGGGTCTGGTCACCATCCTGCCTATCGTAGCTTTTCAGGAGCCAGCCGGTCACTCCCAGCCATAGGCCCCAGACACAAACCTCGGCCCGTTTCCCTGGCAAACAAAAGCAAGCTGCCCCGCTTCTGGATGGCAGATTGCAGGAGCCACTTTGCACCATCAAACTAGCCCGACTTGGCACTGGTGCCACCTCAGGTCTGGGAACCATGCTGCGTATCGTGGATTCTAATTAGCCATCCGGCCACTCCCAGCCACAGGCCCCCAAACAAAAACAACGGCGCTTTTCCCTGGAAAACAAAACTCGCCTGCCAAATTTTGATGGCAGATTGCCGGAGCCACTTGGTACTATCAAACCAGCCCACCTTGACACTGGTGCCACCATGGGTCTGGTCACCATCCTGCCTATCGTAGCTTTTCAGGAGCCAGCCGGTCACTCCCAGCCATAGGCCCCCAGACACAAACCTCGGCCCGTTTCCCTGGCAAACAAAAGTAAGCTGCCCCGCTTCTGGATGGCAGATTGCAGGAGCCACTTTTCACCATCAAACCAGCCCGACTTGGCACTGGTGCCACCTTTGGTCTGGGAACCATGCTGAGCATCGTGGATTCTAAGGAGCCAGCCGGCCACTCCCAGCCACAGGCCCCCAAACACAAACAACGGCGCTTTTCCCTGGAAAACAAAACTCGCCTGCCAACTTTTTGATGGCAGATTGCAGGAGCCACTTGGTACTATCAAACCAGCCCAACTTGGCACTGGTGCCGTCATGGGTCTGGTCACCATCCTGCCTATCGTAGCTTTTCACGAGCCAGCCGGTCACTTCCAGGCTTAGGACCCCAGACACAAACCTCGGACCGTTTCCCTGGCAAACAAAAGTAAGCTGCCCCGCTTCTGGATGGCAGATTGCAGGAACCACTTGGTACTATCAAACCAGCCCAACTTGGCACTGGTGCCACCATGGGTCTGGGAACCATCCTGTGTATCGTGGATTCTAATTAGCCATCCGTCCACTCCAGGCGATAGGGCCCCAGGCACAAACAACGGCGCTTTTCCCTGGATAACAAACTCGCCTGCCAACTTTTTGATGGCAGATTGCAGGAGCCACTTGGTACTATCAAACCAGCCCAACTTGGCACTGGTGCCACCATGGGTCTGGTCACCATCCTGCCTATCGTAGCTTTTCAGGAGCCAGCCGGTCACTCCCAGCCATATGCCCCGAGACACAAACCTCGGCCCGTTTCCCTGGCAAACAAAAGTAAGCTACCCCACTTCTGGATGGCAGATTGCAGGACGCACTTGGTACTATCAAACCAGCCCAACTTGGCACTGGTGCCACGTCAAGTCTAGGAACCATCCTGCGTATCGTGGATTCTAAGGAGCCAGCCGGCCACTCCCAGCCATAGGCCCCCAAACAAAAACAACGGCGCTTTTCCCTGGTAAAGAAAACTTGCCTGCAAACTTTTTGATGGCAGATTGCAGGAGCCACTTGGTACTATCAAACCAGCCCAACTTGGCACTGGTGCCACCATGGGTCTGGTCACCATCCTGCCTATCGTAGCTTTTCAGGAGCCAGCCGGTCACTCCCAGCCATAGGCCCCCAGACACAAAGCTCGGCCCGTTTCCCTGGCAAACAAAAGTAAGCTGCCCCGCTTCTGGATGGCAGATTGCAGGAGCCACTTGGTACTATCAAACCAGCCCGACTTGGCACTGGTGCCACCTCTGGTCTGGGAACCATCCTGCGTATCGTGGATTCTAAGGAGCCAGCCGACCACTCCCAGCCACAGGCCGCCAAACACAAACAACGGCGCTTTTCCCTGGAAAACAAAACTCGCCTGCCAACTTTTTGATGGCAGATTGCAGGAGCCACTTGCTACTATCAAACCAGCCCAACTTGGCACTGGTGCCGCCATGGGTCTGGTCACCATCCTGCCTATCGTAGCTTTTCACGAGCCAGCCGGTCACTCCCAGCCATAGGCCCCCAGACAAAAACCTCGGCCCGTTTCCCTGGCAAACAAAAGTAAGCTGCCCCGCTTCTGGATGGCAGATTGTAGGACGCACTTGTTACTATCTAACCCGCCCGACTTGGCACTGGTGCCACCTCTGGTCTGGGAACCATCCTGCGTATCGTGGATTCTAAAGAGCCAGCCGGCCACTCCCAGCCACAGGCACCCAAACACAAACAACGGCGCTTTTCCCTGGTTAACAAAACTCGCCTGCCAACTTTTTGATGGCAGATTGCAGGAGCCACTTGGTACTATCAAACCAGCCCAACTTGGCACTGGTGCCACCATGGGTCTGGTCACCATCCTGCCTATCGTAGCTTTTCAGGAGCCAGCCGGTCACTCCCAGCCATAGGCCCCCAGACAAAAACCTCGGCCCGTTTCCCTGGCAAACAAAAGTAAGCTGCCCCGCTTCTGGATGGCAGATTGCAGGAACCACTTGGTAGTATCAAACCAGCCCAACTTGGCACTGGTGGCACCTCTTGTCTGGGAACCATGCTGCGTATCGTGGTTTCTAAGGAGCCAGCCGGCCACTCCCAACCATAGACCCCCAGACACAAACCTCGGCCCGTTTCCCTGGAAAACAAAAGTAAGCTACCCCGATTCTGGATGGCAGATTGCAGGAGCCACTTGGTACTATCAAATCAGCCCACCTTGGCACTGGTGCCACCATGGGTCTGGTAAACATCCTGCCTATCGTAGCTTTTCAGGAGCCAGCCGGCCACTCTCAGCCATATGCCCCCAAAAACAAACCACGGCCCTTTTCTCTGGCAAACAAAACTCAACTGCCCCTCTTCTGGATGGCAAATTTTAGGACGCACTTTGTACTACGAAAACCGCCCGACGTGGCACTGGTGCCACCTTGTGTCAGGGAACCATCCTGCATATCGAGCTTTTTAAGGAGCCAGCCGGCCACACCCAGCCATAAACCCCCAAAAACAAACCACGGACCATTTCTCTTGGAAACAAAAATCCGCTGCCCCGCGTCTGGATGGCAGATTGCAGGAGCCACTTTGCACCATCAAACCAGCCCGACTTGGCACTGGTGCAACCTTGGGTCTGGGAACAATCCTGCATATCGTGGATTCTAAGGAGCCAGCCGGCCACTCCCAGCCACAGGCCCCCAAACACAAACAACGGCGCTTTTCCCTGGAAAACAAAATTCGCCTGCCAACTTTTTGATGGCAGATTGCAGGAGCCACTTGGTACTATCAAATCATCCCAACTTGGCACTGGTGCCACTCTGGGTCTGGGAACCATCCTGCCTATTGTAGCATTTCAGGAGCCAGCCGGTCACTCCCAGCCATAGGCCCCCAGACACAAACCTCGGACCGTTTCCCTGGCAAACAAAATTAAGCTGCCCCGATTCTGGATGGCAGATTGCAGGAGCCACTTGGTTGTGTCAAACCAGCCCGACTTGGCACTGGTGCCACCTTGGGTCTGGGAACCATCCTGCGTATCGTGGATTCTAAGCAGCCACCCGGCCACTCTGAGCCACAGGCCCCCAAACAAAAACTACGGCGCTTTTCCCTGGAAAACAAAACTCGCCTGCCAACTTTTTGATGGCAGATTTCAGGAGCCACTTGGTACTATCAAACCAGCCCAACATTGGCACTGGTGCCACCACTGGTCTGGGAACCATCCTGCCTATCGTAGCTTTTCAGGAGCCAGCCGGTCACTCCCAGCCATAGACCCCCAGACACAAACCTCGGCCCGTTTCCCTGGCAAACAAAAGTAAGCTGCCCCGCTTTTGGATGGCAGATTGCAGGAGCCACGTTGCACCATCAAACCAGCCCCACTTGGCACTGGTGCCACCTTGGGTCTGGGAACAAGTTGGGCTGGTTTGATAGTACCAAGTGGCTCCTGCAATCTGCCATCCAGAAGCGGGACAGCTTACTTTTGTTTCCCAGGGAAACGGGCCGAGGTATTTGTCTGGGGGCCTATGGCTGGGAGTGACCGGCTGACTACTGAAAAGCTACGATAGGCAGGATGGTTACCAGACTCATGGTGCCACCAGTGCCAAGTCGGGCTGGTTTGATAATACTAAATAGCTCCTGCAATCTGCCATCCAGACGCGGGGCAGCGGATTTTTGTTTGCTGGAGGAAAGTTCCGTGGTTTTTTTTTTGGGGGTATATGACTGGACGTGGCCGGCTGGCTCCTTAAAAAGCTCTATACACAGGATTGTTCCCTGACCCAAGGTGGCATCAGTGCCAAGTCGGGCTGTTTTCGTAGTACCAAGTGCGTCCTGCAATTTGCCATCCAGAAGCGGGGCAGCCTACTTTTGTTTGCCAGGGAAACGTGCCGAGGTTTTTGTCTGGGGGCCTATGGCTGGGAGTGAGCGGCTGGCTCCTGAAAAGCTACGATAGGCAGGATGGTGACCAGACCCATGGTGGCACCAGTGCCAAGTTGGGCTGGTTTGATAGTACCAAGTGGCTCCTGCAATCTGCCATCAAGAAGTTGGCAGGCGAGTTTTGTTTTCCAGGGAAAAGCGCCGTTGTTTTTGTTTAGAGGCCTGTGGCTGGGAGTGGCCGCCTGTCCTCGTAGAATCTACGTTACGCAGCATGGTTCCCAGACCAGAGGTGGCACCAGGGCCAAGTCGGGCTGGTTTGTAAGTACCAACTGCATCCTGCAATCTGCCATCCAAAAGCGGGGCAGCTTACTTTTGTTTGCCAGGGAAACGGGCCGAGGTTTGTGTCCGGGGGCCTATGGCAGGGAGTGACCGGCTGGCTCCTGAAAAGCTACGATAGGCAGGATGTTTACCAGACCCATGGTGGCACCAGTGCCAAGTTGGGCTGATTTGATAGTACCAAGTGGCTCCTGCAATCTGCCATCCAGAATCGGGGTAACTTACTTTTGTTTTCCAGGGAAAGGGGCCGAGGTTTGTGTCTGGGGGTCTATGGCTGGGAGTGACCGGCTGGCTCCTGAAAAGCTACGATAGGCAGGATGGTTCCCAGACCAGAGGTGGCACCAGTGCCAAGTTGGGCTGGTTTGATAGTACCAAGTGGCTCCTGCAATCTGCCATCAAAAAGTTGGCAGGCGAGTTTTGGTTTCCAGGGAAAAGCACCGTTGTTTGTGTTTGGGGGCCTGTGGCTCAGAGTGGCCGGGTGGCTGCTTAGAATCCACGTTACGCAGGATGGTTCCCAGACCCAAGGTGGCACCAGTTCCAAGTCGGGCTGGTTTGACACAACCAAGTGGCTCCTGCAATCTGCCATCCAGAATCGGGGCAGCTTAATTTTGTTTGCCAGGGAAACGGTCCGAGGTTTGTGTCTGGGGGCCTATGGCTGGGAGTGACCGGCTGGCTCCTGAAATGCTACAATAGGCAGGATGGTTCCCAGACCCATAGTGGCACCAGTGCCAAGTTGGGATGATTTGATAGTACCAAGTGGCTCCTGCAATCTGCCATCAAAATGCTGGCAGGCGAATTTTGTTTTCCAGGGAAAAGCGCCGTTGTTTTTGTTTGGGGGCCTATGGCAGGGAGTGGCCGGCTGGCTCCTTAGAATCCACGATATGCAGGATTGTTCCCAGACCCAAGGTGGCACCAGTGCCAAGTCGGGCTGGTTTGATGGTGCAAAGTGGCTCCTGCAATCTGCCATCCAGACGCGGGGCAGCGGATTTTTGTTTCCAAGAGAAATGGTCCGTGGTTTGTTTTTGGGGGTATATGGCTGGGCGTGGCCGGCTGGCTCCTTAAAAAGCTCGATATGCAGGATGGTTCCCTGACACAAGGTGGCACCAGTGCCACGTCGGGCGGTTTTCGTAGTACAAAGTGCGTCCTAAAATTTGCCATCCAGAAGAGGGGCAGTTGAGTTTTGTTTGCCAGAGAAAAGGGCCGTGGTTTGTTTTTGGGGGCATATGGCTGAGAGTGGCCGGCTGGCCCCTGAAAATCCACGATAGGCAGGATGGTTCCCAGACCAGTGGTGTCACCAGTGCCAAGTCGGGCTGGTTTGATAGTACTAAGTAGCTCCTGCAATCTGCCATGCAGAAGCGGGGCAGCTTACTTTTGTTTGCCAGGGAAACGGGCCGAGGTTTGTGTCTGGGGGCCTATGGCTGGGAGTGGCCGGCTGGCTCCTGAAAAGCTACGATAGGCAGGATGGTGACCAGACCCATGGTGGCACCAGTGCCAAGTTGGGCTGGTTTGATAGTACCAAGTGGCTCCTGCAATCTGCCATCAAAAAGTTGGCAGGCGAGTTTTGTTTTCCAGGGAAAAGCGCCGTTGTTTGTGTTTGGGGGCCTGTGGCTGGGAGTGGCCAGCTGGCTCCTTAGAACCCACGATAGGCAGGATGTTTCCCAGACCTGAGTTGGCACCAGTGCCAAGTTGGGCTGGTTTGATGGTACCAAGTGGCTCCTGCAATCTGCCATCCAGAAGCGGGGCAGCTTACTTTTGTTTGCCAGGGAAACGGGCCGAAATATTTGTCTGGGGGCCTCTGGCTGGGGGTGGCTGGCTGGCTCCTGAAAAGCTACGATAGGCAGGATGGTGACCAGACCCATGGTGGCACCAGTGCCAAGTTGGGCTGGTTTGATAATACCAAGTGGCTCCTGCAATCTGCCATCAAAAGTTTGGCAGGCGAGTTTTGTTTTCCAGGGAAAAGCACCGTTGTGTGTGTTTTGGGGCCTGTGGCTGGGAGTGGCCAGCTGGCTCCTTAGAATCCACGATACGCCGGATGGTTCCCAGACCCAAGGTGGCATCAGTGCCAAGTCGGGCTGGTTTGTTAGTACCAAGTGGTTCCTGCAATCTGCCATCCAGAAGCGGGGCAGCTGAATTTTGTTTGCCAGACAAAAAGGCTGTTGTTTGTGTTTCGGGGCCTGTGGCTGGCAGTGGCCGGCTGGCTCCTGAAAATCCATGATACGCAGCATGGTTCCCAGACCCAAGGTGGCATCAGTGCCAAGTAGGGCTGGTTTCATAGTACCCAGTGGCTCCTGCAATCTCCCATCCAGAAGCGGGGCAGCTGAGTTTTGTTTGCCTGTGAAACGGGCCGTTGTTTTTAATTGGGGTCTGTGGCCGAGAGTGTTCGGCTGGCTCCTGACAACCCACAATACGCAGGATGGTTCCCAGACCCAAGGTGGCACCAGTGCCAAGTCGGGCTGGTTTGATAGTACCAAGTGGCTCCTGCAATCTGCCATCCAGAAGCGGTGCAGTTGAGTTTTGTTTGCCAGAGAAAAGGGCCGTGGGTTGTGTTTGGGGGCATATGGCTGGGAGTGGCCGGCTGTCTCATTAAAAAGATCGATACGCAGGATGGTTCCCAGACCCAAGGGGGCACCAGTGCCAAGTCGGGCTGTTTTTATAGTACCAAGTGCGTCCTGCAATTTGCCATCCAGAAGAGGGGCAGTTGAGTTTTGTTTGCCAGAGAATAGCGCCGTTGTTTGTGTTTGGGGGCTTGTGGCTCGTAGTGGCCGACTGGCGCCTTAGAATCTGTGTTACGCAGCATGGTTCCCAGACCCAAGGTGGCACCAGTGCCAAGTTGGGCTGGTTTGATAGTACCAAGTGGTCCTGCAATCTGCCATCCAGAAGCGGGGTAGCTTACTTTTGTTTGCCAGGGAAACGGGCCGAGGTTTGTGACTGGGGACCTATGGCTGGGAGTGACCGGCTGGCTCCTGGAAAGCTACGATAGGCAGGATGGTTACCAGACCCATGGTGGCACCAGTGCCAAGTTGGGCTGGTTTGATAGTACCAAGTGGCTCCTGCAATCTGCCATCAAAAAGTTGGCAGGCGAGTTTTGTTTTCCAGGGAAAAGCGACATTGTTTGTATTTGGGGGCCTGTGGCTGGGAGTGACCGGCTGGCTCCTTAGACTCCACGATACGCAGGATGGTTCCCAGACCCAAGGTGGCACCAGTGCCAAGTCGGGCTGGTTTGATACTACCAAGTGCGTCCTGCAATCTGCCATCCAGAAGCGGGGCAGCTTAATTTTGTTTGCCAGGGAAACGGGCCGTGGGTTTTGTTTGGGGGCATATAGCTGAGAGTGGCCGGCTGGCTCCTGAAAATCCACGCTAGGCAGCATGGTTCCCAGATGCAATGTGGCACCAGTGCCAAGTCGGGCTGGTTTGATGGTGCAAAGTGGCTCCTGCAATCTGCCATCCAGAAGCGAGGCAGCTGATTTTTGTTTGCCAGAGGAAAATTCCGTGGATTGTTTTTGGGGGCATATTGCTGGGAGTGGCCGGCTGGCTCCTTAAAATGCTCGATACGCATGATGATTCCCAGGCCCAAGGTGTCACCACTACCAAGTCGGCCTGCGGTTTTAGTATCAAGTTCATCCTGCAATTTGCCATCCAGAAGAGGGGCAGTTGAGTTTTGTTTGCCAGAGAAACGGGCCGAGGTTTCTGTTTGGGGACATATGGCTGAGAGCGGCCGGCTGGCCCCTGAATATCCACGATACAGAGCATGGTTCCCAGATCCAAGGTGGCACCAGTGCCAAGTTGGGCTGGTTTGATAGTACCAAGTGTCTCCTGCAATCTGCCATCCAGAAGCAGGGCAGCTTACTTTTGTTTGCCAGAGAAATAGGCCTAGGTTTTTGTTTGGGGGCCTGTGGCTAGGAGTGGCCGGCTGGCTCCTTAGAATCCACGATACGCAGGATGGTTCCCAGACCCAAGGTGGCACCAGTGCCAAGTCGGGCTGGTTTGATAGTACCAAGTGGCTCCTGCAAACTCCATCAAAAAGTTGGCAGGCGTGTTTTGTTTTCCAGGGAACAGCGCCGTTGATTTTGTTTGGGGGCCTGTGGCTAGGAGTGGCCGGCTGGCTCCTTAGAATCCACGATACGCAGGATGGTTCCCAGACCCAAGGTGGCACCAGTGCCAAGTCGGGCTGGTTTGATTACACCAAGTGGCTCCTGCAATCTGCCATCCAGAAGTGAGGCAGCTAAGTTTTGTTTGCGAGAAAAAAGGGCCGTGGTTTTTGTTGGGGGCCTGTGGCTGGGAGTAGCCGGCTGGCTCCTTAAAATCCACGATAGGCAGGATGGTTCCCAGACCCAAGGTGGCACCAGTGCCAAGTCGGGCTGGTTTGATAGTACCAAGTGGCTCCTGCAATCTGCCATCCAGAAGCGGGGCAGCTGAGTTTTGTTTGCCAGAGAAAAAGGCTGTGGTTTGTGTTTGGGGGCCTGTGGCTGGCAGTGGCCGGCTGGCTCCTGAAAATCCACGATACGCAGCATGGTTCCCAGACCCAAGGTGGCACCAGTGCCAAGCGGGGCTCGTTTGACAGTGTCAAGTGCCTCCTGCAATCTCCCATCCAGAAGCGGGGCAGCTGAGTTTTTTTTGCCAGGGAAACGGACCTTTGTTTTTGATTGGGCTCTGTGGCCGAGAGTGGTCGGCTGTCTCCTGACAATCCACAATACGCAGGATGGTTCCCAGACCCAAGGTGGCACCAGTGCCAAGTCGGGCTGGTTTGATAGTACCAAGTGTCTCCTGCAATCTGCCATCCAGAAGCGGGGCAGCTGAGTTTTGTTTGCCAGAGAAAAGGGCCGTGGGTTGTGTTTGGGGGCATATGGCTGGGAGTGGCCACCTGGCTCCTTAAAATGCACGATACGCCGCATGGTAACCAGGCGCAAGGTGGCACCAGTGCCAAGTCAGGCTGTTTTTGTAGTACCCAGTGGCTCCTGCAATTTGCCATCCAGAAGCGGGGCAGTTGAATTTTGTTTGCTAGAGAAAAGGGCTGTGGTTTGTGTTTGGGGGCCTATGGCTGAGAGTGGCCGGCTGGCCCCTGAAAATCAACGATAGGCAGGATGGTTCCCAGATCCAAGGTGGCACCAGTGCCAAGTAAGGCTGGTTGTATGGTTCAAAGTAACTCCTGCAATCTGCCATCCAGAAGCGGGACAGCTGAGTTTTTTTTGCCAGAGAAAAGGTCCATGGTTTCTTTTTGGGGCATACGGCTGGGAATTGCCGGCTGGCTCCTTAAAATGCTCGATACACAGGATGGTTCCCAGAGCCAAGGTGGCACCACTGCCAAGTCGGGCTCTTTTTGTAGTACCAAGTGCATCCTGCAATTTGCCATCCAGAAGAGGGGCAGTTGAGTTTTGTTTGCCAGAGAAAAGGGCCGTTGTTTGTGTTTGGGGGCCTGTGGCTGGGAGTGTTCGGCTGGTTCCTGAATATGTACGATACGCAGGATTGTTCCCAGATCCAAGGTGGCAGCAGTGCCATGTTGTGCTGGTGTGATAGTCCCAAGTGGCTCCTGCAATCTGCCATCCAGAAGTGGGGCAGCTGATTTTTGTTTGCCAGAGAAAAGGTCCGTGGTTTGTTTTTGGGGGCATATGGCTGAGAGTGGCCGGCTGGCCCCTGAAAATCCACGATACACAGGATGGTTCCCAGATCCAAGGTGGCACCTGTGCCAAGTCGGGCTGATTTGATAGTACTAAGTAGCTCCTGCAATCTGCCATCCAGAAGCGGGGCAGCTTACTTTTGTTTGCCAGGGAAACGGGCCGAGGTTTGTGTTTGGGGGCCTATGGCTGAGAGTGACCGGCTGGCTCCTGAAAAGCTACAATAGGCAGGATGGTGACCAGACCCATGGTGGCACCAGTGCCAAGTTGGGCTGGTTTGATAGTACCAAGTGGTTCCTGCAATCTGCCATCCAGAAGCAGGGCAGCTGAGTTTTGTTTGCCAGAGAAAAGGGCCTTGGTTTGTGTTTGGGGGCATATGGCTGGGTGTGGCCAGCTGGCTCCTTAAAATGCACGATATGCAACATGGCTCCCAGACCCAAGGTGGCACAAGTGCCAAGTTGGGCTGGTTTGATAGTACCAAGTGGCTCCTGCAATCTTCCATGATCACGTGGAGAAATACTTTCTGGTTTCAGCCTCATGCTCTTTCTTCTCTCCCTCAACTTCTCTATCACCTCTCATCTGGTTCACATGCGCTGTCTTCAAGGTCCACAGGCTACTTTTCACAGAATCTTCTGGCCTGATGAAGTAAGGATGATGAATAGAACAGAGCTGGGATCTATTTTCCAGTTTGGATAAAATGCATTCTGCACACAAATCCAAGGAGAACGGGCTGCCCCGATGCCCAGAAAATCTTTCACTCCTGCTAGTGTTCTATGTCAACCGCAACTTAGTCTGAAAGAAAAGCTTTTTCTCTGAGAGCATCTGAGAGGTTTGCATGAAGCACTGATATCTGACATATGCAATTTTGAATAGGAGAGGAAAAAGAAAATGGCAAGGAGTTTTTAATTTTAGTGGTTTCAATTTTAATTTCCGTGCACTTTTTCAAAACTTGTCAGCTCAAATGCCCATCAACATCTTTTAGTCATCTGTAAGTCAGTATTCATATAAAATGTGCTTCAAATCCAAAGAATTTCAAATTTGCACTCCAAGCTTCTATGCCTAGATTTATGATTTCCTACACATATTAGATGAAAGGAAGGCCTTTTTTACTGTGGGAGTGCTGGAACACTGGAACAGGTTGCCCAGAGAAGTTGTGGGTGTCCCATCCCTGAAAGTATTCAAGGTCACCCTGGACGGGGCTTGGAGCAGCAACAAAGGAGAAGCTTGATGGTAGAGAAACAAAGTTGGACTATAGAAGAAACTCGGATTGAAGTATAGGATCAAGTTTTCTCTCAGCTCTTGGGGTAAATTCAAAGTTGTACAAAATGACATTTATCTGTGCTATTCACTACTGTAACAGAAAGTTTCATGAAAACTGTACAGAAGATAGTAAATTTTAAAAGAGATAAGAATTACAGCATAAAATCCATGGGATAGGTTACAACATGAGACACTCTCTAAGAGAAAATCTCTGTGTTTCAGCACTTCATCGGGGTAAGATTTCATGAAGTGCCAAAGAAGGCGGCAAAATATCATTCGGGACATTATTTACTGGAATTCAGCCTGGCCATTAGTAGGAACTGCCTTTGAACATATCATGTAGATATACCACACACACTTTCCCTTCACTGAAAAATTACTGTTTACAACAAATAAGCAATTGACAATCAAAATTGATTGAAAGCATCTTAAACATGTCAAGTATTTCATTGTAGATGATCTGTGATCCAAATGCTTCTTCCACCTTCGAGAGGGACAGAAGAATTCTTCCATATCATGATGGTTTAAAATTGTATCAACCAATGTTTTCTGCTGAAAAGATATCATCTATTTTTTTCTATTTTTGGAAGAAAATATTCCTAGACATACAACAGGTGAGAACTAAGTAATTTTAAAGAAACAAATGAAATGAAAATATTCTGTAAATAGAATGAAATGAAAAGCTGTGTTTTAAATAGGAGCTAAATATTAAACAGAATTTTTGTACCAGGCATTTGAATTACTGCACCAGCTCTTTTGCCCATCAAGAGAGGCATTTAGCATTTCAGTCTTTTCCAAGGTGTTCATGATCTGCTATACTGATCTCTGTGTGTGCCTAGGTGTGTGTGGAGGGGGGGGCATATGAAGGGGAGTGTGTATGTTTGCTTTACAATTGTTGTGGCAGATTCATGCCTCAGCTCCACATTTTGTTTTAAAAAGGTCACACCGAGTGGATATGAAGTTTACTATCAACAAGAGATCGATTCCCAAATCATCCATTTGACTCTCCCTTATAAATCATGTGCTTTGTTGCATATTTTATCAAATATACTTTCAAGCCAGATGGAGGAAGGAGGATGTGGGAATCCCTCCACCATCTTGCAACTTTTATGTAAGTAGGTTTTCAAGAAAATCATCATTTCTCTTTTAAATATGTCTGGAACAGGCATGATGGTAGTGTCAACCTGTTGGAGTTTTTGTTGCTGGAAGAAGTTGTACAAAAGGATTGGTTTTTACATTGACCAGTTACTGAATCAAGCGCAGGAATACATTGGAAATTTAGCTGGGGGTTCCTTTTCCCAGCAGACTACTTCTAGAACGAGCTTGTACACTGAAGCTGACTCTTTTGCTCTCTTTTTGTTTCTTTCCTATTTTCTTGGCTTCTTTGCCACTATCTAGACAATTTTGGAACTTTGTTCCCAACTAAAATGGTTTCAATAGTCTGATTGTGATCATACATTTTTACAAGGAATTTTTAAAATCTTTCCTCGAGTCCAGAAAGTCAAGGACTTAGATCTTTTTCTTCCCTTATCAATATTGCCATGAAATTGATAAATAAAGACCAACTCTTTATTTTTGTTTTTAACCCACGTAGATAATTCCCATCCATTAATCCATTTTGTGGACCAATAGCTGCCATTCTGATGGAAGCTGTCACTTCTTAACAATAGGCATTCTGTGACTATGTTGACAGCACTTTGGGTGAAGATCCTAACTGGTCTTAGATATACATAGGGAGAAATTTGCTCAGCCAGTGTCAGTCTTAAGCATGCGTATCAGAAGATCTTTCTAGAGCTGGGAATTTTCCCATGAAAGGGATTCAGTTAGGGAAGAGACACTTGTGCCAGAGTTTTACATTCTTCTTGAACACTGCTTAAGGAACTTAGATGCCATGTCCATTTGGATCTCTGTCTGCACAGAACTTTGTCATGCCAGTGCTTTGAAATGCATCTTGAAGAGAATTCACTAGCACAGAATGAAAGAGAGTGGAAGGGGTTGGTGGGGCTAACCAGGCCCAACCCCCCTGCCTAAACCAGGATACCTAGAGCCTCTTGCCCAGGATTCTATCTGGGTGTACTTTTAATGTCTTCAAAGATCCAGGCTCCACAATCTTTCTGGGCAGTCTGTGCCGTGGTTCAGTCACCCTGACAGTAAAGAAACATTTACTGATGTTCAAAGGCAATCTCCTGTATTTCAGTGTGTGCCCACTGCCTCTTGTCTTTTCCCTCAGCATCACTGAAAAGACACTGATTCCCTCCCCTTTGCACTATTGCTTCCATATGTATGTGTGATGCCATGTAGAGGTATGTCAAAAACCTCCCTGAAGCCCAGGCAGATAATATTCCCTTCATCTACCAGTCAAGTTGATTCATCAGAGGAGTTTAAAGTGATGTTCAGCATGAAATTCCCCTGAAAAATCATGCTAACTACATTATTTGGTCATCTGTCATGTGCCTGGCAAGGATTTCCAGGAAGAGCTGCTTCATCAACTTCCTGGGGATAAAAAAGAGGCTGGCTGGTTTGTACTATGGCGAGTCCTCTTAATTGCCTTTTTTGAAGATGGGTGTCATTTGCTAACATCCACTCTTTAGCCTCTCTTGTCGTCTACATCTTAGCAAAACGCTTTTCCACTATGTCTGGCTAGGAAAAACTGTGCCAGCACAGAAAACATCTCCCATCGTGTTCTAGAAGTTGCACGGATGTCTGCCAAGTGTTTGGCAGGAAGAAAAGAAAAGTTGTCCAAAACAGCTTCCAATCGAATGTTCCTGTGATTGGAAAAGTCAGGAGAGTGCAAAGGTACTGTTTTCTATCAGTTGGCAAGGTGCGCACACAATCCCAGTGTTGTACAGCTTGCTTCTTCACCTTCCCGAAGCTGCCGCTCTCGCCGGCTGCCGGAGCCCAAGAAGCGGCTTCTTCGCGCAAAGACGATTGTGCCGCTCACAGGGCTCTCCTTAGCGCGGCTTCTGCCGAAAGACGCCCGGCAGCGGCTCTTACCTCCGGAGAGCATCCTACCTTCGTCTTTAGCTCCTCTTCTCATCTACACCTCGGCAAAAAGCTTTTCCACTATGTCTGGCTAGGAAAAACTGTGCCAGCACAGAAAACATCTCCCATCGTGTTCTAGAAGTTGCACGGATGTCTGCCAAGTGTTTGGCAGGAAGAAAAGAAAAGTTGTCCAAAACAGCTTCCAATCGAATGTTCCTGTGATTGGAAAAGTCAGGAGAGTGCAAAGGTACTGTTTTCTATCAGTTGGCAAGGTGCGCACACAATCCCAGTGTTGTACAGCTTGCTTCTTCACCTTCCCGAAGCTGCCGCTCTCGCCGGCTGCCGGAGCCCAAGAAGCGGCTTCTTCGCGCAAAGACGATTGTGCCGCTCACAGTGCTCTCCTTAGCGCGGCTTCTGCCGAAAGACGCCCGGCAGCGGCTCTTACCTCCGGAGAGCATCCTACCTTCGTCTTTCGCGTCTTTTGTAGTCTACATCTTAGCAAAACGCTTTTCCACTATGTCTGGCTAGGAAAAACTGTGCCAGCACAGAAAACATCTCCCATCGTGTTCTAGAAGTTGCACGGATGTCTGCCAAGTGTTTGGCAGGAAGAAAAGAAAAGTTGTCCAAAACAGCTTCCAATCGAATGTTCCTGTGATTGGAAAAGTCAGGAGAGTGCAAAGGTACTGTTTTCTATCAGTTGGCAAGGTGCGCACACAATCCCAGTGTTGTACAGCTTGCTTCTTCACCTTCCCGAAGCTGCCGCTCTCGCCGGCTGCCGGAGCCCAAGAAGCGGCTTCTTCGCGCAAAGACGATTGTGCCGCTCACAGTGCTCTCCTTAGCGCGGCTTCTGCCGAAAGACGCCCGGCAGCGGCTCTTACCTCCGGAGAGCATCCTACCTTCGTCTTTCGCGTCTTTTGTAGTCTACATCTTAGCAAAACGCTTTTCCACTATGTCTGGCTAGTAAAAACTGTGCCAGCACAGAAAACATCTCCCATCGTGTTCTAGAAGTTGCACGGATGTCTGCCAAGTGTTTGGCAGGAAGAAAAGAAAAGTTGTCCAAAACAGCTTCCAATCGAATGTTCCTGTGATTGGAAAAGTCAGGAGAGTGCAAAGGTACTGTTTTCTATCAGTTGGCAAGGTGCGCACACAATCCCAGTGTTGTACAGCTTGCTTCTTCACCTTCCCGAAGCTGCCGCTCTCGCCGGCTGCCGGAGCCCAAGAAGCGGCTTCTTCGCGCAAAGACGATTGTGCCGCTCACAGTGCTCTCCTTAGCGCGGCTTCTGCCGAAAGACGCCCGGCAGCGGCTCTTACCTCCGGAGAGCATCCTAGCTTCGTCTTTCGCGTCTTTTGTAGTCTACATCTTAGCAAAACGCTTTTCCACTATGTCTGGCTAGGAAAACCCGTGCCAGCACAGAAAACATCTCCCATCGTTTTCTAGAAGTTGCACGGATGTCTGCCAAGTGTTTGGCAGGAAGAAAAGAAAAGTTGTCCAAAACAGCTTCCAATCGAATGTTCCTGTGATTGGAAAAGTCAGGAGAGTGCAAAGGTACTGTTTTCTATCAGTTGGCAAGGTGCGCACACAATCCCAGTGTTGTACAGCTTGCTTCTTCACCTTCCCGAAGCTGCCACTCTCAGGAGGTAAGAGCCGCTGCCGGGCGTCTTTCGGCAGAAGCTGCGCTAAGGAGAGCACTGTGAGCGGCACAATCGTCTTTGCGCGAAGAAGCCGCTTCTTGGGCTCCGGCAGCCGGCGAGAGCGGCAGCTTCGGGAAGGTGAAGAAGCAAGCTGTACAACACTGGGATTGTGTGCGCACCTTGCCAATTGATAGAAAACAGTACCTTTGCACTCTCCTGACTTTTCCAATCACAGGAACATTCGATTGGAAGCTGTTTTGGACAACTTTTCTTTTCTTCCTGCCAAACACTTGGCAGACATCCGTGCAACTTCTAGAACACGATGGGAGATGTTTTCTGTGCTGGCACAGTTTTTCCTAGCCAGACATAGTGGAAAAGCGTTTTGCTAAGATGTAGACTACAAAAGACGCGAAAGACGAAGGTAGGATGCTCTCCGGAGGTAAGAGCCGCTGCCGGGCGTCTTTCGGCAGAAGCCGCGCTAAGGAGAGCCCTGTGAGCGGCACAATCGTCTTTGCGCGAAGAAGCCGCTTCTTGGGCTCCGGCAGCCGGCGAGAGCGGCAGCTTCGGGAAGGTGAAGAAGCAAGCTGTACAACACTGGGATTGTGTGCGCACCTTGCCAACTGATAGAAAACAGTACCTTTGCACTCTCCTGACTTTTCCAATCACAGGAACATTCGATTGGAAGCTGTTTTGGACAACTTTTCTTTTCTTCCTGCCAAACACTTGGCAGACATCCGTGCAACTTCTAGAAAACGATGGGAGATGTTTTCTGTGCTGGCACAGTTTTTACTAGCCAGACATAGTGGAAAAGCGTTTTGCTAAGATGTAGACTACAAAAGACGCGAAAGACGAAGGTAGGATGCTCTCCGGAGGTAAGAGCCGCTGCCGGGCGTCTTTCGGCAGAAGCCGCGCTAAGGAGAGCACTGTGAGCGGCACAATCGTCTTTGCGCGAAGAAGCCGCTTCTTGGGCTCCGGCAGCCGGCGAGAGCGGCAGCTTCGGGAAGGTGAAGAAGCAAGCTGTACAACACTGGGATTGTGTGCGCACCTTGCCAACTGATAGAAAACAGTACCTTTGCACTCTCCTGACTTTTCCAATCACAGGAACATTCGATTGGAAGCTGTTTTGGACAACTTTTCTTTTCTTCCTGCCAAACACTTGGCAGACATCCGTGCAACTTCTAGAACACGATGGGAGATGTTTTCTGTGCTGGCACAGTTTTTCCTAGCCAGACATAGTGGAAAAGCGTTTTGCTAAGATGTAGACTACAAAAGACGCGAAAGACGAAGGTAGGATGCTCTCCGGAGGTAAGAGCCGCTGCCGGGCGTCTTTCGGCAGAAGCCGCGCTAAGGAGAGCACTGTGAGCGGCACAATCGTCTTTGCGCGAAGAAGCCGCTTCTTGGGCTCCGGCAGCCGGCGAGAGCGGCAGCTTCGGGAAGGTGAAGAAGCAAGCTGTACAACACTGGGATTGTGTGCGCACCTTGCCAACTGATAGAAAACAGTACCTTTGCACTCTCCTGACTTTTCCAATCACAGGAACATTCGATTGGAAGCTGTTTTGGACAACTTTTCTTTTCTTCCTGCCAAACACTTGGCAGACATCCGTGCAACTTCTAGAACACGATGGGAGATGTTTTCTGTGCTGGCACAGTTTTTCCTAGCCAGACATAGTGGAAAAGCGTTTTGCTAAGATGTAGACTACAAAAGACGCGAAAGACGAAGGTAGGATGCTCTCCGGAGGTAAGAGCCGCTGCCGGGCGTCTTTCGGCAGAAGCCGCGCTAAGGAGAGCACTGTGAGCGGCACAATCGTCTTTGCGCGAAGAAGCCGCTTCTTGGGCTCCGGCAGCCGGCGAGAGCGGCAGCTTCGGGAAGGTGAAGAAGCAAGCTGTACAACACTGGGATTGTGTGCGCACCTTGCCAACTGATAGAAAACAGTACCTTTGCACTCTCCTGACTTTTCCAATCACAGGAACATTCGATTGGAAGCTGTTTTGGACAACTTTTCTTTTCTTCCTGCCAAACACTTGGCAGACATCCGTGCAACTTCTAGAACACGATGGGAGATGTTTTCTGTGCTGGCACAGTTTTTCCTAGCCAGACATAGTGGAAAAGCGTTTTGCTAAGATGTAGACTACAAAAGACGCGAAAGACGAAGGTAGGATGCTCTCCGGAGGTAAGAGCCGCTGCCGGGCGTCTTTCGGCAGAAGCCGCGCTAAGGAGAGCCCTGTGAGCGGCACAATCGTCTTTGCGCGAAGAAGCCGCTTCTTGGGCTCCGGCAGCCGGCGAGAGCGGCAGCTTCGGGAAGGTGAAGAAGCAAGCTGTACAACACTGGGATTGTGTGCGCACCTTGCCAACTGATAGAAAACAGTACCTTTGCACTCTCCTGACTTTTCCAATCACAGGAACATTCGATTGGAAGCTGTTTTGGACAACTTTTCTTTTCTTCCTGCCAAACACTTGGCAGACATCCGTGCAACTTCTAGAACACGATGGGAGATGTTTTCTGTGCTGGCACAGTTTTTCCTAGCCAGACATAGTGGAAAAGCGTTTTGCTAAGATGTAGACTACAAAAGACGCGAAAGACGAAGGTAGGATGCTCTCCGGAGGTAAGAGCCGCTGCCGGGCGTCTTTCGGCAGAAGCCGCGCTAAGGAGAGCCCTGTGAGCGGCACAATCGTCTTTGCGCGAAGAAGCCGCTTCTTGGGCTCCGGCAGCCGGCGAGAGCGGCAGCTTCGGGAAGGTGAAGAAGCAAGCTGTACAACACTGGGATTGTGTGCGCACCTTGCCAACTGATAGAAAACAGTACCTTTGCACTCTCCTGACTTTTCCAATCACAGGAACATTCGATTGGAAGCTGTTTTGGACAACTTTTCTTTTCTTCCTGCCAAACACTTGGCAGACATCCGTGCAACTTCTAGAACACGATGGGAGATGTTTTCTGTGCTGGCACAGTTTTTCCTAGCCAGACATAGTGGAAAAGCTTTTTGCCGAGGTGTAGATGAGAAGAGGAGCTAAAGACGAAGGTAGGATGCTCTCCGGAGGTAAGAGCCGCTGCCGGGCGTCTTTCGGCAGAAGCCGCGCTAAGGAGAGCACTGTGAGCGGCACAATCGTCTTTGCGCGAAGAAGCCGCTTCTTGGGCTCCGGCAGCAGGCGAGAGCGGCAGCTTCGGGAAGGTGAAGAAGCAAGCTGTACAACACTGGGATTGTGTGCGCACCTTGCCAACTGATAGAAAACAGTACTTTGCACTCTCCTGACTTTTCCAATCACAGGAACATTCGATTGGAAGCTGTTTTGGACAACTTTTCTTTTCTTCCTGCCAAACACTTGGCAGACATCCGTGCAACTTCTAGAACACGATGGGAGATGTTTTCTGTGCTGGCACAGTTTTTCCTAGCCAGACATAGTGGAAAAGCGTTTTGCTAAGATGTAGACGACAAGAGAGGCTAAAGAGTGGATGTTAGCAAATGACACCCATCTTCAAAAAAGGCAATTAAGAGGACTCGCCATAGTACAAACCAGCCAGCCTCTTTTTTATCCCCAGGAAGTTGATGAAGCAGCTCTTCCTGGAAATCCTTGCCAGGCACATGACAGATGACCAAATAATGTAGTTAGCATGATTTTTCAGGGGAATTTCATGCTGAACATCACTTTAAACTCCTCTGATGAATCAACTTGACTGGTAGATGAAGGGAATATTTTCTGCCTGGGCTTCAGGGAGGTTTTTGACATACCTCTACATGGCATCACACATACATATGGAAGCAATAGTGCAAAGGGGAGGGAATCAGTGTCTTTTCAGTGATGCTGAGGGAAAAGACAAGAGGCAGTGGGCACACACTGAAATACAGGAGATTGCCTTTGAACATCAGTAAATGTTTCTTTACTGTCAGGGTGACTGAACCACGGCACAGACTGCCCAGAAAGATTGTGGAGCCTGGATCTTTGAAGACATTAAAAGTACACCCAGATAGAATCCTGGGCAAGAGGCTCTAGGTATCCTGGTTTAGGCAGGGGGGTTGGGCCTGGTTAGCCCCACCAACCCCTTCCACTCTCTTTCATTCTGTCCTAGTGAATTCTCTTCAAGATGCATTTCAAAGCACTGGCATGACAAAGTTCTGTGCAGACAGAGATCCAAATGGACATGGCATCTAAGTTCCTTAAGCAGTGTTCAAGAAGAATGTAAAACTCTGGCACAAGTGTCTCTTCCCTAACTGAATCCCTTTCATGGGAAAATTCCCAGCTCTAGAAAGATCTTCTGATACGCATGCTTAAGACTGACACTGGCTGAGCAAATTTCTCCCTATGTATATCTAAGACCAGTTAGGATCTTCACCCAAAGTGCTGTCAACATAGTCACAGAATGCCTATTGTTAAGAAGTGACAGCTTCCATCAGAATGGCAGCTATTGGTCCACAAAATGGATTAATGGATGGGAATTATCTACGTGGGTTAAAAACAAAAATAAAGAGTTGGTCTTTATTTATCAATTTCATGGCAATATTGGTAAGGGAAGAAAAAGATCTAAGTCCTTGACTTTCTGGACTCGAGGAAAGATTTTAAAAATTCCTTGTAAAAATGTATGATCACAATCAGACTATTGAAACCATTTTAGTTGGGAACAAAGTTCCAAAATTGTCTAGATAGTGGCAAAGAAGCCAAGAAAATAGGAAAGAAACAAAAAGAGAGCAAAAGAGTCAGCTTCAGTGTACAAGCTCGTTCTAGAAGTAGTCTGCTGGGAAAAGGAACCCCCAGCTAAATTTCCAATGTATTCCTGCGCTTGATTCAGTAACTGGTCAATGTAAAAACCAATCCTTTTGTACAACTTCTTCCAGCAACAAAAACTCCAACAGGTTGACACTACCATCATGCCTGTTCCAGACATATTTAAAAGAGAAATGATGATTTTCTTGAAAACCTACTTACATAAAAGTTGCAAGATGGTGGAGGGATTCCCACATCCTCCTTCCTCCATCTGGCTTGAAAGTATATTTGATAAAATATGCAACAAAGCACATGATTTATAAGGGAGAGTCAAATGGATGATTTGGGAATCGATCTCTTGTTGATAGTAAACTTCATATCCACTCGGTGTGACCTTTTTAAAACAAAATGTGGAGCTGAGGCATGAATCTGCCACAACAATTGTAAAGCAAACATACACACTCCCCTTCATATGCCCCCCCCTCCACACACACCTAGGCACACACAGAGATCAGCATAGCAGATCATGAACACCTTGGAAAAGACTGAAATGCTAAATGCCTCTCTTGATGGGCAAAAGAGCTGGTGCAGTAATTCAAATGCCTGGTACAAAAATTCTGTTTAATATTTAGCTCCTATTTAAAACACAGCTTTTCATTTCATTCTATTTACAGAATATTTTCATTTCATTTGTTTCTTTAAAATTACTTAGTTCTCACCTGTTGTATGTCTAGGAATATTTTCTTCCAAAAATAGAAAAAAATAGATGATATCTTTTCAGCAGAAAACATTGGTTGATACAATTTTAAACCATCATGATATGGAAGAATTCTTCTGTCCCTCTCGAAGGTGGAAGAAGCATTTGGATCACAGATCATCTACAATGAAATACTTGACATGTTTAAGATGCTTTCAATCAATTTTGATTGTCAATTGCTTATTTGTTGTAAACAGTAATTTTTCAGTGAAGGGAAAGTGTGTGTGGTATATCTACATGATATGTTCAAAGGCAGTTCCTACTAATGGCCAGGCTGAATTCCAGTAAATAATGTCCCGAATGATATTTTGCCGCCTTCTTTGGCACTTCATGAAATCTTACCCCGATGAAGTGCTGAAACACAGAGATTTTCTCTTAGAGAGTGTCTCATGTTGTAACCTATCCCATGGATTTTATGCTGTAATTCTTATCTCTTTTAAAATTTACTATCTTCTGTACAGTTTTCATGAAACTTTCTGTTACAGTAGTGAATAGCACAGATAAATGTCATTTTGTACAACTTTGAATTTACCCCAAGAGCTGAGAGAAAACTTGATCCTATACTTCAATCCGAGTTTCTTCTATAGTCCAACTTTGTTTCTCTACCATCAAGCTTCTCCTTTGTTGCTGCTCCAAGCCCCGTCCAGGGTGACCTTGAATACTTTCAGGGATGGGACACCCACAACTTCTCTGGGCAACCTGTTCCAGTGTTCCAGCACTCCCACAGTAAAAAAGGCCTTCCTTTCATCTAATATGTGTAGGAAATCATAAATCTAGGCATAGAAGCTTGGAGTGCAAATTTGAAATTCTTTGGATTTGAAGCACATTTTATATGAATACTGACTTACAGATGACTAAAAGATGTTGATGGGCATTTGAGCTGACAAGTTTTGAAAAAGTGCACGGAAATTAAAATTGAAACCACTAAAATTAAAAACTCCTTGCCATTTTCTTTTTCCTCTCCTATTCAAAATTGCATATGTCAGATATCAGTGCTTCATGCAAACCTCTCAGATGCTCTCAGAGAAAAAGCTTTTCTTTCAGACTAAGTTGCGGTTGACGTAGAACACTAGCAGGAGTGAAAGATTTTCTGGGCATCGGGGCAGCCCGTTCTCCTTGGATTTGTGTGCAGAATGCATTTTATCCAAACTGGAAAATAGATCCCAGCTCTGTTCTATTCATCATCCTTACTTCATCAGGCCAGAAGATTCTGTGAAAAGTAGCCTGTGGACCTTGAAGACAGCGCATGTGAACCAGATGAGAGGTGATAGAGAAGTTGAGGGAGAGAAGAAAGAGCATGAGGCTGAAACCAGAAAGTATTTCTCCACGTGATCATGGAAGATTGCAGGAGCCACTTGGTACTATCAAACCAGCCCAACTTGGCACTTGTGCCACCTTGGGTCTGGGAGCCATGTTGCATATCGTGCATTTTAAGGAGCCAGCTGGCCACACCCAGCCATATGCCCCCAAACACAAACCAAGGCCCTTTTCTCTGGCAAACAAAACTCAGCTGCCCTGCTTCTGGATGGCAGATTGCAGGAACCACTTGGTACTATCAAACCAGCCCAACTTGGCACTGGTGCCACCATGGGTCTGGTCACCATCCTGCCTATTGTAGCTTTTCAGGAGCCAGCCGGTCACTCTCAGCCATAGGCCCCCAAACACAAACCTCGGCCCGTTTCCCTGGCAAACAAAAGTAAGCTGCCCCGCTTCTGCATGGCAGATTGCAGGAGCTACTTAGTACTATCAAATCAGCCCGACTTGGCACAGGTGCCACCTTGGATCTGGGAACCATCCTGTGTATCGTGGATTTTCAGGGGCCAGCCGGCCACTCTCAGCCATATGCCCCCAAAAACAAACCACGGACCTTTTCTCTGGCAAACAAAAATCAGCTGCCCCACTTCTGGATGGCAGATTGCAGGAGCCACTTGGGACTATCACACCAGCACAACATGGCACTGCTGCCACCTTGGATCTGGGAACAATCCTGCGTATCGTACATATTCAGGAACCAGCCGAACACTCCCAGCCACAGGCCCCCAAACACAAACAACGGCCCTTTTCTCTGGCAAACAAAACTCAACTGCCCCTCTTCTGGATGGCAAATTGCAGGACGCACTTGGTACTACAAAAAGAGCCCGACTTGGCAGTGGTGCCACCTTGGCTCTGGGAACCATCCTGTGTATCGAGCATTTTAAGCAGCCAGCCGGCAATTCCCAGCCGTATGCCCCAAAAAGAAACCATGGACCTTTTCTCTGGCAAAAAAAACTCAGCTGTCCCGCTTCTGGATGGCAGATTGCAGGAGTTACTTTGAACCATACAACCAGCCTTACTTGGCACTGGTGCCACCTTGGATCTGGGAACCATCCTGCCTATCGTTGATTTTCAGGGGCCAGCCGGCCACTCTCAGCCATAGGCCCCCAAACACAAACCACAGCCCTTTTCTCTAGCAAACAAAATTCAACTGCCCCGCTTCTGGATGGCAAATTGCAGGAGCCACTGGGTACTACAAAAACAGCCTGACTTGGCACTGGTGCCACCTTGCGTCTGGTTACCATGCGGCGTATCGTGCATTTTAAGGAGCCAGGTGGCCACTCCCAGCCATATGCCCCCAAACACAACCCACGGCCCTTTTCTCTGGCAAACAAAACTCAGCTGCCCCGCTTCTGGATGGCAGATTGCAGGAGACACTTGGTACTATCAAACCAGCCCGACTTGGCACTGGTGCCACCTTGGGTCTGGGAACCATCCTGCGTATTGTGGATTGTCAGGAGACAGCCGACCACTCTCGGCCACAGAGCCCAATCAAAAACAAAGGTCCGTTTCCCTGGCAAAAAAAACTCAGCTGCCCCGCTTCTGGATGGGAGATTGCAGGAGGCACTTGACACTGTCAAACGAGCCCCACTTGGCACTGGTGCCACCTTGGGTCTGGGAACCATGCTGCGTATCGTGGATTTTCAGGAGCCAGCCGGCCACTGCCAGCCACAGGCCCCCAAACACAAACCACAGCCTTTTTCTCTGGCAAACAAAACTCAGCTGCCCCGCTTCTGGATGGCAGATTGCAGGAGCCACTTGGTACTATCAAACCAGCCCGACTTGGCACTGGTGCCACCTTGGGTCTGGGAACCATCCTGCCTATCGTGGATTTTAAGGAGCCAGCCGGCTACTCCCAGCCACAGGCCCCCAACAAAAACCACGGCCCTTTTTTCTCGCAAACAAAACTTAGCTGCCTCACTTCTGGATGGCAGATTGCAGGAGCCACTTGGTGTAATCAAACCAGCCCGACTTGGCACTGGTGCCACCTTGGGTCTGGGAACCATCCTGCGTATCGTGGATTCTAAGGAGCCAGCCGGCCACTCCCAGCCACAGGCCCCCAAACAAAATCAACGGCGCTGTTCCCTGGAAAACAAAACACGCCTGCCAACTTTTTGATGGAGTTTGCAGGAGCCACTTGGTACGATCAAACCAGCCCGACTTGGCACTGGTGCCACTTTGGGTCTGGGAAACATCCTGCGTATCGTGGATTCTTAGGAGCCAGCCGGCCACACCTAGCCACAGGCCCCCAAACAAAAACCTAGGCCTATTTCTCTGGCAAACAAAAGTAAGCTGCCCTGCTTCTGGATGGCAGATTGCAGGAGACACTTGGTACTATCAAACCAGCCCAACTTGGCACTGGTGCCACCTTGGGTCTGGGAACCATCCTGCGTATCGTGGATTCTAAGGAGCCAGCTGGCCACTCCCAACCACAGGCCCCCAAACACAAACAACGGCGCTTTTCCCTGGAAAACAAAACTCGCCTGCCAACTTTTTGATGGCAGATTGCAGGAGCCACTTGGTACTATCAAATCAGCCCAACTTGGCACTGGTGCCACCATGGGTCTGGTCACCATCCTGCCTATCGTAGCTTTTCAGGAGCCAGCCGGTCACTCCCAGCCATAGGCCCCCAGACAAAAACCTCGGCCCGTTTCCCTGGCAAACAAAAGTAAGCTGCCCCGCTTCTGGATGGCAGATTGCAGGACGCACTTGGTACTATCAAACCAGCCCAACTTGGAAATGGTGCCACCTTGGGTCTGGGAACCATCCTGCGTATCGTGGATTCTAAGGAGCCAGCGGGCCACTCCCAGCCACAGGCCCCCAAATACAAACAACGGCGCTTTTCCCTGGAAAACAAAACTCGCCTGCCAAATTTTTGATGGCAGATTGCAGGAGCCACTTGGTACTATCAAATCAGCCCAACTTGGCACTGGTGCCACCATGGATCTGGTCACCATCCTGCCTATCGTAGCTGTTCAGGTGCCAGCCGGTCACTCCCAGCCATAGGAACCAAGACACAAACCTCGGCCCGTTTCCCTGGCAAACAAAAGTAAGCTGCCCCGCTTCTGGATGGCAGATTGCAGGAGCCACTTTGCACCATCAAACTGGCCCGACTTGTCACTGGTGCCACCTCAGGTCTGGGAACCCTCCTGCGTATCGTGGATTCCAATTAGCAAGACGGCCACTCCCAGCCACAGGCCCCCAAACACAAACAACGGCGCTTTTCCCTGGAAAACAAAACTCGCCTGCCAACTTTTTGATGGCAGATTGCAGGAGCCACTTGGTACTATCAAACCAGCCCAACTTGGCACTGCTGACACCATGGGTCTGGTCACCTTCCTGCCTATCGTAGCTTTTCAGGAGCCAGCCGGTCACTCCCAGCCATAGGCCCCCAGACACAAACCTCGGCCCGTTTCCCTGGCAAACAAAAGTAAGCTGCCCCGCTTCTGGATGGCAGATTTCAGGATCCACTTGTTATTATCAAACCAGCCCGACTTGGTACTGGTGCCACCTCTGGTCTGGGAACCATCCTGCGTATCGTGGATTCTAAGGAGCCAGCCGGCCACTCCCAGCCACAGGCCCCCAAAAAAAAACATCGGCGCTTTTCCCTGGAAAACAAAAGTCGCCTGCCAACATTTTGATGGCAGATTGCAGGAACCACTTGGTACTATCAAACCAGCCCAACTTGGCACTGGTGCCACCTTGGGTCTGGGAACCATCCGGCGTATCGTGTGTTTAAAGGAGCCAGCCGGTCACTCCAGCCACAGGCCCGCAGACACAAACAACGGCGCTTTTCCCTGGAAAACAAAGCTTGCCTGCTGACTTTTGATGGCAGATTGCAGGAGCCACTTTGTACTTTGAAATCAGCCGAACATGGCTCTGGTGCCACCATGGGTCTGGTCACCATCCTGCCTATCGTAGCTTTTCAGGAGCCAGCCGGTCACTCCCAGCCATAGGCCCCCAGACACAAAGCTCGGCCCGTTTCCCTGGCAAACAAAAGTAAGCTACCCCGCTTCTGGATGGCAGATTGCAGGACGCACTTGGTACTATCAAACCAGCCCAACTTATCACTGGTGCCACCTCAGGTCAGGGAACCATCCTGCGTATTGTGGATTCTAAGGAGCCAGCCGGCCACTCCCAGCCACAGGCCCCCAAACACAAACAACGGCGCTTTTCCCTGGAAAACAAAACTCGCCTGCCAACTTTTTGATGGCAGATTGCAGGAGCCACTTGGTACTATCAAACCAGCCCAACTTGGCACTGGTGCCACCATGGGTCTGGTCACCATCCTGCCTATCGTAGCTTTTCAGGAGCCAGCCGGTCACTCCCTGCCATAGGCCCCCAAACACAAACCTCGGCCCGTTTCCCTGGCAAACAAAAGTAAGCTGCCCCGCTTCTGGATGGCAGATTGCAGGACGCACTTGGTACTATCAAACCAGCCCGACTTGGCACTGGTGCTACCTCAGGTCTGGGAACCATCCTGCGTATCGTGGAGTCTAAGGAGCCAGCCGGCCACTCCCAGCCTCAGGCCCCCAAACACAAACATCGGCGCTTTTCCCTGGAAAACAAAACTCGCCTGCCAACTTTTTGATGGCAGATTGCAGGAGCCACTTGGTACTATCAAACCAGCCCAACTTGGCACTGGTGCCACCATGGGTCTGGGAACCATCCTGTGTATCGTGGATTCTAATTAGCCATCCGTCCACTCCAGGCGATAGGGCCCCAGGCACAAACAACGGCGCTTTTCCCTGGATAACAAACTCGCCTGCCAACTTTTTGATGGCAGATTGCAGGAGCCACTTGGTACTATCAAACCAGCCCAACTTGGCACTGGTGCCACCATGGGTCTGGTCACCATCCTGCCTATCGTAGCTTTTCAGGAGCCAGCCGGTCACTCCCAGCCATATGCCCCGAGACACAAACCTCGGCCCGTTTCCCTGGCAAACAAAAGTAAGCTACCCCACTTCTGGATGGCAGATTGCAGGACGCACTTGGTACTATCAAACCAGCCCAACTTGGCACTGGTGCCACGTCAAGTCTAGGAACCATCCTGCGTATCGTGGATTCTAAGGAGCCAGCCGGCCACTCCCAGCCATAGGCCCCCAAACAAAAACAACGGCGCTTTTCCCTGGTAAAGAAAACTTGCCTGCCAACTTTTTGATGGCAGATTGCAGGAGCCACTTGGTACTATCAAACCAGCCCAACTTGGCACTGGTGCCACCATGGGTCTGGTCACCATCCTGCCTATCGTAGCTTTTCAGGAGCCAGCCGGTCACTCCCAGCCATAGGCCCCCAGACACAAACCTCGGCCCGTTTCCCTGGCAAACAAAAGTAAGCTGCCCCGATTCTGGATGGCAGATTGCAGGAGCCACTTGGTACTATCAAACCAGCCCGACTTGGCACTGGTGCCACCTCTGGTCTGGGAACCATCCTGCGTATCGTGGATTCTAAGGAGCCAGCCGACCACTCCCAGCCACATGCCGCTAAACACAAACAACGGCGCTTTTCCCTGGAAAACAAAACTCGCCTGCCAACTTTTTGATGGCAGATTGCAGGAGCCACTTGCTACTATCAAACCAGCCCAACTTGGCACTGGTGCCGCCATGGGTCTGGTCACCATCCTGCCTATCGTAGCTTTTCACGAGCCAGCCGGTCACTCCCAGCCATAGGCCCCCAGACAAAAACCTCGGCCCGTTTCCCTGGCAAACAAAAGTAAGCTGCCCCGCTTCTGGATGGCAGATTGTAGGACGCACTTGTTACTATCTAACCCGCCCGACTTGGCACTGGTGCCACCACTGGTCTGGGAACCATCCTGCGTATCGTGGATTCTAAAGAGCCAGCCGGCCACTCCCAGCCACAGGCACCCAAACACAAACAACGGCGCTTTTCCCTGGAAAACAAAACTCGCCTGCCAACTTTTTGATGGCAGATTGCAGGAGCCACTTGGTACTATCAAACCAGCCCAACTTGGCACTGCTGCCACCATGGGTCTGGTCACCATCCTGCCTATCGTAGCTTTTCAGGAGCCAGCCGGTCACTCCCAGCCATAGGCCCCCAGACAAAACCTCGGCCCGTTTCCCTGGCAAACAAAAGTAAGCTGCCCCGCTTCTGGATGGCAGATTGCAGGATCCACTTGGTACTATCAAACCAGCCCGACTTGGCACTGGTGCCACCTCTGGTCTGGGAACCATCCTGCGTATCGTGGATTTTATGGAGCCAGCCGGTCAGTCCCAGCCATAGGCCCCCAAACACAAACAACGATCCGTTTCCCTGGCAAACAAAAGTAAGCTGCCCCGCTTCTGGATGGCAGATTGCAGGAACCACTTGGTAGTATCAAACCAGCCCAACTTGGCACTGGTGGCACCTCTTGTCTGGGAACCATGCTGCGTATCGTGGTTTCTAAGGAGCCAGCCGGCCACTCCCAACCATAGACCCCCAGACACAAACCTCGGCCCGTTTCCCTGGAAAACAAAAGTAAGCTACCCCGATTCTGGATGGCAGATTGCAGGAGCCACTTGGTACTATCAAATCAGCCCAACTTGGCACTGGTGCCACCATGGGTCTGGTAAACATCCTGCCTATCGTAGCTTTTCAGGAGCCAGCCGGCCACTCTCAGCCATATGCCCCCAAAAACAAACCACGGCCCTTTTCTCTGGCAAACAAAACTCAACTGCCCCTCTTCTGGATGGCAAATTTTAGGACGCACTTTGTACTACGAAAACCGCCCGACGTGGCACTGGTGCCACCTTGTGTCAGGGAACCATCCTGCATATCGAGCTTTTTAAGGAGCCAGCCGGCCACACCCAGCCATAAACCCCCAAAAACAAACCACGGACCATTTCTCTTGGAAACAAAAATCCGCTGCCCCGCGTCTGTATGGCAGATTGCAGGAGCCACTTTGCACCATCAAACCAGCCCGACTTGGCACTGGTGCCACCTTGGGTCTGGGAACAATCCTGCATATCGTGGATTCTAAGGAGCCAGCCGGCCACTCCCAGCCACAGGCCCCCAAACACAAACAACGGCGCTTTTCCCTGGAAAACAAAATTCGCCTGCCAAATTTTGATGGCAGATTGCAGGAGCCACTTGGTACTATCAAATCATCCCAACTTGGCACTGGTGCCACTCTGGGTCTGGGAACCATCCTGCCTATTGTAGCATTTCAGGAGCCAGCCGGTCACTCCCAGCCATAGGCCCCCAGACACAAACCTCGGACCGTTTCCCTGGCAAACAAAATTAAGCTGCCCTGATTCTGGATGGCAGATTGCAGGAGCCACTTGGTTGTGTCAAACCAGCCCGACTTGGCACTGGTGCCACCTTGGGTCTGGGAACCATCCTGCGTATCGTGGATTCTAAGCAGCCACCCGGCCACTCTGAGCCACAGGCCCCCAAACAAAAACTACGGCGCTTTTCCCTGGAAAACAAAACTCGCCTGCCAACTTTTTGATGGCAGATTGCAGGAGCCACTTGGTACTATCAAACCAGCCCAACATTGGCACTGGTGCCACCACTGGTCTGGGAACCATCCTGCCTATCGTAGCTTTTCAGGAGCCAGCCGGTCACTCCCAGCCATAGACCCCCAGACACAAACCTCGGCCCGTTTCCCTGGCAAACAAAAGTAAGCTGCCCCGCTTTTGGATGGCAGATTGCAGGAGCCACGTTGCACCATCAAACCAGCCCCACTTGGCACTGGTGCCACCTTGGGTCTGGGAACAAGTTGGGCTGGTTTGATAGTACCAAGTGGCTCCTGCAATCTGCCATCCAGAAGCGGGACAGCTTACTTTTGTTTCCCAGGGAAACGGGCCGAGGTATTTGTCTGGGGGCCTATGGCTGGGAGTGACCGGCTGACTACTGAAAAGCTACGATAGGCAGGATGGTTACCAGACTCATGGTGCCACCAGTGCCAAGTCGGGCTGGTTTGATAATACTAAATAGCTCCTGCAATCTGCCATCCAGACGCGGGGCAGCGGATTTTTGTTTGCTGGAGGAAAGTTCCGTGGTTTTTTTTTTGGGGGTATATGACTGGACGTGGCCGGCTGGCTCCATAAAAAGCTCTATACACAGGATTGTTCCCTGACCCAAGGTGGCATCAGTGCCAAGTCGGGCTGTTTTCGTAGTACGAAGTGCGTCCTGCAATTTGCCATCCAGAAGCAGGGCAGCCTACTTTTGTTTGCCAGGGAAACGTGCCGAGGTATTTGTCTGGGGGCCTATGGCTGGGAGTGAGCGGCTGGCTCCTGAAAAGCTACGATAGGCAGGATGGTGACCAGACCCATGGTGGCACCAGTGCCAAGTTGGGCTGGTTTGATAGTACCAAGTGGCTCCTGCAATCTGCCATCAAGAAGTTGGCAGGCGAGTTTTGTTTTCCAGGGAAAAGCGCCGTTGTTTTTGTTTAGAGGCCTGTGGCTGGGAGTGGCCGCCTGTCCTCGTAGAATCTACGTTACGCAGCATGGTTCCCAGACCAGAGGTGGCACCAGGGCCAAGTCGGGCTGGTTTGTAAGTACCAACTGCATCCTGCAATCTGCCATCCAAAAGCGGGGCAGCTTACTTTTGTTTGCCAGGGAAACGGGCCGAGGTTTGTGTCCGTGGGCCTATGGCAGGGAGTGACCGGCTGGCTTCTGAAAAGCTACGATAGGCAGGATGTTTACCAGACCCATGGTGGCACCAGTGCCAAGTTGGGCTGATTTGATAGTACCAAGTGGCTCCTGCAATCTGCCATCCAGAATCGGGGTAACTTACTTTTGTTTTCCAGGGAAACGGGCCGAGGTTTGTGTCTGGGGGTCTATGGCTGGGAGTGACCGGCTGGCTCCTGAAAAGCTACGATAGGCAGGATGGTTCCCAGACCAGAGGTGGCACCAGTGCCAAGTTGGGTGGTTTGATAGTACCAAGTGGCTCCTGCAATCTGCCATCAAAAATTTGGCAGGCGAGTTTTGTTTTCCAGGGAAAAGCGCCGTTGTTTGTGTTTGTGGGCTTTGGGTGGGAGTGGCCAGCTTGCTAATTGGAATCCACGATACGCAGGATGTTTCCCAGACTTGAGGTGGCACCAGTGACAAGTCGGGCCAGTTTGATGGTGCAAAGTGGCTCCTGCAATCTGCCATCCAGAAGCGGGGTAGCTTACTTTTCTTTGCCAGGGAAAAGGGCCGAGGTTTTTCTCTGGGGGCCTATGGCTGGGAGTGACCATGTGGCTCCTGAAAAGCTACGATAGGCAGGATGGTGACCAGACCCAAGGTGGCAGCAGTGCCAAGTTGGGCTGATTTGATAGTACCAAGTGGCTCCTGCAATCTGCCATCAAAATGTTGGCAGGCGAGTTTTGTTTTCCAGGGAAAAGCGCTGTTGTTTGTGTTTGGGGGCCTGTGGCTGGGAGTGACCGGCTGGCTCCTTAGAATCCACGATACGCAGGATGGTTCCCAGACCAGAGGTGGCACCAGTGCCAAGTCGGGCTGGTTTTATAGTACCAAGTGGTTCGTGCAATATGCCATCCAGAAGCGGGGCAGCTTAATTTTGTTTGCCAGGGAAACGGGCCGAGATTTGTGTCTGGGGGCCTATGGCTGGGAGTGACCTGCTAGGTACTGAAAAGCTACGATAGGCAGGATGGTGACCACATCCATGGTGGCACCAGTGCCAAGTTGGGCTGGTTTGATAGTACCAAGTGGCTCCTGCAATCCGCCATCAAAAAGTTGGCAGGCGAGTTTTGTTTTCCAGGGAAAAGCGCCGTTGTTTGTGTTTGAGGGCCTGTGGCAGGGAGTGGCCGGCTGGCTCCTTAGAATCCACGATACGCAGGATGGTTCCCAGACCCAAGGTGGCACCAGTGCCAAGTTGGGCTGGTTTGATACTCCCAAGTGCGTCCTGCAATCTGCCATCCAGAAGCGGGGTAGCTTACTTTTTTTTGCCAGGGAAACGGGCCGAGCTTTTTGTCTCGGGGTATATGGCTGGGGGTGACCGGCTGGCTCCTGAAAAGCTACGATAGGCAGGATGGTGACCAGACCCATGGTGGCACCAGTGCCAAGTTGGGCTCGTTTGATAGTACCAAGTGGCTCCTGCAATCTGCCATCAAAAATTTGGCAGGTGAGTTTTGTTTTCCAGGGAAAAGCGCCGTTGTTTGTGTTTGGGGGCCTGTGGCTGGGAGTGGCCGGCTGGCTGCTTAGAATCCACGATACGCAGGATGGTTCCCAGACCAGAGGTGACACCAGTGACAAGTCGGGCTGGTTTGATACTACCAAGTGCGTCCTGCAATCTGCCATCCAGAAGCGGGGTAGCTTACTTTTGTTTGCCAGGGAAACGGGCCGAGGTTTGTGTCTGGGGGCCTATGGCTGGGAGTGACCGGCTGGCTCCTGAAAAGCTACGATAGGCAGGATGGTGACCAGACCCATGGTGGCACCAGTGCCAAGTTGGGCTGGTTTGATAGTACCAAGTGGCTCCTGCAATCTGCCCTCAAAATTTGGCAGACGAGTTTTGTTTTCCAGGGAAAAGCGCCGTTGTTTGTGTTTGGGTGCCTGTGGCAGGGAGTGGCCGGCTGGCTCCTTAGAATCCACGATACGCAGGATGGTTCCCAGACCTGACGTGGCACCAGTGCCAAGTCGGGCTGGTTTTATAGTACCAAGTGGTTCCTGCAATCTGCCATCCAGAAGCGGGGCAGCTTACTTTTGTTTGCCAGGGAAACGGGCCGAGCTTTGTGTCTGGGCGCCTATGGCTGGGAGTGACCTGCTAGGTCCTGAAAAGCTACGATAGGCAGGATGGTGACCATATCCATGGTGGCACCAGTGCCAAGTTGGGCTGGTTTGATAGTACCAAGTGGCTCCTGCAATCCGCCATCAAAAAGTTGGCAGGCGAGTTTTGTTTTCCAGGGAAAAGCGCCGTTGTTTGTGTTTGGGTGCCTGTGGCTGGGAGTGGCCGGCTGGCTGCTTAGAATCCACGATACGCAGGATGGTTCCCAGACGTGAGGTGGCACCAGTGCCAAGTTGGGCTGGTTTGATACTACCAAGTGCGTCCTGCAATCTGCCATCCAGAAGCGGGGTAGCTTACTTTTTTTTGCCAGGGAAACGGGCCGAGGTTTTTGTCTCGGGGCCTGTGGCTGGGGGTGACCGGCTGGCTCCTGAAAAGCTACGATAGGCAGGATGGTGACCAGACCCATGGTGGCACCAGTGCCAAGTTGGGCTGATTTGATAGTACCAAGTGGCTCCTGCAATCTGCCATCAAAAATTTGGCAGGCGAGTTTTGTTTTCCAGGGAAAAGCGCCCTTGTTTGTGTTTGGGGGCCTGTGGATGGGAGTGGCCGGCTGGCTAATTAGAATCAACGATACGCAGGATGGTTCCCAGACCAGAGGTGGCACCAGTGACAAGTCGGTCTGGTTTGATACTACCAAGTGCGTCCTGCAATCTGCCATCCAGAAGCGGGGCAGCTTACTTTTGTTTGCTAGGGAAACGGGCCGAGGTTTGTGTCTGGGGGCCTATGGCTGGGAGTGACCGGCAGGCTCCTGAAAATCTACGATAGGCAGGATGGTGACCAGACCCATGGTGGCACCAGTGCCAAGTTGGGCTGGTTTGATAGTACCAAGTGGCTCCTGTAATCTGCCATCAAAAAGTTGGCAGGCGAGTTTTGTTTTCCAGGGAAAAGCGCCGTTGTTTTTGTTTGGGGGCCTGTGGCTGGGAGTGGCCGGCTGGCTCCTTAGAATCCACGATACGCAGGATGGTTCCCAGACCAGACGTTGCACCAGTGCCAAGTCGGGCTAGTTTGATGGTGCAAAGTGACTCCTGCAATCTGCCATCCAGAAGCGGGGTAGCTTAATTTTGTTTGCCAGGGAAACGGGCCGAGCTTTGTGTCTGGGGGCCTATGGCTGGGAGTGACCGGCTGGCTCCTGAAAAGCTATGATAGGCAGGATGGTGACCAGACCCAAGGTGGCACCAGTGCCAAGTTGGGCTGATTTGATAGTACCAAGTGGCTCCTGCAATCTGCCATCAAAAAGTTGGCAGGCGAGTTTTGTTTTCCAGGGAAAAGCGCCGTTGTTTGTGTTTTGGGGCCTGTGGCTGGGAGTGGCCGGCTGGCTCCTTAGAATCCACGATACGCAGCATGGTTCCCAGACCAGAGGTGGCACCAGTGCCAAGTTGGGCTGGTTTGATAGTACCAAGTGCGTCCTGCAATCTGCCATCCAGAAGCGGGGCAGCTTACTTTTGTTTTCCAGGGAAACGGGCCGAGGTTTGTGTCTCAGGGCCTATGGCTGGGAGTGACCGGTTGGCTCCTGAAAAGCTACGATAGGCATTATGGTGACCAGACCCATGGTGGCACCAGTGCCAAGTTGGGCTGGTTTGATAGTACCAAGTGACTCCTGCAATCTGCCATCAAAAAGTTGGCAGGCGAGTTTGTTATCCAGGGAAAAGCGCCGTTGTTTTTGTTTGGGGGCCTGTGGCTGGGAGTGGCCGGCTGGCTCCTTAGAATCCACGATACAGAGGATGGTTCCCAGACCAGAGGTGGCACCAGTGCCAAGTTTTGCTGGTTTGATGGTGCAAAGTGGCTCCTGCAATCTGCCATCCACATGCAGGATAACTTAGTTTTGTTTGCCAGGGAAACGGGCCGAGGTTTGTGTCTGGGGGCCTATGGCTGGGAGTGACCGGCTGGCTCCTGAAAAGCTACGATAGGCAGGATGGTGACCAGACCCATGGTGGCACCAGTGCCAAGTTGGGCTGGTTTGATAGTACCAAGTGGCTCCTGCAATCTGCCATCAAAAAGCTTGCAGGCGAGTTTTGTTTTCCAGGGAAAAGCGCCGTTGTTTGTATTTGGGGGCCTGTGGCTGGGAGTGGCCGCCTGGCGCCTTAGAATCTACGTTACGCAGCATGGTTCCCAGACCCAAAGTGGCACCAGTGTCAAGTTGGGCTGGTTTGATAGTACCAAGTGGCTCCTGCAATCTGCCATCCAGAAGCGGGGTAGCTTACTTTTGTTTGCCAGGGAAACGGGCAGAGCTTTCTGTCTGGGGGCCTATGGTTGGGAGTAACCGGCTGGCTCCTGAAAAGCTACGATAGGCAGGATGGTTCCCAGATCCAAGATGGCACCAGTGCCAAGTCGGGGTGGTTTGATGGTGCAAAGTGGCTCCTGCAATCTGCCATCCTGACGCGGGGCAGCGGATTTTTGTTTCCAAGAGAAATGGTCCGTGGTTTCTTTTTGGGGGTATATGGCTGGACGTGGCCTGCTGGCTCCTTAAAAAGCTACGATAGGCAGGATGGTTCCCTGACCCAAGGTGGCACCAGTGCCAAGTCGGGCGGTTTTCGTAGTACAAAGTGCGTCCTAAAATTTGCCATCCAGAAGAGGGGCAGTTGAGTTTTGTTTACCAGAGAAAAGGGCCGTGGTTTGTTTTTGGGGGCATATGGCTGATAGTGGCCGTCTGGCCCCTGAAAATCCACGATGGGCAGGATGGTTCCCAGACCTGAGGTGGCACCAGTGCCAGGTCGGGCTGGTTTGATAGTACTAAATAGCACCTGCAATCTGCCATGCAGAAGCGGGGCAGCTTACTTTTGTTTGCCAGGGAAACGGGCCGAGGTTTGTGTCTGGGGGCCTATGGCTGGGAGTGACCGCCTGGCTCCTGAAAAGCTACGATAGGCAGGATGGTGACCAGACCCATGGTGGCACCAGTGCCAAGTTGGGCTGGTTTGATAGTACCAAGTGGCTCCTGCAATCTGCCATCAAAAAGTTGGCAGGCGAGTTTTGTTTTCCAGGGAAAAGCGCCGTTGTTTGTGTTTGGGGGACTGTGGGTGGGAGTGGCCGGCTGGCTCCTTAGAACACACGATACGCAGGATGGTTCCCAGACCCAAGGTGGCACCAGTGCCACGTCGGGCTGGTTTGATGGTGCCAAGTGGTTCCTGCAATCTGCCATCCTGAAGCGGGGTAGCTTAATTTTGTTTGCCAGGGAAACGGGCCGAGGTTTATGACTGGGGGCCTAGGGCTAGGAGTGACCGGCTGGCTCCTGAAAAGCTACGATAGGCAGGATGGTGACCAGACCCATGGTGGCACCAGTGCCAAGTTGGGCTGGTTTGATAGTACCAAGTGGCTCCTGCAATCTGCCATCAAAAAGTTGGCAGGCGAGTTTTGTTTTCCAGGGAAAAGCGCCGTTGTTTGTGTTTGGGGGACTGTGGGTGGGAGTGGCCGGCTGGCTCCTTAGAACACACGATACGCAGGATGGTTCCCAGACCCAAGGTGGCACTAGTGCCAAGTCGGGCTGGTTTGATAGCACCAAGTGGCTCCTGCAATCTGCCATCCAGAAGCGGGGAAGCTTACTTTTGTTTGCCAGGGAAACGGACCGAGGTTTTTTTCTGGGGCCTATGGCTGGGAGTGACCGGCTGGCTCCTTAAAAAGCTACGATAGGCAGGATGGTTCCCTGACCCAAGGTGGCACCAGTGCCAAGTCGGGCGGTTTTCGTAGTACAAAGTGCGTCCTAAAATTTGCCATCCAGAAGAGGGGCAGTTGAGTTTTGTTTACCAGAGAAAAGGGCCGTGGTTTGTTTTTGGGGGCATATGGCTGATAGTGGCCGTCTGGCCCCTGAAAATCCACGATGGGCAGGATGGTTCCCAGACCTGAGGTGGCACCAGTGCCAGGTCGGGCTGGTTTGATAGTATAAAATAGCACCTGCAATCTGCCATGCAGAAGCGGGGCAGCTTACTTTTGTTTGCCAGGGAAACGGGCCGAGGTTTGTGTCTGGGGGCCTATGGCTGGGAGTGACCGCCTGGCTCCTGAAAAGCTACGATAGGCAGGATGGTGACCAGACCCATGGTGGCACCAGTGCCAAGTTGGGCTGGTTTGATAGTACCAAGTGGCTCCTGCAATCTGCCATCAAAAAGTTGGCAGGCGAGTTTTGTTTTCCAGGGAAAAGCGCCGTTGTTTGTGTTTGGGGGACTGTGGGTGGGAGTGGCCGGCTGGCTCCTTAGAACACACGATACGCAGGATGGTTCCCAGACCCAAGGTGGCACCAGTGCCACGTCGGGCTGGTTTGATGGTGCCAAGTGGTTCCTGCAATCTGCCATCCTGAAGCGGGGTAGCTTACCTTTGTGTGCCAGGGAAACGGGCCGAGGTTTATGACTGGGGGCCTAGGGCTAGGAGTGACCGGCTGGCTCCTGAAAAGCTACGATAGGCAGGATGGTGACCAGACCCATGGTGGCACCAGTGCCAAGTTGGGCTGGTTTGATAGTACCAAGTGGCTCCTGCAATCTGCCATCAAAAAGTTGGCAGGCGAGTTTTGTTTTCCAGGGAAAAGCGCCGTTGTTTGTGTTTGGGGGACTGTGGGTGGGAGTGGCCGGCTGGCTCCTTAGAACACACGATACGCAGGATGGTTCCCAGACCCAAGGTGGCACTAGTGCCAAGTCGGGCTGGTTTGATAGCACCAAGTGGCTCCTGCAATCTGCCATCCAGAAGCGGGGAAGCTTACTTTTGTTTGCCAGGGAAACGGACCGAGGTTTTTTTCTGGGGGCCTATGGCTGGGAGTGACCGGCTGGCTCCTTAGAATCCACGATACGCAGCATGGTTCCCAGACCAGAGGTGGCACCAGTGCCAAGTCGGGCTGGTTTGATGGTGCAAAGTGGCTCCTGCAATCTGCCATCCAGAAGTGCGGTAGCTTACTTTTGTGTGCCAGGGAAACAGGCCGAGGTTTGTGTCTGGGGGCCTATGGCTGGGAGTGACCGGCTGGCTCCTGAAAAGCTACGATAGGCAGGATGGTGACCAGACCCATGGTGGCACCAGTGCCAAGTTGGGCTGGTTTGATAGTACCAAGTGGCTCCTGCAATCTGCCATCAAAATGTTGGCAGGCGAGTTTTGTTTTCCAGGGAAAAGCGCCGTTGTGTGTGTTTTGGGGCCTGTGGCTGGGAGTGGCCAGCTGGCTCCTTAGAATCCACGATACGCAGGATGGTTCCCAGACCCAAGGTGGCACCAGTGCCAAGTCGGGCTGGTTTGTTAGTACCAAGTGGTTCCTGCAATCTGCCATCCAGAAGCGGGGCAGCTGAATTTTGTTTGCCAGACAAAAAGGCTGTTGTTTGTGTTTCGGGGCCTGTGGCTGGCAGTGGCCGGCTGGCTCCTGAAAATCCATGATACGCAGCTTGGTTCCCAGACCCAAGGTGGCATCAGTGCCAAGTAGGGCTGGTTTTATAGTACCCAGTGGCTCCTGCAATCTCCCATCCAGAAGCGGGGCAGCTGAGTTTTGTTTGCCTGTGAAACGGGCCGTTGTTTTTAATTGGGATCTGTGGCCGAGAGTGTTCGGCTGGCTCCTGACAACCTACAATACGCAGGATGGTTCCCAGACCCAAGGTGGCCCCAGTGCCAAGTCGGGCTGGTTTGATAGTACCAAGTGGCTCCTGCAATCTGCCATCCAGAAGCGGTGCAGTTGAGTTTTGTTTGCCAGAGAAAAGGGCCGTGGGTTGTGTTTGGGGGCATATGGCTGGGAGTGGCCGGCTGTCTCATTAAAAAGATCGATACGCAGGATGGTTCCCAGACCCAAGGGGGCACCAGTGCCTAGTCGGGCTGTTTTTATAGTACCAAGTGCGTCCTGCAATTTGCCATCCAGAAGAGGGGCAGTTGAGTTTTGTTTGCCAGAGAATAGCGCCGTTGTTTGTGTTTGGGGGCTTGTGGCTCGTAGTGGCCGACTGGCGCCTTAGAATCTGTGTTACGCAGCATGGTTCCCAGACCCAAGGTGGCACCAGTGCCAAGTTGGGCTGGTTTGATAGTACCAAGTGGCTCCTGCAATCTGCCATCCAGAAGCGGGGTAGCTTACTTTTGTTTGCCAGGGAAACGGGCCGAGGTTTGTGACTGGGGACCTATGGCTGGGAGTGACCGGCTGGCTCCTGGAAAGCTACGATAGGCAGGATGGTTACCAGACCCATGGTGGCACCAGTGCCAAGTTGGGCTGGTTTGATAGTACCAAGTGGGTCCTGCAATCTGCCATCAAAAAGTTGGCAGGCGAGTTTTGTTTTCCAGGGAAAAGCGACATTGTTTGTATTTGGGGGCCTGTGGCTGGGAGTGACCGGCTGGCTCCTTTGAACCCACGATACGCAGGATGGTTCCCAGACCCAAGGTGGCACCAGTGCCAAGTTTTGCTGGTTTGATACTACCAAGTGCGTCCTGCAATCTGCCATCCAGAAGCGGGGCAGCTTAATTTTGTTTGCCAGGGAAACGGGCCGTGGGTTTTGTTTGGGGGCATATAGCTGAGAGTGGCCGGCTGGCTCCTGAAAATCCACGCTAGGCAGCATGGTTCCCAGATGCAATGTGGCACCAGTGCCAAGTCGGGCTGGTTTGATGGTGCAAAGTGGCTCCTGCAATCTGCCATCCAGAAGCGAGGCAGCTGATTTTTGTTTGCCAGAGGAAAATTCCGTGGATTGTTTTTGGGGGCATATTGCTGGGAGTGGCCGGCTGGCTCCTTAAAATGCTCGATACGCATGATGGTTCCCAGGCCCAAGGTGTCACCACTACCAAGTCGGCCTGCGGTTTTAGTATCAAGTTCATCCTGCAATTTGCCATCCAGAAGAGGGGCAGTTGAGTTTTGTTTGCCAGAGAAACGGGCCGAGGTTTCTGTTTGGGGACATATGGCTGAGAGTGGCCGGCTGGCCCCTGAATATCCACGATACAGAGCATGGTTCCCAGATCCAAGGTGGCACCAGTGCCAAGTTGGGCTGGTTTGATAGTACCAAGTGTCTCCTGCAATCTGCCATCCAGAAGCAGGGCAGCTTACTTTTGTTTGCCAGAGAAATAGGCCTAGGTTTTTGTTTGGGGGCCTGTGGCTAGGAGTGGCCGGCTGGCTCCTTAGAATCCACGATACGCAGGATGGTTCCCAGACCCAAGGTGGCACCAGTGCCAAGTTGGGCTGGTTTGATAGTACCAAGTGGCTCCTGCAAACTCCATCAAAAAGTTGGCAGGCGTGTTTTGTTTTCCAGGGAACAGCGCCGTTGATTTTGTTTGGGGGCCTGTGGCTAGGAGTGGCCGGCTGGCTCCTTAGAATCCACGATACGCAGGATGGTTCCCAGACCCAAGGTGGCACCAGTGCCAAGTCGGGCTGGTTTGATTACACCAAGTGGCTCCTGCAATCTGCCATCCAGAAGTGAGGCAGCTAAGTTTTGTTTGCGAGAAAAAAGGGCCGTGGTTTTTGTTGGGGGCCTGTGGCTGGGAGTAGCCGGCTGGCTCCTTAAAATCCACGATAGGCAGGATGGTTCCCAGACCCAAGGTGGCACCAGTGCCAAGTCGGGCTGGTTTGATAGTACCAAGTGGCTCCTGCAATCTGCCATCCAGAAGCGGGGCAGCTGAGTTTTGTTTGCCAGAGAAAAAGGCTGTGGTTTGTGTTTGGGGGCCTGTGGCTGGCAGTGGCCGGCTGGCTCCTGAAAATCCACGATACGCAGCATGGTTCCCAGACCCAAGGTGGCACCAGTGCCAAGTGGGGCTCGTTTGACAGTGTCAAGTGCCTCCTGCAATCTCCCATCCAGAAGCGGGGCAGCTGAGTTTTTTTTGCCAGGGAAACGGACCTTTGTTTTTGATTGGGCTCTGTGGCCGAGAGTGGTTGGCTGTCTCCTGACAATCCACAATACGCAGGATGGTTCCCAGACCCAAGGTGGCACCAGTGCCAAGTCGGGCTGGTTTGATAGTACCAAGTGTCTCCTGCAATCTGCCATCCAGAAGCGGGGCAGCTGAGTTTTGTTTGCCAGAGAAAAGGGCCGTGGGTTGTGTTTGGGGGCATATGGCTGGGAGTGGCCACCTGGCTCCTTAAAATGCACGATACGCCGCATGGTAACCAGACGCAAGGTGGCACCAGTGCCAAGTCAGGCTGTTTTTGTAGTACCCAGTGGCTCCTGCAATTTGCCATCCAGAAGCGGGGCAGTTGAATTTTGTTTGCTAGAGAAAAGGGCTGTGGTTTGTGTTTGGGGGCCTATGGCTGAGAGTGGCCGGCTGGCCCCTGAAAATCAACGATAGGCAGGATGGTGCCCAGATCCAAGGTGGCACCAGTGCCAAGTAAGGCTGGTTGTATGGTTCAAAGTAACTCCTGCAATCTGCCATCCAGAAGCGGGACAGCTGAGTTTTTTTTGCCAGAGAAAAGGTCCATGGTTTCTTTTTGGGGCATACGGCTGGGAATTGCCGGCTGGCTCCTTAAAATGCTCGATACGCAGGATGGTTCCCAGAGCCAAGGTGGCACCACTGCCAAGTCGGGCTCTTTTTGTAGTACCAAGTGCGTCCTGCAATTTGCCATCCAGAAGAGGGGCAGTTGAGTTTTGTTTGCCAGAGAAAAGGGCCGTTGTTTGTGTTTGGGGGCCTGTGGCTGGGAGTGTTCGGCTGGTTCCTGAATATGTACGATACGCAGGATTGTTCCCAGATCCAAGGTGGCAGCAGTGCCATGTTGTGCTGGTGTGATAGTACCAAGTGGCTCCTGCAATCTGCCATCCAGAAGTGGGGCAGCTGATTTTTGTTTGCCAGAGAAAAGGTCCGTGGTTTGTTTTTGGGGGCATATGGCTGAGAGTGGCCGGCTGGCCCCTGAATATCCACGATACAGAGCATGGTTCCCAGATCCAAGGTGGCACCAGTGCCAAGTTGGGCTGGTTTGATAGTACCAAGTGTCTCCTGCAATCTCCCATCCAGAAGCAGGGCAGCTTACTTTTGTTTGCCAGAGAAATAGGCCTAGGTTTTTGTTTGGGGGCCTGTGGCTAGGAGTGGCCGGCTGGCTCCTTAGAATCCACGATACGCAGGATGGTTCCCAGACCCAAGGTGGCACCAGTGCCAAGTCGGGCTGGTTTGATAGTACCAAGTGGCTCCTGCAAACTCCATCAAAAAGTTGGCAGGCGTGTTTTGTTTTCCAGGGAACAGCGCCGTTGATTTTGTTTGGGGGCCTGTGGCTGGGAGTGGCCGGCTGGCTCCTTAGAATCCACGATACGCAGGATGGTTCCCAGACCCAAGGTGGCACCAGTGCCAAGTCGGGCTGGTTTGATTACACCAAGTGGCTCCTGCAATCTGCCATCCAGAAGTGAGGCAGCTAAGTTTTGTTTGCGAGAAAAAAGGGCCGTGGTTTTTGTTGGGGGCCTGTGGCTGGGAGTAGCCGGCTGGCTCCTTAAAATCCACGATAGGCAGGATGGTTCCCAGACCCAAGGTGGCACCAGTGCCAAGTCGGGCTGGTTTGATAGTACCAAGTGGCTCCTGCAATCTGCCATCCAGAAGCGGGGCAGCTGAGTTTTGTTTGCCAGAGAAAAAGGCTGTGGTTTGTGTTTGGGGGCCTGTGGCTGGCAGTGGCCGGCTGGCTCCTGAAAATCCACGATACGCAGCATGGTTCCCAGACCCAAGGTGGCACCAGTGCCAAGTGGGGCTCGTTTGACAGTGTCAAGTGCCTCCTGCAATCTCCCATCCAGAAGCGGGGCAGCTGAGTTTTTTTTGCCAGGGAAACGGACCTTTGTTTTTGATTGGGCTCTGTGGCCGAGAGTGGTTGGCTGTCTCCTGACAATCCACAATACGCAGGATGGTTCCCAGACCCAAGGTGGCACCAGTGCCAAGTCGGGCTGGTTTGATAGTACCAAGTGTCTCCTGCAATCTGCCATCCAGAAGCGGGGCAGCTGAGTTTTGTTTGCCAGAGAAAAGGGCCGTGGGTTGTGTTTGGGGGCATATGGCTGGGAGTGGCCACCTGGCTCCTTAAAATGCACGATACGCCGCATGGTAACCAGACGCAAGGTGGCACCAGTGCCAAGTCAGGCTGTTTTTGTAGTACCCAGTGGCTCCTGCAATTTGCCATCCAGAAGCGGGGCAGTTGAATTTTTTTTGCTAGAGAAAAGGGCTGTGGTTTGTGTTTGGGGGCCTATGGCTGAGAGTGGCCGGCTGGCCCCTGAAAATCAACGATAGGCAGGATGGTTCCCAGATCCAAGGTGGCACCAGTGCCAAGTAAGGCTGGTTGTATGGTTCAAAGTAACTCCTGCAATCTGCCATCCAGAAGCGGGACAGCTGAGTTTTTTTTGCCAGAGAAAAGGTCCATGGTTTCTTTTTGGGGCATACGGCTGGGAATTGCCGGCTGGCTCCTTAAAATGCTCGATACGCAGGATGGTTCCCAGAGCCAAGGTGGCACCACTGCCAAGTCGGGCTCTTTTTGTAGTACCAAGTGCGTCCTGCAATTTGCCATCCAGAAGAGGGGCAGTTGAGTTTTGTTTGCCAGAGAAAAGGGCCGTTGTTTGTGTTTGGGGGCCTGTGGCTGGGAGTGTTCGGCTGGTTCCTGAATATGTACGATACGCAGGATTGTTCCCAGATCCAAGGTGGCAGCAGTGCCATGTTGTGCTGGTGTGATAGTCCCAAGTGGCTCCTGCAATCTGCCATCCAGAAGTGGGGCAGCTGATTTTTGTTTGCCAGAGAAAAGGTCCGTGGTTTGTTTTTGGGGGCATATGGCTGAGAGTGGCCGGCTGGCCCCTGAAAATCCACGATACACAGGATGGTTCCCAGATCCAAAGTGGCACCTGTGCCAAGTCGGGCTGATTTGATAGTACTAAGTAGCTCCTGCAATCTGCCATGCAGAAGCGGGGCAGCTTACTTTTGTTTGCCAGGGAAACGGGCCGAGGTTTGTGTTTGGGGGCCTATGGCTGAGAGTGACCGGCTGGCTCCTGAAAAGCTACAATAGGCAGGATGGTGACCAGACCCATGGTGGCACCAGTGCCAAGTTGGGCTGGTTTGATAGTACCAAGTGGTTCCTGCAATCTGCCATGCAGAAGAGGGGCAGTTGAGTTTTGTTTGCCAGAGAAAAGGGCCTTGGTTTGTGTTTGGGGGCATATGGCTGGGTGTGGCCAGCTGGCTCCCTAAAATGCACGATATGCAACATGGCTCCCAGACCCAAGGTGGCACAAGTGCCAAGTTGGGCTGGTTTGATAGTACCAAGTGGCTCCTGCAATCTTCCATGATCACGTGGAGAAATACTTTCTGGTTTCAGCCTCATGCTCTTTCTTCTCTCCCTCAACTTCTCTATCACCTCTCATCTGGTTCACATGCGCTGTCTTCAAGGTCCACAGGCTACTTTTCACAGAATCTTCTGGCCTGATGAAGTAAGGATGATGAATAGAACAGAGCTGGGATCTATTTTCCAGTTTGGATAAAATGCATTCTGCACACAAATCCAAGGAGAACGGGCTGCCCCGATGCCCAGAAAATCTTTCACTCCTGCTAGTGTTCTACGTCAACCGCAACTTAGTCTGAAAGAAAAGCTTTTTCTCTGAGAGCATCTGAGAGGTTTGCATGAAGCACTGATATCTGACATATGCAATTTTGAATAGGAGAGGAAAAAGAAAATGGCAAGGAGTTTTTAATTTTAGTGGTTTCAATTTTAATTTCCGTGCACTTTTTCAAAACTTGTCAGCTCAAATGCCCATCAACATCTTTTAGTCATCTGTAAGTCAGTATTCATATAAAATGTGCTTCAAATCCAAAGAATTTCAAATTTGCACTCCAAGCTTCTATGCCTAGATTTATGATTTCCTACACATATTAGATGAAAGGAAGGCCTTTTTTACTGTGGGAGTGCTGGAACACTGGAACAGGTTGCCCAGAGAAGTTGTGGGTGTCCCATCCCTGAAAGTATTCAAGGTCACCTTGGACGGGGCTTGGAGCAGCAACAAAGGAGAAGCTTGATGGTAGAGAAACAAAGTTGGACTATAGAAGAAACTCGGATTGAAGTATAGGATCAAGTTTTCTCTCAGCTCTTGGGGTAAATTCAAAGTTGTACAAAATGACATTTATCTGTGCTATTCACTACTGTAACAGAAAGTTTCATGAAAACTGTACAGAAGATAGTAAATTTTAAAAGAGATAAGAATTACAGCATAAAATCCATGGGATAGGTTACAACATGAGACACTCTCTAAGAGAAAATCTCTGTGTTTCAGCACTTCATCGGGGTAAGATTTCATGAAGTGCCAAAGAAGGCGGCAAAATATCATTCGGGACATTATTTACTGGAATTCAGCCTGGCCATTAGTAGGAACTGCCTTTGAACATATCATGTAGATATACCACACACACTTTCCCTTCACTGAAAAATTACTGTTTACAACAAATAAGCAATTGACGATCAAAATTGATTGAAAGCATCTTAAACATGTCAAGTATTTCATTGTAGATGATCTGTGATCCAAATGCTTCTTCCACCTTCGAGAGGGACAGAAGAATTCTTCCATATCATGATGGTTTAAAATTGTATCAACCAATGTTTTCTGCTGAAAAGATATCATCTATTTTTTTCTATTTTTGGAAGAAAATATTCCTAGACATACAACAGGTGAGAACTAAGTAATTTTAAAGAAACAAATGAAATGAAAATATTCTGTAAATAGAATGAAATGAAAAGCTGTGTTTTAAATAGGAGCTAAATATTAAACAGAATTTTTGTACCAGGCATTTGAATTACTGCACCAGCTCTTTTGCCCATCAAGAGAGGCATTTAGCATTTCAGTCTTTTCCAAGGTGTTCATGATCTGCTATGCTGATCTCTGTGTGTGCCTAGGTGTGTGTGGAGGGGGGGGCATATGAAGGGGAGTGTGTATGTTTGCTTTACAATTGTTGTGGCAGATTCATGCCTCAGCTCCACATTTTGTTTTAAAAAGGTCACACCGAGTGGATATGAAGTTTACTATCAACAAGAGATCGATTCCCAAATCATCCATTTGACTCTCCCTTATAAATCATGTGCTTTGTTGCATATTTTATCAAATATACTTTCAAGCCAGATGGAGGAAGGAGGATGTGGGAATCCCTCCACCATCTTGCAACTTTTATGTAAGTAGGTTTTCAAGAAAATCATCATTTCTCTTTTAAATATGTCTGGAACAGGCATGATGGTAGTGTCAACCTGTTGGAGTTTTTGTTGCTGGAAGAAGTTGTACAAAAGGATTGGTTTTTACATTGACCAGTTACTGAATCAAGCGCAGGAATACATTGGAAATTTAGCTGGGGGTTCCTTTTCCCAGCAGACTACTTCTAGAACGAGCTTGTACACTGAAGCTGACTCTTTTGCTCTCTTTTTGTTTCTTTCCTATTTTCTTGGCTTCTTTGCCACTATCTAGACAATTTTGGAACTTTGTTCCCAACTAAAATGGTTTCAATAGTCTGATTGTGATCATACATTTTTACAAGGAATTTTTAAAATCTTTCCTCGAGTCCAGAAAGTCAAGGACTTAGATCTTTTTCTTCCCTTATCAATATTGCCATGAAATTGATAAATAAAGACCAACTCTTTATTTTTGTTTTTAACCCACGTAGATAATTCCCATCCATTAATCCATTTTGTGGACCAATAGCTGCCATTCTGATGGAAGCTGTCACTTCTTAACAATAGGCATTCTGTGACTATATTGACAGCACTTTGGGTGAAGATCCTAACTGGTCTTAGATATACATAGGGAGAAATTTGCTCAGCCAGTGTCAGTCTTAAGCATGCGTATCAGAAGATCTTTCTAGAGCTGGGAATTTTCCCATGAAAGGGATTCAGTTAGGGAATAGACACTTGTGCCAGAGTTTTACATTCTTCTTGAACACTGCTTAAGGAACTTAGATGCCATGTCCATTTGGATCTCTGTCTGCACAGAACTTTGTCATGCCAGTGCTTTGAAATGCATCTTGAAGAGAATTCACTAGCACAGAATGAAAGAGAGTGGAAGGGGTTGGTGGGGCTAACCAGGCCCAACCCCCCTGCCTAAACCAGGATACCTAGAGCCTCTTGCCCAGGATTCTATCTGGGTGTACTTTTAATGTCTTCAAAGATCCAGGCTCCACAATCTTTCTGGGCAGTCTGTGCCGTGGTTCAGTCACCCTGACAGTAAAGAAACATTTACTGATGTTCAAAGGCAATCTCCTGTATTTCAGTGTGTGCCCACTGCCTCTTGTCTTTTCCCTCAGCATCACTGAAAAGACACTGATTCCCTCCCCTTTGCACTATTGCTTCCATATGTATGTGTGATGCCATGTAGAGGTATGTCAAAAACCTCCCTGAAGCCCAGGCAGATAATATTCCCTTCATCTACCAGTCAAGTTGATTCATCAGAGGAGTTTAAAGTGATGTTCAGCATGAAATTCCCCTGAAAAATCATGCTAACTACATTATTTGGTCATCTGTCATGTGCCTGGCAAGGATTTCCAGGAAGAGCTGCTTCATCAACTTCCTGGGGATAAAAAAGAGGCTGGCTGGTTTGTACTATGGCGAGTCCTCTTAATTGCCTTTTTTGAAGATGGGTGTCATTTGCTAACATCCACTCTTTAGCCTCTCTTGTCGTCTACATCTTAGCAAAACGCTTTTCCACTATGTCTGGCTAGGAAAAACTGTGCCAGCACAGAAAACATCTCCCATCGTGTTCTAGAAGTTGCACGGATGTCTGCCAAGTGTTTGGCAGGAAGAAAAGAAAAGTTGTCCAAAACAGCTTCCAATCGAATGTTCCTGTGATTGGAAAAGTCAGGAGAGTGCAAAGGTACTGTTTTCTATCAGTTGGCAAGGTGCGCACACAATCCCAGTGTTGTACAGCTTGCTTCTTCACCTTCCCGAAGCTGCCGCTCTCGCCGGCTGCCGGAGCCCAAGAAGCGGCTTCTTCGCGCAAAGACGATTGTGCCGCTCACAGGGCTCTCCTTAGCGCGGCTTCTGCCGAAAGACGCCCGGCAGCGGCTCTTACCTCCGGAGAGCATCCTACCTTCGTCTTTAGCTCCTCTTCTCATCTACACCTCGGCAACAAGCTTCTCCACTATGTCTGGCTAGGAAAAACTGTGCCAGCACAGAAAACATCTCCCATCGTGTTCTAGAAGTTGCACGGATGTCTGCCAAGTGTTTGGCAGGAAGAAAAGAAAAGTTGTCCAAAACAGCTTCCAATCGAATGTTCCTGTGATTGGAAAAGTCAGGAGAGTGCAAAGGTACTGTTTTCTATCAGTTGGCAAGGTGCGCACACAATCCCAGTGTTGTACAGCTTGCTTCTTCACCTTCCCGAAGCTGCCGCTCTCGCCGGCTGCCGGAGCCCAAGAAGCGGCTTCTTCGCGCAAAGACGATTGTGCCGCTCACAGTGCTCTCCTTAGCGCGGCTTCTGCCGAAAGACGCCCGGCAGCGGCTCTTACCTCCGGAGAGCATCCTACCTTCGTCTTTCGCGTCTTTTGTAGTCTACATCTTAGCAAAACGCTTTTCCACTATGTCTGGCTAGGAAAAACTGTGCCAGCACAGAAAACATCTCCCATCGTGTTCTAGAAGTTGCACGGATGTCTGCCAAGTGTTTGGCAGGAAGAAAAGAAAAGTTGTCCAAAACAGCTTCCAATCGAATGTTCCTGTGATTGGAAAAGTCAGGAGAGTGCAAAGGTACTGTTTTCTATCAGTTGGCAAGGTGCGCACACAATCCCAGTGTTGTACAGCTTGCTTCTTCACCTTCCCGAAGCTGCCGCTCTCGCCGGCTGCCGGAGCCCAAGAAGCGGCTTCTTCGCGCAAAGACGATTGTGCCGCTCACAGTGCTCTCCTTAGCGCGGCTTCTGCCGAAAGACGCCCGGCAGCGGCTCTTACCTCCGGAGAGCATCCTACCTTCGTCTTTCGCGTCTTTTGTAGTCTACATCTTAGCAAAACGCTTTTCCACTATGTCTGGCTAGGAAAAACTGTGCCAGCACAGAAAACATCTCCCATCGTGTTCTAGAAGTTGCACGGATGTCTGCCAAGTGTTTGGCAGGAAGAAAAGAAAAGTTGTCCAAAACAGCTTCCAATCGAATGTTCCTGTGATTGGAAAAGTCAGGAGAGTGCAAAGGTACTGTTTTCTATCAGTTGGCAAGGTGCGCACACAATCCCAGTGTTGTACAGCTTGCTTCTTCACCTTCCCGAAGCTGCCGCTCTCGCCGGCTGCCGGAGCCCAAGAAGCGGCTTCTTCGCGCAAAGACGATTGTGCCGCTCACAGTGCTCTCCTTAGCGCGGCTTCTGCCGAAAGACGCCCGGCAGCGGCTCTTACCTCCGGAGAGCATCCTACCTTCGTCTTTCGCGTCTTTTGTAGTCTACATCTTAGCAAAACGCTTTTCCACTATGTCTGGCTAGGAAAAACTGTGCCAGCACAGAAAACATCTCCCATCGTGTTCTAGAAGTTGCACGGATGTCTGCCAAGTGTTTGGCAGGAAGAAAAGAAAAGTTGTCCAAAACAGCTTCCAATCGAATGTTCCTGTGATTGGAAAAGTCAGGAGAGTGCAAAGGTACTGTTTTCTATCAGTTGGCAAGGTGCGCACACAATCCCAGTGTTGTACAGCTTGCTTCTTCACCTTCCCGAAGCTGCCGCTCTCGCCGGCTGCCGGAGCCCAAGAAGCGGCTTCTTCGCGCAAAGACGATTGTGCCGCTCACAGTGCTCTCCTTAGCGCGGCTTCTGCCGAAAGACGCCCGGCAGCGGCTCTTACCTCCGGAGAGCATCCTACCTTCGTCTTTCGCGTCTTTTGTAGTCTACATCTTAGCAAAACGCTTTTCCACTATGTCTGGCTAGTAAAAACTGTGCCAGCACAGAAAACATCTCCCATCGTGTTCTAGAAGTTGCACGGATGTCTGCCAAGTGTTTGGCAGGAAGAAAAGAAAAGTTGTCCAAAACAGCTTCCAATCGAATGTTCCTGTGATTGGAAAAGTCAGGAGAGTGCAAAGGTACTGTTTTCTATCAGTTGGCAAGGTGCGCACACAATCCCAGTGTTGTACAGCTTGCTTCTTCACCTTCCCGAAGCTGCCGCTCTCGCCGGCTGCCGGAGCCCAAGAAGCGGCTTCTTCGCGCAAAGACGATTGTGCCGCTCACAGTGCTCTCCTTAGCGCGGCTTCTGCCGAAAGACGCCCGGCAGCGGCTCTTACCTCCGGAGAGCATCCTACCTTCGTCTTTCGCGTCTTTTGTAGTCTACATCTTAGCAAAACGCTTTTCCACTATGTCTGGCTAGGAAAAACTGTGCCAGCACAGAAAACATCTCCCATCGTGTTCTAGAAGTTGCACGGATGTCTGCCAAGTGTTTGGCAGGAAGAAAAGAAAAGTTGTCCAAAACAGCTTCCAATCGAATGTTCCTGTGATTGGAAAAGTCAGGAGAGTGCAAAGGTACTGTTTTCTATCAGTTGGCAAGGTACGCACACAATCCCAGTGTTGTACAGCTTGCTTCTTCACCTTCCCGAAGCTGCCACTCTCAGGAGGTAAGAGCCGCTGCCGGGCGTCTTTCGGCAGAAGCCGCGCCAAGGAGAGCACTGTGAGCGGCACAATCGTCTTTGCGCGAAGAAGCCGCTTCTTGGGCTCCGGCAGCCGGCGAGAGCGGCAGCTTCGGGAAGGTGAAGAAGCAAGCTGTACAACACTGGGATTGTGTGCGCACCTTGCCAATTGATAGAAAACAGTACCTTTGCACTCTCCTGACTTTTCCAATCACAGGAACATTCGATTGGAAGCTGTTTTGGACAACTTTTCTTTTCTTCCTGCCAAACACTTGGCAGACATCCGTGCAACTTCTAGAACACGATGGGAGATGTTTTCTGTGCTGGCACAGTTTTTCCTAGCCAGACATAGTGGAAAAGCGTTTTGCTAAGATGTAGACTACAAAAGACGCGAAAGACGAAGGTAGGATGCTCTCCGGAGGTAAGAGCCGCTGCCGGGCGTCTTTCGGCAGAAGCCGCGCTAAGGAGAGCCCTGTGAGCGGCACAATCGTCTTTGCGCGAAGAAGCCGCTTCTTGGGCTCCGGCAGCCGGCGAGAGCGGCAGCTTCGGGAAGGTGAAGAAGCAAGCTGTACAACACTGGGATTGTGTGCGCACCTTGCCAACTGATAGAAAACAGTACCTTTGCACTCTCCTGACTTTTCCAATCACAGGAACATTCGATTGGAAGCTGTTTTGGACAACTTTTCTTTTCTTCCTGCCAAACACTTGGCAGACATCCGTGCAACTTCTAGAACACGATGGGAGATGTTTTCTGTGCTGGCACAGTTTTTCCTAGCCAGACATAGTGGAAAAGCGTTTTGCTAAGATGTAGACTACAAAAGACGCGAAAGACGAAGGTAGGATGCTCTCCGGAGGTAAGAGCCGCTGCCGGGCGTCTTTCGGCAGAAGCCGCGCTAAGGAGAGCCCTGTGAGCGGCACAATCGTCTTTGCGCGAAGAAGCCGCTTCTTGGGCTCCGGCAGCCGGCGAGAGCGGCAGCTTCGGGAAGGTGAAGAAGCAAGCTGTACAACACTGGGATTGTGTGCGCACCTTGCCAACTGATAGAAAACAGTACCTTTGCACTCTCCTGACTTTTCCAATCACAGGAACATTCGATTGGAAGCTGTTTTGGACAACTTTTCTTTTCTTCCTGCCAAACACTTGGCAGACATCCGTGCAACTTCTAGAACACGATGGGAGATGTTTTCTGTGCTGGCACAGTTTTTACTAGCCAGACATAGTGGAAAAGCGTTTTGCTAAGATGTAGACTACAAAAGACGCGAAAGACGAAGGTAGGATGCTCTCCGGAGGTAAGAGCCGCTGCCGGGCGTCTTTCGGCAGAAGCCGCGCTAAGGAGAGCACTGTGAGCGGCACAATCGTCTTTGCGCGAAGAAGCCGCTTCTTGGGCTCCGGCAGCCGGCGAGAGCGGCAGCTTCGGGAAGGTGAAGAAGCAAGCTGTACAACACTGGGATTGTGTGCGCACCTTGCCAACTGATAGAAAACAGTACCTTTGCACTCTCCTGACTTTTCCAATCACAGGAACATTCGATTGGAAGCTGTTTTGGACAACTTTTCTTTTCTTCCTGCCAAACACTTGGCAGACATCCGTGCAACTTCTAGAACACGATGGGAGATGTTTTCTGTGCTGGCACAGTTTTTCCTAGCCAGACATAGTGGAAAAGCATTTTGCTAAGATGTAGACTACAAAAGACGCGAAAGACGAAGGTAGGATGCTCTCCGGAGGTAAGAGCCGCTGCCGGGCGTCTTTCGGCAGAAGCCGCGCTAAGGAGAGCACTGTGAGCGGCACAATCGTCTTTGCGCGAAGAAGCCGCTTCTTGGGCTCCGGCAGCCGGCGAGAGCGGCAGCTTCGGGAAGGTGAAGAAGCAAGCTGTACAACACTGGGATTGTGTGCGCACCTTGCCAACTGATAGAAAACAGTACCTTTGCACTCTCCTGACTTTTCCAATCACAGGAACATTCGATTGGAAGCTGTTTTGGACAACTTTTCTTTTCTTCCTGCCAAACACTTGGCAGACATCCGTGCAACTTCTAGAACACGATGGGAGATGTTTTCTGTGCTGGCACAGTTTTTCCTAGCCAGACATAGTGGAAAAGCGTTTTGCTAAGATGTAGACTACAAAAGACGCGAAAGACGAAGGTAGGATGCTCTCCGGAGGTAAGAGCCGCTGCCGGGCGTCTTTCGGCAGAAGCCGCGCTAAGGAGAGCACTGTGAGCGGCACAATCGTCTTTGCGCGAAGAAGCCGCTTCTTGGGCTCCGGCAGCCGGCGAGAGCGGCAGCTTCGGGAAGGTGAAGAAGCAAGCTGTACAACACTGGGATTGTGTGCGCACCTTGCCAATTGATAGAAAACAGTACCTTTGCACTCTCCTGACTTTTCCAATCACAGGAACATTCGATTGGAAGCTGTTTTGGACAACTTTTCTTTTCTTCCTGCCAAACACTTGGCAGACATCCGTGCAAATTCTAGAACACGATGGGAGATGTTTTCTGTGCTGGCACAGTTTTTCCTAGCCAGACATAGTGGAAAAGCGTTTTGCTAAGATGTAGACTACAAAAGACGAGAAAGACGAAGGTAGGATGCTCTCCGGAGGTAAGAGCCGCTGCCGGGCGTCTTTCGGCAGAAGCCGCGCTAAGGAGAGCACTGTGAGCGGCACAATCGTCTTTGCGCGAAGAAGCCGCTTCTTCGGCTCCGGCAGCCGGCGAGAGCGGCAGCTTCGGGAAGGTGAAGAAGCAAGCTGTACAACACTGGGATTGTGTGCGCACCTTGCCAACTGATAGAAAACAGTATCTTTGCACTCTCCTGACTTTTCCAATCACAGGAACATTCGATTGGAAGCTGTTTTGGACAACTTTTCTTTTCTTCCTGCCAAACACTTGGCAGACATCCGTGCAACTTCTAGAACACGATGGGAGATGTTTTCTGTGCTGGCACAGTTTTTCCTAGCCAGACATAGTGGAAAAGCGTTTTGCTAAGATGTAGACTACAAAAGACGCGAAAGACGAAGGTAGGATGCTCTCCGGAGGTAAGAGCCGCTGCCGGGCGTCTTTCGGCAGAAGCCGCGCTAAGGAGAGCACTGTGAGCGGCACAATCGTCTTTGCGCGAAGAAGCCGCTTCTTGGGCTCCGGCAGCCGGCGAGAGCGGCAGCTTCGGGAAGGTGAAGAAGCAAGCTGTACAACACTGGGATTGTGTGCGCACCTTGCCAACTGATAGAAAACAGTACCTTTGCACTCTCCTGACTTTTCCAATCACAGGAACATTCGATTGGAAGCTGTTTTGGACAACTTTTCTTTTCTTCCTGCCAAACACTTGGCAGACATCCGTGCAACTTCTAGAACACGATGGGAGATGTTTTCTGTGCTGGCACAGTTTTTCCTAGCCAGACATAGTGGAAAAGCGTTTTGCTAAGATGTAGACTACAAAAGACGCGAAAGACGAAGGTAGGATGCTCTCCGGAGGTAAGAGCCGCTGCCGGGCGTCTTTCGGCAGAAGCCGCGCTAAGGAGAGCACTGTGAGCGGCACAATCGTCTTTGCGCGAAGAAGCCGCTTCTTGGGCTCCGGCAGCCGGCGAGAGCGGCAGCTTCGGGAAGGTGAAGAAGCAAGCTGTACAACACTGGGATTGTGTGCGCACCTTGCCAACTGATAGAAAACAGTACCTTTGCACTCTCCTGACGTTTCCAATCACAGGAACATTCGATTGGAAGCTGTTTTGGACAACTTTTCTTTTCTTCCTGCCAAACACTTGGCAGACATCCGTGCAACTTCTAGAACACGATGGGAGATGTTTTCTGTGCTGGCACAGTTTTTCCTAGCCAGACATAGTGGAAAAGCTTTTTGCCGAGGTGTAGATGAGAAGAGGAGCTAAAGACGAAGGTAGGATGCTCTCCGGAGGTAAGAGCCGCTGCCGGGCGTCTTTCGGCAGAAGCCGCGCTAAGGAGAGCCCTGTGAGCGGCACAATCGTCTTTGCGCGAAGAAGCCGCTTCTTGGGCTCCGGCAGCCGGCGAGAGCGGCAGCTTCGGGAAGGTGAAGAAGCAAGCTGTACAACACTGGGATTGTGTGCGCACCTTGCCAACTGATAGAAAACAGTACCTTTGCACTCTCCTGACTTTTCCAATCACAGGAACATTCGATTGGAAGCTGTTTTGGACAACTTTTCTTTTCTTCCTGCCAAACACTTGGCAGACATCCGTGCAACTTCTAGAACACGATGGGAGATGTTTTCTGTGCTGGCACGGTTTTTCCTAGCCAGACATAGTGGAAAAGCGTTTTGCTAAGATGTAGACGACAAGAGAGGCTAAAGAGTGGATGTTAGCAAATGACACCCATCTTCAAAAAAGGCAATTAAGAGGACTCGCCATAGTACAAACCAGCCAGCCTCTTTTTTATCCCCAGGAAGTTGATGAAGCAGCTCTTCCTGGAAATCCTTGCCAGGCACATGACAGATGACCAAATAATGTAGTTAGCATGATTTTTCAGGGGAATTTCATGCTGAACATCACTTTAAACTCCTCTGATGAATCAACTTGACTGGTAGATGAAGGGAATATTATCTGCCTGGGCTTCAGGGAGGTTTTTGACATACCTCTACATGGCATCACACATACATATGGAAGCAATAGTGCAAAGGGGAGGGAATCAGTGTCTTTTCAGTGATGCTGAGGGAAAAGACAAGAGGCAGTGGGCACACACTGAAATACAGGAGATTGCCTTTGAACATCAGTAAATGTTTCTTTACTGTCAGGGTGACTGAACCACGGCACAGACTGCCCAGAAAGATTGTGGAGCCTGGATCTTTGAAGACATTAAAAGTACACCCAGATAGAATCCTGGGCAAGAGGCTCTAGGTATCCTGGTTTAGGCAGGGGGGTTGGGCCTGGTTAGCCCCACCAACCCCTTCCACTCTCTTTCATTCTGTGCTAGTGAATTCTCTTCAAGATGCATTTCAAAGCACTGGCATGACAAAGTTCTGTGCAGACAGAGATCCAAATGGACATGGCATCTAAGTTCCTTAAGCAGTGTTCAAGAAGAATGTAAAACTCTGGCACAAGTGTCTCTTCCCTAACTGAATCCCTTTCATGGGAAAATTCCCAGCTCTAGAAAGATCTTCTGATACGCATGCTTAAGACTGACACTGGCTGAGCAAATTTCTCCCTATGTATATCTAAGACCAGTTAGGATCTTCACCCAAAGTGCTGTCAACATAGTCACAGAATGCCTATTGTTAAGAAGTGACAGCTTCCATCAGAATGGCAGCTATTGGTCCACAAAATGGATTAATGGATGGGAATTATCTACGTGGGTTAAAAACAAAAATAAAGAGTTGGTCTTTATTTATCAATTTCATGGCAATATTGATAAGGGAAGAAAAAGATCTAAGTCCTTGACTTTCTGGACTCGAGGAAAGATTTTAAAAATTCCTTGTAAAAATGTATGATCACAATCAGACTATTGAAACCATTTTAGTTGGGAACAAAGTTCCAAAATTGTCTAGATAGTGGCAAAGAAGCCAAGAAAATAGGAAAGAAACAAAAAGAGAGCAAAAGAGTCAGCTTCAGTGTACAAGCTCGTTCTAGAAGTAGTCTGCTGGGAAAAGGAACCCCCAGCTAAATTTCCAATGTATTCCTGCGCTTGATTCAGTAACTGGTCAATGTAAAAACCAATCCTTTTGTACAACTTCTTCCAGCAACAAAAACTCCAACAGGTTGACACTACCATCATGCCTGTTCCAGACATATTTAAAAGAGAAATGATGATTTTCTTGAAAACCTACTTACATAAAAGTTGCAAGATGGTGGAGGGATTCCCACATCCTCCTTCCTCCATCTGGCTTGAAAGTATATTTGATAAAATATGCAACAAAGCACATGATTTATAAGGGAGAGTCAAATGGATGATTTGGGAATCGATCTCTTGTTGATAGTAAACTTCATATCCACTCGGTGTGACCTTTTTAAAACAAAATGTGGAGCTGAGGCATGAATCTGCCACAACAATTGTAAAGCAAACATACACACTCCCCTTCATATGCCCCCCCCTCCACACACACCTAGGCACACACAGAGATCAGCATAGCAGATCATGAACACCTTGGAAAAGACTGAAATGCTAAATGCCTCTCTTGATGGGCAAAAGAGCTGGTGCAGTAATTCAAATGCCTGGTACAAAAATTCTGTTTAATATTTAGCTCCTATTTAAAACACAGCTTTTCATTTCATTCTATTTACAGAATATTTTCATTTCATTTGTTTCTTTAAAATTACTTAGTTCTCACCTGTTGTATGTCTAGGAATATTTTCTTCCAAAAATAGAAAAAAATAGATGATATCTTTTCAGCAGAAAACATTGGTTGATACAATTTTAAACCATCATGATATGGAAGAATTCTTCTGTCCCTCTCGAAGGTGGAAGAAGCATTTGGATCACAGATCATCTACAATGAAATACTTGACATGTTTAAGATGCTTTCAATCAATTTTGATCGTCAATTGCTTATTTGTTGTAAACAGTAATTTTTCAGTGAAGGGAAAGTGTGTGTGGTATATCTACATGATATGTTCAAAGGCAGTTCCTACTAATGGCCAGGCTGAATTCCAGTAAATAATGTCCCGAATGATATTTTGCCGCCTTCTTTGGCACTTCATGAAATCTTACCCCGATGAAGTGCTGAAACACAGAGATTTTCTCTTAGAGAGTGTCTCATGTTGTAACCTATCCCATGGATTTTATGCTGTAATTCTTATCTCTTTTAAAATTTACTATCTTCTGTACAGTTTTCATGAAACTTTCTGTTACAGTAGTGAATAGCACAGATAAATGTCATTTTGTACAACTTTGAATTTACCCCAAGAGCTGAGAGAAAACTTGATCCTATACTTCAATCCGAGTTTCTTCTATAGTCCAACTTTGTTTCTCTACCATCAAGCTTCTCCTTTGTTGCTGCTCCAAGCCCCGTCCAGGGTGACCTTGAATACTTTCAGGGATGGGACACCCACAACTTCTCTGGGCAACCTGTTCCAGTGTTCCAGCACTCCCACAGTAAAAAAGGCCTTCCTTTCATCTAATATGTGTAGGAAATCATAAATCTAGGCATAGAAGCTTGGAGTGCAAATTTGAAATTCTTTGGATTTGAAGCACATTTTATATGAATACTGACTTACAGATGACTAAAAGATGTTGATGGGCATTTGAGCTGACAAGTTTTGAAAAAGTGCACGGAAATTAAAATTGAAACCACTAAAATTAAAAACTCCTTGCCATTTTCTTTTTCCTCTCCTATTCAAAATTGCATATGTCAGATATCAGTGCTTCATGCAAACCTCTCAGATGCTCTCAGAGAAAAAGCTTTTCTTTCAGACTAAGTTGCGGTTGACGTAGAACACTAGCAGGAGTGAAAGATTTTCTGGGCATCGGGGCAGCCCGTTCTCCTTGGATTTGTGTGCAGAATGCATTTTATCCAAACTGGAAAATAGATCCCAGCTCTGTTCTATTCATCATCCTTACTTCATCAGGCCAGAAGATTCTGTGAAAAGTAGCCTGTGGACCTTGAAGACAGCGCATGTGAACCAGATGAGAGGTGATAGAGAAGTTGAGGGAGAGAAGAAAGAGCATGAGGCTGAAACCAGAAAGTATTTCTCCACGTGATCATGGAAGATTGCAGGAGCCACTTGGTACTATCAAACCAGCCCAACTTGGCACTTGTGCCACCTTGGGTCTGGGAGCCATGTTGCATATCGTGCATTTTAAGGAGCCAGCTGGCCACACCCAGCCATATGCCCCCAAACACAAACCAAGGCCCTTTTCTCTGGCAAACAAAACTCAGCTGCCCTGCTTCTGGATGGCAGATTGCAGGAACCACTTGGTACTATCAAACCAGCCCAACTTGGCACTGGTGCCACCATGGGTCTGGTCACCATCCTGCCTATTGTAGCTTTTCAGGAGCCAGCCGGTCACTCTCAGCCATAGGCCCCCAAACACAAACCTCGGCCCGTTTCCCTGGCAAACAAAAGTAAGCTGCCCCGCTTCTGGAGGGCAGATTGCAGGAGCTACTTAGTACTATCAAATCAGCCCGACTTGGCACAGGTGCCACCTTGGATCTGGGAACCATCCTGTGTATCGTGGATTTTCAGGGGCCAGCCGGCCACTCTCAGCCATATGCCCCCAAAAACAAACCACGGACCTTTTCTCTGGCAAACAAAAATCAGCTGCCCCACTTCTGGATGGCAGATTGCAGGAGCCACTTGGGACTATCACACCAGCACAACATGGCACTGCTGCCACCTTGGATCTGGGAACAATCCTGCGTATCGTACATATTCAGGAACCAGCCGAACACTCCCAGCCACAGGCCCCCAAACACAAACAACGGCCCTTTTCTCTGGCAAACAAAACTCAACTGCCCCTCTTCTGGATGGCAAATTGCAGGACGCACTTGGTACTACAAAAAGAGCCCGACTTGGCAGTGGTGCCACCTTGGCTCTGGGAACCATCCTGCGTATCGAGCATTTTAAGGAGCCAGCCGGCAATTCCCAGCCGTATGCCCCAAAAAGAAACCATGGACCTTTTCTCTGGCAAAAAAAACTCAGCTGTCCCGCTTCTGGATGGCAGATTGCAGGAGTTACTTTGAACCATACAACCAGCCTTACTTGGCACTGGTGCCACCTTGGATCTGGGAACCATCCTGCCTATCGTTGATTTTCAGGGGCCAGCCGGCCACTCTCAGCCATAGGCCCCCAAACACAAACCACAGCCCTTTTCTCTAGCAAACAAAATTCAACTGCCCCGCTTCTGGATGGCAAATTGCAGGAGCCACTGGGTACTACAAAAACAGCCTGACTTGGCACTGGTGCCACCTTGCGTCTGGTTACCATGCGGCGTATCGTGCATTTTAAGGAGCCAGGTGGCCACTCCCAGCCATATGCCCCCAAACACAACCCACGGCCCTTTTCTCTGGCAAACAAAACTCAGCTGCCCCGCTTCTGGATGGCAGATTGCAGGAGACACTTGGTACTATCAAACCAGCCCGACTTGGCACTGGTGCCACCTTGGGTCTGGGAACCATCCTGCGTATTGTGGATTGTCAGGAGACAGCCAACCACTCTCGGCCACAGAGCCCAATCAAAAACAAAGGTCCGTTTCCCTGGCAAAAAAAACTCAGCTGCCCCGCTTCTGGATGGGAGATTGCAGGAGGCACTTGACACTGACAAACGAGCCCCACTTGGCACTGGTGCCACCTTGGGTCTGGGAACCATGCTGCGTATCGTGGATTTTCAGGAGCCAGCCGGCCACTGCCAGCCACAGGCCCCCAAACACAAACCACAGCCTTTTTCTCTGGCAAACAAAACTCAGCTGCCCCGCTTCTGGATGGCAGATTGCAGGAGCCACTTGGTACTATCAAACCAGCCCGACTTGGCACTGGTGCCACCTTGGGTCTGGGAACCATCCTGCCTATCGTGGATTTTAAGGAGCCAGCCGGCTACTCCCAGCCACAGGCCCCCAACAAAAACCACGGCCCTTTTTTCTCGCAAACAAAACTTAGCTGCCTCACTTCTGGATGGCAGATTGCAGGAGCCACTTGGTGTAATCAAACCAGCCCGACTTGGCACTGGTGCCACCTTGGGTCTGGGAACCATCCTGCGTATCGTGGATTCTAAGGAGCCAGCCGGCCACTCCCAGCCACAGGCCCCCAAACAAAATCAACGGCGCTGTTCCCTGGAAAACAAAACACGCCTGCCAACTTTTTGATGGAGTTTGCAGGAGCCACTTGGTACTATCAAACCAGCCCGACTTGGCACTGGTGCCACCTTGGGTCTGGGAACCATCCTGCGTATCGTGGATTCTAAGGAGCCAGCCGGCCACTCCTAGCCACAGGCCCCCAAACAAAAACCTAGGCCTATTTCTCTGGCAAACAAAAGTAAGCTGCCCTGCTTCTGGATGGCAGATTGCAGGAGACACTTGGTACTATCAAACCAGCCCAACTTGGCACTGGTGCCACCTTGGATCTGGGAACCATGCTCTGTATCGTGGATATTCAGGGGCCAGCCGGCCACTCTCAGCCATATGTCCCCAAACAGAAACCTCGGCCCGTTTCTCTGGCAAACAAAACTCAACTGCCCCTCTTCTGGATGGCAAATTGCAGGATGAACTTGATACTAAAACCGCAGGCCGACTTGGTAGTGGTGACACCTTGGGCCTGGGAACCATCATGCGTATCGTGCATTTTAAGGAGCCAGCCGGCCACTCCCAGCAATATGCCCCCAAAAACAATCCACGGAATTTTCCTCTGGCAAACAAAAATCAGCTGCCTCGCTTCTGGATGGCAGATTGCAGGAGCCACTTTGCACCATCAAACCAGCCCGACTTGGCACTGGTGCCACATTGCATCTGGGAACCATGCTGCCTAGCGTGGATTTTCAGGAGCCAGCCGGCCACTCTCAGCTATATGCCCCCAAACAAAACCCACGGCCCGTTTCCCTGGCAAACAAAATTAAGCTGCCCCGCTTCTGGATGGCAGATTGCAGGACGCACTTGGTAGTATCAAACCAGCAAAACTTGGCACTGGTGCCACCTTGGGTCTGGGAACCATCCTGCGTATCGTGGGTTCAAAGGAGCCAGCCGGTCACTCCCAGCCACAGGCCCCCAAATACAAACAATGTCGCTTTTCCCTGGAAAACAAAACTCGCCTGCCAACTTTTTGATGGCAGATTGCAGGAGCCACTTGGTACTATCAAACCAGCCCAACTTGGCACTGGTGCCACCATGGGTCTGGTAACCATCCTGCCTATTGTAGCTTTCCAGGAGCCAGCCGGACACTCCCAGCCATAGGTCCCCAGTCACAAACCTCGGCCCGTTTCCCTGGCAAACAAAAGTAAGCTACCCCGCTTCTGGATGGCAGATTGCAGGAGCCACTTGGTACTATCAAACCAGCCCGACTTGGCACTGGTGCCACCTCTGGTCTGGGAACCATCCTGCGTATCGTGGATTCTAAGGAGCCAGTCGGCCACTCCCAGCCACAGGCCCCCAAACACAAACAACGGCCCGTTTCCGTGGCAAACAAAAGTAAGCTGCCCCGCTTCTGGATGGCAGATTGCAGGAGCCACTTGGTACTATCAAACCAGCCCGACTTGGCACTGGTGCCACCTCTGGTCTGGGAACCATCCTGCGTATCGTGGTTTCTAAGGAGCCAGCCGGCCACTCCCAACCACAGGCCCCCAAACACAAACAACGGCGCTTTTCCCTGGAAAACAAAACTCGCCTGCCAACTTCTTGATGGCAGATTGCAGGAGCCACTTGGTACTATCAAACCAGCCCAACTTGGCACTGGTGCCACCATGGGTCTGGTCACCATCCTGCCTATCGTAGCTTTTCAGGAGCCAGCCGGTCACTGCCTGCCATAGGCCCCGAGACACAAACCTCGGCCCGTTTCCCTGGCAAACAAAAGTAAGCTGCCCCGCTTCTGGATGGCAGATTGCAGGAGCCACTTGGTACTATCAAACCAGCCCAACTTGGCACTGGTGCCACCATGGGTCTGGTCACCATCCTGCCTATCGTAGCTTTTCAGGAGCCAGCCGGTCACTCCCAGCCATAGGCCCCCAGACACAAACCTCGGCCCGTTTCCCTGGCAAACAAAAGTAAGCTGCCCCGCTTCTGGATGGCAGATTGCAGGAACCACTTGGTAGTATCAAACCAGCCCAACTTGGCACTGGTGGCACCTCTTGTCTGGGAACCATGCTGCGTATCGTGGTTTCTAAGGAGCCAGCCGGCCACTCCCAACCATAGACCCCCAGACACAAACCTCGGCCCGTTTCCCTGGAAAACAAAAGTAAGCTACCCCGATTCTGGATGGCAGATTGCAGGAGCCACTTGGTACTATCAAATCAGCCCAACTTGGCACTGGTGCCACCATGGGTCTGGTAAACATCCTGCCTATCGTAGCTTTTCAGGAGCCAGCCGGCCACTCTCAGCCATATGCCCCCAAAAACAAACCACGGCCCTTTTCTCTGGCAAACAAAACTCAACTGCCCCTCTTCTGGATGGCAAATTTTAGGACGCACTTTGTACTACGAAAACCGCCCGACGTGGCACTGGTGCCACCTTGTGTCAGGGAACCATCCTGCATATCGAGCTTTTTAAGGAGCCAGCCGGCCACGCCCAGCCATAAACCCCCAAAAACAAACCACGGACCATTTCTCTTGGAAACAAAAATCCGCTGCCCCGCGTCTGTATGGCATATTGCACGAGCCACTTTGCACCATCAAACCAGCCCGACTTGGCACTGGTGCCACCTTGGGTCTGGGAACAATCCTGCATATCGTGGATTCTAAGGAGCCAGCCGGCCACTCCCAGCCACAGGCCCCCAAACACAAACAACGGCGCTTTTCCCTGGAAAACAAAATTCGCCTGCCAAATTTTGATGGCAGATTGCAGGAGCCACTTGGTACTATCAAACCAGCCCGACTTGGCACTGGTGGCACCATGAGTCTGGTAACCATCCTGCCTATCGTAGCTTTTCAGTAGTCAGCCGGTCACTCCCAGCCATAGGCCCCCAGACAAATACCTCGGCCCGTTTCCCTGGGAAACAAAAGTAAGCTGTCCCGCTTCTGGATGGCAGATTGCAGGAGCCACTTGGTACTATCAAACCAGCCCAACTTGTTCCCAGACCCAAGGTGGCACCAGTGCCAAGTGGGGCTGGTTTGATGGTGCAACGTGGCTCCTGCAATCTGCCATCCAAAAGCGGGGCAGCTTACTTTTGTTTGCCAGGGAAACGGGCCGAGGTTTGTGTCTGGGGGTCTATGGCTGGGAGTGACCGGCTGGCTCCTGAAAAGCTACGATAGGCAGGATGGTTCCCAGACCAGTGGTGGCACCAGTGCCAATGTTGGGCTGGTTTGATAGTACCAAGTGGCTCCTGCAATCTGCCATCAAAAAGTTGGCAGGCGAGTTTTGTTTTCCAGGGAAAAGCGCCGTAGTTTTTGTTTGGGGGCCTGTGGCTCAGAGTGGCCGGGTGGCTGCTTAGAATCCACGATACGCAGGATGGTTCCCAGACCCAAGGTGGCACCAGTGCCAAGTCGGGCTGGTTTGACACAACCAAGTGGCTCCTGCAATCTGCCATCCAGAATCGGGGCAGCTTAATTTTGTTTGCCAGGGAAACGGTCCGAGGTTTGTGTCTGGGGGCCTATGGCTGGGAGTGACCGGCTGGCTCCTGAAATGCTACAATAGGCAGGATGGTTCCCAGACCCAGAGTGGCACCAGTGCCAAGTTGGGATGATTTGATAGTACCAAGTGGCTCCTGCAATCTGCCATCAAAATTTGGCAGGCGAGTTTTGTTTTCCAGGGAAAAGCGCCGTTGTTTGTGTTTGGGGGCCTGTGGCTGGGAGTGGCCGGCTGGCTCCTTAGAATCCACGATATGCAGGATTGTTCCCAGACCCAAGGTTGCACCAGTGCCAAGTCGGGCTGGTTTGATGGTGCAAAGTGGCTCCTGCAATCTGCCATACAGACGCGGGGCAGCGGATTTTTGTTTCCAAGAGAAATGGTCCGTGGTTTGTTTTTGGGGGTTTATGGCTGGGTGTGGCCGGCTGGCTCCTTAAAAAGCTCGATATGCAGGATGGTTCCCTGACACAAGGTGGCACCAGTGCCACGTCGGGCGGTTTTCGTAGTACAAAGTGCGTCCTAAAATTTGCCATCCAGAAGAGGGGCAGTTGAGTTTTGTTTGCCAGAGAAAAGGGCCGTGGTTTGTTTTTGGGGGCATATGGCTGAGAGTGGCCGGCTGGCTCCTGAAAAGCTACGATAGGCAGGATGTTTACCAGACCCATGGTGGCACCAGTGCCAAGTTGGGCTGATTTGATAGTACCAAGTGGCTCCTGCAATCTGCCATCCAGAATCGGGGTAGCTTACTTTTGTTTTCCAGGGAAACGGGCCGAGGTTTGTGTCTGGGGGTCTATGGTTGGGAGTGGCCGGCTGGCTCCTTAGAAACCACGATACGCAGCATGGTTCCCAGACAAGAGGTGCCACCAGTGCCAAGTTGGGCTGGTTTGATACTACCAAGTGGTTCCTGCAATCTGCCATCCAGAAGCGGGGCAGCTTACTTTTGTTTGCCAGGGAAACGGATCGTTGTTTGTGTTTGGGGGCCTATGGCTGGGACTGACCGGCTGGCTCCATAAAATCCACGATACGCAGGATGGTTCCCAGACCAGAGGTGGCACCAGTTCCAAGTCGGGCTGGTTTGATAGTACCAAGTGGATCCTGCAATCTGCCATCCAGAAGCGGGGCAGCTTACTTTTGTTTGCCAGGGAAACGGGCCGAGGTTTTTGTCTGGGGGCCTATGGCTGGGAGTGACCGGCTGGCTCCTGAAAAGCTACGATAGGCAGGATGGTGACCAGACCCATGGTGGCAGCAGTGCCAAGTTGGGCTGGTTTGATAGTACCAAGTGGCTCCTGCAATCTGCCATCAAAAAGTTGGCAGGCGAGTTTTGTTTTCCAGGGAAAAGCGCCGTTGTTTGTGTTTGGGTGCCTGTGGCTGGGAGTGGCCGGCTGGCTCTTTAGAATCCACGATACGCAGGATGGTTCCCAGACCAGTGGTGGCACCAGTGCCAAGTCGGGCGGGTTAGATAGTAACAAGTGCGTCCTACAATCTGCCATCCAGAAGCGGGGCAGCTTACTTTTGTTTGCCAGGGAAACGGGCCGAGGTTTGTGTCTGGGGGCCTATGGCTGGGAGTGACCGGCTGGCTCGTGAAAAGCTACGATAGGCAGGATGGTGACCAGACCCATGGCGGCACCAGTGCCAAGTTGGGCTGGTTTGATAGTAGCAAGTGGCTCCTGCAATCTGCCATCAAAAAGTTGGCAGGCGAGTTTTGTTTTCCAGGGAAAAGCGCCGTTGTTTGTGTTTGGCGGCCTGTGGCTGGGAGTGGTCGGCTGGCTCCTTAGAATCCACGATACGCAGGATGGTTCCCAGACCAGAGGTGGCACCAGTGCCAAGTCGGGCTGGTTTGATAGTACCAAGTGGCTCCTGCAATCTGCCATCCAGAAGCGGGGCAGCTTACTTTTGTTTGCCAGGGAAACGGGCCGAGCTTTGTGTCTGGGGGCCTATGGCTGGGAGTGACCGGCTGGCTCCTGAAAAGCTACGATAGGCAGGATGGTGACCAGACCCATGGTGGCACCAGTGCCAAGTTGGGCTGGTTTGATAGTACCAAGTGGCTCCTGCAATCTGCCATCAAAAAGTTGGCAGGCAAGTTTTCTTTACCAGGGAAAAGCGCCGTTGTTTTTGTTTGGGGGCCTATGGCTGGGAGTGGCCGGCTGGCTCCTTAGAATCCACGATACGCAGGATGGTTCCTAGACTTGACGTGGCACCAGTGCCAAGTTGGGCTGGTTTGATAGTACCAAGTGCGTCCTGCAATCTGCCATCCAGAAGTGGGGTAGCTTACTTTTGTTTGCCAGGGAAACGGGCCGAGGTTTGTGTCTCGGGGCATATGGCTGGGAGTGACCGGCTGGCTCCTGAAAAGCTACGATAGGCAGGATGGTGACCAGACCCATGGTGGCACCAGTGCCAAGTTGGGCTGGTTTGATAGTACCAAGTGGCTCCTGCAATCTGCCATCAAAAAGTTGGCAGGCGAGTTTGTTATCCAGGGAAAAGCGCCGTTGTTTGTGCCTGGGGCCCTATCGCCTGGAGTGGACGGATGGCTAATTAGAATCCACGATACACAGGATGGTTCCCAGACCCATGGTGGCACCAGTGCCAAGTTGGGCTGGTTTGATAGTACCAAGTGGTTCCTGCAATCTGCCATCCAGAAGCGGGGCAGCTTACTTTTGTTTGCCAGGGAAACGGTCCGAGGTTTGTGTCTGGGGTCCTAAGCCTGGAAGTGACCGGCTGGCTCGTGAAAAGCTACGATAGGCAGGATGGTGACCAGACCCATGACGGCACCAGTGCCAAGTTGGGCTGGTTTGATAGTACCAAGTGGCTCCTGCAATCTGCCATCAAAAACTTGGCAGGCGAGTTTTGTTTTCCAGGGAAAAGCGCCGTTGTTTGTGTTTGGGGGCCTGTGGCTGGGAGTGGCCGGCTGGCTCCTTAGAATCCACGATACGCAGGATGGTTCCCAGACTTGTCGTGGCACCAGTGCCAAGTTGGGCTGGTTTGATAGTACCAAGTGGTTCCTGCAATCTGCCATCCAGAAGCGGGGCAGCTTACATTTGTTGGCCAGGGAAACGGGCCGAGGTTTGTGTCTGGGGGCCTATGGCTGGGAGTGACCGGCTGGCTCCTGAAAAGCTACGATAGGCAGGATGGTGACCAGACCCATGGTGGCACCAGTGCCAAGTTGGGCTGATTTGATTGTACCAAGTGGCTCCTGCAATCTGCCATCAAAAAGTTGGCAGGCGAATTTTGTTTTCCAGGGAAAAGGGCCGTTGTTTGTGTTTGGGGGCCTGTGGCAGGGAGTGGCCGGCTGGCTCCTGAAAAGCTACGATAGGCAGGATGGTGACGAGACCCATGGTGGCACCAGTGCCAAGTTGGGCTGGTTTGATAGTACCAAGTGGCTCCGGCAATCTGCCATCAAAAAGTTGGCAGACGAGATTTGTTTTCAAGGGAAAAGCGCCGTTGTTTGTGTTTGGGGGCCTGTGGCTGGGAGTGGCCGGCTGGCTGCTTAGAATCTACCATACGCAGGATGGTTCCCAGACCAGAGGTGGCACCAGTGCCAAGTCGGGCTGGTTTGATAGTACCAAGTGCGTCCTGCAATCTGCCATCCAGAAGCGGGACAGCTTACTTTTGTTTGTCAGGGAAACGGGCCGAGCTTTGTGTCTGTGGGCCTACGGCTGGGAGTGACCGGCTGGCTCCTGAAAAGCTACGATAGGCAGGATGGTGACCAGACCCATGGTGGCACCAGTGCCAAGTTGGGCTGGTTTGATAGTACCAAGTGGCTCCTGCAATCTGCCATCAAAAATTTGGCAGGCAAGTTTTGTTTTCCAGGGAAAAGTGCCGTTGTTCTTTTTTGGGGGCCTATGGCTGGGAGTGGCCGGCTGGCTCCTTAGAATCCACGATACGCAGGATGGTTCCCAGACCTGAGGTGGCACCAGTGCCAAGTTGGGCTGGTTTGATAGTACCAAGTGCGTCCTGCAATCTGCCATCCAGAAGCGGGGTAGCTTACTTTTGTTTGCCAGGGAAACGGGCCGAGGTTTGTGTCTCGGGGCCTATGGCTGGGAGTGACCGGCTGGCTCCTGAAAAGCTACGATAGGCAGGATGGTGACCAGACCCATGGTGGCACCAGTGCCAAGTTGGGCTGGTTTGATAGTACCAAGTGGCTCCTGCAATCTGCCATCAAAAACTTGGCAGGCGAGTTTGTTATCCAGGGAAAAGCGCCGTTGTTTGTGTTTGGGGGCCTGTGGCTGGGAGTGGCCGGCTGGCTCCTTAGAATCCATGATACGCAGGATGGTTCCCAGACCAGAGGTGGCACCAGTGCCAAGTTGGGCTGGTTTGATGGTGAAAAGTGGCTCCTGCAATCTGCCATCCAGAAGCGGGGCAGCTTACTTTTGTTTGCCAGGGAAACGGGCCGAGGTTTGTGTCTGGGGGCCTATGGCTGGGAGTGACCGGCTGGCTCCTGAAAAGCTACGATAGGCAGGATGGTGACCAGACCCATGGTGGCACCAGTGTCAAGGTGGGCTGGTTTGATAGTACCAAGTGGCTCCGGCAATCTGCCATCAAAATTTGGCAGGCGAGTTTTGTTTTCCAGGGAAAAGCGCCGTTGTTTTTGTTTGGGGGCCTGTGGCTGGGAGTGGCCGGATGGCTAATTAGAATCCACGATACGCAGCATGGTTCCCAGACCTGAGGTGGCATCAGTGCCAAGTCGGGCTAGTTTGATGGTGCAAAGTGGCTCCTGCAATCTGCCATCCAGAAGCGGGGCAGCTTGCTTTTGTTTGCCAGGGAAACGGGCCGAGGTTTGTGTCTGGGGCCTATGGCTGGGAGTGACCGGCTGGCTCCTGAAAAGCTACGATAGGCAGGATGGTGACCAGACCCAAGGTGGCACCAGTGCCAAGTTGGGCTGGTTTGATAGTACCAAGTGGCTCCTGCAATCTGCCATCAAAAACTTGGCAGGCGAGTTTTGTTTTCCAGGGAAAAGCGCCGTTGTTTGTGTTTGGGGGCCTGTGGCTGGGAGTGGCCGGCTGGCTCCTTAGAATCCACGATACCCAGGCTCATTCCCAGACCTGAGGTGGCACCAGTGCCAAGTCGGGCTAGTTTGATGGTGCAAAGTGGCTCCTGCAATCTGCCATCCAGAAGCGGGACAGCTTACTTTTCCTTGCCAGGGAAACGGGCCGAGCTTTGTGTCTGGGGGCCTATGGCTGGGAGTGACCGGCTGGCTCCTGAAAAGCTACGATAGGCAGGATGGTGACCAGACCCATGGTGGCACCAGTGCCAAGTTGGGCTGGTTTGATAGTACCAAGTGGCTCCTGCAATCTGCCATCAAAAATTGGCAGGCGAGTTTTGTTTTCCAGGGAAAAGCGCCGTTGTTTGTGTTTAGGGGCCTGTGGGTGGAAGTGGCCGGCTGGCTGCTTAGAATCTACCATACGCAGGATGGTTCCCAGACCAGAGGTGGCACCAGTGCCAAGTCGGGCTGGTTTGATAGTACCAAGTGCGTCCTGCAATCTGCCATCCAGAAGCGGGACAGCTTACTTTTGTTTGTCAGGGAAACGGGCCGAGGTTTGTGTCTGTGGGCCTACGGCTGGGAGTGACCGGCTGGCTCCTGAAAAGCTACGATAGGCAGGATGGTGACCAGACCCATGGTGGCACCAGTGCCAAGTTGGGCTGGTTTGATAGTACCAAGTGGCTCCTGCAATCTGCCATCAAAAATTTGGCAGGCAAGTTTTGTTTTCCAGGGAAAAGTGCCGTTGTTCTTTTTTGGGGGCCTATGGCTGGGAGTGGCCGGCTGGCTCCTTAGAATCCACGATACGCAGGATGGTTCCCAGACTTGTCGTGGCACCAGTGCCAAGTTGGGCTGGTTTGATAGTACCAAGTGCGTCCTGCAATCTGCCATCCAGAAGCGGGGTAGCTTACTTTTGTTTGCCAGGGAAACGGGCCGAGGTTTGTGTCTCGGGGCCTATGGCTGGGAGTGACCGGCTGGCTCCTGAAAAGCTACGATAGGCAGGATGGTGACCAGACCCATGGTGGCACCAGTGCCAAGTTGGGCTGGTTTGATAGTACCAAGTGGCTCCTGCAATCTGCCATCAAAAAGTTGGCAGGCGAGTTTGTTATCCAGGGAAAAGCGCCGTTGTTTGTGCCTGGGGCCCTATCGCCTGGAGTGGACGGATGGCTAATTAGAATCCACGATACACAGGATGGTTCCCAGACCCATGGTGGCACCAGTGCCAAGTTGGGCTGGTTTGATAGTACCAAGTGGTTCCTGCAATCTGCCATCCAGAAGCGGGGCAGCTTACTTTTGTTTGCCAGGGAAACGGTCCGAGGTTTGTGTCTGGGGTCCTAAGCCTGGAAGTGACCGGCTGGCTCGTGAAAAGCTACGATAGGCAGGATGGTGACCAGACCCATGACGGCACCAGTGCCAAGTTGGGCTGGTTTGATAGTACCAAGTGGCTCCTGCAATCTGCCATCAAAAACTTGGCAGGCGAGTTTTGTTTTCCAGGGAAAAGCGCCGTTGTTTGTGTTTGGGGGCCTGTGGCTGGGAGTGGCCGGCTGGCTCCTTAGAATCCACGATACGCAGGATGGTTCCCAGACTTGTCGTGGCACCAGTGCCAAGTTGGGCTGGTTTGATAGTACCAAGTGGTTCCTGCAATCTGCCATCCAGAAGCGGGGCAGCTTACATTTGTTGGCCAGGGAAACGGGCCGAGGTTTGTGTCTGGGGGCCTATGGCTGGGAGTGACCGGCTGGCTCCTGAAAAGCTACGATAGGCAGGATGGTGACCAGACCCATGGTGGCACCAGTGCCAAGTTGGGCTGATTTGATTGTACCAAGTGGCTCCTGCAATCTGCCATCAAAAAGTTGGCAGGCGAATTTTGTTTTCCAGGGAAAAGGGCCGTTGTTTGTGTTTGGGGGCCTGTGGCAGGGAGTGGCCGGCTGGCTCCTGAAAAGCTACGATAGGCAGGATGGTGACGAGACCCATGGTGGCACCAGTGCCAAGTTGGGCTGGTTTGATAGTACCAAGTGGCTCCGGCAATCTGCCATCAAAAAGTTGGCAGACGAGATTTGTTTTCAAGGGAAAAGCGCCGTTGTTTGTGTTTGGGGGCCTGTGGCTGGGAGTGGCCGGCTGGCTGCTTAGAATCTACCATACGCAGGATGGTTCCCAGACCAGAGGTGGCACCAGTGCCAAGTCGGGCTGGTTTGATAGTACCAAGTGCGTCCTGCAATCTGCCATCCAGAAGCGGGACAGCTTACTTTTGTTTGTCAGGGAAACGGGCCGAGCTTTGTGTCTGTGGGCCTACGGCTGGGAGTGACCGGCTGGCTCCTGAAAAGCTACGATAGGCAGGATGGTGACCAGACCCATGGTGGCACCAGTGCCAAGTTGGGCTGGTTTGATAGTACCAAGTGGCTCCTGCAATCTGCCATCAAAAATTTGGCAGGCAAGTTTTGTTTTCCAGGGAAAAGTGCCGTTGTTCTTTTTTGGGGGCCTATGGCTGGGAGTGGCCGGCTGGCTCCTTAGAATCCACGATACGCAGGATGGTTCCCAGACCTGAGGTGGCACCAGTGCCAAGTTGGGCTGGTTTGATAGTACCAAGTGCGTCCTGCAATCTGCCATCCAGAAGCGGGGTAGCTTACTTTTGTTTGCCAGGGAAACGGGCCGAGGTTTGTGTCTCGGGGCCTATGGCTGGGAGTGACCGGCTGGCTCCTGAAAAGCTACGATAGGCAGGATGGTGACCAGACCCATGGTGGCACCAGTGCCAAGTTGGGCTGGTTTGATAGTACCAAGTGGCTCCTGCAATCTGCCATCAAAAACTTGGCAGGCGAGTTTGTTATCCAGGGAAAAGCGCCGTTGTTTGTGTTTGGGGGCCTGTGGCTGGGAGTGGCCGGCTGGCTCCTTAGAATCCATGATACGCAGGATGGTTCCCAGACCAGAGGTGGCACCAGTGCCAAGTTGGGCTGGTTTGATGGTGAAAAGTGGCTCCTGCAATCTGCCATCCAGAAGCGGGGCAGCTTACTTTTGTTTGCCAGGGAAACGGGCCGAGGTTTGTGTCTGGGGGCCTATGGCTGGGAGTGACCGGCTGGCTCCTGAAAAGCTACGATAGGCAGGATGGTGACCAGACCCATGGTGGCACCAGTGTCAAGGTGGGCTGGTTTGATAGTACCAAGTGGCTCCGGCAATCTGCCATCAAAATTTGGCAGGCGAGTTTTGTTTTCCAGGGAAAAGCGCCGTTGTTTTTGTTTGGGGGCCTGTGGCTGGGAGTGGCCGGATGGCTAATTAGAATCCACGATACGCAGCATGGTTCCCAGACCTGAGGTGGCATCAGTGCCAAGTCGGGCTAGTTTGATGGTGCAAAGTGGCTCCTGCAATCTGCCATCCAGAAGCGGGGCAGCTTGCTTTTGTTTGCCAGGGAAACGGGCCGAGGTTTGTGTCTGGGGCCTATGGCTGGGAGTGACCGGCTGGCTCCTGAAAAGCTACGATAGGCAGGATGGTGACCAGACCCAAGGTGGCACCAGTGCCAAGTTGGGCTGGTTTGATAGTACCAAGTGGCTCCTGCAATCTGCCATCAAAAACTTGGCAGGCGAGTTTTGTTTTCCAGGGAAAAGCGCCGTTGTTTGTGTTTGGGGGCCTGTGGCTGGGAGTGGCCGGCTGGCTCCTTAGAATCCACGATACCCAGGCTCATTCCCAGACCTGAGGTGGCACCAGTGCCAAGTCGGGCTAGTTTGATGGTGCAAAGTGGCTCCTGCAATCTGCCATCCAGAAGCGGGACAGCTTACTTTTCCTTGCCAGGGAAACGGGCCGAGCTTTGTGTCTGGGGGCCTATGGCTGGGAGTGACCGGCTGGCTCCTGAAAAGCTACGATAGGCAGGATGGTGACCAGACCCATGGTGGCACCAGTGCCAAGTTGGGCTGGTTTGATAGTACCAAGTGGCTCCTGCAATCTGCCATCAAAAATTGGCAGGCGAGTTTTGTTTTCCAGGGAAAAGCGCCGTTGTTTGTGTTTAGGGGCCTGTGGGTGGAAGTGGCCGGCTGGCTGCTTAGAATCTACCATACGCAGGATGGTTCCCAGACCAGAGGTGGCACCAGTGCCAAGTCGGGCTGGTTTGATAGTACCAAGTGCGTCCTGCAATCTGCCATCCAGAAGCGGGACAGCTTACTTTTGTTTGTCAGGGAAACGGGCCGAGGTTTGTGTCTGTGGGCCTACGGCTGGGAGTGACCGGCTGGCTCCTGAAAAGCTACGATAGGCAGGATGGTGACCAGACCCATGGTGGCACCAGTGCCAAGTTGGGCTGGTTTGATAGTACCAAGTGGCTCCTGCAATCTGCCATCAAAAATTTGGCAGGCAAGTTTTGTTTTCCAGGGAAAAGTGCCGTTGTTCTTTTTTGGGGGCCTATGGCTGGGAGTGGCCGGCTGGCTCCTTAGAATCCACGATACGCAGGATGGTTCCCAGACTTGTCGTGGCACCAGTGCCAAGTTGGGCTGGTTTGATAGTACCAAGTGCGTCCTGCAATCTGCCATCCAGAAGCGGGGTAGCTTACTTTTGTTTGCCAGGGAAACGGGCCGAGGTTTGTGTCTCGGGGCCTATGGCTGGGAGTGACCGGCTGGCTCCTGAAAAGCTACGATAGGCAGGATGGTGACCAGACCCATGGTGGCACCAGTGCCAAGTTGGGCTGGTTTGATAGTACCAAGTGGCTCCTGCAATCTGCCATCAAAAACTTGGCAGGCGAGTTTGTTATCCAGGGAAAAGCGCCGTTGTTTGTGTTTGGGGGCCTGTGGCTGGGAGTGGCCGGCTGGCTCCTTAGAATCCATGATACGCAGGATGGTTCCCAGACCAGAGGTGGCACCAGTGCCAAGTTGGGCTGGTTTGATGGTGAAAAGTGGCTCCTGCAATCTGCCATCCAGAAGCGGGGCAGCTTACTTTTGTTTGCCAGGGAAACGGGCCGAGGTTTGTGTCTGGGGGCCTATGGCTGGGAGTGACCGGCTGGCTCCTGAAAAGCTACGATAGGCAGGATGGTGACCAGACCCATGGTGGCACCAGTGTCAAGGTGGGCTGGTTTGATAGTACCAAGTGGCTCCGGCAATCTGCCATCAAAATTTGACAGGCGAGTTTTGTTTTCCAGGGAAAAGCACCGTTGTTTTTGTTTGGGGGCCTGTGGCTGGGAGTGGCCGGATGGCTAATTAGAATCCACGATACGCAGCATGGTTCCCAGACCTGAGGTGGCACCAGTGCCAAGTCGGGCTAGTTTGATGGTGCAAAGTGGCTCCTGCAATCTGCCATCCAGAAGCGGGGCAGCTTGCTTTTGTTTGCCAGGGAAACGGGCCGAGGTTTGTGTCTGGGGCCTATGGCTGGGAGTGACCGGCTGGCTCCTGAAAAGCTACGATAGGCAGGATGGTGACCAGACCCAAGGTGGCACCAGTGCCAAGTTGGGCTGGTTTGATAGTACCAAGTGGCTCCTGCAATCTGCCATCAAAAAGTTGGCAGGCGAGTTTTGTTTTCCAGGGAAAAGCGCCGTTGTTTGTGTTTGGGGGCCTGTGGCTGGGAGTGGCCGGCTGGCTCCTTAGAATCCACGATACCCAGGCTCATTCCCAGACCTGAGGTGGCACCAGTGCCAAGTCGGGCTGGTTTGATGGTGCAAACTGGCTCCTGCAATCTGCCATCCAGAAGCGGGACAGCTTACTTTTCCTTGCCAGGGAAACGGGCCGAGCTTTGTGTCTGGGGGCCTATGGCTGGGAGTGACCGGCTGGCTCCTGAAAAGCTACGATAGGCAGGATGGTGACCAGACCCATGGTGGCACCAGTGCCAAGTTGGGCTGGTTTGATAGTACCAAGTGGCTCCTGCAATCTGCCATCAAAAATTGGCAGGCGAGTTTTGTTTTCCAGGGAAAAGCGCCGTTGTTTGTGTTTAGGGGCCTGTGGGTGGAAGTGGCCAGATGGCTAATTAGAATCCACGATACGCAGCATGGTTCCCAGACCTGAGGTGGCACCAGTGCCAAGTCGGGCTAGTTGGATGGTGCAAAGTGGCTCCTGCAATCTGCCATCCAGAAGCGGGGCAGCTTACTTTTGTTTTCCAGGGAAAAGTGCCGTTGTTTGTGTTTGGGGGCCTGTGGGAGGGAGTGGCCGGATGGCTCCTTAGAATCCACGATACGCAGGATGGTTCCCAGACCAGAGGTGGCACCAGTGCCAAGTTGGGCTGGTTTGATAGTACCAAGTGGTTCCTGCAATCTGCCATCCAGAAGCGGGGCAGCTTACTTTTGTTTGCCAGGGAAACGGTCCGAGGATTGTGTCTGGGGGCCTAAGCCTGGAAATGACCGGCTGGCTCGCGAAAAGCTACGATAGGCAGGATGGTGACCAGACCCATGACGGCACCAGTGCCAAGTTGGGCTGGTTTGATAGTACCAAGTGGCTCCTGCAATCTGCCATCAAAAACTTGGCAGGCGAGTTTTGTTTTCCAGGGAAAAGCGCCGTTGTTTGTGTTTGGGGGCCTGTGGCTGGGAGTGGCCGGATGGCTCCTTAGAATCCACGATACTCAGCATGGTTCCCAGACCAGAGGTGGCACCAGTGCCAAGTTTTGCTGGTTTGATGGTGCAAAGTGGCTCCTGCAATCTGCCATCCAGAAGCGGGGCAGCTTACTTTTGTTTGCCAGGGAAACGGGCCGAGGTTTGTGTCTGGGGGCCTATGGCTGGGAGTGACCGGCTGGCTCCTGAAAAGCTACGATAGGCAGTATGGTGACCAGACCCATGGTGGCACCAGTGCCAAGTTGGGCTGATTTGATAGTACCAAGTGGCTCCTGCAATCTGCCATCAAAAAATTGGCAGGCGAATTTTGTTATCCAGGGAAAAGCGCCGTTGTTTGTGTTTGGGGGCCTGTGGCAGGGAGTTGCCGGCTGGCTCCTGAAAAGCTACGATAGGCAGGATGGTGACCAGACCCATGGTGGCACCAGTGCCAAGTTGGGCTGGTTTGATAGTACCAAGTGGCTCCGGCAATCTGCCATCAAAATTTGGCAGGCGAGTTTTGTTTTCCAGGGAAAAGCGCCGTTGTTTGTGTTTGGGGGCCTGTGGGTGGGAGTGGCCGGATGGCTAATTAGAATCCACGATACGCAGCATGGTTCCCAGACCTGAGGTGGCACCAGTGCCAAGTCGGGCTAGTTTGATGGTGCGAAGTGGCTCCTGCAATCTGCCATCCAGAAGCGGGGCAGCTTGCTTTTGTTTGCCAGGGAAACGGGCCGAGGTTTGTGTCTGGGGGCCTATGGCTGGGAGTGACCGGCTGGCTCCTGAAAAGCTATGATAGGCAGGATGGTGACCAGACCCATGGTGGCACCAGTGCCAAGTTGGGCTGGTTTGATAGTACCAAGTGGCTCCTGCAATCTGCCATCAAAAAGTTGGCAGGCGAGTTTGGTTTTCCAGGGAAAAGCGCCGTTGTTTGTGTTTGGGGGCCTGTGGCTGGGAGTGGCCGACTGGCTGCTTAGAATCCACGATACTCAGCATGGTTCCCAGACCAGAGGTGGCACCAGTGCCAAGTTGGGCTGGTTTGATAGTACCAAGTGGCTCCTGCAATCTGCCATCCAGAAGCGGGGCAGCTTACTTTTGTTTGCCAGGGAAACGGGCCGAGGTTTGTGTCTGGGGGCCTATGGCTGGGAGTGACCGGCTGGCTCCTGAAAAGCTACGATAGGCAGTATGGTGACCAGACCCATGGTGGCACCAGTGCCAAGTTGGGCTGATTTGATAGTACCAAGTGGCTCCTGCAATCTGCCATCAAAAAATTGGCAGGCGAATTTTGTTATCCAGGGAAAAGCGCCGTTGTTTGTGTTTGGGGGCCTGTGGCAGGGAGTTGCCGGCTGGCTCCTGAAAAGCTACGATAGGCAGGATGGTGACCAGACCCATGGTGGCACCAGTGCCAAGTTGGGCTGGTTTGATAGTACCAAGTGGCTCCGGCAATCTGCCATCAAAATTTGGCAGGCGAGTTTTGTTTTCCAGGGAAAAGCGCCGTTGTTTGTGTTTGGGGGCCTGTGGGTGGGAGTGGCCGGATGGCTAATTAGAATCCACGATACGCAGCATGGTTCCCAGACCTGAGGTGGCACCAGTGCCAAGTCGGGCTAGTTTGATGGTGCGAAGTGGCTCCTGCAATCTGCCATCCAGAAGCGGGGCAGCTTGCTTTTGTTTGCCAGGGAAACGGGCCGAGGTTTGTGTCTGGGGGCCTATGGCTGGGAGTGACCGGCTGGCTCCTGAAAAGCTATGATAGGCAGGATGGTGACCAGACCCATGGTGGCACCAGTGCCAAGTTGGGCTGGTTTGATAGTACCAAGTGGCTCCTGCAATCTGCCATCAAAAAGTTGGCAGGCGAGTTTTGTTTTCCAGGGAAAAGCGCCGTTGTTTGTGTTTGGGGGCCTGTGGCTGGGAGTGGCCGACTGGCTGCTTAGAATCCACGATACGCAGGATGGTTCCCAGACGTGAGGTGGCGCCAGTGCCAAGTCGGGCTGGTTTGATACTACCAAGTGCGTCCTGCAATCTGCCATCCAGAAGCGGGACAGCTTACATTTTTTTGTCAGGGAAACGGGCTGAGCTTTGTGTCACGGGGCCTATGGCTGGGAGTGACCGTCTAGGTCCTGAAAAGCTACGATAGGCAGGATGGTGACCAGACCCATGGTGGCACCAGTGCCAAGTTGGGCTGGTTTGATAGTACCAAGTGGCTCCTGCAATCTGCCATCAAAAATTTGTCAGGCGAGTTTTGTTTTCCAGGGAAAAGCGCCGTTGTTTGTGTTTGGGGGCCTGTGGCTGGGAGTGGCCGGCTTGCTAATTGGAATCCACGATACGCAGCATGGTTCCCAGACTTGAGGTGGCACCAGTGACAAGTCGGGCCAGTTTGATGGTGCAAAGTGGCTCCTGCAATCTGCCATCCAGAAGCGGGGTGGCTTACTTTTCTTTGCCAGGGAAACGGGCCGAGGTTTTTCTCTGGGGGCCTATGGCTGGGAGTGACCGGGTGGCGCCTGAACAGCTACGATAGGCAGGATGGTGACCAGACCCAAGGTGGCACCAGTGCCATGTTCGGCTGATTTCATAGTACCAAGTGGCTCCTGCAATCTGCCATCAAAATGTTGGCAGGCGAGTTTTGTTTTCCAGGGAAAAGCGCTGTTGTTTGTGTTTGGGGGCCTGTGGCTGGGAGTGACCGGCTGGCTCCTTAGAATCCACGATACACAGGATGGTTCCCAGACCAGAGGTGGCACCAGTGCCAAGTCAGGCTGGTTTTATACTACCAAGTGGTTCATGCAATCTGCCATCCAGAAGCGGGGCAGCTTAATTTTGTTTGCCAGGGAAACGGGCCGAGCTTTGTGTCTGGGCGCCTATGGCTGGGAGTGACCTGCTAGGTACTGAAAAGCTACGATAGGCAGGATGGCGACCACATCCATGGTGGCACCAGTGCCAAGTTGGGCTGGTTTGATAGTACCAAGTGGCTCCTGCAATCCGCCATCAAAAAGTTGGCAGGCGAGTGTTGTTTTCCAGGGAAAAGCGCCGTTGTTTGTGTTTGGGTGCCTGTGGCAGGGAGTGGCCGGCTGGCTCCTTAGAATCCACGATACGCAGGATGGTTCCCAGACTTGTCGTGGCACCAGTGCCAAGTCGGGCTGGTTTGATAGTACCAAGTGCGTCCTGCAATCTGCCATCCAGAAGCGGGGCAGCTAACTTTTGTTTGCCAGGGAAACGGGCCGAGGTTTGTGTCTAAGGGCCTATGGCTGGGAGTGACCGGTTGGCTCCTGAAAAGCTACGATAGGCAGGATGGTGACCAGACCCATGGTGGCACCAGTGCCAAGTTGGGCTGGTTTGATAGTACCTAGTGGCTCCTGCAATCTGCCATCAAAAAGTTGGCAGGCGAGTTTGTTATCCAGGGAAAAGCGCCGTTGTTTGTGTTTGGGGGCCTGTGGGTGGGAGAGGCCGGCTGGCTCCTTAGAATCCACGATACGGAGGATGGTTCCCAGACCAGTGGTGGTACCAGTGCCAAGTTTTGCTGGTTTGATGGAGAAAACTGGCTCCTGCAATCTGCCATCCACATGCGGGATAACTTACTTTTGTTTGCCAGGGAAACGGGTCGAGGTTTTTGTCTGGGGGCCTATGGCTGGGAGTGACCGGCTGGCTCCTGAAAAGCTACGATAGGCAGGATGGTGACCAGACCCATGGTGGCACCAGTGCCAAGTTGGGCTGGTTTGATAGTACCAAGTGGCTCCTGCAATCTGCCATCAAAAACTTGGCAGGCGAGTTTGTTATCCAGGGAAAAGCGCCGTTGTTTGTGTTTGGGGGCCTGTGGCTGGGAGTGGCCGGCTGGCTCCTTAGAATCCATGATACGCAGGATGGTTCCCAGACCAGAGGTGGCACCAGTGCCAAGTTGGGCTGGTTTGATGGTGAAAAGTGGCTCCTGCAATCTGCCATCCAGAAGCGGGGCAGCTTACTTTTGTTTGCCAGGGAAACGGGCCGAGGTTTGTGTCTGGGGGCCTATGGCTGGGAGTGACCGGCTGGCTCCTGAAAAGCTACGATAGGCAGGATGGTGACCAGACCCATGGTGGCACCAGTGTCAAGGTGGGCTGGTTTGATAGTACCAAGTGGCTCCGGCAATCTGCCATCAAAATTTGGCAGGCGAGTTTTGTTTTCCAGGGAAAAGCGCCGTTGTTTTTGTTTGGGGGCCTGTGGCTGGGAGTGGCCGGATGGCTAATTAGAATCCACGATACGCAGCATGGTTCCCAGACCTGAGGTGGCATCAGTGCCAAGTCGTGCTAGTTTGATGGTGCAAAGTGGCTCCTGCAATCTGCCATCCAGAAGCGGGGCAGCTTGCTTTTGTTTGCCAGGGAAACGGGCCGAGGTTTGTGTCTGGGGCCTATGGCTGGGAGTGACCGGCTGGCTCCTGAAAAGCTACGATAGGCAGGATGGTGACCAGACCCAAGGTGGCACCAGTGCCAAGTTGGGCTGGTTTGATAGTACCAAGTGGCTCCTGCAATCTGCCATCAAAAACTTGGCAGGCGAGTTTTGTTTTCCAGGGAAAAGCGCCGTTGTTTGTGTTTGGGGGCCTGTGGCTGGGAGTGGCCGGCTGGCTCCTTAGAATCCACGATACCCAGGCTCATTCCCAGACCTGAGGTGGCACCAGTGCCAAGTCGGGCTAGTTTGATGGTGCAAAGTGGCTCCTGCAATCTGCCATCCAGAAGCGGGACAGCTTACTTTTCCTTGCCAGGGAAACGGGCCGAGCTTTGTGTCTGGGGGCCTATGGCTGGGAGTGACCGGCTGGCTCCTGAAAAGCTACGATAGGCAGGATGGTGACCAGACCCATGGTGGCACCAGTGCCAAGTTGGGCTGGTTTGATAGTACCAAGTGGCTCCTGCAATCTGCCATCAAAAATTGGCAGGCGAGTTTTGTTTTCCAGGGAAAAGCGCCGTTGTTTGTGTTTAGGGGCCTGTGGGTGGAAGTGGCCGGCTGGCTGCTTAGAATCTACCATACGCAGGATGGTTCCCAGACCAGAGGTGGCACCAGTGCCAAGTCGGGCTGGTTTGATAGTACCAAGTGCGTCCTGCAATCTGCCATCCAGAAGCGGGACAGCTTACTTTTGTTTGTCAGGGAAACGGGCCGAGGTTTGTGTCTGTGGGCCTACGGCTGGGAGTGACCGGCTGGCTCCTGAAAAGCTACGATAGGCAGGATGGTGACCAGACCCATGGTGGCACCAGTGCCAAGTTGGGCTGGTTTGATAGTACCAAGTGGCTCCTGCAATCTGCCATCAAAAATTTGGCAGGCAAGTTTTGTTTTCCAGGGAAAAGTGCCGTTGTTCTTTTTTGGGGGCCTATGGCTGGGAGTGGCCGGCTGGCTCCTTAGAATCCACGATACGCAGGATGGTTCCCAGACTTGTCGTGGCACCAGTGCCAAGTTGGGCTGGTTTGATAGTACCAAGTGCGTCCTGCAATCTGCCATCCAGAAGCGGGGTAGCTTACTTTTGTTTGCCAGGGAAACGGGCCGAGGTTTGTGTCTCGGGGCCTATGGCTGGGAGTGACCGGCTGGCTCCTGAAAAGCTACGATAGGCAGGATGGTGACCAGACCCATGGTGGCACCAGTGCCAAGTTGGGCTGGTTTGATAGTACCAAGTGGCTCCTGCAATCTGCCATCAAAAAGTTGGCAGGCGAGTTTGTTATCCAGGGAAAAACGCCGTTGTTTGTGTTTGGGGGCCTGTGGCTGGGAGTGGCCGGCTGGCTCCTTAGAATCCATGATACGCAGGATGGTTCCCAGACCAGAGGTGGCACCAGTGCCAAGTTGGGCTGGTTTGATGGTGAAAAGTGGCTCCTGCAATCTGCCATCCAGAAGCGGGGCAGCTTACTTTTGTTTGCCAGGGAAACGGGCCGAGGTTTGTGTCTGGGGGCCTATGGCTGGGAGTGACCGGCTGGCTCCTGAAAAGCTACGATAGGCAGGATGGTGACCAGACCCATGGTGGCACCAGTGTCAAGGTGGGCTGGTTTGATAGTACCAAGTGGCTCCGGCAATCTGCCATCAAAATTTGGCAGGCGAGTTTTGTTTTCCAGGGAAAAGCGCCGTTGTTTTTGTTTGGGGGCCTGTGGCTGGGAGTGGCCGGATGGCTAATTAGAATCCACGATACGCAGCATGGTTCCCAGACCTGAGGTGGCACCAGTGCCAAGTCGGGCTAGTTTGATGGTGCAAAGTGGCTCCTGCAATCTGCCATCCAGAAGCGGGGCAGCTTGCTTTTGTTTGCCAGGGAAACGGGCCGAGGTTTGTGTCTGGGGCCTATGGCTGGGAGTGACCGGCTGGCTCCTGAAAAGCTACGATAGGCAGGATGGTGACCAGACCCAAGGTGGCACCAGTGCCAAGTTGGGCTGGTTTGATAGTACCAAGTGGCTCCTGCAATCTGCCATCAAAAAGTTGGCAGGCGAGTTTTGTTTTCCAGGGAAAAGCGCCGTTGTTTGTGTTTGGGGGCCTGTGGCTGGGAGTGGCCGGCTGGCTCCTTAGAATCCACGATACCCAGGCTCATTCCCAGACCTGAGGTGGCACCAGTGCCAAGTCGGGCTGGTTTGATGGTGCAAAGTGGCTCCTGCAATCTGCCATCCAGAAGCGGGACAGCTTACTTTTCCTTGCCAGGGAAACGGGCCGAGCTTTGTGTCTGGGGGCCTATGGCTGGGAGTGACCGGCTGGCTCCTGAAAAGCTACGATAGGCAGGATGGTGACCAGACCCATGGTGGCACCAGTGCCAAGTTGGGCTGGTTTGATAGTACCAAGTGGCTCCTGCAATCTGCCATCAAAAATTGGCAGGCGAGTTTTGTTTTCCAGGGAAAAGCGCCGTTTTTTGTGTTTAGGGGCCTGTGGGTGGAAGTGGCCGGATGGCTCCTTAGAATCCACGATACTCAGCATGGTTCCCAGACCAGAGGTGGCACCAGTGCCAAGTTGGGCTGGTTTGATAGTACCAAGTGGCTCCTGCAATCTGCCATCCAGAAGCGGGGCAGCTTACTTTTGTTTGCCAGGGAAACGGGCCGAGGTTTGTGTCTGGGGGCCTATGGCTGGGAGTGACCGGCTGGCTCCTGAAAAGCTACGATAGGCAGTATGGTGACCAGACCCATGGTGGCACCAGTGCCAAGTTGGGCTGATTTGATAGTACCAAGTGGCTCCTGCAATCTGCCATCAAAAAATTGGCAGGCGAATTTTGTTATCCAGGGAAAAGCGCCGTTGTTTGTGTTTGGGGGCCTGTGGCAGGGAGTTGCCGGCTGGCTCCTGAAAAGCTACGATAGGCAGGATGGTGACCAGACCCATGGTGGCACCAGTGCCAAGTTGGGCTGGTTTGATAGTACCAAGTGGTTCCTGCAATCTGCCATCCAGAAGCGGGGCAGCTTACTTTTGTTTGCCAGGGAAACGGTCCGAGGATTGTGTCTGGGGGCCTAAGCCTGGAAATGACCGGCTGGCTCGCGAAAAGCTACGATAGGCAGGATGGTTCCCAGACCCATGACGGCACCAGTGCCAAGTTGGGCTGGTTTGATAGTACCAAGTGGCTCCTGCAATCTGCCATCAAAAACTTGGCAGGCGAGTTTTGTTTTCCAGGGAAAAGCGCCGTTGTTTGTGTTTGGGGGCCTGTGGCTGGGAGTGGCCGGATGGCTCCTTAGAATCCACGATACTCAGCATGGTTCCCAGACCAGAGGTGGCACCAGTGCCAAGTTGGGCTGGTTTGATAGTACCAAGTGGCTCCTGCAATCTGCCATCCAGAAGCGGGGCAGCTTACTTTTGTTTGCCAGGGAAACGGGCCGAGGTTTGTGTCTGGGGGCCTATGGCTGGGAGTGACCGGCTGGCTCCTGAAAAGCTACGATAGGCAGTATGGTGACCAGACCCATGGTGGCACCAGTGCCAAGTTGGGCTGATTTGATAGTACCAAGTGGCTCCTGCAATCTGCCATCAAAAAATTGGCAGGCGAATTTTGTTATCCAGGGAAAAGCGCCGTTGTTTGTGTTTGGGGGCCTGTGGCAGGGAGTTGCCGGCTGGCTCCTGAAAAGCTACGATAGGCAGGATGGTGACCAGACCCATGGTGGCACCAGTGCCAAGTTGGGCTGGTTTGATAGTACCAAGTGGCTCCGGCAATCTGCCATCAAAATTTGGCAGGCGAGTTTTGTTTTCCAGGGAAAAGCGCCGTTGTTTGTGTTTGGGGGCCTGTGGGTGGGAGTGGCCGGATGGCTAATTAGAATCCACGATACGCAGCATGGTTCCCAGACCTGAGGTGGCACCAGTGCCAAGTCGGGCTAGTTTGATGGTGCGAAGTGGCTCCTGCAATCTGCCATCCAGAAGCGGGGCAGCTTGCTTTTGTTTGCCAGGGAAACGGGCCGAGGTTTGTGTCTGGGGGCCTATGGCTGGGAGTGACCGGCTGGCTCCTGAAAAGCTATGATAGGCAGGATGGTGACCAGACCCATGGTGGCACCAGTGCCAAGTTGGGCTGGTTTGATAGTACCAAGTGGCTCCTGCAATCTGCCATCAAAAAGTTGGCAGGCGAGTTTTGTTTTCCAGGGAAAAGCGCCGTTGTTTGTGTTTGGGGGCCTGTGGCTGGGAGTGGCCGACTGGCTGCTTAGAATCCACGATACGCAGGATGGTTCCCAGACGTGAGGTGGCGCCAGTGCCAAGTCGGGCTGGTTTGATACTACCAAGTGCGTCCTGCAATCTGCCATCCAGAAGCGGGACAGCTTACATTTTTTTGTCAGGGAAACGGGCTGAGCTTTGTGTCACGGGGCCTATGGCTGGGAGTGACCGTCTAGGTCCTGAAAAGCTACGATAGGCAGGATGGTGACCAGACCCATGGTGGCACCAGTGCCAAGTTGGGCTGGTTTGATAGTACCAAGTGGCTCCTGCAATCTGCCATCAAAAATTTGTCAGGCGAGTTTTGTTTTCCAGGGAAAAGCGCCGTTGTTTGTGTTTGGGGGCCTGTGGCTGGGAGTGGCCGGCTTGCTAATTGGAATCCACGATACGCAGCATGGTTCCCAGACTTGAGGTGGCACCAGTGACAAGTCGGGCCAGTTTGATGGTGCAAAGTGGCTCCTGCAATCTGCCATCCAGAAGCGGGGTAGCTTACTTTTCTTTGCCAGGGAAACGGGCCGAGGTTTTTCTCTGGGGTCCTATGGCTGGGAGTGACCGGGTGGCGCCTGAACAGCTACGATAGGCAGGATGGTGACCAGACCCAAGGTGGCACCAGTGCCATGTTCGGCTGATTTCATAGTACCAAGTGGCTCCTGCAATCTGCCATCAAAATGTTGGCAGGCGAGTTTTGTTTTCCAGGGAAAAGCGCTGTTGTTTGTGTTTGGGGGCCTGTGGCTGGGAGTGACCGGCTGGCTCCTTAGAATCCACGATACACAGGATGGTTCCCAGACCAGAGGTGGCACCAGTGCCAAGTCAGGCTGGTTTTATACTACCAAGTGGTTCATGCAATCTGCCATCCAGAAGCGGGGCAGCTTAATTTTGTTTGCCAGGGAAACGGGCCGAGCTTTGTGTCTGGGCGCCTATGGCTGGGAGTGACCTGCTAGGTACTGAAAAGCTACGATAGGCAGGATGGCGACCACATCCATGGTGGCACCAGTGCCAAGTTGGGCTGGTTTGATAGTACCAAGTGGCTCCTGCAATCCGCCATCAAAAAGTTGGCAGGCGAGTGTTGTTTTCCAGGGAAAAGCGCCGTTGTTTTTGTTTGGGTGCCTGTGGCAGGGAGTGGCCGGCTGGCTCCTTAGAATCCACGATACGCAGGATGGTTCCCAGACTTGTCGTGGCACCAGTGCCAAGTCGGGCTGGTTTGATAGTACCAAGTGCGTCCTGCAATCTGCCATCCAGAAGCGGGGCAGCTAACTTTTGTTTGCCAGGGAAACGGGCCGAGGTTTGTGTCTAAGGGCCTATGGCTGGGAGTGACCGGTTGGCTCCTGAAAAGCTACGATAGGCAGGATGGTGACCAGACCCATGGTGGCACCAGTGCCAAGTTGGGCTGGTTTGATAGTACCTAGTGGCTCCTGCAATCTGCCATCAAAAAGTTGGCAGGCGAGTTTGTTATCCAGGGAAAAGCGCCGTTGTTTGTGTTTGGGGGCCTGTGGGTGGGAGAGGCCGGCTGGCTCCTTAGAATCCACGATACGGAGGATGGTTCCCAGACCAGTGGTGGTACCAGTGCCAAGTTTTGCTGGTTTGATGGAGAAAACTGGCTCCTGCAATCTGCCATCCACATGCGGGATAACTTACTTTTGTTTGCCAGGGAAACGGGTCGAGGTTTTTGTCTGGGGGCCTATGGCTGGGAGTGACCGGCTGGCTCCTGAAAAGCTACGATAGGCAGGATGGTGACCAGACCCATGGTGGCACCACTGTCAAGTTGGGCTGGTTTGATAGTACCAAGTGGCTCCGGCAATCTGCCATCAAAATTTGGCAGGCGAGTTTTGTTTTCCAGTGAATAGCGCCCTTGTTTGTGTTTGGGGACCTATGGCAGGGACTGACCGGCTGGCTAATTAGAATCCACGATACGCAGCATGGTTCCCAGACCTGAGGTGGCACCAGTGCCAAGTCGGGCTAGTTTGATGGTGCAAAGTGGCTCCTGCAATCTGCCATCCAGAAGCGGGGCAGCTTACTTTTGTTTGCCAGGGAAACGGGCCGAGCTTTGTGTCTGGGGGCCTATGGCTGGGAGTGACCGGCTGGCTCCTGAAAAGCTACGATAGGCAGGAAGGTGACCAGACCCATGGTGGCACCAGTGCCAAGTTGGGCTGGTTGGATAGTACCAAGTGGCTGCTGCAATCTGCCATCAAAAAGTTGGCAGGCGAGTTTTGTTTTCCAGGGGAAAGCGCCGTTGTTTGTGTTTGGGGGCCTGTGGCTGGGAGTGGCCGGCTGGCTCCTTAGAATCCACCATACCCAGGCTCATTCCCAGACCTGAGGTGGCACCAGTGCCAAGTCGGGCTAGTTTGATGGTGCAAAGTGGCTCCTGCAATCTGCCATCCAGAAGCGGGGTAGCTTACTTTTGTTTGCCAGGGAAACGGGCGGAGCTTTGTGTCTGGGGGCCTATGGCTGCGAGTGACCGGCTGGCTCCTGAAAAGCTACGATAGGCAGGATGGTGACCAGACCCATGGTGGCACCAGTGCCAAGTTGGGCTGGTTTGATAGTACCAAGTGGCTCCTGCAATCTGCCATCAAAAACTTGGCAGGCGAGTTTTGTTTTCCAGGGAAAAGCGCCGTTGTTTGTGTCTGGGGGCCTGTGGCTGGAGTGGCCGTCTGGTTCCTTAGACTCCACGATACGCAGGATGGTTCCCAGACCAGAGGTGGCACCAGTGCCAAGTCGGGCTAGTTTGATGGTGCAAAGTGGCTCCTGCAATCTGCCATCCAGAAGCGGGGCAGCTTACTTTTGTTTGCCAGGGAAACGGGCCGAGGTTTTTCTCTGGGGGCCTATGGCAGGGAGGGACCGGCTGGCTCCTGAAAAGCTACGATAGGCAGGATGGTGACCAGACCCATGGTGGCACCAGTGCCAAGTTGGGCTGATTTGATAGTACCAAGTGGCTCCTGCAATCTGCCATCAAAATATTGGCAGGCCAGTTTTGTTTTCCAGGGAAAAGCGCCGTTGTTTGTGTTTGGGGGCCTGTGGCTGGGAGTGACCGGCTGGCTCCTTAGAATCCATGATACGCAGGATGGTTCCCAGACCCAAGGTGGCACCAGTGCCAAGTTGGGCTGGTTTCATAGTACCAAGTTATTCCTGCAATCTGCCGTCCAGAAGCGGGGCAGCTTACTTTTGTTTGCCAGGGAAACGGGCCGAGGTTTGTGTCTGGGGGCCTATGGCTGGGAGTGACCGGCTGGCTCCTGAAAAGCTACGATAGGCAGGATGGTGACCAGACCCATGGTGGCACCAGTGCCAAGTTGGGCTGGTTTGATAGTACCAAGTGGCTCCTGCAATCTGCCATCAAAAAGTTGGCAGGCGAGTTTTGTTTTCCAGGGAAAAGCGCCGTTGTTTGTGTTTGGGGGCCTGTGGCTGGGAGTGGCCGGCTGGCTCCTTAGAATCCACGATACGCAGCATGGTTCCCAGACCAGAGGTGGCACCAGTGCCAAGTAGGGCTGGTTTTATAGTACCAAGTGGCTCCTGCAATCTTCCATCCAGAAGCGGGGCAGCTTACTTTTGTTTGCCAGGGAAACGGGCCGAGGTTTTTGTCTGGGGGCCTATGGCTTGGAGTGACCGGCTGGCTCCTGAAAAGCTACGATAGGCAGGATGGTGACCAGACCCATGGTGGCACCAGTGCCAAGTTGGGCTGGTTTGATAGTACCAAGTGGCTCCTGCAATCTGCCATCAAAAAGTTGGCAGGCGAGTTTTGTTTTCCAGGGGAAAGCGCCGTTGTTTGTGTTTGGGCGCCTGTGGGTGGGAGTGGCCGGCTGGCTAATTAGAATCCACGATACGCAGCATGGTTCCCAGACCAGAGGTGGCACCAGTGCCAAGTCGGGCAGGTTTGATAATACCTAGTGGATCCTGCAATCTGCCATCCAGAAGCGGGACAGCTTACTTTTGTTTGCCAGGGAAACGGGCAGAGCTTTGTGTCTGGGGGCCTATGGCTGGGAGTGACCTGCTAGGTCCTGAAAAGCTACGATAGGCAGGATGGTGACCATATCCATGGTGGCACCAGTGCCAAGATGGACTGGTTTGATAGTACCAAGTGGCTCCTGCAATCCGCCATCAAAAAGTTGGCAGGCGAGTTTTGTTTTCCAGGGAAAAGCGCCGTTGTTTTTGTTTGGGGGCCTGTGGGTGGGAGTGGCCGGATGGCTCCTTAGAATCCACGATAGGCAGGATGGTTCCCAGACCTGAGGTGGCACCAGTGCCAAGTTGGGCTGGTTTGATAGTACCAAGTGGTTCCTGCAATCTGCCATCCAGAAGCGGGCAGCTTACTCGTTTGCCAGGGAAACGGGCCGAGCTTTGTGTCTGGGGGCCTATGGCTGCGAGTGACCGTCTAGGTCCTGAAAAGCTACGATAGGCAGGATGGTGACCAGACCCATGGTGGCACCAGTGCCAAGTTGGGCTGGTTTGATAGTACCAAGTGGCTCCTGCAATCTGCCATCAAAAATTTGGCAGGCGAGTTTTGATTTCCAGGGGAAAGCGCTGTTGTTTGTGTTTGGGGGCCTGTGGCTGGGAGTGGCCGGCTTTATAATTGGAATCCACGATACGCAGGATGGTTCCCAGACCTGACGTGGCACCAGTGCCAAGTCGGGCTAGTTGGATGCTGCAAAGTGGCTCCTGCAATCAGCCATCCAGAAGCGGGGTGGCTTACTTTTGTTTGCCAGGGAAAATGGCCGAGGTTTTGTCTGGGGGCCTATGGCTTGGAGTGACCGGCTGGCTCCTGAAAAGCTACGATAGGCTGGATGGTGACCAGACCCATGGTGGCACCAGTGCCAAGTTGGGCTGGTTTGATAGTACCAAGTGGCTCCGGCAATCTGCCATCAAAAAGTTGGCAGGCGAGTTTTGTTTTCCAGGGAAAAGCGCCGATGTTTGTGTTTGGGGGCCTGAGGCTGGGAGTGGCCGGCTGGCTCCTTAGACTCCACGATACGCAGGATGGTTCCCAGACCTGAGGTAGCACCAGTGCCAAGTCGGGCTGGTTTGATAGTACCAAGTGCGTCCTGCAATCTGCCATCCAGAAGCGGGGCAGCTTACTTTTGTTTGCCAGGGAAACGGGCCGAGGTTTGTGTCTGGGGGCCTATGGCAGGGAGTGACCGGCTGGCTCCTGAAAAGCTACGATAGGCAGGATGGTGACCAGACCCATGGTGGCACCAGTGCCAAGTTGGGCTGGTTTGATAGTACCAAGTGGCTCCTGCAATCTGCCATCAAAAAGTTGGCAGGCGAGTTTTGTTTTCCAGGGAAAAGCGCCGTTGTTTGTGTTTGGGGGCCTGTGGCTGGGAGTGGCCGGCTGGCTCCTTAGAATCCACAATACGCAGGATGGTTCCCTGACCTGAGGTGGCACCAGTGATAAGTTGGGCTGGTTTGATAGTACCAAGTGCGTCCTGCAATCTGCCATCCAGAAGCGGGGTAGCTTACTTTTGTTTGCCAGGGAAACGGGCCGAGGTTTGTGTCTGGGTTCCTATGGCTGGGAGTGACCGGCTGGCACCTGAACAGCTACGATAGGCAGGATGGTGACCAGATCCATGGTGGCACCAGTGCCAAGTTGGGCTGATTTGATAGTACCAAGTGGCTCCTGCAATCTGCCATCAAAAATTTGGCAGGCGAGTTTTGTTTTCCAGGGAAAAGCGCCGTTGTTTGTATTTGGGGGCCTGTGGCTGGGAGTGGCCCGCTGGCTCCTTAGAATCCACGATACGCAGGATGGTTCCCAGACCCAAGGTGGCACCAGTGCCAAGTTGGGCTGGTTTGATACTCCCAAGTGCGTCCTGCAATCTGCCATCCAGAAGCGGGGTAGCTTACTTTTTTTTGCCAGGGAAACGGGCCGAGCTTTTTGTCTCGGGGTATATGGCTGGGGGTGACCGGCTGGCTCCTGAAAAGCTACGATAGGCAGGATGGTGACCAGACCCATGGTGGCACCAGTGCCAAGTTGGGCTCGTTTGATAGTACCAAGTGGCTCCTGCAATCTGCCATCAAAAATTTGGCAGGTGAGTTTTGTTTTCCAGGGAAAAGCGCCGTTGTTTGTGTTTGGGGGCCTGTGGCTGGGAGTGGCCGGCTGGCTGCTTAGAATCCACGATACGCAGGATGGTTCCCAGACCAGAGGTGACACCAGTGACAAGTCGGGCTGGTTTGATACTACCAAGTGCGTCCTGCAATCTGCCATCCAGAAGCGGGGTAGCTTACTTTTGTTTGCCAGGGAAACGGGCCGAGGTTTGTGTCTGGGGGCCTATGGCTGGGAGTGACCGGCTGGCTCCTGAAAAGCTACGATAGGCAGGATGGTGACCAGACCCATGGTGGCACCAGTGCCAAGTTGGGCTGGTTTGATAGTACCAAGTGGCTCCTGCAATCTGCCCTCAAAATTTGGCAGGCGAGTTTTGTTTTCCAGGGAAAAGCGCCGTTGTTTGTGTTTGGGTGCCTGTGGCAGGGAGTGGCCGGCTGGCTCCTTAGAATCCACGATACGCAGGATGGTTCCCAGACCTGACGTGGCACCAGTGCCAAGTCGGGCTGGTTTTATAGTACCAAGTGGTTCCTGCAATCTGCCATCCAGAAGCGGGGCAGCTTACTTTTGTTTGCCAGGGAAACGGGCCGAGGTTTGTGTCTGGGGGCCTATGGCTGGGAGTGACCTGCTAGGTACTGAAAAGCTACGATAGGCAGGATGGTGACCATATCCATGGTGGCACCAGTGCCAAGTTGGGCTGGTTTGATAGTACCAAGTGGCTCCTGCAATCCGCCATCAAAAAGTTGGCAGGCGAGTTTTGTTTTCCAGGGAAAAGCGCCGTTGTTTGTGTTTGGGTGCCTGTGGCACGGAGTGGCCGGCTGGCTGCTTAGAATCCACGATACGCAGGATGGTTCCCAGACGTGAGGTGGCACCAGTGCCAAGTTGGGCTGGTTTGATACTACCAAGTGCGTCCTGCAATCTGCCATCCAGAAGCGGGGTAGCTTACTTTTTTTTGCCAGGGAAACGGGCCGAGGTTTTTGTCTCGGGGCCTGTGGCTGGGGGTGACCGGCTGGCTCCTGAAAAGCTACGATAGGCAGGATGGTGACCAGACCCATGGTGGCACCAGTGCCAAGTTGGGCTGATTTGATAGTACCAAGTGGCTCCTGCAATCTGCCATCAAAAATTTGGCAGGCGAGTTTTCTTTTCCAGGGAAAAGCGCCGTTGTTTGTGTTTGGGGGCCTGTGGATGGGAGTGGCCGGCTGGCTAATTAGAATCAACGATACGCAGGATGGTTCCCAGACCAGAGGTGGCACCAGTGACAAGTCGGGCTGGTTTGATACTACCAAGTGCGTCCTGCAATCTGCCATCCAGAAGCGGGGCAGCTTACTTTTGTTTGCTAGGGAAACGGGCCGAGGTTTGTGTCTGGGGGCCTGTGGCTGGGAGTGGCCGGCTGGCTCCTTAGAATCCACGATACGCAGGATGGTTCCCAGACCAGACGTTGCACCAGTGCCAAGTCGGGCTAGTTTGATGGTGCAAAGTGACTCCTGCAATCTGCCATCCAGAAGCGGGGTAGCTTAATTTTGTTTGCCAGGGAAACGGGCCGAGCTTTGTGTCTGGGGGCCTATGGCTGGGAGTGACCGGCTGGCTCCTGAAAAGCTATGATAGGCAGGATGGTGACCAGACCCAAGGTGGCACCAGTGCCAAGTTGGGCTGATTTGATAGTACCAAGTGGCTCCTGCAATCTGCCATCAAAATTTGGCAGGCGAGTTTTGTTTTCCAGGGAAAAGCGCCGTTGTTTGTGTTTTGGGGCCTGTGGCTGGGAGTGGCCGGCTGGCTCCTTAGAATCCACGATACGCAGCATGGTTCCCAGACCAGAGGTGGCACCAGTGCCAAGTTGGGCTGGTTTGATAGTACCAAGTGCGTCCTGCAATCTGCCATCCAGAAGCGGGGCAGCTTACTTTTGTTTTCCAGGGAAACGGGCCGAGGTTTGTGTCTCAGGGCCTATGGCTGGGAGTGACCGGTTGGCTCCTGAAAAGCTACGATAGGCAGGATGGTGACCAGACCCATGGTGGCACCAGTGCCAAGTTGGGCTGGTTTGATAGTACCAAGTGACTCCTGCAATCTGCCATCAAAAAGTTGGCAGGCGAGTTTGTTATCCAGGGAAAAGCGCCGTTGTTTTTGTTTGGGGGCCTGTGGCTGGGAGTGGCCGGCTGGCTCCTTAGAATCCACGATACGGAGGATGGTTCCCAGACCAGAGGTGGCACCAGTGCCAAGTTTTGCTGGTTTGATGGTGCAAAGTGGCTCCTGCAATCTGCCATCCACATGCGGGATAACTTAGTTTTGTTTGCCAGGGAAACGGGCCGAGGTTTGTGTCTGGGGGCCTATGGCTGGGAGTGACCGGCTGGCTCCTGAAAAGCTACGATAGGCAGGATGGTGACCAGACCCATGGTGGCACCAGTGCCAAGTTGGGCTGGTTTGATAGTACCAAGTGGCTCCTGCAATCTGCCATCAAAAAGCTTGCAGGCGAGTTTTGTTTTCCAGGGAAAAGCGCCGTTGTTTGTATTTGGGGGCCTGTGGCTGGGAGTGGCCGCCTGGCGCCTTAGAATCTACGTTACGCAGCATGGTTCCCAGACCCAAAGTGGCACCAGTGTCAAGTTGGGCTGGTTTGATAGTACCAAGTGGCTCCTGCAATCTGCCATCCAGAAGCGGGGTAGCTTACTTTTGTTTGCCAGGGAAACGGGCAGAGCTTTCTGTCTGGGGGCCTATGGTTGGGAGTAACCGGCTGGCTCCTGAAAAGCTACGATAGGCAGGATGGTTCCCAGATCCAAGATGGCACCAGTGCCAAGTCGGGGTGGTTTGATGGTGCAAAGTGGCTCCTGCAATCTGCCATCCTGACGCGGGGCAGCGGATTTTTGTTTCCAAGAGAAATGGTCCGTGGTTTGTTTTTGGGGGTATATGGCTGGGCGTGGCCTGCTGGCTCCTTAAAAAGCTACGATAGGCAGGATGGTTCCCTGACCCAAGGTGGCACCAGTGCCAAGTCGGGCGGTTTTCGTAGTACAAAGTGCGTCCTAAAATTTGCCATCCAGAAGAGGGGCAGTTGAGTTTTGTTTACCAGAGAAAAGGGCCGTGGTTTGTTTTTGGGGGCATATGGCTGATAGTGGCCGTCTGGCCCCTGAAAATCCACGATGGGCAGGATGGTTCCCAGACCTGAGGTGGCACCAGTGCCAGGTCGGGCTGGTTTGATAGTACTAAATAGCACCTGCAATCTGCCATGCAGAAGCGGGGCAGCTTACTTTTGTTTGCCAGGGAAACGGGCCGAGGTTTGTGTCTGGGGGCCTATGGCTGGGAGTGACCGCCTGGCTCCTGAAAAGCTACGATAGAGAGGATGGTGACCAGACCCATGGTGGCACCAGTGCCAAGTTGGGCTGGTTTGATAGTACCAAGTGGCTCCTGCAATCTGCCATCAAAAACTTGGCAGGCGAGTTTTGTTTTCCAGGGAAAAGCGCCGTTGTTTGTGTTTGGGGGACTGTGGGTGGGAGTGGCCGGCTGGCTCCTTAGAACACACGATACGCAGGATGGTTCCCAGACCCAAGGTGGCACCAGTGCCACGTCGGGCTGGTTTGATGGTGCCAAGTGGTTCCTGCAATCTGCCATCCTGAAGCGGGGTAGCTTACCTTTGTGTGCCAGGGAAACGGGCCGAGGTTTATGACTGGGGGCCTAGGGCTAGGAGTGACCGGCTGGCTCCTGAAAAGCTACGATAGGCAGGATGGTGACCAGACCCATGGTGGCACCAGTGCCAAGTTGGGCTGGTTTGATAGTACCAAGTGGCTCCTGCAATCTGCCATCAAAATGTTGGCAGGCGAGTTTTGTTTTCCAGGGAAAAGCGCCGTTGTTTGTGTTTGGGGGACTGTGGGTGGGAGTGGCCGGCTGGCTCCTTAGAACACACGATACGCAGGATGGTTCCCAGACCCAAGGTGGCACTAGTGCCAAGTCGGGCTGGTTTGATAGCACCAAGTGGCTCCTGCAATCTGCCATCCAGAAGCGGGGAAGCTTACTTTTGTTTGCCAGGGAAACGGACCGAGGTTTTTTTCTGGGGGCCTATGGCTGGGAGTGACCGGCTGGCTCCTTAGAATCCACGATACGCAGCATGGTTCCCAGACCAGAGGTGGCACCAGTGCCAAGTCGGGCTGGTTTGATGGTGCAAAGTGGCTCCTGCAATCTGCCATCCAGAAGTGCGGTAGCTTACTTTTGTGTGCCAGGGAAACAGGCCGAGGTTTGTGTCTGGGGGCCTATGGCTGGGAGTGACCGGCTGGCTCCTGAAAAGCTATGATAGGCAGGATGGTGACCAGACCCATGGTGGCACCAGTGCCAAGTTGGGCTGGTTTGATAGTACCAAGTGGCTCCTGCAATCTGCCATCAAAATGTTGGCAGGCGAGTTTTGTTTTCCAGGGAAAAGCGCCGTTGTGTGTGTTTTGGGGCCTGTGGCTGGGAGTGGCCAGCTGGCTCCTTAGAATCCACGATACGCAGGATGGTTCCCAGACCCAAGGTGGCACCAGTGCCAAGTCGGGCTGGTTTGTTAGTACCAAGTGGTTCCTGCAATCTGCCATCCAGAAGCGGGGCAGCTGAATTTTGTTTGCCAGACAAAAAGGCTCTTGTTTGTGTCTGGGGGCCTGTGGCTGGCAGTGGCCGGCTGGCTCCTGAAAATCCATGATACGCAGCTTGGTTCCCAGACCCAAGGTGGCATCAGTGCCAAGTAGGGCTGGTTTTATAGTACCCAGTGGCTCCTGCAATCTCCCATCCAGAAGCGGGGCAGCTGAGTTTTGTTTGCCTGTGAAACGGGCCGTTGTTTTTAATTGGGGTCTGTGGCCGAGAGTGTTCGGCTGGCTCCTGACAACCTACAATACGCAGGATGGTTCCCAGACCCAAGGTGGCACCAGTGCCAAGTCGGGCTGGTTTGATAGTACCAAGTGGCTCCTGCAATCTGCCATCCAGAAGCGGTGCAGTTGAGTTTTGTTTGCCAGAGAAAAGGGCCGTGGGTTGTGTTTGGGGGCATATGGCTGGGAGTGGCCGGCTGTCTCATTAAAAAGATCGATACGCAGGATGGTTCCCAGACCCAAGGGGGCACCAGTGCCAAGTCGGGCTGTTTTTATAGTACCAAGTGCGTCCTGCAATTTGCCATCCAGAAGAGGGGCAGTTGAGTTTTGTTTGCCAGAGAATAGCGCCGTTGTTTGTGTTTGGGGGTTTGTGGCTCGTAGTGGCCGACTGGCGCCTTAGAATCTGTGTTACGCAGCATGGTTCCCAGACCCAAGGTGGCACCAGTGCCAAGTTGGGCTGGTTTGATAGTACCAAGTGGCTCCTGCAATCTGCCATCCAGAAGCGGGGTAGCTTACTTTTGTTTGCCAGGGAAACGGGCCGAGGTTTGTGACTGGGGACCTATGGCTGGGAGTGACCGGCTGGCTCCTGGAAAGCTACGATAGGCAGGATGGTTACCAGACCCATGGTGGCACCAGTGCCAAGTTGGGCTGGTTTGATAGTACCAAGTGGCTCCTGCAATCTGCCATCAAAAAGTTGGCAGGCGAGTTTTGTTTTCCAGGGAAAAGCGACATTGTTTGTATTTGGGGGCCTGTGGCTGGGAGTGACCGGCTGGCTCCTTTGAACCCACGATACGCAGGATGGTTCCCAGACCCAAGGTGGCACCAGTGCCAAGTTTTGCTGGTTTGATACTACCAAGTGCGTCCTGCAATCTGCCATCCAGAAGCGGGGCAGCTTACTTTTGTTTGCCAGGGAAACGGGCCGTGGGTTTTGTTTGGGGGCATATAGCTGAGAGTGGCCGGCTGGCTCCTGAAAATCCACGCTAGGCAGCATGGTTCCCAGATGCAATGTGGCACCAGTGCCAAGTCGGGCTGGTTTGATGGTGCAAAGTGGCTCCTGCAATCTGCCATCCAGAAGCGAGGCAGCTGATTTTTGTTTGCCAGAGGAAAATTCCGTGGATTGTTTTTGGGGGCATATTGCTGGGAGTGGCCGGCTGGCTCCTTAAAATGCTCGATACGCATGATGGTTCCCAGGCCCAAGGTGTCACCACTACCAAGTCGGCCTGCGGTTTTAGTATCAAGTTCATCCTGCAATTTGCCATCCAGAAGAGGGGCAGTTGAGTTTTGTTTGCCAGAGAAACGGGCCGAGGTTTCTGTTTGGGGACATATGGCTGAGAGTGGCCGGCTGGCCCCTGAATATCCACGATACAGAGCATGGTTCCCAGATCCAAGGTGGCACCAGTGCCAAGTTGGGCTGGTTTGATAGTACCAAGTGTCTCCTGCAATCTGCCATCCAGAAGCAGGGCAGCTTACTTTTGTTTGCCAGAGAAATAGGCCTAGGTTTTTGTTTGGGGGCCTGTGGCTAGGAGTGGCCGGCTGGCTCCTTAGAATCCACGATACGCAGGATGGTTCCCAGACCCAAGGTGGCACCAGTGCCAAGTCGGGCTGGTTTGATAGTACCAAGTGGCTCCTGCAAACTCCATCAAAAAGTTGGCAGGCGTGTTTTGTTTTCCAGGGAACAGCGCCGTTGATTTTGTTTGGGGGCCTGTGGCTAGGAGTGGCTGGCTGGCTCCTTAGAATCCACGATACGCAGGATGGTTCCCAGACCCAAGGTGGCACCAGTGCCAAGTCGGGCTGGTTTGATTACACCAAGTGGCTCCTGCAATCTGCCATCCAGAAGTGAGGCAGCTAAGTTTTGTTTGCGAGAAAAAAGGGCCGTGGTTTTTGTTGGGGGCCTGTGGCTGGGAGTAGCCGGCTGGCTCCTTAAAATCCACGATAGGCAGGATGGTTCCCAGACCCAAGGTGGCACCAGTGCCAAGTCGGGCTGGTTTGATAGTACCAAGTGGCTCCTGCAATCTGCCATCCAGAAGCGGGGCAGCTGAGTTTTGTTTGCCAGAGAAAAAGGCTGTAGTTTGTGTTTGGGGGCCTATGGCTGGCAGTGGCCGGCTGGCTCCTGAAAATCCACGATACGCAGCATGGTTCCCAGACCCAAGGTGGCACCAGTGCCAAGTCGGGCTCGTTTGACAGTGTCAAGTGCCTCCTGCAATCTCCCATCCAGAAGCGGGGCAGCTGAGTTTTTTTTGCCAGGGAAACGGACCTTTGTTTTTGATTGGGCTCTGTGGCCAAGAGTGGTTGGCTGTCTCCTGACAATCCACAATACGCAGGATGGTTCCCAGACCCAAGGTGGCACCAGTGCCAAGTCGGGCTGGTTTGATAGTACCAAGTGTCTCCTGCAATCTGCCATCCAGAAGCGGGGCAGCTGAGTTTTGTTTGCCAGAGAAAAGGGCCGTGGGTTGTGTTTGGGGGCATATGGCTGGGAGTGGCCACCTGGCTCCTTAAAATGCACGATACGCCGCATGGTAACCAGGCGCAAGGTGGCACCAGTGCCAAGTCAGGCTGTTTTTGTAGTACCCAGTGGCTCCTGCAATTTGCCATCCAGAAGCGGGGCAGTTGAATTTTGTTTGCTAGAGAAAAGGGCTGTGGTTTGTGTTTGGGGGCCTATGGCTGAGAGTGGCCGGCTGGCCCCTGAAAATCAACGATAGGCAGGATGGTTCCCAGATCCAAGGTGGCACCAGTGCCAAGTAAGGCTGGTTGTATGGTTCAAAGTAACTCCTGCAATCTGCCATCCAGAAGCGGGACAGCTGAGTTTTTTTTGCCAGAGAAAAGGTCCATGGTTTCTTTTTGGGGCATACGGCTGGGAATTGCCGGCTGGCTCCTTAAAATGCTCGATACGCAGGATGGTTCCCAGAGCCAAGGTGGCACCACTGCCAAGTCGGGCTCTTTTTGTAGTACCAAGTGCGTCCTGCAATTTGCCATCCAGAAGAGGGGCAGTTGAGTTTTGTTTGCCAGAGAAAAGGGCCGTTGTTTGTGTTTGGGGGCCTGTGGCTGGGAGTGTTCGGCTGGTTCCTGAATATGTACGATACGCAGGATTGTTCCCAGATCCAAGGTGGCAGCAGTGCCATGTTGTGCTGGTGTGATAGTCCCAAGTGGCTCCTGCAATCTGCCATCCAGAAGTGGGGCAGCTGATTTTTGTTTGCCAGAGAAAAGGTCCGTGGTTTGTTTTTGGGGGCATATGGCTGAGAGTGGCCGGCTGGCCCCTGAAAATCCACGATACACAGGATGGTTCCCAGATCCAAGGTGGCACCTGTGCCAAGTCGGGCTGATTTGATAGTACTAAGTAGCTCCTGCAATCTGCCATGCAGAAGCGGGGCAGCTTACTTTTGTTTGCCAGGGAAACGGGCCGAGGTTTGTGTTTGGGGGCCTATGGCTGAGAGTGACCGGCTGGCTCCTGAAAAGCTACAATAGGCAGGATGGTGACCAGACCCATGGTGGCACCAGTGCCAAGTTGGGCTGGTTTGATAGTACCAAGTGGTTCCTGCAATCTGCCATCCAGAAGCAGGGCAGCTGAGTTTTGTTTGCCAGAGAAAAGGGCCTTGGTTTGTGTTTGGGGGCATATGGCTGGGTGTGGCCAGCTGGCTCCTTAAAATGCACGATATGCAACATGGCTCCCAGACCCAAGGTGGCACAAGTGCCAAGTTGGGCTGGTTTGATAGTACCAAGTGGCTCCTGCAATCTTCCATGATCACGTGGAGAAATACTTTCTGGTTTCAGCCTCATGCTCTTTCTTCTCTCCCTCAACTTCTCTATCACCTCTCATCTGGTTCACATGCGCTGTCTTCAAGGTCCACAGGCTACTTTTCACAGAATCTTCTGGCCTGATGAAGTAAGGATGATGAATAGAACAGAGCTGGGATCTATTTTCCAGTTTGGATAAAATGCATTCTGCACACAAATCCAAGGAGAACGGGCTGCCCCGATGCCCAGAAAATCTTTCACTCCTGCTAGTGTTCTACGTCAACCGCAACTTAGTCTGAAAGAAAAGCTTTTTCTCTGAGAGCATCTGAGAGGTTTGCATGAAGCACTGATATCTGACATATGCAATTTTGAATAGGAGAGGAAAAAGAAAATGGCAAGGAGTTTTTAATTTTAGTGGTTTCAATTTTAATTTCCGTGCACTTTTTCAAAACTTGTCAGCTCAAATGCCCATCAACATCTTTTAGTCATCTGTAAGTCAGTATTCATATAAAATGTGCTTCAAATCCAAAGAATTTCAAATTTGCACTCCAAGCTTCTATGCCTAGATTTATGATTTCCTACACATATTAGATGAAAGGAAGGCCTTTTTTACTGTGGGAGTGCTGGAACACTGGAACAGGTTGCCCAGAGAAGTTGTGGGTGTCCCATCCCTGAAAGTATTCAAGGTCACCCTGGACGGGGCTTGGAGCAGCAACAAAGGAGAAGCTTGATGGTAGAGAAACAAAGTTGGACTATAGAAGAAACTCGGATTGAAGTATAGGATCAAGTTTTCTCTCAGCTCTTGGGGTAAATTCAAAGTTGTACAAAATGACATTTATCTGTGCTATTCACTACTGTAACAGAAAGTTTCATGAAAACTGTACAGAAGATAGTAAATTTTAAAAGAGATAAGAATTACAGCATAAAATCCATGGGATAGGTTACAACATGAGACACTCTCTAAGAGAAAATCTCTGTGTTTCAGCACTTCATCGGGGTAAGATTTCATGAAGTGCCAAAGAAGGCGGCAAAATATCATTCGGGACATTATTTACTGGAATTCAGCCTGGCCATTAGTAGGAACTGCCTTTGAACATATCATGTAGATATACCACACACACTTTCCCTTCACTGAAAAATTACTGTTTACAACAAATAAGCAATTGACAATCAAAATTGATTGAAAGCATCTTAAACATGTCAAGTATTTCATTGTAGATGATCTGTGATCCAAATGCTTCTTCCACCTTCGAGAGGGACAGAAGAATTCTTCCATATCATGATGGTTTAAAATTGTATCAACCAATGTTTTCTGCTGAAAAGATATCATCTATTTTTTTCTATTTTTGGAAGAAAATATTCCTAGACATACAACAGGTGAGAACTAAGTAATTTTAAAGAAACAAATGAAATGAAAATATTCTGTAAATAGAATGAAATGAAAAGCTGTGTTTTAAATAGGAGCTAAATATTAAACAGAATTTTTGTACCAGGCATTTGAATTACTGCACCAGCTCTTTTGCCCATCAAGAGAGGCATTTAGCATTTCAGTCTTTTCCAAGGTGTTCATGATCTGCTATGCTGATCTCTGTGTGTGCCTAGGTGTGTGTGGAGGGGGGGGCATATGAAGGGGAGTGTGTATGTTTGCTTTACAATTGTTGTGGCAGATTCATGCCTCAGCTCCACATTTTGTTTTAAAAAGGTCACACCGAGTGGATATGAAGTTTACTATCAACAAGAGATCGATTCCCAAATCATCCATTTGACTCTCCCTTATAAATCATGTGCTTTGTTGCATATTTTATCAAATATACTTTCAAGCCAGATGGAGGAAGGAGGATGTGGGAATCCCTCCACCATCTTGCAACTTTTATGTAAGTAGGTTTTCAAGAAAATCATCATTTCTCTTTTAAATATGTCTGGAACAGGCATGATGGTAGTGTCAACCTGTTGGAGTTTTTGTTGCTGGAAGAAGTTGTACAAAAGGATTGGTTTTTACATTGACCAGTTACTGAATCAAGCGCAGGAATACATTGGAAATTTAGCTGGGGGTTCCTTTTCCCAGCAGACTACTTCTAGAACGAGCTTGTACACTGAAGCTGACTCTTTTGCTCTCTTTTTGTTTCTTTCCTATTTTCTTGGCTTCTTTGCCACTATCTAGACAATTTTGGAACTTTGTTCCCAACTAAAATGGTTTCAATAGTCTGATTGTGATCATACATTTTTACAAGGAATTTTTAAAATCTTTCCTCGAGTCCAGAAAGTCAAGGACTTAGATCTTTTTCTTCCCTTATCAATATTGCCATGAAATTGATAAATAAAGACCAACTCTTTATTTTTGTTTTTAACCCACGTAGATAATTCCCATCCATTAATCCATTTTGTGGACCAATAGCTGCCATTCTGATGGAAGCTGTCACTTCTTAACAATAGGCATTCTGTGACTATGTTGACAGCACTTTGGGTGAAGATCCTAACTGGTCTTAGATATACATAGGGAGAAATTTGCTCAGCCAGTGTCAGTCTTAAGCATGCGTATCAGAAGATCTTTCTAGAGCTGGGAATTTTCCCATGAAAGGGATTCAGTTAGGGAAGAGACACTTGTGCCAGAGTTTTACATTCTTCTTGAACACTGCTTAAGGAACTTAGATGCCATGTCCATTTGGATCTCTGTCTGCACAGAACTTTGTCATGCCAGCGCTTTGAAATGCATCTTGAAGAGAATTCACTAGCACAGAATGAAAGAGAGTGGAAGGGGTTGGTGGGGCTAACCAGGCCCAACCCCCCTGCCTAAACCAGGATACCTAGAGCCTCTTGCCCAGGATTCTATCTGGGTGTACTTTTAATGTCTTCAAAGATCCAGGCTCCACAATCTTTCTGGGCAGTCTGTGCCGTGGTTCAGTCACCCTGACAGTAAAGAAACATTTACTGATGTTCAAAGGCAATCTCCTGTATTTCAGTGTGTGCCCACTGCCTCTTGTCTTTTCCCTCAGCATCACTGAAAAGACACTGATTCCCTCCCCTTTGCACTATTGCTTCCATATGTATGTGTGATGCCATGTAGAGGTATGTCAAAAACCTCCCTGAAGCCCAGGCAGATAATATTCCCTTCATCTACCAGTCAAGTTGATTCATCAGAGGAGTTTAAAGTGATGTTCAGCATGAAATTCCCCTGAAAAATCATGCTAACTACATTATTTGGTCATCTGTCATGTGCCTGGCAAGGATTTCCAGGAAGAGCTGCTTCATCAACTTCCTGGGGATAAAAAAGAGGCTGGCTGGTTTGTACTATGGCGAGTCCTCTTAATTGCCTTTTTTGAAGATGGGTGTCATTTGCTAACATCCACTCTTTAGCCTCTCTTGTCGTCTACATCTTAGCAAAACGCTTTTCCACTATGTCTGGCTAGGAAAAACTGTGCCAGCACAGAAAACATCTCCCATCGTGTTCTAGAAGTTGCACGGATGTCTGCCAAGTGTTTGGCAGGAAGAAAAGAAAAGTTGTCCAAAACAGCTTCCAATCGAATGTTCCTGTGATTGGAAAAGTCAGGAGAGTGCAAAGGTACTGTTTTCTATCAGTTGGCAAGGTGCGCACACAATCCCAGTGTTGTACAGCTTGCTTCTTCACCTTCTCGAAGCTGCCGCTCTCGCCGGCTGCCGGAGCCCAAGAAGCGGCTTCTTCGCGCAAAGACGATTGTGCCGCTCACAGGGCTCTCCTTAGCGCGGCTTCTGCCGAAAGACGCCCGGCAGCGGCTCTTACCTCCGGAGAGCATCCTACCTTCGTCTTTAGCTCCTCTTCTCATCTACACCTCGGCAAAAAGCTTTTCCACTATGTCTGGCTAGGAAAAACTGTGCCAGCACAGAAAACATCTCCCATCGTGTTCTAGAAGTTGCACGGATGTCTGCCAAGTGTTTGGCAGGAAGAAAAGAAAAGTTGTCCAAAACAGCTTCCAATCGAATGTTCCTGTGATTGGAAAAGTCAGGAGAGTGCAAAGGTACTGTTTTCTATCAGTTGGCAAGGTGCGCACACAATCCCAGTGTTGTACAGCTTGCTTCTTCACCTTCCCGAAGCTGCCGCTCTCGCCGGCTGCCGGAGCCCAAGAGGCGGCTTCTTCGCGCAAAGACGATTGTGCCGCTCACAGTGCTCTCCTTAGCGCGGCTTCTGCCGAAAGACGCCCGGCAGCGGCTCTTACCTCCGGAGAGCATCCTACCTTCGTCTTTCGCGTCTTTTGTAGTCTACATCTTAGCAAAACGCTTTTCCACTATGTCTGGCTAGGAAAACCCGTGCCAGCACAGAAAACATCTCCCATCGTTTTCTAGAAGTTGCACGGATGTCTGCCAAGTGTTTGGGAGGAAGAAAAGAAAAGTTGTCCAAAACAGCTTCCAATCGAATGTTCCTGTGATTGGAAAAGTCAGGAGAGTGCAAAGGTACTGTTTTCTATCAGTTGGCAAGGTGCGCACACAATCCCAGTGTTGTACAGCTTGCTTCTTCACCTTCCCGAAGCTGCCACTCTCAGGAGGTAAGAGCCGCTGCCGGGCGTCTTTCGGCAGAAGCTGCGCTAAGGAGAGCACTGTGAGCGGCACAATCGTCTTTGCGCGAAGAAGCCGCTTCTTGGGCTCCGGCAGCCGGCGAGAGCGGCAGCTTCGGGAAGGTGAAGAAGCAAGCTGTACAACACTGGGATTGTGTGCGCACCTTGCCAACTGATAGAAAACAGTACCTTTGCACTCTCCTGACTTTTCCAATCACAGGAACATTCGATTGGAAGCTGTTTTGGACAACTTTTCTTTTCTTCCTGCCAAACACTTGGCAGACATCCGTGCAACTTCTAGAACACGATGGGAGATGTTTTCTGTGCTGGCACAGTTTTTCCTAGCCAGACATAGTGGAGAAGCTTGTTGCCGAGGTGTAGATGAGAAGAGGAGCTAAAGACGAAGGTAGGATGCTCTCCGGAGGTAAGAGCCGCTGCCGGGCGTCTTTCGGCAGAAGCCGCGCTAAGGAGAGCCCTGTGAGCGGCACAATCGTCTTTGCGCGAAGAAGCCGCTTCTTGGGCTCCGGCAGCCGGCGAGAGCGGCAGCTTCGGGAAGGTGAAGAAGCAAGCTGTACAACACTGGGATTGTGTGCGCACCTTGCCAACTGATAGAAAACAGTACCTTTGCACTCTCCTGACTTTTCCAATCACAGGAACATTTGTTTGGAAGCGTTTTGGACAACTTTTCTTTTCTTCCTGCCAAACTTTTGGCAGACATCCGTGCAACTTCTAGAACACGATGGGAGATGTTTTCTGTGCTGGCACAGTTTTTCCTAGCCAGACATAGTGGAAAAGCGTTTTGCTAAGATGTAGACTACAAAAGACGCGAAAGACGAAGGTAGGATGCTCTCCGGAGGTAAGAGCCGCTGCCGGGCGTCTTTCGGCAGAAGCCGCGCTAAGGAGAGCCCTGTGAGCGGCACAACCGTCTTTGCGCGAAGAAGCCGCTTCTTGGGCTCCAGCAGCCGGCGAGAGCGGCAGCTTCGGGAAGGTGAAGAAGCAAGCTGTACAACACTGGGATTGTGTGCGCACCTTGCCAACTGATAGAAAACAGTACCTTTGCACTCTCCTGACTTTTCCAATCACAGGAACATTCGATTGGAAGCTGTTTTGGACAACTTTTCTTTTCTTCCTGCCAAACACTTGGCAGACATCCGTGCAACTTCTAGAACACGATGGGAGATGTTTTCTGTGCTGGCACAGTTTTTCCTAGCCAGACATAGTGGAAAAGCGTTTTGCTAAGATGTAGACTACAAAAGACGCGAAAGACGAAGGTAGGATGCTCTCCGGAGGTAAGAGCCGCTGCCGGGCGTCTTTCGGCAGAAGCCGCGCTAAGGAGAGCCCTGTGAGCGGCACAATCGTCTTTGCGCGAAGAAGCCGCTTCTTCGGCTCCGGCAGCCGGCGAGAGCGGCAGCTTCGGGAAGGTGAAGAAGCAAGCTGTACAACACTGGGATTGTGTGCGCACCTTGCCAACTGATAGAAAACAGTACCTTTGCACTCTCCTGACTTTTCCAATCACAGGAACATTCGATTGGAAGCTGTTTTGGACAACTTTTCTTTTCTTCCTGCCAAACACTTGGCAGACATCCGTGCAACTTCTAGAACACGATGGGAGATGTTTTCTGTGCTGGCACAGTTTTTCCTAGCCAGACATAGTGGAAAAGATTTTTGCCGAGGTGTAGATGAGAAGAGGAGCTAAAGACGAAGGTAGGATGCTCTCCGGAGGTAAGAGCCGCTGCCGGGCGTCTTTCGGCAGAAGCCGCGCTAAGGAGAGCACTGTGAGCGGCACAATCGTCTTTGCGCGAAGAAGCCGCTTCTTGGGCTCCGGCAGCCGGCGAGAGCGGCAGCTTCGGGAAGGTGAAGAAGCAAGCTGTACAACACTGGGATTGTGTGCGCACCTTGCCAACTGATAGAAAACAGTACCTTTGCACTCTCCTGACTTTTCCAATCACAGGAACATTCGATTGGAAGCTGTTTTGGACAACTTTTCTTTTCTTCCTGCCAAACACTTGGCAGACATCCGTGCTACATCTAGAACACGATGGGAGATGTTTTCTGTACTGGCACAGTTTTTCCTAGCCAGACATAGTGGAAAAGCTTTTTGCCGAGGTGTAGATGAGAAGAGGAGCTAAAGACGAAGGTAGGATGCTCTCCGGAGGTAAGAGCCGCTGCCGGGCGTCTTTCGGCAGAAGCCGCGCTAAGGAGAGCCCTGTGAGAGGCACAATCGTCTTTGCGCGAAGAAGCCGCTTCTTGGGCTCCGGCAGCCGGCGAGAGCGGCAGCTTCGGTAAGGTGAAGAAGCAAGCTGTACAACACTGGGATTGTGTGCGCACCTTGCCAACTGATAGAAAACAGTACCTTTGCACTCTCCTGACTTTTCCAATCACAGGAACATTCGATTGGAAGCTGTTTTGGACAACTTTTCTTTTCTTCCTGCCAAACACTTGGCAGACATCCGTGCAACGTCTAGAACACGATGGGAGATGTTTTCTGTGCTGGCACAGTTTTTCCTAGCCAGACATAGTGGAAAAGCTTTTTGCCGAGGTGTAGATGAGAAGAGGAGCTAAAGACGAAGGTAGGATGCTCTCCGGAGGTAAGAGCCGCTGCCGGGCGTCTTTCGGCAGAAGCCGCGCTAAGGAGAGCACTGTGAGCGGCACAATCGTCTTTGCGCGAAGAAGCCGCTTCTTGGGCTCCGGCAGCAGGCGAGAGCGGCAGCTTCGGGAAGGTGAAGAAGCAAGCTGTACAACACTGGGATTGTGTGCGCACCTTGCCAACTGATAGAAAACAGTACTTTGCACTCTCCTGACTTTTCCAATCACAGGAACATTCGATTGGAAGCTGTTTTGGACAACTTTTCTTTTCTTCCTGCCAAACACTTGGCAGACATCCGTGCAACTTCTAGAACACGATGGGAGATGTTTTCTGTGCTGGCACAGTTTTTCCTAGCCAGACATAGTGGAAAAGCGTTTTGCTAAGATGTAGACGACAAGAGAGGCTAAAGAGTGGATGTTAGCAAATGACACCCATCTTCAAAAAAGGCAATTAAGAGGACTCGCCATAGTACAAACCAGCCAGCCTCTTTTTTATCCCCAGGAAGTTGATGAAGCAGCTCTTCCTGGAAATCCTTGCCAGGCACATGACAGATGACCAAATAATGTAGTTAGCATGATTTTTCAGGGGAATTTCATGCTGAACATCACTTTAAACTCCTCTGATGAATCAACTTGACTGGTAGATGAAGGGAATATTTTCTGCCTGGGCTTCAGGGAGGTTTTTGACATACCTCTACATGGCATCACACATACATATGGAAGCAATAGTGCAAAGGGGAGGGAATCAGTGTCTTTTCAGTGATGCTGAGGGAAAAGACAAGAGGCAGTGGGCACACACTGAAATACAGGAGATTGCCTTTGAACATCAGTAAATGTTTCTTTACTGTCAGGGTGACTGAACCACGGCACAGACTGCCCAGAAAGATTGTGGAGCCTGGATCTTTGAAGACATTAAAAGTACACCCAGATAGAATCCTGGGCAAGAGGCTCTAGGTATCCTGGTTTAGGCAGGGGGGTTGGGCCTGGTTAGCCCCACCAACCCCTTCCACTCTCTTTCATTCTGTGCTAGTGAATTCTCTTCAAGATGCATTTCAAAGCACTGGCATGACAAAGTTCTGTGCAGACAGAGATCCAAATGGACATGGCATCTAAGTTCCTTAAGCAGTGTTCAAGAAGAATGTAAAACTCTGGCACAAGTGTCTCTTCCCTAACTGAATCCCTTTCATGGGAAAATTCCCAGCTCTAGAAAGATCTTCTGATACGCATGCTTAAGACTGACACTGGCTGAGCAAATTTCTCCCTATGTATATCTAAGACCAGTTAGGATCTTCACCCAAAGTGCTGTCAACATAGTCACAGAATGCCTATTGTTAAGAAGTGACAGCTTCCATCAGAATGGCAGCTATTGGTCCACAAAATGGATTAATGGATGGGAATTATCTACGTGGGTTAAAAACAAAAATAAAGAGTTGGTCTTTATTTATCAATTTCATGGCAATATTGATAAGGGAAGAAAAAGATCTAAGTCCTTGACTTTCTGGACTCGAGGAAAGATTTTAAAAATTCCTTGTAAAAATGTATGATCACAATCAGACTATTGAAACCATTTTAGTTGGGAACAAAGTTCCAAAATTGTCTAGATAGTGGCAAAGAAGCCAAGAAAATAGGAAAGAAACAAAAAGAGAGCAAAAGAGTCAGCTTCAGTGTACAAGCTCGTTCTAGAAGTAGTCTGCTGGGAAAAGGAACCCCCAGCTAAATTTCCAATGTATTCCTGCGCTTGATTCAGTAACTGGTCAATGTAAAAACCAATCCTTTTGTACAACTTCTTCCAGCAACAAAAACTCCAACAGGTTGACACTACCATCATGCCTGTTCCAGACATATTTAAAAGAGAAATGATGATTTTCTTGAAAACCTACTTACATAAAAGTTGCAAGATGGTGGAGGGATTCCCACATCCTCCTTCCTCCATCTGGCTTGAAAGTATATTTGATAAAATATGCAACAAAGCACATGATTTATAAGGGAGAGTCAAATGGATGATTTGGGAATCGATCTCTTGTTGATAGTAAACTTCATATCCACTCGGTGTGACCTTTTTAAAACAAAATGTGGAGCTGAGGCATGAATCTGCCACAACAATTGTAAAGCAAACATACACACTCCCCTTCATATGCCCCCCCCTCCACACACACCTAGGCACACACAGAGATCAGCATAGCAGATCATGAACACCTTGGAAAAGACTGAAATGCTAAATGCCTCTCTTGATGGGCAAAAGAGCTGGTGCAGTAATTCAAATGCCTGGTACAAAAATTCTGTTTAATATTTAGCTCCTATTTAAAACACAGCTTTTCATTTCATTCTATTTACAGAATATTTTCATTTCATTTGTTTCTTTAAAATTACTTAGTTCTCACCTGTTGTATGTCTAGGAATATTTTCTTCCAAAAATAGAAAAAAATAGATGATATCTTTTCAGCAGAAAACATTGGTTGATACAATTTTAAACCATCATGATATGGAAGAATTCTTCTGTCCCTCTCGAAGGTGGAAGAAGCATTTGGATCACAGATCATCTACAATGAAATACTTGACATGTTTAAGATGCTTTCAATCAATTTTGATTGTCAATTGCTTATTTGTTGTAAACAGTAATTTTTCAGTGAAGGGAAAGTGTGTGTGGTATATCTACATGATATGTTCAAAGGCAGTTCCTACTAATGGCCAGGCTGAATTCCAGTAAATAATGTCCCGAATGATATTTTGCCGCCTTCTTTGGCACTTCATGAAATCTTACCCCGATGAAGTGCTGAAACACAGAGATTTTCTCTTAGAGAGTGTCTCATGTTGTAACCTATCCCATGGATTTTATGCTGTAATTCTTATCTCTTTTAAAATTTACTATCTTCTGTACAGTTTTCATGAAACTTTCTGTTACAGTAGTGAATAGCACAGATAAATGTCATTTTGTACAACTTTGAATTTACCCCAAGAGCTGAGAGAAAACTTGATCCTATACTTCAATCCGAGTTTCTTCTATAGTCCAACTTTGTTTCTCTACCATCAAGCTTCTCCTTTGTTGCTGCTCCAAGCCCCGTCCAGGGTGACCTTGAATACTTTCAGGGATGGGACACCCACAACTTCTCTGGGCAACCTGTTCCAGTGTTCCAGCACTCCCACAGTAAAAAAGGCCTTCCTTTCATCTAATATGTGTAGGAAATCATAAATCTAGGCATAGAAGCTTGGAGTGCAAATTTGAAATTCTTTGGATTTGAAGCACATTTTATATGAATACTGACTTACAGATGACTAAAAGATGTTGATGGGCATTTGAGCTGACAAGTTTTGAAAAAGTGCACGGAAATTAAAATTGAAACCACTAAAATTAAAAACTCCTTGCCATTTTCTTTTTCCTCTCCTATTCAAAATTGCATATGTCAGATATCAGTGCTTCATGCAAACCTCTCAGATGCTCTCAGAGAAAAAGCTTTTCTTTCAGACTAAGTTGCGGTTGACGTAGAACACTAGCAGGAGTGAAAGATTTTCTGGGCATCGGGGCAGCCCGTTCTCCTTGGATTTGTGTGCAGAATGCATTTTATCCAAACTGGAAAATAGATCCCAGCTCTGTTCTATTCATCATCCTTACTTCATCAGGCCAGAAGATTCTGTGAAAAGTAGCCTGTGGACCTTGAAGACAGCGCATGTGAACCAGATGAGAGGTGATAGAGAAGTTGAGGGAGAGAAGAAAGAGCATGAGGCTGAAACCAGAAAGTATTTCTCCACGTGATCATGGAAGATTGCAGGAGCCACTTGGTACTATCAAACCAGCCCAACTTGGCACTTGTGCCACCTTGGGTCTGGGAGCCATGTTGCATATCGTGCATTTTAAGGAGCCAGCTGGCCACACCCAGCCATATGCCCCCAAACACAAACCAAGGCCCTTTTCTCTGGCAAACAAAACTCAGCTGCCCTGCTTCTGGATGGCAGATTGCAGGAACCACTTGGTACTATCAAACCAGCCCAACTTGGCACTGGTGCCACCATGGGTCTGGTCACCATCCTGCCTATTGTAGCTTTTCAGGAGCCAGCCGGTCACTCTCAGCCATAGGCCCCCAAACACAAACCTCGGCCCGTTTCCCTGGCAAACAAAAGTAAGCTGCCCCGCTTCTGCATGGCAGATTGCAGGAGCTACTTAGTACTATCAAATCAGCCCGACTTGGCACAGGTGCCACCTTGGATCTGGGAACCATCCTGTGTATCGTGGATTTTCAGGGGCCAGCCGGCCACTCTCAGCCATATGCCCCCAAAAACAAACCACGGACCTTTCCTCTGGCAAACAAAAATCAGCTGCCCCACTTCTGGATGGCAGATTGCAGGAGCCACTTGGGACTATCACACCAGCACAACATGGCACTGCTGCCACCTTGGATCTGGGAACAATCCTGCGTATCGTACATATTCAGGAACCAGCCGAACACTCCCAGCCACAGGCCCCCAAACACAAACAACGGCCCTTTTCTCTGGCAAACAAAACTCAACTGCCCCTCTTCTGGATGGCAAATTGCAGGACGCACTTGGTACTACAAAAAGAGCCCGACTTGGCAGTGGTGCCACCTTGGCTCTGGGAACCATCCTGCGTATCGAGCATTTTAAGGAGCCAGCCGGCAATTCCCAGCCGTATGCCCCAAAAAGAAACCATGGACCTTTTCTCTGGCAAAAAAAACTCAGCTGTCCCGCTTCTGGATGGCAGATTGCAGGAGTTACTTTGAACCATACAACCAGCCTTACTTGGCACTGGTGCCACCTTGGATCTGGGAACCATCCTGCCTATCGTTGATTTTCAGGGGCCAGCCGGCCACTCTCAGCCATAGGCCCCCAAACACAAACCACAGCCCTTTTCTCTAGCAAACAAAATTCAACTGCCCCGCTTCTGGATGGCAAATTGCAGGAGCCACTGGGTACTACAAAAACAGCCTGACTTGGCACTGGTGCCACCTTGCGTCTGGTTACCATGCGGCGTATCGTGCATTTTAAGGAGCCAGGTGGCCACTCCCAGCCATATGCCCCCAAACACAACCCACGGCCCTTTTCTCTGGCAAACAAAACTCAGCTGCCCCGCTTCTGGATGGCAGATTGCAGGAGACACTTGGTACTATCAAACCAGCCCGACTTGGCACTGGTGCCACCTTGGGTCTGGGAACCATCCTGCGTATTGTGGATTGTCAGGAGACAGCCGACCACTCTCGGCCACAGAGCCCAATCAAAAACAAAGGTCCGTTTCCCTGGCAAAAAAAACTCAGCTGCCCCGCTTCTGGATGGGAGATTGCAGGAGGCACTTGACACTGTCAAACGAGCCCCACTTGGCACTGGTGCCACCTTGGGTCTGGGAACCATGCTGCGTATCGTGGATTTTCAGGAGCCAGCCGGCCACTGCCAGCCACAGGCCCCCAAACACAAACCACAGCCTTTTTCTCTGGCAAACAAAACTCAGCTGCCCCGCTTCTGGATGGCAGATTGCAGGAGCCACTTGGTACTATCAAACCAGCCCGACTTGGCACTGGTGCCACCTTGGGTCTGGGAACCATCCTGCCTATCGTGGATTTTAAGGAGCCAGCCGGCTACTCCCAGCCACAGGCCCCCAACAAAAACCACGGCCCTTTTTTCTCGCAAACAAAACTTAGCTGCCTCACTTCTGGATGGCAGATTGCAGGAGCCACTTGGTGTAATCAAACCAGCCCGACTTGGCACTGGTGCCACCTTGGGTCTGGGAACCATCCTGCGTATCGTGGATTCTAAGGAGCCAGCCGGCCACTCCCAGCCACAGGCCCCCAAACAAAATCAACGGCGCTGTTCCCTGGAAAACAAAACACGCCTGCCAACTTTTTGATGGAGTTTGCAGGAGCCACTTGGTACTATCAAACCAGCCCGACTTGGCACTGGTGCCACTTTGGGTCTGGGAAACATCCTGCGTATCGTGGATTCTTAGGAGCCAGCCGGCCACTCCTAGCCACAGGCCCCCAAACAAAAACCTAGGCCTATTTCTCTGGCAAACAAAAGTAAGCTGCCCTGCTTCTGGATGGCAGATTGCAGGAGAAACTTGGTACTATCAAACCAGCCCAACTTGGCACTGGTGCCACCTTGGGTCTGGGAACCATCCTGCGTATCGTGGATTCTAAGGAGCCAGCTGGCCACTCCCAACCACAGGCCCCCAAACACAAACAACGGCGCTTTTCCCTGGAAAACAAAACTCGCCTGCCAACTTTTTGATGGCAGATTGCAGGAGCCACTTGGTACTATCAAATCAGCCCAACTTGGCACTGGTGCCACCATGGGTCTGGTCACCATCCTGCCTATCGTAGCTTTTCAGGAGCCAGCCGGTCACTCCCAGCCATAGGCCCCCAGACAAAAACCTCGGCCCGTTTCCCTGGCAAACAAAAGTAAGCTGCCCCGCTTCTGGATGGCAGATTGCAGGACGCACTTGGTACTATCAAACCAGCCCAACTTGGAAATGGTGCCACCTTGGGTCTGGGAACCATCCTGCGTATCGTGGATTCTAAGGAGCCAGCGGGCCACTCCCAGCCACAGGCCCCCAAATACAAACAACGGGGCTTTTCCCTGGAAAACAAAACTCGCCTGCCAAATTTTTGATGGCAGATTGCAGGAGCCACTTGGTACTATCAAATCAGCCCAACTTGGCACTGGTGCCACCATGGATCTGGTCACCATCCTGCCTATCGTAGCTGTTCAGGTGCCAGCCGGTCACTCCCAGCCATAGGAACCAAGACACAAACCTCGGCCCGTTTCCCTGGCAAACAAAAGTAAGCTGCCCCGCTTCTGGATGGCAGATTGCAGGAGCCACTTTGCACCATCAAACTGGCCCGACTTGTCACTGGTGCCACCTCAGGTCTGGGAACCCTCCTGCGTATCGTGGATTCCAATTAGCAAGACGGCCACTCCCAGCCACAGGCCCCCAAACACAAACAACGGCGCTTTTTCCCTGGAAAACAAAACTCGCCTGCCAACTTTTTGATGGCAGATTGCAGGAGCCACTTGGTACTATCAAACCAGCCCAACTTGGCACTGCTGACACCATGGGTCTGGTCACCTTCCTGCCTATCGTAGCTTTTCAGGAGCCAGCCGGTCACTCCCAGCCATAGGCCCCCAGACACAAACCTCGGCCCGTTTCCCTGGCAAACAAAAGTAAGCTGCCCCGCTTCTGGATGGCAGATTTCAGGATCCACTTGTTATTATCAAACCAGCCCGACTTGGTACTGGTGCCACCTCTGGTCTGGGAACCATCCTGCGTATCGTGGATTCTAAGGAGCCAGCCGGCCACTCCCAGCCACAGGCCCCCAAAAAAAAACATCGGCGCTTTTCCCTGGAAAACAAAAGTCGCCTGCCAACATTTTGATGGCAGATTGCAGGAACCACTTGGTACTATCAAACCAGCCCAACTTGGCACTGGTGCCACCTTGGGTCTGGGAACCATCCGGCGTATCGTGTGTTTAAAGGAGCCAGCCGGCCACTCCAGCCACAGGCCCGCAGACACAAACAACGGCGCTTTTCCCTGGAAAACAAAGCTTGCCTGCTGACTTTTGATGGCAGATTGCAGGAGCCACTTTGTACTTTGAAATCAGCCGAACATGGCTCTGGTGCCACCATGGGTCTGGTCACCATCCTGCCTATCGTAGCTTTTCAGGAGCCAGCCGGTCACTCCCAGCCATAGGCCCCCAGACACAAAGCTCGGCCCGTTTCCCTGGCAAACAAAAGTAAGCTACCCCGCTTCTGGATGGCAGATTGCAGGACGCACTTGGTACTATCAAACCAGCCCAACTTATCACTGGTGCCACCTCAGGTCAGGGAACCATCCTGCGTATTGTGGATTCTAAGGAGCCAGCCGGCCACTCCCAGCCACAGGCCCCCAAACACAAACAACGGCGCTTTTCCCTGGAAAACAAAACTCGCCTGCCAACTTTTTGATGGCAGATTGCAGGAGCCACTTGGTACTATCAAACCAGCCCAACTTGGCACTGGTGCCACCATGGGTCTGGTCACCATCCTGCCTATCGTAGCTTTTCAGGAGCCAGCCGGTCACTCCCTGCCATAGGCCCCCAAACACAAACCTCGGCCCGTTTCCCTGGCAAACAAAAGTAAGCTGCCCCGCTTCTGGATGGCAGATTGCAGGACGCACTTGGTACTATCAAACCAGCCCGACTTGGCACTGGTGCTACCTCAGGTCTGGGAACCATCCTGCGTATCGTGGAGTCTAAGGAGCCAGCCGGCCACTCCCAGCCTCAGGCCCCCAAACACAAACATCGGCGCTTTTCCCTGGAAAACAAAACTCGCCTGCCAACTTTTTGATGGCAGATTGCCGGAGCCACTTGGTACTATCAAACCAGCCCAACTTGGCACTGGTGCCACCATGGGTCTGGTCACCATCCTGCCTATCGTAGCTTTTCAGGAGCCAGCCGGTCACTCCCAGCCATAGACCCCAGACACAAACCTCGGCCCGTTTCCCTGGCAAAAAAAAGTAAGCTGCCCCGCTTCTGGATGGCAGATTGCAGGAGCCACTTTGCACCATCAAACTAGCCCGACTTGGCACTGGTGCCACCTCAGGTCTGGGAACCATCCTGCGTATCGTGGATTCTAAGGAGCCAGCCGGACACTCCCAGCCACAGGCCCTCAAACACAAACAGCGGCGCTTTTCCCTGGAAAACAAAACTCGCCTGCCAAATTTTGATGGCAGATTGCCGGAGCCACTTGGTACTATCAAACCAGCCCAACTTGACAGTGGTGCCACCATGGGTCTGGTCACCATCCTGCCTATCGTAGCTTTTCAGGAGCCAGCCGGTCACTCCAAGCCATAGGCCCCCAGACAAAACCTCGGCCATTTTCCCTGGCAAACAAAAGTAAGCCACCCCGCTTCTGCATGGCTGATTGCAGGAGCCACTTTGCAGCATCCAACTAGCCCGACTTGGCACTGGTGCCACGTCAGGTCTGGGAACCATCCTGCGTATCGTGGATTCCAATTATAAAGCCGGCCACTCCCAGCCACAGGCCCCCAAACACAAACAACGGCGCTTTCCCCTGGAAATCAAAACTCGCCTGCCAAATTTTTGATGGCAGATTGCAGGAGCCACTTGGTACTATCAAACCAGCCCAACTTGGCACTGGTGCCACCATGGGTCTGGTCACCATCCTGCCTATCGTAGCTTTTCAGGACCTAGACGGTCACTCGCAGCCATAGGCCCCCAGACACAAAGCTCGGCCCGTTTCCCTGGCAAACGAGTAAGCTGCCCCGCTTCTGGATGGCAGATTGCAGGAACCACTTGGTACTATCAAACCAGCCCAACTTGGCACTGGTGCCACCTCAGGTCTGGGAACCATCCTGCCTATCGTGGATTCTAAGGAGCCATCCGGCCACTCCCACCCACAGGCACCCAAACACAAACAACGGCGCTTTTCCCTGGAAAACAAAACTCGCCTGCCAACTTTTTGATGGCGGATTGCAGGAGCCACTTGGTACTATCAAACCAGTCCAACTTGGCACTGGTGCCACCATGGATATGGTCACCATCCTGCCTATCGTAGCTTTTCAGGACCTAGCAGGTCACTCCCAGCCATAGGCCCCCAGACACAAAGATCTGCCCGTTTCCCTGGCAAACAAAAGTAAGCTACCCCGCTTCTGGATGGCAGATTGCAGGATCCACTAGGTATTATCAAACCTGCCCGACTTGGCACTGGTGCCACCTCTGGTCTGGGAACCATGCTGCGTATCGTGGATTCTAATTAGCCAGCCGGCCACTCCCACCCACAGGCGCCCAAACACAAACAACGGCGCTTTCCCCTGGAAAACAAAACTCGCCTGCCAACTTTTTGATGGCAGATTGCAGGAGCCACTTGGTACTATCAAACCAGCCCAACTTGGCACTGGTGCCACCATGGGTCTGGTCACCATCCTGCCTATCGTAGCTTTTCAGGAGCCAGCCTGTCACTCCAAGCCATAGGCCCCCAGACAAAAACCTCGGCCCGTTTCCCTGGCAAACAAAAGTAAGCTGCCCCGCTTCTGGATGGAAGATTGCAGGAGCCACTTGGTACTATAAAACCAGCCCTACTTGGCACTGGTGCCACCTCTGGTCTGGGAACCATGCTGCGTATCGTGGATTCTAAGGAGCCAGCCGGCCACTCCCAGCCACAGGCCCCCAAACACAAACAACGGCGATTTTCCCTGGAAAACAAAACTGGCCTGCCAATATTTTGATGGCAGATTGCAGGAGCCACTTGGTACTATCAAATCAGCCCAACATGCCACTGGTGCCACCATGGGTCTGGTCACCATCCTGCCTATCGTAGCTTTTCAGGAGCCAGCCGGTCACTCGCAGCCATAGGCCCCCAGACACAAAGTTCGGCCCGTTTCCCTGGCAAACAAAAGTAAGCTACCCCGCTTCTGGATGGCAGATTGCAGGAGCCACTTTGCACCATCAAACTAGCCCGACTTGGCACTGGTGCCACCTCAGGTCTGGGAATGAGCCTGGGTATGGTGGATTCTAAGGAGCCAGCCGGCCACTCCCAGCCACAGGCCCTCAAACACAAACAACGGCGCTTTCCCCTGGAAAACAAAACTCGCCTGCCAACTTTTTGATGGCAGATTGCAGGAGCCACTTGGTACTATCCAACCAGCCCAACTTGGCACTGGTGCCACCATGGGTCTGGTCACCATCCTGCCTATCGTAGCTTTTCAGGAGCCAGCCGGTCACTCCCAGCCATAGGCCCCCAGACACAAACCTCGGCCCGTTTCCCTGGCCAACAAATGTAAGCTGCCCCGCTTCTGGATGGCAGATTGCAGGAACCACTTGGTACTATCAAACCAGCCCAACTTGGCACTGGTGCCACCTTTGGTCTGGGAACCATGCTGAGTATCGTGGATTCTAAGGAGCCAGCAGGCCACTCCCAGCCACAGGCCCCCAAACACAAACAACGGCGCTTTTCCCTGGAAAACAAAACTCGCCTGCCAAGTTTTTGATGGCAGATTGCAGGAGCCACTTGGTACTATCAAACCAGCCCAACTTGGCACTGGTGCCGTCATGGGTCTGGTCACCATCCTGCCTATCGTAGCTTTTCACGAGCCAGCCGGTCACTTCCAGGCTTAGGCCCCCAGACACAATCCTCGGACCGTTTCCCTGGCAAACAAAAGTAAGCTGCCCCGCTTCTGGATGGCAGATTGCAGGAACCACTTGGTACTATCAAACCAGCCCAACTTGGCACTGGTGCCACCATGGGTCTGGGAACCATCCTGTGTATCGTGGATTCTAATTAGCCATCCGTCCACTCCAGGCGATAGGGCCCCAGGCACAAACAACGGCGCTTTTCCCTGGATAACAAACTCGCCTGCCAACTTTTTGATGGCAGATTGCAGGAGCCACTTGGTACTATCAAACCAGCCCAACTTGGCACTGGTGCCACCATGGGTCTGGTCACCATCCTGCCTATCGTAGCTTTTCAGGAGCCAGCCGGTCACTCCCAGCCATATGCCCCGAGACACAAACCTCGGCCCGTTTCCCTGGCAAACAAAAGTAAGCTACCCCACTTCTGGATGGCAGATTGCAGGACGCACTTGGTACTATCAAACCAGCCCAACTTGGCACTGGTGCCACGTCAAGTCTAGGAACCATCCTGCGTATCGTGGATTCTAAGGAGCCAGCCGGCCACTCCCAGCCATAGGCCCCCAAACAAAAACAACGGCGCTTTTCCCTGGTAAAGAAAACTTGCCTGCCAACTTTTTGATGGCAGATTGCAGGAGCCACTTGGTACTATCAAACCAGCCCAACTTGGCACTGGTGCCACCATGGGTCTGGTCACCATCCTGCCTATCGTAGCTTTTCAGGAGCCAGCCGGTCACTCCCAGCCATAGGCCCCCAGACACAAAGCTCGGCCCGTTTCCCTGGCAAACAAAAGTAAGCTGCCCCGATTCTGGATGGCAGATTGCAGGAGCCACTTGGTACTATCAAACCAGCCCGACTTGGCACTGGTGCCACCTCTGGTCTGGGAACCATCCTGCGTATCGTGGATTCTAAGGAGCCAGCCGACCACTCCCAGCCACAGGCCGCCAAACACAAACAACGGCGCTTTTCCCTGGAAAACAAAACTCGCCTGCCAACTTTTTGATGGCAGATTGCAGGAGCCACTTGCTACTATCAAACCAGCCCAACTTGGCACTGGTGCCGCCATGGGTCTGGTCACCATCCTGCCTATCGTAGCTTTTCACGAGCCAGCCGGTCACTCCCAGCCATAGGCCCCCAGACAAAAACCTCGGCCCGTTTCCCTGGCAAACAAAAGTAAGCTGCCCCGCTTCTGGATGGCAGATTGTAGGACGCACTTGTTACTATCTAACCCGCCCGACTTGGCACTGGTGCCACCACTGGTCTGGGAACCATCCTGCGTATCGTGGATTCTAAAGAGCCAGCCGGCCACTCCCAGCCACAGGCACCCAAACACAAACAACGGCGCTTTTCCCTGGAAAACAAAACTCGCCTGCCAACTTTTTGATGGCAGATTGCAGGAGCCACTTGGTACTATCAAACCAGCCCAACTTGGCACTGCTGCCACCATGGGTCTGGTCACCATCCTGCCTATCGTAGCTTTTCAGGAGCCAGCCGGTCACTCCCAGCCATAGGCCCCCAGACAAAAACCTCGGCCCGTTTCCCTGGCAAACAAAAGTAAGCTGCCCCGCTTCTGGATGGCAGATTGCAGGATCCACTTGGTACTATCAAACCAGACCAACTTGGCACTGGTGGCACCTCTTGTCTGGGAACCATGCTGCGTATCGTGGTTTCTAAGGAGCCAGCCGGCCACTCCCAACCATAGACCCCCAGACACAAACCTCGGCCCGTTTCCCTGGAAAACAAAAGTAAGCTACCCCGATTCTGGATGGCAGATTGCAGGAGCCACTTGGTACTATCAAATCAGCCCAACTTGGCACTGGTGCCACCATGGGTCTGGTAAACATCCTGCCTATCGTAGCTTTTCAGGAGCCAGCCGGCCACTCTCAGCCATATGCCCCCAAAAACAAACCACGGCCCTTTTCTCTGGCAAACAAAACTCAACTGCCCCTCTTCTGGATGGCAAATTTTAGGACGCACTTTGTACTACGAAAACCGCCCGACGTGGCACTGGTGCCACCTTGTGTCAGGGAACCATCCTGCATATCGAGCTTTTTAAGGAGCCAGCCGGCCACACCCAGCCATAAACCCCCAAAAACAAACCACGGACCATTTCTCTTGGAAACAAAAATCCGCTGCCCCGCGTCTGTATGGCAGATTGCAGGAGCCACTTTGCACCATCAAACCAGCCCGACTTGGCACTGGTGCCACCTTGGGTCTGGGAACAATCCTGCATATCGTGGATTCTAAGGAGCCAGCCGGCCACTCCCAGCCACAGGCCCCCAAACACAAACAACGGCGCTTTTCCCTGGAAAACAAAATTCGCCTGCCAAATTTGGATGGCAGATTGCAGGAGCCACTTGGTACTATCAAATCATCCCAACTTGGCACTGGTGCCACTCTGGGTCTGGGAACCATCCTGCCTATTGTAGCATTTCAGGAGCCAGCGGTCACTCCCAGCCATAGGCCCCCAGACACAAACCTCGGACCGTTTCCCTGGCAAACAAAATTAAGCTGCCCCGATTCTGGATGGCAGATTGCAGGAGCCACTTGGTTGTGTCAAACCAGCCCGACTTGGCACTGGTGCCACCTTGGGTCTGGGAACCATCCTGCGTATCGTGGATTCTAAGCAGCCACCCGGCCACTCTGAGCCACAGGCCCCCAAACAAAAACTACGGCGCTTTTCCCTGGAAAACAAAACTCGCCTGCCAACTTTTTGATGGCAGATTGCAGGAGCCACTTGGTACTATCAAACCAGCCCAACATTGGCACTGGTGCCACCTCTGGTCTGGGAACCATCCTGCCTATCGTAGCTTTTCAGGAGCCAGCCGGTCACTCCCAGCCATAGACCCCCAGACACAAACCTCGGCCCGTTTCCCTGGCAAACAAAAGTAAGCTGCCCCGCTTTTGGATGGCAGATTGCAGGAGCCACGTTGCACCATCAAACCAGCCCCACTTGGCACTGGTGCCACCTTGGTCTGGGAACAAGTTGGGCTGGTTTGATAGTACCAAGTGGCTCCTGCAATCTGCCATCCAGAAGCGGGACAGCTTACTTTTGTTTTCCCAGGGAAACGGGCCGAGGTATTTGTCTGGGGGCCTATGGCTGGGAGTGACCGGCTGACTACTGAAAAGCTACGATAGGCAGGATGGTTACCAGACTCATGGTGCCACCAGTGCCAAGTCGGGCTGGTTTGATAATACTAAATAGCTCCTGCAATCTGCCATCCAGACGCGGGGCAGCGGATTTTTGTTTGCTGGAGAAAAGTTCCGTGGTTTTTTTTTTGGGGGTATATGACTGGACGTGGCCGGCTGGCTCCTTAAAAAGCTCTATACACAGGATTGTTCCCTGACCCAAGGTGGCATCAGTGCCAAGTCGGGCTGTTTTCGTAGTACCAAGTGCGTCCTGCAATTTGCCATCCAGAAGCGGGGCAGCCTACTTTTGTTTGCCAGGGAAACGTGCCGAGGTATTTGTCTGGGGGCCTATGGCTGGGAGTGAGCGGCTGGCTCCTGAAAAGCTACGATAGGCAGGATGGTGACCAGACCCATGGTGGCACCAGTGCCAAGTTGGGCTGGTTTGATAGTACCAAGTGGCTCCTGCAATCTGCCATCAAGAAGTTGGCAGGTGAGTTTTGTTTTCCAGGGAAAAGCGCCGTTGTTTTTGTTTAGAGGCCTGTGGCTGGGAGTGGCCGCCTGTCCTCGTAGAATCTACGTTACGCAGCATGGTTCCCAGACCAGAGGTGGCACCAGGGCCAAGTCGGGCTGGTTTGTAAGTACCAACTGCATCCTGCAATCTGCCATCCAAAAGCGGGGCAGCTTACTTTTGTTTGCCAGGGAAACGGGCCGAGGTTTGTGTCCGGGGGCCTATGGCAGGGAGTGACCGGCTGGCTCCTGAAAAGCTACGATAGGCAGGATGTTTACCAGACCCATGGTGGCACCAGTGCCAAGTTGGGCTGATTTGATAGTACCAAGTGGCTCCTGCAATCTGCCATCCAGAATCGGGGTAACTTACTTTTGTTTTCCAGGGAAACGGGCCGAGGTTTGTGTCTGGGGGTCTATGGCTGGGAGTGACCGGCTGGCTCCTGAAAAGCTACGATAGGCAGGATGGTTCCCAGACCAGAGGTGGCACCAGTGCCAAGTTGGGCTGGTTTGATAGTACCAAGTGGCTCCTGCAATCTGCCATCAAAAAGTTGGCAGGCGAGTTTTTGTTTTCCAGGGAAAAGCGCCGTTGTTTGTGTTTGGGGGCCTGTGGCTCAGAGTGGCCGGGTGGCTGCTTAGAATCCACGTTACGCAGGATGGTTCCCAGACCCAAGGTGGCACCAGTGCCAAGTCGGGCTGGTTTGACACAACCAAGTGGCTCCTGCAATCTGCCATCCAGAATCGGGGCAGCTTAATTTTGTTTGCCAGGGAAACGGTCCGAGGTTTGTGTCTGGGGGCCTATGGCTGGAGTGACCGCTGGCTCCTGAAATGCTACAATAGGCAGGATGGTTCCCAGACCCATAGTGGCACCAGTGCCAAGTTGGGATGATTTGATAGTACCAAGTGGCTCCTGCAATCTGCCATCAAAATGCTGCAGGCGAATTTTGTTTTCCAGGGAAAAGCGCCGTCTTGTTTTTCGTTTGGGGGCCTGTGGCAGGGAGTGGCCGGCTGGCTCCTTAGAATCCACGATATGCAGGATTGTTCCCAGACCCAAGGTGGCACCAGTGCCAAGTCGGGCTAGTTTTGATGGTGCAAAGTGGCTCCTGCAATCTGCCATCCAGACGCGGGGCAGCGGATTTTTGTTTCCAAGCGATATGGTCCCGTGGTTTGTTTTTGGGGGTGTATGGCTGGGCGTGGCCGGCTGGCTCCTTAAAAAGCTCGATATGCAGGATGGTTCCCTGACACAAGGTGGCACCAGTGCCACGTCGGGCGGTTTTCGTAGTACAAAGTGCGTCCTAAAATTTGCCATCCAGAAGAGGGGCAGTTGAGTTTTGTTTGCCAGAGAAAAGGGCCGTGGTTTGTTTTTGGGGCATATGGCTGAGAGTGGCCGGCTGGCCCCTGAAAATCCACGATAGGCAGGATGGTTCCCAGACCAGAGGTGTCACCAGTGCCAAGTCGGGCTGGTTTGATAGTACTAAGTAGCTCCTGCAATTCTGCCATGCAGAAGCGGGGCAGCTTACTTTTGTTTGCCAGGGAAACGGGCCGAGGTTTGTGTCTGGGGGCCTATGGCTGGGAGTGACCGGCTGGCTCCTGAAAAGCTACGATAGGCAGGATGTTGACCAGACCCATGGTGGCACCAGTGCCAAGTTGGGCTGGTTTGATAGTACCAAGTGGCTCCTGCAATCTGCCATCAAAAAGTTGGCAGGCGAGTTTTGTTTTCCAGGGAAAAGCGCCGTTGTTTGTGTTTGGGTGCCTGTGGCTGGGAGTGGCCAGCTGGCTCCTTAGAACCCACGATACGCAGCATGGTTTCCAGACCTGAGTTGGCACCAGTGCCAAGTTGGGCTGGTTTGATGGTACCAAGTGGCTCCTGCAATCTGCCATCCAGAAGCAGGGCAGCTTACTTTTGTTTGCCAGGGAAACGGGCCGAAATATTTGTCTGGGGGCCTCTGGCTGGGGGTGGCTGGCTGGCTCCTGAAAAGCTACGATAGGCAAGGATGGTGACCAGACCCATGGTGGCACCAGTGCCAAGTTGGGCTGGTTTGATAATACCAAGTGGCTCCTGCAATCTGCCATCAAAAGTTTGGCAGGCGAGTTTTGTTTTCCAGGGAAAAGCACCGTTGTGTGTGTTTTGGGGCCTGTGGCTGGGAGTGGCCAGCTGGCTCCTTAGAATCCACGATACGCAGGATGGTTCCCAGACCCAAGGTGGCATCAGTGCCAAGTCGGGCTGGTTTGTTAGTACCAAGTGGTTCCTGCAATCTGCCATCCAGAAGCGGGGCAGCTGAATTTTGTTGCCAGAGAAATAGGCTGTTTTTTGTGTTTCGGGGCCTGTGGCTGGCAGTGGCCGGCTGGCTCCTGAAAATCCATGATACGCAGCATGGTTCCCAGACCCAAGGTGGCATCAGTGCCAAGTAGGGCTGGTTTCATAGTACCCAGTGGCTCCTGCAATCTCCCATCCAGAAGCGGGGCAGCTGAGTTTTGTTTGCCTGTGAAACGGGCCGTTGTTTTTAATTGGGGTCTGTGGCCGAGAGTGTTCGGCTGGCTCCTGACAACCCACAATACGCAGGATGGTTCCCAGACCCAAGGTGGCACCAGTGCCAAGTTGGGCTGGTTTGATAGTACCAAGTGGCTCCTGCAATCTGCCATCCAGAAGCGGTGCAGTTGAGTTTTGTTTGCCAGAGAAAGGGCCGTGGGTTGTGTTTGGGGGCATATGGCTGGGAGTGGCCGGCTGTCTCATTAAAAAGTTCGATACGCAGGATGGTTCCCAGACCCAAGAGGGCACCAGTGCCAAGTCGGGCTGTTTTTTATAGTACCAAGTGCGTCCTGCAATTTGCCATCCAGAAGAGGGGCAGTTGAGTTTTGTTTGCCAGAGAATAGCGCCGTTGTTTGTGTTTGGGGGCTTGTGGCTCGTAGTGGCCGACTGGCGCCTTAGAATCTGTGTTACGCAGCATGGTTCCCAGACCCAAGGTGGCACCAGTGCCAAGTTGGGCTGGTTTGATAGTACCAAGTGGCTCCTGCAATCTGCCATCCAGAAGCGGGGTAGCTTACTTTTGTTTGCCAGGGAAACGGGCCGAGGTTTGTGACTGGGGACCTATGGCTGGGAGTGACCGGCTGGCTCCTGGAAAGCTACGATAGGCAGGATGGTTACCAGACCCATGGTGGCACCAGTGCCAAGTTGGGCTGGTTTGATAGTACCAAGTGGCTCCTGCAATCTGCCATCAAAAAGTTGGCAGGCGAGTTTTGTTTTCCAGGGAAAAGCGACATTGTTTGTATTTGGGGGCCTGTGGCTGGGAGTGACCGGCTGGCTCCTTTGAACCCACGATACGCAGGATGGTTCCCAGACCCAAGGTGGCACCAGTGCCAAGTTTTGCTGGTTTGATAGTACCAAGTGCGTTCCTGCAATCTGCCATCCAGAAGCGGGGCAGCTTAATTTTGTTTGCCAGGGAAACGGGCCGTGGGTTTTGTTTGGGGGCATATAGCTGAGAGTGGCCGGCTGGCTCCTGAAAATCCACGCTAGGCAGCATGGTTCCCAGATGCAATGTGGCACCAGTGCCAAGTCGGGCTGGTTTGATGGTGCAAAGTGGCTCCTGCAATCTGCCATCCAGAAGCGAGGCAGCTGATTTTTGTTTGCCAGAGGAAAATTCCGTGGATTGTTTTTGGGGGCATATTGCTGGGAGTGGCCGGCTGGCTCCTTAAAATGCTCGATACGCATGATGGTTCCCAGGCCCAAGGTGTCACCACTACCAAGTCGGCCTGCGGTTTTAGTATCAAGTTCATCCTGCAATTTGCCATCCAGAAGAGGGGCAGTTGAGTTTTGTTTGCCAGAGAAACGGGCCGAGGTTTCTGTTTGGGGACATATGGCTGAGAGTGGCCGGCTGGCCCCTGAATATCCACGATACAGAGCATGGTTCCCAGATCCAAGGTGGCACCAGTGCCAAGTTGGGCTGGTTTGATAGTACCAAGTGTCTCCTGCAATCTGCCATCCAGAAGCAGGGCAGCTTACTTTTGTTTGCCAGAGAAATAGGCCTAGGTTTTTGTTTGGGGGCCTGTGGCTAGGAGTGGCCGGCTGGCTCCTTAGAATCCACGATACGCAGGATGGTTCCCAGACCCAAGGTGGCACCAGTGCCAAGTCGGGCTGGTTTGATAGTACCAAGTGGCTCCTGCAAACTCCATCAAAAAGTTGGCAGGCGTGTTTTGTTTTCCAGGGAACAGCGCCGTTGATTTTGTTTGGGGGCCTGTGGCTGGGAGTGGCCGGCTGGCTCCTTAGAATCCACGATACGCAGGATGGTTCCCAGACCCAAGGTGGCACCAGTGCCAAGTCGGGCTGGTTTGATTACACCAAGTGGCTCCTGCAATCTGCCATCCAGAAGTGAGGCAGCTAAGTTTTGTTTGCGAGAAAAAAGGGCCGTGGTTTTTGTTGGGGGCCTGTGGCTGGGAGTAGCCGGCTGGCTCCTTAAAATCCACGATAGGCAGGATGGTTCCCAGACCCAAGGTGGCACCAGTGCCAAGTCGGGCTGGTTTGATAGTACCAAGTGGCTCCTGCAATCTGCCATCCAGAAGCGGGGCAGCTGAGTTTTGTTTGCCAGAGAAAAAGGCTGTGGTTTGTGTTTGGGGGCCTGTGGCTGGCAGTGGCCGGCTGGCTCCTGAAAATCCACGATACGCAGCATGGTTCCCAGACCCAAGGTGGCACCAGTGCCAAGTGGGGCTCGTTTGACAGTGTCAAGTGCCTCCTGCAATCTCCCATCCAGAAGCGGGGCAGCTGAGTTTTTTTTGCCAGGGAAACGGACCTTTGTTTTTGATTGGGCTCTGTGGCCGAGAGTGGTTGGCTGTCTCCTGACAATCCACAATACGCAGGATGGTTCCCAGACCCAAGGTGGCACCAGTGCCAAGTCGGGCTGGTTTGATAGTACCAAGTGTCTCCTGCAATCTGCCATCCAGAAGCGGGACAGCTGAGTTTTTTTTGCCAGAGAAAAGGTCCATGGTTTCTTTTTGGGGCATACGGCTGGGAATTGCCGGCTGGCTCCTTAAAATGCTCGATACGCAGGATGGTTCCCAGAGCCAAGGTGGCACCACTGCCAAGTCGGGCTCTTTTTGTAGTACCAAGTGCGTCCTGCAATTTGCCATCCAGAAGAGGGGCAGTTGAGTTTTGTTTGCCAGAGAAAAGGGCCGTTGTTTGTGTTTGGGGGCCTGTGGCTGGGAGTGTTCGGCTGGTTCCTGAATATGTACGATACGCAGGATTGTTCCCAGATCCAAGGTGGCAGCAGTGCCATGTTGTGCTGGTGTGATAGTCCCAAGTGGCTCCTGCAATCTGCCATCCAGAAGTGGGGCAGTTGAGTTTTGTTTGCCAGAGAAAAGGTCCGTGGTTTGTTTTTGGGGGCATATGGCTGAGAGTGGCCGGCTGGCCCCTGAATATCCACGATACAGAGCATGGTTCCCAGATCCAAGGTGGCACCAGTGCCAAGTTGGGCTGGTTTGATAGTACCAAGTGTCTCCTGCAATCTGCCATCCAGAAGCAGGGCAGCTTACTTTTGTTTGCCAGAGAAATAGGCCTAGGTTTTTGTTTGGGGGCCTGTGGCTAGGAGTGGCCGGCTGGCTCCTTAGAATCCACGATACGCAGGATGGTTCCCAGACCCAAGGTGGCACCAGTGCCAAGTCGGGCTGGTTTGATAGTACCAAGTGGCTCCTGCAAACTCCATCAAAAAGTTGGCAGGCGTGTTTTGTTTTCCAGGGAACAGCGCCGTTGATTTTGTTTGGGGGCCTGTGGCTGGGAGTGGCCGGCTGGCTCCTTAGAATCCACGATACGCAGGATGGTTCCCAGACCCAAGGTGGCACCAGTGCCAAGTCGGGCTGGTTTGATTACACCAAGTGGCTCCTGCAATCTGCCATCCAGAAGTGAGGCAGCTAAGTTTTGTTTGCGAGAAAAAAGGGCCGTGGTTTTTGTTGGGGGCCTGTGGCTGGGAGTAGCCGGCTGGCTCCTTAAAATCCACGATAGGCAGGATGGTTCCCAGACCCAAGGTGGCACCAGTGCCAAGTCGGGCTGGTTTGATAGTACCAAGTGGCTCCTGCAATCTGCCATCCAGAAGCGGGGCAGCTGAGTTTTGTTTGCCAGAGAAAAAGGCTGTGGTTTGTGTTTGGGGGCCTGTGGCTGGCAGTGGCCGGCTGGCTCCTGAAAATCCACGATACGCAGCATGGTTCCCAGACCCAAGGTGGCACCAGTGCCAAGTGGGGCTCGTTTGACAGTGTCAAGTGCCTCCTGCAATCTCCCATCCAGAAGCGGGGCAGCTGAGTTTTTTTTGCCAGGGAAACGGACCTTTGTTTTTGATTGGGCTCTGTGGCCGAGAGTGGTTGGCTGTCTCCTGACAATCCACAATACGCAGGATGGTTCCCAGACCCAAGGTGGCACCAGTGCCAAGTCGGGCTGGTTTGATAGTACCAAGTGTCTCCTGCAATCTGCCATCCAGAAGCGGGGCAGCTGAGTTTTGTTTGCCAGAGAAAAGGGCTGTGGGTTGTGTTTGGGGGCATATGGCTGGGAGTGGCCACCTGGCTCCTTAAAATGCACGATACGCCGCATGGTAACCAGACGCAAGGTGGCACCAGTGCCAAGTCAGGCTGTTTTTGTAGTACCCAGTGGCTCCTGCAATTTGCCATCCAGAAGCGGGGCAGTTGAATTTTGTTTGCTAGAGAAAAGGGCTGTGGTTTGTGTTTGGGGGCCTATGGCTGAGAGTGGCCGGCTGGCCCCTGAAAATCAACGATAGGCAGGATGGTTCCCAGATCCAAGGTGGCACCAGTGCCAAGTAAGGCTGGTTGTATGGTTCAAAGTAACTCCTGCAATCTGCCATCCAGAAGCGGGACAGCTGAGTTTTTTTTGCCAGAGAAAAGGTCCATGGTTTCTTTTTGGGGCATACGGCTGGGAATTGCCGGCTGGCTCCTTAAAATGCTCGATACGCAGGATGGTTCCCAGAGCCAAGGTGGCACCACTGCCAAGTCGGGCTCTTTTTGTAGTACCAAGTGCGTCCTGCAATTTGCCATCCAGAAGAGGGGCAGTTGAGTTTTGTTTGCCAGAGAAAAGGGCCGTTGTTTGTGTTTGGGGGCCTGTGGCTGGGAGTGTTCGGCTGGTTCCTGAATATGTACGATACGCAGGATTGTTCCCAGATCCAAGGTGGCAGCAGTGCCATGTTGTGCTGGTGTGATAGTCCCAAGTGGCTCCTGCAATCTGCCATCCAGAAGTGGGGCAGCTGATTTTTGTTTGCCAGAGAAAAGGTCCGTGGTTTGTTTTTGGGGGCATATGGCTGAGAGTGGCCGGCTGGCCCCTGAAAATCCACGATACACAGGATGGTTCCCAGATCCAAGGTGGCACCTGTGCCAAGTCGGGCTGATTTGATAGTACTAAGTAGCTCCTGCAATCTGCCATGCAGAAGCGGGGCAGCTTACTTTTGTTTGCCAGGGAAACGGGCCGAGGTTTGTGTTTGGGGGCCTATGGCTGAGAGTGACCGGCTGGCTCCTGAAAAGCTACAATAGGCAGGATGGTGACCAGACCCATGGTGGCACCAGTGCCAAGTTGGGCTGGTTTGATAGTACCAAGTGGTTCCTGCAATCTGCCATCCAGAAGAGGGGCAGTTGAGTTTTGTTTGCCAGAGAAAAGGGCCTTGGTTTGTGTTTGGGGGCATATGGCTGGGTGTGGCCAGCTGGCTCCTTAAAATGCACGATATGCAACATGGCTCCCAGACCCAAGGTGGCACAAGTGCCAAGTTGGGCTGGTTTGATAGTACCAAGTGGCTCCTGCAATCTTCCATGATCACGTGGAGAAATACTTTCTGGTTTCAGCCTCATCCTCTTTCTTCTCTCCCTCAACTTCTCTATCACCTCTCATCTGGTTCACATGCGCTGTCTTCAAGGTCCACAGGCTACTTTTCACAGAATCTTCTGGCCTGATGAAGTAAGGATGATGAATAGAACAGAGCTGGGATCTATTTTCCAGTTTGGATAAAATGCATTCTGCACACAAATCCAAGGAGAACGGGCTGCCCCGATGCCCAGAAAATCTTTCACTCCTGCTAGTGTTCTACGTCAACCGCAACTTAGTCTGAAAGAAAAGCTTTTTCTCTGAGAGCATCTGAGAGGTTTGCATGAAGCACTGATATCTGACATATGCAATTTTGAATAGGAGAGGAAAAAGAAAATGGCAAGGAGTTTTTAATTTTAGTGGTTTCAATTTTAATTTCCGTGCACTTTTTCAAAACTTGTCAGCTCAAATGCCCATCAACATCTTTTAGTCATCTGTAAGTCAGTATTCATATAAAATGTGCTTCAAATCCAAAGAATTTCAAATTTGCACTCCAAGCTTCTATGCCTAGATTTATGATTTCCTACACATATTAGATGAAAGGAAGGCCTTTTTTACTGTGGGAGTGCTGGAACACTGGAACAGGTTGCCCAGAGAAGTTGTGGGTGTCCCATCCCTGAAAGTATTCAAGGTCACCCTGGACGGGGCTTGGAGCAGCAACAAAGGAGAAGCTTGATGGTAGAGAAACAAAGTTGGACTATAGAAGAAACTCGGATTGAAGTATAGGATCAAGTTTTCTCTCAGCTCTTGGGGTAAATTCAAAGTTGTACAAAATGACATTTATCTGTGCTATTCACTACTGTAACAGAAAGTTTCATGAAAACTGTACAGAAGATAGTAAATTTTAAAAGAGATAAGAATTACAGCATAAAATCCATGGGATAGGTTACAACATGAGACACTCTCTAAGAGAAAATCTCTGTGTTTCAGCACTTCATCGGGGTAAGATTTCATGAAGTGCCAAAGAAGGCGGCAAAATATCATTCGGGACATTATTTACTGGAATTCAGCCTGGCCATTAGTAGGAACTGCCTTTGAACATATCATGTAGATATACCACACACACTTTCCCTTCACTGAAAAATTACTGTTTACAACAAATAAGCAATTGACAATCAAAATTGATTGAAAGCATCTTAAACATGTCAAGTATTTCATTGTAGATGATCTGTGATCCAAATGCTTCTTCCACCTTCGAGAGGGACAGAAGAATTCTTCCATATCATGATGGTTTAAAATTGTATCAACCAATGTTTTCTGCTGAAAAGATATCATCTATTTTTTTCTATTTTTGGAAGAAAATATTCCTAGACATACAACAGGTGAGAACTAAGTAATTTTAAAGAAACAAATGAAATGAAAATATTCTGTAAATAGAATGAAATGAAAAGCTGTGTTTTAAATAGGAGCTAAATATTAAACAGAATTTTTGTACCAGGCATTTGAATTACTGCACCAGCTCTTTTGCCCATCAAGAGAGGCATTTAGCATTTCAGTCTTTTCCAAGGTGTTCATGATCTGCTATGCTGATCTCTGTGTGTGCCTAGGTGTGTGTGGAGGGGGGGGGCATATGAAGGGGAGTGTGTATGTTTGCTTTACAATTGTTGTGGCAGATTCATGCCTCAGCTCCACATTTTGTTTTAAAAAGGTCACACCGAGTGGATATGAAGTTTACTATCAACAAGAGATCGATTCCCAAATCATCCATTTGACTCTCCCTTATAAATCATGTGCTTTGTTGCATATTTTATCAAATATACTTTCAAGCCAGATGGAGGAAGGAGGATGTGGGAATCCCTCCACCATCTTGCAACTTTTATGTAAGTAGGTTTTCAAGAAAATCATCATTTCTCTTTTAAATATGTCTGGAACAGGCATGATGGTAGTGTCAACCTGTTGGAGTTTTTGTTGCTGGAAGAAGTTGTACAAAAGGATTGGTTTTTACATTGACCAGTTACTGAATCAAGCGCAGGAATACATTGGAAATTTAGCTGGGGGTTCCTTTTCCCAGCAGACTACTTCTAGAACGAGCTTGTACACTGAAGCTGACTCTTTTGCTCTCTTTTTGTTTCTTTCCTATTTTCTTGGCTTCTTTGCCACTATCTAGACAATTTTGGAACTTTGTTCCCAACTAAAATGGTTTCAATAGTCTGATTGTGATCATACATTTTTACAAGGAATTTTTAAAATCTTTCCTCGAGTCCAGAAAGTCAAGGACTTAGATCTTTTTCTTCCCTTATCAATATTGCCATGAAATTGATAAATAAAGACCAACTCTTTATTTTTGTTTTTAACCCACGTAGATAATTCCCATCCATTAATCCATTTTGTGGACCAATAGCTGCCATTCTGATGGAAGCTGTCACTTCTTAACAATAGGCATTCTGTGACTATGTTGACAGCACTTTGGGTGAAGATCCTAACTGGTCTTAGATATACATAGGGAGAAATTTGCTCAGCCAGTGTCAGTCTTAAGCATGCGTATCAGAAGATCTTTCTAGAGCTGGGAATTTTCCCATGAAAGGGATTCAGTTAGGGAAGAGACACTTGTGCCAGAGTTTTACATTCTTCTTGAACACTGCTTAAGGAACTTAGATGCCATGTCCATTTGGATCTCTGTCTGCACAGAACTTTGTCATGCCAGTGCTTTGAAATGCATCTTGAAGAGAATTCACTAGCACAGAATGAAAGAGAGTGGAAGGGGTTGGTGGGGCTAACCAGGCCCAACCCCCCTGCCTAAACCAGGATACCTAGAGCCTCTTGCCCAGGATTCTATCTGGGTGTACTTTTAATGTCTTCAAAGATCCAGGCTCCACAATCTTTCTGGGCAGTCTGTGCCGTGGTTCAGTCACCCTGACAGTAAAGAAACATTTACTGATGTTCAAAGGCAATCTCCTGTATTTCAGTGTGTGCCCACTGCCTCTTGTCTTTTCCCTCAGCATCACTGAAAAGACACTGATTCCCTCCCCTTTGCACTATTGCTTCCATATGTATGTGTGATGCCATGTAGAGGTATGTCAAAAACCTCCCTGAAGCCCAGGCAGAAAATATTCCCTTCATCTACCAGTCAAGTTGATTCATCAGAGGAGTTTAAAGTGATGTTCAGCATGAAATTCCCCTGAAAAATCATGCTAACTACATTATTTGGTCATCTGTCATGTGCCTGGCAAGGATTTCCAGGAAGAGCTGCTTCATCAACTTCCTGGGGATAAAAAAGAGGCTGGCTGGTTTGTACTATGGCGAGTCCTCTTAATTGCCTTTTTTGAAGATGGGTGTCATTTGCTAACATCCACTCTTTAGCCTCTCTTGTCGTCTACATCTTAGCAAAACGCTTTTCCACTATGTCTGGCTAGGAAAAACTGTGCCAGCACAGAAAACATCTCCCATCGTGTTCTAGAAGTTTCACGGATGTCTGCCAAGTGTTTGGCAGGAAGAAAAGAAAAGTTGTCCAAAACAGCTTCCAATCGAATGTTCCTGTGATTGGAAAAGTCAGGAGAGTGCAAAGTACTGTTTTCTATCAGTTGGCAAGGTGCGCACACAATCCCAGTGTTGTACAGCTTGCTTCTTCACCTTCCCGAAGCTGCCGCTCTCGCCTGCTGCCGGAGCCCAAGAAGCGGCTTCTTCGCGCAAAGACGATTGTGCCGCTCACAGTGCTCTCCTTAGCGCGGCTTCTGCCGAAAGACGCCCGGCAGCGGCTCTTACCTCCGGAGAGCATCCTACCTTCGTCTTTAGCTCCTCTTCTCATCTACACCTCGGCAAAAAGCTTTTCCACTATGTCTGGCTAGGAAAAACTGTGCCAGCACAGAAAACATCTCCCATCGTGTTCTAGACGTTGCACGGATGTCTGCCAAGTGTTTGGCAGGAAGAAAAGAAAAGTTGTCCAAAACAGCTTCCAATCGAATGTTCCTGTGATTGGAAAAGTCAGGAGAGTGCAAAGGTACTGTTTTCTATCAGTTGGCAAGGTGCGCACACAATCCCAGTGTTGTACAGCTTGCTTCTTCACCTTCCCGAAGCTGCCGCTCTCGCCGGCTGCCGGAGCCCAAGAAGCGGCTTCTTCGCGCAAAGACGATTGTGCCTCTCACAGGGCTCTCCTTAGCGCGGCTTCTGCCGAAAGACGCCCGGCAGCGGCTCTTACCTCCGGAGAGCATCCTACCTTCGTCTTTAGCTCCTCTTCTCATCTACACCTCGGCAAAAAGCTTTTCCACTATGTCTGGCTAGGAAAAACTGTGCCAGTACAGAAAACATCTCCCATCGTGTTCTAGATGTAGCACGGATGTCTGCCAAGTGTTTGGCAGGAAGAAAAGAAAAGTTGTCCAAAACAGCTTCCAATCGAATGTTCCTGTGATTGGAAAAGTCAGGAGAGTGCAAAGGTACTGTTTTCTATCAGTTGGCAAGGTGCGCACACAATCCCAGTGTTGTACAGCTTGCTTCTTCACCTTCCCGAAGCTGCCGCTCTCGCCGGCTGCCGGAGCCCAAGAAGCGGCTTCTTCGCGCAAAGACGATTGTGCCGCTCACAGTGCTCTCCTTAGCGCGGCTTCTGCCGAAAGACGCCCGGCAGCGGCTCTTACCTCCGGAGAGCATCCTACCTTCGTCTTTAGCTCCTCTTCTCATCTACACCTCGGCAAAAAGCTTTTCCACTATGTCTGGCTAGGACAAACTGTGCCAGCACAGAAAACATCTCCCATCGTGTTCTAGAAGTTGCACGGATGTCTGCCAAGTGTTTGGCAGGAAGAAAAGAAAAGTTGTCCAAAACAGCTTCCAATCGAATGTTCCTGTGATTGGAAAAGTCAGGAGAGTGCAAAGGTACTGTTTTCTATCAGTTGGCAAGGTGCGCACACAATCCCAGTGTTGTACAGCTTGCTTCTTCACCTTCCCGAAGCTGCCGCTCTCGCCGGCTGCCGGAGCCGAAGAAGCGGCTTCTTCGCGCAAAGACGATTGTGCCGCTCACAGGCCTCTGCTTAGCGCGGCTTCTGCCGAAAGACACCCGGCAGCGGCTCTTACCTCCGGAGAGCATCCTACCTTCGTCTTTCGCGTCTTTTGTAGTCTACATCTTAGCAAAACGCTTTTCCACTATGTCTGGCTAGGAAAAACTGTGCCAGCACAGAAAACATCTCCCATCGTGTTCTAGAAGTTGCACGGATGTCTGCCAAGTGTTTGGCAGGAAGAAAAGAAAAGTTGTCCAAAACAGCTTCCAATCGAATGTTCCTGTGATTGGAAAAGTCAGGAGAGTGCAAAGGTACTGTTTTCTATCAGTTGGCAAGGTGCGCACACAATCCCAGTGTTGTACAGCTTGCTTCTTCACCTTCCCGAAGCTGCCGCTCTCGCCGGCTGCCGGAGCCCAAGAAGCGGCTTCTTCGCGCAAAGACGGTTGTGCCGCTCACAGGGCTCTCCTTAGCGCGGCTTCTGCCGAAAGACGCCCGGCAGCGGCTCTTACCTCCGGAGAGCATCCTACCTTCGTCTTTCGCGTCTTTTGTAGTCTACATCTTAGCAAAACGCTTTTCCACTATGTCTGGCTAGGAAAAACTGTGCCAGCACAGAAAACATCTCCCATCGTGTTCTAGAAGTTGCACGGATGTCTGCCAAGTGTTTGGCAGGAAGAAAAGAAAAGTTGTCCAAAACGCTTCCAAACAAATGTTCCTGTGATTGGAAAAGTCAGGAGAGTGCAAAGGTACTGTTTTCTATCAGTTGGCAAGGTGCGCACACAATCCCAGTGTTGTACAGCTTGCTTCTTCACCTTCCCGAAGCTGCCGCTCTCGCCGGCTGCCGGAGCCGAAGAAGCGGCTTCTTCGCGCAAAGACGATTGTGCCGCTCACAGTGCTCTCCTTAGCGCGGCTTCTGCCGAAAGACGCCCGGCAGCGGCTCTTACCTCCTGAGAGTGGCAGCTTCGGGAAGGTGAAGAAGCAAGCTGTACAACACTGGGATTGTGTGCGCACCTTGCCAACTGATAGAAAACAGTACCTTTGCACTCCTGACTTTTCCAATCACATGAACATTCGATTGGAAGCTGTTTTGGACAACTTTTCTTTTCTTCCTCCCAAACACTTGGCAGACATCCGTGCAACTTCTAGAAAACGATGGGAGATGTTTTCTGTGCTGGCACGGTTTTTCCTAGCCAGACATAGTGGAAAAGCGTTTTGCTAAGATGTAGACTAGAAAAGACGCGAAAGACGAAGGTAGGATGCTCTCCGGAGGTAAGAGCCGCTGCCGGGCGTCTTTCGGCAGAAGCCGCGCTAAGGAGAGCCCTGTGAGCGGCACAATCGTCTTTGCGCGAAGAAGCCGCTTCTTGGGCTCCGGCAGCCGGCGAGAGCGGCAGCTTCGGTAAGGTGAAGAAGCAAGCTGTACAACACTGGGATTGTGTGCGCACCTTGCCAACTGATAGAAAACAGTACCTTTGCACTCTCCTGACTTTTCCAATCACAGGAACATTCGATTGGAAGCTGTTTTGGACAACTTTTCTTTTCTTCCTGCCAAACACTTGGCAGACATCCGTGCAACTTCTAGAACACGATGGGAGATGTTTTCTGTGCTGGCACAGTTTTTCCTAGCCAGACATAGTGGAAAAGCTTTTTGCCGAGGTGTAGATGAGAAGAGGAGCTAAAGACGAAGGTAGGATGTTCTCCGGAGGTAAGAGCCGCTGCCGGGCGTCTTTCGGCAGAAGCCGCGCTAAGGAGAGCACTGTGAGCGGCACAATCGTCTTTGCGCGAAGAAGCCGCTTCTTGGGCTCCGGCAGCCGGCGAGAGCGGCAGCTTCGGGAAGGTGAAGAAGCAAGCTGTACAACACTGGGATTGTGTGCGCACCTTGCCAACTGATAGAAAACAGTACCTTTGCACTCTCCTGACTTTTCCAATCACAGGAACATTCGATTGGAAGCTGTTTTGGACAACTTTTCTTTTCTTCCTGCCAAACACTTGGCAGACATCCGTGCAACTTCTAGAACACGATGGGAGATGTTTTCTGTGCTGGCACAGTTTTTCCTAGCCAGACATAGTGGAAAAGCGTTTTGCTAAGATGTAGACGACAAGAGAGGCTAAAGAGTGGATGTTAGCAAATGACACCCATCTTCAAAAAAGGCAATTAAGAGGACTCGCCATAGTACAAACCAGCCAGCCTCTTTTTTATCCCCAGGAAGTTGATGAAGCAGCTCTTCCTGGAAATCCTTGCCAGGCACATGACAGATGACCAAATAATGTAGTTAGCATGATTTTTCAGGGGAATTTCATGCTGAACATCACTTTAAACTCCTCTGATGAATCAACTTGACTGGTAGATGAAGGGAATATTATCTGCCTGGGCTTCAGGGAGGTTTTTGACATACCTCTACATGGCATCACACATACATATGGAAGCAATAGTGCAAAGGGGAGGGAATCAGTGTCTTTTCAGTGATGCTGAGGGAAAAGACAAGAGGCAGTGGGCACACACTGAAATACAGGAGATTGCCTTTGAACATCAGTAAATGTTTCTTTACTGTCAGGGTGACTGAACCACGGCACAGACTGCCCAGAAAGATTGTGGAGCCTGGATCTTTGAAGACATTAAAAGTACACCCAGATAGAATCCTGGGCAAGAGGCTCTAGGTATCCTGGTTTAGGCAGGGGGGTTGGGCCTGGTTAGCCCCACCAACCCCTTCCACTCTCTTTCATTCTGTGCTAGTGAATTCTCTTCAAGATGCATTTCAAAGCGCTGGCATGACAAAGTTCTGTGCAGACAGAGATCCAAATGGACATGGCATCTAAGTTCCTTAAGCAGTGTTCAAGAAGAATGTAAAACTCTGGCACAAGTGTCTCTTCCCTAACTGAATCCCTTTCATGGGAAAATTCCCAGCTCTAGAAAGATCTTCTGATACGCATGCTTAAGACTGACACTGGCTGAGCAAATTTCTCCCTATGTATATCTAAGACCAGTTAGGATCTTCACCCAAAGTGCTGTCAACATAGTCACAGAATGCCTATTGTTAAGAAGTGACAGCTTCCATCAGAATGGCAGCTATTGGTCCACAAAATGGATTAATGGATGGGAATTATCTACGTGGGTTAAAAACAAAAATAAAGAGTTGGTCTTTATTTATCAATTTCATGGCAATATTGATAAGGGAAGAAAAAGATCTAAGTCCTTGACTTTCTGGACTCGAGGAAAGATTTTAAAAATTCCTTGTAAAAATGTATGATCACAATCAGACTATTGAAACCATTTTAGTTGGGAACAAAGTTCCAAAATTGTCTAGATAGTGGCAAAGAAGCCAAGAAAATAGGAAAGAAACAAAAAGAGAGCAAAAGAGTCAGCTTCAGTGTACAAGCTCGTTCTAGAAGTAGTCTGCTGGGAAAAGGAACCCCCAGCTAAATTTCCAATGTATTCCTGCGCTTGATTCAGTAACTGGTCAATGTAAAAACCAATCCTTTTGTACAACTTCTTCCAGCAACAAAAACTCCAACAGGTTGACACTACCATCATGCCTGTTCCAGACATATTTAAAAGAGAAATGATGATTTTCTTGAAAACCTACTTACATAAAAGTTGCAAGATGGTGGAGGGATTCCCACATCCTCCTTCCTCCATCTGGCTTGAAAGTATATTTGATAAAATATGCAACAAAGCACATGATTTATAAGGGAGAGTCAAATGGATGATTTGGGAATCGATCTCTTGTTGATAGTAAACTTCATATCCACTCGGTGTGACCTTTTTAAAACAAAATGTGGAGCTGAGGCATGAATCTGCCACAACAATTGTAAAGCAAACATACACACTCCCCTTCATATGCCCCCCCCTCCACACACACCTAGGCACACACAGAGATCAGCATAGCAGATCATGAACACCTTGGAAAAGACTGAAATGCTAAATGCCTCTCTTGATGGGCAAAAGAGCTGGTGCAGTAATTCAAATGCCTGGTACAAAAATTCTGTTTAATATTTAGCTCCTATTTAAAACACAGCTTTTCATTTCATTCTATTTACAGAATATTTTCATTTCATTTGTTTCTTTAAAATTACTTAGTTCTCACCTGTTGTATGTCTAGGAATATTTTCTTCCAAAAATAGAAAAAAATAGATGATATCTTTTCAGCAGAAAACATTGGTTGATACAATTTTAAACCATCATGATATGGAAGAATTCTTCTGTCCCTCTCGAAGGTGGAAGAAGCATTTGGATCACAGATCATCTACAATGAAATACTTGACATGTTTAAGATGCTTTCAATCAATTTTGATTGTCAATTGCTTATTTGTTGTAAACAGTAATTTTTCAGTGAAGGGAAAGTGTGTGTGGTATATCTACATGATATGTTCAAAGGCAGTTCCTACTAATGGCCAGGCTGAATTCCAGTAAATAATGTCCCGAATGATATTTTGCCGCCTTCTTTGGCACTTCATGAAATCTTACCCCGATGAAGTGCTGAAACACAGAGATTTTCTCTTAGAGAGTGTCTCATGTTGTAACCTATCCCATGGATTTTATGCTGTAATTCTTATCTCTTTTAAAATTTACTATCTTCTGTACAGTTTTCATGAAACTTTCTGTTACAGTAGTGAATAGCACAGATAAATGTCATTTTGTACAACTTTGAATTTACCCCAAGAGCTGAGAGAAAACTTGATCCTATACTTCAATCCGAGTTTCTTCTATAGTCCAACTTTGTTTCTCTACCATCAAGCTTCTCCTTTGTTGCTGCTCCAAGCCCCGTCCAGGGTGACCTTGAATACTTTCAGGGATGGGACACCCACAACTTCTCTGGGCAACCTGTTCCAGTGTTCCAGCACTCCCACAGTAAAAAAGGCCTTCCTTTCATCTAATATGTGTAGGAAATCATAAATCTAGGCATAGAAGCTTGGAGTGCAAATTTGAAATTCTTTGGATTTGAAGCACATTTTATATGAATACTGACTTACAGATGACTAAAAGATGTTGATGGGCATTTGAGCTGACAAGTTTTGAAAAAGTGCACGGAAATTAAAATTGAAACCACTAAAATTAAAAACTCCTTGCCATTTTCTTTTTCCTCTCCTATTCAAAATTGCATATGTCAGATATCAGTGCTTCATGCAAACCTCTCAGATGCTCTCAGAGAAAAAGCTTTTCTTTCAGACTAAGTTGCGGTTGACGTAGAACACTAGCAGGAGTGAAAGATTTTCTGGGCATCGGGGCAGCCCGTTCTCCTTGGATTTGTGTGCAGAATGCATTTTATCCAAACTGGAAAATAGATCCCAGCTCTGTTCTATTCATCATCCTTACTTCATCAGGCCAGAAGATTCTGTGAAAAGTAGCCTGTGGACCTTGAAGACAGCGCATGTGAACCAGATGAGAGGTGATAGAGAAGTTGAGGGAGAGAAGAAAGAGGATGAGGCTGAAACCAGAAAGTATTTCTCCACGTGATCATGGAAGATTGCAGGAGCCACTTGGTACTATCAAACCAGCCCAACTTGGCACTGGTGCCGCCATGGGTCTGGTCACCATCCTGCCTATCGTAGCTTTTCACGAGCCAGCCGGTCACTCCCAGCCATAGGCCCCCAGACAAAAACCTCGGCCCGTTTCCCTGGAAAACAAAAGTAAGCTGCCCTGCTTCTGGATGGCAGATTGTAGGACGCACTTGTTACTATCAAACCCGCCCGACTTGGCACTGGTGCCACCACTGGTCTGGGAACCATCCTGCGTATCGTGGATTCTAAAGAGCCAGCCGGCCACTCCCACCACAGGCACCCAAACACAAACAACGGCGCTTTTCCCTGGAAAACAAAACTCGCCTGCCAACTTTTTGATGGCAGATTGCAGGAGCCACTTGGTACTATCAAACCAGCCCAACTTGGCACTGCTGCCACCATGGGTCTGGTCACCATCCTGCCTATCGTAGCTTTTCAGGAGCCAGCCGGTCACTCCCAGCCATAGGCCCCCAGACAAAAACCTCGGCCCGTTTCCCTGGCAAACAAAAGTAAGCTGCCCCGCTTCTGGATGGCAGATTGCAGGATCCACTTGGTACTATCAAACCAGCCCGACTTGGCACTGGTGCCACGACAAGTCTGGGAACCATCCTGCGTATCGTGGATTCTAAGGAGCCAGCCGGCCACTCCCAGCCACAGGCCCCCAAACACAAACAACGGCGCTTTTCCCTGGAAAACAAAACTCGCCTACCAACGTTTTGATGGCAGATTGCAGGAGCCACTTGGTACTATCAAATCAGCCCAACTTGGCACTGGCGCCACCATGGGTCTGGCCACCATCCTTCCTATCGTAACTTTTCAGGAGCCAGCCGGTCACTCCCAGCCATAGGCCCCCAGACACAAAGCTCGGCCCGTTTCCCTGGCAAAGAAAATTAAGCTGCCCCGCTTCTGGATGGCAGATTGCAGGAGCCACTTGGTACTATCAAACCAGCCCGACTTGGCACTGGTGCCACCTCTGGTCTGGGAACCATCCTGCGTATCGTGGATTCTAAGGAGCCAGTCGGCCACTCCCAGCCACAGGCCCCCAAACACAAACAACGGCCCGTTTCCGTGGCAAACAAAAGTAAGCTGCCCCGCTTCTGGATGGCAGATTGCAGGAGCCACTTGGTACTATCAAACCAGCCCGACTTGGCACTGGTGCCACCTCTGGTCTGGGAACCATCCTGCGTATCGTGGTTTCTAAGGAGCCAGCCGGCCACTCCCAACCACAGGCCCCCAAACACAAACAACGGCGCTTTTCCCTGGAAAACAAAACTCGCCTGCCAACTTCTTGATGGCAGATTGCAGGAGCCACTTGGTACTATCAAACCAGCCCAACTTGGCACTGGTGCCACCATGGGTCTGGTCACCATCCTGCCTATCGTAGCTTTCAGGAGCCAGCCGGTCACTGCCTGCCATAGGCCCCGAGACACAAACCTCGGCCCGTTTCCCTGGCAAACAAAAGTAAGCTGCCCCGCTTCTGGATGGCAGATTGCAGGAGCCACTTGGTACTATCAAACCAGCCCGACTTGGCACTGGTGCCACCTCTGGTCTGGGAACCATGCTGCTTATCGTGGATTTTATGGAGCCAGCCGGTCAGTCCCAGCCATAGGCCCCCAAACACAAACAACGATCCGTTTCCCTGGCAAACAAAAGTAAGCTGCCCCGCTTCTGGATGGCAGATTGCAGGAACCACTTGGTAGTATCAAACCAGCCCAACTTGGCACTGGTGGCACCTCTTGTCTGGGAACCATGCTGCGTATCGTGGTTTCTAAGGAGCCAGCCGGCCACTCCCAACCATAGACCCCCAGACACAAACCTCGGCCCGTTTCCCTGGAAAACAAAAGTAAGCTACCCCGATTCTGGATGGCAGATTGCAGGAGCCACTTGGTACTATCAAATCAGCCCAACTTGGCACTGGTGCCACCATGGGTCTGGTAAACATCCTGCCTATCGTAGCTTTTCAGGAGCCAGCCGGCCACTCTCAGCCATATGCCCCCAAAAACAAACCACGGCCCTTTTCTCTGGCAAACAAAACTCAACTGCCCCTCTTCTGGATGGCAAATTTTAGGACGCACTTTGTACTACGAAAACCGCCCGACGTGGCACTGGTGCCACCTTGTGTCAGGGAACCATCCTGCATATCGAGCTTTTTAAGGAGCCAGCCGGCCACGCCCAGCCATAAACCCCCAAAAACAAACCACGGACCATTTCTCTTGGAAACAAAAATCCGCTGCCCCGCGTCTGTATGGCAGATTGCAGGAGCCACTTTGCACCATCAAACCAGCCCGACTTGGCACTGGTGCCACCTTGGGTCTGGGAACAATCCTGCATATCGTGGATTCTAAGGAGCCAGCCGGCCACTCCCAGCCACAGGCCCCCAAACACAAACAACGGCGCTTTTCCCTGGAAAACAAAATTCGCCTGCCAAATTTTGATGGCAGATTGCAGGAGCCACTTGGTACTATCAAATCATCCCAACTTGGCACTGGTGCCACCATGGGTCTGGGAACCATCCTGCCTATTGTAGCATTTCAGGAGCCAGCCGGTCACTCCCAGCCATAGGCCCCCAGACACAAACCTCGGACCGTTTCCCTGGCAAACAAAATTAAGCTGCCCCGATTCTGGATGGCAGATTGCAGGAGCCACTTGGTTGTGTCAAACCAGCCCGACTTGGCACTGGTGCCACCTTGGGTCTGGGAACCATCCTGCGTATCGTGGGTTCTAAGCAGCCACCCGGCCACTCTGAGCCACAGGCCCCCAAACAAAAACTACGGCGCTTTTCCCTGGAAAACAAAACTCGCCTGCCAACTTTTTGATGGCAGATTGCAGGAGCCACTTGGTACTATCAAACCAGCCCAACTTGGCACTGGTGCCACCTCTGGTCTGGTCACCATCCTGCCTATCGTAGCTTTTCAGGAGCCAGCCGGTCACTCCCAGCCATAGACCCCCAGACACAAACCTCGGCCCGTTTCCCTGGCAAACAAAAGTAAGCTGCCCCGCTTTTGGATGGCAGATTGCAGGAGCCACGTTGCACCATCAAACCAGCCCCACTTGGCACTGGTGCCACCTTGGGTCTGGGAACAAGTTGGGCTGGTTTGATAGTACCAAGTGGCCCCTGCAATCTGCCATCCAGAAGCGGGACAGCTTACTTTTGTTTCCCAGGGAAACGGGCCGAGGTATTTGTCTGGGGCCCTATGGCTGGGAGTGACCGGCTGACTACTGAAAAGCTACGATAGGCAGGATGGTTACCAGACTCATGGTGCCACCAGTGCCAAGTCGGGCTGGTTTGATAATACTAAATAGCTCCTGCAATCTGCCATCCAGACGCGGGGCAGCGGATTTTTGTTTGCTGGAGAAAAGTTCCGTGGTTTTTTTTTTGGGGGTATATGACTGGACGTGGCCGGCTGGCTCCTTAAAAAGCTCTATACACAGGATTGTTCCCTGACCCAAGGTGGCATCAGTGCCAAGTCGGGCTGTTTTCGTAGTACCAAGTGCGTCCTGCAATTTGCCATCCAGAAGCGGGGCAGCCTACTTTTGTTTGCCAGGGAAACGTGCCGAGGTATTTGTCTGGGGGCCTATGGCTGGGAGTGAGCGGCTGGCTCCTGAAAAGCTACGATAGGCAGGATGGTGACCAGACCCATGGTGGCACCAGTGCCAAGTTGGGCTGGTTTGATAGTACCAAGTGGCTCCTGCAATCTGCCATCAAGAAGTTGGCAGGCGAGTTTTGTTTTCCAGGGAAAAGCGCCGTTGTTTTTGTTTAGAGGCCTGTGGCTGGGAGTGGCCGCCTGTCCTCGTAGAATCTACGTTACGCAGCATGGTTCCCAGAGCCAAGGTGGCACCAGGGCCAAGTCGGGCTGGTTTGTAAGTACCAAGTGCATCCAGCAATCTGCCATCCAAAAGCGGGGCAGCTTACTTTTGTTTGCCAGGGAAACGGGCCGAGGTTTGTGTCCGGGGGCCTATGGCAGGGAGTGACCGGCTGGCTCCTGAAAAGCTACGATAGGCAGGATGTTTACCAGACCCATGGTGGCACCAGTGCCAAGTTGGGCTGATTTGATAGTACCAAGTGGCTCCTGCAATCTGCCATCCAGAATCGGGGTAACTTACTTTTGTTTTCCAGGGAAACGGGCCGAGGTTTTTGTCTGGGGGTCTATGGCTGGGAGTGACCGGCTGGCTCCTGAAAAGCTACGATAGGCAGGATGGTTCCCAGACCAGAGGTGGCACCAGTGCCAAGTTGGGCTGGTTTGATAGTACCAAGTGGCTCCTGCAGTCTGCCATCAAAAAGTTGGCAGGCGAGTTTTGTTTTCCAGGGAAAAGCGCCGTTGTTTGTGTTTGGGGGCCTGTGGCTCAGAGTGGCCGGGTGGCTGCTTAGAATCCACGTTACGCAGGATGGTTCCCAGACCCAAGGTGGCACCAGTGCCAAGTCGGGCTGGTTTGACACAACCAAGTGGCTCCTGCAATCTGCCATCCAGAATCGGGGCAGCTTAATTTTGTTTGCCAGGGAAACGGTCCGAGGTTTGTGTCTGGGGGCCTATGGCTGGGAGTGACCGGCTGGCTCCTGAAATGCTACAATAGGCAGGATGGTTCCCAGACCCATAGTGGCACCAGTGCCAAGTTGGGATGATTTGAACGTACCAAGTGGCTCCTGCAATCTGCCATCAAAATGCTGGCAGGCGAATTTTGTTTTCCAGGGAAAAGCGCCGTTGTTTTTGTTTGGGGGCCTGTGGCAGGGAGTGGCCGGCTGGCTCCTTAGAATCCACGATATGCAGGATTGTTCCCAGACCCAAGGTGGCACCAGTGCCAAGTCGGGCTAGTTTGATGGTGCAAAGTGGCTCCTGCAATCTGCCATCCAGACGCGGGGCAGCGGATTTTTGTTTCCAAGAGATATGGTCCGTGGTTTGTTTTTGGGGGTGTATGGCTGGGCGTGGCCGGCTGGCTCCTTAAAAAGCTCGATATGCAGGATGGTTCCCTGACACAAGGTGGCACCAGTGCCACGTCGGGCGGTTTTCGTAGTACAAAGTGCGTCCTAAAATTTGCCATCCAGAAGAGGGGCAGTTGAGTTTTGTTTGCCAGAGAAAAGGGCCGTGGTTTGTTTTTGGGGCATATGGCTGAGAGTGGCCGGCTGGCCCCTGAAAATCCACGATAGGCAGGATGGTTCCCAGACCAGAGGTGTCACCAGTGCCAAGTCGGGCTGGTTTGATAGTACTAAGTAGCTCCTGCAATCTGCCATGCAGAAGCGGGGCAGCTTACTTTTGTTTGCCAGGGAAACGGGCCGAGGTTTGTGTCTGGGGGCCTATGGCTGGGAGTGACCGGCTGGCTCCTGAAAAGCTACGATAGGCAGGATGGTGACCAGACCCATGGTGGCACCAGTGCCAAGTTGGGCTGGTTTGATAGTACCAAGTGGCTCCTGCAATCTGCCATCAAAAAGTTGGCAGGCGAGTTTTGTTTTCCAGGGAAAAGCGCCGTTGTTTGTGTTTGGGTGCCTGTGGCTGGGAGTGGCCAGCTGGCTCCTTAGAACCCACGATACGCAGCATGGTTCCCAGACCTGAGTTGGCACCAGTGCCAAGTTGGGCTGGTTTGATGGTACCAAGTGGCTCCTGCAATCTGCCATCCAGAAGCAGGGCAGCTTACTTTTGTTTGCCAGGGAAACGGGCCGAAATATTTGTCTGGGGGCCTCTGGCTGGGGGTGGCTGGCTGGCTCCTGAAAAGCTACGATAGGCAGGATGGTGACCAGACCCATGGTGGCACCAGTGCCAAGTTGGGCTGGTTTGATAATACCAAGTGGCTCCTGCAATCTGCCATCAAAAGTTTGGCAGGCGAGTTTTGTTTTCCAGGGAAAAGCACCGTTGTGTGTGTTTTGGGGCCTGTGGCTGGGAGTGGCCAGCTGGCTCCTTAGAATCCACGATACGCAGGATGGTTCCCAGACCCAAGGTGGCATCAGTGCCAAGTCGGGCTGGTTTGTTAGTACCAAGTGGTTCCTGCAATCTGCCATCCAGAAGCGGGGCAGCTGAATTTTGTTTGCCAGAGAAAAAGGCTGTTTTTTGTGTTTCGGGGCCTGTGGCTGGCAGTGGCCGGCTGGCTCCTGAAAATCCATGATACGCAGCATGGTTCCCAGACCCAAGGTGGCATCAGTGCCAAGTAGGGCTGGTTTTATAGTACCCAGTGGCTCCTGCAATCTCCCATCCAGAAGCGGGGCAGCTGAGTTTTGTTTGCCTGTGAAACGGGCCGTTGTTTTTAATTGGGGTCTGTGGCCGAGAGTGTTCGGCTGGCTCCTGATAACCCACAATACGCAGGATGGTTCCCAGACCCAAGGTGGCACCAGTGCCAAGTCGGGCTGGTTTGATAGTACCAAGTGGCTCCTGCAATCTGCCATCCAGAAGCGGTGCAGTTGAGTTTTGTTTGCCAGAGAAAAGGGCCGTGGGTTGTGTTTGGGGGCATATGGCTGGGAGTGGCCGGCTGTCTCATTAAAAAGATCGATACGCAGGATGGTTCCCAGACCCAAGAGGGCACCAGTGCCAAGTCGGGCTGTTTTTATAGTACCAAGTGCGTCCTGCAATTTGCCATCCAGAAGAGGGGCAGTTGAGTTTTGTTTGCCAGAGAATAGCGCCGTTGTTTGTGTTTGGGGGCTTGTGGCTCGTAGTGGCCGACTGGCGCCTTAGAATCTGTGTTACGCAGCATGGTTCCCAGACCCAAGGTGGCACCAGTGCCAAGTTGGGCTGGTTTGATAGTACCAAGTGGCTCATGCAATCGGCCATCCAGAAGCGGGGTAGCTTACTTTTGTTTGCCAGGGAAACGGGCCGAGGTTTGTGACTGGGGACCTATGGCTGGGAGTGACCGGCTGGCTCCTGGAAAGCTACGATAGGCAGGATGGTGACCAGACCCATGGTGGCACCAGTGCCAAGTTGGGCTGGTTTGATAGTACCAAGTGGCTCCTGCAATCTGCCATCAAAAAGTTGGCAGGCGAGTTTTGTTTTCCAGGGAAAAGCGACATTGTTTGTATTTGGGGGCCTGTGGCTGGGAGTGACCGGCTGGCTCCTTTGAACCCACGATACGCAGGATGGTTCCCAGACCCAAGGTGGCACCAGTGCCAAGTTTTGCTGGTTTGATAGTACCAAGTGCGTCCTGCAATCTGCCATCCAGAAGCGGGGCAGCTTAATTTTGTTTGCCAGGGAAACGGGCCGTGGGTTTTGTTTGGGGGCATATAGCTGAGAGTGGCCGGCTGGCTCCTGAAAATCCACGCTAGGCAGCATGGTTCCCAGATGCAATGTGGCACCAGTGCCAAGTCGGGCTGGTTTGATGGTGCAAAGTGGCTCCTGCAATCTGCCATCCAGAAGCGAGGCAGCTGATTTTTGTTTGCCAGAGGAAAATTCCGTGGATTGTTTTTGGGGGCATATTGCTGGGAGTGGCCGGCTGGCTCCTTAAAATGCTCGATACGCATGATGGTTCCCAGGCCCAAGGTGTCACCACTACCAAGTCGGCCTGCGGTTTTAGTATCAAGTTCATCCTGCAATTTGCCATCCAGAAGAGGGGCAGTTGAGTTTTGTTTGCGAGAGAAACGGGCCGAGGTTTCTGTTTGGGGACATATGGCTGAGAGTGGCCGGCTGGCCCCTGAATATCCACGATACAGAGCATGGTTCCCAGATCCAAGGTGGCACCAGTGCCAAGTCGGGCTGGTTTGATAGTACCAAGTGTCTCCTGCAATCTGCCATCCAGAAGCAGGGCAGCTTACTTTTGTTTGCCAGAGAAATAGGCCTAGGTTTTTGTTTGGGGGCCTGTGGCTAGGAGTGGCCGGCTGGCTCCTTAGAATCCACGATACGCAGGATGGTTCCCAGACCCAAGGTGGCACCAGTGCCAAGTCGGGCTGGTTTGATTACACCAAGTGCCTCCTGCAATCTCCCATCCAGAAGCGGGGCAGCTGAGTTTTGTTTGCCTGTGAAACGGGCCGTTGTTTTTAATTGGGGTCTGTGGCCGAGAGTGTTCGGCTGGCTCCTGACAACCCACAATACGCAGGATGGTTCCCAGACCCAAGGTGGCACCAGTGCCAAGTCGGGCTGGTTTGATAGTACCAAGTGGCTCCTGCAATCTGCCATCCAGAAGCGGTGCAGTTGAGTTTTGTTTGCCAGAGAAAAGGGCCGTGGGTTGTGTTTGGGGGCATATGGCTGGGAGTGGCCGGCTGTCTCATTAAAAAGATCGATACGCAGGATGGTTCCCAGACCCAAGGGGGCACCAGTGCCAAGTTGGGCTGTTTTTATAGTACCAAGTGCGTCCTGCAATTTGCCATCCAGAAGAGGGGCAGTTGAGTTTTGTTTGCCAGAGAATAGCGCCGTTGTTTGTGTTTGGGGGCTTGTGGCTCGTAGTGGCCGACTGGCGCCTTAGAATCTGTGTTACGCAGCATGGTTCCCAGACCCAAGGTGGCACCAGTGCCAAGTTGGGCTGGTTTGATAGTACCAAGTGGCTCCTGCAATCTGCCATCCAGAAGCGGGGTAGCTTACTTTTGTTTGCCAGGGAAACGGGCCGAGGTTTGTGACTGGGGACCTATGGCTGGGAGTGTCCGGCTGGCTCCTGGAAAGCTACAATAGGCAGGATGGTTACCAGACCCATGGTGGCACCAGTGCCAAGTTGGGCTGGTTTGATAGTACCAAGTGGCTCCTGCAATCTGCCATCAAAAAGTTGGCAGGCGAGTTTTGTTTTCCAGGGAAAAGCGACATTGTTTGTATTTGGGGGCCTGTGGCTGGGAGTGACCGGCTGGCTCCTTTGAACCCACGATACGCAGGATGGTTCCCAGACCCAAGGTGGCACCAGTGCCAAGTTTTGCTGGTTTGATACTACCAAGTGCGTCCTGCAATCTGCCATCCAGAAGCGGGGCAGCTTAATTTTGTTTGCCAGGGAAACGGGCCGTGGGTTTTGTTTGGGGGCATATAGCTGAGAGTGGCCGGCTGGCTCCTGAAAATCCACGCTAGGCAGCATGGTTCCCAGATGCAATGTGGCACCAGTGCCAAGTCGGGCTGGTTTGATGGTGCAAAGTGGCTCCTGCAATCTGCCATCCAGAAGCGAGGCAGCTGATTTTTGTTTGCCAGAGGAAAATTCCGTGGATTGTTTTTGGGGGCATATTGCTGGGAGTGGCCGGCTGGCTCCTTAAAATGCTCGATACGCATGATGGTTCCCAGGCCCAAGGTGTCACCACTACCAAGTCGGCCTGCGGTTTTAGTATCAAGTTCATCCTGCAATTTGCCATCCAGAAGAGGGGCAGTTGAGTTTTGTTTGCCAGAGAAACGGGCCGAGGTTTCTGTTTGGGGACATATGGCTGAGAGTGGCCGGCTGGCCCCTGAATATCCACGATACAGAGCATGGTTCCCAGATCCAAGGTGGCACCAGTGCCAAGTTGGGCTGGTTTGATAGTACCAAGTGTCTCCTGCAATCTGCCATCCAGAAGCAGGGCAGCTTACTTTTGTTTGCCAGAGAAATAGGCCTAGGTTTTTGTTTGGGGGCCTGTGGCTAGGAGTGGCCGGCTGGCTCCTTAGAATCCACGATACGCAGGATGGTTCCCAGACCCAAGGTGGCACCAGTGCCAAGTCGGGCTGGTTTGATAGTACCAAGTGGCTCCTGCAAACTCCATCAAAAAGTTGGCAGGCGTGTTTTGTTTTCCAGGGAACAGCGCCGTTGATTTTGTTTGGGGGCCTGTGGCTGGGAGTGGCCGGCTGGCTCCTTAGAATCCACGATACGCAGGATGGTTCCCAGACCCAAGGTGGCACCAGTGCCAAGTCGGGCTGGTTTGATTACACCAAGTGGCTCCTGCAATCTGCCATCCAGAAGTGAGGCAGCTAAGTTTTGTTTGCGAGAAAAAAGGGCCGTGGTTTTTGTTGGGGGCCTGTGGCTGGGAGTAGCCGGCTGGCTCCTTAAAATCCACGATAGGCAGGATGGTTCCCAGACCCAAGGTGGCACCAGTGCCAAGTCGGGCTGGTTTGATAGTACCAAGTGGCTCCTGCAATCTGCCATCCAGAAGCGGGGCAGCTGAGTTTTGTTTGCCAGAGAAAAAGGCTGTGGTTTGTGTTTGGGGGCCTGTGGCTGGCAGTGGCCGGCTGGCTCCTGAAAATCCACGATACGCAGCATGGTTCCCAGACCCAAGGTGGCACCAGTGCCAAGTGGGGCTCGTTTGACAGTGTCAAGTGCCTCCTGCAATCTCCCATCCAGAAGCGGGGCAGCTGAGTTTTTTTTGCCAGGGAAACGGACCTTTGTTTTTGATTGGGCTCTGTGGCCGAGAGTGGTTGGCTGTCTCCTGACAATCCACAATACGCAGGATGGTTCCCAGACCCAAGGTGGCACCAGTGCCAAGTCGGGCTGGTTTGATAGTACCAAGTGTCTCCTGCAATCTGCCATCCAGAAGCAGGGCAGCTGAGTTTTGTTTGCCAGAGAAAAGGGCCGTGGGTTGTGTTTGGGGGCATATGGCTGGGAGTGGCCACCTGGCTCCTTAAAATGCACGATACGCCGCATGGTAACCAGACGCAAGGTGGCACCAGTGCCAAGTCAGGCTGTTTTTGTAGTACCCAGTGGCTCCTGCAATTTGCCATCCAGAAGCGGGGCAGTTGAATTTTGTTTGCTAGAGAAAAGGGCTGTGGTTTGTGTTTGGGGGCCTATGGCTGAGAGTGGCCGGCTGGCCCCTGAAAATCAACGATAGGCAGGATGGTTCCCAGATCCAAGGTGGCACCAGTGCCAAGTAAGGCTGGTTGTATGGTTCAAAGTAACTCCTGCAATCTGCCATCCAGAAGCGGGACAGCTGAGTTTTTTTTGCCAGAGAAAAGGTCCATGGTTTCTTTTTGGGGCATACGGCTGGGAATTGCCGGCTGGCTCCTTAAAATGCTCGATACGCAGGATGGTTCCCAGAGCCAAGGTGGCACCACTGCCAAGTCGGGCTCTTTTTGTAGTACCAAGTGCGTCCTGCAATTTGCCATCCAGAAGAGGGGCAGTTGAGTTTTGTTTGCCAGAGAAAAGGGCCGTTGTTTGTGTTTGGGGGCCTGTGGCTGGGAGTGTTCGGCTGGTTCCTGAATATGTACGATACGCAGGATTGTTCCCAGATCCAAGGTGGCAGCAGTGCCATGTTGTGCTGGTGTGATAGTCCCAAGTGGCTCCTGCAATCTGCCATCCAGAAGTGGGGCAGTTGAGTTTTGTTTGCCAGAGAAAAGGTCCGTGGTTTGTTTTTGGGGGCATATGGCTGAGAGTGGCCGGCTGGCCCCTGAATATCCACGATACAGGGCATGGTTCCCAGATCCAAGGTGGCACCAGTGCCAAGTTGGGCTGGTTTGATAGTACCAAGTGTCTCCTGCAATCTGCCATCCAGAAGCAGGGCAGCTTACTTTTGTTTGCCAGAGAAATAGGCCTAGGTTTTTGTTTGGGGGCCTGTGGCTAGGAGTGGCCGGCTGGCTCCTTAGAATCCACGATACGCAGGATGGTTCCCAGACCCAAGGTGGCACCAGTGCCAAGTCGGGCTGGTTTGATAGTACCAAGTGGCTCCTGCAAACTCCATCAAAAAGTTGGCAGGCGTGTTTTGTTTTCCAGGGAACAGCGCCGTTGATTTTGTTTGGGGGCCTGTGGCTGGGAGTGGCCGGCTGGCTCCTTAGAATCCACGATACGCAGGATGGTTCCCAGACCCAAGGTGGCACCAGTGCCAAGTCGGGCTGGTTTGATTACACCAAGTGGCTCCTGCAATCTGCCATCCAGAAGTGAGGCAGCTAAGTTTTGTTTGCGAGAAAAAAGGGCCGTGGATTTTGTTGGGGGCCTGTGGCTGGCAGTGGCCGGCTGGCTCCTGAAAATCCACGATACGCAGCATGGTTCCCAGACCCAAGGTGGCACCAGTGCCAAGTGGGGCTCGTTTGACAGTGTCAAGTGCCTCCTGCAATCTCCCATCCAGAAGCGGGGCAGCTGAGTTTTTTTTGCCAGGGAAACGGACCTTTGTTTTTGATTGGGCTCTGTGGCCGAGAGTGGTTGGCTGTCTCCTGACAATCCACAATACGCAGGATGGTTCCCAGACCCAAGGTGGCACCAGTGCCAAGTCGGGCTGGTTTGATAGTACCAAGTGTCTCCTGCAATCTGCCATCCAGAAGCGGGGCAGCTGAGTTTTGTTTGCCAGAGAAAAGGGCCGTGGGTTGTGTTTGGGGGCATATGGCTGGGAGTGGCCACCTGGCTCCTTAAAATGCACGATACGCCGCATGGTAACCAGACGCAAGGTGGCACCAGTGCCAAGTCAGGCTGTTTTTGTAGTACCCAGTGGCTCCTGCAATTTGCCATCCAGAAGCGGGGCAGTTGAATTTTGTTTGCTAGAGAAAAGGGCTGTGGTTTGTGTTTGGGGGCCTATGGCTGAGAGTGGCCGGCTGGCCCCTGAAAATCAACGATAGGCAGGATGGTTCCCAGATCCAAGGTGGCACCAGTGCCAAGTAAGGCTGGTTGTATGGTTCAAAGTAACTCCTGCAATCTGCCATCCAGAAGCGGGACAGCTGAGTTTTTTTTGCCAGAGAAAAGGTCCATGGTTTCTTTTTGGGGCATACGGCTGGGAATTGCCGGCTGGCTCCTTAAAATGCTCGATACGCAGGATGGTTCCCAGAGCCAAGGTGGCACCACTGCCAAGTCGGGCTCTTTTTGTAGTACCAAGTGCGTCCTGCAATTTGCCATCCAGAAGAGGGGCAGTTGAGTTTTGTTTGCCAGAGAAAAGGGCCGTTGTTTGTGTTTGGGGGCCTGTGGCTGGGAGTGTTCGGCTGGTTCCTGAATATGTACGATACGCAGGATTGTTCCCAGATCCAAGGTGGCAGCAGTGCCATGTTGTGCTGGTGTGATAGTCCCAAGTGGCTCCTGCAATCTGCCATCCAGAAGTGGGGCAGCTGATTTTTGTTTGCCAGAGAAAAGGTCCGTGGTTTGTTTTTGGGGGCATATGGCTGAGAGTGGCCGGCTGGCCCCTGAAAATCCACGATACACAGGATGGTTCCCAGATCCAAGGTGGCACCTGTGCCAAGTCGGGCTGATTTGATAGTACTAAGTAGCTCCTGCAATCTGCCATGCAGAAGCGGGGCAGCTTACTTTTGTTTGCCAGGGAAACGGGCCGAGGTTTGTGTTTGGGGGCCTATGGCTGGGAGTGACCGGCTGGCTCCTGAAAAGCTACAATAGGCAGGATGGTGACCAGACCCATGGTGGCACCAGTGCCAAGTTGGGCTGGTTTGATAGTACCAAGTGGTTCCTGCAATCTGCCATCCAGAAGCAGGGCAGCTGAGTTTTGTTTGCCAGAGAAAAGGGCCTTGGTTTGTGTTTGGGGGCATATGGCTGGGTGTGGCCAGCTGGCTCCTTAAAATGCACGATATGCAACATGGCTCCCAGACCCAAGGTGGCACAAGTGCCAAGTTGGGCTGGTTTGATAGTACCAAGTGGCTCCTGCAATCTTCCATGATCACGTGGAGAAATACTTTCTGGTTTCAGCCTCATGCTCTTTCTTCTCTCCCTCAACTTCTCTATCACCTCTCATCTGGTTCACATGCGCTGTCTTCAAGGTCCACAGGCTACTTTTCACAGAATCTTCTGGCCTGATGAAGTAAGGATGATGAATAGAACAGAGCTGGGATCTATTTTCCAGTTTGGATAAAATGCATTCTGCACACAAATCCAAGGAGAACGGGCTGCCCCGATGCCCAGAAAATCTTTCACTCCTGCTAGTGTTCTACGTCAACCGCAACTTAGTCTGAAAGAAAAGCTTTTTCTCTGAGAGCATCTGAGAGGTTTGCATGAAGCACTGATATCTGACATATGCAATTTTGAATAGGAGAGGAAAAAGAAAATGGCAAGGAGTTTTTAATTTTAGTGGTTTCAATTTTAATTTCCGTGCACTTTTTCAAAACTTGTCAGCTCAAATGCCCATCAACATCTTTTAGTCATCTGTAAGTCAGTATTCATATAAAATGTGCTTCAAATCCAAAGAATTTCAAATTTGCACTCCAAGCTTCTATGCCTAGATTTATGATTTCCTACACATATTAGATGAAAGGAAGGCCTTTTTTACTGTGGGAGTGCTGGAACACTGGAACAGGTTGCCCAGAGAAGTTGTGGGTGTCCCATCCCTGAAAGTATTCAAGGTCACCCTGGACGGGGCTTGGAGCAGCAACAAAGGAGAAGCTTGATGGTAGAGAAACAAAGTTGGACTATAGAAGAAACTCGGATTGAAGTATAGGATCAAGTTTTCTCTCAGCTCTTGGGGTAAATTCAAAGTTGTACAAAATGACATTTATCTGTGCTATTCACTACTGTAACAGAAAGTTTCATGAAAACTGTACAGAAGATAGTAAATTTTAAAAGAGATAAGAATTACAGCATAAAATCCATGGGATAGGTTACAACATGAGACACTCTCTAAGAGAAAATCTCTGTGTTTCAGCACTTCATCGGGGTAAGATTTCATGAAGTGCCAAAGAAGGCGGCAAAATATCATTCGGGACATTATTTACTGGAATTCAGCCTGGCCATTAGTAGGAACTGCCTTTGAACATATCATGTAGATATACCACACACACTTTCCCTTCACTGAAAAATTACTGTTTACAACAAATAAGCAATTGACAATCAAAATTGATTGAAAGCATCTTAAACATGTCAAGTATTTCATTGTAGATGATCTGTGATCCAAATGCTTCTTCCACCTTCGAGAGGGACAGAAGAATTCTTCCATATCATGATGGTTTAAAATTGTATCAACCAATGTTTTCTGCTGAAAAGATATCATCTATTTTTTTCTATTTTTGGAAGAAAATATTCCTAGACATACAACAGGTGAGAACTAAGTAATTTTAAAGAAACAAATGAAATGAAAATATTCTGTAAATAGAATGAAATGAAAAGCTGTGTTTTAAATAGGAGCTAAATATTAAACAGAATTTTTGTACCAGGCATTTGAATTACTGCACCAGCTCTTTTGCCCATCAAGAGAGGCATTTAGCATTTCAGTCTTTTCCAAGGTGTTCATGATCTGCTATGCTGATCTCTGTGTGTGCCTAGGTGTGTGTGGAGGGGGGGGCATATGAAGGGGAGTGTGTATGTTTGCTTTACAATTGTTGTGGCAGATTCATGCCTCAGCTCCACATTTTGTTTTAAAAAGGTCACACCGAGTGGATATGAAGTTTACTATCAACAAGAGATCGATTCCCAAATCATCCATTTGACTCTCCCTTATAAATCATGTGCTTTGTTGCATATTTTATCAAATATACTTTCAAGCCAGATGGAGGAAGGAGGATGTGGGAATCCCTCCACCATCTTGCAACTTTTATGTAAGTAGGTTTTCAAGAAAATCATCATTTCTCTTTTAAATATGTCTGGAACAGGCATGATGGTAGTGTCAACCTGTTGGAGTTTTTGTTGCTGGAAGAAGTTGTACAAAAGGATTGGTTTTTACATTGACCAGTTACTGAATCAAGCGCAGGAATACATTGGAAATTTAGCTGGGGGTTCCTTTTCCCAGCAGACTACTTCTAGAACGAGCTTGTACACTGAAGCTGACTCTTTTGCTCTCTTTTTGTTTCTTTCCTATTTTCTTGGCTTCTTTGCCACTATCTAGACAATTTTGGAACTTTGTTCCCAACTAAAATGGTTTCAATAGTCTGATTGTGATCATACATTTTTACAAGGAATTTTTAAAATCTTTCCTCGAGTCCAGAAAGTCAAGGACTTAGATCTTTTTCTTCCCTTATCAATATTGCCATGAAATTGATAAATAAAGACCAACTCTTTATTTTTGTTTTTAACCCACGTAGATAATTCCCATCCATTAATCCATTTTGTGGACCAATAGCTGCCATTCTGATGGAAGCTGTCACTTCTTAACAATAGGCATTCTGTGACTATGTTGACAGCACTTTGGGTGAAGATCCTAACTGGTCTTAGATATACATAGGGAGAAATTTGCTCAGCCAGTGTCAGTCTTAAGCATGCGTATCAGAAGATCTTTCTAGAGCTGGGAATTTTCCCATGAAAGGGATTCAGTTAGGGAAGAGACACTTGTGCCAGAGTTTTACATTCTTCTTGAACACTGCTTAAGGAACTTAGATGCCATGTCCATTTGGATCTCTGTCTGCACAGAACTTTGTCATGCCAGTGCTTTGAAATGCATCTTGAAGAGAATTCACTAGCACAGAATGAAAGAGAGTGGAAGGGGTTGGTGGGGCTAACCAGGCCCAACCCCCCTGCCTAAACCAGGATACCTAGAGCCTCTTGCCCAGGATTCTATCTGGGTGTACTTTTAATGTCTTCAAAGATCCAGGCTCCACAATCTTTCTGGGCAGTCTGTGCCGTGGTTCAGTCACCCTGACAGTAAAGAAACATTTACTGATGTTCAAAGGCAATCTCCTGTATTTCAGTGTGTGCCCACTGCCTCTTGTCTTTTCCCTCAGCATCACTGAAAAGACACTGATTCCCTCCCCTTTGCACTATTGCTTCCATATGTATGTGTGATGCCATGTAGAGGTATGTCAAAAACCTCCCTGAAGCCCAGGCAGATAATATTCCCTTCATCTACCAGTCAAGTTGATTCATCAGAGGAGTTTAAAGTGATGTTCAGCATGAAATTCCCCTGAAAAATCATGCTAACTACATTATTTGGTCATCTGTCATGTGCCTGGCAAGGATTTCCAGGAAGAGCTGCTTCATCAACTTCCTGGGGATAAAAAAGAGGCTGGCTGGTTTGTACTATGGCGAGTCCTCTTAATTGCCTTTTTTGAAGATGGGTGTCATTTGCTAACATCCACTCTTTAGCCTCTCTTGTCGTCTACATCTTAGCAAAACGCTTTTCCACTATGTCTGGCTAGGAAAAACTGTGCCAGCACAGAAAACATCTCCCATCGTGTTCTAGAAGTTGCACGGATGTCTGCCAAGTGTTTGGCAGGAAGAAAAGAAAAGTTGTCCAAAACAGCTTCCAATGGAATGTTCCTGTGATTGGAAAAGTCAGGAGAGTGCAAAGGTACTGTTTTCTATCAGTTGGCAAGGTGCGCACACAATCCCAGTGTTGTACAGCTTGCTTCTTCACCTTCCCGAAGCTGCCGCTCTCGCCGGCTGCCGGAGCCCAAGAAGCGGCTTCTTCGCGCAAAGACGATTGTGCCGCTCACAGGGCTCTCCTTAGCGCGGCTTCTGCCGAAAGACGCCCGGCAGCGGCTCTTACCTCCGGAGAGCATCCTACCTTCGTCTTTAGCTCCTCTTCTCATCTACACCTCGGCAAAAAGCTTTTCCACTATGTCTGGCTAGGAAAAACTGTGCCAGCACAGAAAACATCTCCCATCGTGTTCTAGAAGTTGCACGGATGTCTGCCAAGTGTTTGGCAGGAAGAAAAGAAAAGTTGTCCAAAACAGCTTCCAATCGAATGTTCCTGTGATTGGAAAAGTCAGGAGAGTGCAAAGGTACTGTTTTCTATCAGTTGGCAAGGTGCGCACACAATCCCAGTGTTGTACAGCTTGCTTCTTCACCTTCCCGAAGCTGCCGCTCTCGCCGGCTGCCGGAGCCCAAGAAGCGGCTTCTTCGCGCAAAGACGATTGTGCCGCTCACAGTGCTCACCTTAGCGCGGCTTCTGCCGAAAGACGCCCGGCAGCGGCTCTTACCTCCGGAGAGCATCCTACCTTCGTCTTTCGCGTCTTTTGTAGTCTACATCTTAGCAAAACGCTTTTCCACTATGTCTGGCTAGGAAAAACTGTGCCAGCACAGAAAACATCTCCCATCGTGTTCTAGAAGTTGCACGGATGTCTGCCAAGTGTTTGGCAGGAAGAAAAGAAAAGTTGTCCAAAACAGCTTCCAATCGAATGTTCCTGTGATTGGAAAAGTCAGGAGAGTGCAAAGGTACTGTTTTCTATCAGTTGGCAAGGTGCGCACACAATCCCAGTGTTGTACAGCTTGCTTCTTCACCTTCCCGAAGCTGCCGCTCTCGCCGGCTGCCGGAGCCCAAGAAGCGGCTTCTTCGCGCAAAGACGATTGTGCCGCTCACAGGGCTCTCCTTAGCGCGGCTTCTGCCGAAAGACGCCCGGCAGCGGCTCTTACCTCCGGAGAGCATCCTACCTTCGTCTTTCGCGTCTTTTGTAGTCTACATCTTAGCAAAACGCTTTTCCACTATGTCTGGCTAGGAAAAACTGTGCCAGCACAGAAAACATCTCCCATCGTGTTCTAGAAGTTGCACGGATGTCTGCCAAGTGTTTGGCAGGAAGAAAAGAAAAGTTGTCCAAAACAGCTTCCAATCGAATGTTCCTGTGATTGGAAAAGTCAGGAGAGTGCAAAGGTACTGTTTTCTATCAGTTGGCAAGGTGCGCACACAATCCCAGTGTTGTACAGCTTGCTTCTTCACCTTCCCGAAGCTGCCGCTCTCGCCGGCTGCCGGAGCCCAAGAAGCGGCTTCTTCGCGCAAAGACGATTGTGCCGCTCACAGTGCTCTCCTTAGCGCAGCTTCTGCCGAAAGACGCCCGGCAGCGGCTCTTACCTCCTGAGAGTGGCAGCTTCGGGAAGGTGAAGAAGCAAGCTGTACAACACTGGGATTGTGTGCGCACCTTGCCAACTGATAGAAAACAGTACCTTTGCACTCTCCTGACTTTTCCAATCACAGGAACATTCGATTGGAAGCTGTTTTGGACAACTTTTCTTTTCTTCCTGCCAAACACTTGGCAGACATCCGTGCAACTTCTAGAAAACGATGGGAGATGTTTTCTGTGCTGGCACGGGTTTTCCTAGCCAGACATAGTGGAAAAGCGTTTTGCTAAGATGTAGACTACAAAAGACGCGAAAGACGAAGGTAGGATGCTCTCCGGAGGTAAGAGCCGCTGCCGGGCGTCTTTCGGCAGAAGCCGCGCTAAGGAGAGCACTGTGAGCGGCACAATCGTCTTTGCGCGAAGAAGCCGCTTCTTGGGCTCCGGCAGCCGGCGAGAGCGGCAGCTTCGGGAAGGTGAAGAAGCAAGCTGTACAACACTGGGATTGTGTGCGCACCTTGCCAACTGATAGAAAACAGTACCTTTGCACTCTCCTGACTTTTCCAATCACAGGAACATTCGATTGGAAGCTGTTTTGGACAACTTTTCTTTTCTTCCTGCCAAACACTTGGCAGACATCCGTGCAACTTCTAGAACACGATGGGAGATGTTTTCTGTGCTGGCACAGTTTTTCCTAGCCAGACATAGTGGAAAAGCGTTTTGCTAAGATGTAGACTACAAAAGACGCGAAAGACGAAGGTAGGATGCTCTCCGGAGGTAAGAGCCGCTGCCGGGCGTCTTTCGGCAGAAGCCGCGCTAAGGAGAGCACTGTGAGCGGCACAATCGTCTTTGCGCGAAGAAGCCGCTTCTTGGGCTCCGGCAGCCGGCGAGAGCGGCAGCTTCGGGAAGGTGAAGAAGCAAGCTGTACAACACTGGGATTGTGTGCGCACCTTGCCAACTGATAGAAAACAGTACCTTTGCACTCTCCTGACTTTTCCAATCACAGGAACATTCGATTGGAAGCTGTTTTGGACAACTTTTCTTTTCTTCCTGCCAAACACTTGGCAGACATCCGTGCAACTTCTAGAACACGATGGGAGATGTTTTCTGTGCTGGCACAGTTTTTCCTAGCCAGACATAGTGGAAAAGCGTTTTGCTAAGATGTAGACTACAAAAGACGCGAAAGACGAAGGTAGGATGCTCTCCGGAGGTAAGAGCCGCTGCCGGGCGTCTTTCGGCAGAAGCCGCGCTAAGGAGAGCACTGTGAGCGGCACAATCGTCTTTGCGCGAAGAAGCCGCTTCTTGGGCTCCGGCAGCCGGCGAGAGCGGCAGCTTCGGGAAGGTGAAGAAGCAAGCTGTACAACACTGGGATTGTGTGCGCACCTTGCCAACTGATAGAAAACAGTACCTTTGCACTCTCCTGACTTTTCCAATCACAGGAACATTCGATTGGAAGCTGTTTTGGACAACTTTTCTTTTCTTCCTGCCAAACACTTGGCAGACATCCGTGCAACTTCTAGAACACGATGGGAGATGTTTTCTGTGCTGGCACAGTTTTTCCTAGCCAGACATAGTGGAAAAGCGTTTTGCTAAGATGTAGACTACAAAAGACGCGAAAGACGAAGGTAGGATGCTCTCCGGAGGTAAGAGCCGCTGCCGGGCGTCTTTCGGCAGAAGCCGCGCTAAGGAGAGCACTGTGAGCGGCACAATCGTCTTTGCGCGAAGAAGCCGCTTCTTGGGCTCCGGCAGCCGGCGAGAGCGGCAGCTTCGGGAAGGTGAAGAAGCAAGCTGTACAACACTGGGATTGTGTGCGCACCTTGCCAACTGATAGAAAACAGTACCTTTGCACTCTCCTGACTTTTCCAATCACAGGAACATTCGATTGGAAGCTGTTTTGGACAACTTTTCTTTTCTTCCTGCCAAACACTTGGCAGACATCCGTGCAACTTCTAGAACACGATGGGAGATGTTTTCTGTGCTGGCACAGTTTTTCCTAGCCAGACATAGTGGAAAAGCGTTTTGCTAAGATGTAGACTACAAAAGACGCGAAAGACGAAGGTAGGATGCTCTCCGGAGGTAAGAGCCGCTGCCGGGCGTCTTTCGGCAGAAGCCGCGCTAAGGAGAGCACTGTGAGCGGCACAATCGTCTTTGCGCGAAGAAGCCGCTTCTTGGGCTCCGGCAGCCGGCGAGAGCGGCAGCTTCGGGAAGGTGAAGAAGCAAGCTGTACAACACTGGGATTGTGTGCGCACCTTGCCAACTGATAGAAAACAGTACCTTTGCACTCTCCTGACTTTTCCAATCACAGGAACATTCGATTGGAAGTTGTTTTGGACAACTTTTCTTTTCTTCCTGCCAAACACTTGGCAGACATCCGTGCAACTTCTAGAACACGATGGGAGATGTTTTCTGTGCTGGCACAGTTTTTCCTAGCCAGACATAGTGGAAAAGCGTTTTGCTAAGGTGTAGACTACAAAAGACGAGAAAGACGAAGGTAGGATGCTCTCCGGAGGTAAGAGCCGCTGCCGGGCGTCTTTCGGCAGAAGCCGCGCTAAGGAGAGCCCTGTGAGCGGCACAATCGTCTTTGCGCGAAGAAGCCGCTTCTTGGGCTCCGGCAGCCGGCGAGAGCGGCAGCTTCGGGAAGGTGAAGAAGCAAGCTGTACAACACTGGGATTGTGTGCGCACCTTGCCAACTGATAGAAAACAGTACCTTTGCACTCTCCTGACTTTTCCAATCACAGGAACATTCGATTGGAAGCTGTTTTGGACAACTTTTCTTTTCTTCCTGCCAAACACTTGGCAGACATCCGTGCAACTTCTAGAACACGATGGGAGATGTTTTCTGTGCTGGCACAGTTTTTCCTAGCCAGACATAGTGGAAAAGCGTTTTGCTAAGATGTAGACTACAAAAGACGAGAAAGACGAAGGTAGGATGCTCTCCGGAGGTAAGAGCCGCTGCCGGGCGTCTTTCGGCAGAAGCCGCGCTAAGGAGAGCCCTGTGAGCGGCACAATCGTCTTTGCGCGAAGAAGCCGCTTCTTGGGCTCCGGCAGCCGGCGAGAGCGGCAGCTTCGGGAAGGTGAAGAAGCAAGCTGTACAACACTGGGATTGTGTGCGCACCTTGCCAACTGATAGAAAACAGTACCTTTGCACTCTCCTGACTTTTCCAATCACAGGAACATTCGATTGGAAGCTGTTTTGGACAACTTTTCTTTTCTTCCTGCCAAACACTTGGCAGACATCCGTGCAACTTCTAGAACACGATGGGAGATGTTTTCTGTGCTGGCACAGTTTTTCCTAGCCAGACATAGTGGAAAAGCTTTTTGCCGAGGTGTAGATGAGAAGAGGAGCTAAAGACGAAGGTAGGATGCTCTCCGGAGGTAAGAGCCGCTGCCGGGCGTCTTTCGGCAGAAGCCGCGCTAAGGAGAGCCCTGTGAGCGGCACAATCGTCTTTGCGCGAAGAAGCCGCTTCTTGGGCTCCGGCAGCCGGCGAGAGCGGCAGCTTCGGGAAGGTGAAGAAGCAAGCTGTACAACACTGGGATTGTGTGCGCACCTTGCCAACTGATAGAAAACAGTACCTTTGCACTCTCCTGACTTTTCCAATCACAGGAACATTCGATTGGAAGCTGTTTTGGACAACTTTTCTTTTCTTCCTGCCAAACACTTGGCAGACATCCGTGCAACTTCTAGAACACGATGGGAGATGTTTTCTGTGCTGGCACAGTTTTTCCTAGCCAGACATAGTGGAAAAGCGTTTTGCTAAGATGTAGACGACAAGAGAGGCTAAAGAGTGGATGTTAGCAAATGACACCCATCTTCAAAAAAGGCAATTAAGAGGACTCGCCATAGTACAAACCAGCCAGCCTCTTTTTTATCCCCAGGAAGTTGATGAAGCAGCTCTTCCTGGAAATCCTTGCCAGGCACATGACAGATGACCAAATAATGTAGTTAGCATGATTTTTCAGGGGAATTTCATGCTGAACATCACTTTAAACTCCTCTGATGAATCAACTTGACTGGTAGATGAAGGGAATATTATCTGCCTGGGCTTCAGGGAGGTTTTTGACATACCTCTACATGGCATCACACATACATATGGAAGCAATAGTGCAAAGGGGAGGGAATCAGTGTCTTTTCAGTGATGCTGAGGGAAAAGACAAGAGGCAGTGGGCACACACTGAAATACAGGAGATTGCCTTTGAACATCAGTAAATGTTTCTTTACTGTCAGGGTGACTGAACCACGGCACAGACTGCCCAGAAAGATTGTGGAGCCTGGATCTTTGAAGACATTAAAAGTACACCCAGATAGAATCCTGGGCAAGAGGCTCTAGGTATCCTGGTTTAGGCAGGGGGGTTGGGCCTGGTTAGCCCCACCAACCCCTTCCACTCTCTTTCATTCTGTGCTAGTGAATTCTCTTCAAGATGCATTTCAAAGCACTGGCATGACAAAGTTCTGTGCAGACAGAGATCTAAATGGACATGGCATCTAAGTTCCTTAAGCAGTGTTCAAGAAGAATGTAAAACTCTGGCACAAGTGTCTCTTCCCTAACTGAATCCCTTTCATGGGAAAATTCCCAGCTCTAGAAAGATCTTCTGATACGCATGCTTAAGACTGACACTGGCTGAGCAAATTTCTCCCTATGTATATCTAAGACCAGTTAGGATCTTCACCCAAAGTGCTGTCAACATAGTCACAGAATGCCTATTGTTAAGAAGTGACAGCTTCCATCAGAATGGCAGCTATTGGTCCACAAAATGGATTAATGGATGGGAATTATCTACGTGGGTTAAAAACAAAAATAAAGAGTTGGTCTTTATTTATCAATTTCATGGCAATATTGATAAGGGAAGAAAAAGATCTAAGTCCTTGACTTTCTGGACTCGAGGAAAGATTTTAAAAATTCCTTGTAAAAATGTATGATCACAATCAGACTATTGAAACCATTTTAGTTGGGAACAAAGTTCCAAAATTGTCTAGATAGTGGCAAAGAAGCCAAGAAAATAGGAAAGAAACAAAAAGAGAGCAAAAGAGTCAGCTTCAGTGTACAAGCTCGTTCTAGAAGTAGTCTGCTGGGAAAAGGAACCCCCAGCTAAATTTCCAATGTATTCCTGCGCTTGATTCAGTAACTGGTCAATGTAAAAACCAATCCTTTTGTACAACTTCTTCCAGCAACAAAAACTCCAACAGGTTGACACTACCATCATGCCTGTTCCAGACATATTTAAAAGAGAAATGATGATTTTCTTGAAAACCTACTTACATAAAAGTTGCAAGATGGTGGAGGGATTCCCACATCCTCCTTCCTCCATCTGGCTTGAAAGTATATTTGATAAAATATGCAACAAAGCACATGATTTATAAGGGAGAGTCAAATGGATGATTTGGGAATCGATCTCTTGTTGATAGTAAACTTCATATCCACTCGGTGTGACCTTTTTAAAACAAAATGTGGAGCTGAGGCATGAATCTGCCACAACAATTGTAAAGCAAACATACACACTCCCCTTCATATGCCCCCCCCTCCACACACACCTAGGCACACACAGAGATCAGCATAGCAGATCATGAACACCTTGGAAAAGACTGAAATGCTAAATGCCTCTCTTGATGGGCAAAAGAGCTGGTGCAGTAATTCAAATGCCTGGTACAAAAATTCTGTTTAATATTTAGCTCCTATTTAAAACACAGCTTTTCATTTCATTCTATTTACAGAATATTTTCATTTCATTTGTTTCTTTAAAATTACTTAGTTCTCACCTGTTGTATGTCTAGGAATATTTTCTTCCAAAAATAGAAAAAAATAGATGATATCTTTTCAGCAGAAAACATTGGTTGATACAATTTTAAACCATCATGATATGGAAGAATTCTTCTGTCCCTCTCGAAGGTGGAAGAAGCATTTGGATCACAGATCATCTACAATGAAATACTTGACATGTTTAAGATGCTTTCAATCAATTTTGATTGTCAATTGCTTATTTGTTGTAAACAGTAATTTTTCAGTGAAGGGAAAGTGTGTGTGGTATATCTACATGATATGTTCAAAGGCAGTTCCTACTAATGGCCAGGCTGAATTCCAGTAAATAATGTCCCGAATGATATTTTGCCGCCTTCTTTGGCACTTCATGAAATCTTACCCCGATGAAGTGCTGAAACACAGAGATTTTCTCTTAGAGAGTGTCTCATGTTGTAACCTATCCCATGGATTTTATGCTGTAATTCTTATCTCTTTTAAAATTTACTATCTTCTGTACAGTTTTCATGAAACTTTCTGTTACAGTAGTGAATAGCACAGATAAATGTCATTTTGTACAACTTTGAATTTACCCCAAGAGCTGAGAGAAAACTTGATCCTATACTTCAATCCGAGTTTCTTCTATAGTCCAACTTTGTTTCTCTACCATCAAGCTTCTCCTTTGTTGCTGCTCCAAGCCCCGTCCAGGGTGACCTTGAATACTTTCAGGGATGGGACACCCACAACTTCTCTGGGCAACCTGTTCCAGTGTTCCAGCACTCCCACAGTAAAAAAGGCCTTCCTTTCATCTAATATGTGTAGGAAATCATAAATCTAGGCATAGAAGCTTGGAGTGCAAATTTGAAATTCTTTGGATTTGAAGCACATTTTATATGAATACTGACTTACAGATGACTAAAAGATGTTGATGGGCATTTGAGCTGACAAGTTTTGAAAAAGTGCACGGAAATTAAAATTGAAACCACTAAAATTAAAAACTCCTTGCCATTTTCTTTTTCCTCTCCTATTCAAAATTGCATATGTCAGATATCAGTGCTTCATGCAAACCTCTCAGATGCTCTCAGAGAAAAAGCTTTTCTTTCAGACTAAGTTGCGGTTGACATAGAACACTAGCAGGAGTGAAAGATTTTCTGGGCATCGGGGCAGCCCGTTCTCCTTGGATTTGTGTGCAGAATGCATTTTATCCAAACTGGAAAATAGATCCCAGCTCTGTTCTATTCATCATCCTTACTTCATCAGGCCAGAAGATTCTGTGAAAAGTAGCCTGTGGACCTTGAAGACAGCGCATGTGAACCAGATGAGAGGTGATAGAGAAGTTGAGGGAGAGAAGAAAGAGCATGAGGCTGAAACCAGAAAGTATTTCTCCACGTGATCATGGAAGATTGCAGGAGCCACTTGGTACTATCAAACCAGCCCAACTTGGCACTTGTGCCACCTTGGGTCTGGGAGCCATGTTGCATATCGTGCATTTTAAGGAGCCAGCTGGCCACACCCAGCCATATGCCCCCAAACACAAACCAAGGCCCTTTTCTCTGGCAAACAAAACTCAGCTGCCCTGCTTCTGGATGGCAGATTGCAGGAACCACTTGGTACTATCAAACCAGCCCAACTTGGCACTGGTGCCACCATGGGTCTGGTCACCATCCTGCCTATCGTAGCTTTTCAGGAGCCAGCCGGTCACTCTCAGCCATAGGCCCCCAAACACAAACCTCGGCCCGTTTCCCTGGCAAACAAAAGTAAGCTGCCCCGCTTCTGGATGGCAGATTGCAGGAGCTACGTAGTACTATCAAATCAGCCCGACTTGGCACAGGTGCCACCTTGGATCTGGGAACCATCCTGTGTATCGTGGATTTTCAGGGGCCAGCCGGCCACTCTCAGCCATATGCCCCCAAAAACAAACCACGGACCTTTTCTCTGGCAAACAAAAATCAGCTGCCCCACTTCTGGATGGCAGATTGCAGGAGCCACTTGGGACTATCACACCAGCACAACATGGCACTGCTGCCACCTTGGATCTGGGAACAATCCTGCGTATCGTACATATTCAGGAACCAGCCGAACACTCCCAGCCACAGGCCCCCAAACACAAACAACGGCCCTTTTCTCTGGCAAACAAAACTCAACTGCCCCTCTTCTGGATGGCAAATTGCAGGACGCACTTGGTACTACAAAAAGAGCCCGACTTGGCAGTGGTGCCACCTTGGCTCTGGGAACCATCCTGCGTATCGAGCATTTTAAGGAGCCAGCCGGCAATTCCCAGCCGTATGCCCCAAAAAGAAACCATGGACCTTTTCTCTGGCAAAAAAAACTCAGCTGTCCCGCTTCTGGATGGCAGATTGCAGGAGTTACTTTGAACCATACAACCAGCCTTACTTGGCACTGGTGCCACCTTGGATCTGGGAACCATCCTGCCTATCGTTGATTTTCAGGGGCCAGCCGGCCACTCTCAGCCATAGGCCCCCAAACACAAACCACAGCCCTTTTCTCTAGCAAACAAAATTCAACTGCCCCGCTTCTGGATGGCAAATTGCAGGAGCCACTGGGTACTACAAAAACAGCCTGACTTGGCACTGGTGCCACCTTGCGCCTGGTTACCATGCGGCGTATCGTGCATTTTAAGGAGCCAGGTGGCCACTCCCAGCCATATGCCCCCAAACACAACCCACGGCCCTTTTCTCTGGCAAACAAAACTCAGCTGCCCCGCTTCTGGATGGCAGATTGCAGGAGACACTTGGTACTATCAAACCAGCCCGACTTGGCACTGGTGCCACCTTGGGTCTGGGAACCATCCTGCGTATTGTGGATTGTCAGGAGACAGCCGACCACTCTCGGCCACAGAGCCCAATCAAAAACAAAGGTCCGTTTCCCTGGCAAAAAAAACTCAGCTGCCCCGCTTCTGGATGGGAGATTGCAGGAGGCACTTGACACTGTCAAACGAGCCCCGCTTGGCACTGGTGCCACCTTGGGTCTGGGAACCATGCTGCGTATCGTGGATTTTCAGGAGCCAGCCGGCCACTGCCAGCCACAGGCCCCCAAACACAAACCACAGCCTTTTTCTCTGGCAAACAAAACTCAGCTGCCCCGCTTCTGGATGGCAGATTGCAGGAGCCACTTGGTACTATCAAACCAGCCCGACTTGGCACTGGTGCCACCTTGGGTCTGGGAACCATCCTGCCTATCGTGGATTTTAAGGAGCCAGCCGGCTACTCCCAGCCACAGGCCCCCAACAAAAACCACGGCCCTTTTTTCTCGCAAACAAAACTTAGCTGCCTCACTTCTGGATGGCAGATTGCAGGAGCCACTTGGTGTAATCAAACCAGCCCGACTTGGCACTGGTGCCACCTTGGGTCTGGGAACCATCCTGCGTATCGTGGATTCTAAGGAGCCAGCCGGCCACTCCCAGCCACAGGCCCCCAAACAAAATCAACGGCGCTGTTCCCTGGAAAACAAAACACGCCTGCCAACTTTTTGATGGAGTTTGCAGGAGCCACTTGGTACTATCAAACCAGCCCGACTTGGCACTGGTGCCACCTTGGGTCTGGGAAACATCCTGCGTATCGTGGATTCTTAGGAGCCAGCCGGCCACTCCTAGCCACAGGCCCCCAAACAAAAACCTAGGCCTATTTCTCTGGCAAACAAAAGTAAGCTGCCCTGCTTCTGGATGGCAGATTGCAGGAGACACTTGGTACTATCAAACCAGCCCAACTTGGCACTGGTGCCACCTTGGGTCTGGGAACCATCCTGCGTATCGTGGATTCTAAGGAGCCAGCTGGCCACTCCCAGCCACAGGCCCCCAAACACAAACAGCGGCGCTTTTCCCTGGAAAACAAAACTCGCCTGCCAACTTTTTGATGGCAGATTGCAGGAGCCACTTGGTACTATCAAATCAGCCCAACTTGGCACTGGTGCCACCATGGGTCTGGTCACCATCCTGCCTATCGTAGCTTTTCAGGAGCCAGCCGGTCACTCCCAGCCATAGGCCCCCAGACAAAAACCTCGGCCCGTTTCCCTGGCAAACAAAAGTAAGCTGCCCCGCTTCTGGATGGCAGATTGCAGTACGCACTTGGTACTATCAAACCAGCCCAACTTGGAAATGGTGCCACCTTGGGTCTGGGAACCATCCTGCGTATCGTGGATTCTAAGGAGCCAGCGGGCCACTCCCAGCCACAGGCCCCCAAATACAAACAACGGCGCTTTTCCCTGGAAAACAAAACTCGCCTGCCAAATTTTTGATGGCAGATTGCAGGAGCCACTTGGTACTATCAAATCAGCCCAACTTGGCACTGGTGCCACCATGGATCTGGTCACCATCCTGCCTATCGTAGCTTTTCAGGTGCCAGCCGGTCACTCCCAGCCATAGGAACCCAGACACAAACCTCGGCCCGTTTCCCTGGCAAACAAAAGTAAGCTGCCCCGCTTCTGGATGGCAGATTGCAGGAGCCACTTTGCATCATCAAACTGGCCCGACTTGTCACTGGTGCCACCTCAGGTCTGGGAACCCTCCTGCGTATCGTGGATTCCAATTAGCAAGACGGCCACTCCCAGCCACAGGCCCCCAAACACAAACAACGGCGCTTTTCCCTGGAAAACAAAACTCGCCTGCCAACTTTTTGATGGCAGATTGCAGGAGCCACTTGGTACTATCAAACCAGCCCAACTTGGCACTGCTGACACCATGGGTCTGGTCACCTTCCTGCCTATCGTAGCTTTTCAGGAGCCAGCCGGTCACTCCCAGCCATAGGCCCCCAGACACAAAGCTCTGCCCGTTTCCCTGGCAAACAAAAGTAAGCTGCCCCGCTTCTGGATGGCAGATTTCAGGATCCACTTGTTATTATCAAACCAGCCCGACTTGGTACTGATGCCACCTCTGGTCTGGGAACCATCCTGCGTATCTTGGATTCTAAGGAGCCAGCCGGCCACTCCCACCCACAGGCCCCCAAAAAAAACATCGGCGCTTTTCCCTGGAAAACAAAACTCGCCTGCCAACATTTTGATGGCAGATTGCAGGAACCACTAGGTACTATCAAACCAGCCCAACTTGGCACTGGTGCCACCTTGGGTCTGGGAACCATCCGGCGTATCGTGTGTTTAAAGGAGCCAGCCGGCCACTCCAGCCACAGGCCCGCAGACACAAACAACGGCGCTTTTCCCTGGAAAACAAAGCTTGCCTGCTGACTTTTGATGGCAGATTGCAGGAGCCACTTTGTACTTTGAAATCAGCCGAACATGGCTCTGGTGCCACCATGGGTCTGGTCACCATCCTGCCTATCGTAGCTTTTCAGGAGCCAGCCGGTCACTCCCAGCCATAGGCCCCCAGACACAAAGCTCGGCCCGTTTCCCTGGCAAACAAAAGTAAGCTACCCCGCTTCTGGATGGCAGATTGCAGGACGCACTTGGTACTATCAAACCAGCCCAACTTATCACTGGTGCCACCTCAGGTCAGGGAACCATCCTGCGTATTGTGGATTCTAAGGAGCCAGCCGGCCACTCCCAGCCACAGGCCCCCAAACACAAACAACGGCGCTTTTCCCTGGAAAACAAAACTCGCCTGCCAACTTTTGATGGCAGATTGCAGGAGCCACTTGGTACTATCAAACCAGCCCAACTTGGCACTGCTGACACCATGGGTCTGGTCACCATCCTGCCTATCGTAGCTTTTCAGGAGCCAGCCGGTCACTCCCTGCCATAGGCCCCCAGACACAAACCTCGGCCCGTTTCCCTGGCAAAAAAAAGTAAGCTGCCCCGCTTCTGGATGGCAGATTGCAGGACGCACTTGGTACTATCAAACCAGCCCGACTTGGCACTGGTGCTACCTCAGGTCTGGGAACCATCCTGCGTATCGTGGATTCTAAGGAGCCAGCCGGCCACTCCCAGCCACAGGCCCCCAAACACAAACATCGGCGCTTTTCCCTGGAAAACAAAACTCGCCTGCCAACTTTTTGATGGCAGATTGCCGGAGCCACTTGGTACTATCAAACCAGCCCAACTTGGCACTGGTGCCACCATGGGTCTGGTCACCATCCTGCCTATCGTAGCTTTTCAGGAGCCAGCCGGTCACTCCCAGCCATAGACCCCAGACAAAAACCTCGGCCCGTTTCCCTGGCAAAAAAAAGTAAGCTGCCCCGCTTCTGGATGGCAGATTGCAGGAGCCACTTTGCACCATCAAACTAGCCCGACTTGGCACTGGTGCCACCTCAGGTCTGGGAACCATCCTGCGTATCGTGGATTCTAAGGAGCCAGCCGGACACTCCCAGCCACAGGCCCTCAAACACAAACAGCGGCGCTTTTCCCTGGAAAACAAAACTCGCCTGCCAAATTTTGATGGCAGATTGCCGGAGCAACTTGGTACTATCAAACCAGCCCAACTTGGCACTGGTGCCACCATGGGTCTGGTCACCATCCTGCCTATCGTAGATTTTCAGGACCTAGCCGGTCACTCCCAGCCATAGGCCCCCAGACACAAACCTCGGCCCGTTTCCGAGGCAAACAAAACTAAGCGGCGCCGCTTGTGGATGGCAGATTGCAGGACGCACTTGGTACTATCAAACCAGCCCGACTTGGCACTGGTGCCACCTCTGGTCTGGGAACCATCCTGCGTATCGTGGATTCCAATTAGCAAGCTGGCCACTCCCAGCCACAGGCCCCCAAACACAAACAACGGCGCTTTTCCCTGGAAAACAAAACTCGCCTGCCAACTTCTTGATGGCAGATTGCAGGAGCCACTTGGTACTATCAAATCAGCCGAACATGGCACTGGTGCCACCATGGGTCTTGGAACCATCCTGCCTATCGTAGCTGTTCAGGCGCCAGCCGGTCACTCCCAGCCATAGGCCCCCAGAGAAAAACCTCGGCCCTTTTCCCTGGAAAACAAAAGTAAGCTGCCCTGCTTCTGGATGGCAGATTGCAGGAATAACTTGGTACTATCAAACCAGCCCAACTTGGCACTGGTGCCACCTTGGGTCTGGGAACCATCCGGCGTATCGTGGATTCTAAGGAGCCAGCCGGTCACTCCCAGCCACAGGCCCCCAAATACAAACAACGGCGCTTTTCCCTGGAAAACAAAACTCGCCTGCCAACATTTTGATGGCAGATTGCAGGAGCCACTTGGTACTATCAAATCAGCCCAACTTGGCACTGGCGCCACCATGGGTCTGGTCACCATCCTGCCTATCGTAGCTTTTCAGGAGCCAGCCGGTCACTCCCAGCCATAGGCCCCCAGACACAAAGCTCGGCCCGTTTCCCTGGCAAACAAAAGTAAGCTGCCCCGCTTCTGGATGGCAGATTGCAGGACGCGCTTGGTAGTATCAAACCAGCCCGACTTGTCACTGGTGCCAACTCTGGTCTGGGAACCATCCTGCGTATCGTTGATTCTAATTAGCCAGCCGGCCACTCCCAGCCACAGGCCCCCAAACACAAACAAGGGCGCTTTTCCCTGGAAAACAAAACTCGCCTGCCAAATTTTTGATGGCAGATTGCAGGAGCCACTTGGTACTATCAAATCAGCCCAACTCGGCACTGGTGCCACCATGGGTCTGGTCACCATCCTGCCTATCGTAGCTTTTCAGGAGCCAGCCGGTCACCCCCAGCCACAGGCCCCGAGACAAAAACCTCGGCCCGTTTCCCTGGCAAAAAAAAGTAAGCTACCCCGCTTCTGGATGGCAGATTGCAGGACGCACTTCGTAGTATCAAACCAGCCCAACTTGGCACTGGTGCCACCTTGGGTCTGGGAACCATCTTGCGTATCGTGGATTCTAAGCAGCCAGCAGGCCACTCCCTGCCACAGGCACTCAAACACAAACAACGGCGCTTTTCCCTGGAAAACAAAACTCGCCTGCCAACTTTTTGATGGCGGATTGCAGGAGCCACTTGATACTATCAAACCAGCCCAACTTGGCACTGGTGCCACCATGGGTCTGGTCACCATCCTGCCTATCGTAGCTTTTCAGGAGCCAGCCGGTCACTCCCAGCCATAGGCCCCCAGACAAAAACCTCGGCCCGTTTCCCTGGCAAACAAAAGTAAGCTGCCCCGCTTCTGGATGGCAGATTGCAGGATCCACTTGGTACTATCAAAACAGCCGGACTTGGCACTGGTGCCACGACAAGTCTGGGAACCATCCTGCGTATCGTGGATTCTAAGGAGCCAGCCGGCCACTCACAGCCACAGGCCCCCAAACACAAACAACGGCGCTTTTCCCTGGAAAACAAAACTCGCCTACCAACGTTTTGATGGCAGATTGCAGGAGCCACTTGGTACTATCAAATCAGCCCAACTTGGCACTCGTGCCACCATGGGTCTGGTCACCATCCTGCCTATCGTAACTTTTCAGGAGCCAGCCGGTCACTCCCAGCCATAGGCCCCCAGACACAAATCTCGGCCCGTTTCCCTGGCAAAGAAAATTAAGCTGCCCCGCTTCTGGATGGCAGATTGCAGGAGCCACTTGGTACTATCAAACCAGCCCAACTTGGCACTGGTGCCACCTCTGGTCTGGGAACCATCCTGCGTATCGTGGATTCTAAGGAGCCAGCCGGCCACTCCCTGCCACAGGCACCCAAACACAAACAACGGCGCTTTTCCCTGGAAAACAATACTCGCCTGCCAACTTTTTGATGGCGGATTGCAGGAGCCACTTGGTACTATCAAACCAGCCCAACTTGGCACTGGTGCCACCATGGATGTGGTCACCATCCTGCCTATCGTAGCTTTTCAGTACCTAGCAGGTCACTCCCAGCCATAGGCGCCCAGACACAAAGCTCGGCCCGTTTCCCTGGCAAACAAAAGTAAGCTGCCCCGCTTCAGGATGGCAGATTGCATGAACCACTTGGTACTATAAAACCAGCCCGACTTGGCACTGGTGCCACCTCTGGTCTGGGAACCATCCTGCGTATCGTGGATTCTAAGGAGCCAGCCGGTCACTCCCACCCACAGGCCCCCAGTCACAAACAACGGCGCTTTTCGCTGGAAAACAAAACTCGCCTGCCGACTATTTGATGGCAGATTGCAGGAGCCACTTGGTACTATCAAATCAGCCCAACTTGGCTCTGGTGCCACCATGGGTCTGGTCACCATCCTGCCTATCGTAGCTTTTCAGGAGCCAGCCGGTCACTCCCAGCCATAGGCCCCCAGACACAAACCTCGGCCCGTTTCCCTGGAAAACAAAAGTAAGCTGCCCCGCTTCTGGATGGCAGATTGCAGGAGCCACTTTGCACCATCCAACTAGCCCGACTTGGCACTGGTGCCACCTCAGGTCTGGGAACCATGCTGCGTATCGTGGATTCTAATTAGCCATCCGGCCACTCCCACCCACGGCCCCTAAACACAAACAACGGCGCTTTTCCCTGGAAAACAAAACTCGCCTGCCAATTTTTGATGGCAGATTGCAGGAGCCACTTGGTACTATCAAACCAGCCCAACTTGGCACTGGTGCCACCATGGGTCTGGTCACCATCCTGCCTATCGTAGCTTTTCAGGAGCCAGCCGGTCACTCCCAGCCATAGGCGCCCAGACCCAAAGCTCGGCCCGTTTCCCTGGCAAGCAAAAGTAAGCTGTCCCGCTTCTGGATGGCAGATTGCAGGACGCACTTGGTAGTATCAAACCAGCCCGACTTGGCACTGGCGCCGCCTCACATCTGGGAACCATCCTGCCTATCGTGGATTCTAAGCAACCAGCCAGCCACTCCCAGCCACAGGCCCCCAAACACAAACAACGGCGCTTTTCCCTGGAAAACAAAACTCGCCTGCCAAGTTTTTGATGGCAGATTGCAGGAGCCACTTGGTACTATCAAACCAGCCCAACTTGGCACTGGTGCCACCTTGGGTCTGGTCACCATCCTGCCTATCATAGCTTTTCAGGAGCCAGCCGGTCACTCCCAGCCATAGGCCCCCAGACACAAACCTCGGCCCGTTTCCCTGGCAAACAAAAGCAAGCTGCCCCGCTTCTGGATGGCAGATTGCAGGAGCCACTTTGCACCATCAAACTAGCCCGACTTGGCACTGGTGCCACCTCTGGTCTGGGAACCATCCTGCGTATCATGGATTCTAAGGAGCCAGCCGGCCACTCCCAGCCACAGGCCCCCAAACAAAAACAACGGCGCTTTTCCCTGGATAACAAACTCGCCTGCCAAGTTTTTGATGGCAGATTGCAGGAGCCACTTGGTACTATCAAACCAGCCCAACTTGGCACTGGTGCCACCATGGGTCTGGTCACCATCCTGCCTATCGTAGCTTTTCAGGAGCCAGCCGGTCACTCCCAGCCATAGGCCCCGAGACACAAACCTCGGCCCGTTTCCCTGGCAAACAAAAGTAAGCTACCCCGCTTCTGGATGGCAGATTGCAGGACGCACTTGGTACTATCAAACCAGCCCAACTTGGCACTGGTGCCACCTCAGGTCTGGGAACCATCCTGCGTATCGTGGATTCTAAGGAGCCAGCCGGCCACTCCCAGCCATAGGCCCCCAAACAAAACAACGGCACTTTTCCCTGGAAAACAAAACTTGCCTGCCAAATTTTTGATGGCAGATTGCAGGAGCCACTTGGTACTATCAAACCAGCCCAACTTGGCACTGGTGCCACCATGGGTCTGGTCACCATCCTGCCTATCGTAGCTTTTCAGGAGCCAGCCGGTCACTCCCAGCCGTAGGCCCACAGACACAAAGCTCGGCCCGTTTCCCTGACAAACAATAGTAAGCTACCCCGCTTCTGGATGGCAGATTGCAGGACGCACTTGGTACTATCAAACCAGCCCGACTTGGCACTGGTGCCACCTCTGGTCTGGGAACCATCCTGCGTATGGTAGATTCTAAGCAGCCAGCCGGCCACTCCCAGCCACAGGCCCCCAAACACAAACAACGGCGCTTTTCCCTTGAAAACAAAACTCGTCTGCCAACTTTTTGATGGCAGATTGCCGGAGCCACTTGGTACTATCAAACCAACCCAACTTGGCACTGGTGCCACCATGGGTCTCGTCACCATCCTGCCTATCGTAGCTTTTCAGGAGCCAGCCGGCCACTCCCTGCCACAGGCCCCCAAACACAAACAACGGCGCTTTTCCCTGGAAATCAAAATTCGCCTGCCAACTTTTTGATGGCAGATTGCAGGACGCACTTGGTACTATCAAACCAGCCCAACTTGGCACTGGTGCCACCTCAGGTCTGGGAACCATCCTGCGTATCGTGGATTCTAAGGAGCCAGCCGGCCACTCCCAGCCATAGGCCCCCAAACAAAACAACGGCACTTTTCCCTGGAAAACAAAACTTGCCTGCCAAATTTTTGATGGCAGATTGCAGGAGCCACTTGGTACTATCAAACCAGCCCAACTTGGCACTGGTTCCACCATGGGTCTGGTCACCATCCTGCCTATCGTAGCTTTTCAGGAGCCAGCCGGTCACTCCCAGCCGTAGGCCCACAGACACAAAGCTCGGCCCGTTTCCCTGACAAACAATAGTAAGCTACCCCGCTTCTGGATGGCAGATTGCAGGACGCACTTGGTACTATCAAACCAGCCCGACTTGGCACTGGTGCCACCTCTGGTCTGGGAACCATCCTGCGTATCGTGGATTCTAAGCAGCCAGCCGGCCACTCCCAGCCACAGGCCCCCAAACACAAACAACGGCGCTTTTCCCTTGAAAACAAAACTCGTCTGCCAACTTTTTGATGGCAGATTGCCGGAGCCACTTGGTACTATCAAACCAACCCAACTTGGCACTGGTGCCACCATGGGTCTCGTCACCATCCTGCCTATCGTAGCTTTTCAGGAGCCAGCCGGCCACTCCCTGCCACAGGCCCCCAAACACAAACAACGGCGCTTTTCCCTGGAAATCAAAATTCGCCTGCCAACTTTTTGATGGCAGATTGCAGGAGCCACTTGGTACAATCAAATCAGCCCAACTTGCCACTGGTGCCACCATGGGTCTGGGAACCATCCTGCCTATCGTAGCTTTTCAGGAGCCAGCCGGTCACTCCCAGCCATAGGCCCCCAGACACAAACCTCGGCCCGTTTCCCTGGCCAACAAAAGTAAGCTGCCCCGCTTCTGGATGGCAGATTGCAGGAACCACTTGGTACTATCCAACCAGCCCAACTTGGCACTGGTGCCACCTTTGGTCTGGGAACCATGCTGAGTATCGTGGATTCTAAGGAGCCAGCCGGCCACTCCCAGCCACAGGCCCCCAAACACAAACAACGGCGCTTTTCCCTGGAAAACAAAACTCGCCTGCCAACTTCTTGATGGCAGATTGCAGGAGCCACTTGGTACTATCAAACCAGCCCAACTTGGCACTGGTGCCGTCATGGGTCTGGTCACCATCCTGCCTATCGTAGCTTTTCACGAGCCAGCCGGTCACTCCCAGCCATAGGCCCCCAGACACAATCCTCGGACCGTTTCCCTGGCAAACAAAAGTAAGCTGCCCCGCTTCTGGATGGCAGATTGCAGGACGCACTTGGTACTATCAAACCAGCCCAACTTGGCACTGGTGCCACCATGGGTCTGGGAACCATCCTGTGTATCGTGGATTCTAATTAGCCATCCGTCCACTCCAGGTGATAGGGCCCCAGGCACAAACAACGGCGCTTTTCCCTGGATAACAAACTCGCCTGCCAACTTTTTGATGGCAGATTGCAGGAGCCACTTGGTACTATCAAACCAGCCCAACTTGGCACTGGTGCCACCATGGGTCTGGTCACCATCCTGCCTATCGTAGCTTTTCAGGAGCCAGCCGGTCACTCCCAGCCATATGCCCCGAGACACAAACCTCGGCCCGTTTCCCTGGCAAACAAAAGTAAGCTACCCCACTTCTGGATGGCAGATTGCAGGACGCACTTGGTACTATCAAACCAGCCCAACTTGGCACTGGTGCCACGTCAAGTCTAGGAACCATCCTGCGTATCGTGGATTCTAAGGAGCCAGCCGGCCACTCCCAGCCATAGGCCCCCAAACAAAAACAACGGCGCTTTTCCCTGGTAAAGAAAACTTCCCTGCCAACTTTTTGATGGCAGATTGCAGGAGCCACTTGGTACTATCAAACCAGCCCAACTTGGCACTGGTGCCACCATGGGTCTGGGAACCATCCTGCCTATCGTAGCTTTTCAGGAGCCAGCCGGTCACTCCCAGCCATAGGCCCCCAGACACAAAGCTCGGCCCGTTTCCCTGGCAAACAAAAGTAAGCTGCCCCGCTTCTGGATGGCAGATTGCAGGAGCCACTTGGTACTATCAAACCAGCCGGACTTGGCACTGGTGCCACGACAAGTCTGGGAACCATCCTGCGTATCGTGGATTCTAAGGAGCCAGCCGGCCACTCCCAGCCACAGGCCCCCAAACACAAACAACGGCGCTTTTCCCTGGAAAACAAAACTCGCCTACCAACGTTTTGATGGCAGATTGCAGGAGCCACTTGGTACTATCAAATCAGCCCAACTTGGCACTCGTGCCACCATGGGTCTGGTCACCATCCTGCCTATCGTAACTTTTCAGGAGCCAGCCGGTCACTCCCAGCCACAGGCCCCCAAAAAAAACATCGGCGCTTTTCCCTGGAAAACAAAACTCGCCTGCCAACATTTTGATGGCAGATTGCAGGAACCACTAGGTACTATCAAACCAGCCCAACTTGGCACTGGTGCCACCTTGGGTCTGGGAACCATCCGGCGTATCGTGTGTTTAAAGGAGCCAGCCGGCCACTCCAGCCACAGGCCCGCAGACACAAACAACGGCGCTTTTCCCTGGAAAACAAAGCTTGCCTGCTGACTTTTGATGGCAGATTGCAGGAGCCACTTTGTACTTTGAAATCAGCCGAACATGGCTCTGGTGCCACCATGGGTCTGGTCACCATCCTGCCTATCGTAGCTTTTCAGGAGCCAGCCGGTCACTCCCAGCCATAGGCCCCCAGACACAAAGCTCGGCCCGTTTCCCTGGCAAACAAAAGTAAGCTACCCCGCTTCTGGATGGCAGATTGCAGGACGCACTTGGTACTATCAAACCAGCCCAACTTATCACTGGTGCCACCTCAGGTCAGGGAACCATCCTGCGTATTGTGGATTCTAAGGAGCCAGCCGGCCACTCCCAGCCACAGGCCCCCAAACACAAACAACGGCGCTTTTCCCTGGAAAACAAAACTCGCCTGCCAACTTTTGATGGCAGATTGCAGGAGCCACTTGGTACTATCAAACCAGCCCAACTTGGCACTGCTGACACCATGGGTCTGGTCACCATCCTGCCTATCGTAGCTTTTCAGGAGCCAGCCGGTCACTCCCTGCCATAGGCCCCCAGACACAAACCTCGGCCCGTTTCCCTGGCAAAAAAAAGTAAGCTGCCCCGCTTCTGGATGGCAGATTGCAGGACGCACTTGGTACTATCAAACCAGCCCGACTTGGCACTGGTGCTACCTCAGGTCTGGGAACCATCCTGCGTATCGTGGATTCTAAGGAGCCAGCCGGCCACTCCCAGCCACAGGCCCCCAAACACAAACATCGGCGCTTTTCCCTGGAAAACAAAACTCGCCTGCCAACTTTTTGATGGCAGATTGCCGGAGCCACTTGGTACTATCAAACCAGCCCAACTTGGCACTGGTGCCACCATGGGTCTGGTCACCATCCTGCCTATCGTAGCTTTTCAGGAGCCAGCCGGTCACTCCCAGCCATAGACCCCAGACAAAAACCTCGGCCCGTTTCCCTGGCAAAAAAAAGTAAGCTGCCCCGCTTCTGGATGGCAGATTGCAGGAGCCACTTTGCACCATCAAACTAGCCCGACTTGGCACTGGTGCCACCTCAGGTCTGGGAACCATCCTGCGTATCGTGGATTCTAAGGAGCCAGCCGGACACTCCCAGCCACAGGCCCTCAAACACAAACAGCGGCGCTTTTCCCTGGAAAACAAAACTCGCCTGCCAAATTTTGATGGCAGATTGCCGGAGCAACTTGGTACTATCAAACCAGCCCAACTTGGCACTGGTGCCACCATGGGTCTGGTCACCATCCTGCCTATCGTAGATTTTCAGGACCTAGCCGGTCACTCCCAGCCATAGGCCCCCAGACACAAACCTCGGCCCGTTTCCGAGGCAAACAAAACTAAGCGGCGCCGCTTGTGGATGGCAGATTGCAGGACGCACTTGGTACTATCAAACCAGCCCGACTTGGCACTGGTGCCACCTCTGGTCTGGGAACCATCCTGCGTATCGTGGATTCCAATTAGCAAGCTGGCCACTCCCAGCCACAGGCCCCCAAACACAAACAACGGCGCTTTTCCCTGGAAAACAAAACTCGCCTGCCAACTTCTTGATGGCAGATTGCAGGAGCCACTTGGTACTATCAAATCAGCCGAACATGGCACTGGTGCCACCATGGGTCTTGGAACCATCCTGCCTATCGTAGCTGTTCAGGCGCCAGCCGGTCACTCCCAGCTATAGGCCCCCAGAGAAAAACCTCGGCCCTTTTCCCTGGAAAACAAAAGTAAGCTGCCCTGCTTCTGGATGGCAGATTGCAGGAATAACTTGGTACTATCAAACCAGCCCAACTTGGCACTGGTGCCACCTTGGGTCTGGGAACCATCCGGCGTATCGTGGATTCTAAGGAGCCAGCCGGTCACTCCCAGCCACAGGCCCCCAAACACAAACAACGGCGCTTTTCCCTGGAAAACAAAACTCGCCTGCCAACATTTTGATGGCAGATTGCAGGAGCCACTTGGTACTATCAAATCAGCCCAACTTGGCACTGGCGCCACCATGGGTCTGGTCACCATCCTGCCTATCGTAGCTTTTCAGGAGCCAGCCGGTCACTCCCAGCCATAGGCCCCCAGACACAAAGCTCGGCCCGTTTCCCTGGCAAACAAAAGTAAGCTGCCCCGCTTCTGGATGGCAGATTGCAGGACGCGCTTGGTAGTATCAAACCAGCCCGACTTGTCACTGGTGCCAACTCTGGTCTGGGAACCATCCTGCGTATCGTTGATTCTAATTAGCCAGCCGGCCACTCCCAGCCACAGGCCCCCAAACACAAACAAGGGCGCTTTTCCCTGGAAAACAAAACTCGCCTGCCAAATTTTTGATGGCAGATTGCAGGAGCCACTTGGTACTATCAAATCAGCCCAACTCGGCACTGGTGCCACCATGGGTCTGGTCACCATCCTGCCTATCGTAGCTTTTCAGGAGCCAGCCGGTCACCCCCAGCCACAGGCCCCGAGACAAAAACCTCGGCCCGTTTCCCTGGCAAAAAAAAGTAAGCTACCCCGCTTCTGGATGGCAGATTGCAGGACGCACTTCGTAGTATCAAACCAGCCCAACTTGGCACTGGTGCCACCTTGGGTCTGGGAACCATCCTGCGTATCGTGGATTCTAAGCAGCCAGCAGGCCACTCCCTGCCACAGGCACTCAAACACAAACAACGGCGCTTTTCCCTGGAAAACAAAACTCGCCTGCCAACTTTTTGATGGCGGATTGCAGGAGCCACTTGATACTATCAAACCAGCCCAACTTGGCACTGGTGCCACCATGGGTCTGGTCACCATCCTGCCTATCGTAGCTTTTCAGGAGCCAGCCGGTCACCCCCAGCCACAGGCGCCGAGACAAACACCTCGGCCCGTTTCCCTGGCAAACAATAGTAAGCTACCCCGCTTCTGGATGGCAGATTGCAGGACGCACTTGGTAGTATCAAACCAGCCCGACTTGTCACTGGGGCCACCTCTGGTCTGGGAACCATCCTGCGTATCGTGGATTCTAATTAGCCAGCCGGCCACTCCCAGCCACAGGCCCCCAAACACAAACAACGGCGCTTTTCCCTGGAAAACAAAACTCGCCTGCCAAATTTTTGATGGCAGATTGCAGGAGCCACTTGGTACTATCAAACCAGCCCAACTTGGCACTGGTGCCACCATGGGTCTGGTCACCATCCTGCCTATCGTAGCTTTTCAGGAGCCAGCCGGTCACCCCCAGCCTTATACCCCGAGACAAAAACCTCGGCCCGTTTCCCTGGCAAACAAAAGTAAGCTACCCCGCTTCTGGATGGCAGATTGCAGTACGCACTTGGTACTATCAAACCAGCCCAACTTGGCACTGGTGCCACCTTGGGTCTGGGAACCATCCTGCGTATCGTGGATTCTAAGGAGCCAGCCGGCCACTCCCTGCCACAGGCACCCAAACACAAACAACGGCGCTTTTCCCTGGAAAACAATACTCGCCTGCCAACTTTTAGATGGCGGATTGCAGGAGCCACTTGGTACTATCAAACCAGCCCAACTTGGCACTGGTGCCACCATGGATGTGGTCACCATCCTGCCTATCGTAGCTTTTCAGTACCTAGCAGGTCACTCCCAGCCATAGGCGCCCAGACACAAAGCTCGGCCCGTTTCCCTGGCAAACAAAAGTAAGCTGCCCCGCTTCAGGATGGCAGATTGCATGAACCACTTGGTACTATAAAACCAGCCCGACTTGGCACTGGTGCCACCTCTGGTCTGGGAACCATCCTGCGTATCGTGGATTCTAAGGAGCCAGCCGGTCACTCCCAGCCACAGGCCCCCAAACACAAACAACAGCGCTTTTCCCTGGAAAACAAAACTCGCCTGCCAACATTTTGATGGCAGATTGCAGGAGCCACTTGGTACTATCAAACCAGCCCAACTTGGCACTGGTGCCACCATGGGTCTGGTCACCATCCTGCCTATCGTAGCTGTTCAGGCGCCACCCGGTCACTCCCAGCCATAGGCCCCCAGAGAAAAACCTCGGCCCGTTTCCCTGGCAAAGAAAAGTAAGCTACCCCGCTTCTGGAGGGCAGATTGCAGGAGCCACTTTGCACCATCAAACTGGCCCGACTTGTCACTGGTGCCACCTCAAGTCTGGGAACCATCCTGCGTATCGTGGATTCTAAGGAGCCAGCCGGTCACTCCCACCCACAGGCCCCCAGTCACAAACAACGGCGCTTTTCGCTGGAAAACAAAACTCGCCTGCCGACTATTTGATGGCAGATTGCAGGAGCCACTTGGTACTATCAAATCAGCCCAACTTGGCTCTGGTGCCACCATGGGTCTGGTCACCATCCTGCCTATCGTAGCTTTTCAGGAGCCAGCCGGTCACTCCCAGCCATAGGCCCCCAGACACAAACCTCGGCCCGTTTCCCTGGAAAACAAAAGTAAGCTGCCCCGCTTCTGGATGGCAGATTGCAGGAGCCACTTTGCACCATCCAACTAGCCCGACTTGGCACTGGTGCCACCTCAGGTCTGGGAACCATGCTGCGTATCGTGGATTCTAATTAGCCATCCGGCCACTCCCACCCACGGCCCCTAAACACAAACAACGGCGCTTTTCCCTGGAAAACAAAACTCGCCTGCCAATTTTTGATGGCAGATTGCAGGAGCCACTTGGTACTATCAAACCAGCCCAACTTGGCACTGGTGCCACCATGGGTCTGGTCACCATCCTGCCTATCGTAGCTTTTCAGGAGCCAGCCGGTCACTCCCAGCCATAGGCGCCCAGACCCAAAGCTCGGCCCGTTTCCCTGGCAAGCAAAAGTAAGCTGTCCCGCTTCTGGATGGCAGATTGCAGGACGCACTTGGTAGTATCAAACCAGCCCGACTTGGCACTGGCGCCGCCTCACATCTGGGAACCATCCTGCCTATCGTGGATTCTAAGCAACCAGCCGGCCACTCCCAGCCACAGGCCCCCAAACACAAACAACGGCGCTTTTCCCTGGAAAACAAAACTCGCCTGCCAAGTTTTTGATGGCAGATTGCAGGAGCCACTTGGTACTATCAAACCAGCCCAACTTGGCACTGGTGCCACCTTGGGTCTGGTCACCATCCTGCCTATCATAGCTTTTCAGGAGCCAGCCGGTCACTCCCAGCCATAGGCCCCCAGACACAAACCTCGGCCCGTTTCCCTGGCAAACAAAAGCAAGCTGCCCCGCTTCTGGATGGCAGATTGCAGGAGCCACTTTGCACCATCAAACTAGCCCGACTTGGCACTGGTGCCACCTCTGGTCTGGGAACCATCCTGCGTATCATGGATTCTAAGGAGCCAGCCGGCCACTCCCAGCCACAGGCCCCCAAACAAAAACAACGGCGCTTTTCCCTGGATAACAAACTCGCCTGCCAAGTTTTTGATGGCAGATTGCAGGAGCCACTTGGTACTATCAAACCAGCCCAACTTGGCACTGGTGCCACCATGGGTCTGGTCACCATCCTGCCTATCGTAGCTTTTCAGGAGCCAGCCGGTCACTCCCAGCCATAGGCCCCGAGACACAAACCTCGGCCCGTTTCCCTGGCAAACAAAAGTAAGCTACCCCGCTTCTGGATGGCAGATTGCAGGACGCACTTGGTACTATCAAACCAGCCCAACTTGGCACTGGTGCCACCTCAGGTCTGGGAACCATCCTGCGTATCGTGGATTCTAAGGAGCCAGCCGGCCACTCCCAGCCATAGGCCCCCAAACAAAACAACGGCACTTTTCCCTGGAAAACAAAACTTGCCTGCCAAATTTTTGATGGCAGATTGCAGGAGCCACTTGGTACTATCAAACCAGCCCAACTTGGCACTGGTGCCACCATGGGTCTGGTCACCATCCTGCCTATCGTAGCTTTTCAGGAGCCAGCCGGTCACTCCCAGCCGTAGGCCCACAGACACAAAGCTCGGCCCGTTTCCCTGACAAACAATAGTAAGCTACCCCGCTTCTGGATGGCAGATTGCAGGACGCACTTGGTACTATCAAACCAGCCCGACTTGGCACTGGTGCCACCTCTGGTCTGGGAACCATCCTGCGTATGGTAGATTCTAAGCAGCCAGCCGGCCACTCCCAGCCACAGGCCCCCAAACACAAACAACGGCGCTTTTCCCTTGAAAACAAAACTCGTCTGCCAACTTTTTGATGGCAGATTGCCGGAGCCACTTGGTACTATCAAACCAACCCAACTTGGCACTGGTGCCACCATGGGTCTCGTCACCATCCTGCCTATCGTAGCTTTTCAGGAGCCAGCCGGCCACTCCCTGCCACAGGCCCCCAAACACAAACAACGGCGCTTTTCCCTGGAAATCAAAATTCGCCTGCCAACTTTTTGATGGCAGATTGCAGGAGCCACTTGGTACAATCAAATCAGCCCAACTTGCCACTGGTGCCACCATGGGTCTGGTCACCATCCTGCCTATCGTAGCTTTTCAGGAGCCAGCCGGTCACTCCCAGCCATAGGCCCCCAGACACAAACCTCGGCCCGTTTCCCTGGCCAACAAAAGTAAGCTGCCCCGCTTCTGGATGGCAGATTGCAGGAACCACTTGGTACTATCCAACCAGCCCAACTTGGCACTGGTGCCACCTTTGGTCTGGGAACCATGCTGAGTATCGTGGATTCTAAGGAGCCAGCCGGCCACTCCCAGCCACAGGCCCCCAAACACAAACAACGGCGCTTTTCCCTGGAAAACAAAACTCGCCTGCCAACTTCTTGATGGCAGATTGCAGGAGCCACTTGGTACTATCAAACCAGCCCAACTTGGCACTGGTGCCGTCATGGGTCTGGTCACCATCCTGCCTATCGTAGCTTTTCACGAGCCAGCCGGTCACTCCCAGCCATAGGCCCCCAGACACAATCCTCGGACCGTTTCCCTGGCAAACAAAAGTAAGCTGCCCCGCTTCTGGATGGCAGATTGCAGGACGCACTTGGTACTATCAAACCAGCCCAACTTGGCACTGGTGCCACCATGGGTCTGGGAACCATCCTGTGTATCGTGGATTCTAATTAGCCATCCGTCCACTCCAGGTGATAGGGCCCCAGGCACAAACAACGGCGCTTTTCCCTGGATAACAAACTCGCCTGCCAACTTTTTGATGGCAGATTGCAGGAGCCACTTGGTACTATCAAACCAGCCCAACTTGGCACTGGTGCCACCATGGGTCTGGTCACCATCCTGCCTATCGTAGCTTTTCAGGAGCCAGCCGGTCACTCCCAGCCATATGCCCCGAGACACAAACCTCGGCCCGTTTCCCTGGCAAACAAAAGTAAGCTACCCCACTTCTGGATGGCAGATTGCAGGACGCACTTGGTACTATCAAACCAGCCCAACTTGGCACTGGTGCCACGTCAAGTCTAGGAACCATCCTGCGTATCGTGGATTCTAAGGAGCCAGCCGGCCACTCCCAGCCATAGGCCCCCAAACAAAAACAACGGCGCTTTTCCCTGGTAAAGAAAACTTCCCTGCCAACTTTTTGATGGCAGATTGCAGGAGCCACTTGGTACTATCAAACCAGCCCAACTTGGCACTGGTGCCACCATGGGTCTGGGAACCATCCTGCCTATCGTAGCTTTTCAGGAGCCAGCCGGTCACTCCCAGCCATAGGCCCCCAGACACAAAGCTCGGCCCGTTTCCCTGGCAAACAAAAGTAAGCTGCCCCGCTTCTGGATGGCAGATTGCAGGAGCCACTTGGTACTATCAAACCAGCCGGACTTGGCACTGGTGCCACGACAAGTCTGGGAACCATCCTGCGTATCGTGGATTCTAAGGAGCCAGCCGGCCACTCACAGCCACAGGCCCCCAAACACAAACAACGGCGCTTTTCCCTGGAAAACAAAACTCGCCTACCAACGTTTTGATGGCAGATTGCAGGAGCCACTTGGTACTATCAAATCAGCCCAACTTGGCACTCGTGCCACCATGGGTCTGGTCACCATCCTGCCTATCGTAACTTTTCAGGAGCCAGCCGGTCACTCCCAGCCATAGGCCCCCAGACACAAATCTCGGCCCGTTTCCCTGGCAAAGAAAATTAAGCTGCCCCGCTTCTGGATGGCAGATTGCAGGAGCCACTTGGTACTATCAAACCAGCCCGACTTGGCACTGGTGCCACCTCTGGTCTGGGAACCATCCTGCGTATCGTGGATTCTAAGGAGCCAGTCGGCCACTCCCAGCCACAGGCCCCCAAACACAAACAAAGGCCCGTTTCCGTGGCAAACAAAAGTAAGCTGCCCCGCTTCTGGATGGCAGATTGCAGGAGCCACTTGGTACTATCAAACCAGCCCAACTTGGCACTGGTGCCACCTCTGGTCTGGGAACCATCCTGCGTATCGTGGTTTCTAAGGAGCCAGCCGGCCACTCCCAACCACAGGCCCCCAAACACAAACAACGGCGCTTTTCCCTGGAAAACAAAACTCGCCTGCCAACTTCTTGATGGCAGATTGCAGGAGCCACTTGGTACTATCAAACCAGCCCAACTTGGCACTGGTGCCACCATGGGTCTGGTCACCATCCTGCCTATCGTAGCTTTTCAGGAGCCAGCCGGTCACTCCCAGCCATAGGCCCCCAGACACAAACCTCGGCCCGTTTCCCTGGCAAACAAAAGTAAGCTGCCCCGCTTCTGGATGGCAGATTGCAGGAGCCACTTGGTACTATCAAACCAGCCCGACTTGGCACTGGTGCCACCTCTGGTCTGGGAACCATCCTGCGTATCGTGGATTCTAAGGAGCCAGCCGGCCACTCCCTGCCACAGGCCCCCAAACACAAACAACGGCGCTTTTCCCTGGAAAACAAAACTCGCCTGCCAACTTTTTGATGGCAGATTGCAGGAGCCACTTGGTACTATCAAACCAGCCCAACTTGGCACTGGTGCCGCCATGGGTCTGGTCACCATCCTGCCTATCGTAGCTTTTCACGAGCCAGCCGGTCACTCCCAGCCATAGGCCCCCAGACAAAAACCTCGGCCCGTTTCCCTGGAAAACAAAAGTAAGCTGCCCCGCTTCTGGATGGCAGATTGTAGGACGCACTTGTTACTATCAAACCCGCCCGACTTGGCACTGGTGCCACCACTGGTCTGGGAACCATCCTGCGTATCGTGGATTCTAAAGAGCCAGCCGGCCACTCCCAGCCACAGGCACCCAAACACAAACAACGGCGCTTTTCCCTGGAAAACAAAACTCGCCTGCCAACTTTTTGATGGCAGATTGCAGGAGCCACTTGGTACTATCAAACCAGCCCAACTTGGCACTGCTGCCACCATGGGTCTGGTCACCATCCTGCCTATCGTAGCTTTTCAGGAGCCAGCCGGTCACTCCCAGCCATAGGCCCCCAGACAAAAACCTCGGCCCGTTTCCCTGGCAAACAAAAGTAAGCTGCCCCGCTTCTGGATGGCAGATTGCAGGATCCACTTGGTACTATCAAAACAGCCGGACTTGGCACTGGTGCCACGACAAGTCTGGGAACCATCCTGCGTATCGTGGATTCTAAGGAGCCAGCCGGCCACTCACAGCCACAGGCCCCCAAACACAAACAACGGCGCTTTTCCCTGGAAAACAAAACTCGCCTACCAACGTTTTGATGGCAGATTGCAGGAGCCACTTGGTACTATCAAATCAGCCCAACTTGGCACTCGTGCCACCATGGGTCTGGTCACCATCCTGCCTATCGTAACTTTTCAGGAGCCAGCCGGTCACTCCCAGCCATAGGCCCCCAGACACAAATCTCGGCCCGTTTCCCTGGCAAAGAAAATTAAGCTGCCCCGCTTCTGGATGGCAGATTGCAGGAGCCACTTGGTACTATCAAACCAGCCCAACTTGGCACTGGTGCCACCTCTGGTCTGGGAACCATCCTGCGTATCGTGGATTCTAAGGAGCCAGTCGGCCACTCCCAGCCACAGGCCCCCAAACACAAACAACGGCCCGTTTCCGTGGCAAACAAAAGTAAGCTGCCCCGCTTCTGGATGGCAGATTGCAGGAGCCACTTGGTACTATCAAACCAGCCCGACTTGGCACTGGTGCCACCTCTGGTCTGGGAACCATCCTGCGTATCGTGGTTTCTAAGGAGCCAGCCGGCCACTCCCAACCACAGGCCCCCAAACACAAACAACGGCGCTTTTCCCTGGAAAACAAAACTCGCCTGCCAACTTCTTGATGGCAGATTGCAGGAGCCACTTGGTACTATCAAACCAGCCCAACTTGGCACTGGTGCCACCATGGGTCTGGTCACCATCCTGCCTATCGTAGCTTTTCAGGAGCCAGCCGGTCACTGCCAGCCATAGGCCCCCAGACACAAAGCTCGGCCCGTTTCCCTGGCAAACAAAAGTAAGCTGCCCCGCTTCTGGATGGCAGATTGCAGGAGCCACTTGGTACTATCAAACCAGCCCGACTTGGCACTGGTGCCACCTCTGGTCTGGGAACCATCCTGCGTATCGTGGATTCTAAGGAGCCAGCCGGCCACTCCCTGCCACAGGCCCCCAAACACAAACAACGGCGCTTTTCCCTGGAAAACAAAACTCGCCTGCCAACTTTTTGATGGCAGATTGCAGGAGCCACTTGGTACTATCAAACCAGCCCAACTTGGCACTGGTGCCGCCATGGGTCTGGTCACCATCCTGCCTATCGTAGCTTTTCACGAGCCAGCCGGTCACTCCCAGCCATAGGCCCCCAGACAAAAACCTCGGCCCGTTTCCCTGGAAAACAAAAGTAAGCTGCCCCGCTTCTGGATGGCAGATTGTAGGACGCACTTGTTACTATCAAACCCGCCCGACTTGGCACTGGTGCCACCACTGGTCTGGGAACCATCCTGCGTATCGTGGATTCTAAAGAGCCAGCCGGCCACTCCCACCACAGGCACCCAAACACAAACAACGGCGCTTTTCCCTGGAAAACAAAACTCGCCTGCCAACTTTTTGATGGCAGATTGCAGGAGCCACTTGGTACTATCAAACCAGCCCAACTTGGAACTGCTGCCACCATGGGTCTGGTCACCATCCTGCCTATCGTAGCTTTTCAGGAGCCAGCCGGTCACTCCCAGCCGTAGGCCCCCAGACAAAAACCTCGGCCCGTTTCCCTGGCAAACAAAAGTAAGCTGCCCCGCTTCTGGATGGCAGATTGCAGGATCCACTTGGTACTATCAAACCAGCCGGACTTGGCACTGGTGCCACGACAAGTCTGGGAACCATCCTGCGTATCGTGGATTCTAAGGAGCCAGCCGGCCACTCACAGCCACAGGCCCCCAAACACAAACAACGGCGCTTTTCCCTGGAAAACAAAACTCGCCTACCAACGCTTTGATGGCAGATTGCAGGAGCCACTTGGTACTATCAAATCAGCCACTCTTGTAACTGGTGCCACCATGGGTCTGGTCACCCTCCTGCCTATCGTAACTTTTCAGGAGCCAGCCGGTCACTCCCAGCCATAGGCCCCCAGACACAAAGCTCGGCCCGTTTCCCTGGCAAAGAAAATTAAGCTGCCCCGCTTCTGGATGGCAGATTGCAGGAGCCACTTGGTACTATCAAACCAGCCCGACTTGGCACTGGTGCCACCTCTGGTCTGGGAACCATCCTGCGTATCGTGGATTTTATGGAGCCAGCCGGTCAGTCCCAGCCACAGGCCCCCAAACACAAACAACGGCCCGTTTCCGTGGCAAACAAAAGTAAGCTTCCCCGCTTCTGGATGGCCGATTGCAGGAGCCACTTGGTACTATCAAACCAGCCCGACTTGGCACTGGTGCCACCTCTGGTCTGGGAACCATCCTGCGTATCGTGGTTTCTAAGGAGCCAGCCGGCCACTCCCAACCACAGGCCCCCAAACACAAACAACGGCGCTTTTCCCTGGACAACAAAACTCGCCTGCCAACTTCTTGATGGCAGATTGCAGGAGCCACTTGGTACTATCAAACCAGCCCAACTTGGCACTGGTGCCACCATGGGTCTGGTCACCATCCTGCCTATCGTAGCTTTTCAGGAGCCAGCCGGTCACTGCCTGCCATAGGCCCCGAGACACAAACCTCGGCCCGTTTCCCTGGCAAACAAAAGTAAGCTGCCCCGCTTCTGGATGGCAGATTGCAGGAGCCACTTGGTACTATCAAACCAGCCCGACTTGGCACTGGTGCCACCTCTGGTCTGGGAACCATCCTGCGTATCGTGGATTCTAAGGAGCCAGCCGGCCACTCCCTGCCACAGGCCCCCAAACACAAACAACGGCGCTTTTCCCTGGAAAACAAAACTCGCCTGCCAACTTTTTGATGGCAGATTGCAGGAGCCACTTGGTACTATCAAACCAGCCCAACTTGGCACTGGTGCCGCCATGGGTCTGGTCACCATCCTGCCTATCGTAGCTTTTCACGAGCCAGCCGGTCACTCCCAGCCATAGGCCCCCAGACAAAAACCTCGGCCCGTTTCCCTGGAAAACAAAAGTAAGCTGCCCCGCTTCTGGATGGCAGATTGTAGGACGCACTTGTTACTATCAAACCCGCCCGACTTGGCACTGGTGCCACCACTGGTCTGGGAACCATCCTGCGTATCGTGGATTCTAAAGAGCCAGCCGGCCACTCCCAGCCACAGGCACCCAAACACAAACAACGGCGCTTTTCCCTGGAAAACAAAACTCGCCTGCCAACCTTTTGATGGCAGATTGCAGGAGCCACTTGGTACTATCAAACCAGCCCAACTTGGCACTGCTGCCACCATGGGTCTGGTCACCATCCTGCCTATCGTAGCTTTTCAGGAGCCAGCCGGTCACTCCCAGCCATAGGCCCCCAGACAAAAACCTCGGCCCGTTTCCCTGGCAAACAAAAGTAAGCTGCCCCGCTTCTGGATGGCAGATTGCAGGATCCACTTGGTACTATCAAAACAGCCGGACTTGGCACTGGTGCCACGACAAGTCTGGGAACCATCCTGCGTATCGTGGATTCTAAGGAGCCAGCCGGCCACTCACAGCCACAGGCCCCCAAACACAAACAACGGCGCTTTTCCCTGGAAAACAAAACTCGCCTACCAACGTTTTGATGGCAGATTGCAGGAGCCACTTGGTACTATCAAATCAGCCCAACTTGGCACTCGTGCCACCATGGGTCTGGTCACCATCCTGCCTATCGTAACTTTTCAGGAGCCAGCCGGTCACTCCCAGCCATAGGCCCCCAGACACAAATCTCGGCCCGTTTCCCTGGCAAAGAAAATTAAGCTGCCCCGCTTCTGGATGGCAGATTGCAGGAGCCACTTGGTACTATCAAACCAGCCCAACTTGGCACTGGTGCCACCTCTGGTCTGGGAACCATCCTGCGTATCGTGGATTCTAAGGAGCCAGTCGGCCACTCCCAGCCACAGGCCCCCAAACACAAACAACGGCCCGTTTCCGTGGCAAACAAAAGTAAGCTGCCCCGCTTCTGGATGGCAGATTGCAGGAGCCACTTGGTACTATCAAACCAGCCCGACTTGGCACTGGTGCCACCTCTGGTCTGGGAACCATCCTGCGTATCGTGGTTTCTAAGGAGCCAGCCGGCCACTCCCAACCACAGGCCCCCAAACACAAACAACGGCGCTTTTCCCTGGAAAACAAAACTCGCCTGCCAACTTCTTGATGGCAGATTGCAGGAGCCACTTGGTACTATCAAACCAGCCCAACTTGGCACTGGTGCCACCATGGGTCTGGTCACCATCCTGCCTATCGTAGCTTTTCAGGAGCCAGCCGGTCACTGCCTGCCATAGGCCCCGAGACACAAACCTCGGCCCGTTTCCCTGGCAAACAAAAGTAAGCTGCCCCGCTTCTGGATGGCAGATTGCAGGAGCCACTTGGTACTATCAAACCAGCCTGACCTGGCACTGGTGCCACCTCTGGTCTGGGAACCATCCTGCGTATCGTGGATTTTATGGAGCCAGCCGGTCAGTCCCAGCCATAGGCCCCCAAACACAAACAACGATCCGTTTCCCTGGCAAACAAAAGTAAGCTGCCCCGCTTCTGGATGGCAGATTGCAGGAACCACTTGGTAGTATCAAACCAGCCCAACTTGGCACTGGTGGCACCTCTTGTCTGGGAACCATGCTGCGTATCGTGGTTTCTAAGGAGCCAGCCGGCCACTCCCAACCATAGACCCCCAGACACAAACCTCGGCCCGTTTCCCTGGAAAACAAAAGTAAGCTACCCCGATTCTGGATGGCAGATTGCAGGAGCCACTTGGTACTATCAAATCAGCCCAACTTGGCACTGGTGCCACCATGGGTCTGGTAAACATCCTGCCTATCGTAGCTTTTCAGGAGCCAGCCGGCCACTCTCAGCCATATGCCCCCAAAAACAAACCACGGCCCTTTTCTCTGGCAAACAAAACTCAACTGCCCCTCTTCTGGATGGCAAATTTTAGGACGCACTTTGTACTACGAAAACCGCCCGACGTGGCACTGGTGCCACCTTGTGTCAGGGAACCATCCTGCATATCGAGCTTTTTAAGGAGCCAGCCGGCCACGCCCAGCCATAAACCCCCAAAAACAAACCACGGACCATTTCTCTTGGAAACAAAAATCCGCTGCCCCGCGTCTGTATGGCATATTGCACGAGCCACTTTGCACCATCAAACCAGCCCGACTTGGCACTGGTGCCACCTTGGGTCTGGGAACAATCCTGCATATCGTGGATTCTAAGGAGCCAGCCGGCCACTCCCAGCCACAGGCCCCCAAACACAAACAACGGCGCTTTTCCCTGGAAAACAAAATTCGCCTGCCAAATTTTGATGGCAGATTGCAGGAGCCACTTGGTACTATCAAATCATCCCAACTTGGCACTGGTGCCACTCTGGGTCTGGGAACCATCCTGCCTATTGTAGCATTTCAGGAGCCAGCCGGTCACTCCCAGCCATAGGCCCCCAGACACAAACCTCGGACCGTTTCCCTGGCAAACAAAATTAAGCTGCCCCGATTCTGGATGGCAGATTGCAGGAGCCACTTGGTTGTGTCAAACCAGCCCGACTTGGCACTGGTGCCACCTTGGGTCTGGGAACCATCCTGCGTATCGTGGATTCTAAGCAGCCACCCGGCCACTCTGAGCCACAGGCCCCCAAACAAAAACTACGGCGCTTTTCCCTGGAAAACAAAACTCGCCTGCCAACTTTTTGATGGCAGATTGCAGGAGCCACTTGGTACTATCAAACCAGCCCAACTTGGCACTGGTGCCACCTCTTGTCTGGGAACCATGCTGCCTATCGTAGCTTTTCAGGAGCCAGCCGGTCACTCCCAGCCATAGACCCCCAGACACAAACCTCGGCCCGTTTCCCTGGCAAACAAAAGTAAGCTGCCCCGCTTTTGGATGGCAGATTGCAGGAGCCACGTTGCACCTTCAAACCAGCCCCACTTGGCACTGGTGCCACCTTGGGTCTGGGAACAAGTTGGGCTGGTTTGATAGTACCAAGTGGCTCCTGCAATCTGCCATCCAGAAGCGGGACAGCTTACTTTTGTTTCCCAGGGAAACGGGCCGAGGTATTTGTCTGGGGGCCTATGGCTGGGAGTGACCGGCTGACTACTGAAAAGCTACGATAGGCAGGATGGTTACCAGACTCATGGTGCCACCAGTGCCAAGTCGGGCTGGTTTGATAATACTAAATAGCTCCTGCAATCTGCCATCCAGACGCGGGGCAGCGGATTTTTGTTTGCTGGAGAAAAGTTCCGTGGTTTTTTTTTTGGGGGTATATGACTGGACGTGGCCGGCTGGCTCCTTAAAAAGCTCTATACACAGGATTGTTCCCTGACCCAAGGTGGCATCAGTGCCAAGTCGGGCTGTTTTCGTAGTACCAAGTGCGTCCTGCAATTTGCCATCCAGAAGCGGGGCAGCCTACTTTTGTTTGCCAGGGAAACGTGCCGAGGTATTTGTCTGGGGGCCTATGGCTGGGAGTGAGCGGCTGGCTCCTGAAAAGCTACGATAGGCAGGATGGTGACCAGACCCATGGTGGCACCAGTGCCAAGTTGGGCTGGTTTGATAGTACCAAGTGGCTCCTGCAATCTGCCATCAAGAAGTTGGCAGGCGAGTTTTGTTTTCCAGGGAAAAGCGCCGTTGTTTTTGTTTAGAGGCCTGTGGCTGGGAGTGGCCGCCTGTCCTCGTAGAATCTACGTTACGCAGCATGGTTCCCAGAGCCAAGGTGGCACCAGGGCCAAGTCGGGCTGGTTTGTAAGTACCAAGTGCATCCTGCAATCTGCCATCCAAAAGCGGGGCAGCTTACTTTTGTTTGCCAGGGAAACGGGCCGAGGTTTGTGTCCGGAGGCCTATGGCAGGGAGTGACCGGCTGGCTCCTGAAAAGCTACGATAGGCAGGATGTTTACCAGACCCATGGTGGCACCAGTGCCAAGTTGGGCTGATTTGATAGTACCAAGTGGCTCCTGCAATCTGCCATCCAGAATCGGGGTAACTTACTTTTGTTTTCCAGGGAAACGGGCCGAGGTTTGTGTCTGGGTGTCTATGGCTGGGAGTGACCGGCTGGCTCCTGAAAAGCTACGATAGGCAGGATGGTTCCCAGACCAGAGGTGGCACCAGTGCCAAGTTGGGCTGGTTTGATAGTACCAAGTGGCTCCTGCAATCTGCCATCAAAAAGTTGGCAGGCGAGTTTTGTTTTCCAGGGAAAAGCGCCGTTGTTTGTGTTTGGGGGCCTGTGGCAGGGAGTGGCCAGCTGGCTCCTTAGAATCCACGATATGCAGGATTGTTCCCAGACCCAAGGTGGCACCAGTGCCAAGTCGGGCTGGTTTGATGGTGCAAAGTGGCTCCTGCAATCTGCCATCCAGACGCGGGGCAGCGGATTTTTGTTTCCAAGAGAAATGGTCCGTGGTTTGTTTTTGGGGGTATATGGCTGGGCGTGGCCGGCTGGCTCCTTAAAAAGCTCGATATGCAGGATGGTTCCCTGACACAAGGTGGCACCAGTGCCACGTCGGGCGGTTTTCGTAGTACAAAGTGCGTCCTAAAATTTGCCATCCAGAAGAGGGGCAGTTGAGTTTTGTTTGCCAGAGAAAAGGGCCGTGGTTTGTTTTTGGGGCATATGGCTGAGAGTGGCCGGCTGGCCCCTGAAAATCCACGATAGGCAGGATGGTTCCCAGACCAGAGGTGTCACCAGTGCCAAGTCGGGCTGGTTTGATAGTACTAAGTAGCTCCTGCAATCTGCCATGCAGAAGCGGGGCAGCTTACTTTTGTTTGCCAGGGAAACGGGCCGAGGTTTGTGTCTGGGGGCCTATGGCTGGGAGTGACCGGCTGGCTCCTGAAAAGCTACGATAGGCAGGATGGTGACCAGACCCATGGTGGCACCAGCTCCAAGTTGGGCTGGTTTGATAGTACCAAGTGGCTCCTGCAATCTGCCATCAAAAAGTTGGCAGGCGAGTTTTGTTTTCCAGGGAAAAGCGCCGTTGTTTGTGTTTGGGTGCCTGTGGCTGGGAGTGGCCAGCTGGCTCCTTAGAACCCACGATACGCAGGATGGTTCCCAGACCTGAGTTGGCACCAGTGCCAAGTTGGGCTGGTTTGATGGTACCAAGTGGCTCCTGCAATCTGCCATCCAGAAGCGGGGCAGCTTACTTTTGTTTGCCAGGGAAACGGGCCGAAATATTTGTCTGGGGGCCTCTGGCTGGGGGTGGCTGGCTGGCTCCTGAAAAGCTACGATAGGCAGGATGGTGACCAGACCCATGGTGGCACCAGTGCCAAGTTGGGCTGGTTTGATAATACCAAGTGTCTCCTGCAATCTGCCATCAAAAGTTTGGCAGGCGAGTTTTGTTTTCCAGGGAAAAGCACCGTTGTGTGTGTTTTGGGGCCTGTGGCTGGGAGTGGCCAGCTGGCTCCTTAGAATCCACGATACGCAGGATGGTTCCCAGACCCAAGGTGGCATCAGTGCCAAGTCGGGCTGGTTTGTTAGTACCAAGTGGTTCCTGCAATCTGCCATCCAGAAGCGGGGCAGCTGAATTTTGTTTGCCAGAGAAAAAGGCTGTTTTTTGTGTTTCGGGGCCTGTGGCTGGCAGTGGCCGGCTGGCTCCTGAAAATCCATGATACGCAGCATGGTTCCCAGACCCAAGGTGGCATCAGTGCCAAGTTGGGCTGGTTTGATAGTACCAAGTGGCTCCTGCAATCTGCCATCCAGAAGCGGTGCAGTTGAGTTTTGTTTGCCAGAGAAAAGGGCCGTGGGTTGTGTTTGGGGGCATATGGCTGGGAGTGGCCGGCTGTCTCATTAAAAAGTTCGATACGCAGGATGGTTCCCAGACCCAAGAGGGCACCAGTGCCAAGTCGGGCTGTTTTTATAGTACCAAGTGCGTCCTGCAATTTGCCATCCAGAAGAGGGGCAGTTGAGTTTTGTTTGCCAGAGAATAGCGCCGTTGTTTGTGTTTGGGGGCTTGTGGCTCGTAGTGGCCGACTGGCGCCTTAGAATCTGTGTTACGCAGCATGGTTCCCAGACCCAAGGTGGCACCAGTGCCAAGTTGGGCTGGTTTGATAGTACCAAGTGGCTCCTGCAATCTGCCATCCAGAAGCGGGGTAGCTTACTTTTGTTTGCCAGGGAAACGGGCCGAGGTTTGTGACTGGGGACCTATGGCTGGGAGTGACCGGCTGGCTCCTGGAAAGCTACAATAGGCAGGATGGTTACCAGACCCATGGTGTCAGCAGTGCCAAGTTGGGCTGGTTTGATAGTACCAAGTGGCTCCTGCAATCTGCCATCAAAAAGTTGGCAGGCGAGTTTTGTTTTCCAGGGAAAAGCGACATTGTTTGTATTTGGGGGCCTGTGGCTGGGAGTGACCGGCTGGCTCCTTTGAACCCACGATACGCAGGATGGTTCCCAGACCCAAGGTGGCACCAGTGCCAAGTTTTGCTGGTTTGATACTACCAAGTGCGTCCTGCAATCTGCCATCCAGAAGCGGGGCAGCTTAATTTTGTTTGCCAGGGAAACGGGCCGTGGGTTTTGTTTGGGGGCATATAGCTGAGAGTGGCCGGCTGGCTCCTGAAAATCCACGCTAGGCAGCATGGTTCCCAGATGCAATGTGGCACCAGTGCCAAGTCGGGCTGCTTTGATGGTGCAAAGTGGCTCCTGCAATCTGCCATCCAGAAGCGAGGCAGCTGATTTTTGTTTGCCAGAGGAAAATTCCGTGGATTGTTTTTGGGGGCATATTGCTGGGAGTGGCCGGCTGGCTCCTTAAAATGCTCGATACGCATGATGGTTCCCAGGCCCAAGGTGTCACCACTACCAAGTCGGCCTGCGGTTTTAGTATCAAGTTCATCCTGCAATTTGCCATCCAGAAGAGGGGCAGTTGAGTTTTGTTTGCCAGAGAAACGGGCCGAGGTTTCTGTTTGGGGACATATGGCTGAGAGTGGCCGGCTGGCCCCTGAATATCCACGATACAGAGCATGGTTCCCAGATCCAAGGTGGCACCAGTGCCAAGTTGGGCTGGTTTGATAGTACCAAGTGTCTCCTGCAATCTGCCATCCAGAAGCAGGGCAGCTTACTTTTGTTTGCCAGAGAAATAGGCCTAGGTTTTTGTTTGGGGGCCTGTGGCTAGGAGTGGCCGGCTGGCTCCTTAGAATCCACGATACGCAGGATGGTTCCCAGACCCAAGGTGGCACCAGTGCCAAGTTGGGCTGGTTTGATAGTACCAAGTGGCTCCTGCAAACTCCATCAAAAAGTTGGCAGGCGTGTTTTGTTTTCCAGGGAACAGCGCCGTTGATTTTGTTTGGGGGCCTGTGGCTGGGAGTGGCCGGCTGGCTCCTTAGAATCCACGATACGCAGGATGGTTCCCAGACCCAAGGTGGCACCAGTGCCAAGTCGGGCTGGTTTGATTACACCAAGTGGCTCCTGCAATCTGCCATCCAGAAGTGAGGCAGCTAAGTTTTGTTTGCGAGAAAAAAGGGCCGTGGTTTTTGTTGGGGGCCTGTGGCTGGGAGTAGCCGGCTGGCTCCTTAAAATCCACGATAGGCAGGATGGTTCCCAGACCCAAGGTGGCACCAGTGCCAAGTCGGGCTGGTTTGATAGTACCAAGTGGCTCCTGCAATCTGCCATCCAGAAGCGGGGCAGCTGAGTTTTGTTTGCCAGAGAAAAAGGCTGTGGTTTGTGTTTGGGGGCCTGTGGCTGGCAGTGGCCGGCTGGCTCCTGAAAATCCACGATACGCAGCATGGTTCCCAGACCCAAGGTGGCACCAGTGCCAAGTGGGGCTCGTTTGACAGTGTCAAGTGCCTCCTGCAATCTCCCATCCAGAAGCGGGGCAGCTGAGTTTTTTTTGCCAGGGAAACGGACCTTTGTTTTTGATTGGGCTCTGTGGCCGAGAGTGGTTGGCTGTCTCCTGACAATCCACAATACGCAGGATGGTTCCCAGACCCAAGGTGGCACCAGTGCCAAGTCGGGCTGGTTTGATAGTACCAAGTGTCTCCTGCAATCTGCCATCCAGAAGCGGGGCAGCTGAGTTTTGTTTGCCAGAGAAAAGGGCCGTGGGTTGTGTTTGGGGGCATATGGCTGGGAGTGGCCACCTGGCTCCTTAAAATGCACGATACGCCGCATGGTAACCAGACGCAAGGTGGCACCAGTGCCAAGTCAGGCTGTTTTTGTAGTGCCCAGTGGCTCCTGCAATTTGCCATCCAGAAGCGGGGAAGTTGAATTTTGTTTGCTAGAGAAAAGGGCTGTGGTTTGTGTTTGGGGGCCTATGGCTGAGAGTGGCCGGCTGGCCCCTGAAAATCAACGATAGGCAGGATGGTGCCCAGATCCAAGGTGGCACCAGTGCCAAGTAAGGCTGGTTGTATGGTTCAAAGTAACTCCTGCAATCTGCCATCCAGAAGCGGGACAGCTGAGTTTTTTTTGCCAGAGAAAAGGTCCATGGTTTCTTTTTGGGGCATACGGCTGGGAATTGCCGGCTGGCTCCTTAAAATGCTCGATACGCAGGATGGTTCCCAGAGCCAAGGTGGCACCACTGCCAAGTCGGGCTCTTTTTGTAGTACCAAGTGCGTCCTGCAATTTGCCATCCAGAAGAGGGGCAGTTGAGTTTTGTTTGCCAGAGAAAAGGGCCGTTGTTTGTGTTTGGGGGCCTGTGGCTGGGAGTGTTCGGCTGGTTCCTGAATATGTACGATACGCAGGATTGTTCCCAGATCCAAGGTGGCAGCAGTGCCATGTTGTGCTGGTGTGATAGTACCAAGTGGCTCCTGCAATCTGCCATCCAGAAGTGGGGCAGCTGATTTTTGTTTGCCAGAGAAAAGGTCCGTGGTTTGTTTTTGGGGGCATATGGCTGAGAGTGGCCGGCTGGCCCCTGAATATCCACGATACAGAGCATGGTTCCCAGATCCAAGGTGGCACCAGTGCCAAGTTGGGCTGGTTTGATAGTACCAAGTGTCTCCTGCAATCTGCCATCCAGAAGCAGGGCAGCTTACTTTTGTTTGCCAGAGAAATAGGCCTAGGTTTTTGTTTGGGGGCCTGTGGCTAGGAGTGGCCGGCTGGCTCCTTAGAATCCACGATACGCAGGATGGTTCCCAGACCCAAGGTGGCACCAGTGCCAAGTCGGGCTGGTTTGATAGTACCAAGTGGCTCCTGCAAACTCCATCAAAAAGTTGGCAGGCGTGTTTTGTTTTCCAGGGAACAGCGCCGTTGATTTTGTTTGGGGGCCTGTGGCTGGGAGTGGCCGGGTGGCTCCTTAGAATCCACGATACGCAGGATGGTTCCCAGACCCAAGGTGGCACCAGTGCCAAGTCGGGCTGGTTTGATTACACCAAGTGGCTCCTGCAATCTGCCATCCAGAAGTGAGGCAGCTAAGTTTTGTTTGCGAGAAAAAAGGGCCGTGGTTTTTGTTGGGGGCCTGTGGCTGGGAGTAGCCGGCTGGCTCCTTAAAATCCACGATAGGCAGGATGGTTCCCAGACCCAAGGTGGCACCAGTGCCAAGTCGGGCTGGTTTGATAGTACCAAGTGGCTCCTGCAATCTGCCATCCAGAAGCGGGGCAGCTGAGTTTTGTTTGCCAGAGAAAAAGGCTGTGGTTTGTGTTTGGGGGCCTGTGGCTGGCAGTGGCCGGCTGGCTCCTGAAAATCCACGATACGCAGCATGGTTCCCAGACCCAAGGTGGCACCAGTGCCAAGTGGGGCTCGTTTGACAGTGTCAAGTGCCTCCTGCAATCTCCCATCCAGAAGCGGGGCAGCTGAGTTTTTTTTGCCAGGGAAACGGACCTTTGTTTTTGATTGGGCTCTGTGGCCGAGAGTGGTTGGCTGTCTCCTGACAATCCACAATACGCAGGATGGTTCCCAGACCCAAGGTGGCACCAGTGCCAAGTCGGGCTGGTTTGATAGTACCAAGTGTCTCCTGCAATCTGCCATCCAGAAGCGGGGCAGCTGAGTTTTGTTTGCCAGAGAAAAGGGCCGTGGGTTGTGTTTGGGGGCATATGGCTGGGAGTGGCCACCTGGCTCCTTAAAATGCACGATACGCCGCATGGTAACCAGACGCAAGGTGGCACCAGTGCCAAGTCAGGCTGTTTTTGTAGTACCCAGTGGCTCCTGCAATTTGCCATCCAGAAGTGGGGCAGTTGAATTTTTTTTGCTAGAGAAAAGGGCTGTGGTTTGTGTTTGGGGGCCTATGGCTGAGAGTGGCCGGCTGGCCCCTGAAAATCAACGATAGGCAGGATGGTTCCCAGATCCAAGGTGGCACCAGTGCCAAGTAAGGCTGGTTGTATGGTTCAAAGTAACTCCTGCAATCTGCCATCCAGAAGCGGGACAGCTGAGTTTTTTTTGCCAGAGAAAAGGTCCATGGTTTCTTTTTGGGGCATACGGCTGGGAATTGCCGGCTGGCTCCTTAAAATGCTCGATACGCAGGATGGTTCCCAGAGCCAAGGTGGCACCACTGCCAAGTCGGGCTCTTTTTGTAGTACCAAGTGCGTCCTGCAATTTGCCATCCAGAAGAGGGGCAGTTGAGTTTTGTTTGCCAGAGAAAAGGGCCGTTGTTTGTGTTTGGGGGCCTGTGGCTGGGAGTGTTCGGCTGGTTCCTGAATATGTACGATACGCAGGATTGTTCCCAGATCCAAGGTGGCAGCAGTGCCATGTTGTGCTGGTGTGATAGTCCCAAGTGGCTCCTGCAATCTGCCATCCAGAAGTGGGGCAGCTGATTTTTGTTTGCCAGAGAAAAGGTCCGTGGTTTGTTTTTGGGGGCATATGGCTGAGAGTGGCCGGCTGGCCCCTGAAAATCCACGATACACAGGATGGTTCCCAGATCCAAGGTGGCACCTGTGCCAAGTCGGGCTGATTTGATAGTACTAAGTAGCTCCTGCAATCTGCCATGCAGAAGCGGGGCAGCTTACTTTTGTTTGCCAGGGAAACGGGCCGAGGTTTGTGTTTGGGGGCCTATGGCTGAGAGTGACCGGCTGGCTCCTGAAGAGCTACAATAGGCAGGATGGTGACCAGACCCATGGTGGCACCAGTGCCAAGTTGGGCTGGTTTGATAGTACCAAGTGGTTCCTGCAATCTGCCATCCAGAAGAGGGGCAGTTGAGTTTTGTTTGCCAGAGAAAAGGGCCTTGGTTTGTGTTTGGGGGCATATGGCTGGGTGTGGCCAGCTGGCTCCTTAAAATGCACGATATGCAACATGGCTCCCAGACCCAAGGTGGCACAAGTGCCAAGTTGGGCTGGTTTGATAGTACCAAGTGGCTCCTGCAATCTTCCATGATCACGTGGAGAAATACTTTCTGGTTTCAGCCTCATGCTCTTTCTTCTCTCCCTCAACTTCTCTATCACCTCTCATCTGGTTCACATGCGCTTTCTTCAAGGTCCACAGGCTACTTTTCACAGAATCTTCTGGCCTGATGAAGTAAGGATGATGAATAGAACAGAGCTGGGATCTATTTTCCAGTTTGGATAAAATGCATTCTGCACACAAATCCAAGGAGAACGGGCTGCCCCGATGCCCAGAAAATCTTTCACTCCTGCTAGTGTTCTACGTCAACCGCAACTTAGTCTGAAAGAAAAGCTTTTTCTCTGAGAGCATCTGAGAGGTTTGCATGAAGCACTGATATCTGACATATGCAATTTTGAATAGGAGAGGAAAAAGAAAATGGCAAGGAGTTTTTAATTTTAGTGGTTTCAATTTTAATTTCCGTGCACTTTTTCAAAACTTGTCAGCTCAAATGCCCATCAACATCTTTTAGTCATCTGTAAGTCAGTATTCATATAAAATGTGCTTCAAATCCAAAGAATTTCAAATTTGCACTCCAAGCTTCTATGCCTAGATTTATGATTTCCTACACATATTAGATGAAAGGAAGGCCTTTTTTACTGTGGGAGTGCTGGAACACTGGAACAGGTTGCCCAGAGAAGTTGTGGGTGTCCCATCCCTGAAAGTATTCAAGGTCACCTTGGACGGGGCTTGGAGCAGCAACAAAGGAGAAGCTTGATGGTAGAGAAACAAAGTTGGACTATAGAAGAAACTCGGATTGAAGTATAGGATCAAGTTTTCTCTCAGCTCTTGGGGTAAATTCAAAGTTGTACAAAATGACATTTATCTGTGCTATTCACTACTGTAACAGAAAGTTTCATGAAAACTGTACAGAAGATAGTAAATTTTAAAAGAGATAAGAATTACAGCATAAAATCCATGGGATAGGTTACAACATGAGACACTCTCTAAGAGAAAATCTCTGTGTTTCAGCACTTCATCGGGGTAAGATTTCATGAAGTGCCAAAGAAGGCGGCAAAATATCATTCGGGACATTATTTACTGGGATTCAGCCTGGCCATTAGTAGGAACTGCCTTTGAACATATCATGTAGATATACCACACACACTTTCCCTTCACTGAAAAATTACTGTTTACAACAAATAAGCAATTGACGATCAAAATTGATTGAAAGCATCTTAAACATGTCAAGTATTTCATTGTAGATGATCTGTGATCCAAATGCTTCTTCCACCTTCGAGAGGGACAGAAGAATTCTTCCATATCATGATGGTTTAAAATTGTATCAACCAATGTTTTCTGCTGAAAAGATATCATCTATTTTTTTCTATTTTTGGAAGAAAATATTCCTAGACATACAACAGGTGAGAACTAAGTAATTTTAAAGAAACAAATGAAATGAAAATATTCTGTAAATAGAATGAAATGAAAAGCTGTGTTTTAAATAGGAGCTAAATATTAAACAGAATTTTTGTACCAGGCATTTGAATTACTGCACCAGCTCTTTTGCCCATCAAGAGAGGCATTTAGCATTTCAGTCTTTTCCAAGGTGTTCATGATCTGCTATGCTGATCTCTGTGTGTGCCTAGGTGTGTGTGGAGGGGGGGGCATATGAAGGGGAGTGTGTATGTTTGCTTTACAATTGTTGTGGCAGATTCATGCCTCAGCTCCACATTTTGTTTTAAAAAGGTCACACCGAGTGGATATGAAGTTTACTATCAACAAGAGATCGATTCCCAAATCATCCATTTGACTCTCCCTTATAAATCATGTGCTTTGTTGCATATTTTATCAAATATACTTTCAAGCCAGATGGAGGAAGGAGGATGTGGGAATCCCTCCACCATCTTGCAACTTTTATGTAAGTAGGTTTTCAAGAAAATCATCATTTCTCTTTTAAATATGTCTGGAACAGGCATGATGGTAGTGTCAACCTGTTGGAGTTTTTGTTGCTGGAAGAAGTTGTACAAAAGGATTGGTTTTTACATTGACCAGTTACTGAATCAAGCGCAGGAATACATTGGAAATTTAGCTGGGGGTTCCTTTTCCCAGCAGACTACTTCTAGAATGAGCTTGTACACTGAAGCTGACTCTTTTGCTCTCTTTTTGTTTCTTTCCTATTTTCTTGGCTTCTTTGCCACTATCTAGACAATTTTGGAACTTTGTTCCCAACTAAAATGGTTTCAATAGTCTGATTGTGATCATACATTTTTACAAGGAATTTTTAAAATCTTTCCTCGAGTCCAGAAAGTCAAGGACTTAGATCTTTTTCTTCCCTTATCAATATTGCCATGAAATTGATAAATAAAGACCAACTCTTTATTTTTGTTTTTAACCCACGTAGATAATTCCCATCCATTAATCCATTTTGTGGACCAATAGCTGCCATTCTGATGGAAGCTGTCACTTCTTAACAATAGGCATTCTGTGACTATGTTGACAGCACTTTGGGTGAAGATCCTAACTGGTCTTAGATATACATAGGGAGAAATTTGCTCAGCCAGTGTCAGTCTTAAGCATGCGTATCAGAAGATCTTTCTAGAGCTGGGAATTTTCCCATGAAAGGGATTCAGTTAGGGAAGAGATACTTGTGCCAGAGTTTTACATTCTTCTTGAACACTGCTTAAGGAACTTAGATGCCATGTCCATTTGGATCTCTGTCTGCACAGAACTTTGTCATGCCAGTGCTTTGAAATGCATCTTGAAGAGAATTCACTAGCACAGAATGAAAGAGAGTGGAAGGGGTTGGTGGGGCTAACCAGGCCCAACCCCCCTGCCTAAACCAGGATACCTAGAGCCTCTTGCCCAGGATTCTATCTGGGTGTACTTTTAATGTCTTCAAAGATCCAGGCTCCACAATCTTTCTGGGCAGTCTGTGCCGTGGTTCAGTCACCCTGACAGTAAAGAAACATTTACTGATGTTCAAAGGCAATCTCCTGTATTTCAGTGTGTGCCCACTGCCTCTTGTCTTTTCCCTCAGCATCACTGAAAAGACACTGATTCCCTCCCCTTTGCACTATTGCTTCCATATGTATGTGTGATGCCATGTAGAGGTATGTCAAAAACCTCCCTGAAGCCCAGGCAGATAATATTCCCTTCATCTACCAGTCAAGTTGATTCATCAGAGGAGTTTAAAGTGATGTTCAGCATGAAATTCCCCTGAAAAATCATGCTAACTACATTATTTGGTCATCTGTCATGTGCCTGGCAAGGATTTCCAGGAAGAGCTGCTTCATCAACTTCCTGGGGATAAAAAAGAGGCTGGCTGGTTTGTACTATGGCGAGTCCTCTTAATTGCCTTTTTTGAAGATGGGTGTCATTTGCTAACATCCACTCTTTAGCCTCTCTTGTCGTCTACATCTTAGCAAAACGCTTTTCCACTATGTCTGGCTAGGAAAAACTGTGCCAGCACAGAAAACATCTCCCATCGTGTTCTAGAAGTTGCACGGATGTCTGCCAAGTGTTTGGCAGGAAGAAAAGAAAAGTTGTCCAAAACAGCTTCCAATCGAATGTTCCTGTGATTGGAAAAGTCAGGAGAGTGCAAAGGTACTGTTTTCTATCAGTTGGCAAGGTGCGCACACAATCCCAGTGTTGTACAGCTTGCTTCTTCACCTTCCCGAAGCTGCCGCTCTCGCCGGCTGCCGGAGCCCAAGAAGCGGCTTCTTCGCGCAAAGACGATTGTGCCGCTCACAGGGCTCTCCTTAGCGCGGCTTCTGCCGAAAGACGCCCGGCAGCGGCTCTTACCTCCGGAGAGCATCCTACCTTCGTCTTTAGCTCCTCTTCTCATCTACACCTCGGCAACAAGCTTCTCCACTATGTCTGGCTAGGAAAAACTGTGCCAGCACAGAAAACATCTCCCATCGTGTTCTAGAAGTTGCACGGATGTCTGCCAAGTGTTTGGCAGGAAGAAAAGAAAAGTTGTCCAAAACAGCTTCCAATCGAATGTTCCTGTGATTGGAAAAGTCAGGAGAGTGCAAAGGTACTGTTTTCTATCAGTTGGCAAGGTGCGCACACAATCCCAGTGTTGTACAGCTTGCTTCTTCACCTTCCCGAAGCTGCCGCTCTCGCCGGCTGCCGGAGCCCAAGAAGCGGCTTCTTCGCGCAAAGACGATTGTGCCGCTCACAGTGCTCTCCTTAGCGCAGCTTCTGCCGAAAGACGCCCGGCAGCGGCTCTTACCTCCGGAGAGCATCCTACCTTCGTCTTTCGCGTCTTTTGTAGTCTACATCTTAGCAAAACGCTTTTCCACTATGTCTGGCTAGGAAAAACTGTGCCAGCACAGAAAACATCTCCCATCGTGTTCTAGAAGTTGCACGGATGTCTGCCAAGTGTTTGGCAGGAAGAAAAGAAAAGTTGTCCAAAACAGCTTCCAATCGAATGTTCCTGTGATTGGAAAAGTCAGGAGAGTGCAAAGGTACTGTTTTCTATCAGTTGGCAAGGTGCGCACACAATCCCAGTGTTGTACAGCTTGCTTCTTCACCTTCCCGAAGCTGCCGCTCTCGCCGGCTGCCGGAGCCCAAGAAGCGGCTTCTTCGCGCAAAGACGATTGTGCCGCTCACAGTGCTCTCCTTAGCGCGGCTTCTGCCGAAAGACGCCCGGCAGCGGCTCTTACCTCCGGAGAGCATCCTACCTTCGTCTTTCGCGTCTTTTGTAGTCTACATCTTAGCAAAACGCTTTTCCACTATGTCTGGCTAGGAAAAACTGTGCCAGCACAGAAAACATCTCCCATCGTGTTCTAGAAGTTGCACGGATGTCTGCCAAGTGTTTGGCAGGAAGAAAAGAAAAGTTGTCCAAAACAGCTTCCAATCGAATGTTCCTGTGATTGGAAAAGTCAGGAGAGTGCAAAGGTACTGTTTTCTATCAGTTGGCAAGGTGCGCACACAATCCCAGTGTTGTACAGCTTGCTTCTTCACCTTCCCGAAGCTGCCGCTCTCGCCGGCTGCCGGAGCCCAAGAAGCGGCTTCTTCGCGCAAAGACGATTGTGCCGCTCACAGTGCTCTCCTTAGCGCGGCTTCTGCCGAAAGACGCCCGGCAGCGGCTCTTACCTCCGGAGAGCATCCTACCTTCGTCTTTCGCGTCTTTTGTAGTCTACATCTTAGCAAAACGCTTTTCCACTATGTCTGGCTAGGAAAAACTGTGCCAGCACAGAAAACATCTCCCATCGTGTTCTAGAAGTTGCACGGATGTCTGCCAAGTGTTTGGCAGGAAGAAAAGAAAAGTTGTCCAAAACAGCTTCCAATCGAATGTTCCTGTGATTGGAAAAGTCAGGAGAGTGCAAAGGTACTGTTTTCTATCAGTTGGCAAGGTGCGCACACAATCCCAGTGTTGTACAGCTTGCTTCTTCACCTTCCCGAAGCTGCCGCTCTCGCCGGCTGCCGGAGCCCAAGAAGCGGCTTCTTCGCGCAAAGACGATTGTGCCGCTCACAGTGCTCTCCTTAGCGCGGCTTCTGCCGAAAGACGCCCGGCAGCGGCTCTTACCTCCGGAGAGCATCCTACCTTCGTCTTTCGCGTCTTTTGTAGTCTACATCTTAGCAAAACGCTTTTCCACTATGTCTGGCTAGGAAAAACTGTGCCAGCACAGAAAACATCTCCCATCGTGTTCTAGAAGTTGCACGGATGTCTGCCAAGTGTTTGGCAGGAAGAAAAGAAAAGTTGTCCAAAACAGCTTCCAATCGAATGTTCCTGTGATTGGAAAAGTCAGGAGAGTGCAAAGGTACTGTTTTCTATCAGTTGGCAAGGTGCGCACACAATCCCAGTGTTGTACAGCTTGCTTCTTCACCTTCCCGAAGCTGCCACTCTCAGGAGGTAAGAGCCGCTGCCGGGCGTCTTTCGGCAGAAGCCGCGCTAAGGAGAGCACTGTGAGCGGCACAATCGTCTTTGCGCGAAGAAGCCGCTTCTTGGGCTCCGGCAGCCGGCGAGAGCGGCAGCTTCGGGAAGGTGAAGAAGCAAGCTGTACAACACTGGGATTGTGTGCGCACCTTGCCAACTGATAGAAAACAGTACCTTTGCACTCTCCTGACTTTTCCAATCACAGGAACATTCGATTGGAAGCTGTTTTGGACAACTTTTCTTTTCTTCCTCCCAAACACTTGGCAGACATCCGTGCAACTTCTAGAAAACGATGGGAGATGTTTTCTGTGCTGGCACGGGTTTTCCTAGCCAGACATAGTGGAAAAGCGTTTTGCTAAGATGTAGACTACAAAAGACGCGAAAGACGAAGGTAGGATGCTCTCCGGAGGTAAGAGCCGCTGCCGGGCGTCTTTCGGCAGAAGCCGCGCTAAGGAGAGCACTGTGAGCGGCACAATCGTCTTTGCGCGAAGAAGCCGCTTCTTGGGCTCCGGCAGCCGGCGAGAGCGGCAGCTTCGGGAAGGTGAAGAAGCAAGCTGTACAACACTGGGATTGTGTGCGCACCTTGCCAACTGATAGAAAACAGTACCTTTGCACTCTCCTGACTTTTCCAATCACAGGAACATTCGATTGGAAGCTGTTTTGGACAACTTTTCTTTTCTTCCTGCCAAACACTTGGCAGACATCCGTGCAACTTCTAGAACACGATGGGAGATGTTTTCTGTGCTGGCACAGTTTTTCCTAGCCAGACATAGTGGAAAAGCGTTTTGCTAAGATGTAGACTACAAAAGACGCGAAAGACGAAGGTAGGATGCTCTCCGGAGGTAAGAGCCGCTGCCGGGCGTCTTTCGGCAGAAGCCGCGCTAAGGAGAGCACTGTGAGCGGCACAATCGTCTTTGCGCGAAGAAGCCGCTTCTTGGGCTCCGGCAGCCGGCGAGAGCGGCAGCTTCGGGAAGGTGAAGAAGCAAGCTGTACAACACTGGGATTGTGTGCGCACCTTGCCAACTGATAGAAAACAGTACCTTTGCACTCTCCTGACTTTTCCAATCACAGGAACATTCGATTGGAAGCTGTTTTGGACAACTTTTCTTTTCTTCCTGCCAAACACTTGGCAGACATCCGTGCAACTTCTAGAACACGATGGGAGATGTTTTCTGTGCTGGCACAGTTTTTCCTAGCCAGACATAGTGGAAAAGCGTTTTGCTAAGATGTAGACTACAAAAGACGCGAAAGACGAAGGTAGGATGCTCTCCGGAGGTAAGAGCCGCTGCCGGGCGTCTTTCGGCAGAAGCCGCGCTAAGGAGAGCACTGTGAGCGGCACAATCGTCTTTGCGCGAAGAAGCCGCTTCTTGGGCTCCGGCAGCCGGCGAGAGCGGCAGCTTCGGGAAGGTGAAGAAGCAAGCTGTACAACACTGGGATTGTGTGCGCACCTTGCCAACTGATAGAAAACAGTACCTTTGCACTCTCCTGACTTTTCCAATCACAGGAACATTCGATTGGAAGCTGTTTTGGACAACTTTTCTTTTCTTCCTGCCAAACACTTGGCAGACATCCGTGCAACTTCTAGAACACGATGGGAGATGTTTTCTGTGCTGGCACAGTTTTTCCTAGCCAGACATAGTGGAAAAGCGTTTTGCTAAGATGTAGACTACAAAAGACGCGAAAGACGAAGGTAGGATGCTCTCCGGAGGTAAGAGCCGCTGCCGGGCGTCTTTCGGCAGAAGCCGCGCTAAGGAGAGCACTGTGAGCGGCACAATCGTCTTTGCGCGAAGAAGCCGCTTCTTGGGCTCCGGCAGCCGGCGAGAGCGGCAGCTTCGGGAAGGTGAAGAAGCAAGCTGTACAACACTGGGATTGTGTGCGCACCTTGCCAACTGATAGAAAACAGTACCTTTGCACTCTCCTGACTTTTCCAATCACAGGAACATTCGATTGGAAGCTGTTTTGGACAACTTTTCTTTTCTTCCTGCCAAACACTTGGCAGACATCCGTGCAACTTCTAGAACACGATGGGAGATGTTTTCTGTGCTGGCACAGTTTTTCCTAGCCAGACATAGTGGAAAAGCGTTTTGCTAAGATGTAGACTACAAAAGACGCGAAAGACGAAGGTAGGATGCTCTCCGGAGGTAAGAGCCGCTGCCGGGCGTCTTTCGGCAGAAGCCGCGCTAAGGAGAGCACTGTGAGCGGCACAATCGTCTTTGCGCGAAGAAGCCGCTTCTTGGGCTCCGGCAGCCGGCGAGAGCGGCAGCTTCGGGAAGGTGAAGAAGCAAGCTGTACAACACTGGGATTGTGTGCGCACCTTGCCAACTGATACAAAACAGTACCTTTGCACTCTCCTGACTTTTCCAATCACAGGAACATTCGATTGGAAGCTGTTTTGGACAACTTTTCTTTTCTTCCTGCCAAACACTTGGCAGACATCCGTGCAACTTCTAGAACACGATGGGAGATGTTTTCTGTGCTGGCACAGTTTTTCCTAGCCAGACATAGTGGAAAAGCGTTTTGCTAAGATGTAGACTACAAAAGACGCGAAAGACGAAGGTAGGATGCTCTCCGGAGGTAAGAGCCGCTGCCGGGCGTCTTTCGGCAGAAGCCGCGCTAAGGAGAGCACTGTGAGCGGCACAATCGTCTTTGCGCGAAGAAGCCGCTTCTTGGGCTCCGGCAGCCGGCGAGAGCGGCAGCTTCGGGAAGGTGAAGAAGCAAGCTGTACAACACTGGGATTGTGTGCGCACCTTGCCAACTGATAGAAAACAGTACCTTTGCACTCTCCTGACTTTTCCAATCACAGGAACATTCGATTGGAAGCTGTTTTGGACAACTTTTCTTTTCTTCCTCCCAAACACTTGGCAGACATCCGTGCAACTTCTAGAACACGATGGGAGATGTTTTCTGTGCTGGCACAGTTTTTCCTAGCCAGACATAGTGGAAAAGCGTTTTGCTAAGATGTAGACTACAAAAGACGCGAAAGACGAAGGTAGGATGCTCTCCGGAGGTAAGAGCCGCTGCCGGGAGTCTTTCGGCAGAAGCCGCGCTAAGGAGAGCACTGTGAGCGGCACAATCGTCTTTGCGCGAAGAAGCCGCTTCTTGGGCTCCGGCAGCCGGCGAGAGCGGCAGCTTCGGGAAGGTGAAGAAGCAAGCTGTACAACACTGGGATTGTGTGCGCACCTTGCCAACTGATAGAAAACAGTACCTTTGCACTCTCCTGACTTTTCCAATCACAGGAACATTCGATTGGAAGCTGTTTTGGACAACTTTTCTTTTCTTCCTCCCAAACACTTGGCAGACATCCGTGCAACTTCTAGAACACGATGGGAGATGTTTTCTGTGCTGGCACAGTTTTTCCTAGCCAGACATAGTGGAAAAGCGTTTTGCTAAGATGTAGACGACAAGAGAGGCTAAAGAGTGGATGTTAGCAAATGACACCCATCTTCAAAAAAGGCAATTAAGAGGACTCGCCATAGTACAAACCAGCCAGCCTCTTTTTTATCCCCAGGAAGTTGATGAAGCAGCTCTTCCTGGAAATCCTTGCCAGGCACATGACAGATGACCAAATAATGTAGTTAGCATGATTTTTCAGGGGAATTTCATGCTGAACATCACTTTAAACTCCTCTGATGAATCAACTTGACTGGTAGATGAAGGGAATATTATCTGCCTGGGCTTCAGGGAGGTTTTTGACATACCTCTACATGGCATCACACATACATATGGAAGCAATAGTGCAAAGGGGAGGGAATCAGTGTCTTTTCAGTGATGCTGAGGGAAAAGACAAGAGGCAGTGGGCACACACTGAAATACAGGAGATTGCCTTTGAACATCAGTAAATGTTTCTTTACTGTCAGGGTGACTGAACCACGGCACAGACTGCCCAGAAAGATTGTGGAGCCTGGATCTTTGAAGACATTAAAAGTACACCCAGATAGAATCCTGGGCAAGAGGCTCTAGGTATCCTGGTTTAGGCAGGGGGGTTGGGCCTGGTTAGCCCCACCAACCCCTTCCACTCTCTTTCATTCTGTGCTAGTGAATTCTCTTCAAGATGCATTTCAAAGCACTGGCATGACAAAGTTCTGTGCAGACAGAGATCCAAATGGACATGGCATCTAAGTTCCTTAAGCAGTGTTCAAGAAGAATGTAAAACTCTGGCACAAGTGTCTCTTCCCTAACTGAATCCCTTTCATGGGAAAATTCCCAGCTCTAGAAAGATCTTCTGATACGCATGCTTAAGACTGACACTGGCTGAGCAAATTTCTCCCTATGTATATCTAAGACCAGTTAGGATCTTCACCCAAAGTGCTGTCAACATAGTCACAGAATGCCTATTGTTAAGAAGTGACAGCTTCCATCAGAATGGCAGCTATTGGTCCACAAAATGGATTAATGGATGGGAATTATCTACGTGGGTTAAAAACAAAAATAAAGAGTTGGTCTTTATTTATCAATTTCATGGCAATATTGATAAGGGAAGAAAAAGATCTAAGTCCTTGACTTTCTGGACTCGAGGAAAGATTTTAAAAATTCCTTGTAAAAATGTATGATCACAATCAGACTATTGAAACCATTTTAGTTGGGAACAAAGTTCCAAAATTGTCTAGATAGTGGCAAAGAAGCCAAGAAAATAGGAAAGAAACAAAAAGAGAGCAAAAGAGTCAGCTTCAGTGTACAAGCTCGTTCTAGAAGTAGTCTGCTGGGAAAAGGAACCCCCAGCTAAATTTCCAATGTATTCCTGCGCTTGATTCAGTAACTGGTCAATGTAAAAACCAATCCTTTTGTACAACTTCTTCCAGCAACAAAAACTCCAACAGGTTGACACTACCATCATGCCTGTTCCAGACATATTTAAAAGAGAAATGATGATTTTCTTGAAAACCTACTTACATAAAAGTTGCAAGATGGTGGAGGGATTCCCACATCCTCCTTCCTCCATCTGGCTTGAAAGTATATTTGATAAAATATGCAACAAAGCACATGATTTATAAGGGAGAGTCAAATGGATGATTTGGGAATCGATCTCTTGTTGATAGTAAACTTCATATCCACTCGGTGTGACCTTTTTAAAACAAAATGTGGAGCTGAGGCATGAATCTGCCACAACAATTGTAAAGCAAACATACACACTCCCCTTCATATGCCCCCCCCTCCACACACACCTAGGCACACACAGAGATCAGCATAGCAGATCATGAACACCTTGGAAAAGACTGAAATGCTAAATGCCTCTCTTGATGGGCAAAAGAGCTGGTGCAGTAATTCAAATGCCTGGTACAAAAATTCTGTTTAATATTTAGCTCCTATTTAAAACACAGCTTTTCATTTCATTCTATTTACAGAATATTTTCATTTCATTTGTTTCTTTAAAATTACTTAGTTCTCACCTGTTGTATGTCTAGGAATATTTTCTTCCAAAAATAGAAAAAAATAGATGATATCTTTTCAGCAGAAAACATTGGTTGATACAATTTTAAACCATCATGATATGGAAGAATTCTTCTGTCCCTCTCGAAGGTGGAAGAAGCATTTGGATCACAGATCATCTACAATGAAATACTTGACATGTTTAAGATGCTTTCAATCAATTTTGATCGTCAATTGCTTATTTGTTGTAAACAGTAATTTTTCAGTGAAGGGAAAGTGTGTGTGGTATATCTACATGATATGTTCAAAGGCAGTTCCTACTAATGGCCAGGCTGAATTCCAGTAAATAATGTCCCGAATGATATTTTGCCGCCTTCTTTGGCACTTCATGAAATCTTACCCCGATGAAGTGCTGAAACACAGAGATTTTCTCTTAGAGAGTGTCTCATGTTGTAACCTATCCCATGGATTTTATGCTGTAATTCTTATCTCTTTTAAAATTTACTATCTTCTGTACAGTTTTCATGAAACTTTCTGTTACAGTAGTGAATAGCACAGATAAATGTCATTTTGTACAACTTTGAATTTACCCCAAGAGCTGAGAGAAAACTTGATCCTATACTTCAATCCGAGTTTCTTCTATAGTCCAACTTTGTTTCTCTACCATCAAGCTTCTCCTTTGTTGCTGCTCCAAGCCCCGTCCAAGGTGACCTTGAATACTTTCAGGGATGGGACACCCACAACTTCTCTGGGCAACCTGTTCCAGTGTTCCAGCACTCCCACAGTAAAAAAGGCCTTCCTTTCATCTAATATGTGTAGGAAATCATAAATCTAGGCATAGAAGCTTGGAGTGCAAATTTGAAATTCTTTGGATTTGAAGCACATTTTATATGAATACTGACTTACAGATGACTAAAAGATGTTGATGGGCATTTGAGCTGACAAGTTTTGAAAAAGTGCACGGAAATTAAAATTGAAACCACTAAAATTAAAAACTCCTTGCCATTTTCTTTTTCCTCTCCTATTCAAAATTGCATATGTCAGATATCAGTGCTTCATGCAAACCTCTCAGATGCTCTCAGAGAAAAAGCTTTTCTTTCAGACTAAGTTGCGGTTGACGTAGAACACTAGCAGGAGTGAAAGATTTTCTGGGCATCGGGGCAGCCCGTTCTCCTTGGATTTGTGTGCAGAATGCATTTTATCCAAACTGGAAAATAGATCCCAGCTCTGTTCTATTCATCATCCTTACTTCATCAGGCCAGAAGATTCTGTGAAAAGTAGCCTGTGGACCTTGAAGACAGCGCATGTGAACCAGATGAGAGGTGATAGAGAAGTTGAGGGAGAGAAGAAAGAGCATGAGGCTGAAACCAGAAAGTATTTCTCCACGTGATCATGGAAGATTGCAGGAGCCACTTGGTACTATCAAACCAGCCCAACTTGGCACTTGTGCCACCTTGGGTCTGGGAGCCATGTTGCATATCGTGCATTTTAAGGAGCCAGCTGGCCACACCCAGCCATATGCCCCCAAACACAAACCAAGGCCCTTTTCTCTGGCAAACAAAACTCAGCTGCCCTGCTTCTGGATGGCAGATTGCAGGAACCACTTGGTACTATCAAACCAGCCCAACTTGGCACTGGTGCCACCATGGGTCTGGTCACCATCCTGCCTATTGTAGCTTTTCAGGAGCCAGCCGGTCACTCTCAGCCATAGGCCCCCAAACACAAACCTCGGCCCGTTTCCCTGGCAAACAAAAGTAAGCTGCCCCGCTTCTGGATGGCAGATTGCAGGAGCTACTTAGTACTATCAAATCAGCCCGACTTGGCACAGGTGCCACCTTGGATCTGGGAACCATCCTGTGTATCGTGGATTTTCAGGGGCCAGCCGGCCACTCTCAGCCATATGCCCCCAAAAACAAACCACGGACCTTTTCTCTGGCAAACAAAAATCAGCTGCCCCACTTCTGGATGGCAGATTGCAGGAGCCACTTGGGACTATCACACCAGCACAACATGGCACTGCTGCCACCTTGGATCTGGGAACAATCCTGCGTATCGTACATATTCAGGAACCAGCCGAACACTCCCAGCCACAGGCCCCCAAACACAAACAACGGCCCTTTTCTCTGGCAAACAAAACTCAACTGCCCCTCTTCTGGATGGCAAATTGCAGGACGCACTTGGTACTACAAAAAGAGCCCGACTTGGCAGTGGTGCCACCTTGGCTCTGGGAACCATCCTGCGTATCGAGCATTTTAAGGAGCCAGCCGGCAATTCCCAGCCGTATGCCCCAAAAAGAAACCATGGACCTTTTCTCTGGCAAAAAAAACTCAGCTGTCCGCTTCTGGATGGCAGATTGCAGGAGTTACTTTGAACCATACAACCAGCCTTACTTGGCACTGGTGCCACCTTGGATCTGGGAACCATCCTGCCTATCGTTGATTTTCAGGGGCCAGCCGGCCACTCTCAGCCATAGGCCCCCAAACACAAACCACAGCCCTTTTCTCTAGCAAACAAAATTCAACTGCCCCGCTTCTGGATGGCAAATTGCAGGAGCCACTGGGTACTACAAAAACAGCCTGACTTGGCACTGGTGCCACCTTGCGTCTGGTTACCATGCGGCGTATCGTGCATTTTAAGGAGCCAGGTGGCCACTCCCAGCCATATGCCCCCAAACACAACCCACAGCCCTTTTCTCTGGCAAACAAAACTCAGCTGCCCCGCTTCTGGATGGCAGATTGCAGGAGACACTTGGTACTATCAAACCAGCCCGACTTGGCACTGGTGCCACCTTGGGTCTGGGAACCATCCTGCGTATTGTGGATTGTCAGGAGACAGCCGACCACTCTCGGCCACAGAGCCCAATCAAAAACAAAGGTCCGTTTCCCTGGCAAAAAAAACTCAGCTGCCCCGCTTCTGGATGGGAGATTGCAGGAGGCACTTGACACTGTCAAACGAGCCCCACTTGGCACTGGTGCCACCTTGGGTCTGGGAACCATGCTGCGTATCGTGGATTTTCAGGAGCCAGCCGGCCACTGCCAGCCACAGGCCCCCAAACACAAACCACAGCCTTTTTCTCTGGCAAACAAAACTCAGCTGCCCCGCTTCTGGATGGCAGATTGCAGGAGCCACTTGGTACTATCAAACCAGCCCGACTTGGCACTGGTGCCACCTTGGGTCTGGGAACCATCCTGCCTATCGTGGATTTTAAGGAGCCAGCCGGCTACTCCCAGCCACAGGCCCCCAACAAAAACCACGGCCCTTTTTTCTCGCAAACAAAACTTAGCTGCCTCACTTCTGGATGGCAGATTGCAGGAGCCACTTGGTGTAATCAAACCAGCCCGACTTGGCACTGGTGCCACCTTGGGTCTGGGAACCATCCTGCGTATCGTGGATTCTAAGGAGCCAGCCGGCCACTCCTAGCCACAGGCCCCCAAACAAAATCAACGGCGCTGTTCCCTGGAAAACAAAACACGCCTGCCAACTTTTTGATGGAGTTTGCAGGAGCCACTTGGTACTATCAAACCAGCCCGACTTGGCACTGGTGCCACCTTGGGTCTGGGAACCATCCTGCGTATCGTGGATTCTAAGGAGCCAGCCGGCCACTCCTAGCCACAGGCCCCCAAACAAAAACCTAGGCCTATTTCTCTGGCAAACAAAAGTAAGCTGCCCTGCTTCTGGATGGCAGATTGCAGGAGACACTTGGTACTATCAAACCAGCCCAACTTGGCACTGGTGCCACCTTGGATCTGGGAACCATGCTCTGTATCGTGGATATTCAGGGGCCAGCCGGCCACTCTCAGCCATATGTCCCCAAACAGAAACCTCGGCCCGTTTCTCTGGCAAACAAAACTCAACTGCCCCTCTTCTGGATGGCAAATTGCAGGATGAACTTGATACTAAAACCGCAGGCCGACTTGGTAGTGGTGACACCTTGGGCCTGGGAACCATCATGCGTATCGAGCATTTTAAGGAGCCAGCCGGCCACTCCCAGCAATATGCCCCCAAAAACAATCCACGGAATTTTCCTCTGGCAAACAAAAATCAGCTGCCTCGCTTCTGGATGGCAGATTGCAGGAGCCACTTTGCACCATCAAACCAGCCCGACTTGGCACTGGTGCCACATTGCATCTGGGAACCATGCTGCCTAGCGTGGATTTTCAGGAGCCAGCCGGCCACTCTCAGCTATATGCCCCCAAACAAAACCCACGGCCCGTTTCCCTGGCAAACAAAATTAAGCTGCCCCGCTTCTGGATGGCAGATTGCAGGACGCACTTGGTAGTATCAAACCAGCAAAACTTGGCACTGGTGCCACCTTGGGTCTGGGAACCATCCTGCGTATCGTGGGTTCAAAGGAGCCAGCCGGTCACTCCCAGCCACAGGCCCCCAAATACAAACAATGTCGCTTTTCCCTGGAAAACAAAACTCGCCTGCCAACTTTTTGATGGCAGATTGCAGGACCCACTTGGTACTATCAAACCAGCCCAACTTGGCACTGGTGCCACCATGGGTCTGGTAACCATCCTGCCTATCGTAGCTTTCCAGGAGCCAGCCGGTCACTCCCAGCCATAGGTCCCCAGTCACAAACCTCGGCCCGTTTCCCTGGCAAACAAAAGTAAGCTACCCCGCTTCTGGATGGCAGATTGCAGGAGCCACTTGGTACTATCAAACCAGCCCAACTTGGCACTGGTGCCACCTTGGGTCTGGGAACCATGCTGCGTAACACAGATTCTAAGGCGCCAGTCGGCCACTACGAGCCACAAGCCCCCAAACACAAACAACGGCGCTATTCTCTGGCAAACAAAACTCAACTGCCCCTCTTCTGGATGGCAAATTGCAGGACGCACTTGGTACTATAAAAACAGCCCGACTTGGCACTGGTGCCCCCTTGGGTCTGGGAACCATCCTGCGTATCGATCTTTTTAATGAGACAGCCGGCCACTCCCAGCCATATGCCCCCAAACACAACCCACGGCCCTTTTCTCTGGCAAACAAAACTCAACTGCACCGCTTCTGGATGGCAGATTGCAGGAGCCACTTGGTACTATCAAACCAGCCCGACTTGGCACTGGTGCCACCTTGGGTCTGGGAACCATCCTGCGTATTGTAGGTTGTCAGGAGCCAGCCGAACACTCTCGGCCACAGACCCCAATTAAAAACAACGGCCCGTTTCACAGGCAAACAAAACTCAGCTGCCCCGCTTCTGGATGGGAGATTGCAGGAGCCACTGGGTACTATAAAACCAGCCCTACTTGGCACTGATGCCACCTTGGGTCTGGGAACCATGCTGCGTATCATGGATTTTCAGGAGCCAGCCGGCCACTGCCAGCCACAGGCCCCGAAACACAAACAACAGCCTTTTTGTCTGGCAAACAAAATTCAGCTGCCCCGCTTCTGGATGGCAGATTGCAGGACGCACTTGGTACTAACAAACCAGCCCGACTTGGCACTGGTGCCACCTTGGGTCTGGGAACCATCCTGCGTATCGTGGATTCTAAGGAGCCAGCTGGCCACTCCCAGCCACAGGCCCCAAAACACACACAACGGCGCTTTTCCCTTGAAAACAAAACTCGTCTGCCAACATTTTGATGGCAGATTGCAGGAGCCACTTGGTACTATCAAACCAGCCCAACTTGGCACTGGTGCCACCATGGGTCTGGTCACCATCCTGCCTATCGTAGCTTTTCAGGAGCCAGCCGGTCACTCCCAGCCATAGGCCCCCAGACACAAACCTCGGCCTGTTTCCCTGGCACACAAAAGTAAGCTACCGCACTTCTGGATGGCAGATTGCAGGAGCCACTTTGCACCATCAAACCAGCCCGACTTGGCACTGGTGCCACCTCTGGTCTGGGAACCATGCTGCGTATCGTGGATTCTAAGGAGCCAGCCGGTCACTCCCAGCCATAGGCCCCCAGAAAAAAACCTCGGTCCGTTTCCCTGGCAAACAAAAGTAAGCTTCCCCGCTTCTGGATGGCAGATTGCAGGAGCCACTTGGTGCTATCAAACCAGCCCGACTTGGCACTAGTGCCACCTTGGGTCTGGGAACCATCCTGCGTATCGTGTGTTCTAAGGAGCCAGCCGGCCACTCCCACCCACAGTCCCCCAAACACAAACAACGGCGCTTTTCCCTGGAAAACAAAACTCGCCTGCCAACTTTTTGATGGCAGATTGCAGGAGCCACTTGGTACTATCAAACCAGCCCAACTTGGCACTGGTGCCACCATGGGTCTGGTCACCATCCTGCCTATCGTAGCTTTTCAGGAGCCAGCCGGTCACTCCCAGCCATAGACCCCAGACACAAACCTCGGCCCGTTTCCCTGGCACACAAAGGTAAGCTACCCCGCTTCAGGATGGCAGATTGCAGGAACCACTTGGCACCATCAAACCAGCCCGACGTGGCACTGGTGCCACCTTGGGTCTGGGAACCATCCTGCGTATCGTGTGTTCTAAGGAGCCAGTCGGCCACTCCCACCCACAGTCCCCCAAACACAAACAACGGCGCTTTTCCCTGGAAAACAAAACTCGCCTGCTAACTTTTTGATGGCAGATTGCAGGAGCCACTTGGTACTATCAAACCAGCCCAACTTGGCACTGGTGCCACCATGGGTCTGGTCACCATCCTGCCTATCGTAGCTTTTCAGGAGCCAGGCGGTCACTCCCAGCCATAGGCCCCCAGACACAAACCTCGGCCCGTTTCCCTGGCAAACAAAAGTAAGCTGCCCCGCTTCTGCATGGCAGATTGCAGGTGCTATTTAGTACTATCAAACCAGCCCGACCTGGCACTGGTGCCACCTCAGGTCTGGGAACCATCCTGCCCATCGTGGATTTTCAGGGGCCAGACGGCCACTATCAGCCATATGCCCCCAAAAACAAACCACGGCCCTTTTCTCTGGTAAACAAAACTCAACTGCCCCTCTTCTGGATGGCAAATTTTAGGACGCACTTTGTACTACGAAAACCGCCCGACTTGGCACTGGTGCCACCTTGGGTCAGGGAACCATCCTGCCTATCGTAGCTTTTTAAGGAGCCAGCAGGCCACGCCCAGCCATATACCCCCAAAAACAAACCACGGACCATTTCTCTTGGAAACAAAAATCCGCTGCCCCGCGTCAGGATGGCAGATTGCAGGAGCCACTTTGCACCATCAAACCACCCCGACTTGGCACTGGTGCCATCTTGGATCTGGGAACCATCCTGCCTATCGTAGCTTTTCAGGAGCCAGCCGGTTACTCCCAACCATAGGCCCCCAGACAGAAAGCTCTGCCCGTTTCCCTGGCAAACAAAAGTAAGCTACCCCGCTTCTGGATGGCAGATTGCAGGAGCCACTTGGTACTATCAAACCAGCCCAACTTGACACTGGTGCCACTTTGGGTCTGGGAACCATGCTGCGTAACGTAGATTCTAAGGCGCCAGGCGGCCACTCCCAGCCACAGGCCCCCAAATACAAACAACGGCGCTTTTCCCTGGAAAACAAAACTCGCCTGCAAGCTTTTTGATGGCAGATTGCAGGAGCCACTTGGTACTATCAAACCAGCCCAACTTGGCACTGGTGCCACCATGGGTCTGGTCACCATCCTGCCTATCGTAGCTTTTCAGGAGCCAGCCGGTCACTCCCAGCCATAGGCCCCCAGACACAAACCTCGGCCCGTTTCCCTGGCAAACAAAACTAAGTTATCCCGCATGTGGATGGCAGATTGCAGGAGCCACTTTGCACCATCAAACCAGCAAAACTTGGCACTGGTGCCACCTCTGGTCTGGGAACCATCCTCCGTATCGTGGATTCTAAGGAGCCAGCCGGCCACTCCCAGCCACAGGCCCCCAAACAAAAACAACGGCGCTTTTCCCTGGATAACAAACTCGCCTGCCAACTTTTTGATGGCAGATTGCAGGAGCCACTTGGTACTATCAAATCAGCCCAACTTGGCACTGGTGCCACCTTGGGTCTGGTCACCATCCTGCCTATCATAGCTTTTCAGGAGCCAGCCGGTCACTCCCAGCCATAGGCCCCCAGACACAAAGCTCGGCCCGTTTCCCTGGCAAACAAAATTAAGCTACCCCGCTTCTGGATGGCAGATTGCAGGAGTCACTTTGCACCATCAAACTAGCCCGACTTGGCACTGGTGCAACGTCTGGTCTGGGAACCATCCTGCGTATCGTGGATTCTAAGGAGCCAGCCGGCCACTCCCAGCCACAGGCCCCCAAACAAAAACAACGGCGCTTTTCCCTGGAAAACAAAACTCGCCTGCCAACTTTTTGATGGCAGATTACAGGAGCCACTTGGTACTATCAAACCAGCCCAACTTGGCACTGGTGCCACCATGGGTCTTGTCACCATCCTGCCTATCGTAGATTTTCAGGAGCCTGCCGGTCACTCCCAGCCATAGGCCCCCAGACACAAACCTCGGCCCGTTTCCCTAGCAAACAAAAGTAAGCTGCCCCGCTTCTGGATGGCAGATTGCAGGACGCACTTGGTAGTATCAAACCAGACCGACTTGTCACTGGTGCCACCTCTGGTCTGGGAACCATCCTGCGTATCGTGGATTCTAAGCAGCCAGCCGGCCACTCCCAGCCACAGGCCCCCAAACACAAACAACGGCGCTTTTCCCTGGAAAACAAAACTCACCTGCCAAATTTTTGATGGCAGATTGCAGGAGCCACTTGGTACTATCAAACGAGCCCAACTTGGCACTGGTGCCACCATGGGTCTGGTCACCATCCTGCCTATCGTAGCTTTTCAGGAGCCAGCCGGTCACCCCCAGCCATATACCCCGAGACAAAAAGCTCGGCCCGTTTCCCTGGCAAAAAAAAGTAAGCTACCCCGCTTCTGGATGGCAGATTGCAGGACGCACTTGGGAGTATCAAACCAGCCCAACTTGGCACTGGTGCCACCTCAGGTCTGGGAACCATCCTGCGTATCGTGGATTCTAAGGAGCCAGCCGGCCACTCACAGCCATAGGCCCCCAAACAAAAACAACGGCACTTTTCCCTGGAAAACAAAACTTGCCTGCCAACTTTTTGATGGCAGATTGCAGGAGCCACTTGGTACTATCAAACCAGCCCAACTTGGCACTGATGCCACCTCAGGTCTGGGAACCATGCTGCGTATCATGGATTTTCAGAAGCCAGCCGGGCACTGCCAGCCACAGGCCCCGAAACACAAACAACTGCCTTTTTCTCTGGCAAACAAAATTCAGCTGCCCCGCTTCTGGATGGCAGATTGCAGGAACCACTTGGTACTAACAAACCAGCCCGACTTGGCACTGGTGCCACCTCAGGTCTGGGAACCATCCGGCGTATCGTGGATTCCAATTAGCAAGCTGGCCACTCCCAGCCACAGGCCCCAAAACACACACAACGGTGCTTTTCCCTGGAAAACAAAACTCGCCTGCCAAACTTTTGATGGCAGATTGCAGGAGCCACTTGGTATTATCAAACCAGCCCAACTTGGCACTGGTGCCACCATGGGTCTGGTCACCATCCTGCCTATCGTAGCTTTTCAGGAGCCAGCCAGCCACCCCCAGCCAGAGGCCCCCAGACAAATATTTCGGCCCGTTTCCCTGGCAAACAAAAGTAAGCTGCCCCGCTTCTGGATGGCAGATTGCAGGAGCCACTTTGCACCATCAAACCAGCCCAACTTGGCACTGGTGCCAACTCAGGTCTGGGAACCATCCTGCGTAACGTGGATTCTAAGCAGCCACCCGGCCTCTCTGAGCCACAGGCCCCCAAACACAAACAACGGCGCTTTTCCCTGGAAAACAAAACTCGCCTGCCAACTTTTTGATGGCAGATTGCAGGAGCCACTTGGTACTATCAAACCAGCCCAACTTGGCACTGGTGCCACCTCTGGTCTGGGAACCATCCTGCCTATCGTAGCTTTTCAGGAGCCAGCCGGTCACTCCCAGCCATAGACCCCCAGACACAAACCTCGGCCCGTTTCCCTGGAAAACAAAAGTAAGTTACCCCGATTCTGGATGGCAGATTGCAGGAGCCACTTGGTACTATCAAATCAGCCCAACTTGGCACTGGTGCCACCATGGGACTGGTAAACATCCTGCCTATCGTAGCTTTTCAGGAGCCAGCCGGTCACTCCCTGCCATAGGCCCCGAGACACAAACCTCGGCCCGTTTCCCTGGCAAACAAAAGTAAGCTGCCCCGCTTCTGGATGGCAGATTGCAGGAGCCACTTGGTACTATCAAACCAGCCCGACTTGGCACTGGTGCCACCTCTGGTCTGGGAACCATGCTGGGTAACGTAGATTCTACGAGGACAGGCGGCCACTCCCAGCCACAGGCCTCTAAATAAAAACAACGGCGCTTTTCCCTGGAAAACAAAACTCGCCTGCCAACTTCTTGATGGCAGATTGCAGGAGCCACTTGGTACTATCAAACCAGCCCAACTTGGCACTGGTGCCACCATGGGTCTGGTCACCATCCTGCCTATCGTAGCTTTTCAGGAGCCAGCCGCTCACTCCCAGCCATAGGCCCCCAGACAAATACCTCGGCACGTTTCCCTGGCAAACAAAAGTAGGCTGCCCCGCTTCTGGATGGCAAATTGCAGGACGCACTTGGTACTACGAAAACAGCCCGACTTGGCACTGATGCCACCTTGGGTCAGGGAACAATCCTGCGTATAGAGCTTTTTAAGGAGCCAGCCGGCCACGTCCAGTCATATACCCCCAAAAAAAAACCACGGAACTTTTATCCAGCAAACAAAAATCCGCTGCCCCGCGTCTGGATGGCAGATTGCAGGAGCTATTTAGTATTATCAAACCAGCCCGACTTGGCACTGGTGGCACCATGAGTCTGGTAACCATCCTGCCTATCGTAGCTTTTCAGTAGTCAGCCGGTCACTCCCAGCCATAGGCCCCCAGACAAATACCTCGGCCCGTTTCCCTGGGAAACAAAAGTAAGCTGTCCCGCTTCTGGATGGCAGATTGCAGGAGCCACTTGGTACTATCAAACCAGCCCAACTTGTTCCCAGACCCAAGGTGGCACCAGTGCCAAGTGGGGCTGGTTTGATGGTGCAACGTGGCTCCTGCAATCTGCCATCCAAAAGCGGGGCAGCTTACTTTTGTTTGCCAGGGAAACGGGCCGAGGTTTGTGTCTGGGGGTCTATGGCTGGGAGTGACCGGCTGGCTCCTGAAAAGCTACGATAGGCAGGATGGTTCCCAGACAAGAGGTGCCACCAGTGCCAAGTTGGGCTGGTTTGATAGTACCAAGTGGCTCCTGCAATCTGCCATCAAAAAGTTGGCAGGCGAGTTTTGTTTTCCAGGGAAAAGCGCCGTAGTTTTTGTTTGGGGGCCTGTGGCTCAGAGTGGCCGGGTGGCTTCTTAGAATCCACGATACGCAGGATGGTTCCTAGACCCAAGGTGGCACCAGTGCCAAGTCGGGCTGGTTTGACACAACCAAGTGGCTCCTGCAATCTGCCATCCAGAATCGGGGCAGCTTAATTTTGTTTGCCAGGGAAACGGTCCGAGGTTTGTGTCTGGGAGCCTATGGCTGGGAGTGACCGGCTGGCTCCTGAAATGCTACAATAGGCAGGATGGTTCCCAGACCCATAGTGGCAATAGTGCCAAGTTGGGATGATTTGATAGTACCAAGTGGCTCCTGCAATCTGCCATCAAAAAGTTGGCAGGCGAATTTTGTTTTCCAGGGAAAAGCGCCGTTGTTTGTGTTTGGGGGCCTGTGGCTGGGAGTGGCCGGCTGGCTCCTTAGAATCCACGATATGCAGGATTGTTCCCAGACCCAAGGTGGCACCAGTGCCAAGTCGGGCTGGTTTGATGGTGCAAAGTGGCTCCGGCAATCTGCCATCCAGACGCGGGGCAGCGGATTTTTGTTTCCAAGAGAAATGGTCCGTGGTTTGTTTTTGGGGGTTTATGGCTGGGCGTGGCCGGCTGGCTCCTTAAAAAGCTCGATATGCAGGATGGTTCCCTGACACAAGGTGGCACCAGTGCCACGTCGGGCGGTTTTCGTAGTACAAAGTGCGTCCTAAAATTTGCCATCCAGAAGAGGGGCAGTTGAGTTTTGTTTGCCAGAGAAAAGGGCCGTGGTTTGTTTTTGGGGGCATATGGCTGAGAGTGGCCGGCTGGCTCCTGAAAAGCTACGATAGGCAGGATGTTTACCAGACCCATGGTGGCACCAGTGCCAAGTTGGGCTGATTTGATAGTACCAAGTGGCTCCTGCAATCTGCCATCCAGAATCGGAGTAGCTTACTTTTGTTTTCCAGGGAAACGGGCCGAGGTTTGTGTCTGGGGGTCTATGGTTGGGAGTGGCCGGCTGGCTCCTTAGAAACCACGATACGCAGCATGGTTCCCAGACAAGAGGTGCCACCAGTGCCAAGTTGGGCTGGTTTGATACTACCAAGTGGCTGCTGCAATCTGCCATCCAGAAGCGGGGCAGCTTACTTTTGTTTGCCAGGGAAACGGACCGTTGTTTGTGTTTGGGGGCCTATGGCTGGGAATGACCGGCTGGCTCCATAAAATCCACGATACGCAGGATGGTTCCCAGACCAGAGGTGGCACCAGTGCCAAGTCGGGCTGGTTTGATAGTACCAAGTGGCTCCTGCAATCTGCCATCCAGAAGCGGGGCAGCTTACTTTTGTTTGCCAGGGAAACGGGCCGAGGTTTGTGTCTCGGGGCCTATGGCAGGGAGTGACAGGCTGGCTCCTGAAAAGCTACGATAGGCAGGATGGTGACCAGACCCATGGTGGCACCAGTGCCAAGTTGGGCTGGTTTGATAGTAACAAGTGGTTCCTGCAATCTGCCATCAAAATGTTGGCAGGCGAGTTTTGTTTTCCAGGGAAAAGCGCCGTTGTTTTTGTTTGGGGGCCTGTGGCTGGGAGTGGCCGGCTGGATGCTTAGAATCCACGATACGCAGGATGGTTCCCAGACCAGAGGTGGCACCAGTGCCAAGTCGGGCTGGTTTGATACTACCTAGTGGATCCTGCAATCTGCCATCCAGAAGCGGGACAGCTTACTTTTTTTTGTCAGGGAAACCGGCTGAGCTTTGTGTCACGGGGCCTATTGCTGGGAGTGACCGTCTAGATCCTGAAAAGGTACGATAGGCAGGATGGTGACCAGACCCATGGTGGCACCAGTGCCAAGTTGGGCTGGTTTGATAGTACCAAGTGGCTCCTGCAATCTGCCATCAAAAAGTTGGCAGGCGAGTTTGTTATCCAGGGAAAAGCGCCGTTGTTTGTGTTTGGGGGCCTGTGGCTGGGAGTGGCCGGCTGGCTCCTTAGAATCCACGATCGGGAGGATGGTTCCCAGACCTGAGGTGGCACCAGTGCCAAGTCGGGCTAGTTTGATGGTGCAAAGTGGCTCCTGCAATCTGCCATCCAGAAGCGGGGCAGCTTACTTTTGTTTGCCAGGGAAACGGGCCGAGCTTTGTGTCTGGGGGCCTATGGCTGGGAGTGACCGGCTGGCTCCTGAAAAGCTACGATAGGCAGGATGGTGACCAGACCCATGGCGGCACCAGTGCCAAGTTGGGCTGGTTTGATAGTACCAAGTGGCTCCTGCAATCTGCCATCAAAAAGTTGGCAGGCGAGTTTTGTTTTCCAGGGAAAAGCGCCGTTGTTTTTGTTTGGGGGCCTGTGGCTGGGAGTGGCCGGCTGGCTCCTTAGAATCCACGATACGCAGGATGGTTCCCAGACCAGAGGTGGCACCAGTGCCAAGTCGGGCTGGTTTGATAGTACCAAGTGCGTACTGCAATCTGCCATCCAGAAGCGGGGCAGCTTACTTTTGTTTGCCAGGGAAACGGGCCGAGGTTTGTGTCTGGGGGCCTATGGCTGGGAGTGACCGGCTGGCTCCTGAAAAGCTACGATAGGCAGGATGGTGACCAGACCCATGGTGGCACCAGTGCCAAGTTGGGCTGGTTTGATAGTACCAAGTGGCTCCGGCAATCTGCCATCAAAATGTTGGCAGGCGAGTTTTGTTTTCCAGCGAATAGCGCCCTTGTTTGTGTTTGGGGGCCTATGGCAGGGAGTGACCGGCTGGCTAATTAGAATCCACGATACGCAGCATGGTTCCCAGACCTGAGGTGGCACCAGTGCCAAGTCGGGCTAGTTTGATGGTGCAAAGTGGCTCCTGCAATCTGCCATCTAGAAGCGGGGCAGCTTACTTTTGTTTGCCAGGGAAACGGGCCGAGGTTTGTGTCTGGGGGCCTATGGCTGGGAGTGACCGGCTGGCTCCTGAAAAGCTACGATAGGCAGGATGGTGACCAGACCCATGGTGGCACCAGTGCCAAGTTGGGCTGGTTTGATAGTACCAAGTGGCTCCTGCAATCTGCCATCAAAAAGTTGGCAGGCGAGTTTTGTTTTCCAGGGAAAAGCGCCGTTGTTTGTGTTTGGGGGCCTGTGGCTGGGAGTGGCCGGCTGGCTGCTTAGAATCCACGATACGCAGGATGGTTCCCAGACCAGAGGTGGCACCAGTGCCAAGTCGGGCTGGTTTGATACTACCTAGTGGATCCTGCAATCTGCCATCCAGAAGCGGGACAGCTTACTTTTGTTTGCCAGGGAAACGGGCAGAGCTTTGTGTCTGGGGGCCTATGACTGGGAGTGACCGTCTAGGTCCTGAAAAGCTACGATAGGCAGGATGGTGACCAGACCCATGGTGGCACCAGTGCCAAGTTGGGCTGGTTTGATAGTACCAAGTGGCTCCTGCAATCTGCCATCAAAAAGTTGGCAGGCGAGTTTTGTTTTCCAGGGAAAAGCGCCGTTGTTTTTGTTTGGGGGCCTGTGGCTGGGAGTGGCCGGCTGGCTCCTTAGAATCCACGATACGCAGGATGGTTCCCAGACCAGAGGTGGCACCAGTGCCAAGTCGGGCTGGTTTGATAGTACCAAGTGCGTACTGCAATCTGCCATCCAGAAGCGGGGCAGCTTACTTTTGTTTGCCAGGGAAACGGGCCGAGGTTTGTGTCTGGGGGCCTATGGCTGGGAGTGACCGGCTGGCTCCTGAAAAGCTACGATAGGCAGGATGGTGACCAGACCCATGGTGGCACCAGTGCCAAGTTGGGCTGGTTTGATAGTACCAAGTGGCTCCGGCAATCTGCCATCAAAAAGTTGGCAGGCGAGTTTTGTTTTCCAGCGAATAGCGCCCTTGTTTGTGTTTGGGGGCCTATGGCAGGGAGTGACCGGCTGGCTAATTAGAATCCACGATACGCAGCATGGTTCCCAGACCTGAGGTGGCACCAGTGCCAAGTCGGGCTAGTTTGATGGTGCAAAGTGGCTCCTGCAATCTGCCATCCAGAAGCGGGGCAGCTTACTTTTGTTTGCCAGGGAAAAGCGCCGAGGTTTGTGTCTGGGGGCCTATGGCTGGGAGTGACCGGCTGGCTCCTGAAAAGCTACGATAGGCAGGATGGTGACCAGACCCATGGTGGCACCAGTGCCAAGTTGGGCTGGTTTGATAGTACCAAGTGGCTCCTGCAATCTGCCATCAAAAAGTTGGCAGGCGAGTTTTGTTTTCCAGGGAAAAGTGCCGTTGTTTGTGTTTGGGGGCCTGTGGCTGGGAGTGGCCGGCTGGCTGCTTAGAATCCACGATACGCAGGATGGTTCCCAGACCTGAGGTGGCACCAGTGCCAAGTCGGGCCAGTTTGATACTACCAAGTGGATCCTGCAATCTGCCATCCAGAAGCGGGACAGCTTACTTTTGTTTGCCAGGGAAACGGGCAGAGCTTTGTGTCTGGGGGCCTATGGCTGGGAGTGACCGTCTAGGTCCTGAAAAGCTACGATAGGCAGGATGGTGACCAGACCCATGGTGGCACCAGTGCCAAGTTGGGCTGGTTTGATAGTACCAAGTGGCTCCTGCAATCTGCCATCAAAATGTTGGCAGGCGAGTTTTGTTTTCCAGGGAAAAGCGCCGTTGTTTGTGTTTGGGGGCCTGTGGCTGGGAGTGGCCAGCTTCTAATTGGAATCCACGATACGCCGGATGGTTCCCAGACCTGAGGTGGCACCAGTGACAAGTCGGGCCAGTTTGATGGTGCAAAGTGGCTCCTGCAATCTGCCATCCAGAAGCGGGGCAGCTTACTTTTGTTTTCCAGGGAAAAGGGCCGAGGTTTTCTCTGGGGGCCTATGGCTGGGAGTGACCGGCTGGCGCCTGAACAGCTACGATAGGCAGGATGGTTCCAAGACCCATGGTGGCACCAGTGCCATGTTGGGCTGGTTTGATAGTACCAAGTGCGTCCTGCAATCTGCCATCCACAAGCGGCGCCGCTTAGTTTTGTTTGCCACGGAAACGGGCCGAGGTTTGTGTCTGGGGGCCTATGGCTGGGAGTGACCGGCTAGGTCCTGAAAATCTACGATAGGCAGGATGGTGACCAGACCCATGGTGGCACCAGTGCCAAGTTGGGCTGGTTTGATAGTACCAAGTTGCTCCGGCAATCTGCCATCAAAATTTGGCAGGCGAGTTTTGTTTTCCAGGGAAAAGCGCCGCTGTTTGTGTTTGAGGGCCTGTGGCTGGGAGTGTCCGGCTGGCTCCTTAGAATCCACGATACGCAGGATGGTTCCCAGACCTGAGGTGGCACCAGTGCCAAGTCGGGCTAGTTTGATGGTGCAAAGTGGCTCCTGCAATCTGCCATCCAGAAGCGGGGCAGCTTACTTTTTTTTGCCAGGGAAACGGGCCGAGGTTTGTGTCTGGGGTCTATGGCTGGGAGTGACCGGCTGGCTCCTGAAAAGCTACGATAGGCAGGATGGTGACCAGACCCATGGTGGCACCAGTGCCAAGTTGGGCTGGTTTGATAGTACCAAGTGGCTCCGGCAATCTGCCATCAAAAAGTTGGCAGGCGAGTTTTGTTTTCCAGGGAAAAGCGCCGATGTTTGTGTTTGGGGGCCTGTGGCTGGGAGTGGCCGGCTGGCTCCTTAGAATCCACGATACGCAGGATGGTTCCCAGACCTGAGGTAGCACCAGTGCCAAGTCGGGCTGGTTTGATAGTACCAAGTGCGTCCTGCAATCTGCCATCCAGAAGCGGGGCAGCTTACTTTTGTTTGCCAGGGAAACGGGCCGAGGTTTGTGTCTGGGGGCTATGGCTGGGAGTGACCGGCTGGCTCCTGAAAAGCTACGATAGGCAGGATGGTGACCAGACCCATGGTGGCACCAGTGCCAAGTTGGGCTGGTTTGATAGTACCAAGTGGCTCCTGCAATCTGCCATCAAAAGTTGGCAGGCGAGTTTTGTTTTCCAGGGAAAAGCGCCGTTGTTTGTGTCTGCGGGCCTGTGGCTGGAGTGGCCGGCTGGCTCCTTTAAACACACGATACGCCGGATGGTTCCCAGACCCAAGTTGGCACCAGTGCCAAGTTGGGCTGGTTTGATAGTACCAAGTGGTTCCTGCAATCTGCAATCAAAATGTTGGCAGGCGAGTTTTGTTTTCCAGGGAAAAGCGCCGATGTTTTTTTTTGGGGGCCTGTGGCTGGGAGTGGCCGGCTGGCTCCTTAGAATCCAAGATACGCAGCATGGTTCCCAGACCAGAGGTGGCACCAGTACCAAGTCGGGCTGGTTTGATAATAACAAGTGGATCCTGAAATCTGCCATCCAGAAGCGGGGCAGCTTACTTTTGTTTGCCAGGGAAACGGGCCGAGCTTTGTGTCTGGGGGCCTATGGCTGGGAGTGACCGGCTGGCTCCTGAAAAGCTACGATAGGCAGGATGGTGACCAGACCCATGGTGTCAGCAGTGCCAAGTTGGGCTGGTTTGATAGTACCAAGTGGCTCCTGCAATCTGCCATCAAAAAGTTGGCAGGCGAGTTTTGTTTTCCAGGGAAAAGCGCCGTTGTTTGTGTTTGGGGGCCTGTGGCTGGGAGTGGCCGTCTTGCTAATTGGAATCCACGATACGCAGGAGGGTTCCCAGACCTGAGGTGGCACCAGTGACAAGTCGGGCCAGTTTGATGGTGCAAAGTGGCTCCTGCAATCTGCCATCCAGAAGCGGGGCAGCTTACTTTTGTTTGCCAGGGAAACGGGCCGAGGTTTGTGTCTGGGTTCCTATGGCTGGGAGTGACCGGCTGGCACCTGAAAAGCTACGATAGGCAGGATGGTGACCAGATCCATGGTGACACCAGTGCCAAGTTGGGCTGATTTGATAGTACCAAGTGGCTCCTGCAATCTGCCATCAAAATTTGGCAGGCAAGTTTTGTTTTCCAGGGAAAAGCGCCGTTGTTTGTATTTGGGGGCCTGTGGCTGGGAGTGGCCCGCTGGCTCCTTAGAATCCACGATACGCAGGATGGTTCCCAGACCCAAGGTGGCACCATTTCCAAGTTGGGCTGGTTTGATAGTACCAAGTGCGTACTGCAATCTGCCATCCAGAAGCGGGGCAGCTTACTTTTGTTTGCCAGGGAAACGGGCCGAGGTTTTTGTCTGGGGGCCTATGGCTGGGAGTGACCGGCTGGCTCCTGAAAAGCTACGATAGGCAGGATGGTGACCAGACCCATGGTGGCACCAGTGCCAAGTTGGGCTGATTTGATAGTACCAAGTGGCTCCTGCAATCTGCCATCAAAAAGTTGGCAGGCGAGTTTTGTTTTCCAGGGAAAAGCGCCGTTGTTTGTGTTTGGGGGCCTGTGGCTGGGAATGGCCAGCTGGCTCCTTAGAATCCACGATACGCAGGATGGTTCCCAGACCCAAGGTGGCACCAGTGCCAAGTTGGGCTGGTTTGATAGTACCAAGTGTCTCCTGCAATCTGCCATCCAGAAGCAGGGCAGCTTACTTTTGTTTGCCAGAGAAATAGGCCTAGGTTTTTGTTTGGGGGCCTGTGGCTAGGAGTGGCCGGCTGGCTCCTAAGAATCCACGATACGCAGGATGTTTCCCAGACCCAAAGTGGCACCAGTGCCAAGTCGGGCTGGTTTGATAGTACCAAGTGGCTCCTGCAAACTCCATCAAAAAGTTGGCAGGCGTGTTTTGTTTTCCAGGGAACAGCGCCGTTGATTTTGTTTGGGGGCCTGTGGCTGGGAGTGGCCGGCTGGCTCCTTAGAATCCACGATACGCAGGATGGTTCCCAGACCCAAGGTGGCACCAGTGCCAAGTCGGGCTGGTTTGATTACACCAAGTGGCTCCTGCAATCTGCCATCCAGAAGTGAGGCAGCTAAGTTTTGTTTGCGAGAAAAAAGGGCCGTGGTTTTTGTTGGGGGCCTGTGGCTGGGAGTAGCCGGCTGGCTCCTTAAAATCCACGATAGGCAGGATGGTTCCCAGACCCAAGGTGGCACCAGTGCCAAGTCGGGCTGGTTTGATAGTACCAAGTGGCTCCTGCAATCTGCCATCCAGAAGCGGGGCAGCTGAGTTTTGTTTGCCAGAGAAAAAGGCTGTGGTTTGTGTTTGGGGGCCTGTGGCTGGCAGTGGCCGGCTGGCTCCTGAAAATCCACGATACGCAGCATGGTTCCCAGACCCAAGGTGGCACCAGTGCCAAGTGGGGCTCGTTTGACAGTGTCAAGTGCCTCCTGCAATCTCCCATCCAGAAGCGGGGCAGCTGAGTTTTTTTTGCCAGGGAAACGGACCTTTGTTTTTGATTGAGCTCTGTGGCCGAGAGTGGTCGGCTGTCTCCTGACAATCCACAATACGCAGGATGGTTCCCAGACCCAAGGTGGCACCAGTGCCAAGTCGGGCTGGTTTGATAGTACCAAGTGTCTCCTGCAATCTGCCATCCAGAAGCGGGGCAGCTGAGTTTTGTTTGCCAGAGAAAAGGGCCGTGGGTTGTGTTTGGGGGCCTATGGCTGAGAGTGGCCGGCTGGCCCCTGAAAATCAACGATAGGCAGGATGGTTCCCAGATCCAAGGTGGCACCAGTGCCAAGTAAGGCTGGTTGTATGGTTCAAAGTAACTCCTGCAATCTGCCATCCAGAAGCGGGACAGCTGAGTTTTTTTTGCCAGAGAAAAGGTCCATGGTTTCTTTTTGGGGCATACGGCTGGGAATTGCCAGCTGGCTCCTTAAAATGCTCGATACACAGGATGGTTCCCAGAGCCAAGGTGGCACCACTGCCAAGTCGGGCTCTTTTTGTAGTACCAAGTGCATCCTGCAATTTGCCATCCAGAAGAGGGGCAGTTGAGTTTTGTTTGCCAGAGAAAAGGGCCGTTGTTTGTGTTTGGGGGCCTGTGGCTGGGAGTGTTCGGCTGGTTCCTGAATATGTACGATACGCAGGATTGTTCCCAGATCCAAGGTGGCAGCAGTGCCATGTTGTGCTGGTGTGATAGTCCCAAGTGGCTCCTGCAATCTGCCATCCAGAAGTGGGGCAGCTGATTTTTGTTTGCCAGAGAAAAGGTCCGTGGTTTGTTTTTGGGGGCATATGGCTGAGAGTGGCCGGCTGGCCCCTGAAAATCCACGATACACAGGATGGTTCCCAGATCCAAGGTGGCACCTGTGCCAAGTCGGGCTGATTTGATAGTACTAAGTAGCTCCTGCAATCTGCCATCCAGAAGCGGGGCAGCTTACTTTTGTTTGCCAGGGAAACGGGCCGAGGTTTGTGTTTGGGGGCCTATGGCTGAGAGTGACCGGCTGGCTCCTGAAAAGCTACAATAGGCAGGATGGTGACCAGACCCATGGTGGCACCAGTGCCAAGTTGGGCTGGTTTGATAGTACCAAGTGGTTCCTGCAATCTGCCATCCAGAAGCAGGGCAGCTGAGTTTTGTTTGCCAGAGAAAAGGGCCTTGGTTTGTGTTTGGGGGCATATGGCTGGGTGTGGCCAGCTGGCTCCTTAAAATGCACGATATGCAACATGGCTCCCAGACCCAAGGTGGCACAAGTGCCAAGTTGGGCTGGTTTGATAGTACCAAGTGGCTCCTGCAATCTTCCATGATCACGTGGAGAAATACTTTCTGGTTTCAGCCTCATGCTCTTTCTTCTCTCCCTCAACTTCTCTATCACCTCTCATCTGGTTCACATGCGCTGTCTTCAAGGTCCACAGGCTACTTTTCACAGAATCTTCTGGCCTGATGAAGTAAGGATGATGAATAGAACAGAGCTGGGATCTATTTTCCAGTTTGGATAAAATGCATTCTGCACACAAATCCAAGGAGAACGGGCTGCCCCGATGCCCAGAAAATCTTTCACTCCTGCTAGTGTTCTACGTCAACCGCAACTTAGTCTGAAAGAAAAGCTTTTTCTCTGAGAGCATCTGAGAGGTTTGCATGAAGCACTGATATCTGACATATGCAATTTTGAATAGGAGAGGAAAAAGAAAATGGCAAGGAGTTTTTAATTTTAGTGGTTTCAATTTTAATTTCCGTGCACTTTTTCAAAACTTGTCAGCTCAAATGCCCATCAACATCTTTTAGTCATCTGTAAGTCAGTATTCATATAAAATGTGCTTCAAATCCAAAGAATTTCAAATTTGCACTCCAAGCTTCTATGCCTAGATTTATGATTTCCTACACATATTAGATGAAAGGAAGGCCTTTTTTACTGTGGGAGTGCTGGAACACTGGAACAGGTTGCCCAGAGAAGTTGTGGGTGTCCCATCCCTGAAAGTATTCAAGGTCACCCTGGACGGGGCTTGGAGCAGCAACAAAGGAGAAGCTTGATGGTAGAGAAACAAAGTTGGACTATAGAAGAAACTCGGATTGAAGTATAGGATCAAGTTTTCTCTCAGCTCTTGGGGTAAATTCAAAGTTGTACAAAATGACATTTATCTGTGCTATTCACTACTGTAACAGAAAGTTTCATGAAAACTGTACAGAAGATAGTAAATTTTAAAAGAGATAAGAATTACAGCATAAAATCCATGGGATAGGTTACAACATGAGACACTCTCTAAGAGAAAATCTCTGTGTTTCAGCACTTCATCGGGGTAAGATTTCATGAAGTGCCAAAGAAGGCGGCAAAATATCATTCGGGACATTATTTACTGGAATTCAGCCTGGCCATTAGTAGGAACTGCCTTTGAACATATCATGTAGATATACCACACACACTTTCCCTTCACTGAAAAATTACTGTTTACAACAAATAAGCAATTGACGATCAAAATTGATTGAAAGCATCTTAAACATGTCAAGTATTTCATTGTAGATGATCTGTGATCCAAATGCTTCTTCCACCTTCGAGAGGGACAGAAGAATTCTTCCATATCATGATGGTTTAAAATTGTATCAACCAATGTTTTCTGCTGAAAAGATATCATCTATTTTTTTCTATTTTTGGAAGAAAATATTCCTAGACATACAACAGGTGAGAACTAAGTAATTTTAAAGAAACAAATGAAATGAAAATATTCTGTAAATAGAATGAAATGAAAAGCTGTGTTTTAAATAGGAGCTAAATATTAAACAGAATTTTTGTACCAGGCATTTGAATTACTGCACCAGCTCTTTTGCCCATCAAGAGAGGCATTTAGCATTTCAGTCTTTTCCAAGGTGTTCATGATCTGCTATGCTGATCTCTGTGTGTGCCTAGGTGTGTGTGGAGGGGGGGGCATATGAAGGGGAGTGTGTATGTTTGCTTTACAATTGTTGTGGCAGATTCATGCCTCAGCTCCACATTTTGTTTTAAAAAGGTCACACCGAGTGGATATGAAGTTTACTATCAACAAGAGATCGATTCCCAAATCATCCATTTGACTCTCCCTTATAAATCATGTGCTTTGTTGCATATTTTATCAAATATACTTTCAAGCCAGATGGAGGAAGGAGGATGTGGGAATCCCTCCACCATCTTGCAACTTTTATGTAAGTAGGTTTTCAAGAAAATCATCATTTCTCTTTTAAATATGTCTGGAACAGGCATGATGGTAGTGTCAACCTGTTGGAGTTTTTGTTGCTGGAAGAAGTTGTACAAAAGGATTGGTTTTTACATTGACCAGTTACTGAATCAAGCGCAGGAATACATTGGAAATTTAGCTGGGGGTTCCTTTTCCCAGCAGACTACTTCTAGAACGAGCTTGTACACTGAAGCTGACTCTTTTGCTCTCTTTTTGTTTCTTTCCTATTTTCTTGGCTTCTTTGCCACTATCTAGACAATTTTGGAACTTTGTTCCCAACTAAAATGGTTTCAATAGTCTGATTGTGATCATACATTTTTACAAGGAATTTTTAAAATCTTTCCTCGAGTCCAGAAAGTCAAGGACTTAGATCTTTTTCTTCCCTTATCAATATTGCCATGAAATTGATAAATAAAGACCAACTCTTTATTTTTGTTTTTAACCCACGTAGATAATTCCCATCCATTAATCCATTTTGTGGACCAATAGCTGCCATTCTGATGGAAGCTGTCACTTCTTAACAATAGGCATTCTGTGACTATGTTGACAGCACTTTGGGTGAAGATCCTAACTGGTCTTAGATATACATAGGGAGAAATTTGCTCAGCCAGTGTCAGTCTTAAGCATGCGTATCAGAAGATCTTTCTAGAGCTGGGAATTTTCCCATGAAAGGGATTCAGTTAGGGAAGAGATACTTGTGCCAGAGTTTTACATTCTTCTTGAACACTGCTTAAGGAACTTAGATGCCATGTCCATTTGGATCTCTGTCTGCACAGAACTTTGTCATGCCAGTGCTTTGAAATGCATCTTGAAGAGAATTCACTAGCACAGAATGAAAGAGAGTGGAAGGGGTTGGTGGGGCTAACCAGGCCCAACCCCCCTGCCTAAACCAGGATACCTAGAGCCTCTTGCCCAGGATTCTATCTGGGTGTACTTTTAATGTCTTCAAAGATCCAGGCTCCACAATCTTTCTGGGCAGTCTGTGCCGTGGTTCAGTCACCCTGACAGTAAAGAAACATTTACTGATGTTCAAAGGCAATCTCCTGTATTTCAGTGTGTGCCCACTGCCTCTTGTCTTTTCCCTCAGCATCACTGAAAAGACACTGATTCCCTCCCCTTTGCACTATTGCTTCCATATGTATGTGTGATGCCATGTAGAGGTATGTCAAAAACCTCCCTGAAGCCCAGGCAGATAATATTCCCTTCATCTACCAGTCAAGTTGATTCATCAGAGGAGTTTAAAGTGATGTTCAGCATGAAATTCCCCTGAAAAATCATGCTAACTACATTATTTGGTCATCTGTCATGTGCCTGGCAAGGATTTCCAGGAAGAGCTGCTTCATCAACTTCCTGGGGATAAAAAAGAGGCTGGCTGGTTTGTACTATGGCGAGTCCTCTTAAATGCCTTTTTTGAAGATGGGTGTCATTTGCTAACATCCACTCTTTAGCCTCTCTTGTCGTCTACATCTTAGCAAAACGCTTTTCCACTATGTCTGGCTAGGAAAAACTGTGCCAGCACAGAAAACATCTCCCATCGTGTTCTAGAAGTTGCACGGATGTCTGCCAAGTGTATGGCAGGAAGAAAAGAAAAGTTGTCCAAAACAGCTTCCAATCGAATGTTCCTGTGATTGGAAAAGTCAGGAGAGTGCAAAGTACTGTTTTCTATCAGTTGGCAAGGTGCGCACACAATCCCAGTGTTGTACAGCTTGCTTCTTCACCTTCCCGAAGCTGCCGCTCTCGCCTGCTGCCGGAGCCCAAGAAGCGGCTTCTTCGCGCAAAGACGATTGTGCCGCTCACAGTGCTCTCCTTAGCGCGGCTTCTGCCGAAAGACGCCCGGCAGCGGCTCTTACCTCCGGAGAGCATCCTACCTTCGTCTTTAGCTCCTCTTCTCATCTACACCTCGGCAAAAAGCTTTTCCACTATGTCTGGCTAGGAAAAACTGTGCCAGCACAGAAAACATCTCCCATCGTGTTCTAGACGTTGCACGGATGTCTGCCAAGTGTTTGGCAGGAAGAAAAGAAAAGTTGTCCAAAACAGCTTCCAATCGAATGTTCCTGTGATTGGAAAAGTCAGGAGAGTGCAAAGGTACTGTTTTCTATCAGTTGGCAAGGTGCGCACACAATCCCAGTGTTGTACAGCTTGCTTCTTCACCTTCCCGAAGCTGCCGCTCTCGCCGGCTGCCGGAGCCCAAGAAGCGGCTTCTTCGCGCAAAGACGATTGTGCCGCTCACAGTGCTCTCCTTAGCGCGGCTTCTGCCGAAAGACGCCCGGCAGCGGCTCTTACCTCCGGAGAGCATCCTACCTTCGTCTTTAGCTCCTCTTCTCATCTACACCTCGGCAAAAAGCTTTTCCACTATGTCTGGCTAGGAAAAACTGTGCCAGCACAGAAAACATCTCCCATCGTGTTCTAGATGTAGCACGGATGTCTGCCAAGTGTTTGGCAGGAAGAAAAGAAAAGTTGTCCAAAACAGCTTCCAATCGAATGTTCCTGTGATTGGAAAAGTCAGGAGAGTGCAAAGGTACTGTTTTCTATCAGTTGGCAAGGTGCGCACACAATCCCAGTGTTGTACAGCTTGCTTCTTCACCTTCCCGAAGCTGCCGCTCTCGCCGGCTGCCGGAGCCCAAGAAGCGGCTTCTTCGCGCAAAGACGATTGTGCCGCTCACAGGGCTCTCCTTAGCGCGGCTTCTGCCGAAAGACGCCCGGCAGCGGCTCTTACCTCCGGAGAGCATCCTACCTTCGTCTTTAGCTCCTCTTCTCATCTACACCTCGGCAAAAAGCTTTTCCACTATGTCTGGCTAGGAAAAACTGTGCCAGCACAGAAAACATCTCCCATCGTGTTCTAGACGTTGCACGGATGTCTGCCAAGTGTTTGGCAGGAAGAAAAGAAAAGTTGTCCAAAACAGCTTCCAATCGAATGTTCCTGTGATTGGAAAAGTCAGGAGAGTGCAAAGGTACTGTTTTCTATCAGTTGGCAAGGTGCGCACACAATCCCAGTGTTGTACAGCTTGCTTCTTCACCTTCCCGAAGCTGCCGCTCTCGCCGGCTGCCGGAGCCCAAGAAGCGGCTTCTTCGCGCAAAGACGATTGTGCCTCTCACAGTGCTCTCCTTAGCGCGGCTTCTGCCGAAAGACGCCCGGCAGCGGCTCTTACCTCCGGAGAGCATCCTACCTTCGTCTTTAGCTCCTCTTCTCATCTACACCTCGGCAAAACGCTTTTCCACTATGTCTGGCTAGGAAAAACTGTGCCAGTACAGAAAACATCTCCCATCGTGTTCTAGAAGTTGCACGGATGTCTGCCAAGTGTTTGGCAGGAAGAAAAGAAAAGTTGTCCAAAACAGCTTCCAATCGAATGTTCCTGTGATTGGAAAAGTCAGGAGAGTGCAAAGGTACTGTTTTCTATCAGTTGGCAAGGTGCGCACACAATCCCAGTGTTGTACAGCTTGCTTCTTCACCTTCCCGAAGCTGCCGCTCTCGCCGGCTGCCGGAGCCCAAGAAGCGGCTTCTTCGCGCAAAGACGATTGTGCCGCTCACAGTGCTCTCCTTAGCGCGGCTTCTGCCGAAAGACGCCCGGCAGCGGCTCTTACCTCCGGAGAGCATCCTACCTTCGTCTTTAGCTCCTCTTCTCATCTACACCTCGGCAAAAAGCTTTTCCACTATGTCTGGCTAGGAAAAACTGTGCCAGCACAGAAAACATCTCCCATCGTGTTCTAGAAGTTGCACGGATGTCTGCCAAGTGTTTGGCAGGAAGAAAAGAAAAGTTGTCCAAAACAGCTTCCAATCGAATGTTCCTGTGATTGGAAAAGTCAGGAGAGTGCAAAGGTACTGTTTTCTATCAGTTGGCAAGGTGCGCACACAATCCCAGTGTTGTACAGCTTGCTTCTTCACCTTCCCGAAGCTGCCGCTCTCGCCGGCTGCCGGAGCCCAAGAAGCGGCTTCTTCGCGCAAAGACGATTGTGCCGCTCACAGGGCTCTCCTTAGCGCGGCTTCTGCCGAAAGACGCCCGGCAGCGGCTCTTACCTCCGGAGAGCATCCTACCTTCGTCTTTCGCGTCTTTTGTAGTCTACACCTTAGCAAAACGCTTTTCCACTATGTCTGGCTAGGAAAAACCGTGCCAGCACAGAAAACATCTCCCATCGTGTTCTAGAAGTTGCACGGATGTCTGCCAAGTGTTTGGCAGGAAGAAAAGAAAAGTTGTCCAAAACAGCTTCCAATCGAATGTTCCTGTGATTGGAAAAGTCAGGAGAGTGCAAAGGTACTGTTTTCTATCAGTTGGCAAGGTGCGCACACAATCCCAGTGTTGTACAGCTTGCTTCTTCACCTTTCCGAAGCTGCCGCTCTCGCCGGCTGCCGGAGCCCAAGAAGCGGCTTCTTCGCGCAAAGACGGTTGTGCCGCTCACAGGGCTCTCCTTAGCGCGGCTTCTGCCGAAAGACACCCGGCAGCGGCTCTTACCTCCGGAGAGCATCCTACCTTCGTCTTTCGCGTCTTTTGTAGTCTACATCTTAGCAAAACGCTTTTCCACTATGTCTGGCTAGGAAAAACTGTGCCAGCACAGAAAACATCTCCCATCGTGTTCTAGAAGTTGCACGGATGTCTGCCAAGTGTTTGGCAGGAAGAAAAGAAAAGTTGTCCAAAACGCTTCCAAACAAATGTTCCTGTGATTGGAAAAGTCAGGAGAGTGCAAAGGTACTGTTTTCTATCAGTTGGCAAGGTGCGCACACAATCCCAGTGTTGCACAGCTTGCTTCTTCACCTTCCCGAAGCTGCCGCTCTCGCCGGCTGCCGGAGCCCAAGAAGCGGCTTCTTCGCGCAAAGACGATTGTGCCGCTCACAGTGCTCTCCTTAGCGCGGCTTCTGCCGAAAGACGCCCGGCAGCGGCTCTTACCTCCTGAGAGTGGCAGCTTCGGGAAGGTGAAGAAGCAAGCTGTACAACACTGGGATTGTGTGCGCACCTTGCCAACTGATAGAAAACAGTACCTTTGCACTCCTGACTTTTCCAATCACATGAACATTCGATTGGAAGCTGTTTTGGACAACTTTTCTTTTCTTCCTGCCAAACACTTGGCAGACATCCGTGCAACTTCTAGAAAACGATGGGAGATGTTTTCTGTGCTGGCACAGTTTTTCCTAGCCAGACATAGTGGAAAAGCGTTTTGCTAAGATGTAGACTACAAAAGACGCGAAATACGAAGGTAGGATGCTCTCCGGAGGTAAGAGCCGCTGCCGGGCGTCTTTCGGCAGAAGCCGCGCTAAGGAGAGCCCTGTGAGCGGCACAATCGTCTTTGCGCGAAGAAGCCGCTTCTTGGGCTCCGGCAGCCGGCGAGAGCGGCAGCTTCGGGAAGGTGAAGAAGCAAGCTGTACAACACTGGGATTGTGTGCGCACCTTGCCAACTGATAGAAAACAGTACCTTTGCACTCTCCTGACTTTTCCAATCACAGGAACATTCGATTGGAAGCTGTTTTGGACAACTTTTCTTTTCTTCCTGCCAAACACTTGGCAGACATCCGTGCAACTTCTAGAACACGATGGGAGATGTTTTCTGTGCTGGCACAGTTTTTCCTAGCCAGACATAGTGGAAAAGCTTTTTGCCGAGGTGTAGATGAGAAGAGGAGCTAAAGACGAAGGTAGGATGCTCTCCGGAGGTAAGAGCCGCTGCCGGGCGTCTTTCGGCAGAAGCCGCGCTAAGGAGAGCCCTGTGAGCGGCACAATCGTCTTTGCGCGAAGAAGCCGCTTCTTGGGCTCCGGCAGCCGGCGAGAGCGGCAGCTTCGGGAAGGTGAAGAAGCAAGCTGTACAACACTGGGATTGTGTGCGCACCTTGCCAACTGATAGAAAACAGTACCTTTGCACTCTCCTGACTTTTCCAATCACAGGAACATTCGATTGGAAGCTGTTTTGGACAACTTTTCTTTTCTTCCTGCCAAACACTTGGCAGACATCCGTGCAACTTCTAGAACACGATGGGAGATGTTTTCTGTGCTGGCACAGTTTTTCCTAGCCAGACATAGTGGAAAAGCGTTTTGCTAAGATGTAGACGACAAGAGAGGCTAAAGAGTGGATGTTAGCAAATGACACCCATCTTCAAAAAAGGCAATTAAGAGGACTCGCCATAGTACAAACCAGCCAGCCTCTTTTTTATCCCCAGGAAGTTGATGAAGCAGCTCTTCCTGGAAATCCTTGCCAGGCACATGACAGATGACCAAATAATGTAGTTAGCATGATTTTTCAGGGGAATTTCATGCTGAACATCACTTTAAACTCCTCTGATGAATCAACTTGACTGGTAGATGAAGGGAATATTATCTGCCTGGGCTTCAGGGAGGTTTTTGACATACCTCTACATGGCATCACACATACATATGGAAGCAATAGTGCAAAGGGGAGGGAATCAGTGTCTTTTCAGTGATGCTGAGGGAAAAGACAAGAGGCAGTGGGCACACACTGAAATACAGGAGATTGCCTTTGAACATCAGTAAATGTTTCTTTACTGTCAGGGTGACTGAACCACGGCACAGACTGCCCAGAAAGATTGTGGAGCCTGGATCTTTGAAGACATTAAAAGTACACCCAGATAGAATCCTGGGCAAGAGGCTCTAGGTATCCTGGTTTAGGCAGGGGGGTTGGGCCTGGTTAGCCCCACCAACCCCTTCCACTCTCTTTCATTCTGTGCTAGTGAATTCTCTTCAAGATGCATTTCAAAGCGCTGGCATGACAAAGTTCTGTGCAGACAGAGATCCAAATGGACATGGCATCTAAGTTCCTTAAGCAGTGTTCAAGAAGAATGTAAAACTCTGGCACAAGTGTCTCTTCCCTAACTGAATCCCTTTCATGGGAAAATTCCCAGCTCTAGAAAGATCTTCTGATACGCATGCTTAAGACTGACACTGGCTGAGCAAATTTCTCCCTATGTATATCTAAGACCAGTTAGGATCTTCACCCAAAGTGCTGTCAACATAGTCACAGAATGCCTATTGTTAAGAAGTGACAGCTTCCATCAGAATGGCAGCTATTGGTCCACAAAATGGATTAATGGATGGGAATTATCTACGTGGGTTAAAAACAAAAATAAAGAGTTGGTCTTTATTTATCAATTTCATGGCAATATTGATAAGGGAAGAAAAAGATCTAAGTCCTTGACTTTCTGGACTCGAGGAAAGATTTTAAAAATTCCTTGTAAAAATGTATGATCACAATCAGACTATTGAAACCATTTTAGTTGGGAACAAAGTTCCAAAATTGTCTAGATAGTGGCAAAGAAGCCAAGAAAATAGGAAAGAAACAAAAAGAGAGCAAAAGAGTCAGCTTCAGTGTACAAGCTCGTTCTAGAAGTAGTCTGCTGGGAAAAGGAACCCCCAGCTAAATTTCCAATGTATTCCTGCGCTTGATTCAGTAACTGGTCAATGTAAAAACCAATCCTTTTGTACAACTTCTTCCAGCAACAAAAACTCCAACAGGTTGACACTACCATCATGCCTGTTCCAGACATATTTAAAAGAGAAATGATGATTTTCTTGAAAACCTACTTACATAAAAGTTGCAAGATGGTGGAGGGATTCCCACATCCTCCTTCCTCCATCTGGCTTGAAAGTATATTTGATAAAATATGCAACAAAGCACATGATTTATAAGGGAGAGTCAAATGGATGATTTGGGAATCGATCTCTTGTTGATAGTAAATTTCATATCCACTCGGTGTGACCTTTTTAAAACAAAATGTGGAGCTGAGGCATGAATCTGCCACAACAATTGTAAAGCAAACATACACACTCCCCTTCATATGCCCCCCCCTCCACACACACCTAGGCACACACAGAGATCAGCATAGCAGATCATGAACACCTTGGAAAAGACTGAAATGCTAAATGCCTCTCTTGATGGGCAAAAGAGCTGGTGCAGTAATTCAAATGCCTGGTACAAAAATTCTGTTTAATATTTAGCTCCTATTTAAAACACAGCTTTTCATTTCATTCTATTTACAGAATATTTTCATTTCATTTGTTTCTTTAAAATTACTTAGTTCTCACCTGTTGTATGTCTAGGAATATTTTCTTCCAAAAATAGAAAAAAATAGATGATATCTTTTCAGCAGAAAACATTGGTTGATACAATTTTAAACCATCATGATATGGAAGAATTCTTCTGTCCCTCTCGAAGGTGGAAGAAGCATTTGGATCACAGATCATCTACAATGAAATACTTGACATGTTTAAGATGCTTTCAATCAATTTTGATCGTCAATTGCTTATTTGTTGTAAACAGTAATTTTTCAGTGAAGGGAAAGCGTGTGTGGTATATCTACATGATATGTTCAAAGGCAGTTCCTACTAATGGCCAGGCTGAATTCCAGTAAATAATGTCCCGAATGATATTTTGCCGCCTTCTTTGGCACTTCATGAAATCTTACCCCGATGAAGTGCTGAAACACAGAGATTTTCTCTTAGAGAGTGTCTCATGTTGTAACCTATCCCATGGATTTTATGCTGTAATTCTTATCTCTTTTAAAATTTACTATCTTCTGTACAGTTTTCATGAAACTTTCTGTTACAGTAGTGAATAGCACAGATAAATGTCATTTTGTACAACTTTGAATTTACCCCAAGAGCTGAGAGAAAACTTGATCCTATACTTCAATCCGAGTTTCTTCTATAGTCCAACTTTGTTTCTCTACCATCAAGCTTCTCCTTTGTTGCTGCTCCAAGCCCCGTCCAGGGTGACCTTGAATACTTTCAGGGATGGGACACCCACAACTTCTCTGGGCAACCTGTTCCAGTGTTCCAGCACTCCCACAGTAAAAAAGGCCTTCCTTTCATCTAATATGTGTAGGAAATCATAAATCTAGGCATAGAAGCTTGGAGTGCAAATTTGAAATTCTTTGGATTTGAAGCACATTTTATATGAATACTGACTTACAGATGACTAAAAGATGTTGATGGGCATTTGAGCTGACAAGTTTTGAAAAAGTGCACGGAAATTAAAATTGAAACCACTAAAATTAAAAACTCCTTGCCATTTTCTTTTTCCTCTCCTATTCAAAATTGCATATGTCAGATATCAGTGCTTCATGCAAACCTCTCAGATGCTCTCAGAGAAAAAGCTTTTCTTTCAGACTAAGTTGCGGTTGACGTAGAACACTAGCAGGAGTGAAAGATTTTCTGGGCATCGGGGCAGCCCGTTCTCCTTGGATTTGTGTGCAGAATGCATTTTATCCAAACTGGAAAATAGATCCCAGCTCTGTTCTATTCATCATTCTTACTTCATCAGGCCAGAAGATTCTGTGAAAAGTAGCCTGTGGACCTTGAAGACAGCGCATGTGAACCAGATGAGAGGTGATAGAGAAGTTGAGGGAGAGAAGAAAGAGCAAGAGGCTGAAACCAGAAAGTATTTCTCCACGTGATCATGGAAGATTGCAGGAGCCACTTGGTACTATCAAACCAGCCCAACTTGGCACTGGTGCCGCCATGGGTCTGGTCACCATCCTGCCTATCGTAGCTTTTCAGGAGCCAGCCGGTCACTCCCAGCCATAGGCCCCCAGACAAAAACCTCGGCCCGTTTCCCTGGCAAACAAAAGTAAGCTGCCCCGCTTCTGGATGGCAGATTGCAGGATCCACTTGGTACTATCAAACCAGCCCGACTTGGCACTGGTGCCACGACAAGTCTGGGAACCATCCTGCGTATCGTGGATTCTAAGGAGCCAGCCGGCCACTCCCTGCCACAGGCCCCCAAACACAAACAACGGCGCTTTTCCCTGGAAAACAAAACTCGCCTACCAACGTTTTGATGGCAGATTGCAGGAGCCACTTGGTACTATCAAATCAGCCCAACTTGGCACTGGTGCCACCATGGGTCTGGTCACCATCCTTCCTATCGTAACTTTTCAGGAGCCAGCCGGTCACTCCCAGCCATAGGCCCCCAGACACAAAGCTCGGCCCGTTTCCCTGGCAAAGGAAATTAAGCTGCCCCGCTTCTGGATGGCAGATTGCAGGAGCCACTTGGTACTATCAAACCAGCCCGACTTGGCACTGGTGCCACCTCTGGTCTGGGAACCATCCTGCGTATCGTGGATTCTAAGGAGCCAGTCGGCCACTCCCAGCCACAGGCCCCCAAACACAAACAACGGCCCGTTTCCGTGGCAAACAAAAGTAAGCTGCCCCGCTTCTGGATGGCAGATTGCAGGAGCCACTTGGTACTATCAAACCAGCCCGACTTGGCACTGGTGCCACCTCTGGTCTGGGAACCATCCTGCGTATCGTGGTTTCTAAGGAGCCAGCCGGCCACTCCCAACCACAGGCCCCCAAACACAATCAACGGCGCTTTTCCCTGGAAAACAAAACTCGCCTGCCAACTTCTTGATGGCAGATTGCAGGAGCCACTTGGTACTATCAAACCAGCCCAACTTGGCACTGGTGCCACCATGGGTCTGGTCACCATCCTGCCTATCGTAGCTTTCAGGAGCCAGCCGGTCACTGCCTGCCATAGGCCCCGAGACACAAACCTCGGCCCGTTTCCCTGGCAAACAAAAGTAAGCTGCCCCGCTTCTGGATGGCAGATTGCAGGAGCCACTTGGTACTATCAAATCAGCCCAACTTGGCACTGGTGCCACCATGGGTCTGGTAAACATCCTGCCTATCGTAGCTTTTCAGGAGCCAGCCGGCCACTCTCAGCCATATGCCCCCAAAAACAAACCACGGCCCTTTTCTCTGGCAAACAAAACTCAACTGCCCCTCTTCTGGATGGCAAATTTTAGGACGCACTTTGTACTACGAAAACCGCCCGACGTGGCACTGGTGGCACCTTGTGTCAGGGAACCATCCTGCATATCGAGCTTTTTAAGGAGCCAGCCGGCCACGCCCAGCCATAAACCCCCAAAAACAAACCACGGACCATTTCTCTTGGAAACAAAAATCCGCTGCCCCGCGTCTGTATGGCAGATTGCAGGAGCCACTTTGCACCATCAAACCAGCCCGACTTGGCACTGGTGCCACCTTGGGTCTGGGAACAATCCTGCATATCGTGGATTCTAAGGAGCCAGCCGGCCACTCCCAGCCACAGGCCCCCAAACACAAACAACGGCGCTTTTCCCTGGAAAACAAAATTCGCCTGCCAAATTTGGATGGCAGATTGCAGGAGCCACTTGGTACTATCAAATCATCCCAACTTGGCACTGGTGCCACTCTGGGTCTGGGAACCATCCTGCCTATTGTAGCATTTCAGGAGCCAGCCGGTCACTCCCAGCCATAGGCCCCCAGACACAAACCTCGGACCGTTTCCCTGGCAAACAAAATTAAGCTGCCCCGATTCTGGATGGCAGATTGCAGGAGCCACTTGGTTGTGTCAAACCAGCCCGACTTGGCACTGGTGCCACCTTGGGTCTGGGAACCATCCTGCGTATCGTGGATTCTAAGCAGCCACCCGGCCACTCTGAGCCACAGGCCCCCAAACAAAAACTACGGCGCTTTTCCCTGGAAAACAAAACTCGCCTGCCAACTTTTTGATGGCAGATTGCAGGAGCCACTTGGTACTATCAAACCAGCCCAACATTGGCACTGGTGCCACCTCTGGTCTGGGAACCATCCTGCCTATCGTAGCTTTTCAGGAGCCAGCCGGTCACTCCCAGCCATAGACCCCCAGACACAAACCTCGGCCCGTTTCCCTGGCAAACAAAAGTAAGCTGCCCCGCTTTTGGATGGCAGATTGCAGGAGCCACGTTGCACCATCAAACCAGCCCCACTTGGCACTGGTGCCACCTTGGGTCTGGGAACAAGTTGGGCTGGTTTGATAGTACCAAGTGGCTCCTGCAATCTGCCATCCAGAAGCGGGACAGCTTACTTTTGTTTCCCAGGGAAACGGGCCGAGGTATTTGTCTGGGGGCCTATGGCTGGGAGTGACCGGCTGACTACTGAAAAGCTACGATAGGCAGGATGGTTACCAGACTCATGGTGCCACCAGTGCCAAGTCGGGCTGGTTTGATAATACTAAATAGCTCCTGCAATCTGCCATCCAGACGCGGGGCAGCGGATTTTTGTTTGCTGGAGAAAAGTTCCGTGGTTTTTTTTTTGGGGGTATATGACTGGACGTGGCCGGCTGGCTCCTTAAAAAGCTCTATACACAGGATTGTTCCCTGACCCAAGGTGGCATCAGTGCCAAGTCGGGCTGTTTTCGTAGTACCAAGTGCGTCCTGCAATTTGCCATCCAGAAGCGGGGCAGCCTACTTTTGTTTGCCAGGGAAACGTGCCGAGGTATTTGTCTGGGGGCCTATGGCTGGGAGTGAGCGGCTGGCTCCTGAAAAGCTACGATAGGCAGGATGGTGACCAGACCCATGGTGGCACCAGTGCCAAGTTGGGCTGGTTTGATAGTACCAAGTGGCTCCTGCAATCTGCCATCAAGAAGTTGGCAGGTGAGTTTTGTTTTCCAGGGAAAAGCGCCGTTGTTTTTGTTTAGAGGCCTGTGGCTGGGAGTGGCCGCCTGTCCTCGTAGAATCTACGTTACGCAGCATGGTTCCCAGACCAGAGGTGGCACCAGGGCCAAGTCGGGCTGGTTTGTAAGTACCAACTGCATCCTGCAATCTGCCATCCAAAAGCGGGGCAGCTTACTTTTGTTTGCCAGGGAAACGGGCCGAGGTTTGTGTCCGGGGGCCTATGGCAGGGAGTGACCGGCTGGCTCCTGAAAAGCTACGATAGGCAGGATGTTTACCAGACCCATGGTGGCACCAGTGCCAAGTTGGGCTGATTTGATAGTACCAAGTGGCTCCTGCAATCTGCCATCCAGAATCGGGGTAACTTACTTTTGTTTTCCAGGGAAACGGGCCGAGGTTTGTGTCTGGGGGTCTATGGCTGGGAGTGACCGGCTGGCTCCTGAAAAGCTACGATAGGCAGGATGGTTCCCAGACCAGAGGTGGCACCAGTGCCAAGTTGGGCTGGTTTGATAGTACCAAGTGGCTCCTGCAATCTGCCATCAAAAAGTTGGCAGGCGAGTTTTGTTTTCCAGGGAAAAGCGCCGTTGTTTGTGTTTGGGGGCCTGTGGCTCAGAGTGGCCGGGTGGCTGCTTAGAATCCACGTTACGCAGGATGGTTCCCAGACCCAAGGTGGCACCAGTGCCAAGTCGGGCTGGTTTGACACAACCAAGTGGCTCCTGCAATCTGCCATCCAGAATCGGGGCAGCTTAATTTTGTTTGCCAGGGAAACGGTCCGAGGTTTGTGTCTGGGGGCCTATGGCTGGGAGTGACCGGCTGGCTCCTGAAATGCTACAATAGGCAGGATGGTTCCCAGACCCATAGTGGCACCAGTGCCAAGTTGGGATGATTTGATAGTACCAAGTGGCTCCTGCAATCTGCCATCAAAATGCTGGCAGGCGAATTTTGTTTTCCAGGGAAAAGCGCCGTTGTTTTTGTTTGGGGGCCTGTGGCAGGGAGTGGCCGGCTGGCTCCTTAGAATCCACGATATGCAGGATTGTTCCCAGACCCAAGGTGGCACCAGTGCCAAGTCGGGCTAGTTTGATGGTGCAAAGTGGCTCCTGCAATCTGCCATCCAGACGCGGGGCAGCGGATTTTTGTTTCCAAGCGATATGGTCCGTGGTTTGTTTTTGGGGGTGTATGGCTGGGCGTGGCCGGCTGGCTCCTTAAAAAGCTCGATATGCAGGATGGTTCCCTGACACAAGGTGGCACCAGTGCCACGTCGGGCGGTTTTCGTAGTACAAAGTGCGTCCTAAAATTTGCCATCCAGAAGAGGGGCAGTTGAGTTTTGTTTGCCAGAGAAAAGGGCCGTGGTTTGTTTTTGGGGCATATGGCTGAGAGTGGCCGGCTGGCCCCTGAAAATCCACGATAGGCAGGATGGTTCCCAGACCAGAGGTGTCACCAGTGCCAAGTCGGGCTGGTTTGATAGTACTAAGTAGCTCCTGCAATCTGCCATGCAGAAGCGGGGCAGCTTACTTTTGTTTGCCAGGGAAACGGGCCGAGGTTTGTGTCTGGGGGCCTATGGCTGGGAGTGACCGGCTGGCTCCTGAAAAGCTACGATAGGCAGGATGTTGACCAGACCCATGGTGGCACCAGTGCCAAGTTGGGCTGGTTTGATAGTACCAAGTGGCTCCTGCAATCTGCCATCAAAAAGTTGGCAGGCGAGTTTTGTTTTCCAGGGAAAAGCGCCGTTGTTTGTGTTTGGGTGCCTGTGGCTGGGAGTGGCCAGCTGGCTCCTTAGAACCCACGATACGCAGCATGGTTCCCAGACCTGAGTTGGCACCAGTGCCAAGTTGGGCTGGTTTGATGGTACCAAGTGGCTCCTGCAATCTGCCATCCAGAAGCAGGGCAGCTTACTTTTGTTTGCCAGGGAAACGGGCCGAAATATTTGTCTGGGGGCCTCTGGCTGGGGGTGGCTGGCTGGCTCCTGAAAAGCTACGATAGGCAGGATGGTGACCAGACCCATGGTGGCACCAGTGCCAAGTTGGGCTGGTTTGATAATACCAAGTGGCTCCTGCAATCTGCCATCAAAAGTTTGGCAGGCGAGTTTTGTTTTCCAGGGAAAAGCACCGTTGTGTGTGTTTTGGGGCCTGTGGCTGGGAGTGGCCAGCTGGCTCCTTAGAATCCACGATACGCAGGATGGTTCCCAGACCCAAGGTGGCATCAGTGCCAAGTCGGGCTGGTTTGTTAGTACCAAGTGGTTCCTGCAATCTGCCATCCAGAAGCGGGGCAGCTGAATTTTGTTTGCCAGAGAAATAGGCTGTTTTTTGTGTTTCGGGGCCTGTGGCTGGCAGTGGCCGGCTGGCTCCTGAAAATCCATGATACGCAGCATGGTTCCCAGACCCAAGGTGGCATCAGTGCCAAGTAGGGCTGGTTTCATAGTACCCAGTGGCTCCTGCAATCTCCCATCCAGAAGCGGGGCAGCTGAGTTTTGTTTGCCTGTGAAACGGGCCGTTGTTTTTAATTGGGGTCTGTGGCCGAGAGTGTTCGGCTGGCTCCTGACAACCCACAATACGCAGGATGGTTCCCAGACCCAAGGTGGCACCAGTGCCAAGTTGGGCTGGTTTGATAGTACCAAGTGGCTCCTGCAATCTGCCATCCAGAAGCGGTGCAGTTGAGTTTTGTTTGCCAGAGAAAAGGGCCGTGGGTTGTGTTTGGGGGCATATGGCTGGGAGTGGCCGGCTGTCTCATTAAAAAGTTCGATACGCAGGATGGTTCCCAGACCCAAGAGGGCACCAGTGCCAAGTCGGGCTGTTTTTATAGTACCAAATGCGTCCTGCAATTTGCCATCCAGAAGAGGGGCAGTTGAGTTTTGTTTGCCAGAGAATAGCGCCGTTGTTTGTGTTTGGGGGCTTGTGGCTCGTAGTGGCCGACTGGCGCCTTAGAATCTGTGTTACGCAGCATGGTTCCCAGACCCAAGGTGGCACCAGTGCCAAGTTGGGCTGGTTTGATAGTACCAAGTGGCTCCTGCAATCTGCCATCCAGAAGCGGGGTAGCTTACTTTTGTTTGCCAGGGAAACGGGCCGAGGATTTTGTCTGGGGGCCTATGGCTGGGAGTGACCGGCTGGCTCCTGAAAAGCTACGATAGGCAGGATGGTGACCAGACCCATGGCGGCACCAGTGCCAAGTTGGGCTGGTTTGATAGTACCAAGTGGCTCCTGCAATCTGCCATCAAGAAGTTGGCAGGCGAGTTTTGTTTTCCAGGGAAAAGCGCCGTTGTTTTTGTTTAGAGGCCTGTGGCTGGGAGTGGCCGCCTGTCCTCGTAGAATCTACGTTACGCAGCATGGTTCCCAGAGCCAAGGTGGCACCAGTGCCAAGTTGGGCTGATTTGATAGTACCAAGTGGCTCCTGCAATCTGCCATCCAGAATCGGGGTAACTTACTTTTGTTTTCCAGGGAAACGGGCCGAGGTTTTTGTCTGGGGGTCTATGGCTGGGAGTGACCGGCTGGCTCCTGAAAAGCTACGATAGGCAGGATGGTTCCCAGACCAGAGGTGGCACCAGTGCCAAGTTGGGCTGGTTTGATAGTACCAAGTGGCTCCTGCAGTCTGCCATCAAAAAGTTGGCAGGCGAGTTTTGTTTTCCAGGGAAAAGCGCCGTTGTTTGTGTTTGGGGGCCTGTGGCTCAGAGTGGCCGGGTGGCTGCTTAGAATCCACGTTACGCAGGATGGTTCCCAGACCCAAGGTGGCACCAGTGCCAAGTCGGGCTGGTTTGACACAACCAAGTGGCTCCTGCAATCTGCCATCCAGAATCGGGGCAGCTTAATTTTGTTTGCCAGGGAAACGGTCCGAGGTTTGTGTCTGGGGGCCTATGGCTGGGAGTGACCGGCTGGCTCCTGAAATGCTACAATAGGCAGGATGGTTCCCAGACCCATAGTGGCACCAGTGCCAAGTTGGGATGATTTGAACGTACCAAGTGGCTCCTGCAATCTGCCATCAAAATGCTGGCAGGCGAATTTTGTTTTCCAGGGAAAAGCGCCGTTGTTTTTGTTTGGGGGCCTGTGGCAGGGAGTGGCCGGCTGGCTCCTTAGAATCCACGATATGCAGGATTGTTCCCAGACCCAAGGTGGCACCAGTGCCAAGTCGGGCTAGTTTGATGGTGCAAAGTGGCTCCTGCAATCTGCCATCCAGACGCGGGGCAGCGGATTTTTGTTTCCAAGAGATATGGTCCGTGGTTTGTTTTTGGGGGTGTATGGCTGGGCGTGGCCGGCTGGCTCCTTAAAAAGCTCGATATGCAGGATGGTTCCCTGACACAAGGTGGCACCAGTGCCACGTCGGGCGGTTTTCGTAGTACAAAGTGCGTCCTAAAATTTGCCATCCAGAAGAGGGGCAGTTGAGTTTTGTTTGCCAGAGAAAAGGGCCGTGGTTTGTTTTTGGGGCATATGGCTGAGAGTGCCTGGCTGGCCCCTGAAAATCCACGATAGGCAGGATGGTTCCCAGACCAGAGGTGTCACCAGTGCCAAGTCGGGCTGGTTTGATAGTACTAAGTAGCTCCTGCAATCTGCCATGCAGAAGCGGGGCAGCTTACTTTTGTTTGCCAGGGAAACGGGCCGAGGTTTGTGTCTGGGGGCCTATGGCTGGGAGTGACCGGCTGGCTCCTGAAAAGCTACGATAGGCAGGATGGTGACCAGACCCATGGTGGCACCAGTGCCAAGTTGGGCTGGTTTGATAGTACCAAGTGGCTCCTGCAATCTGCCATCAAAAAGTTGGCAGGCGAGTTTTGTTTTCCAGGGAAAAGCGCCGTTGTTTGTGTTTGGGTGCCTGTGGCTGGGAGTGGCCAGCTGGCTCCTTAGAACCCACGATACGCAGCATGGTTCCCAGACCTGAGTTGGCACCAGTGCCAAGTTGGGCTGGTTTGATGGTACCAAGTGGCTCCTGCAATCTGCCATCCAGAAGCAGGGCAGCTTACTTTTGTTTGCCAGGGAAACGGGCCGAAATATTTGTCTGGGGGCCTCTGGCTGGGGGTGGCTGGCTGGCTCCTGAAAAGCTACGATAGGCAGGATGGTGACCAGACCCATGGTGGCACCAGTGCCAAGTTGGGCTGGTTTGATAATACCAAGTGGCTCCTGCAATCTGCCATCAAAAGTTTGGCAGGCGAGTTTTGTTTTCCAGGGAAAAGCACCGTTGTGTGTGTTTTGGGGCCTGTGGCTGGGAGTGGCCAGCTGGCTCCTTAGAATCCACGATACGCAGGATGGTTCCCAGACCCAAGGTGGCATCAGTGCCAAGTCGGGCTGGTTTGTTAGTACCAAGTGGTTCCTGCAATCTGCCATCCAGAAGCGGGGCAGCTGAATTTTGTTTGCCAGAGAAAAAGGCTGTTTTTTGTGTTTCGGGGCCTGTGGCTGGCAGTGGCCGGCTGGCTCCTGAAAATCCATGATACGCAGCATGGTTCCCAGACCCAAGGTGGCATCAGTGCCAAGTAGGGCTGGTTTTATAGTACCCAGTGGCTCCTGCAATCTCCCATCCAGAAGCGGGGCAGCTGAGTTTTGTTTGCCTGTGAAACGGGCCGTTGTTTTTAATTGGGGTCTGTGGCCGAGAGTGTTCGGCTGGCTCCTGATAACCCACAATACGCAGGATGGTTCCCAGACCCAAGGTGGCACCAGTGCCAAGTCGGGCTGGTTTGATAGTACCAAGTGGCTCCTGCAATCTGCCATCCAGAAGCGGTGCAGTTGAGTTTTGTTTGCCAGAGAAAAGGGCCGTGGGTTGTGTTTGGGGGCATATGGCTGGGAGTGGCCGGCTGTCTCATTAAAAAGATCGATACGCAGGATGGTTCCCAGACCCAAGAGGGCACCAGTGCCAAGTCGGGCTGTTTTTATAGTACCAAGTGCGTCCTGCAATTTGCCATCCAGAAGAGGGGCAGTTGAGTTTTGTTTGCCAGAGAATAGCGCCGTTGTTTGTGTTTGGGGGCTTGTGGCTCGTAGTGGCCGACTGGCGCCTTAGAATCTGTGTTACGCAGCATGGTTCCCAGACCCAAGGTGGCACCAGTGCCAAGTTGGGCTGGTTTGATAGTACCAAGTGGCTCATGCAATCTGCCATCCAGAAGCGGGGTAGCTTACTTTTGTTTGCCAGGGAAACGGGCCGAGGTTTGTGACTGGGGACCTATGGCTGGGAGTGACCGGCTGGCTCCTGGAAAGCTACGATAGGCAGGATGGTGACCAGACCCATGGTGGCACCAGTGCCAAGTTGGGCTGGTTTGATAGTACCAAGTGGCTCCTGCAATCTGCCATCAAAAAGTTGGCAGGCGAGTTTTGTTTTCCAGGGAAAAGCGACATTGTTTGTATTTGGGGGCCTGTGGCTGGGAGTGACCGGCTGGCTCCTTTGAACCCACGATACGCAGGATGGTTCCCAGACCCAAGGTGGCACCAGTGCCAAGTTTTGCTGGTTTGATAGTACCAAGTGCGTCCTGCAATCTGCCATCCAGAAGCGGGGCAGCTTAATTTTGTTTGCCAGGGAAACGGGCCGTGGGTTTTGTTTGGGGGCATATAGCTGAGAGTGGCCGGCTGGCTCCTGAAAATCCACGCTAGGCAGCATGGTTCCCAGATGCAATGTGGCACCAGTGCCAAGTCGGGCTGGTTTGATGGTGCAAAGTGGCTCCTGCAATCTGCCATCCAGAAGCGAGGCAGCTGATTTTTGTTTGCCAGAGGAAAATTCCGTGGATTGTTTTTGGGGGCATATTGCTGGGAGTGGCCGGCTGGCTCCTTAAAATGCTCGATACGCATGATGGTTCCCAGGCCCAAGGTGTCACCACTACCAAGTCGGCCTGCGGTTTTAGTATCAAGTTCATCCTGCAATTTGCCATCCAGAAGAGGGGCAGTTGAGTTTTGTTTGCGAGAGAAACGGGCCGAGGTTTCTGTTTGGGGACATATGGCTGAGAGTGGCCGGCTGGCCCCTGAATATCCACGATACAGAGCATGGTTCCCAGATCCAAGGTGGCACCAGTGCCAAGTCGGGCTGGTTTGATAGTACCAAGTGTCTCCTGCAATCTGCCATCCAGAAGCAGGGCAGCTTACTTTTGTTTGCCAGAGAAATAGGCCTAGGTTTTTGTTTGGGGGCCTGTGGCTAGGAGTGGCCGGCTGGCTCCTTAGAATCCACGATACGCAGGATGGTTCCCAGACCCAAGGTGGCACCAGTGCCAAGTCGGGCTGGTTTGATTACACCAAGTGCCTCCTGCAATCTCCCATCCAGAAGCGGGGCAGCTGAGTTTTGTTTGCCTGTGAAACGGGCCGTTGTTTTTAATTGGGGTCTGTGGCCGAGAGTGTTCGGCTGGCTCCTGACAACCCACAATACGCAGGATGGTTCCCAGACCCAAGGTGGCACCAGTGCCAAGTCGGGCTGGTTTGATAGTACCAAGTGGCTCCTGCAATCTGCCATCCAGAAGCGGTGCAGTTGAGTTTTGTTTGCCAGAGAAAAGGGCCGTGGGTTGTGTTTGGGGGCATATGGCTGGGAGTGGCCGGCTGTCTCATTAAAAAGATCGATACGCAGGATGGTTCCCAGACCCAAGGGGGCACCAGTGCCAAGTCGGGCTGTTTTTATAGTACCAAGTGCGTCCTGCAATTTGCCATCCAGAAGAGGGGCAGTTGAGTTTTGTTTGCCAGAGAATAGCGCCGTTGTTTGTGTTTGGGGGCTTGTGGCTCGTAGTGGCCGACTGGCGCCTTAGAATCTGTGTTACGCAGCATGGTTCCCAGACCCAAGGTGGCACCAGTGCCAAGTTGGGCTGGTTTGATAGTACCAAGTGGCTCCTGCAATCTGCCATCCAGAAGCGGGGTAGCTTACTTTTGTTTGCCAGGGAAACGGGCCGAGGTTTGTGACTGGGGACCTATGGCTGGGAGTGTCCGGCTGGCTCCTGGAAAGCTACAATAGGCAGGATGGTTACCAGACCCATGGTGGCACCAGTGCCAAGTTGGGCTGGTTTGATAGTACCAAGTGGCTCCTGCAATCTGCCATCAAAAAGTTGGCAGGCGAGTTTTGTTTTCCAGGGAAAAGCGACATTGTTTGTATTTGGGGGCCTGTGGCTGGGAGTGACCGGCTGGCTCCTTTGAACCCACGATACGCAGGATGGTTCCCAGACCCAAGGTGGCACCAGTGCCAAGTTTTGCTGGTTTGATACTACCAAGTGCGTCCTGCAATCTGCCATCCAGAAGCGGGGCAGCTTAATTTTGTTTGCCAGGGAAACGGGCCGTGGGTTTTGTTTGGGGGCATATAGCTGAGAGTGGCCGGCTGGCTCCTGAAAATCCACGCTAGGCAGCATGGTTCCCAGATGCAATGTGGCACCAGTGCCAAGTCGGGCTGGTTTGATGGTGCAAAGTGGCTCCTGCAATCTGCCATCCAGAAGCGAGGCAGCTGATTTTTGTTTGCCAGAGGAAAATTCCGTGGATTGTTTTTGGGGGCATATTGCTGGGAGTGGCCGGCTGGCTCCTTAAAATGCTCGATACGCATGATGGTTCCCAGGCCCAAGGTGTCACCACTACCAAGTCGGCCTGCGGTTTTAGTATCAAGTTCATCCTGCAATTTGCCATCCAGAAGAGGGGCAGTTGAGTTTTGTTTGCCAGAGAAACGGGCCGAGGTTTCTGTTTGGGGACATATGGCTGAGAGTGGCCGGCTGGCCCCTGAATATCCACGATACAGAGCATGGTTCCCAGATCCAAGGTGGCACCAGTGCCAAGTTGGGCTGGTTTGATAGTACCAAGTGTCTCCTGCAATCTGCCATCCAGAAGCAGGGCAGCTTACTTTTGTTTGCCAGAGAAATAGGCCTAGGTTTTTGTTTGGGGGCCTGTGGCTAGGAGTGGCCGGCTGGCTCCTTAGAATCCACGATACGCAGGATGGTTCCCAGACCCAAGGTGGCACCAGTGCCAAGTCGGGCTGGTTTGATAGTACCAAGTGGCTCCTGCAAACTCCATCAAAAAGTTGGCAGGCGTGTTTTGTTTTCCAGGGAACAGCGCCGTTGATTTTGTTTGGGGGCCTGTGGCTGGGAGTGGCCGGCTGGCTCCTTAGAATCCACGATACGCAGGATGGTTCCCAGACCCAAGGTGGCACCAGTGCCAAGTCGGGCTGGTTTGATTACACCAAGTGGCTCCTGCAATCTGCCATCCAGAAGTGAGGCAGCTAAGTTTTGTTTGCGAGAAAAAAGGGCCGTGGTTTTTGTTGGGGGCCTGTGGCTGGGAGTAGCCGGCTGGCTCCTTAAAATCCACGATAGGCAGGATGGTTCCCAGACCCAAGGTGGCACCAGTGCCAAGTCGGGCTGGTTTGATAGTACCAAGTGGCTCCTGCAATCTGCCATCCAGAAGCGGGGCAGCTGAGTTTTGTTTGCCAGAGAAAAAGGCTGTGGTTTGTGTTTGGGGGCCTGTGGCTGGCAGTGGCCGGCTGGCTCCTGAAAATCCACGATACGCAGCATGGTTCCCAGACCCAAGGTGGCACCAGTGCCAAGTGGGGCTCGTTTGACAGTGTCAAGTGCCTCCTGCAATCTCCCATCCAGAAGCGGGGCAGCTGAGTTTTTTTTGCCAGGGAAACGGACCTTTGTTTTTGATTGGGCTCTGTGGCCGAGAGTGGTTGGCTGTCTCCTGACAATCCACAATACGCAGGATGGTTCCCAGACCCAAGGTGGCACCAGTGCCAAGTCGGGCTGGTTTGATAGTACCAAGTGTCTCCTGCAATCTGCCATCCAGAAGCAGGGCAGCTGAGTTTTGTTTGCCAGAGAAAAGGGCCGTGGGTTGTGTTTGGGGGCATATGGCTGGGAGTGGCCACCTGGCTCCTTAAAATGCACGATACGCCGCATGGTAACCAGACGCAAGGTGGCACCAGTGCCAAGTCAGGCTGTTTTTGTAGTACCCAGTGGCTCCTGCAATTTGCCATCCAGAAGCGGGGCAGTTGAATTTTGTTTGCTAGAGAAAAGGGCTGTGGTTTGTGTTTGGGGGCCTATGGCTGAGAGTGGCCGGCTGGCCCCTGAAAATCAACGATAGGCAGGATGGTTCCCAGATCCAAGGTGGCACCAGTGCCAAGTAAGGCTGGTTGTATGGTTCAAAGTAACTCCTGCAATCTGCCATCCAGAAGCGGGACAGCTGAGTTTTTTTTGCCAGAGAAAAGGTCCATGGTTTCTTTTTGGGGCATACGGCTGGGAATTGCCGGCTGGCTCCTTAAAATGCTCGATACGCAGGATGGTTCCCAGAGCCAAGGTGGCACCACTGCCAAGTCGGGCTCTTTTTGTAGTACCAAGTGCGTCCTGCAATTTGCCATCCAGAAGAGGGGCAGTTGAGTTTTGTTTGCCAGAGAAAAGGGCCGTTGTTTGTGTTTGGGGGCCTGTGGCTGGGAGTGTTCGGCTGGTTCCTGAATATGTACGATACGCAGGATTGTTCCCAGATCCAAGGTGGCAGCAGTGCCATGTTGTGCTGGTGTGATAGTCCCAAGTGGCTCCTGCAATCTGCCATCCAGAAGTGGGGCAGTTGAGTTTTGTTTGCCAGAGAAAAGGTCCGTGGTTTGTTTTTGGGGGCATATGGCTGAGAGTGGCCGGCTGGCCCCTGAATATCCACGATACAGGGCATGGTTCCCAGATCCAAGGTGGCACCAGTGCCAAGTTGGGCTGGTTTGATAGTACCAAGTGTCTCCTGCAATCTGCCATCCAGAAGCAGGGCAGCTTACTTTTGTTTGCCAGAGAAATAGGCCTAGGTTTTTGTTTGGGGGCCTGTGGCTAGGAGTGGCCGGCTGGCTCCTTAGAATCCACGATACGCAGGATGGTTCCCAGACCCAAGGTGGCACCAGTGCCAAGTCGGGCTGGTTTGATAGTACCAAGTGGCTCCTGCAAACTCCATCAAAAAGTTGGCAGGCGTGTTTTGTTTTCCAGGGAACAGCGCCGTTGATTTTGTTTGGGGGCCTGTGGCTGGGAGTGGCCGGCTGGCTCCTTAGAATCCACGATACGCAGGATGGTTCCCAGACCCAAGGTGGCACCAGTGCCAAGTCGGGCTGGTTTGATTACACCAAGTGGCTCCTGCAATCTGCCATCCAGAAGTGAGGCAGCTAAGTTTTGTTTGCGAGAAAAAAGGGCCGTGGATTTTGTTGGGGGCCTGTGGCTGGCAGTGGCCGGCTGGCTCCTGAAAATCCACGATACGCAGCATGGTTCCCAGACCCAAGGTGGCACCAGTGCCAAGTGGGGCTCGTTTGACAGTGTCAAGTGCCTCCTGCAATCTCCCATCCAGAAGCGGGGCAGCTGAGTTTTTTTTGCCAGGGAAACGGACCTTTGTTTTTGATTGGGCTCTGTGGCCGAGAGTGGTTGGCTGTCTCCTGACAATCCACAATACGCAGGATGGTTCCCAGACCCAAGGTGGCACCAGTGCCAAGTCGGGCTGGTTTGATAGTACCAAGTGTCTCCTGCAATCTGCCATCCAGAAGCGGGGCAGCTGAGTTTTGTTTGCCAGAGAAAAGGGCCGTGGGTTGTGTTTGGGGGCATATGGCTGGGAGTGGCCACCTGGCTCCTTAAAATGCACGATACGCCGCATGGTAACCAGACGCAAGGTGGCACCAGTGCCAAGTCAGGCTGTTTTTGTAGTACCCAGTGGCTCCTGCAATTTGCCATCCAGAAGCGGGGCAGTTGAATTTTGTTTGCTAGAGAAAAGGGCTGTGGTTTGTGTTTGGGGGCCTATGGCTGAGAGTGGCCGGCTGGCCCCTGAAAATCAACGATAGGCAGGATGGTTCCCAGATCCAAGGTGGCACCAGTGCCAAGTAAGGCTGGTTGTATGGTTCAAAGTAACTCCTGCAATCTGCCATCCAGAAGCGGGACAGCTGAGTTTTTTTTGCCAGAGAAAAGGTCCATGGTTTCTTTTTGGGGCATACGGCTGGGAATTGCCGGCTGGCTCCTTAAAATGCTCGATACGCAGGATGGTTCCCAGAGCCAAGGTGGCACCACTGCCAAGTCGGGCTCTTTTTGTAGTACCAAGTGCGTCCTGCAATTTGCCATCCAGAAGAGGGGCAGTTGAGTTTTGTTTGCCAGAGTAAAGGGCCGTTGTTTGTGTTTGGGGGCCTGTGGCTGGGAGTGTTCGGCTGGTTCCTGAATATGTACGATACGCAGGATTGTTCCCAGATCCAAGGTGGCAGCAGTGCCATGTTGTGCTGGTGTGATAGTCCCAAGTGGCTCCTGCAATCTGCCATCCAGAAGTGGGGCAGCTGATTTTTGTTTGCCAGAGAAAAGGTCCGTGGTTTGTTTTTGGGGGCATATGGCTGAGAGTGGCCGGCTGGCCCCTGAAAATCCACGATACACAGGATGGTTCCCAGATCCAAGGTGGCACCTGTGCCAAGTCGGGCTGATTTGATAGTACTAAGTAGCTCCTGCAATCTGCCATGCAGAAGCGGGGCAGCTTACTTTTGTTTGCCAGGGAAACGGGCCGAGGTTTGTGTTTGGGGGCCTATGGCTGAGAGTGACCGGCTGGCTCCTGAAAAGCTACAATAGGCAGGATGGTGACCAGACCCATGGTGGCACCAGTGCCAAGTTGGGCTGGTTTGATAGTACCAAGTGGTTCCTGCAATCTGCCATCCAGAAGAGGGGCAGTTGAGTTTTGTTTGCCAGAGAAAAGGGCCTTGGTTTGTGTTTGGGGGCATATGGCTGGGTGTGGCCAGCTGGCTCCTTAAAATGCACGATATGCAACATGGCTCCCAGACCCAAGGTGGCACAAGTGCCAAGTTGGGCTGGTTTGATAGTACCAAGTGGCTCCTGCAATCTTCCATGATCACGTGGAGAAATACTTTCTGGTTTCAGCCTCATGCTCTTTCTTCTCTCCCTCAACTTCTCTATCACCTCTCATCTGGTTCACATGCGCTGTCTTCAAGGTCCACAGGCTACTTTTCACAGAATCTTCTGGCCTGATGAAGTAAGGATGATGAATAGAACAGAGCTGGGATCTATTTTCCAGTTTGGATAAAATGCATTCTGCACACAAATCCAAGGAGAACGGGCTGCCCCGATGCCCAGAAAATCTTTCACTCCTGCTAGTGTTCTATGTCAACCGCAACTTAGTCTGAAAGAAAAGCTTTTTCTCTGAGAGCATCTGAGAGGTTTGCATGAAGCACTGATATCTGACATATGCAATTTTGAATAGGAGAGGAAAAAGAAAATGGCAAGGAGTTTTTAATTTTAGTGGTTTCAATTTTAATTTCCGTGCACTTTTTCAAAACTTGTCAGCTCAAATGCCCATCAACATCTTTTAGTCATCTGTAAGTCAGTATTCATATAAAATGTGCTTCAAATCCAAAGAATTTCAAATTTGCACTCCAAGCTTCTATGCCTAGATTTATGATTTCCTACACATATTAGATGAAAGGAAGGCCTTTTTTACTGTGGGAGTGCTGGAACACTGGAACAGGTTGCCCAGAGAAGTTGTGGGTGTCCCATCCCTGAAAGTATTCAAGGTCACCCTGGACGGGGCTTGGAGCAGCAACAAAGGAGAAGCTTGATGGTAGAGAAACAAAGTTGGACTATAGAAGAAACTCGGATTGAAGTATAGGATCAAGTTTTCTCTCAGCTCTTGGGGTAAATTCAAAGTTGTACAAAATGACATTTATCTGTGCTATTCACTACTGTAACAGAAAGTTTCATGAAAACTGTACAGAAGATAGTAAATTTTAAAAGAGATAAGAATTACAGCATAAAATCCATGGGATAGGTTACAACATGAGACACTCTCTAAGAGAAAATCTCTGTGTTTCAGCACTTCATCGGGGTAAGATTTCATGAAGTGCCAAAGAAGGCGGCAAAATATCATTCGGGACATTATTTACTGGAATTCAGCCTGGCCATTAGTAGGAACTGCCTTTGAACATATCATGTAGATATACCACACACACTTTCCCTTCACTGAAAAATTACTGTTTACAACAAATAAGCAATTGACAATCAAAATTGATTGAAAGCATCTTAAACATGTCAAGTATTTCATTGTAGATGATCTGTGATCCAAATGCTTCTTCCACCTTCGAGAGGGACAGAAGAATTCTTCCATATCATGATGGTTTAAAATTGTATCAACCAATGTTTTCTGCTGAAAAGATATCATCTATTTTTTTCTATTTTTGGAAGAAAATATTCCTAGACATACAACAGGTGAGAACTAAGTAATTTTAAAGAAACAAATGAAATGAAAATATTCTGTAAATAGAATGAAATGAAAAGCTGTGTTTTAAATAGGAGCTAAATATTAAACAGAATTTTTGTACCAGGCATTTGAATTACTGCACCAGCTCTTTTGCCCATCAAGAGAGGCATTTAGCATTTCAGTCTTTTCCAAGGTGTTCATGATCTGCTATGCTGATCTCTGTGTGTGCCTAGGTGTGTGTGGAGGGGGGGGCATATGAAGGGGAGTGTGTATGTTTGCTTTACAATTGTTGTGGCAGATTCATGCCTCAGCTCCACATTTTGTTTTAAAAAGGTCACACCGAGTGGATATGAAGTTTACTATCAACAAGAGATCGATTCCCAAATCATCCATTTGACTCTCCCTTATAAATCATGTGCTTTGTTGCATATTTTATCAAATATACTTTCAAGCCAGATGGAGGAAGGAGGATGTGGGAATCCCTCCACCATCTTGCAACTTTTATGTAAGTAGGTTTTCAAGAAAATCATCATTTCTCTTTTAAATATGTCTGGAACAGGCATGATGGTAGTGTCAACCTGTTGGAGTTTTTGTTGCTGGAAGAAGTTGTACAAAAGGATTGGTTTTTACATTGACCAGTTACTGAATCAAGCGCAGGAATACATTGGAAATTTAGCTGGGGGTTCCTTTTCCCAGCAGACTACTTCTAGAACGAGCTTGTACACTGAAGCTGACTCTTTTGCTCTCTTTTTGTTTCTTTCCTATTTTCTTGGCTTCTTTGCCACTATCTAGACAATTTTGGAACTTTGTTCCCAACTAAAATGGTTTCAATAGTCTGATTGTGATCATACATTTTTACAAGGAATTTTTAAAATCTTTCCTCGAGTCCAGAAAGTCAAGGACTTAGATCTTTTTCTTCCCTTATCAATATTGCCATGAAATTGATAAATAAAGACCAACTCTTTATTTTTGTTTTTAACCCACGTAGATAATTCCCATCCATTAATCCATTTTGTGGACCAATAGCTGCCATTCTGATGGAAGCTGTCACTTCTTAACAATAGGCATTCTGTGACTATGTTGACAGCACTTTGGGTGAAGATCCTAACTGGTCTTAGATATACATAGGGAGAAATTTGCTCAGCCAGTGTCAGTCTTAAGCATGCGTATCAGAAGATCTTTCTAGAGCTGGGAATTTTCCCATGAAAGGGATTCAGTTAGGGAAGAGACACTTGTGCCAGAGTTTTACATTCTTCTTGAACACTGCTTAAGGAACTTAGATGCCATGTCCATTTGGATCTCTGTCTGCACAGAACTTTGTCATGCCAGTGCTTTGAAATGCATCTTGAAGAGAATTCACTAGCACAGAATGAAAGAGAGTGGAAGGGGTTGGTGGGGCTAACCAGGCCCAACCCCCCTGCCTAAACCAGGATACCTAGAGCCTCTTGCCCAGGATTCTATCTGGGTGTACTTTTAATGTCTTCAAAGATCCAGTAGGCTCCACAATCTTTCTGGGCAGTCTGTGCCGTGGTTCAGTCACCCTGACAGTAAAGAAACATTTACTGATGTTCAAAGGCAATCTCCTGTATTTCAGTGTGTGCCCACTGCCTCTTGTCTTTTCCCTCAGCATCACTGAAAAGACACTGATTCCCTCCCCTTTGCACTATTGCTTCCATATGTATGTGTGATGCCATGTAGAGGTATGTCAAAAACCTCCCTGAAGCCCAGGCAGATAATATTCCCTTCATCTACCAGTCAAGTTGATTCATCAGAGGAGTTTAAAGTGATGTTCAGCATGAAATTCCCCTGAAAAATCATGCTAACTACATTATTTGGTCATCTGTCATGTGCCTGGCAAGGATTTCCAGGAAGAGCTGCTTCATCAACTTCCTGGGGATAAAAAAGAGGCTGGCTGGTTTGTACTATGGCGAGTCCTCTTAATTGCCTTTTTTGAAGATGGGTGTCATTTGCTAACATCCACTCTTTAGCCTCTCTTGTCGTCTACATCTTAGCAAAACGCTTTTCCACTATGTCTGGCTAGGAAAAACTGTGCCAGCACAGAAAACATCTCCATCGTGTTCTAGAAGTTGCACGGATGTCTGCCAAGTGTTTGGCAGGAAGAAAAGAAAAGTTGTCCAAAACAGCTTCCAATCGAATGTTCCTGTGATTGGAAAAGTCAGGAGAGTGCAAAGGTACTGTTTTCTATCAGTTGGCAAGGTGCGCACACAATCCCAGTGTTGTACAGCTTGCTTCTTCACCTTCCCGAAGCTGCCGCTCTCGCCGGCTGCCGGAGCCCAAGAAGCGGCTTCTTCGCGCAAAGACGATTGTGCCGCTCACAGGGCTCTCCTTAGCGCGGCTTCTGCCGAAAGACGCCCGGCAGCGGCTCTTACCTCCGGAGAGCATCCTACCTTCGTCTTTAGCTCCTCTTCTCATCTACACCTCGGCAAAAAGCTTTTCCACTATGTCTGGCTAGGAAAAACTGTGCCAGCACAGAAAACATCTCCCATCGTGTTCTAGAAGTTGCACGGATGTCTGCCAAGTGTTTGGCAGGAAGAAAAGAAAAGTTGTCCAAAACAGCTTCCAATCGAATGTTCCTGTGATTGGAAACGTCAGGAGAGTGCAAAGGTACTGTTTTCTATCAGTTGGCAAGGTGCGCACACAATCCAGTGTTGTACAGCTTGCTTCTTCACCTTCCCGAAGCTGCCGCTCTCGCCGGCTGCCGGAGCCCAAGAAGCGGCTTCTTCGCGCAAAGACGATTGTGCCGCTCACAGTGCTCTCCTTAGCGCGGCTTCTGCCGAAAGACGCCCGGCAGCGGCTCTTACCTCCGGAGAGCATCCTACCTTCGTCTTTCGCGTCTTTTGTAGTCTACATCTTAGCAAAACGCTTTTCCACTATGTCTGGCTAGGAAAAACTGTGCCAGCACAGAAAACATCTCCCATCGTGTTCTAGAAGTTGCACGGATGTCTGCCAAGTGTTTGGCAGGAAGAAAAGAAAAGTTGTCCAAAACAGCTTCCAATCGAATGTTCCTGTGATTGGAAAAGTCAGGAGAGTGCAAAGGTACTGTTTTCTATCAGTTGGCAAGGTGCGCACACAATCCCAGTGTTGTACAGCTTGCTTCTTCACCTTCCCGAAGCTGCCGCTCTCGCCGGCTGCCGGAGCCCAAGAAGCGGCTTCTTCGCGCAAAGACGATTGTGCCGCTCACAGTGCTCTCCTTAGCGCGGCTTCTGCCGAAAGACGCCCGGCAGCGGCTCTTACCTCCGGAGAGCATCCTACCTTCGTCTTTCGCGTCTTTTGTAGTCTACATCTTAGCAAAACGCTTTTCCACTATGTCTGGCTAGGAAAAACTGTGCCAGCACAGAAAACATCTCCCATCGTGTTCTAGAAGTTGCACGGATGTCTGCCAAGTGTTTGGCAGGAAGAAAAGAAAAGTTGTCCAAAACAGCTTCCAATCGAATGTTCCTGTGATTGGAAAAGTCAGGAGAGTGCAAAGATACTGTTTTCTATCAGTTGGCAAGGTGCGCACACAATCCCAGTGTTGTACAGCTTGCTTCTTCACCTTCCCGAAGCTGCCGCTCTCGCCGGCTGCCGGAGCCCAAGAAGCGGCTTCTTCGCGCAAAGACGATTGTGCCGCTCACAGTGCTCTCCTTAGCGCGGCTTCTGCCGAAAGACGCCCGGCAGCGGCTCTTACCTCCGGAGAGCATCCTACCTTCGTCTTTCGCGTCTTTTGTAGTCTACATCTTAGCAAAACGCTTTTCCACTATGTCTGGCTAGGAAAAACTGTGCCAGCACAGAAAACATCTCCCATCGTGTTCTAGAAGTTGCACGGATGTCTGCCAAGTGTTTGGCAGGAAGAAAAGAAAAGTTGTCCAAAACAGCTTCCAATCGAATGTTCCTGTGATTGGAAAAGTCAGGAGAGTGCAAAGGTACTGTTTTCTATCAGTTGGCAAGGTGCGCACACAATCCCAGTGTTGTACAGCTTGCTTCTTCACCTTCCCGAAGCTGCCGCTCTCGCCGGCTGCCGGAGCCCAAGAAGCGGCTTCTTCGCGCAAAGACGATTGTGCCGCTCACAGTGCTCTCCTTAGCGCGGCTTCTGCCGAAAGACGCCCGGCAGCGGCTCTTACCTCCGGAGAGCATCCTACCTTCGTCTTTCGCGTCTTTTGTAGTCTACATCTTAGCAAAACGCTTTTCCACTATGTCTGGCTAGGAAAAACTGTGCCAGCACAGAAAACATCTCCATCGTGTTCTAGAAGTTGCACGGATGTCTGCCAAGTGTTTGGCAGGAAGAAAAGAAAAGTTGTCCAAAACAGCTTCCAATCGAATGTTCCTGTGATTGGAAAAGTCAGGAGAGTGCAAAGGTACTGTTTTCTATCAGTTGGCAAGGTGCGCACACAATCCCAGTGTTGTACAGCTTGCTTCTTCACCTTCCCGAAGCTGCCGCTCTCGCCGGCTGCCGGAGCCCAAGAAGCGGCTTCTTCGCGCAAAGACGATTGTGCCGCTCACAGTGCTCTCCTTAGCGCGGCTTCTGCCGAAAGACGCCCGGCAGCGGCTCTTACCTCCGGAGAGCATCCTACCTTCGTCTTTCGCGTCTTTTGTAGTCTACATCTTAGCAAAACGCTTTTCCACTATGTCTGGCTAGGAAAAACTGTGCCAGCACAGAAAACATCTCCCATCGTGTTCTAGAAGTTGCACGGATGTCTGCCAAGTGTTTGGCAGGAAGAAAAGAAAAGTTGTCCAAAACAGCTTCCAATCGAATGTTCCTGTGATTGGAAAAGTCAGGAGAGTGCAAAGGTACTGTTTTCTATCAGTTGGCAAGGTGCGCACACAATCCCAGTGTTGTACAGCTTGCTTCTTCACCTTCCCGAAGCTGCCGCTCTCGCCGGCTGCCGGAGCCCAAGAAGCGGCTTCTTCGCGCAAAGACGATTGTGCCGCTCACAGTGCTCTCCTTAGCGCGGCTTCTGCCGAAAGACGCCCGGCAGCGGCTCTTACCTCCGGAGAGCATCCTACCTTCGTCTTTCGCGTCTTTTGTAGTCTACATCTTAGCAAAACGCTTTTCCACTATGTCTGGCTAGGAAAAACTGTGCCAGCACAGAAAACATCTCCCATCGTGTTCTAGAAGTTGCACGGATGTCTGCCAAGTGTTTGGCAGGAAGAAAAGAAAAGTTGTCCAAAACAGCTTCCAATCGAATGTTCCTGTGATTGGAAAAGTCAGGAGAGTGCAAAGGTACTGTTTTCTATCAGTTGGCAAGGTGCGCACACAATCCCAGTGTTGTACAGCTTGCTTCTTCACCTTCCCGAAGCTGCCGCTCTCGCCGGCTGCCGGAGCCCAAGAAGCGGCTTCTTCGCGCAAAGACGATTGTGCCGCTCACAGTGCTCTCCTTAGCGCGGCTTCTGCCGAAAGACGCCCGGCAGCGGCTCTTACCTCCGGAGAGCATCCTACCTTCGTCTTTCGCGTCTTTTGTAGTCTACATCTTAGCAAAACGCTTTTCCACTATGTCTGGCTAGGAAAAACTGTGCCAGCACAGAAAACATCTCCCATCGTGTTCTAGAAGTTGCACGGATGTCTGCCAAGTGTTTGGCAGGAAGAAAAGAAAAGTTGTCCAAAACAGCTTCCAATCGAATGTTCCTGTGATTGGAAAAGTCAGGAGAGTGCAAAGGTACTGTTTTCTATCAGTTGGCAAGGTGCGCACACAATCCCAGTGTTGTACAGCTTGCTTCTTCACCTTCCCGAAGCTGCCGCTCTCGCCGGCTGCCGGAGCCCAAGAAGCGGCTTCTTCGCGCAAAGACGATTGTGCCGCTCACAGGGCTCTCCTTAGCGCGGCTTCTGCCGAAAGACGCCCGGCAGCGGCTCTTACCTCCGGAGAGCATCCTACCTTCGTCTTTCGCGTCTTTTGTAGTCTACATCTTAGCAAAACGCTTTTCCACTATGTCTGGCTAGGAAAAACTGTGCCAGCACAGAAAACATCTCCCATCGTGTTCTAGAAGTTGCACGGATGTCTGCCAAGTGTTTGGCAGGAAGAAAAGAAAAGTTGTCCAAAACAGCTTCCAATCGAATGTTCCTGTGATTGGAAAAGTCAGGAGAGTGCAAAGGTACTGTTTTCTATCAGTTGGCAAGGTGCGCACACAATCCCAGTGTTGTACAGCTTGCTTCTTCACCTTCCCGAAGCTGCCGCTCTCGCCGGCTGCCGGAGCCCAAGAAGCGGCTTCTTCGCGCAAAGACGATTGTGCCGCTCACAGTGCTCTCCTTAGCGCGGCTTCTGCCGAAAGACGCCCGGCAGCGGCTCTTACCTCCGGAGAGCATCCTACCTTCGTCTTTCGCGTCTTTTGTAGTCTACATCTTAGCAAAACGCTTTTCCACTATGTCTGGCTAGGAAAAACTGTGCCAGCACAGAAAACATCTCCCATCGTGTTCTAGAAGTTGCACGGATGTCTGCCAAGTGTTTGGCAGGAAGAAAAGAAAAGTTGTCCAAAACAGCTTCCAATCGAATGTTCCTGTGATTGGAAAAGTCAGGAGAGTGCAAAGGTACTGTTTTCTATCAGTTGGCAAGGTGCGCACACAATCCCAGTGTTGTACAGCTTGCTTCTTCACCTTCCCGAAGCTGCCGCTCTCGCCGGCTGCCGGAGCCCAAGAAGCGGCTTCTTCGCGCAAAGACGATTGTGCCGCTCACAGTGCTCTCCTTAGCGCAGCTTCTGCCGAAAGACGCCCGGCAGCGGCTCTTACCTCCTGAGTGTGGCAGCTTCGGGAAGGTGAAGAAGCAAGCTGTACAACACTGGGATTGTGTGCGCACCTTGCCAACTGATAGAAAACAGTACCTTTGCACTCTCCTGACTTTTCCAATCACAGGAACATTCGATTGGAAGCTGTTTTGGACAACTTTTCTTTTCTTCCTGCCAAACACTTGGCAGACATCCGTGCAACTTCTAGAACACGATGGGAGATGTTTTCTGTGCTGGCACAGTTTTTCCTAGCCAGACATAGTGGAAAAGCGTTTTGCTAAGATGTAGACTACAAAAGACGCGAAAGACGAAGGTAGGATGCTCTCCGGAGGTAAGAGCCGCTGCCGGGCGTCTTTCGGCAGAAGCCGCGCTAAGGAGAGCACTGTGAGCGGCACAATCGTCTTTGCGCGAAGAAGCCGCTTCTTGGGCTCCGGCAGCCGGCGAGAGCGGCAGCTTCGGGAAGGTGAAGAAGCAAGCTGTACAACACTGGGATTGTGTGCGCACCTTGCCAACTGATAGAAAACAGTACCTTTGCACTCTCCTGACTTTTCCAATCACAGGAACATTCGATTGGAAGCTGTTTTGGACAACTTTTCTTTTCTTCCTGCCAAACACTTGGCAGACATCCGTGCAACTTCTAGAACACGATGGGAGATGTTTTCTGTGCTGGCACAGTTTTTCCTAGCCAGACATAGTGGAAAAGCGTTTTGCTAAGATGTAGACTACAAAAGACGCGAAAGACGAAGGTAGGATGCTCTCCGGAGGTAAGAGCCGCTGCCGGGCGTCTTTCGGCAGAAGCTGCGCTAAGGAGAGCACTGTGAGCGGCACAATCGTCTTTGCGCGAAGAAGCCGCTTCTTGGGCTCCGGCAGCCGGCGAGAGCGGCAGCTTCGGGAAGGTGAAGAAGCAAGCTGTACAACACTGGGATTGTGTGCGCACCTTGCCAACTGATAGAAAACAGTACCTTTGCACTCTCCTGACTTTTCCAATCACAGGAACATTCGATTGGAAGCTGTTTTGGACAACTTTTCTTTTCTTCCTGCCAAACACTTGGCAGACATCCGTGCAACTTCTAGAACACGATGGGAGATGTTTTCTGTGCTGGCACAGTTTTTCCTAGCCAGACATAGTGGAAAAGCGTTTTGCTAAGATGTAGACTACAAAAGACGCGAAAGACGAAGGTAGGATGCTCTCCGGAGGTAAGAGCCGCTGCCGGGCGTCTTTCGGCAGAAGCCGCGCTAAGGAGAGCACTGTGAGCGGCACAATCGTCTTTGCGCGAAGAAGCCGCTTCTTGGGCTCCGGCAGCCGGCGAGAGCGGCAGCTTCGGGAAGGTGAAGAAGCAAGCTGTACAACACTGGGATTGTGTGCGCACCTTGCCAACTGATAGAAAACAGTACCTTTGCACTCTCCTGACTTTTCCAATCACAGGAACATTCGATTGGAAGCTGTTTTGGACAACTTTTCTTTTCTTCCTGCCAAACACTTGGCAGACATCCGTGCAACTTCTAGAACACGATGGGAGATGTTTTCTGTGCTGGCACAGTTTTTCCTAGCCAGACATAGTGGAAAAGCGTTTTGCTAAGATGTAGACTACAAAAGACGCGAAAGACGAAGGTAGGATGCTCTCCGGAGGTAAGAGCCGCTGCCGGGCGTCTTTCGGCAGAAGCCGCGCTAAGGAGAGCACTGTGAGCGGCACAATCGTCTTTGCGCGAAGAAGCCGCTTCTTGGGCTCCGGCAGCCGGCGAGAGCGGCAGCTTCGGGAAGGTGAAGAAGCAAGCTGTACAACACTGGGATTGTGTGCGCACCTTGCCAACTGATAGAAAACAGTACCTTTGCACTCTCCTGACTTTTCCAATCACAGGAACATTCGATTGGAAGCTGTTTTGGACAACTTTTCTTTTCTTCCTGCCAAACACTTGGCAGACATCCGTGCAACTTCTAGAACACGATGGGAGATGTTTTCTGTGCTGGCACAGTTTTTCCTAGCCAGACATAGTGGAAAAGCGTTTTGCTAAGATGTAGACTACAAAAGACGCGAAAGACGAAGGTAGGATGCTCTCCGGAGGTAAGAGCCGCTGCCGGGCGTCTTTCGGCAGAAGCCGCGCTAAGGAGAGCACTGTGAGCGGCACAATCGTCTTTGCGCGAAGAAGCCGCTTCTTGGGCTCCGGCAGCCGGCGAGAGCGGCAGCTTCGGGAAGGTGAAGAAGCAAGCTGTACAACACTGGGATTGTGTGCGCACCTTGCCAACTGATAGAAAACAGTACCTTTGCACTCTCCTGACGTTTCCAATCACAGGAACATTCGATTGGAAGCTGTTTTGGACAACTTTTCTTTTCTTCCTGCCAAACACTTGGCAGACATCCGTGCAACTTCTAGAACACGATGGGAGATGTTTTCTGTGCTGGCACAGTTTTTCCTAGCCAGACATAGTGGAAAAGCGTTTTGCTAAGATGTAGACTACAAAAGACGCGAAAGACGAAGGTAGGATGCTCTCCGGAGGTAAGAGCCGCTGCCGGGCGTCTTTCGGCAGAAGCTGCGCTAAGGAGAGCACTGTGAGCGGCACAATCGTCTTTGCGCGAAGAAGCCGCTTCTTGGGCTCCGGCAGCCGGCGAGAGCGGCAGCTTCGGGAAGGTGAAGAAGCAAGCTGTACAACACTGGGATTGTGTGCGCACCTTGCCAACTGATAGAAAACAGTACCTTTGCACTCTCCTGACTTTTCCAATCACAGGAACATTCGATTGGAAGCTGTTTTGGACAACTTTTCTTTTCTTCCTGCCAAACACTTGGCAGACATCCGTGCAACTTCTAGAACACGATGGGAGATGTTTTCTGTGCTGGCACAGTTTTTCCTAGCCAGACATAGTGGAGAAGCTTGTTGCCGAGGTGTAGATGAGAAGAGGAGCTAAAGACGAAGGTAGGATGCTCTCCGGAGGTAAGAGCCGCTGCCGGGCGTCTTTCGGCAGAAGCCGCGCTAAGGAGAGCCCTGTGAGCGGCACAATCGTCTTTGCGCGAAGAAGCCGCTTCTTGGGCTCCGGCAGCCGGCGAGAGCGGCAGCTTCGGGAAGGTGAAGAAGCAAGCTGTACAACACTGGGATTGTGTGCGCACCTTGCCAACTGATAGAAAACAGTACCTTTGCACTCTCCTGACTTTTCCAATCACAGGAACATTCGATTGGAAGCTGTTTTGGACAACTTTTCTTTTCTTCCTGCCAAACACTTGGCAGACATCCGTGCAACTTCTAGAACACGATGGGAGATGTTTTCTGTGCTGGCACAGTTTTTCCTAGCCAGACATAGTGGAAAAGCGTTTTGCTAAGATGTAGACGACAAGAGAGGCTAAAGAGTGGATGTTAGCAAATGACACCCATCTTCAAAAAAGGCAATTAAGAGGACTCGCCATAGTACAAACCAGCCAGCCTCTTTTTTATCCCCAGGAAGTTGATGAAGCAGCTCTTCCTGGAAATCCTTGCCAGGCACATGACAGATGACCAAATAATGTAGTTAGCATGATTTTTCAGGGGAATTTCATGCTGAACATCACTTTAAACTCCTCTGATGAATCAACTTGACTGGTAGATGAAGGGAATATTATCTGCCTGGGCTTCAGGGAGGTTTTTGACATACCTCTACATGGCATCACACATACATATGGAAGCAATAGTGCAAAGGGGAGGGAATCAGTGTCTTTTCAGTGATGCTGAGGGAAAAGACAAGAGGCAGTGGGCACACACTGAAATACAGGAGATTGCCTTTGAACATCAGTAAATGTTTCTTTACTGTCAGGGTGACTGAACCACGGCACAGACTGCCCAGAAAGATTGTGGAGCCTGGATCTTTGAAGACATTAAAAGTACACCCAGATAGAATCCTGGGCAAGAGGCTCTAGGTATCCTGGTTTAGGCAGGGGGGTTGGGCCTGGTTAGCCCCACCAACCCCTTCCACTCTCTTTCATTCTGTGCTAGTGAATTCTCTTCAAGATGCATTTCAAAGCACTGGCATGACAAAGTTCTGTGCAGACAGAGATCCAAATGGACATGGCATCTAAGTTCCTTAAGCAGTGTTCAAGAAGAATGTAAAACTCTGGCACAAGTGTCTCTTCCCTAACTGAATCCCTTTCATGGGAAAATTCCCAGCTCTAGAAAGATCTTCTGATACGCATGCTTAAGACTGACACTGGCTGAGCAAATTTCTCCCTATGTATATCTAAGACCAGTTAGGATCTTCACCCAAAGTGCTGTCAACATAGTCACAGAATGCCTATTGTTAAGAAGTGACAGCTTCCATCAGAATGGCAGCTATTGGTCCACAAAATGGATTAATGGATGGGAATTATCTACGTGGGTTAAAAACAAAAATAAAGAGTTGGTCTTTATTTATCAATTTCATGGCAATATTGATAAGGGAAGAAAAAGATCTAAGTCCTTGACTTTCTGGACTCGAGGAAAGATTTTAAAAATTCCTTGTAAAAATGTATGATCACAATCAGACTATTGAAACCATTTTAGTTGGGAACAAAGTTCCAAAATTGTCTAGATAGTGGCAAAGAAGCCAAGAAAATAGGAAAGAAACAAAAAGAGAGCAAAAGAGTCAGCTTCAGTGTACAAGCTCGTTCTAGAAGTAGTCTGCTGGGAAAAGGAACCCCCAGCTAAATTTCCAATGTATTCCTGCGCTTGATTCAGTAACTGGTCAATGTAAAAACCAATCCTTTTGTACAACTTCTTCCAGCAACAAAAACTCCAACAGGTTGACACTACCATCATGCCTGTTCCAGACATATTTAAAAGAGAAATGATGATTTTCTTGAAAACCTACTTACATAAAAGTTGCAAGATGGTGGAGGGATTCCCACATCCTCCTTCCTCCATCTGGCTTGAAAGTATATTTGATAAAATATGCAACAAAGCACATGATTTATAAGGGAGAGTCAAATGGATGATTTGGGAATCGATCTCTTGTTGATAGTAAACTTCATATCCACTCGGTGTGACCTTTTTAAAACAAAATGTGGAGCTGAGGCATGAATCTGCCACAACAATTGTAAAGCAAACATACACACTCCCCTTCATATGCCCCCCCCTCCACACACACCTAGGCACACACAGAGATCAGCATAGCAGATCATGAACACCTTGGAAAAGACTGAAATGCTAAATGCCTCTCTTGATGGGCAAAAGAGCTGGTGCAGTAATTCAAATGCCTGGTACAAAAATTCTGTTTAATATTTAGCTCCTATTTAAAACACAGCTTTTCATTTCATTCTATTTACAGAATATTTTCATTTCATTTGTTTCTTTAAAATTACTTAGTTCTCACCTGTTGTATGTCTAGGAATATTTTCTTCCAAAAATAGAAAAAAATAGATGATATCTTTTCAGCAGAAAACATTGGTTGATACAATTTTAAACCATCATGATATGGAAGAATTCTTCTGTCCCTCTCGAAGGTGGAAGAAGCATTTGGATCACAGATCATCTACAATGAAATACTTGACATGTTTAAGATGCTTTCAATCAATTTTGATCGTCAATTGCTTATTTGTTGTAAACAGTAATTTTTCAGTGAAGGGAAAGTGTGTGTGGTATATCTACATGATATGTTCAAAGGCAGTTCCTACTAATGGCCAGGCTGAATCCCAGTAAATAATGTCCCGAATGATATTTTGCCGCCTTCTTTGGCACTTCATGAAATCTTACCCCGATGAAGTGCTGAAACACAGAGATTTTCTCTTAGAGAGTGTCTCATGTTGTAACCTATCCCATGGATTTTATGCTGTAATTCTTATCTCTTTTAAAATTTACTATCTTCTGTACAGTTTTCATGAAACTTTCTGTTACAGTAGTGAATAGCACAGATAAATGTCATTTTGTACAACTTTGAATTTACCCCAAGAGCTGAGAGAAAACTTGATCCTATACTTCAATCCGAGTTTCTTCTATAGTCCAACTTTGTTTCTCTACCATCAAGCTTCTCCTTTGTTGCTGCTCCAAGCCCCGTCCAAGGTGACCTTGAATACTTTCAGGGATGGGACACCCACAACTTCTCTGGGCAACCTGTTCCAGTGTTCCAGCACTCCCACAGTAAAAAAGGCCTTCCTTTCATCTAATATGTGTAGGAAATCATAAATCTAGGCATAGAAGCTTGGAGTGCAAATTTGAAATTCTTTGGATTTGAAGCACATTTTATATGAATACTGACTTACAGATGACTAAAAGATGTTGATGGGCATTTGAGCTGACAAGTTTTGAAAAAGTGCACGGAAATTAAAATTGAAACCACTAAAATTAAAAACTCCTTGCCATTTTCTTTTTCCTCTCCTATTCAAAATTGCATATGTCAGATATCAGTGCTTCATGCAAACCTCTCAGATGCTCTCAGAGAAAAAGCTTTTCTTTCAGACTAAGTTGCGGTTGACGTAGAACACTAGCAGGAGTGAAAGATTTTCTGGGCATCGGGGCAGCCCGTTCTCCTTGGATTTGTGTGCAGAATGCATTTTATCCAAACTGGAAAATAGATCCCAGCTCTGTTCTATTCATCATCCTTACTTCATCAGGCCAGAAGATTCTGTGAAAAGTAGCCTGTGGACCTTGAAGACAGCGCATGTGAACCAGATGAGAGGTGATAGAGAAGTTGAGGGAGAGAAGAAAGAGCATGAGGCTGAAACCAGAAAGTATTTCTCCACGTGATCATGGAAGATTGCAGGAGCCACTTGGTACTATCAAACCAGCCCAACTTGGCACTTGTGCCACCTTGGGTCTGGGAGCCATGTTGCATATCGTGCATTTTAAGGAGCCAGCTGGCCACACCCAGCCATATGCCCCCAAACACAAACCAAGGCCCTTTTCTCTGGCAAACAAAACTCAACTGCCCCTCTTCTGGATGGCAGATTGCAGGAACCACTTGGTACTATCAAACCAGCCCAACTTGGCACTGGTGCCACCATGGGTCTGGTCACCATCCTGCCTATTGTAGCTTTTCAGGAGCCAGCCGGTCACTCTCAGCCATAGGCCCCCAAACACAAACCTCGGCCCGTTTCCCTGGCAAACAAAAGTAAGCTGCCCCGCTTCTGCATGGCAGATTGCAGGAGCTACTTAGTACTATCAAATCAGCCCGACTTGGCACAGGTGCCACCTTGGATCTGGGAACCATCCTGTGTATCGTGGATTTTCAGGGGCCAGCCGGCCACTCTCAGCCATATGCCCCCAAAAACAAACCACGGACCTTTTCTCTGGCAAACAAAAATCAGCTGCCCCACTTCTGGATGGCAGATTGCAGGAGCCACTTGGGACTATCACACCAGCACAACATGGCACTGCTGCCACCTTGGATCTGGGAACAATCCTGCGTATCGTACATATTCAGGAACCAGCCGAACACTCCCAGCCACAGGCCCCCAAACACAAACAACGGCCCTTTTCTCTGGCAAACAAAACTCAACTGCCCCTCTTCTGGATGGCAAATTGCAGGACGCACTTGGTACTACAAAAAGAGCCCGACTTGGCAGTGGTGCCACCTTGGCTCTGGGAACCATCCTGCGTATCGAGCATTTTAAGGAGCCAGCCGGCAATTCCCAGCCGTATGCCCCAAAAAGAAACCATGGACCTTTTCTCTGGCAAAAAAAACTCAGCTGTCCCGCTTCTGGATGGCAGATTGCAGGAGTTACTTTGAACCATACAACCAGCCTTACTTGGCACTGGTGCCACCTTGGATCTGGGCACCATCCTGCCTATCGTTGATTTTCAGGGGCCAGCCGGCCACTCTCAGCCATAGGCCCCCAAACACAAACCACAGCCCTTTTCTCTAGCAAAAAAAATTCAACTGCCCCGCTTCTGGATGGCAAATTGCAGGAGCCACTGGGTACTACAAAAACAGCCTGACTTGGCACTGGTGCCACCTTGCGTCTGGTTACCATGCGGCGTATCGTGCATTTTAAGGAGCCAGGTGGCCACTCCCAGCCATATGCCCCCAAACACAACCCACGGCCCTTTTCTCTGGCAAACAAAACTCAGCTGCCCCGCTTCTGGATGGCAGATTGCAGGAGACACTTGGTACTATCAAACCAGCCCGACTTGGCACTGGTGCCACCTTGGGTCTGGGAACCATCCTGCGTATTGTGGATTGTCAGGAGACAGCCAACCACTCTCGGCCACAGAGCCCAATCAAAAACAAAGGTCCGTTTCCCTGGCAAAAAAAACTCAGCTGCCCCGCTTCTGGATGGGAGATTGCAGGAGGCACTTGACACTGTCAAACGAGCCCCACTTGGCACTGGTGCCACCTTGGGTCTGGGAACCATGCTGCGTATCGTGGATTTTCAGGAGCCAGCCGGCCACTGCCAGCCACAGGCCCCCAAACACAAACCACAGCCTTTTTCTCTGGCAAACAAAACTCAGCTGCCCCGCTTCTGGATGGCAGATTGCAGGAGCCACTTGGTACTATCAAACCAGCCCGACTTGGCACTGGTGCCACCTTGGGTCTGGGAACCATCCTGCCTATCGTGGATTTTAAGGAGCCAGCCGGCTACTCCCAGCCACAGGCCCCCAACAAAAACCACGGCCCTTTTTTCTCGCAAACAAAACTTAGCTGCCTCACTTCTGGATGGCAGATTGCAGGAGCCACTTGGTGTAATCAAACCAGCCCGACTTGGCACTGGTGCCACCTTGGGTCTGGGAACCATCCTGCGTATCGTGGATTCTAAGGAGCCAGCCGGCCACTCCCAGCCACAGGCCCCCAAACAAAATCAACGGCGCTGTTCCCTGGAAAACAAAACACGCCTGCCAACTTTTTGATGGAGTTTGCAGGAGCCACTTGGTACTATCAAACCAGCCCGACTTGGCACTGGTGCCACCTTGGGTCTGGGAACCATCCTGCGTATCGTGGATTCTAAGGAGCCAGCCGGCCACTCCTAGCCACAGGCCCCCAAACAAAAACCTAGGCCTATTTCTCTGGCAAACAAAAGTAAGCTGCCCTGCTTCTGGATGGCAGATTGCAGGAGACACTTGGTACTATCAAACCAGCCCAACTTGGCACTGGTGCCACCTTGGATCTGGGAACCATGCTCTGTATCGTGGATATTCAGGGGCCAGCCGGCCACTCTCAGCCATATGCCCCCAAAAACAAACCACGGACCTTTTCTCTGGCAAACAAAAATCAGCTGCCCCACTTCTGGATGGCAGATTGCAGGAGCCACTTGGTACTATCACACCAGCACAACATGGCACTGCTGCCACCTTGGATCTGGGAACAATCCTGCGTATCGTACATATTCAGGAACCAGCCGAACACTCCCAGCCACAGGCCCCCAAACACAAACAACGGCCCTTTTCTCTGGCAAACAAAACTCAACTGCCCCTCTTCTGGATGGCAAATTGCAGGACGCACTTGGTACTACAAAAAGAGCCCGACTTGGCAGTGGTGCCACCTTGGCTCTGGGAACCATCCTGCGTATCGAGCATTTTAAGGAGCCAGCCGGCAATTCCCAGCCGTATGCCCCAAAAAGAAACCATGGACCTTTTCTCTGGCAAAAAAAACTCAGCTGTCCCGCTTCTGGATGGCAGATTGCAGGAGTTACTTTGAACCATACAACCAGCCTTACTTGGCACTGGTGCCACCTTGGATCTGGGCACCATCCTGCCTATCGTTGATTTTCAGGGGCCAGCCGGCCACTCTCAGCCATAGGCCCCCAAACACAAACCACAGCCCTTTTCTCTAGCAAAAAAAATTCAACTGCCCCGCTTCTGGATGGCAAATTGCAGGAGCCACTGGGTACTACAAAAACAGCCTGACTTGGCACTGGTGCCACCTTGCGTCTGGTTACCATGCGGCGTATCGTGCATTTTAAGGAGCCAGGTGGCCACTCCCAGCCATATGCCCCCAAACACAACCCACGGCCCTTTTCTCTGGCAAACAAAACTCAGCTGCCCCGCTTCTGGATGGCAGATTGCAGGAGCCACTTGGTACTATCAAACCAGCCCGACTTGGCACTGGTGCCACCTTGGGTCTGGGAACCATCCTGCGTATTGTGGATTGTCAGGAGACAGCCAACCACTCTCGGCCACAGAGCCCAATCAAAAACAAAGGTCCGTTTCCCTGGCAAAAAAAACTCAGCTGCCCCGCTTCTGGATGGGAGATTGCAGGAGGCACTTGACACTGTCAAACGAGCCCCACTTGGCACTGGTGCCACCTTGGGTCTGGGAACCATGCTGCGTATCGTGGATTTTCAGGAGCCAGCCGGCCACTGCCAGCCACAGGCCCCCAAACACAAACCACAGCCTTTTTCTCTGGCAAACAAAACTCAGCTGCCCCGCTTCTGGATGGCAGATTGCAGGAGCCACTTGGTACTATCAAACCAGCCCGACTTGGCACTGGTGCCACCTTGGGTCTGGGAACCATCCTGCCTATCGTGGATTTTAAGGAGCCAGCCGGCTACTCCCAGCCACAGGCCCCCAACAAAAACCACGGCCCTTTTTTCTCGCAAACAAAACTTAGCTGCCTCACTTCTGGATGGCAGATTGCAGGAGCCACTTGGTGTAATCAAACCAGCCCGACTTGGCACTGGTGCCACCTTGGGTCTGGGAACCATCCTGCGTATCGTGGATTCTAAGGAGCCAGCCGGCCACTCCCAGCCACAGGCCCCCAAACAAAATCAACGGCGCTGTTCCCTGGAAAACAAAACACGCCTGCCAACTTTTTGATGGAGTTTGCAGGAGCCACTTGGTACTATCAAACCAGCACAACTTGGCACTGGTGCCACCTTGGGTCTGGGAACCATCCTGCGTATCGTGGATTCTAAGGAGCCAGCCGGCCACTCCTAGCCACAGGCCCCCAAACAAAAACCTAGGCCTATTTCTCTGGCAAACAAAAGTAAGCTGCCCTGCTTCTGGATGGCAGATTGCAGGAGACACTTGGTACTATCAAACCAGCCCAACTTGGCACTGGTGCCACCTTGGATCTGGGAACCATGCTCTGTATCGTGGATATTCAGGGGCCAGCCGGCCACTCTCAGCCATATGTCCCCAAACAGAAACCTCGGCCCGTTTCTCTGGCAAACAAAACTCAACTGCCCCTCTTCTGGATGGCAAATTGCAGGATGAACTTGATACTAAAACCGCAGGCCGACTTGGTAGTGGTGACACCTTGGGCCTGGGAACCATCATGCGTATCGAGCATTTTAAGGAGCCAGCCGGCCACTCCCAGCAATATGCCCCCAAAAACAATCCACGGAATTTTCCTCTGGCAAACAAAAATCAGCTGCCTCGCTTCTGGATGGCAGATTGCAGGAGCCACTTTGCACCATCAAACCAGCCCGACTTGGCACTGGTGCCACATTGCATCTGGGAACCATGCTGCCTAGCGTGGATTTTCAGGAGCCAGCCGGCCACTCTCAGCTATATGCCCCCAAACAAAACCCACGGCCCGTTTCCCTGGCAAACAAAATTAAGCTGCCCCGCTTCTGGATGGCAGATTGCAGGACGCACTTGGTAGTATCAAACCAGCAAAACTTGGCACTGGTGCCACCTTGGGTCTGGGAACCATCCTGCGTATCGTGGGTTCAAAGGAGCCAGCCGGTCACTCCCAGCCACAGGCCCCCAAATACAAACAATGTCGCTTTTCCCTGGAAAACAAAACTCGCCTGCCAACTTTTTGATGGCAGATTGCAGGAGCCACTTGGTACTATCAAACCAGCCCAACTTGGCACTGGTGCCACCATGGGTCTGGTAACCATCCTGCCTATTGTAGCTTTCCAGGAGCCAGCCGGTCACTCCCAGCCATAGGTCCCCAGTCACAAACCTCGGCCCGTTTCCCTGGCAAACAAAAGTAAGCTACCCCGCTTCTGGATGGCAGATTGCAGGAGACACTTGGTACTATCAAACCAGCCCAACTTGGCACTGGTGCCACCTTGGGTCTGGGAACCATGCTGCGTAACACAGATTCTAAGGCGCCAGTCAGCCACTACGAGCCACAAGCCCCCAAACACAAACAACGGCGCTATTCTCTGGCAAACAAAACTCAACTGCCCCTCTTCTGGATGGCAAATTGCAGGACGCACTTGGTACTATAAAAACAGCCCGACTTGGCACTGGTGCCCCCTTGGGTCTGGGAACCATCCTGCGTATCGATCTTTTTAATGAGACAGCCGGCCACTCCCAGCCATATGCCCCCAAACACAACCCACGGCCCTTTTCTCTGGCAAACAAAACTCAACTGCACCGCTTCTGGATGGCAGATTGCAGGAGCCACTTGGTACTATCAAACCAGCCCGACTTGGCACTGGTGCCACCTTGGGTCTGGGAACCATCCTGCGTATTGTGGGTTGTCAGGAGCCAGCCGAACACTCTCGGCCACAGACCCCAATTAAAAACAACGGCCCGTTTCACAGGGAAACAAAACTCAGCTGCCCCGCTTCTGGATGGGAGATTGCAGGAGGCACTTGGTGTAATCAAACCAGCCCGACTTGGCACTGGTGCCACCTTGGGTCTGGGAACCATGCTGCGTATCGTGGATTCTAAGGAGCCAGCCGGCCACTCCTAGCCACAGGCCCCCAAACAAAAACCTAGGCCTATTTCTCTGGCAAACAAAAGTAAGCTGCCCTGCTTCTGGATGGCAGATTGCAGGAGACACTTGGTACTATCAAACCAGCCCGACTTGGCACTGGTGCCACCTTGGATCTGGGAACCATGCTCTGTATCGTGGATATTCAGGGGCCAGCCGGCCACTCTCAGCCATATGTCCCCAAACAGAAACCTCGGCCCGTTTCTCTGGCAAACAAAACTCAACTGCCCCTCTTCTGGATGGCAAATTGCAGGATGAACTTGATACTAAAACCGCAGGCCGACTTGGTAGTGGTGACACCTTGGGCCTGGGAACCATCATGCGTATCGAGCATTTTAAGGAGCCAGCCGGCCACTCCCAGCAATATGCCCCCAAAAACAATCCACGGAATTTTCCTCTGGCAAACAAAAATCAGCTGCCTCGCTTCTGGATGGCAGATTGCAGGAGCCACTTTGCACCATCAAACCAGCCCGACTTGGCACTGGTGCCACATTGCATCTGGGAACCATGCTGCCTAGCGTGGATTTTCAGGAGCCAGCCGGCCACTCTCAGCTATATGCCCCCAAACAAAACCCACGGCCCGTTTCCCTGGCAAGCAAAATTAAGCTGCCCCGCTTCTGGATGGCAGATTGCAGGACGCACTTGGTAGTATCAAACCAGCAAAACTTGGCACTGGTGCCACCTTGGGTCTGGGAACCATCCTGCGTATCGTGGGTTCAAAGGAGCCAGCCGGTCACTCCCAGCCACAGGCCCCCAAATACAAACAATGTCGCTTTTCCCTGGAAAACAAAACTCGCCTGCCAACTTTTTGATGGCAGATTGCAGGAGCCACTTGGTACTATCAAACCAGCCCAACTTGGCACTGGTGCCACCATGGGTCTGGTAACCATCCTGCCTATCGTAGCTTTCCAGGAGCCAGCCGGTCACTCCCAGCCATAGGTCCCCAGTCACAAACCTCGGCCCGTTTCCCTGGCAAACAAAAGTAAGCTACCCCGCTTCTGGATGGCAGATTGCAGGAGCCACTTGGTACTATCAAACCAGCCCAACTTGGCACTGGTGCCACCTTGGGTCTGGGAACCATGCTGCGTAACACAGATTCTAAGGCGCCAGTCGGCCACTACGAGCCACAAGCCCCCAAACACAAACAACGGCGCTATTCTCTGGCAAACAAAACTCAACTGCCCCTCTTCTGGATGGCAAATTGCAGGACGCACTTGGTACTATAAAAACAGCCCGACTTGGCACTGGTGCCCTCTTGGGTCTGGGAACCATCCTGCGTATCGAACTTTTTAATGAGACAGCCGGCCACTCCCAGCCATATGCCCCCAAACACAACCCACGGCCCTTTTCTCTGGCAAACAAAACTCAACTGCACCGCTTCTGGATGGCAGATTGCAGGAGCCACTTGGTACTATCAAACCAGCCCAACTTGGCACTGGTGCCACCTTGGGTCTGGGAACCATCCTGCGTATTGTGGGTTGTCAGGAGCCAGCCGAACACTCTCGGCCACAGACCCCAATTAAAAATAACGGCCCGTTTCACAGGCAAACAAAACTCAGCTGCCCCGCTTCTGGATGGGAGATTGCAGGAGCCACTGGGTACTATGAAACCAGCCCTACTTGGCACTGATGCCACCTTGGGTCTGGGAACCATGCTGCGTATCATGGATTTTCAGGAGCCAGCCGGCCACTGCCAGCCACAGGCCCCGAAACACAAAAAACAGCCTTTTTCTATGGCAAACAAAATTCAGCTGCCCCGCTTCTGGATGGCAGATTGCAGGAACCACTTGGTACTATCAAACCAGCCCGACTTGGCACTGATGCCACCTTGGGTCTGGGAACCATCCTGCGTATCGTGGATTCTAAGGAGCCAGCTGGCCACTCCCAGCCACAGGCCCCAAAACACACACAACGGTGCTTTTCCCTGGAAAACAAAACTCGCCTGCCAAACTTTTGATGGCAGATTGCAGGAGACACTTGGTATTATCAAACCAGCCCAACTTGGCACTGGTGCCACCATGGGTCTGGTCACCATCCTGCCTATCGTAGCTTTTCAGGAGCCAGCCAGCCACCCCCAGCCAGAGGCCCCCAGACAAATATTTCGGCCCGTTTCCCTGGCAAACAAAAGTAAGCTGCCCCGCTTCTGGATGGCAGATTGCAGGAGCCACTTGGTACTATCAAACCAGCCCAACTTGGCACTGGTGCCACCTTGGGTCTGGGAACCATGCTGCGTAACACAGATTCTAAGGCGCCAGTCAGCCACTACGAGCCACAAGCCCCCAAACACAAACAACGGCGCTTTTCCCTGGAAAACAAAACTCGCCTGCCAACTTTTTGATGGCAGGTTGCAGGAGCCACTTGGTACTATCAAACCAGCCCAACTTGGAGCTGGTGCCACCATGGGTCTGGTCACCATCCTGCCTATCGTAGCTTTTCAGGAGCCAGCCGGTCACTCCCAGCCATAGGCCCCCAGACACAAACCTCGGCCCGTTTCCCTGGCAAACAAAAGTAAGCTGCCCCGCTTCTGCATGGCAGATTGCAGGAGCTACTTAGTACTATCAAACCAGCCCGACTTGGCACTGGTGACACCTCTGGTCTGGGAACCATCCTGCCTATCGTGGATTTTCAGGGGCCAGCCGGCCACTCTCAGCCATATGCCCCAAAAACAAACCACGGCCCTTTTCTCTGGCAAACAAAACTCAACTGCCCCTCTTCTGGATGGCAAATTTTAGGACGCACTTTGTACTACGAAAACCGCCCGACGTGGCACTGGTGCCACCTTGTGTCAGGGAACCATCCTGCATATCGAGCTTTTTAAGGAGCCAGCCGGCCACGCCCAGCTATATACCCCCAAAAACAAACCACGGACCATTACTCTTGGAAACAAAAATCCGCTGCCCCGCGTCTGGATGGCAGATTGCAGGAGCCACTTTGCACCATCAAACCAGCCCGACTTGGCACTGGTGCCACCTTGGGTCTGGGAACAATCCTGCATATCGTGGATTCTAAGGAGCCAGCCGGCCACTCCCTGCCACAGGCCCCCAAACACAAACAACGGCGCTTTTCCCTGGAAAACAAAACTCGCCTGCCAACTTTTTGATGGCAGATTGCAGGAGCCACTTGGTACTATCAAACCAGCCCAACTTGGCACTGGTGCCACCTCTGGTCTGGGAACCATCCTGCCTATCGTAGCTTTTCAGGAGCCAGCCGGTCACTCCCAGCCATAGACACCCAGACACAAACCTCGGCCCGTTTCCCTGGAAAACAAAAGTAAGTTACCCCGCTTCTGGATGGCAGATTGCAGGAGCCACTTGGTACTATCAAATCAGCCCAACTTGGCACTGGTGCCACCATGGGTCTGGTAAACATCCTGCCTATCGTAGCTTTTCAGGAGCCAGCCGGTCACTCCCTGCCATAGGCCCCCGGACACAAACCTCGGCCCGTTTCCCTGGCAAACAAAAGTAAGCTGCCCCGCTTTTGGATGGCAGATTGCAGGATGCACTTGGTACTTACAAACCAGCCCGACTTGGCCCTGGTGCCACCTTGGCTCTGGGAACCATGCTGCGTAACGTAGATTCTACGAGGACAGGCGGCCACTCCCAGCCACAGGCCTCTAAACAAAAACAACGGCGCTTTTCCCTGGAAAACAAAACTCGCCTGCCAACTTCTTGATGGCAGATTGCAGGAGCCACTTGGTACTATCAAACCAGCCCAACTTGGCACTGGTGCCACCATGGGTCTGGTCACCATCCTGCCTATCGTAGCTTTTCAGGAGCCAGCCGCTCACTCCCAGCCATAGGCCCCCAGACAAATACCTCGGCACGTTTCCCTGGCAAACAAAAGTAGGCTGCCCCGCTTCTGGATGGCAAATTGCAGGACGCACTTGGTACTACGAAAACAGCCCGACTTGGCACTGATGCCACCTTGGGTCAGGGAACAATCCTGTGTATAGAGCTTTTTAAGGAGCCAGCCGGCCACGTCCTGTCATATACCCCCAAAAAAAAAACCACGGAACTTTTCTCCAGCAAACAAAAATCCGCTGCCCCGCGTCTGGATGGCAGATTGCAGGAGCTATTTAGTATTATCAAACCAGCCCGACTTGGCACTGGTGGCACCATGAGTCTGGTAACCATCCTGCCTATCGTAGCTTTTCAGTAGTCAGCCGGTCACTCCCAGCCATAGGCCCCCAGACAAATACCTCGGCCCGTTTCCCTGGGAAACAAAAGTAAGCTGTCCCGCTTCTGGATGGCAGATTGCAGGAGCCACTTGGTACTATCAAACCAGCCCAACTTGTTCCCAGACCCAAGGTGGCACCAGTGCCAAGTGGGGCTGGTTTGATGGTGCAACGTGGCTCCTGCAATCTGCCATCCAAAAGCGGGGCAGCTTACTTTTGTTTGCCAGGGAAACGGGCCGAGGTTTGTGTCTGGGGGTCTATGGCTGGGAGTGACCGGCTGGCTCCTGAAAAGCTAGGATAGGCAGGATGGTTCCCAGACCAGAGGTGGCACCAGTGCCAAGTTGGGCTGGTTTGATAGTACCAAGTGGCTCCTGCAATCTGCCATCAAAAAGTTGGCAGGCGAGTTTTGTTTTCCAGGGAAAAGCGCCGTAGTTTTTGTTTGGGGGCCTGTGGCTCAGAGTGGCCAGGTGGCTGCTTAGAATCCACGATACGCAGGATGGTTCCCAGACCCAAGGTGGCACCAGTGCCAAGTCGGGCTGGTTTGACACAACCAAGTGGCTCCTGCAATCTGCCATCCAGAATCGGGGCAGCTTAATTTTGTTTACCAGGGAAACGGTCCGAGGTTTGTGTCTGGGGGCCTATGGCTGGGAGTGACCGGCTGGCTCCTGAAATGCTACAATAGGCAGGATGGTTCCCAGACCCAGAGTGGCACCAGTGCCAAGTTGGGATGATTTGATAGTACCAAGTGGCTCCTGCAATCTGCCATCAAAATTTGGCAGGCGAATTTTGTTTTCCAGGGAAAAGCGCCGTTGTTTGTGTTTGGGGGCCTGTGGCTGGGAGTGGCCGGCTGGCTCCTTAGAATCCACGATATGCAGGATTGTTCCCAGACCCAAGGTGGCACCAGTGCCAAGTCGGGCTGGTTTGATGGTGCAAAGTGGCTCGTGCAATATGCCATACAGACGCGGGGCAGCGGATTTTTGTTTCCAAGAGAAATGGTCCGTGGTTTGTTTTTGGGGGTTTATGGCTGGGCGTGGCCGGCTGGCTCCTTAAAAAGCTCGATATGCAGGATGGTTCCCTGACACAAGGTGGCACCAGTGCCACGTCGGGCGGTTTTCGTAGTACAAAGTGCGTCCTAAAATTTGCCATCCAGAAGAGGGGCAGTTGAGTTTTGTTTGCCAGAGAAAAGGGCCGTGGTTTGTTTTTGGGGGCATATGGCTGAGAGTGGCCGGCTGGCTCCTGAAAAGCTACGATAGGCAGGATGTTTACCAGACCCATGGTGGCACCAGTGCCAAGTTGGGCTGATTTGATAGTACCAAGTGGCTCCTGCAATCTGCCATCCAGAATCGGGGTAGCTTACTTTTGTTTTCCAGGGAAACGGGCCGAGGTTTGTGTCTGGGGGTCTATGGTTGGGAGTGGCCGGCTGGCTCCTTAGAAACCACGATACGCAGCATGGTTCCCAGACAAGAGGTGCCACCAGTGCCAAGTTGGGCTGGTTTGATACTACCAAGTGGTTCCTGCAATCTGCCATCCAGAAGCGGGGCAGCTTACTTTTGTTTGCCAGGGAAACGGATCGTTGTTTGTGTTTGGGGGCCTATGGCTGGGACTGACCGGCTGGCTCCATAAAATCCACGATACGCAGGATGGTTCCCAGACCAGAGGTGGCACCAGTGACAAGTCGGGCTGGTTTGATAGTACCAAGTGGCTCCTGCAATCTGCCATCCAGAAGCGGGGCAGCTTACTTTTGTTTGCCAGGGAAACGGGCCGAGGTTTGTGTCTCGGGGCCTATGGCAGGCAGTGACCGGCTGGCTCCTGAAAAGCTACGATAGGCAGGATGGTGACCAGACCCATGGTGGCACCAGTGCCAAGTTGGGCTGGTTTGATAGTACCAAGTGGCTCCTGCAATCTGCCATCAAAAAGTTGGCAGGCGAGTTTTGTTTTCCAGGGAAAAGCGCCGTTGTTTGTGTTTGGGGGCCTGTGGTTGGGAGTGGCCGGCTGGCTCCTTAGAAACCACGATACGCAGGATGGTTCCCAGACCAGAGGTGGCACCAGTGCCAAGTCGGGCTGGTTTGATAGTACCAAGTGGCTCCTGCAATCTGCCATCCAGAAGCGGGGCAGCTTACTTTTGTTTGCCACGGAAACGGGCCGTTGTTTGTGTTTGGGGGCCTGTGGCTGGGAGTGGCCGACTGGCTCCTTAGAATCCACGATACGCAGGATGGTTCCCAGACCAGAGGTGGCACCAGTGCCAAGTCGGGCTGGTTTGATAGTACCAAGTGGCTCCTGCAATCTGCCATCCAGAAGCGGGGCAGCTTAATTTTCTTTGCCAGGGAAACGGGCCGAGCTTTGTGTCTGGGGGCCTATGGCTGGGAGTGACCGGCTGGCTCCTGAAAAGTTACGATAGGCAGGATGGTGACCAGACCCATGGTGGCACCAGTGCCAAGTTGGGCTGATTTGATAGTACCAAGTGGCTCCTGCAATCTGCCATCAAAGCGCTGGTAGGCGAGTTTTGTTTTCCCGGGAAAAGCGCCGTTGTTTGTGTTTGGGGGCCTGTGGCTGTGAGTGGCCGGCTGGCTCCTTAGAATCCACGATACGCAGGATGGTTCCCAGACTTGTCGTGGCACCAGTGCCAAGTCCGGCTGGTTTGATAGTACCAAGTGGATCCTGCAATCTGCCATCCAGAAGCGGGGCAGCTTACTTTTGTTTGCCAGGGAAACGGGCCGAGGTTTTTGTCTGGGGGCCTATGGCTGGGAGTGACCGGCTGGCTCCTGAAAAGCTACGATAGGCAGGATGGTGACCAGACCCATGGTGGCAGCAGTGCCAAGTTGGGCTGGTTTGATAGTACCAAGTGGCTCCTGCAATCTGCCATCAAAAAGTTGGCAGGCGAGTTTTGTTTTCCAGGGAAAAGCGCCGTTGTTTGTGTTTGGGTGCCTAAGGTGGGAGTGGCCGGCTGGCTCTTTAGAATCCACGATACGCAGGATGGTTCCCAGACCAGTGGTGGCACCAGTGCCAAGTCGGGCGGGTTGGTAGTAACAAGTGCGTCCTACAATCTGCCATCCAGAAGCGGGGCAGCTTACTTTTGTTTTCCAGGGAAACGGGCCGAGGTTTTTGTCTGGGGGCCTATGGCTGGGAGTGACCGGCTGGCTCGTGAAAAGCTACGATAGGCAGGATGGTGACCAGACCCATGGCGGCACCAGTGCCAAGTTGGGCTGGTTTGATAGTACCAAGTGGCTCCTGCAATCTGCCATCAAAAAGTTGGCAGGCGAGTTTTGTTTTCCTGGGAAAAGCGCCGTTGTTTGTGTTTGGGGGCCTGTGGCTGGGAGTGGCCGGCTGGCTCCTTAGAATCCACGATACGCAGGATGGTTCCCAGACCAGAGGTGGCACCAGTGCCAAGTCGGGCTGGTTTGATAGTACCAAGTGGCTCCTGCAATCTGCCATCCAGAAGCGGGGCAGCTTACTTTTGTTTGCCAGGGAAACGGGCCGAGCTTTGTGTCTGGGGGCCTATGGCTGGGAGTGACCGGCTGGGTCCTGAAAAGCTACGATAGGCAGGATGGTGACCAGACCCATGGTGGCACCAGTGCCAAGTTGGGCTGGTTTGATAGTACCAAGTGGCTCCTGCAATCTGCCATCAAGAAGTTGGCAGGCGAGTTTTGTTTTCCAGGGAAAAGCGCCGTTGTTTGTGTTTGGAGGCCTGTGGTTGGGAGTGGCCGGCTGGCTCCTTAGAAACCACGATACGCAGGATGGTTCCCAGACCAGAGGTGGCACCAGTGCCAAGTCGGGCTGGTTTGATAGTACCAAGTGGCTCCTGCAATCTGCCATCCAGAAGCGGGGCAGCTTACTTTTGTTTGCCACGGAAACGGGCCGTTGTTTGTGTTTGGGGGCCTGTGGCTGGGAGTGGCCGACTGGCTCCTTAGAATCCACGATACGCAGGATGGTTCCCAGACCAGAGGTGGCACCAGTGCCAAGTCGGGCTGGTTTGATAGTACCAAGTGGCTCCTGCAATCTGCCATCCAGAAGCGGGGCAGCTTAATTTTCTTTGTCAGGGAAACGGGCCGAGATTTGTGTCTGGGGGCCTATGGCTGGGAGTGACCGGCTGGCTCCTGAAAAGTTACGATAGGCAGGATGGTGACCAGACCCATGGTGGCACGAGTGCCAAGTTGGGCTGATTTGATAGTACCAAGTGGCTCCTGCAATCTGCCATCAAAACGTTGGTAGGCGAGTTTTGTTTTCCAGGGAAAAGCGCCGTTGTTTGTGTTTGGGGGCCTGTGGCTGTGAGTGGCCGGCTGGCTCCTTAGAATCCACGATACGCAGGATGGTTCCCAGACTTGTCGTGGCACCAGTGCCAAGTCCGGCTGGTTTGATAGTACCAAGTGGATCCTGCAATCTGCCATCCAGAAGCGGGGCAGCTTACTTTTGTTTGCCAGGGAAACGGGCCGAGGTTTTTGTCTGGGGGCCTATGGCTGGGAGTGACCGGCTGGCTCCTGAAAAGCTACGATAGGCAGGATGGTGACCAGACCCATGGTGGCAGCAGTGCCAAGTTGGGCTGGTTTGATAGTACCAAGTGGCTCCTGCAATCTGCCATCAAAAAGTTGGCAGGCGAGTTTTGTTTTCCAGGGAAAAGCGCCGTTGTTTGTGTTTGGGTGCCTGTGGCTGGGAGTGGCCGGCTGGCTCTTTAGAATCCACGATACGCAGGATGGTTCCCAGACCAGTGGTGGCACCAGTGCCAAGTCGGGCGGGTTTGATAGTAACAAGTGCGTCCTACAATCTGCCATCCAGAAGCGGGGCAGCTTACTTTTGTTTTCCAGGGAAACGGGCCGAGGTTTTTGTCTGGGGGCCTATGGCTTGGAGTGACCGGCTGGCTCGTGAAAAGCTACGATAGGCAGGATGGTGACCAGACCCATGGCGGCACCAGTGCCAAGTTGGGCTGGTTTGATAGTACCAAGTGGCTCCTGCAATCTGCCATCAAAAAGTTGGCAGGCGAGTTTTGTTTTCCAGGGAAAAGCGCCGTTGTTTGTGTTTGGGGGCCTGTGGCTGGGAGTGGCCGGCTGGCTCCTTAGAATCCACGATACGCAGGATGGTTCCCAGACCAGAGGTGGCACCAGTGCCAAGTCGGGCTGGTTTGATAGTACCAAGTGGCTCCTGCAATCTGCCATCCAGAAGCGGGGCAGCTTACTTTTGTTTGCCAGGGAAACGGGCCGAGCTTTGTGTCTGGGGGCCTATGGCTGGGAGTGACCGGCTGGCTCCTGAAAAGCTACGATAGGCAGGATGGTGACCAGACCCATGGTGGCACCAGTGCCAAGTTGGGCTGGTTTGATAGTACCAAGTGGCTCCTGCAATCTGCCATCAAAAAGTTGGCAGGGTAGTTTTCTTTACCAGGGAAAAGCGCCGTTGTTTTTGTTTGGGGGCCTATGGCTGGGAGTGGCCGGCTGGCTCCTTAGAATCCACGATACGCAGGATGGTTCCTAGACTTGACGTGGCACCAGTGCCAAGTTGGGCTGGTTTGATAGTACCAAGTGCGTCCTGCAATCTGCCATCCAGAAGTGGGGTAGCTTACTTTTGTTTGCCAGGGAAACGGGCCGAGGTTTGTGTCTCGGGGCGTATGGCTGGGAGTGACCGGCTGGCTCCTGAAAAGCTACGATAGGCAGGATGGTGACCAGACCCATGGTGGCACCAGTGCCAAGTTGGGCTGGTTTGATAGTACCAAGTGGCTCCTGCAATCTGCCATCAAAAAGTTGGCAGGCGAGTTTGTTATCCAGGGAAAAGCGCCGTTGTTTGTGCCTGGGGCCCTATCGCCTGGAGTGGACGGATGGCTAATTAGAATCCACGATACACAGGATGGTTCCCAGACCCATGGTGGCACCAGTGCCAAGTTGGGCTGGTTTGATACTACCAAGTGGTTCCTGCAATCTGCCATCCAGAAGCGGGGCAGCTTACTTTTGTTTGCCAGGGAAACGGTCCGAGGATTGTGTCTGGGGGCCTATGGCTGGGAGTGACCGGCTGGCTCGTGAAAAGCTACGATAGGCAGGATGGTGACCAGACCCATGACGGCACCAGTGCCAAGTTTGGCTGGTTTGATAGTACCAAGTGGCTCCTGCAATCTGCCATCAAGAAGTTGGCAGGCGAGTTTTGTTTTCCAGGGAAAAGCGCCGTTGTTTGTGTTTGGGGGCCTGTGGCTGGGAGTGGCCGGCTGGCTCCTTAGAATCCACGATACTCAGCATGGTTCCCAGACCAAAGGTGGCACCAGTGCCAAGTTCGGCTGGTTGGATAGTACCAAGTGGTTCCTGCAATCTGCCATCCAGAAGCGGGGCAGCTTACTTTTGTTGGCCAGGGAAACGGGCCGAGGTTTGTGTCTGGGGGCCTATGGCTGGGAGTGACCGGCTGGCTCCTGAAAAGCTACGATAGGCAGGATGGTGACCAGACCCATGGTGGCACCAGTGCCAAGTTGGGCTGATTTGATTGTACCAAGTGGCTCCTGCAATCTGCCATCAAAAACTTGGCAGGCGAATTTTGTTTTCCAGGGAAAAGCGCCGTTGTTTGTGTTTGGGGGCCTGTGGCAGGGAGTGGCCGGCTGGCTCCTGAAAAGCTACGATAGGCAGGATGGTGACGAGACCCATGGTGGCACCAGTGCCAAGTTGGGTTGGTTTGATAGTACCAAGTGGCTCCGGCAATCTGCCATCAAAAAGTTGGCAGACGAGTTTTGTTTTCAAGGGAAAAGCGTCGTTGTTTGCGTTTGGGGGCCTGTGGCTGGGAGTGGCCGGCTGGCTGCTTAGAAGCTACCATACGCAGGATGGTTCCCAGACCAGAGGTGGCACCAGTGCCAAGTCGGGCTGGTTTGATAGTACCAAGTGCGTCCTGCAATCTGCCATCCAGAAGCGGGGTAGCTTACTATTGTTTGTCAGGGAAACGGGCCGAGCTTTGTGTCTGTGGGCCTACGGCTGGGAGTGACCGGCTGGCTCCTGAAAAGCTACCATAGGCAGGATGGTGACCAGACCCATGGTGGAACCAGTGCCAAGTTGGGCTGGTTTGATAGTACCAAGTGGCTCCTGCAATCTGCCATCAAAAATTTGGCAGGCAAGTTTTGTTTTCCATGGAAAAGTGCCGTTGTTTTTTTTGGGGGCCTATGGCTGGGAGTGGCCGGCTGGCTCCTTAGAATCCACGATACGCAGGATGGTTCCCAGACCTGAGGTGGCACCAGTGCCAAGTTGGGCTGGTTTGATAGTACCAAGTGCGTCCTGCAATCTGCCATCCAGAAGCGGGGTAGCTTACTTTTGTTTGCCAGGGAAACGGGCCGAGGTTTGTGTCTCGGGGCCTATGGCTGGGAGTGACCGGCTGGCTCCTGAAAAGCTACGATAGGCAGGATGGTGACCAGACCCATGGTGGCACCAGTGCCAAGTTGGGCTGGTTTGATAGTACCAAGTGGCTCCTGCAATCTGCCATCAAAAACTTGGCAGGCGAGTTTGTTATCCAGGGAAAAGCGCCGTTGTTTTTGTTTGGGGGCCTGTGGCTGGGAGTGGCCGGCTGGCTCCTTAGAATCCATGATACGCAGGATGGTTCCCAGACCAGAGGTGGCACCAGTGCCAAGTCGGGCTGGTTTGATGGTGAAAAGTGGCTCCTGCAATCTGCCATCCAGAAGCGGGGCAGCTTACTTTTGTTTGCCAGGGAAACGGGCCGAGGTTTGTGTCTGGGGGTTTATGGCTGGGAGTGACCGGCTGGCTCCTGAAAAGCTACGATAGGCAGGATGGTGACCAGACCCATGGTGGCACCAGTGTCAAGGTGGGCTGGTTTGATAGTACCAAGTGGCTCCGGCAGTCTGCCATCAAAATTTGGCAGGCGAGTTTTGTTTTCCAGGGAAAAGCGCCGTTGTTTTTGTTTGGGGGCCTGTGGGTGGGAGTGGCCGGATGGCTAATTAGAATCCACGATACGCAGCATGGTTCCCAGACCTGAGGTGGCACCAGTGCCAAGTCGGGCTAGTTTGATTACACCAAGTGGCTCCTGCAATCTGCCATCCAGAAGCGGGGCAGCTTGCTTTTGTTTGCCAGGGAAACGGGCCGAGGTTTGTGTCTGGGGGCCTATGGCTGGGAGTGACCGGCTGCCTCTGAAAAGCTATGATAGGCAGGATGGTGACCAGACCCAAGGTGGCACCAGTGCCAAGTTGGGCTGGTTTGATAGTACCAAGTGGCTCCTGCAATCTGCCATCAAAAAGTTGGCAGGCGAGTTTTGTTTTCCAGGGAATAGCGCCGTTGTTTGTGTTTGGGGGCCTGTGGCTGGGAGTGGCCGGCTGGTTGCTTAGAATCCACGATACGCAGGATGGTTCCCAGACGTGAGGCGGCGCCAGTGCCAAGTCGGGCTGGTTTGATACTACCAAGTGCGTCCTGCAATCTGCCATCCAGAAGCGGGACAGCTTACTTTTGCTAGCCAGGGAAACGGGCCGAGCTTTGGGTCTGGGCGCCTATGGCTGGGGGTGACCGGCTGGCTCCTGAAAAGCTACGATAGGCAGGATGGTGACCAGACCCATGGTGGCACCAGTGCCAAGTTGGGCTGGTTTGATAGTACCAAGTGGCTCCTGCAATCTGCCATCAAAAATTGGCAGGCGAGTTTTGTTTTCCAGGGAAAAGCGCCGTTGTTTGTGTTTAGGGGCCTGTGGCTGGGAGTGGCCGGATGGCTAATTAGAATCCACGATACGCAGCATGGTTCCCAGACCTGAGGTGGCAACAGTGCCAAGTCGGGCTAGTTGGATGGTGCAAAGTGGCTCCTGCAATCTGCCATCCAGAAGCGAGGTAGCTTACTTTTTTTTGCCAGGGAAACGGGCCGAGGTTTTTGTCTCGGGGCCTGTGGCTGGGGGTGACCGGCTGGCTCCTGAAAAGCTACGATAGGCAGGATGGTGACCAGACCCATGGTGGCACCAGTGCCGAGTTGGGCTGATTTGATAGTACCAAGTGGCTCCTGCAATCTGCCATCAAAAATTTGGCAGGCGAGTTTTGTTTTCCAGGGAAAAGCGCCCTTGTTTGTGTTTGGGGGCATGTGGCTGGGAGTGGCCGGATGGCTAATTAGAATCCACGATACACAGGATGGTTCCCAGACCCATGGTGGCACCAGTGCCAAGTTGGGCTGGTTTGATACTACCAAGTGGTTCCTGCAATCTGCCATCCAGAAGCGGGGCAGCTTACTTTTGTTTGCCAGGGAAACGGTCCGAGGATTGTGTCTGGGGGCCTATGGCTGGGAGTGACCGGCTGGCTCGTGAAAAGCTACGATAGGCAGGATGGTGACCAGACCCATGACGGCACCAGTGCCAAGTTGGGCTGGTTTGATAGTACCAAGTGGCTCCTGCAATCTGCCATCAAGAAGTTGGCAGGCGAGTTTTGTTTTCCAGGGAAAAGCGCCGTTGTTTGTGTTTGGGGGCCTGTGGCAGGGAGTGGCCGGCTGGCTCCTGAAAAGCTACGATAGGCAGGATGGTGACGAGACCCATGGTGGCACCAGTGCCAAGTTGGGTTGGTTTGATAGTACCAAGTGGCTCCGGCAATCTGCCATCAAAAAGTTGGCAGACGAGTTTTGTTTTCAAGGGAAAAGCGCCGTTGTTTGTGTTTGGGGGCCTGTGGCTGGGAGTGGCCGGCTGGCTGCTTAGAAGCTACCATACGCAGGATGGTTCCCAGACCAGAGGTGGCACCAGTGCCAAGTCGGGCTGGTTTGATAGTACCAAGTGCGTCCTGCAATCTGCCATCCAGAAGCGGGGTAGCTTACTATTGTTTGTCAGGGAAACGGGCCGAGCTTTGTGTCTGTGGGCCTACGGCTGGGAGTGACCGGCTGGCTCCTGAAAAGCTACGATAGGCAGGATGGTGACCAGACCCATGGTGGCACCAGTGCCAAGTTGGGCTGGTTTGATAGTACCAAGTGGCTCCTGCAATCTGCCATCAAAAATTTGGCAGGCAAGTTTTGTTTTCCAGGGAAAAGTGCCGTTGTTTTTTTTGGGGTCCTATGGCTGGGAGTGGCCGGCTGGCTCCTTAGAATCCACGATACGCAGGATGGTTCCCAGACCTGAGGTGGCACCAGTGCCAAGTTGGGCTGGTTTGATAGTACCAAGTGCGTCCTGCAATCTGCCATCCAGAAGCGGGGTAGCTTACTTTTGTTTGCCAGGGAAACGGGCCGAGGTTTGTGTCTCGGGGCCTATGGCTGGGAGTGACCGGCTGGCTCCTGAAAAGCTACGATAGGCAGGATGGTGACCAGACCCATGGTGGCACCAGTGCCAAGTTGGGCTGGTTTGATAGTACCAAGTGGCTCCTGCAATCTGCCATCAAAAACTTGGCAGGCGAGTTTGTTATCCAGGGAAAAGCGCCGTTGTTTTTGTTTGGGGGCCTGTGGCTGGGAGTGGCCGGCTGGCTCCTTAGAATCCATGATACGCAGGATGGTTCCCAGACCAGAGGTGGCACCAGTGCCAAGTCGGGCTGGTTTGATGGTGAAAAGTGGCTCCTGCAATCTGCCATCCAGAAGCGGGGCAGCTTACTTTTGTTTGCCAGGGAAACGGGCCGAGGTTTGTGTCTGGGGGTTTATGGCTGGGAGTGACCGGCTGGCTCCTGAAAAGCTACGATAGGCAGGATGGTGACCAGACCCATGGTGGCACCAGTGTCAAGGTGGGCTGGTTTGATAGTACCAAGTGGCTCCGGCAGTCTGCCATCAAAATTTGGCAGGCGAGTTTTGTTTTCCAGGGAAAAGCGCCGTTGTTTTTGTTTGGGGGCCTGTGGGTGGGAGTGGCCGGATGGCTAATTAGAATCCACGATACGCAGCATGGTTCCCAGACCTGAGGTGGCACCAGTGCCAAGTCGGGCTAGTTTGATGGTGCAAAGTGGCTCCTGCAATCTGCCATCCAGAAGCGGGGCAGCTTGCTTTTGTTTGCCAGGGAAACGGGCCGAGGTTTGTGTCTGGGGGCCTATGGCTGGGAGTGACCGGCTGCCTCTGAAAAGCTATGATAGGCAGGATGGTGACCAGACCCAAGGTGGCACCAGTGCCAAGTTGGGCTGGTTTGATAGTACCAAGTGGCTCCTGCAATCTGCCATCAAAAAGTTGGCAGGCGAGTTTTGTTTTCCAGGGAAAAGCGCCGTTGTTTGTGTTTGGGGGCCTGTGGCTGGGAGTGGCCGGCTGGTTGCTTAGAATCCACGATACGCAGGATGGTTCCCAGACGTGAGGCGGCGCCAGTGCCAAGTCGGGCTGGTTTGATACTACCAAGTGCGTCCTGCAATCTGCCATCCAGAAGCGGGACAGCTTACTTTTGCTAGCCAGGGAAACGGGCCGAGCTTTGGGTCTGGGCGCCTATGGCTGGGAGTGACCGGCTGGCTCCTGAAAAGCTACGATAGGCAGGATGGTGACCAGACCCATGGTGGCACCAGTGCCAAGTTGGGCTGGTTTGATAGTACCAAGTGGCTCCTGCAATCTGCCATCAAAAATTGGCAGGCGAGTTTTGTTTTCCAGGGAAAAGCGCCGTTGTTTGTGTTTAGGGGCCTGTGGGTGGGAGTGGCCGGATGGCTAATTAGAATCCACGATACGCAGCATGGTTCCCAGACCTGAGGTGGCACCAGTGCCAAGTCGGGCTAGTTGGATGGTGCAAAGTGGCTCCTGCAATCTGCCATCCAGAAGCGAGGTAGCTTACTTTTTTTTGCCAGGGAAACGGGCCGAGGTTTTTCTCTGGGGGCCTATGGCTGGGAGTGACCGGCTGGCGCCTGAACAGCTACGATAGGCAGGATGGTTCCAAGACCCATGGTGGCACCAGTGCCATGTTCGGCTGATTTGATAGTACCAAGTGGCTCCTGCAATCTGCCATCAAAATGTTGGCAGGCGAGTTTTGTTTTCCAGGGAAAAGCGCCGTTGTTTGTGTTTGGGGGCCTGTGGCTGGGAGTGGCCAGCTTGCTAATTGGAATCCACGATACGCAGGATGGTTCCCAGACCAGAGGTGGCACCAGTGCCAAGTCGGGCTGGTTTGATAGTACCAAGTGCGTCCTGCAATCTGCCATCCACAAGCGGCGCCGCTTAGTTTTGTTTGCCTCGGAAACGGGCCGAGGTTTGTGTCTGGGGGCCTATGGCTGGGAGTGACCGGCTAGGTCCTGAAAATCTACGATAGGCAGGATGGTGACCAGACCCATGGTGGCACCAGTGCCAAGTTGGGCTGGTTTGATAGTACCAAGTTGCTCCGGCAATCTGCCATCAAAATTTGGCAGGCGAGTTTTGTTTTCCAGGGAAAAGCGCCGCTGTTTGTGTTTGAGGGCCTGTGGCTGGGAGTGTCCGGCTGGCTCCTTAGAATCCACGATACGCAGGATGGTTCCCAGACCCAAGGTGGCACCAGTGCCAAGTCGGGCTAGTTTGATGGTGCAAAGTGGCTCCTGCAATCTGCCATCCAGAAGCGGGGCAGCTTACTTTTTTTTGCCAGGGAAACGGGCCGAGGTTTGTGTCTGGGGTCTATGGCTGGGAGTGACCGGCTGGCTCCTGAAAAGCTACGATAGGCAGGATGGTGACCAGACCCATGGTGGCACCAGTGCCAAGTTGGGCTGGTTTGATAGTACCAAGTGGCTCCGGCAATCTGCCATCAAAAAGTTGGCAGGCGAGTTTTGTTTTCCAGGGAAAAGCGCCGATGTTTGTGTTTGGGGGCCTGTGGCTGGGAGTGGCCGGCTGGCTCCTTAGAATCCACGATACGCAGGATGGTTCCCAGACCTGAGGTAGCACCAGTGCCAAGTCGGGCTGGTTTGATAGTACCAAGTGCGTCCTGCAATCTGCCATCCAGAAGCGGGGCAGCTTACTTTTGTTTGCCAGGGAAACGGGCCGAGGTTTGTGTCTGGGGGCCTATGGCAGGGAGTGACCGGCTGGCTCCTGAAAAGCTACGATAGGCAGGATGGTGACCAGACCCATGGTGGCACCAGTGCCAAGTTGGGCTGGTTTGATAGTACCAAGTGGCTCCTGCAATCTGCCATCAAAAGTTGGCAGGCGAGTTTTGTTTTCCAGGGAAAAGCGCCGTTGTTTGTGTTTGGGGGCCTGTGGCTGGGAGTGGCCGGCTGGCTCCTTAGAATCCACAATACGCAGGATGGTTCCCTGACCTGAGGTGGCACCAGTGATAAGTTGGGCTGGTTTGATAGTACCAAGTGCGTCCTGCAATCTGCCATCCAGAAGCGGGGTAGCTTACCTTTGTTTGCCAGGGAAACGGGCCGAGCTTTGTGTCTGGGGGCCTATGGCTGGGAGTGACCGGCTGGCTCCTGAAAAGCTACGATAGGCAGGATGGTGACCAGACCCATGGTGGCACCAGAGCCATGTTCGGCTGATTTCAAAGTACAAAGTGGCTCCTGCAATCTGCCATCAAAAGTCAGCAGGCAAGCTTTGTTTTCCAGGGAAAAGCGCCGTTGTTTGTGTCTGCGGGCCTGTGGCTGGAGTGGCCGGCTGGCTCCTTTAAACACACGATACGCCGTATGGTTCCCAGACCCAAGGTGGCACCAGTGCCAAGTTGGGCTGGTTTGATAGTACCAAGTGGTTCCTGCAATCTGCAATCAAAATGTTGGCAGGCGAGTTTTGTTTTCCAGGGAAAAGCGCCGATGATTTTTTTGGGGGCCTGTGGCTGGGAGTGGCCGGCTGGCTCCTTAGAATCCAAGATACGCAGGATGGTTCCCAGACCAGAGGTGGCACCAGTACCAAGTCGGGCTGGTTTGATAATAACAAGTGGATCCTGAAATCTGCCATCCAGAAGCGGGGCAGCTTACTTTTGTTTGCCAGGGAAACGGGCAGAGCTTTGTGTCTGGGGGCCTATGGCTGGGAGTGACCGGCTGGCTCCTGAAAAGCTACGATAGGCAGGAAGGTGACCAGACCCATGGTGTCAGCAGTGCCAAGTTGGGCTGGTTTGATAGTACCAAGTGGCTCCTGCAATCTGCCATCAAAAAGTTGGCAGGCGAGTTTTGTTTTAAAGGGAAAAGCGCCGTTGTTTGTGTTTGGGGGCCTGTGGCTGGGAGTGGCCGTCTTGCTAATTGGAATCCACGATACGCAGGAGTGTTCCCAGACCTGAGGTGGCACCAGTGACAAGTCGGGCCAGTTTGATGGTGCAAAGTGGCTCCTGCAATCTGCCATCCAGAAGCGGGGCAGCTTACTTTTGTTTGCCAGGGAAACGGGCCGAGGTTTGTGTCTGGGTTCCTATGGCTGGGAGTGACCGGCTGGCACCTGAAAAGCTACGATAGGCAGGATGGTGACCAGATCCATGGTGGCACCAGTGCCAAGTTGGGCTGATTTGATAGTACCAAGTGGCTCCTGCAATCTGCCATCAAAAATTTGGCAGGCGAGTTTTGTTTTCCAGGGAAAAGCGCCATTGTTTGTATTTGGGGGCCTGTGGCTGGGAGTGGCCCGCTGGCTCCTTAGAATCCACGATACGCAGGATGGTTCCCAGACCCAAGGTGGCACCATTTCCAAGTTGGGCTGGTTTGATAGTACCAAGTGCGTACTGCAATCTGCCATCCAGAAGCGGGGCAGCTTACTTTTGTTTGCCAGGGAAACGGGCCGAGGTTTTTGTCTGGGGGCCTATGGCTGGGAGTGACCGGCTGGCTCCTGAAAAGCTACGATAGGCAGGATGGTGACCAGACCCATGGTGGCACCAGTGCCAAGTTGGGCTGATTTGATAGTACCAAGTGGCTCCTGCAATCTGCCATCAAAAATTTGGCAGGCGAGTTTTGTTTTCCAGGGAAAAGCGCCGTTGTTTGTGTTTGGGGGCCTGTGGCTGGGAGTGGCCAGCTGGCTCCTTAGAATCCACGATACGCAGGATGGTTCCCAGACCCAAGGTGGCACCAGTGCCAAGTTGGGCTGGTTTGATAGTACCAAGTGTCTCCTGCAATCTGCCATCCAGAAGCAGGGCAGCTTACTTTTGTTTGCCAGAGAAATAGGCCTAGGTTTTTGTTTGGGGGCCTGTGGCTAGGAGTGGCCGGCTGGCTCCTAAGAATCCACGATACGCAGGATGTTTCCCAGACCCAAGGTGGCACCAGTGCCAAGTCGGGCTGGTTTGATAGTACCAAGTGGCTCCTGCAAACTCCATCAAAAAGTTGGCAGGCGTGTTTTGTTTTCCAGGGAACAGCGCCGTTGATTTTGTTTGGGGGCCTGTGGCTGGGAGTGACCGGCTGGCTCCTTAGAATCCACGATACGCAGGATGGTTCCCAGACCAGAGGTGGCACCAGTGCCAAGTCGGGCTGGTTTTATAGTACCAAGTGGTTCATGCAATCTGCCATCCAGAAGCGGGGCAGCTTAATTTTTTTTGCCAGGGAAACGGGCCGAGCTTTGTGTCTGGGCGCCTATGGCTGGGAGTGACCTGCTAGGTACTGAAAAGCTACGATAGGCAGGATGGTGACCACATCCATGGTGGCACCAGTGCCAAGTTGGGCTGGTTTGATAGTACCAAGTGGCTCCTGCAATCCGCCATGAAAAAGTTGGCAGGCGAGTTTTGTTTTCCAGGGAAAAGCGCCGTTGTTTGTGTTTGGGTGCCTGTGGCAGGGAGTGGCCGGCTGGCTCCTTAGAATCCACGATACGCAGGATGGTTCCCTGACCCAAGGTGGCACCAGTGCCAAGTTGGGCTGGTTTGATACTCCCAAGTGCGTCCTGCAATCTGCCATCCAGAAGCGGGGTAGCTTACTTTTTTTTGCCAGGGAAACGGGCCGAGCTTTTTGTCTCGGGGTATAAGGCTGGGGGTGACCGGCTGGCTCCTGAAAAGCTACGATAGGCAGGATGGTGACCAGACCCATGGTGGCACCAGTGCCAAGTTGGGCTGGTTTGATAGTACCAAGTGGCTCCTGCAATCTGCCATCAAAAATTTGGCAGGCGAGTTTTGTTTTCCAGGGAAAAGCGCCGTTGTTTGTGTTTGGGGGCCTGTGGCTGGGAGTGGCCGGCTGGCTAATTAGAATCCACGATACGCAGGATGGTTCCCAGACCAGAGGTGACCCCAGTGACAAGTCGGGCTGGTTTGATACTACCAAGTGCGTCCTGCAATCTGCCATCCAGAAGCGGGGTAGCTTACTATTGTTTGCCAGGGAAACGGGCCGAGGTTTTTGTCTCGGGGCCTGTGGCTGGGGGTGACCGGCTGGCTCCTGAAAAGCTACGATAGGCAGGATGGTGACCAGACCCATGGTGGCACCAGTGCCAAGTTGGGCTGGTTTGATAGTATCAAGTGGCTCCTGCAATCCGCCATCAAAAAGTTGGCAGGCGAGTTTTGTTTTCCAGGGAAAAGCGCCGTTGTTTGTGTTTGAGTGCCTGTGGCAGGGAGTGGCCGGCTGGCTCCTTAGAATCCACGATACGCAGGATGGTTCCCAGACCCAAGGTGGCACCAGTGCCAAGTTGGGCTGGTTTGATACTACGAAGTGCGTCCTGCAATCTGCCATCCAGAAGCGGGGTAGCTTACTTTTTTTTGCCAGGGAAACGGGCCGAGGTTTTTGTCTCGGGGCCTGTGGCTGGGGGTGACCGGCTGGCTCCTGAAAAGCTACGATAGGCAGGATGGTGACCAGACCCATGGTGGCACCAGTGCCAAGTTGGGCTGGTTTGATAGTACCAAGTGGCTCCTGCAAACTGCCATCAAAAATTTGGCAGGCGAGTTTTGTTTTCCAGGGAAAAGCGCCCTTGTTTGTGTTTGGGGGCCTGTGGCTGGGAGTGGCCGGCTGGCTAATTAGAATCAACGATACGCAGGATGGTTCCCAGACCAGAGTTGGCACCAGTGACAAGTCGGGCTGGTTTGATACTACCAAGCGCGTCCTACAATCTGCCATCCAGAAGCGGGGCAGCTTACTTTTGTTTGCCAGGGAAACGGGCCGAGCTTTGTGTCTGGGGGCCTATGGCTGGGAGTGACCGGCTGGCTCCTGAAAAGCTACGATAGGCAGGATGGTGACCAGACCCATGGTGGCACCAGTGCCAAGTTGGGCTGATTTGATAGTAGCAAGTGGCTCCTGCAATCTGCCATCAAAATGTTGGCAGGCGAGTTTTGTTTTCCAGGGAAAAGCGCCGTTGTTTGTGTTTGGGGGCCTGTGGCTGGGAGTGACCGGCTGGCTCCTTAGAATCCACGATACGCCGGATGGTTCCCAGACCCAAGGTGGCACCAGTGCCAAGTTGGGCTGGTTTGATAGTACCAAGTTATTCCTGCAATCTGCCATCCAGAAGCGGGGCAGCTTACTTTTGTTTTCCAGGGAAAAGGGCCGAGGTTTTTCTCTGGGGGCCTATGGCTGGGAGTGACCGGCTGGCGCCTGAACAGCTACGATAGGCAGGATGGTTCCAAGACCCATGGTGGCACCAGTGCCATGTTCGGCTGATTTGATAGTACCAAGTGGCTCCTGCAATCTGCCATCTCTATGTTGGCAGGCGAGTTTTGTTTTCCAGGGAAAAGCGCCGTTGTTTGTGTTTGGGGGCCTGTGGCTGGGAGTGGCCAGCTTGCTAATTGGAATCCACGATACGCAGGATGGTTCCCAGACCAGAGGTGGCACCAGTGCCAAGTCGGGCTGGTTTGATAGTACCAAGTGCGTCCTGCAATCTGCCATCCACAAGCGGCGCCGCTTAGTTTTGTTTGCCACGGAAACGGGCCGAGGTTTGTGTCTGGGGGCCTATGGCTGGGAGTGACCGGCTAGGTCCTGAAAATCTACGATAGGCAGGATGGTGACCAGACCCATGGTGGCACCAGTGCCAAGTTGGGCTGGTTTGATAGTACCAAGTTGCTCCGGCAATCTGCCATCAAAATTTGGCAGGCGAGTTTTGTTTTCCAGGGAAAAGCGCCGCTGTTTGTGTTTGAGGGCCTGTGGCTGGGAGTGTCCGGCTGGCTCCTTAGAATCCACGATACGCAGGATGGTTCCCAGACCTGAGGTGGCACCAGTGCCAAGTCGGGCTAGTTTGATGGTGCAAAGTGGCTCCTGCAATCTGCCATCCAGAAGCGGGGCAGCTTACTTTTTTTTGCCAGGGAAACGGGCCGAGGTTTGTGTCTGGGGTCTATGGCTGGGAGTGACCGGCTGGCTCCTGAAAAGCTACGATAGGCAGGATGGTGACCAGACCCATGGTGGCACCAGTGCCAAGTTGGGCTGGTTTGATAGTACCAAGTGGCTCCGGCAATCTGCCATCAAAAAGTTGGCAGGCGAGTTTTGTTTTCCAGGGAAAAGCGCCGATGTTTGTGTTTGGGGGCCTGTGGCTGGGAGTGGCCGGCTGGCTCCTTAGAATCCACGATACGCAGGATGGTTCCCAGACCTGAGGTAGCACCAGTGCCAAGTCGGGCTGGTTTGATAGTACCAAGTGCGTCCTGCAATCTGCCATCCAGAAGCGGGGCAGCTTACTTTTGTTTGCCAGGGTAACGGGCCGAGGTTTGTGTCTGGGGGCCTATGGCAGGGAGTGACCGGCTGGCTCCTGAAAAGCTACGATAGGCAGGATGGTGACCAGACCCATGGTGGCACCAGTGCCAAGTTGGGCTGGTTTGATAGTACCAAGTGGCTCCTGCAATCTGCCATCAAAAGTTGGCAGGCGAGTTTTGTTTTCCAGGGAAAAGCGCCGTTGTTTGTGTTTGGGGGCCTGTGGCTGGGAGTGGCCGGCTGGCTCCTTAGAATCCACAATACGCAGGATGGTTCCCTGACCTGAGGTGGCACCAGTGATAAGTTGGGCTGGTTTGATAGTACCAAGTGCGTCCTGCAATCTGCCATCCAGAAGCGGGGTAGCTTACTTTTGTTTGCCAGGGAAACGGGCCGAGCTTTGTGTCTGGGGGCCTATGGCTGGGAGTGACCGGCTGGCTCCTGAAAAGCTACGATAGGCAGGATGGTGACCAGACCCATGGTGGCACCAGAGCCATGTTCGGCTGATTTCAAAGTACAAAGTGGCTCCTGCAATCTGCCATCAAAAGTCAGCAGGCAAGCTTTGTTTTCCAGGGAAAAGCGCCGTTGTTTGTGTCTGCGGGCCTGTGGCTGGAGTGGCCGGCTGGCTCCTTTAAACACACGATACGCCGGATGGTTCCCAGACCCAAGGTGGCACCAGTGCCAAGTTGGGCTGGTTTGATAGTACCAAGTGGTTCCTGCAATCTGCAATCAAAATGTTGGCAGGCGAGTTTTGTTTTCCAGGGAAAAGCGCCGATGCTTTTTTTTGGGGGCCTGTGGCTGGGAGTGGCCGGCTGGCTCCTTAGAATCCAAGATACGCAGGATGGTTCCCAGACCAGAGGTGGCACCAGTACCAAGTCGGGCTGGTTTGATGATAACAAGTGGATCCTGAAATCTGCCATCCAGAAGCGGGGCAGCTTACTTTTGTTTGCCAGGGAAACGGGCCGAGCTTTGTGTCTGGGGGCCTATGGCTGGGAGTGACCGGCTGGCTCCTGAAAAGCTACGATAGGCAGGATGGTGACCAGACCCATGGTGTCAGCAGTGCCAAGTTGGGCTGGTTTGATAGTACCAAGTGGCTCCTGCAATCTGCCATCAAAATTTGGCAGGCGAGTTTTGTTTTCCAGGGAAAAGCGCCGTTGTTTGTGTTTGGGGGCCTGTGGCTGGGAGTGGCCGTCTTGCTAATTGGAATCCACGATACGCAGGAGGGTTCCCAGACCTGAGGTGGCACCAGTGACAAGTCGGGCCAGTTTGATGGTGCAAAGTGGCTCCTGCAATCTGCCATCCAGAAGCGGGGCAGCTTACTTTTGTTTGCCAGGGAAACGGGCCGAGGTTTGTGTCTGGGTTCCTATGGCTGGGAGTGACCGGCTGGCACCTGAAAAGCTACGATAGGCAGGATGGTGACCAGATCCATGGTGGCACCAGTGCCAAGTTGGGCTGATTTGATAGTACCAAGTGGCTCCTGCAATCTGCCATCAAAAATTTGGCAGGCGAGTTTTGTTTTCCAGGGAAAAGCGCCGTTGTTTGTATTTGGGGGCCTGTGGCTGGGAGTGGCCCGCTGGCTCCTTAGAATCCACGATACGCAGGATGGTTCCCAGACCCAAGGTGGCACCATTTCCAAGTTGGGCTGGTTTGATAGTACCAAGTGCGTACTGCAATCTGCCATCCAGAAGCGGGGCAGCTTACTTTTGTTTGCCAGGGAAACGGGCCGAGGTTTGTGTCTGGGGGCCTATGGCTGGGAGTGACCGGCTGGCTCCTGAAAAGCTACGATACGCAGGATGGTGACCAGACCCATGGTGGCACCAGTGCCAAGTTGGGCTGATTTGATAGTACCAAGTGGCTCCTGCAATCTGCCATCAAAAAGTTGGCAGGCGAGTTTTGTTTTCCAGGGAAAAGCGCCGTTGTTTGTGTTTGGGGGCCTGTGGCTGGGAGTGGCCAGCTGGCTCCTTAGAATCCACGATACGCAGGATGGTTCCCAGACCCAAGGTGGCACCAGTGCCAAGTTGGGCTGGTTTGATAGTACCAAGTGTCTCCTGCAATCTGCCATCCAGAAGCAGGGCAGCTTACTTTTGTTTGCCAGAGAAATAGGCCTAGGTTTTTGTTTGGGGGCCTGTGGCTAGGAGTGGCCGGCTGGCTCCTAAGAATCCACGATACGCAGGATGTTTCCCAGACCCAAGGTGGCACCAGTGCCAAGTCGGGCTGGTTTGATAGTACCAAGTGGCTCCTGCAAACTCCATCAAAAAGTTGGCAGGCGTGTTTTGTTTTCCAGGGAACAGCGCCGTTGATTTTGTTTGGGGGCCTGTGGCTCAGAGTGGCCGGGTGGCTCCTTAGAATCCACGATACGCAGGATGGTTCCCAGACCCAAGGTGGCACCAGTGCCAAGTCGGGCTGGTTTGATTACACCAAGTGGCTCCTGCAATCTGCCATCCAGAAGTGAGGCAGCTAAGTTTTGTTTGCGAGAAAAAAGGGCCGTGGTTTTTGTTGGGGGCCTGTGGCTGGGAGTAGCCGGCTGGCTCCTTAAAATCCACGATAGGCAGGATGGTTCCCAGACCCAAGGTGGCACCAGTGCCAAGTCGGGCTGGTTTGATAGTACCAAGTGGCTCCTGCAATCTGCCATCCAGAAGCGGGGCAGCTGAGTTTTGTTTGCCAGAGAAAAAGGCTGTGGTTTGTGTTTGGGGGCCTGTGGCTGGCAGTGGCCGGCTGGCTCCTGAAAATCCACGATACGCAGCATGGTTCCCAGACCCAAGGTGGCACCAGTGCCAAGTGGGGCTCGTTTGACAGTGTCAAGTGCCTCCTGCAATCTCCCATCCAGAAGCGGGGCAGCTGAGTTTTTTTTGCCAGGGAAACGGACCTTTGTTTTTGATTGGGCTCTGTGGCCGAGAGTGGTCGGCTGTCTCCTGACAATCCACAATACGCAGGATGGTTCCCAGACCCAAGGTGGCACCAGTGCCAAGTCGGGCTGGTTTGATAGTACCAAGTGTCTCCTGCAATCTGCCATCCAGAAGCGGGGCAGCTGAGTTTTGTTTGCCAGAGAAAAGGGCCGTGGGTTGTGTTTGGGGGCATATGGCTGGGAGTGGCCACCTGGCTCCTTAAAATGCACGATACGCCGCATGGTAACCAGACGCAAGGTGGCACCAGTGCCAAGTCAGGCTGTTTTTGTAGTACCCAGTGGCTCCTGCAATTTGCCATCCAGAAGCGGGGCAGTTGAATTTTTTTTGCTAGAGAAAAGGGCTGTGGTTTGTGTTTGGGGGCCTATGGCTGAGAGTGGCCGGCTGGCCCCTGAAAATCAACGATAGGCAGGATGGTGCCCAGATCCAAGGTGGCACCAGTGCCAAGTAAGGCTGGTTGTATGGTTCAAAGTAACTCCTGCAATCTGCCATCCAGAAGCGGGACAGCTGAGTTTTTTTTGCCAGAGAAAAGGTCCATGGTTTCTTTTTGGGGCATACGGCTGGGAATTGCCGGCTGGCTCCTTAAAATGCTCGATACGCAGGATGGTTCCCAGAGCCAAGGTGGCACCACTGCCAAGTCGGGCTCTTTTTGTAGTACCAAGTGCGTCCTGCAATTTGCCATCCAGAAGAGGGGCAGTTGAGTTTTGTTTGCCAGAGAAAAGGGCCGTTGTTTGTGTTTGGGGGCCTGTGGCTGGGAGTGTTCGGCTGGTTCCTGAATATGTACGATACGCAGGATTGTTCCCAGATCCAAGGTGGCAGCAGTGCCATGTTGTGCTGGTGTGATAGTCCCAAGTGGCTCCTGCAATCTGCCATCCAGAAGTGGGGCAGCTGATTTTTGTTTGCCAGAGAAAAGGTCCGTGGTTTGTTTTTGGGGGCATATGGCTGAGAGTGGCCGGCTGGCCCCTGAAAATCCACGATACACAGGATGGTTCCCAGATCCAAGGTGGCACCTGTGCCAAGTCGGGCTGATTTGATAGTACTAAGTAGCTCCTGCAATCTGCCATGCAGAAGCGGGGCAGCTTACTTTTGTTTGCCAGGGAAACGGGCCGAGGTTTGTGTTTGGGGGCCTATGGCTGAGAGTGACCGGCTGGCTCCTGAAAAGCTACAATAGGCAGGATGGTGACCAGACCCATGGTGGCACCAGTGCCAAGTTGGGCTGGTTTGATAGTACCAAGTGGTTCCTGCAATCTGCCATCCAGAAGCAGGGCAGCTGAGTTTTGTTTGCCAGAGGAAAGGGCCTTGGTTTGTGTTTGGGGGCATATGGCTGGGTGTGGCCAGCTGGCTCCTTAAAATGCACGATATGCAACATGGCTCCCAGACCCAAGGTGGCACAAGTGCCAAGTTGGGCTGGTTTGATAGTACCAAGTGGCTCCTGCAATCTTCCATGATCACGTGGAGAAATACTTTCTGGTTTCAGCCTCATGCTCTTTCTTCTCTCCCTCAACTTCTCTATCACCTCTCATCTGGTTCACATGCGCTGTCTTCAAGGTCCACAGGCTACTTTTCACAGAATCTTCTGGCCTGATGAAGTAAGGATGATGAATAGAACAGAGCTGGGATCTATTTTCCAGTTTGGATAAAATGCATTCTGCACACAAATCCAAGGAGAACGGGCTGCCCCGATGCCCAGAAAATCTTTCACTCCTGCTAGTGTTCTATGTCAACCGCAACTTAGTCTGAAAGAAAAGCTTTTTCTCTGAGAGCATCTGAGAGGTTTGCATGAAGCACTGATATCTGACATATGCAATTTTGAATAGGAGAGGAAAAAGAAAATGGCAAGGAGTTTTTAATTTTAGTGGTTTCAATTTTAATTTCCGTGCACTTTTTCAAAACTTGTCAGCTCAAATGCCCATCAACATCTTTTAGTCATCTGTAAGTCAGTATTCATATAAAATGTGCTTCAAATCCAAAGAATTTCAAATTTGCACTCCAAGCTTCTATGCCTAGATTTATGATTTCCTACACATATTAGATGAAAGGAAGGCCTTTTTTACTGTGGGAGTGCTGGAACACTGGAACAGGTTGCCCAGAGAAGTTGTGGGTGTCCCATCCCTGAAAGTATTCAAGGTCACCCTGGACGGGGCTTGGAGCAGCAACAAAGGAGAAGCTTGATGGTAGAGAAACAAAGTTGGACTATAGAAGAAACTCGGATTGAAGTATAGGATCAAGTTTTCTCTCAGCTCTTGGGGTAAATTCAAAGTTGTACAAAATGACATTTATCTGTGCTATTCACTACTGTAACAGAAAGTTTCATGAAAACTGTACAGAAGATAGTAAATTTTAAAAGAGATAAGAATTACAGCATAAAATCCATGGGATAGGTTACAACATGAGACACTCTCTAAGAGAAAATCTCTGTGTTTCAGCACTTCATCGGGGTAAGATTTCATGAAGTGCCAAAGAAGGCGGCAAAATATCATTCGGGACATTATTTACTGGAATTCAGCCTGGCCATTAGTAGGAACTGCCTTTGAACATATCATGTAGATATACCACACACACTTTCCCTTCACTGAAAAATTACTGTTTACAACAAATAAGCAATTGACGATCAAAATTGATTGAAAGCATCTTAAACATGTCAAGTATTTCATTGTAGATGATCTGTGATCCAAATGCTTCTTCCACCTTCGAGAGGGACAGAAGAATTCTTCCATATCATGATGGTTTAAAATTGTATCAACCAATGTTTTCTGCTGAAAAGATATCATCTATTTTTTTCTATTTTTGGAAGAAAATATTCCTAGACATACAACAGGTGAGAACTAAGTAATTTTAAAGAAACAAATGAAATGAAAATATTCTGTAAATAGAATGAAATGAAAAGCTGTGTTTTAAATAGGAGCTAAATATTAAACAGAATTTTTGTACCAGGCATTTGAATTACTGCACCAGCTCTTTTGCCCATCAAGAGAGGCATTTAGCATTTCAGTCTTTTCCAAGGTGTTCATGATCTGCTATGCTGATCTCTGTGTGTGCCTAGGTGTGTGTGGAGGGGGGGGCATATGAAGGGGAGTGTGTATGTTTGCTTTACAATTGTTGTGGCAGATTCATGCCTCAGCTCCACATTTTGTTTTAAAAAGGTCACACCGAGTGGATATGAAGTTTACTATCAACAAGAGATCGATTCCCAAATCATCCATTTGACTCTCCCTTATAAATCATGTGCTTTGTTGCATATTTTATCAAATATACTTTCAAGCCAGATGGAGGAAGGAGGATGTGGGAATCCCTCCACCATCTTGCAACTTTTATGTAAGTAGGTTTTCAAGAAAATCATCATTTCTCTTTTAAATATGTCTGGAACAGGCATGATGGTAGTGTCAACCTGTTGGAGTTTTTGTTGCTGGAAGAAGTTGTACAAAAGGATTGGTTTTTACATTGACCAGTTACTGAATCAAGCGCAGGAATACATTGGAAATTTAGCTGGGGGTTCCTTTTCCCAGCAGACTACTTCTAGAACGAGCTTGTACACTGAAGCTGACTCTTTTGCTCTCTTTTTGTTTCTTTCCTATTTTCTTGGCTTCTTTGCCACTATCTAGACAATTTTGGAACTTTGTTCCCAACTAAAATGGTTTCAATAGTCTGATTGTGATCATACATTTTTACAAGGAATTTTTAAAATCTTTCCTCGAGTCCAGAAAGTCAAGGACTTAGATCTTTTTCTTCCCTTATCAATATTGCCATGAAATTGATAAATAAAGACCAACTCTTTATTTTTGTTTTTAACCCACGTAGATAATTCCCATCCATTAATCCATTTTGTGGACCAATAGCTGCCATTCTGATGGAAGCTGTCACTTCTTAACAATAGGCATTCTGTGACTATGTTGACAGCACTTTGGGTGAAGATCCTAACTGGTCTTAGATATACATAGGGAGAAATTTGCTCAGCCAGTGTCAGTCTTAAGCATGCGTATCAGAAGATCTTTCTAGAGCTGGGAATTTTCCCATGAAAGGGATTCAGTTAGGGAAGAGACACTTGTGCCAGAGTTTTACATTCTTCTTGAACACTGCTTAAGGAACTTAGATGCCATGTCCATTTGGATCTCTGTATGCACAGAACTTTGTCATGCCAGTGCTTTGAAATGCATCTTGAAGAGAATTCACTAGCACAGAATGAAAGAGAGTGGAAGGGGTTGGTGGGGCTAACCAGGCCCAACCCCCCTGCCTAAACCAGGATACCTAGGGCCTCTTGCCCAGGATTCTATCTGGGTGTACTTTTAATGTCTTCAAAGATCCAGGCTCCACAATCTTTCTGGGCAGTCTGTGCCGTGGTTCAGTCACCCTGACAGTAAAGAAACATTTACTGATGTTCAAAGGCAATCTCCTGTATTTCAGTGTGTGCCCACTGCCTCTTGTCTTTTCCCTCAGCATCACTGAAAAGACACTGATTCCCTCCCCTTTGCACTATTGCTTCCATATGTATGTGTGATGCCATGTAGAGGTATGTCAAAAACCTCCCTGAAGCCCAGGCAGATAATATTCCCTTCATCTACCAGTCAAGTTGATTCATCAGAGGAGTTTAAAGTGATGTTCAGCATGAAATTCCCCTGAAAAATCATGCTAACTACATTATTTGGTCATCTGTCATGTGCCTGGCAAGGATTTCCAGGAAGAGCTGCTTCATCAACTTCCTGGGGATAAAAAAGAGGCTGGCTGGTTTGTACTATGGCGAGTCCTCTTAATTGCCTTTTTTGAAGATGGGTGTCATTTGCTAACATCCACTCTTTAGCCTCTCTTGTCGTCTACATCTTAGCAAAACGCTTTTCCACTATGTCTGGCTAGGAAAAACTGTGCCAGCACAGAAAACATCTCCCATCGTGTTCTAGAAGTTGCACGGATGTCTGCCAAGTGTTTGGCAGGAAGAAAAGAAAAGTTGTCCAAAACAGCTTCCAATCGAATGTTCCTGTGATTGGAAAAGTCAGGAGAGTGCAAAGGTACTGTTTTCTATCAGTTGGCAAGGTGCGCACACAATCCCAGTGTTGTACAGCTTGCTTCTTCACCTTCCCGAAGCTGCCGCTCTCGCCGGCTGCCGGAGCCCAAGAAGCGGCTTCTCCGCGCAAAGACGATTGTGCCGCTCACAGGGCTCTCCTTAGCGCGGCTTCTGCCGAAAGACGCCCGGCAGCGGCTCTTACCTCCGGAGAGCATCCTACCTTCGTCTTTAGCTCCTCTTCTCATCTACACCTCGGCAAAAAGCTTTTCCACTATGTCTGGCTAGGAAAAACTGTGCCAGCACAGAAAACATCTCCCATCGTGTTCTAGAAGTTGCACGGATGTCTGCCAAGTGTTTGGCAGGAAGAAAAGAAAAGTTGTCCAAAACAGCTTCCAATCGAATGTTCCTGTGATTGGAAAAGTCAGGAGAGTGCAAAGGTACTGTTTTCTATCAGTTGGCAAGGTGCGCACACAATCCCAGTGTTGTACAGCTTGCTTCTTCACCTTCCCGAAGCTGCCGCTCTCGCCGGCTGCCGGAGCCCAAGAAGCGGCTTCTTCGCGCAAAGACGATTGTGCCGCTCACAGGGCTCTCCTTAGCGCGGCTTCTGCCGAAAGACGCCCGGCAGCGGCTCTTACCTCCGGAGAGCATCCTACCTTCGTCTTTCGCGTCTTTTGTAGTCTACATCTTAGCAAAACGCTTTTCCACTATGTCTGGCTAGGAAAAACTGTGCCAGCACAGAAAACATCTCCCATCGTGTTCTAGAAGTTGCACGGATGTCTGCCAAGTGTTTGGCAGGAAGAAAAGAAAAGTTGTCCAAAACAGCTTCCAATCGAATGTTCCTGTGATTGGAAAAGTCAGGAGAGTGCAAAGGTACTGTTTTGTATCAGTTGGCAAGGTGCGCACACAATCCCAGTGTTGTACAGCTTGCTTCTTCACCTTCCCGAAGCTGCCGCTCTCGCCGGCTGCCGGAGCCCAAGAAGCGGCTTCTTCGCGCAAAGACGATTGTGCCGCTCACAGGGCTCTCCTTAGCGCGGCTTCTGCCGAAAGACGCCCGGCAGCGGCTCTTACCTCCGGAGAGCATCCTACCTTCGTCTTTCGCGTCTTTTGTAGTCTACATCTTAGCAAAACGCTTTTCCACTATGTCTGGCTAGGAAAAACTGTGCCAGCACAGAAAACATCTCCCATCGTGTTCTAGAAGTTGCACGGATGTCTGCCAAGTGTTTGGCAGGAAGAAAAGAAAAGTTGTCCAAAACAGCTTCCAATCGAATGTTCCTGTGATTGGAAAAGTCAGGAGAGTGCAAAGGTACTGTTTTCTATCAGTTGGCAAGGTGCGCACACAATCCCAGTGTTGTACAGCTTGCTTCTTCACCTTCCCGAAGCTGCCGCTCTCGCCGGCTGCCGGAGCCCAAGAAGCGGCTTCTTCGCGCAAAGACGATTGTGCCGCTCACAGTGCTCTCCTTAGCGCGGCTTCTGCCGAAAGACGCCCGGCAGCGGCTCTTACCTCCGGAGAGCATCCTACCTTCGTCTTTCGCGTCTTTTGTAGTCTACATCTTAGCAAAACGCTTTTCCACTATGTCTGGCTAGGAAAAACTGTGCCAGCACAGAAAACATCTCCCATCGTGTTCTAGAAGTTGCACGGATGTCTGCCAAGTGTTTGGCAGGAAGAAAAGAAAAGTTGTCCAAAACAGCTTCCAATCGAATGTTCCTGTGATTGGAAAAGTCAGGAGAGTGCAAAGGTACTGTTTTCTATCAGTTGGCAAGGTGCGCACACAATCCCAGTGTTGTACAGCTTGCTTCTTCACCTTCCCGAAGCTGCCGCTCTCGCCGGCTGCCGGAGCCCAAGAAGCGGCTTCTTCGCGCAAAGACGATTGTGCCGCTCACAGTGCTCTCCTTAGCGCGGCTTCTGCCGAAAGACGCCCGGCAGCGGCTCTTACCTCCGGAGAGCATCCTACCTTCGTCTTTCGCGTCTTTTGTAGTCTACATCTTAGCAAAACGCTTTTCCACTATGTCTGGCTAGGAAAAACTGTGCCAGCACAGAAAACATCTCCCATCGTGTTCTAGAAGTTGCACGGATGTCTGCCAAGTGTTTGGCAGGAAGAAAAGAAAAGTTGTCCAAAACAGCTTCCAATCGAATGTTCCTGTGATTGGAAAAGTCAGGAGAGTGCAAAGGTACTGTTTTCTATCAGTTGGCAAGGTGCGCACACAATCCCAGTGTTGTACAGCTTGCTTCTTCACCTTCCCGAAGCTGCCGCTCTCGCCGGCTGCCGGAGCCCAAGAAGCGGCTTCTTCGCGCAAAGACGATTGTGCCGCTCACAGGGCTCTCCTTAGCGCGGCTTCTGCCGAAAGACGCCCGGCAGCGGCTCTTACCTCCGGAGAGCATCCTACCTTCGTCTTTCTCGTCTTTTGTAGTCTACATCTTAGCAAAACGCTTTTCCACTATGTCTGGCTAGGAAAAACTGTGCCAGCACAGAAAACATCTCCCATCGTGTTCTAGAAGTTGCACGGATGTCTGCCAAGTGTTTGGCAGGAAGAAAAGAAAAGTTGTCCAAAACAGCTTCCAATCGAATGTTCCTGTGATTGGAAAAGTCAGGAGAGTGCAAAGGTACTGTTTTCTATCAGTTGGCAAGGTGCGCACACAATCCCAGTGTTGTACAGCTTGCTTCTTCACCTTCCCGAAGCTGCCGCTCTCGCCGGCTGCCGGAGCCCAAGAAGCGGCTTCTTCGCGCAAAGACGATTGTGCCGCTCACAGTGCTCTCCTTAGCGCAGCTTCTGCCGAAAGACGCCCGGCAGCGGCTCTTACCTCCTGAGAGTGGCAGCTTCGGGAAGGTGAAGAAGCAAGCTGTACAACACTGGGATTGTGTGCGCACCTTGCCAACTGATAGAAAACAGTACCTTTGCACTCTCCTGACTTTTCCAATCACAGGAACATTCGATTGGAAGCTGTTTTGGACAACTTTTCTTTTCTTCCTCCCAAACACTTGGCAGACATCCGTGCAACTTCTAGAAAACGATGGGAGATGTTTTCTGTGCTGGCACGGGTTTTCCTAGCCAGACATAGTGGAAAAGCGTTTTGCTAAGATGTAGACTACAAAAGACGCGAAAGACGAAGGTAGGATGCTCTCCGGAGGTAAGAGCCGCTGCCGGGCGTCTTTCGGCAGAAGCCGCGCTAAGGAGAGCACTGTGAGCGGCACAATCGTCTTTGCGCGAAGAAGCCGCTTCTTGGGCTCCGGCAGCCGGCGAGAGCGGCAGCTTCGGGAAGGTGAAGAAGCAAGCTGTACAACACTGGGATTGTGTGCGCACCTTGCCAACTGATAGAAAACAGTACCTTTGCACTCTCCTGACTTTTCCAATCACAGGAACATTCGATTGGAAGCTGTTTTGGACAACTTTTCTTTTCTTCCTCCCAAACACTTGGCAGACATCCGTGCAACTTCTAGAAAACGATGGGAGATGTTTTCTGTGCTGGCACGGGTTTTCCTAGCCAGACATAGTGGAAAAGCGTTTTGCTAAGATGTAGACTACAAAAGACGCGAAAGACGAAGGTAGGATGCTCTCCGGAGGTAAGAGCCGCTGCCGGGCGTCTTTCGGCAGAAGCCGCGCTAAGGAGAGCACTGTGAGCGGCACAATCGTCTTTGCGCGAAGAAGCCGCTTCTTGGGCTCCGGCAGCCGGCGAGAGCGGCAGCTTCGGGAAGGTGAAGAAGCAAGCTGTACAACACTGGGATTGTGTGCGCACCTTGCCAACTGATAGAAAACAGTACCTTTGCACTCTCCTGACTTTTCCAATCACAGGAACATTCGATTGGAAGCTGTTTTGGACAACTTTTCTTTTCTTCCTGCCAAACACTTGGCAGACATCCGTGCAACTTCTAGAACACGATGGGAGATGTTTTCTGTGCTGGCACAGTTTTTCCTAGCCAGACATAGTGGAAAAGCGTTTTGCTAAGATGTAGACTACAAAAGACGCGAAAGACGAAGGTAGGATGCTCTCCGGAGGTAAGAGCCGCTGCCGGGCGTCTTTCGGCAGAAGCCGCGCTAAGGAGAGCACTGTGAGCGGCACAATCGTCTTTGCGCGAAGAAGCCGCTTCTTGGGCTCCGGCAGCCGGCGAGAGCGGCAGCTTCGGGAAGGTGAAGAAGCAAGCTGTACAACACTGGGATTGTGTGCGCACCTTGCCAACTGATAGAAAACAGTACCTTTGCACTCTCCTGACTTTTCCAATCACAGGAACATTCGATTGGAAGCTGTTTTGGACAACTTTTCTTTTCTTCCTGCCAAACACTTGGCAGACATCCGTGCAACTTCTAGAACACGATGGGAGATGTTTTCTGTGCTGGCACAGTTTTTCCTAGCCAGACATAGTGGAAAAGCGTTTTGCTAAGATGTAGACTACAAAAGACGCGAAAGACGAAGGTAGGATGCTCTCCGGAGGTAAGAGCCGCTGCCGGGCGTCTTTCGGCAGAAGCCGCGCTAAGGAGAGCACTGTGAGCGGCACAATCGTCTTTGCGCGAAGAAGCCGCTTCTTGGGCTCCGGCAGCCGGCGAGAGCGGCAGCTTCGGGAAGGTGAAGAAGCAAGCTGTACAACACTGGGATTGTGTGCGCACCTTGCCAACTGATAGAAAACAGTACCTTTGCACTCTCCTGACTTTTCCAATCACAGGAACATTCGATTGGAAGCTGTTTTGGACAACTTTTCTTTTCTTCCTGCCAAACACTTGGCAGACATCCGTGCAACTTCTAGAACACGATGGGAGATGTTTTCTGTGCTGGCACAGTTTTTCCTAGCCAGACATAGTGGAAAAGCGTTTTGCTAAGATGTAGACTACAAAAGACGCGAAAGACGAAGGTAGGATGCTCTCCGGAGGTAAGAGCCGCTGCCGGGCGTCTTTCGGCAGAAGCCGCGCTAAGGAGAGCACTGTGAGCGGCACAATCGTCTTTGCGCGAAGAAGCCGCTTCTTGGGCTCCGGCAGCCGGCGAGAGCGGCAGCTTCGGGAAGGTGAAGAAGCAAGCTGTACAACACTGGGATTGTGTGCGCACCTTGCCAACTGATAGAAAACAGTACCTTTGCACTCTCCTGACTTTTCCAATCACAGGAACATTCGATTGGAAGCTGTTTTGGACAACTTTTCTTTTCTTCCTGCCAAACACTTGGCAGACATCCGTGCAACTTCTAGAACACGATGGGAGATGTTTTCTGTGCTGGCACAGTTTTTCCTAGCCAGACATAGTGGAAAAGCGTTTTGCTATGATGTAGACTACAAAACACGCGAAAGACGAAGGTAGGATGCTCTCCGGAGGTAAGAGCCGCTGCCGGGCGTCTTTCGGCAGAAGCCGCGCTAAGGAGAGCACTGTGAGCGGCACAATCGTCTTTGCGCGAAGAAGCCGCTTCTTGGGCTCCGGCAGCCGGCGAGAGCGGCAGCTTCGGGAAGGTGAAGAAGCAAGCTGTACAACACTGGGATTGTGTGCGCACCTTGCCAACTGATACAAAACAGTACCTTTGCACTCTCCTGACTTTTCCAATCACAGGAACATTCGATTGGAAGCTGTTTTGGACAACTTTTCTTTTCTTCCTGCCAAACACTTGGCAGACATCCGTGCAACTTCTAGAACACGATGGGAGATGTTTTCTGTGCTGGCACAGTTTTTCCTAGCCAGACATAGTGGAAAAGCGTTTTGCTAAGATGTAGACTACAAAAGACGCGAAAGACGAAGGTAGGATGCTCTCCGGAGGTAAGAGCCGCTGCCGGGCGTCTTTCGGCAGAAGCCGCGCTAAGGAGAGCACTGTGAGCGGCACAATCGTCTTTGCGCGAAGAAGCCGCTTCTTGGGCTCCGGCAGCCGGCGAGAGCGGCAGCTTCGGGAAGGTGAAGAAGCAAGCTGTACAACACTGGGATTGTGTGCGCACCTTGCCAACTGATAGAAAACAGTACCTTTGCACTCTCCTGACTTTTCCAATCACAGGAACATTCGATTGGAAGCTGTTTTGGACAACTTTTCTTTTCTTCCTCCCAAACACTTGGCAGACATCCGTGCAACTTCTAGAACACGATGGGAGATGTTTTCTGTGCTGGCACAGTTTTTCCTAGCCAGACATAGTGGAAAAGCGTTTTGCTAAGATGTAGACTACAAAAGACGCGAAAGACGAAGGTAGGATGCTCTCCGGAGGTAAGAGCCGCTGCCGGGAGTCTTTCGGCAGAAGCCGCGCTAAGGAGAGCACTGTGAGCGGCACAATCGTCTTTGCGCGAAGAAGCCGCTTCTTGGGCTCCGGCAGCCGGCGAGAGCGGCAGCTTCGGGAAGGTGAAGAAGCAAGCTGTACAACACTGGGATTGTGTGCGCACCTTGCCAACTGATAGAAAACAGTACCTTTGCACTCTCCTGACTTTTCCAATCACAGGAACATTCGATTGGAAGCTGTTTTGGACAACTTTTCTTTTCTTCCTCCCAAACACTTGGCAGACATCCGTGCAACTTCTAGAACACGATGGGAGATGTTTTCTGTGCTGGCACAGTTTTTCCTAGCCAGACATAGTGGAAAAGCGTTTTGCTAAGATGTAGACGACAAGAGAGGCTAAAGAGTGGATGTTAGCAAATGACACCCATCTTCAAAAAAGGCAATTAAGAGGACTCGCCATAGTACAAACCAGCCAGCCTCTTTTTTATCCCCAGGAAGTTGATGAAGCAGCTCTTCCTGGAAATCCTTGCCAGGCACATGACAGATGACCAAATAATGTAGTTAGCATGATTTTTCAGGGGAATTTCATGCTGAACATCACTTTAAACTCCTCTGATGAATCAACTTGACTGGTAGATGAAGGGAATATTATCTGCCTGGGCTTCAGGGAGGTTTTTGACATACCTCTACATGGCATCACACATACATATGGAAGCAATAGTGCAAAGGGGAGGGAATCAGTGTCTTTTCAGTGATGCTGAGGGAAAAGACAAGAGGCAGTGGGCACACACTGAAATACAGGAGATTGCCTTTGAACATCAGTAAATGTTTCTTTACTGTCAGGGTGACTGAACCACGGCACAGACTGCCCAGAAAGATTGTGGAGCCTGGATCTTTGAAGACATTAAAAGTACACCCAGATAGAATCCTGGGCAAGAGGCTCTAGGTATCCTGGTTTAGGCAGGGGGGTTGGGCCTGGTTAGCCCCACCAACCCCTTCCACTCTCTTTCATTCTGTGCTAGTGAATTCTCTTCAAGATGCATTTCAAAGCACTGGCATGACAAAGTTCTGTGCAGACAGAGATCCAAATGGACATGGCATCTAAGTTCCTTAAGCAGTGTTCAAGAAGAATGTAAAACTCTGGCACAAGTGTCTCTTCCCTAACTGAATCCCTTTCATGGGAAAATTCCCAGCTCTAGAAAGATCTTCTGATACGCATGCTTAAGACTGACACTGGCTGAGCAAATTTCTCCCTATGTATATCTAAGACCAGTTAGGATCTTCACCCAAAGTGCTGTCAACATAGTCACAGAATGCCTATTGTTAAGAAGTGACAGCTTCCATCAGAATGGCAGCTATTGGTCCACAAAATGGATTAATGGATGGGAATTATCTACGTGGGTTAAAAACAAAAATAAAGAGTTGGTCTTTATTTATCAATTTCATGGCAATATTGATAAGGGAAGAAAAAGATCTAAGTCCTTGACTTTCTGGACTCGAGGAAAGATTTTAAAAATTCCTTGTAAAAATGTATGATCACAATCAGACTATTGAAACCATTTTAGTTGGGAACAAAGTTCCAAAATTGTCTAGATAGTGGCAAAGAAGCCAAGAAAATAGGAAAGAAACAAAAAGAGAGCAAAAGAGTCAGCTTCAGTGTACAAGCTCGTTCTAGAAGTAGTCTGCTGGGAAAAGGAACCCCCAGCTAAATTTCCAATGTATTCCTGCGCTTGATTCAGTAACTGGTCAATGTAAAAACCAATCCTTTTGTACAACTTCTTCCAGCAACAAAAACTCCAACAGGTTGACACTACCATCATGCCTGTTCCAGACATATTTAAAAGAGAAATGATGATTTTCTTGAAAACCTACTTACATAAAAGTTGCAAGATGGTGGAGGGATTCCCACATCCTCCTTCCTCCATCTGGCTTGAAAGTATATTTGATAAAATATGCAACAAAGCACATGATTTATAAGGGAGAGTCAAATGGATGATTTGGGAATCGATCTCTTGTTGATAGTAAACTTCATATCCACTCGGTGTGACCTTTTTAAAACAAAATGTGGAGCTGAGGCATGAATCTGCCACAACAATTGTAAAGCAAACATACACACTCCCCTTCATATGCCCCCCCCTCCACACACACCTAGGCACACACAGAGATCAGCATAGCAGATCATGAACACCTTGGAAAAGACTGAAATGCTAAATGCCTCTCTTGATGGGCAAAAGAGCTGGTGCAGTAATTCAAATGCCTGGTACAAAAATTCTGTTTAATATTTAGCTCCTATTTAAAACACAGCTTTTCATTTCATTCTATTTACAGAATATTTTCATTTCATTTGTTTCTTTAAAATTACTTAGTTCTCACCTGTTGTATGTCTAGGAATATTTTCTTCCAAAATAGAAAAAAATAGATGATATCTTTTCAGCAGAAAACATTGGTTGATACAATTTTAAACCATCATGATATGGAAGAATTCTTCTGTCCCTCTCGAAGGTGGAAGAAGCATTTGGATCACAGATCATCTACAATGAAATACTTGACATGTTTAAGATGCTTTCAATCAATTTTGATCGTCAATTGCTTATTTGTTGTAAACAGTAATTTTTCAGTGAAGGGAAAGTGTGTGTGGTATATCTACATGATATGTTCAAAGGCAGTTCCTACTAATGGCCAGGCTGAATTCCAGTAAATAATGTCCCGAATGATATTTTGCCGCCTTCTTTGGCACTTCATGAAATCTTACCCCGATGAAGTGCTGAAACACAGAGATTTTCTCTTAGAGAGTGTCTCATGTTGTAACCTATCCCATGGATTTTATGCTGTAATTCTTATCTCTTTTAAAATTTACTATCTTCTGTACAGTTTTCATGAAACTTTCTGTTACAGTAGTGAATAGCACAGATAAATGTCATTTTGTACAACTTTGAATTTACCCCAAGAGCTGAGAGAAAACTTGATCCTATACTTCAATCCGAGTTTCTTCTATAGTCCAACTTTGTTTCTCTACCATCAAGCTTCTCCTTTGTTGCTGCTCCAAGCCCCGTCCAAGGTGACCTTGAATACTTTCAGGGATGGGACACCCACAACTTCTCTGGGCAACCTGTTCCAGTGTTCCAGCACTCCCACAGTAAAAAAGGCCTTCCTTTCATCTAATATGTGTAGGAAATCATAAATCTAGGCATAGAAGCTTGGAGTGCAAATTTGAAATTCTTTGGATTTGAAGCACATTTTATATGAATACTGACTTACAGATGACTAAAAGATGTTGATGGGCATTTGAGCTGACAAGTTTTGAAAAAGTGCACGGAAATTAAAATTGAAACCACTAAAATTAAAAACTCCTTGCCATTTTCTTTTTCCTCTCCTATTCAAAATTGCATATGTCAGATATCAGTGCTTCATGCAAACCTCTCAGATGCTCTCAGAGAAAAAGCTTTTCTTTCAGACTAAGTTGCGGTTGACGTAGAACACTAGCAGGAGTGAAAGATTTTCTGGGCATCGGGGCAGCCCGTTCTCCTTGGATTTGTGTGCAGAATGCATTTTATCCAAACTGGAAAATAGATCCCAGCTCTGTTCTATTCATCATCCTTACTTCATCAGGCCAGAAGATTCTGTGAAAAGTAGCCTGTGGACCTTGAAGACAGCGCATGTGAACCAGATGAGAGGTGATAGAGAAGTTGAGGGAGAGAAGAAAGAGCATGAGGCTGAAACCAGAAAGTATTTCTCCACGTGATCATGGAAGATTGCAGGAGCCACTTGGTACTATCAAACCAGCCCAACTTGGCACTTGTGCCACCTTGGGTCTGGGAGCCATGTTGCATATCGTGCATTTTAAGGAGCCAGCTGGCCACACCCAGCCATATGCCCCCAAACACAAACCAAGGCCCTTTTCTCTGGCAAACAAAACTCAGCTGCCCTGCTTCTGGATGGCAGATTGCAGGAACCACTTGGTACTATCAAACCAGCCCAACTTGGCACTGGTGCCACCATGGGTCTGGTCACCATCCTGCCTATTGTAGCTTTTCAGGAGCCAGCCGGTCACTCTCAGCCATAGGCCCCCAAACACAAACCTCGGCCCGTTTCCCTGGCAAACAAAAGTAAGCTGCCCCGCTTCTGGATGGCAGATTGCAGGAGCTACTTAGTACTATCAAATCAGCCCGACTTGGCACAGGTGCCACCTTGGATCTGGGAACCATCCTGTGTATCGTGGATTTTCAGGGGCCAGCCGGCCACTCTCAGCCATATGCCCCCAAAAACAAACCACGGACCTTTTCTCTGGCAAACAAAAATCAGCTGCCCCACTTCTGGATGGCAGATTGCAGGAGCCACTTGGGACTATCACACCAGCACAACATGGCACTGCTGCCACCTTGGATCTGGGAACAATCCTGCGTATCGTACATATTCAGGAACCAGCCGAACACTCCCAGCCACAGGCCCCCAAACACAAACAACGGCCCTTTTCTCTGGCAAACAAAACTCAACTGCCCCTCTTCTGGATGGCAAATTGCAGGACGCACTTGGTACTACAAAAAGAGCCCGACTTGGCAGTGGTGCCACCTTGGCTCTGGGAACCATCCTGCGTATCGAGCATTTTAAGGAGCCAGCCGGCAATTCCCAGCCGTATGCCCCAAAAAGAAACCATGGACCTTTTCTCTGGCAAAAAAAACTCAGCTGTCCCGCTTCTGGATGGCAGATTGCAGGAGTTACTTTGAACCATACAACCAGCCTTACTTGGCACTGGTGCCACCTTGGATCTGGGAACCATCCTGCCTATCGTTGATTTTCAGGGGCCAGCCGGCCACTCTCAGCCATAGGCCCCCAAACACAAACCACAGCCCTTTTCTCTAGCAAACAAAATTCAACTGCCCCGCTTCTGGATGGCAAATTGCAGGAGCCACTGGGTACTACAAAAACAGCCCGACTTGGCACTGGTGCCACCTTGGGTCTGGGAACCATCCTGCGTATTGTGGATTGTCAGGAGACAGCCGACCACTCTCGGCCACAGAGCCCAATCAAAAACAAAGGTCCGTTTCCCTGGCAAAAAAAACTCAGCTGCCCCGCTTCTGGATGGGAGATTGCAGGAGGCACTTGACACTGTCAAACGAGCCCCACTTGGCACTGGTGCCACCTTGGGTCTGGGAACCATGCTGCGTATCGTGGATTTTCAGGAGCCAGCCGGCCACTGCCAGCCACAGGCCCCCAAACACAAACCACAGCCTTTTTCTCTGGCAAACAAAACTCAGCTGCCCCGCTTCTGGATGGCAGATTGCAGGAGCCACTTGGTACTATCAAACCAGCCCGACTTGGCACTGGTGCCACCTTGGGTCTGGGAACCATCCTGCCTATCGTGGATTTTAAGGAGCCAGCCGGCTACTCCCAGCCACAGGCCCCCAACAAAAACCACGGCCCTTTTTTCTCGCAAACAAAACTTAGCTGCCTCACTTCTGGATGGCAGATTGCAGGAGCCACTTGGTGTAATCAAACCAGCCCGACTTGGCACTGGTGCCACCTTGGGTCTGGGAACCATCCTGCGTATCGTGGATTCTAAGGAGCCAGCCGGCCACTCCTAGCCACAGGCCCCCAAACAAAATCAACGGCGCTGTTCCCTGGAAAACAAAACACGCCTGCCAACTTTTTGATGGAGTTTGCAGGAGCCACTTGGTACTATCAAACCAGCCCGACTTGGCACTGGTGCCACCTTGGGTCTGGGAACCATCCTGCGTATCGTGGATTCTAAGGAGCCAGCCGGCCACTCCTAGCCACAGGCCCCCAAACAAAAACCTAGGCCTATTTCTCTGGCAAACAAAAGTAAGCTGCCCTGCTTCTGGATGGCAGATTGCAGGAGACACTTGGTACTATCAAACCAGCCCAACTTGGCACTGGTGCCACCTTGGATCTGGGAACCATGCTCTGTATCGTGGATATTCAGGGGCCAGCCGGCCACTCTCAGCCATATGTCCCCAAACAGAAACCTCGGCCCGTTTCTCTGGCAAACAAAACTCAACTGCCCCTCTTCTGGATGGCAAATTGCAGGATGAACTTGATACTAAAACCGCAGGCCGACTTGGTAGTGGTGACACCTTGGGCCTGGGAACCATCATGCGTATCGAGCATTTTAAGGAGCCAGCCGGCCACTCCCAGCAATATGCCCCCAAAAACAATCCACGGAATTTTCCTCTGGCAAACAAAAATCAGCTGCCTCGCTTCTGGATGGCAGATTGCAGGAGCCACTTTGCACCATCAAACCAGCCCGACTTGGCACTGGTGCCACATTGCATCTGGGAACCATGCTGCCTAGCGTGGATTTTCAGGAGCCAGCCGGCCACTCTCAGCTATATGCCCCCAAACAAAACCCACGGCCCGTTTCCCTGGCAAACAAAATTAAGCTGCCCCGCTTCTGGATGGCAGATTGCAGGACGCACTTGGTAGTATCAAACCAGCAAAACTTGGCACTGGTGCCACCTTGGGTCTGGGAACCATCCTGCGTATCGTGGGTTCAAAGGAGCCAGCCGGTCACTCCCAGCCACAGGCCCCCAAATACAAACAATGTCGCTTTTCCCTGGAAAACAAAACTCGCCTGCCAACTTTTTGATGGCAGATTGCAGGACCCACTTGGTACTATCAAACCAGCCCAACTTGGCACTGGTGCCACCATGGGTCTGGTAACCATCCTGCCTATCGTAGCTTTCCAGGAGCCAGCCGGTCACTCCCAGCCATAGGTCCCCAGTCACAAACCTCGGCCCGTTTCCCTGGCAAACAAAAGTAAGCTACCCCGCTTCTGGATGGCAGATTGCAGGAGCCACTTGGTACTATCAAACCAGCCCAACTTGGCACTGGTGCCACCTTGGGTCTGGGAACCATGCTGCGTAACACAGATTCTAAGGCGCCAGTCGGCCACTACGAGCCACAAGCCCCCAAACACAAACAACGGCGCTATTCTCTGGCAAACAAAACTCAACTGCCCCTCTTCTGGATGGCAAATTGCAGGACGCACTTGGTACTATAAAAACAGCCCGACTTGGCACTGGTGCCCCCTTGGGTCTGGGAACCATCCTGCGTATCGATCTTTTTAATGAGACAGCCGGCCACTCCCAGCCATATGCCCCCAAACACAACCCACGGCCCTTTTCTCTGGCAAACAAAACTCAACTGCACCGCTTCTGGATGGCAGATTGCAGGAGCCACTTGGTACTATCAAACCAGCCCGACTTGGCACTGGTGCCACCTTGGGTCTGGGAACCATCCTGCGTATTGTAGGTTGTCAGGAGCCAGCCGAACACTCTCGGCCACAGACCCCAATTAAAAACAACGGCCCGTTTCACAGGCAAACAAAACTCAGCTGCCCCGCTTCTGGATGGGAGATTGCAGGAGCCACTGGGTACTATAAAACCAGCCCTACTTGGCACTGATGCCACCTTGGGTCTGGGAACCATGCTGCGTATCATGGATTTTCAGGAGCCAGCCGGCCACTGCCAGCCACAGGCCCCGAAACACAAACAACAGCCTTTTTGTCTGGCAAACAAAATTCAGCTGCCCCGCTTCTGGATGGCAGATTGCAGGAACCACTTGGTACTAACAAACCAGCCCGACTTGGCACTGGTGCCACCTTGGGTCTGGGAACCATCCTGCGTATCGTGGATTCTAAGGAGCCAGCTGGCCACTCCCAGCCACAGGCCCCAAAACACACACAACGGCGCTTTTCCCTGGAAAACAAAACTCGCCTGCCAACATTTTGATGGCAGATTGCAGGAGCCACTTGGTACTATCAAACCAGCCCAACTTGGCACTGGTGCCACCATGGGTCTGGTCACCATCCTGCCTATCGTAGCTTTTCAGGAGCCAGCCGGTCACTCCCAGCCATAGGCCCCCAGACACAAACCTCGGCCTGTTTCCCTGGCACACAAAAGTAAGCTACCGCACTTCTGGATGGCAGATTGCAGGAGCCACTTTGCACCATCAAACCAGCCCGACTTGGCACTGGTGCCACCTCTGGTCTGGGAACCATGCTGCGTATCGTGGATTCTAAGGAGCCAGCCGGTCACTCCCAGCCATAGGCCCCCAGAAAAAAACCTCGGTCCGTTTCCCTGGCAAACAAAAGTAAGCTTCCCCGCTTCTGGATGGCAGATTGCAGGAGCCACTTGGTGCTATCAAACCAGCCCGACTTGGCACTAGTGCCACCTTGGGTCTGGGAACCATCCTGCGTATCGTGTGTTCTAAGGAGCCAGCCGGCCACTCCCACCCACAGTCCCCCAAACACAAACAACGGCGCTTTTCCCTGGAAAACAAAACTCGCCTGCCAACTTTTTGATGGCAGATTGCAGGAGCCACTTGGTACTATCAAACCAGCCCAACTTGGCACTGGTGCCACCATGGGTCTGGTCACCATCCTGCCTATCGTAGCTTTTCAGGAGCCAGCCGGTCACTCCCAGCCATAGACCCCAGACACAAACCTCGGCCCGTTTCCCTGGCACACAAAGGTAAGCTACCCCGCTTCAGGATGGCAGATTGCAGGAACCACTTGGCACCATCAAACCAGCCCGACGTGGCACTGGTGCCACCTTGGGTCTGGGAACCATCCTGCGTATCGTGTGTTCTAAGGAGCCAGTCGGCCACTCCCACCCACAGTCCCCCAAACACAAACAACGGCGCTTTTCCCTGGAAAACAAAACTCGCCTGCTAACTTTTTGATGGCAGATTGCAGGAGCCACTTGGTACTATCAAACCAGCCCAACTTGGCACTGGTGCCACCATGGGTCTGGTCACCATCCTGCCTATCGTAGCTTTTCAGGAGCCAGGCGGTCACTCCCAGCCATAGGCCCCCAGACACAAACCTCGGCCCGTTTCCCTGGCAAACAAAAGTAAGCTGCCCCGCTTCTGCATGGCAGATTGCAGGTGCTATTTAGTACTATCAAACCAGCCCGACCTGGCACTGGTGCCACCTCAGGTCTGGGAACCATCCTGCCCATCGTGGATTTTCAGGGGCCAGACGGCCACTATCAGCCATATGCCCCCAAAAACAAACCACGGCCCTTTTCTCTGGTAAACAAAACTCAACTGCCCCTCTTCTGGATGGCAAATTTTAGGACGCACTTTGTACTACGAAAACCGCCCGACTTGGCACTGGTGCCACCTTGGGTCAGGGAACCATCCTGCCTATCGTAGCTTTTTAAGGAGCCAGCAGGCCACGCCCAGCCATATACCCCCAAAAACAAACCACGGACCATTTCTCTTGGAAACAAAAATCCGCTGCCCCGCGTCAGGATGGCAGATTGCAGGAGCCACTTTGCACCATCAAACCACCCCGACTTGGCACTGGTGCCATCTTGGATCTGGGAACCATCCTGCCTATCGTAGCTTTTCAGGAGCCAGCCGGTTACTCCCAACCATAGGCCCCCAGACAGAAAGCTCTGCCCGTTTCCCTGGCAAACAAAAGTAAGCTACCCCGCTTCTGGATGGCAGATTGCAGGAGCCACTTGGTACTATCAAACCAGCCCAACTTGACACTGGTGCCACTTTGGGTCTGGGAACCATGCTGCGTAACGTAGATTCTAAGGCGCCAGGCGGCCACTCCCAGCCACAGGCCCCCAAATACAAACAACGGCGCTTTTCCCTGGAAAACAAAACTCGCCTGCAAGCTTTTTGATGGCAGATTGCAGGAGCCACTTGGTACTATCAAACCAGCCCAACTTGGCACTGGTGCCACCATGGGTCTGGTCACCATCCTGCCTATCGTAGCTTTTCAGGAGCCAGCCGGTCACTCCCAGCCATAGGCCCCCAGACACAAACCTCGGCCCGTTTCCCTGGCAAACAAAACTAAGTTATCCCGCATGTGGATGGCAGATTGCAGGAGCCACTTTGCACCATCAAACCAGCAAAACTTGGCACTGGTGCCACCTCTGGTCTGGGAACCATCCTCCGTATCGTGGATTCTAAGGAGCCAGCCGGCCACTCCCAGCCACAGGCCCCCAAACAAAAACAACGGCGCTTTTCCCTGGATAACAAACTCGCCTGCCAACTTTTTGATGGCAGATTGCAGGAGCCACTTGGTACTATCAAATCAGCCCAACTTGGCACTGGTGCCACCTTGGGTCTGGTCACCATCCTGCCTATCATAGCTTTTCAGGAGCCAGCCGGTCACTCCCAGCCATAGGCCCCCAGACACAAAGCTCGGCCCGTTTCCCTGGCAAACAAAATTAAGCTACCCCGCTTCTGGATGGCAGATTGCAGGAGTCACTTTGCACCATCAAACTAGCCCGACTTGGCACTGGTGCAACGTCTGGTCTGGGAACCATCCTGCGTATCGTGGATTCTAAGGAGCCAGCCGGCCACTCCCAGCCACAGGCCCCCAAACAAAAACAACGGCGCTTTTCCCTGGAAAACAAAACTCGCCTGCCAACTTTTTGATGGCAGATTACAGGAGCCACTTGGTACTATCAAACCAGCCCAACTTGGCACTGGTGCCACCATGGGTCTTGTCACCATCCTGCCTATCGTAGATTTTCAGGAGCCTGCCGGTCACTCCCAGCCATAGGCCCCCAGACACAAACCTCGGCCCGTTTCCCTAGCAAACAAAAGTAAGCTGCCCCGCTTCTGGATGGCAGATTGCAGGACGCACTTGGTAGTATCAAACCAGACCGACTTGTCACTGGTGCCACCTCTGGTCTGGGAACCATCCTGCGTATCGTGGATTCTAAGCAGCCAGCCGGCCACTCCCTGCCACAGGCCCCCAAACACAAACAACGGCGCTTTTCCCTGGAAAACAAAACTCACCTGCCAAATTTTTGATGGCAGATTGCAGGAGCCACTTGGTACTATCAAACGAGCCCAACTTGGCACTGGTGCCACCATGGGTCTGGTCACCATCCTGCCTATCGTAGCTTTTCAGGAGCCAGCCGGTCACCCCCAGCCATATACCCCGAGACAAAAAGCTCGGCCCGTTTCCCTGGCAAAAAAAAGTAAGCTACCCCGCTTCTGGATGGCAGATTGCAGGACGCACTTGGGAGTATCAAACCAGCCCAACTTGGCACTGGTGCCACCTCAGGTCTGGGAACCATCCTGCGTATCGTGGATTCTAAGGAGCCAGCCGGCCACTCACAGCCATAGGCCCCCAAACAAAAACAACGGCACTTTTCCCTGGAAAACAAAACTTGCCTGCCAACTTTTTGATGGCAGATTGCAGGAGCCACTTGGTACTATCAAACCAGCCCAACTTGGCACTGATGCCACCTCAGGTCTGGGAACCATGCTGCGTATCATGGATTTTCAGAAGCCAGCCGGGCACTGCCAGCCACAGGCCCCGAAACACAAACAACAGCCTTTTTCTCTGGCAAACAAAATTCAGCTGCCCCGCTTCTGGATGGCAGATTGCAGGAACCACTTGGTACTAACAAACCAGCCCGACTTGGCACTGGTGCCACCTCAGGTCTGGGAACCATCCGGCGTATCGTGGATTCCAATTAGCAAGCTGGCCACTCCCAGCCACAGGCCCCAAAACACACACAACGGTGCTTTTCCCTGGAAAACAAAACTCGCCTGCCAAACTTTTGATGGCAGATTGCAGGAGCCACTTGGTATTATCAAACCAGCCCAACTTGGCACTGGTGCCACCATGGGTCTGGTCACCATCCTGCCTATCGTAGCTTTTCAGGAGCCAGCCAGCCACCCCCAGCCAGAGGCCCCCAGACAAATATTTCGGCCCGTTTCCCTGGCAAACAAAAGTAAGCTGCCCCGCTTCTGGATGGCAGATTGCAGGAGCCACTTTGCACCATCAAACCAGCCCAACTTGGCACTGGTGCCAACTCAGGTCTGGGAACCATCCTGCGTAACGTGGATTCTAAGCAGCCACCCGGCCTCTCTGAGCCACAGGCCCCCAAACACAAACAACGGCGCTTTTCCCTGGAAAACAAAACTCGCCTGCCAACTTTTTGATGGCAGATTGCAGGAGCCACTTGGTACTATCAAACCAGCCCAACTTGGCACTGGTGCCACCTCTGGTCTGGGAACCATCCTGCCTATCGTAGCTTTTCAGGAGCCAGCCGGTCACTCCCAGCCATAGACCCCCAGACACAAACCTCGGCCCGTTTCCCTGGAAAACAAAAGTAAGTTACCCCGATTCTGGATGGCAGATTGCAGGAGCCACTTGGTACTATCAAATCAGCCCAACTTGGCACTGGTGCCACCATGGGACTGGTAAACATCCTGCCTATCGTAGCTTTTCAGGAGCCAGCCGGTCACTCCCTGCCATAGGCCCCGAGACACAAACCTCGGCCCGTTTCCCTGGCAAACAAAAGTAAGCTGCCCCGCTTCTGGATGGCAGATTGCAGGAGCCACTTGGTACTATCAAACCAGCCCGACTTGGCACTGGTGCCACCTCTGGTCTGGGAACCATGCTGGGTAACGTAGATTCTACGAGGACAGGCGGCCACTCCCAGCCACAGGCCTCTAAATAAAAACAACGGCGCTTTTCCCTGGAAAACAAAACTCGCCTGCCAACTTCTTGATGGCAGATTGCAGGAGCCACTTGGTACTATCAAACCAGCCCAACTTGGCACTGGTGCCACCATGGGTCTGGTCACCATCCTGCCTATCGTAGCTTTTCAGGAGCCAGCCGCTCACTCCCAGCCATAGGCCCCCAGACAAATACCTCGGCACGTTTCCCTGGCAAACAAAAGTAGGCTGCCCCGCTTCTGGATGGCAAATTGCAGGACGCACTTGGTACTACGAAAACAGCCCGACTTGGCACTGATGCCACCTTGGGTCAGGGAACAATCCTGCGTATAGAGCTTTTTAAGGAGCCAGCCGGCCACGTCCAGTCATATACCCCCAAAAAAAAACCACGGAACTTTTATCCAGCAAACAAAAATCCGCTGCCCCGCGTCTGGATGGCAGATTGCAGGAGCTATTTAGTATTATCAAACCAGCCCGACTTGGCACTGGTGGCACCATGAGTCTGGTAACCATCCTGCCTATCGTAGCTTTTCAGTAGTCAGCCGGTCACTCCCAGCCATAGGCCCCCAGACAAATACCTCGGCCCGTTTCCCTGGGAAACAAAAGTAAGCTGTCCCGCTTCTGGATGGCAGATTGCAGGAGCCACTTGGTACTATCAAACCAGCCCAACTTGTTCCCAGACCCAAGGTGGCACCAGTGCCAAGTGGGGCTGGTTTGATGGTGCAACGTGGCTCCTGCAATCTGCCATCCAAAAGCGGGGCAGCTTACTTTTGTTTGCCAGGGAAACGGGCCGAGGTTTGTGTCTGGGGGTCTATGGCTGGGAGTGACCGGCTGGCTCCTGAAAAGCTACGATAGGCAGGATGGTTCCCAGACAAGAGGTGCCACCAGTGCCAAGTTGGGCTGGTTTGATAGTACCAAGTGGCTCCTGCAATCTGCCATCAAAAAGTTGGCAGGCGAGTTTTGTTTTCCAGGGAAAAGCGCCGTAGTTTTTGTTTGGGGGCCTGTGGCTCAGAGTGGCCGGGTGGCTTCTTAGAATCCACGATACGCAGGATGGTTCCTAGACCCAAGGTGGCACCAGTGCCAAGTCGGGCTGGTTTGACACAACCAAGTGGCTCCTGCAATCTGCCATCCAGAATCGGGGCAGCTTAATTTTGTTTGCCAGGGAAACGGTCCGAGGTTTGTGTCTGGGAGCCTATGGCTGGGAGTGACCGGCTGGCTCCTGAAATGCTACAATAGGCAGGATGGTTCCCAGACCCATAGTGGCAATAGTGCCAAGTTGGGATGATTTGATAGTACCAAGTGGCTCCTGCAATCTGCCATCAAAAAGTTGGCAGGCGAATTTTGTTTTCCAGGGAAAAGCGCCGTTGTTTGTGTTTGGGGGCCTGTGGCTGGGAGTGGCCGGCTGGCTCCTTAGAATCCACGATATGCAGGATTGTTCCCAGACCCAAGGTGGCACCAGTGCCAAGTCGGGCTGGTTTGATGGTGCAAAGTGGCTCCGGCAATCTGCCATCCAGACGCGGGGCAGCGGATTTTTGTTTCCAAGAGAAATGGTCCGTGGTTTGTTTTTGGGGGTTTATGGCTGGGCGTGGCCGGCTGGCTCCTTAAAAAGCTCGATATGCAGGATGGTTCCCTGACACAAGGTGGCACCAGTGCCACGTCGGGCGGTTTTCGTAGTACAAAGTGCGTCCTAAAATTTGCCATCCAGAAGAGGGGCAGTTGAGTTTTGTTTGCCAGAGAAAAGGGCCGTGGTTTGTTTTTGGGGGCATATGGCTGAGAGTGGCCGGCTGGCTCCTGAAAAGCTACGATAGGCAGGATGTTTACCAGACCCATGGTGGCACCAGTGCCAAGTTGGGCTGATTTGATAGTACCAAGTGGCTCCTGCAATCTGCCATCCAGAATCGGAGTAGCTTACTTTTGTTTTCCAGGGAAACGGGCCGAGGTTTGTGTCTGGGGGTCTATGGTTGGGAGTGGCCGGCTGGCTCCTTAGAAACCACGATACGCAGCATGGTTCCCAGACAAGAGGTGCCACCAGTGCCAAGTTGGGCTGGTTTGATACTACCAAGTGGCTGCTGCAATCTGCCATCCAGAAGCGGGGCAGCTTACTTTTGTTTGCCAGGGAAACGGACCGTTGTTTGTGTTTGGGGGCCTATGGCTGGGAATGACCGGCTGGCTCCATAAAATCCACGATACGCAGGATGGTTCCCAGACCAGAGGTGGCACCAGTGCCAAGTCGGGCTGGTTTGATAGTACCAAGTGGCTCCTGCAATCTGCCATCCAGAAGCGGGGCAGCTTACTTTTGTTTGCCAGGGAAACGGGCCGAGGTTTGTGTCTCGGGGCCTATGGCAGGGAGTGACAGGCTGGCTCCTGAAAAGCTACGATAGGCAGGATGGTGACCAGACCCATGGTGGCACCAGTGCCAAGTTGGGCTGGTTTGATAGTAACAAGTGGTTCCTGCAATCTGCCATCAAAATGTTGGCAGGCGAGTTTTGTTTTCCAGGGAAAAGCGCCGTTGTTTTTGTTTGGGGGCCTGTGGCTGGGAGTGGCCGGCTGGATGCTTAGAATCCACGATACGCAGGATGGTTCCCAGACCAGAGGTGGCACCAGTGCCAAGTCGGGCTGGTTTGATACTACCTAGTGGATCCTGCAATCTGCCATCCAGAAGCGGGACAGCTTACTTTTTTTTGTCAGGGAAACCGGCTGAGCTTTGTGTCACGGGGCCTATTGCTGGGAGTGACCGTCTAGATCCTGAAAAGGTACGATAGGCAGGATGGTGACCAGACCCATGGTGGCACCAGTGCCAAGTTGGGCTGGTTTGATAGTACCAAGTGGCTCCTGCAATCTGCCATCAAAAAGTTGGCAGGCGAGTTTGTTATCCAGGGAAAAGCGCCGTTGTTTGTGTTTGGGGGCCTGTGGCTGGGAGTGGCCGGCTGGCTCCTTAGAATCCACGATCGGGAGGATGGTTCCCAGACCTGAGGTGGCACCAGTGCCAAGTCGGGCTAGTTTGATGGTGCAAAGTGGCTCCTGCAATCTGCCATCCAGAAGCGGGGCAGCTTACTTTTGTTTGCCAGGGAAACGGGCCGAGCTTTGTGTCTGGGGGCCTATGGCTGGGAGTGACCGGCTGGCTCCTGAAAAGCTACGATAGGCAGGATGGTGACCAGACCCATGGCGGCACCAGTGCCAAGTTGGGCTGGTTTGATAGTACCAAGTGGCTCCTGCAATCTGCCATCAAAAAGTTGGCAGGCGAGTTTTGTTTTCCAGGGAAAAGCGCCGTTGTTTTTGTTTGGGGGCCTGTGGCTGGGAGTGGCCGGCTGGCTCCTTAGAATCCACGATACGCAGGATGGTTCCCAGACCAGAGGTGGCACCAGTGCCAAGTCGGGCTGGTTTGATAGTACCAAGTGCGTACTGCAATCTGCCATCCAGAAGCGGGGCAGCTTACTTTTGTTTGCCAGGGAAACGGGCCGAGGTTTGTGTCTGGGGGCCTATGGCTGGGAGTGACCGGCTGGCTCCTGAAAAGCTACGATAGGCAGGATGGTGACCAGACCCATGGTGGCACCAGTGCCAAGTTGGGCTGGTTTGATAGTACCAAGTGGCTCCGGCAATCTGCCATCAAAATGTTGGCAGGCGAGTTTTGTTTTCCAGCGAATAGCGCCCTTGTTTGTGTTTGGGGGCCTATGGCAGGGAGTGACCGGCTGGCTAATTAGAATCCACGATACGCAGCATGGTTCCCAGACCTGAGGTGGCACCAGTGCCAAGTCGGGCTAGTTTGATGGTGCAAAGTGGCTCCTGCAATCTGCCATCCAGAAGCGGGGCAGCTTACTTTTGTTTGCCAGGGAAACGGGCCGAGGTTTGTGTCTGGGGGCCTATGGCTGGGAGTGACCGGCTGGCTCCTGAAAAGCTACGATAGGCAGGATGGTGACCAGACCCATGGTGGCACCAGTGCCAAGTTGGGCTGGTTTGATAGTACCAAGTGGCTCCTGCAATCTGCCATCAAAAAGTTGGCAGGCGAGTTTTGTTTTCCAGGGAAAAGCGCCGTTGTTTGTGTTTGGGGGCCTGTGGCTGCGAGTGGCCGGCTGGCTGCTTAGAATCCACGATACGCAGGATGGTTCCCAGACCAGAGGTGGCACCAGTGCCAAGTCGGGCTGGTTTGATACTACCTAGTGGATCCTGCAATCTGCCATCCAGAAGCGGGACAGCTTACTTTTGTTTGCCAGGGAAACGGGCAGAGCTTTGTGTCTGGGGGCCTATGACTGGGAGTGACCGTCTAGGTCCTGAAAAGCTACGATAGGCAGGATGGTGACCAGACCCATGGTGGCACCAGTGCCAAGTTGGGCTGGTTTGATAGTACCAAGTGGCTCCTGCAATCTGCCATCAAAAAGTTGGCAGGCGAGTTTTGTTTTCCAGGGAAAAGCGCCGTTGTTTTTGTTTGGGGGCCTGTGGCTGGGAGTGGCCGGCTGGCTCCTTAGAATCCACGATACGCAGGATGGTTCCCAGACCAGAGGTGGCACCAGTGCCAAGTCGGGCTGGTTTGATAGTACCAAGTGCGTACTGCAATCTGCCATCCAGAAGCGGGGCAGCTTACTTTTGTTTGCCAGGGAAACGGACCGTTGTTTGTGTTTGGGGGCCTATGGCTGGGAATGACCGGCTGGCTCCATAAAATCCACGATACGCAGGATGGTTCCCAGACCAGAGGTGGCACCAGTGCCAAGTCGGGCTGGTTTGATAGTACCAAGTGGCTCCTGCAATCTGCCATCCAGAAGCGGGGCAGCTTACTTTTGTTTGCCAGGGAAACGGGCCGAGGTTTGTGTCTCGGGGCCTATGGCAGGGAGTGACAGGCTGGCTCCTGAAAAGCTACGATAGGCAGGATGGTGACCAGACCCATGGTGGCACCAGTGCCAAGTTGGGCTGGTTTGATAGTAACAAGTGGTTCCTGCAATCTGCCATCAAAATGTTGGCAGGCGAGTTTTGTTTTCCAGGGAAAAGCGCCGTTGTTTTTGTTTGGGGGCCTGTGGCTGGGAGTGGCCGGCTGGATGCTTAGAATCCACGATACGCAGGATGGTTCCCAGACCAGAGGTGGCACCAGTGCCAAGTCGGGCTGGTTTGATACTACCTAGTGGATCCTGCAATCTGCCATCCAGAAGCGGGACAGCTTACTTTTTTTTGTCAGGGAAACCGGCTGAGCTTTGTGTCACGGGGCCTATTGCTGGGAGTGACCGTCTAGATCCTGAAAAGGTACGATAGGCAGGATGGTGACCAGACCCATGGTGGCACCAGTGCCAAGTTGGGCTGGTTTGATAGTACCAAGTGGCTCCTGCAATCTGCCATCAAAAAGTTGGCAGGCGAGTTTGTTATCCAGGGAAAAGCGCCGTTGTTTGTGTTTGGGGGCCTGTGGCTGGGAGTGGCCGGCTGGCTCCTTAGAATCCACGATCGGGAGGATGGTTCCCAGACCTGAGGTGGCACCAGTGCCAAGTCGGGCTAGTTTGATGGTGCAAAGTGGCTCCTGCAATCTGCCATCCAGAAGCGGGGCAGCTTACTTTTGTTTGCCAGGGAAACGGGCCGAGCTTTGTGTCTGGGGGCCTATGGCTGGGAGTGACCGGCTGGCTCCTGAAAAGCTACGATAGGCAGGATGGTGACCAGACCCATGGCGGCACCAGTGCCAAGTTGGGCTGGTTTGATAGTACCAAGTGGCTCCTGCAATCTGCCATCAAAAAGTTGGCAGGCGAGTTTTGTTTTCCAGGGAAAAGCGCCGTTGTTTTTGTTTGGGGGCCTGTGGCTGGGAGTGGCCGGCTGGCTCCTTAGAATCCACGATACGCAGGATGGTTCCCAGACCAGAGGTGGCACCAGTGCCAAGTCGGGCTGGTTTGATAGTACCAAGTGCGTACTGCAATCTGCCATCCAGAAGCGGGGCAGCTTACTTTTGTTTGCCAGGGAAACGGGCCGAGGTTTGTGTCTGGGGGCCTATGGCTGGGAGTGACCGGCTGGCTCCTGAAAAGCTACGATAGGCAGGATGGTGACCAGACCCATGGTGGCACCAGTGCCAAGTTGGGCTGGTTTGATAGTACCAAGTGGCTCCGGCAATCTGCCATCAAAATGTTGGCAGGCGAGTTTTGTTTTCCAGCGAATAGCGCCCTTGTTTGTGTTTGGGGGCCTATGGCAGGGAGTGACCGGCTGGCTAATTAGAATCCACGATACGCAGCATGGTTCCCAGACCTGAGGTGGCACCAGTGCCAAGTCGGGCTAGTTTGATGGTGCAAAGTGGCTCCTGCAATCTGCCATCCAGAAGCGGGGCAGCTTACTTTTGTTTGCCAGGGAAACGGGCCGAGGTTTGTGTCTGGGGGCCTATGGCTGGGAGTGACCGGCTGGCTCCTGAAAAGCTACGATAGGCAGGACGGTGACCAGACCCATGGTGGCACCAGTGCCAAGTTGGGCTGGTTTGATAGTACCAAGTGGCTCCTGCAATCTGCCATCAAAAAGTTGGCAGGCGAGTTTTGTTTTCCAGGGAAAAGCGCCGTTGTTTGTGTTTGGGGGCCTGTGGCTGGGAGTGGCCGGCTGGCTGCTTAGAATCCACGATACGCAGGATGGTTCCCAGACCAGAGGTGGCACCAGTGCCAAGTCGGGCTGGTTTGATACTACCTAGTGGATCCTGCAATCTGCCATCCAGAAGCGGGACAGCTTACTTTTGTTTGCCAGGGAAACGGGCAGAGCTTTGTGTCTGGGGGCCTATGACTGGGAGTGACCGTCTAGGTCCTGAAAAGCTACGATAGGCAGGATGGTGACCAGACCCATGGTGGCACCAGTGCCAAGTTGGGCTGGTTTGATAGTACCAAGTGGCTCCTGCAATCTGCCATCAAAAAGTTGGCAGGCGAGTTTTGTTTTCCAGGGAAAAGCGCCGTTGTTTTTGTTTGGGGGCCTGTGGCTGGGAGTGGCCGGCTGGCTCCTTAGAATCCACGATACGCAGGATGGTTCCCAGACCAGAGGTGGCACCAGTGCCAAGTCGGGCTGGTTTGATAGTACCAAGTGCGTACTGCAATCTGCCATCCAGAAGCGGGGCAGCTTACTTTTGTTTGCCAGGGAAACGGGCCGAGGTTTGTGTCTGGGGGCCTATGGCTGGGAGTGACCGGCTGGCTCCTGAAAAGCTACGATAGGCAGGATGGTGACCAGACCCATGGTGGCACCAGTGCCAAGTTGGGCTGGTTTGATAGTACCAAGTGGCTCCGGCAATCTGCCATCAAAAAGTTGGCAGGCGAGTTTTGTTTTCCAGCGAATAGCGCCCTTGTTTGTGTTTGGGGGCCTATGGCAGGGAGTGACCGGCTGGCTAATTAGAATCCACGATACGCAGCATGGTTCCCAGACCTGAGGTGGCACCAGTGCCAAGTCGGGCTAGTTTGATGGTGCAAAGTGGCTCCTGCAATCTGCCATCCAGAAGCGGGGCAGCTTACTTTTGTTTGCCAGGGAAAAGCGCCGAGGTTTGTGTCTGGGGGCCTATGGCTGGGAGTGACCGGCTGGCTCCTGAAAAGCTACGATAGGCAGGATGGTGACCAGACCCATGGTGGCACCAGTGCCAAGTTGGGCTGGTTTGATAGTACCAAGTGGCTCCTGCAATCTGCCATCAAAAAGTTGGCAGGCGAGTTTTGTTTTCCAGGGAAAAGTGCCGTTGTTTGTGTTTGGGGGCCTGTGGCTGGGAGTGGCCGGCTGGCTGCTTAGAATCCACGATACGCAGGATGGTTCCCAGACCAGAGGTGGCACCAGTGCCAAGTCGGGCCAGTTTGATACTACCAAGTGGATCCTGCAATCTGCCATCCAGAAGCGGGACAGCTTACTTTTGTTTGCCAGGGAAACGGGCAGAGCTTTGTGTCTGGGGGCCTATGGCTGGGAGTGACCGTCTAGGTCCTGAAAAGCTACGATAGGCAGGATGGTGACCAGACCCATGGTGGCACCAGTGCCAAGTTGGGCTGGTTTGATAGTACCAAGTGGCTCCTGCAATCTGCCATCAAAATGTTGGCAGGCGAGTTTTGTTTTCCAGGGAAAAGCGCCGTTGTTTGTGTTTGGGGGCCTGTGGCTGGGAGTGGCCAGCTTCTAATTGGAATCCACGATACGCCGGATGGTTCCCAGACCTGAGGTGGCACCAGTGACAAGTCGGGCCAGTTTGATGGTGCAAAGTGGCTCCTGCAATCTGCCATCCAGAAGCGGGGCAGCTTACTTTTGTTTTCCAGGGAAAAGGGCCGAGGTTCTCTCTGGGGGCCTATGGCTGGGAGTGACCGGCTGGCGCCTGAACAGCTACGATAGGCAGGATGGTTCCAAGACCCATGGTGGCACCAGTGCCATGTTGGGCTGATTTGATAGTACCAAGTGGCTCCTGCAATCTGCCATCAAAAAGTTGGCAGGCGAGTTTTGTTTTCCAGGGAAAAGCGCCGTTGTTTGTGTTTGGGGTCCTGTGGCTGGGAGTGGCCAGCTTGCTAATTGGAATCCACGATACGCAGGATGGTTCCCAGACTTGAGGTGGCACCAGTGCCAAGTCGGGCTGGTTTGATAGTACCAAGTGCGTCCTGCAATCTGCCATCCACAAGCGGCGCCGCTTAGTTTTGTTTGCCACGGAAACGGGCCGAGGTTTGTGTCTGGGGGCCTATGGCTGGGAGTGACCGGCTAGGTCCTGAAAATCTACGATAGGCAGGATGGTGACCAGACCCATGGTGGCACCAGTGCCAAGTTGGGCTGGTTTGATAGTACCAAGTTGCTCCGGCAATCTGCCATCAAAATTTGGCAGGCGAGTTTTGTTTTCCAGGGAAAAGCGCCGCTGTTTGTGTTTGAGGGCCTGTGGCTGGGAGTGTCCGGCTGGCTCCTTAGAATCCACGATACGCAGGATGGTTCCCAGACCTGAGGTGGCACCAGTGCCAAGTCGGGCTAGTTTGATGGTGCAAAGTGGCTCCTGCAATCTGCCATCCAGAAGCGGGGCAGCTTACTTTTTTTTGCCAGGGAAACGGGCCGAGGTTTGTGTCTGGGGTCTATGGCTGGGAGTGACCGGCTGGCTCCTGAAAAGCTACGATAGGCAGGATGGTGACCAGACCCATGGTGGCACCAGTGCCAAGTTGGGCTGGTTTGATAGTACCAAGTGGCTCCGGCAATCTGCCATCAAAAAGTTGGCAGGCGAGTTTTGTTTTCCAGGGAAAAGCGCCGATGTTTGTGTTTGGGGGCCTGTGGCTGGGAGTGGCCGGCTGGCTCCTTAGAATCCACGATACGCAGGATGGTTCCCAGACCTGAGGTAGCACCAGTGCCAAGTCGGGCTGGTTTGATAGTACCAAGTGCGTCCTGCAATCTGCCATCCAGAAGCGGGGCAGCTTACTTTTGTTTGCCAGGGAAACGGGCCGAGGTTTGTGTCTGGGGGCTATGGCTGGGAGTGACCGGCTGGCTCCTGAAAAGCTACGATAGGCAGGATGGTGACCAGACCCATGGTGGCACCAGTGCCAAGTTGGGCTGGTTTGATAGTACCAAGTGGCTCCTGCAATCTGCCATCAAAAGTTGGCAGGCGAGTTTTGTTTTCCAGGGAAAAGCGCCGTTGTTTGTGTCTGCGGGCCTGTGGCTGGAGTGGCCGGCTGGCTCCTTTAAACACACGATACGCCGGATGGTTCCCAGACCCAAGTTGGCACCAGTGCCAAGTTGGGCTGGTTTGATAGTACCAAGTGGTTCCTGCAATCTGCAATCAAAATGTTGGCAGGCGAGTTTTGTTTTCCAGGGAAAAGCGCCGATGTTTTTTTTTGGGGGCCTGTGGCTGGGAGTGGCCGGCTGGCTCCTTAGAATCCAAGATACGCAGCATGGTTCCCAGACCAGAGGTGGCACCAGTACCAAGTCGGGCTGGTTTGATAATAACAAGTGGATCCTGAAATCTGCCATCCAGAAGCGGGGCAGCTTACTTTTGTTTGCCAGGGAAACGGGCCGAGCTTTGTGTCTGGGGGCCTATGGCTGGGAGTGACCGGCTGGCTCCTGAAAAGCTACGATAGGCAGGATGGTGACCAGACCCATGGTGTCAGCAGTGCCAAGTTGGGCTGGTTTGATAGTACCAAGTGGCTCCTGCAATCTGCCATCAAAAAGTTGGCAGGCGAGTTTTGTTTTCCAGGGAAAAGCGCCGTTGTTTGTGTTTGGGGGCCTGTGGCTGGGAGTGGCCGTCTTGCTAATTGGAATCCACGATACGCAGGAGGGTTCCCAGACCTGAGGTGGCACCAGTGACAAGTCGGGCCAGTTTGATGGTGCAAAGTGGCTCCTGCAATCTGCCATCCAGAAGCGGGGCAGCTTACTTTTGTTTGCCAGGGAAACGGGCCGAGGTTTGTGTCTGGGTTCCTATGGCTGGGAGTGACCGGCTGGCACCTGAAAAGCTACGATAGGCAGGATGGTGACCAGATCCATGGTGGCACCAGTGCCAAGTTGGGCTGATTTGATAGTACCAAGTGGCTCCTGCAATCTGCCATCAAAATTTGGCAGGCAAGTTTTGTTTTCCAGGGAAAAGCGCCGTTGTTTGTATTTGGGGGCCTGTGGCTGGGAGTGGCCCGCTGGCTCCTTAGAATCCACGATACGCAGGATGGTTCCCAGACCCAAGGTGGCACCATTTCCAAGTTGGGCTGGTTTGATAGTACCAAGTGCGTACTGCAATCTGCCATCCAGAAGCGGGGCAGCTTACTTTTGTTTGCCAGGGAAACGGGCCGAGGTTTTTGTCTGGGGGCCTATGGCTGGGAGTGACCGGCTGGCTCCTGAAAAGCTACGATAGGCAGGATGGTGACCAGACCCATGGTGGCACCAGTGCCAAGTTGGGCTGATTTGATAGTACCAAGTGGCTCCTGCAATCTGCCATCAAAAAGTTGGCAGGCGAGTTTTGTTTTCCAGGGAAAAGCGCCGTTGTTTGTGTTTGGGGGCCTGTGGCTGGGAATGGCCAGCTGGCTCCTTAGAATCCACGATACGCAGGATGGTTCCCAGACCCAAGGTGGCACCAGTGCCAAGTTGGGCTGGTTTGATAGTACCAAGTGTCTCCTGCAATCTGCCATCCAGAAGCAGGGCAGCTTACTTTTGTTTGCCAGAGAAATAGGCCTAGGTTTTTGTTTGGGGGCCTGTGGCTAGGAGTGGCCGTCTGGCTCCTAAGAATCCACGATACGCAGGATGTTTCCCAGACCCAAAGTGGCACCAGTGCCAAGTCGGGCTGGTTTGATAGTACCAAGTGGCTCCTGCAAACTCCATCAAAAAGTTGGCAGGCGTGTTTTGTTTTCCAGGGAACAGCGCCGTTGATTTTGTTTGGGGGCCTGTGGCTGGGAGTGGCCGGCTGGCTCCTTAGAATCCACGATACGCAGGATGGTTCCCAGACCCAAGGTGGCACCAGTGCCAAGTCGGGCTGGTTTGATTACACCAAGTGGCTCCTGCAATCTGCCATCCAGAAGTGAGGCAGCTAAGTTTTGTTTGCGAGAAAAAAGGGCCGTGGTTTTTGTTGGGGGCCTGTGGCTGGGAGTAGCCGGCTGGCTCCTTAAAATCCACGATAGGCAGGATGGTTCCCAGACCCAAGGTGGCACCAGTGCCAAGTCGGGCTGGTTTGATAGTACCAAGTGGCTCCTGCAATCTGCCATCCAGAAGCGGGGCAGCTGAGTTTTGTTTGCCAGAGAAAAAGGCTGTGGTTTGTGTTTGGGGGCCTGTGGCTGGCAGTGGCCGGCTGGCTCCTGAAAATCCACGATACGCAGCATGGTTCCCAGACCCAAGGTGGCACCAGTGCCAAGTGGGGCTCGTTTGACAGTGTCAAGTGCCTCCTGCAATCTCCCATCCAGAAGCGGGGCAGATGAGTTTTTTTTGCCAGGGAAACGGACCTTTGTTTTTGATTGAGCTCTGTGGCCGAGAGTGGTCGGCTGTCTCCTGACAATCCACAATACGCAGGATGGTTCCCAGACCCAAGGTGGCACCAGTGCCAAGTCGGGCTGGTTTGATAGTACCAAGTGTCTCCTGCAATCTGCCATCCAGAAGCGGGGCAGCTGAGTTTTGTTTGCCAGAGAAAAGGGCCGTGGGTTGTGTTTGGGGGCCTATGGCTGAGAGTGGCCGGCTGGCCCCTGAAAATCAACGATAGGCAGGATGGTTCCCAGATCCAAGGTGGCACCAGTGCCAAGTAAGGCTGGTTGTATGGTTCAAAGTAACTCCTGCAATCTGCCATCCAGAAGCGGGACAGCTGAGTTTTTTTTGCCAGAGAAAAGGTCCATGGTTTCTTTTTGGGGCATACGGCTGGGAATTGCCAGCTGGCTCCTTAAAATGCTCGATACACAGGATGGTTCCCAGAGCCAAGGTGGCACCACTGCCAAGTCGGGCTCTTTTTGTAGTACCAAGTGCATCCTGCAATTTGCCATCCAGAAGAGGGGCAGTTGAGTTTTGTTTGCCAGAGAAAAGGGCCGTTGTTTGTGTTTGGGGGCCTGTGGCTGGGAGTGTTCGGCTGGTTCCTGAATATGTACGATACGCAGGATTGTTCCCAGATCCAAGGTGGCAGCAGTGCCATGTTGTGCTGGTGTGATAGTCCCAAGTGGCTCCTGCAATCTGCCATCCAGAAGTGGGGCAGCTGATTTTTGTTTGCCAGAGAAAAGGTCCGTGGTTTGTTTTTGGGGGCATATGGCTGAGAGTGGCCGGCTGGCCCCTGAAAATCCACGATACACAGGATGGTTCCCAGATCCAAGGTGGCACCTGTGCCAAGTCGGGCTGATTTGATAGTACTAAGTAGCTCCTGCAATCTGCCATCCAGAAGCGGGGCAGCTTACTTTTGTTTGCCAGGGAAACGGGCCGAGGTTTGTGTTTGGGGGCCTATGGCTGAGAGTGACCGGCTGGCTCCTGAAAAGCTACAATAGGCAGGATGGTGACCAGACCCATGGTGGCACCAGTGCCAAGTTGGGCTGGTTTGATAGTACCAAGTGGTTCCTGCAATCTGCCATCCAGAAGCAGGGCAGCTGAGTTTTGTTTGCCAGAGAAAAGGGCCTTGGTTTGTGTTTGGGGGCATATGGCTGGGTGTGGCCAGCTGGCTCCTTAAAATGCACGATATGCAACATGGCTCCCAGACCCAAGGTGGCACAAGTGCCAAGTTGGGCTGGTTTGATAGTACCAAGTGGCTCCTGCAATCTTCCATGATCACGTGGAGAAATACTTTCTGGTTTCAGCCTCATGCTCTTTCTTCTCTCCCTCAACTTCTCTATCACCTCTCATCTGGTTCACATGCGCTGTCTTCAAGGTCCACAGGCTACTTTTCACAGAATCTTCTGGCCTGATGAAGTAAGGATGATGAATAGAACAGAGCTGGGATCTATTTTCCAGTTTGGATAAAATGCATTCTGCACACAAATCCAAGGAGAACGGGCTGCCCCGATGCCCAGAAAATCTTTCACTCCTGCTAGTGTTCTACGTCAACCGCAACTTAGTCTGAAAGAAAAGCTTTTTCTCTGAGAGCATCTGAGAGGTTTGCATGAAGCACTGATATCTGACATATGCAATTTTGAATAGGAGAGGAAAAAGAAAATGGCAAGGAGTTTTTAATTTTAGTGGTTTCAATTTTAATTTCCGTGCACTTTTTCAAAACTTGTCAGCTCAAATGCCCATCAACATCTTTTAGTCATCTGTAAGTCAGTATTCATATAAAATGTGCTTCAAATCCAAAGAATTTCAAATTTGCACTCCAAGCTTCTATGCCTAGATTTATGATTTCCTACACATATTAGATGAAAGGAAGGCCTTTTTTACTGTGGGAGTGCTGGAACACTGGAACAGGTTGCCCAGAGAAGTTGTGGGTGTCCCATCCCTGAAAGTATTCAAGGTCACCCTGGACGGGGCTTGGAGCAGCAACAAAGGAGAAGCTTGATGGTAGAGAAACAAAGTTGGACTATAGAAGAAACTCGGATTGAAGTATAGGATCAAGTTTTCTCTCAGCTCTTGGGGTAAATTCAAAGTTGTACAAAATGACATTTATCTGTGCTATTCACTACTGTAACAGAAAGTTTCATGAAAACTGTACAGAAGATAGTAAATTTTAAAAGAGATAAGAATTACAGCATAAAATCCATGGGATAGGTTACAACATGAGACACTCTCTAAGAGAAAATCTCTGTGTTTCAGCACTTCATCGGGGTAAGATTTCATGAAGTGCCAAAGAAGGCGGCAAAATATCATTCGGGACATTATTTACTGGAATTCAGCCTGGCCATTAGTAGGAACTGCCTTTGAACATATCATGTAGATATACCACACACACTTTCCCTTCACTGAAAAATTACTGTTTACAACAAATAAGCAATTGACGATCAAAATTGATTGAAAGCATCTTAAACATGTCAAGTATTTCATTGTAGATGATCTGTGATCCAAATGCTTCTTCCACCTTCGAGAGGGACAGAAGAATTCTTCCATATCATGATGGTTTAAAATTGTATCAACCAATGTTTTCTGCTGAAAAGATATCATCTATTTTTTTCTATTTTTGGAAGAAAATATTCCTAGACATACAACAGGTGAGAACTAAGTAATTTTAAAGAAACAAATGAAATGAAAATATTCTGTAAATAGAATGAAATGAAAAGCTGTGTTTTAAATAGGAGCTAAATATTAAACAGAATTTTTGTACCAGGCATTTGAATTACTGCACCAGCTCTTTTGCCCATCAAGAGAGGCATTTAGCATTTCAGTCTTTTCCAAGGTGTTCATGATCTGCTATGCTGATCTCTGTGTGTGCCTAGGTGTGTGTGGAGGGGGGGGCATATGAAGGGGAGTGTGTATGTTTGCTTTACAATTGTTGTGGCAGATTCATGCCTCAGCTCCACATTTTGTTTTAAAAAGGTCACACCGAGTGGATATGAAGTTTACTATCAACAAGAGATCGATTCCCAAATCATCCATTTGACTCTCCCTTATAAATCATGTGCTTTGTTGCATATTTTATCAAATATACTTTCAAGCCAGATGGAGGAAGGAGGATGTGGGAATCCCTCCACCATCTTGCAACTTTTATGTAAGTAGGTTTTCAAGAAAATCATCATTTCTCTTTTAAATATGTCTGGAACAGGCATGATGGTAGTGTCAACCTGTTGGAGTTTTTGTTGCTGGAAGAAGTTGTACAAAAGGATTGGTTTTTACATTGACCAGTTACTGAATCAAGCGCAGGAATACATTGGAAATTTAGCTGGGGGTTCCTTTTCCCAGCAGACTACTTCTAGAACGAGCTTGTACACTGAAGCTGACTCTTTTGCTCTCTTTTTGTTTCTTTCCTATTTTCTTGGCTTCTTTGCCACTATCTAGACAATTTTGGAACTTTGTTCCCAACTAAAATGGTTTCAATAGTCTGATTGTGATCATACATTTTTACAAGGAATTTTTAAAATCTTTCCTCGAGTCCAGAAAGTCAAGGACTTAGATCTTTTTCTTCCCTTATCAATATTGCCATGAAATTGATAAATAAAGACCAACTCTTTATTTTTGTTTTTAACCCACGTAGATAATTCCCATCCATTAATCCATTTTGTGGACCAATAGCTGCCATTCTGATGGAAGCTGTCACTTCTTAACAATAGGCATTCTGTGACTATGTTGACAGCACTTTGGGTGAAGATCCTAACTGGTCTTAGATATACATAGGGAGAAATTTGCTCAGCCAGTGTCAGTCTTAAGCATGCGTATCAGAAGATCTTTCTAGAGCTGGGAATTTTCCCATGAAAGGGATTCAGTTAGGGAAGAGACACTTGTGCCAGAGTTTTACATTCTTCTTGAACACTGCTTAAGGAACTTAGATGCCATGTCCATTTGGATCTCTGTCTGCACAGAACTTTGTCATGCCAGTGCTTTGAAATGCATCTTGAAGAGAATTCACTAGCACAGAATGAAAGAGAGTGGAAGGGGTTGGTGGGGCTAACCAGGCCCAACCCCCCTGCCTAAACCAGGATACCTAGAGCCTCTTGCCCAGGATTCTATCTGGGTGTACTTTTAATGTCTTCAAAGATCCAGGCTCCACAATCTTTCTGGGCAGTCTGTGCCGTGGTTCAGTCACCCTGACAGTAAAGAAACATTTACTGATGTTCAAAGGCAATCTCCTGTATTTCAGTGTGTGCCCACTGCCTCTTGTCTTTTCCCTCAGCATCACTGAAAAGACACTGATTCCCTCCCCTTTGCACTATTGCTTCCATATGTATGTGTGATGCCATGTAGAGGTATGTCAAAAACCTCCCTGAAGCCCAGGCAGAAAATATTCCCTTCATCTACCAGTCAAGTTGATTCATCAGAGGAGTTTAAAGTGATGTTCAGCATGAAATTCCCCTGAAAAATCATGCTAACTACATTATTTGGTCATCTGTCATGTGCCTGGCAAGGATTTCCAGGAAGAGCTGCTTCATCAACTTCCTGGGGATAAAAAAGAGGCTGGCTGGTTTGTACTATGGCGAGTCCTCTTAATTGCCTTTTTTGAAGATGGGTGTCATTTGCTAACACCACTCTTTAGCCTCTCTTGTCGTCTACATCTTAGCAAAACGCTTTTCCACTATGTCTGGCTAGGAAAAACTGTGCCAGCACAGAAAACATCTCCCATCGTGTTCTAGAAGTTGCACGGATGTCTGCCAAGTGTATGGCAGGAAGAAAAGAAAAGTTGTCCAAAACAGCTTCCAATCGAATGTTCCTGTGATTGGAAAAGTCAGGAGAGTGCAAAGTACTGTTTTCTATCAGTTGGCAAGGTGCGCACACAATCCCAGTGTTGTACAGCTTGCTTCTTCACCTTCCCGAAGCTGCCGCTCTCGCCTGCTGCCGGAGCCCAAGAAGCGGCTTCTTCGCGCAAAGACGATTGTGCCGCTCACAGTGCTCTCCTTAGCGCGGCTTCTGCCGAAAGACGCCCGGCAGCGGCTCTTACCTCCGGAGAGCATCCTACCTTCGTCTTTAGCTCCTCTTCTCATCTACACCTCGGCAAAAAGCTTTTCCACTATGTCTGGCTAGGAAAAACTGTGCCAGCACAGAAAACATCTCCCATCGTGTTCTAGACGTTGCACGGATGTCTGCCAAGTGTTTGGCAGGAAGAAAAGAAAAGTTGTCCAAAACAGCTTCCAATCGAATGTTCCTGTGATTGGAAAAGTCAGGAGAGTGCAAAGGTACTGTTTTCTATCAGTTGGCAAGGTGCGCACACAATCCCAGTGTTGTACAGCTTGCTTCTTCACCTTCCCGAAGCTGCCGCTCTCGCCGGCTGCCGGAGCCCAAGAAGCGGCTTCTTCGCGCAAAGACGATTGTGCCGCTCACAGTGCTCTCCTTAGCGCGGCTTCTGCCGAAAGACGCCCGGCAGCGGCTCTTACCTCCGGAGAGCATCCTACCTTCGTCTTTAGCTCCTCTTCTCATCTACACCTCGGCAAAAAGCTTTTCCACTATGTCTGGCTAGGAAAAACTGTGCCAGCACAGAAAACATCTCCCATCGTGTTCTAGATGTAGCACGGATGTCTGCCAAGTGTTTGGCAGGAAGAAAAGAAAAGTTGTCCAAAACAGCTTCCAATCGAATGTTCCTGTGATTGGAAAAGTCAGGAGAGTGCAAAGGTACTGTTTTCTATCAGTTGGCAAGGTGCGCACACAATCCCAGTGTTGTACAGCTTGCTTCTTCACCTTCCCGAAGCTGCCGCTCTCGCCGGCTGCCGGAGCCCAAGAAGCGGCTTCTTCGCGCAAAGACGATTGTGCCGCTCACAGGGCTCTCCTTAGCGCGGCTTCTGCCGAAAGACGCCCGGCAGCGGCTCTTACCTCCGGAGAGCATCCTACCTTCGTCTTTAGCTCCTCTTCTCATCTACACCTCGGCAAAAAGCTTTTCCACTATGTCTGGCTAGGAAAAACTGTGCCAGCACAGAAAACATCTCCCATCGTGTTCTAGACGTTGCACGGATGTCTGCCAAGTGTTTGGCAGGAAGAAAAGAAAAGTTGTCCAAAACAGCTTCCAATCGAATGTTCCTGTGATTGGAAAAGTCAGGAGAGTGCAAAGGTACTGTTTTCTATCAGTTGGCAAGGTGCGCACACAATCCCAGTGTTGTACAGCTTGCTTCTTCACCTTCCCGAAGCTGCCGCTCTCGCCGGCTGCCGGAGCCCAAGAAGCGGCTTCTTCGCGCAAAGACGATTGTGCCTCTCACAGTGCTCTCCTTAGCGCGGCTTCTGCCGAAAGACGCCCGGCAGCGGCTCTTACCTCCGGAGAGCATCCTACCTTCGTCTTTAGCTCCTCTTCTCATCTACACCTCGGCAAAAAGCTTTTCCACTATGTCTGGCTAGGAAAAACTGTGCCAGTACAGAAAACATCTCCCATCGTGTTCTAGATGTAGCACGGATGTCTGCCAAGTGTTTGGCAGGAAGAAAAGAAAAGTTGTCCAAAACAGCTTCCAATCGAATGTTCCTGTGATTGGAAAAGTCAGGAGAGTGCAAAGGTACTGTTTTCTATCAGTTGGCAAGGTGCGCACACAATCCCAGTGTTGTACAGCTTGCTTCTTCACCTTCCCGAAGCTGCCGCTCTCGCCGGCTGCCGGAGCCCAAGAAGCGGCTTCTTCGCGCAAAGACGATTGTGCCGCTCACAGTGCTCTCCTTAGCGCGGCTTCTGCCGAAAGACGCCCGGCAGCGGCTCTTACCTCCGGAGAGCATCCTACCTTCGTCTTTAGCTCCTCTTCTCATCTACACCTCGGCAAAAAGCTTTTCCACTATGTCTGGCTAGGAAAAACTGTGCCAGCACAGAAAACATCTCCCATCGTGTTCTAGAAGTTGCACGGATGTCTGCCAAGTGTTTGGCAGGAAGAAAAGAAAAGTTGTCCAAAACAGCTTCCAATCGAATGTTCCTGTGATTGGAAAAGTCAGGAGAGTGCAAAGGTACTGTTTTCTATCAGTTGGCAAGGTGCGCACACAATCCCAGTGTTGTACAGCTTGCTTCTTCACCTTCCCGAAGCTGCCGCTCTCGCCGGGTGCCGGAGCCGAAGAAGCGGCTTCTTCGCGCAAAGACGATTGTGCCGCTCACAGGGCTCTCCTTAGCGCGGCTTCTGCCGAAAGACACCCGGCAGCGGCTCTTACCTCCGGAGAGCATCCTACCTTCGTCTTTCGCGTCTTTTGTAGTCTACATCTTAGCAAAACGCTTTTCCACTATGTCTGGCTAGGAAAAACTGTGCCAGCACAGAAAACATCTCCCATCGTGTTCTAGAAGTTGCACGGATGTCTGCCAAGTGTTTGGCAGGAAGAAAAGAAAAGTTGTCCAAAACAGCTTCCAATCGAATGTTCCTGTGATTGGAAAAGTCAGGAGAGTGCAAAGGTACTGTTTTCTATCAGTTGGCAAGGTGCGCACACAATCCCAGTGTTGTACAGCTTGCTTCTTCACCTTCCCGAAGCTGCCGCTCTCGCCGGCTGCCGGAGCCCAAGAAGCGGCTTCTTCGCGCAAAGACGATTGTGCCGCTCACAGGGCTCTCCTTAGCGCGGCTTCTGCCGAAAGACGCCCGGCAGCGGCTCTTACCTCCGGAGAGCATCCTACCTTCGTCTTTCGCGTCTTTTGTAGTCTACACCTTAGCAAAACGCTTTTCCACTATGTCTGGCTAGGAAAAACCGTGCCAGCACAGAAAACATCTCCCATCGTGTTCTAGAAGTTGCACGGATGTCTGCCAAGTGTTTGGCAGGAAGAAAAGAAAAGTTGTCCAAAACAGCTTCCAATCGAATGTTCCTGTGATTGGAAAAGTCAGGAGAGTGCAAAGGTACTGTTTTCTATCAGTTGGCAAGGTGCGCACACAATCCCAGTGTTGTACAGCTTGCTTCTTCACCTTTCCGAAGCTGCCGCTCTCGCCGGCTGCCGGAGCCCAAGAAGCGGCTTCTTCGCGCAAAGACGGTTGTGCCGCTCACAGGGCTCTCCTTAGCGCGGCTTCTGCCGAAAGACACCCGGCAGCGGCTCTTACCTCCGGAGAGCATCCTACCTTCGTCTTTCGCGTCTTTTGTAGTCTACATCTTAGCAAAACGCTTTTCCACTATGTCTGGCTAGGAAAAACTGTGCCAGCACAGAAAACATCTCCCATCGTGTTCTAGAAGTTGCACGGATGTCTGCCAAGTGTTTGGCAGGAAGAAAAGAAAAGTTGTCCAAAACGCTTCCAAACAAATGTTCCTGTGATTGGAAAAGTCAGGAGAGTGCAAAGGTACTGTTTTCTATCAGTTGGCAAGGTGCGCACACAATCCCAGTGTTGTACAGCTTGCTTCTTCACCTTCCCGAAGCTGCCGCTCTCGCCGGCTGCCGGAGCCCAAGAAGCGGCTTCTTCGCGCAAAGACGATTGTGCCGCTCACAGTGCTCTCCTTAGCGCGGCTTCTGCCGAAAGACGCCCGGCAGCGGCTCTTACCTCCTGAGAGTGGCAGCTTCGGGAAGGTGAAGAAGCAAGCTGTACAACACTGGGATTGTGTGCGCACCTTGCCAACTGATAGAAAACAGTACCTTTGCACTCCTGACTTTTCCAATCACATGAACATTCGATTGGAAGCTGTTTTGGACAACTTTTCTTTTCTTCCTGCCAAACACTTGGCAGACATCCGTGCAACTTCTAGAAAACGATGGGAGATGTTTTCTGTGCTGGCACAGTTTTTCCTAGCCAGACATAGTGGAAAAGCGTTTTGCTAAGATGTAGACTACAAAAGACGCGAAATACGAAGGTAGGATGCTCTCCGGAGGTAAGAGCCGCTGCCGGGCGTCTTTCGGCAGAAGCCGCGCTAAGGAGAGCCCTGTGAGCGGCACAATCGTCTTTGCGCGAAGAAGCCGCTTCTTGGGCTCCGGCAGCCGGCGAGAGCGGCAGCTTCGGGAAGGTGAAGAAGCAAGCTGTACAACACTGGGATTGTGTGCGCACCTTGCCAACTGATAGAAAACAGTACCTTTGCACTCTCCTGACTTTTCCAATCACAGGAACATTCGATTGGAAGCTGTTTTGGACAACTTTTCTTTTCTTCCTGCCAAACACTTGGCAGACATCCGTGCAACTTCTAGAACACGATGGGAGATGTTTTCTGTGCTGGCACAGTTTTTCCTAGCCAGACATAGTGGAAAAGCTTTTTGCCGAGGTGTAGATGAGAAGAGGAGCTAAAGACGAAGGTAGGATGCTCTCCGGAGGTAAGAGCCGCTGCCGGGCGTCTTTCGGCAGAAGCCGCGCTAAGGAGAGCCCTGTGAGCGGCACAATCGTCTTTGCGCGAAGAAGCCGCTTCTTCGGCTCCGGCACCCGGCGAGAGCGGCAGCTTCGGGAAGGTGAAGAAGCAAGCTGTACAACACTGGGATTGTGTGCGCACCTTGCCAACTGATAGAAAACAGTACCTTTGCACTCTCCTGACTTTTCCAATCACAGGAACATTCGATTGGAAGCTGTTTTGGACAACTTTTCTTTTCTTCCTGCCAAACACTTGGCAGACATCCGTGCAACTTCTAGAACACGATGGGAGATGTTTTCTGTGCTGGCACAGTTTTTCCTAGCCAGACATAGTGGAAAAGCGTTTTGCTAAGATGTAGACGACAAGAGAGGCTAAAGAGTGGATGTTAGCAAATGACACCCATCTTCAAAAAAGGCAATTAAGAGGACTCGCCATAGTACAAACCAGCCAGCCTCTTTTTTATCCCCAGGAAGTTGATGAAGCAGCTCTTCCTGGAAATCCTTGCCAGGCACATGACAGATGACCAAATAATGTAGTTAGCATGATTTTTCAGGGGAATTTCATGCTGAACATCACTTTAAACTCCTCTGATGAATCAACTTGACTGGTAGATGAAGGGAATATTATCTGCCTGGGCTTCAGGGAGGTTTTTGACATACCTCTACATGGCATCACACATACATATGGAAGCAATAGTGCAAAGGGGAGGGAATCAGTGTCTTTTCAGTGATGCTGAGGGAAAAGACAAGAGGCAGTGGGCACACACTGAAATACAGGAGATTGCCTTTGAACATCAGTAAATGTTTCTTTACTGTCAGGGTGACTGAACCACGGCACAGACTGCCCAGAAAGATTGTGGAGCCTGGATCTTTGAAGACATTAAAAGTACACCCAGATAGAATCCTGGGCAAGAGGCTCTAGGTATCCTGGTTTAGGCAGGGGGGTTGGGCCTGGTTAGCCCCACCAACCCCTTCCACTCTCTTTCATTCTGTGCTAGTGAATTCTCTTCAAGATGCATTTCAAAGCACTGGCATGACAAAGTTCTGTGCAGACAGAGATCCAAATGGACATGGCATCTAAGTTCCTTAAGCAGTGTTCAAGAAGAATGTAAAACTCTGGCACAAGTGTCTCTTCCCTAACTGAATCCCTTTCATGGGAAAATTCCCAGCTCTAGAAAGATCTTCTGATACGCATGCTTAAGACTGACACTGGCTGAGCAAATTTCTCCCTATGTATATCTAAGACCAGTTAGGATCTTCACCCAAAGTGCTGTCAACATAGTCACAGAATGCCTATTGTTAAGAAGTGACAGCTTCCATCAGAATGGCAGCTATTGGTCCACAAAATGGATTAATGGATGGGAATTATCTACGTGGGTTAAAAACAAAAATAAAGAGTTGGTCTTTATTTATCAATTTCATGGCAATATTGATAAGGGAAGAAAAAGATCTAAGTCCTTGACTTTCTGGACTCGAGGAAAGATTTTAAAAATTCCTTGTAAAAATGTATGATCACAATCAGACTATTGAAACCATTTTAGTTGGGAACAAAGTTCCAAAATTGTCTAGATAGTGGCAAAGAAGCCAAGAAAATAGGAAAGAAACAAAAAGAGAGCAAAAGAGTCAGCTTCAGTGTACAAGCTCGTTCTAGAAGTAGTCTGCTGGGAAAAGGAACCCCCAGCTAAATTTCCAATGTATTCCTGCGCTTGATTCAGTAACTGGTCAATGTAAAAACCAATCCTTTTGTACAACTTCTTCCAGCAACAAAAACTCCAACAGGTTGACACTACCATCATGCCTGTTCCAGACATATTTAAAAGAGAAATGATGATTTTCTTGAAAACCTACTTACATAAAAGTTGCAAGATGGTGGAGGGATTCCCACATCCTCCTTCCTCCATCTGGCTTGAAAGTATATTTGATAAAATATGCAACAAAGCACATGATTTATAAGGGAGAGTCAAATGGATGATTTGGGAATCGATCTCTTGTTGATAGTAAACTTCATATCCACTCGGTGTGACCTTTTTAAAACAAAATGTGGAGCTGAGGCATGAATCTGCCACAACAATTGTAAAGCAAACATACACACTCCCCTTCATATGCCCCCCCCTCCACACACACCTAGGCACACACAGAGATCAGCATAGCAGATCATGAACACCTTGGAAAAGACTGAAATGCTAAATGCCTCTCTTGATGGGCAAAAGAGCTGGTGCAGTAATTCAAATGCCTGGTACAAAAATTCTGTTTAATATTTAGCTCCTATTTAAAACACAGCTTTTCATTTCATTCTATTTACAGAATATTTTCATTTCATTTGTTTCTTTAAAATTACTTAGTTCTCACCTGTTGTATGTCTAGGAATATTTTCTTCCAAAAATAGAAAAAAATAGATGATATCTTTTCAGCAGAAAACATTGGTTGATACAATTTTAAACCATCATGATATGGAAGAATTCTTCTGTCCCTCTCGAAGGTGGAAGAAGCATTTGGATCACAGATCATCTACAATGAAATACTTGACATGTTTAAGATGCTTTCAATCAATTTTGATTGTCAATTGCTTATTTGTTGTAAACAGTAATTTTTCAGTGAAGGGAAAGTGTGTGTGGTATATCTACATGATATGTTCAAAGGTAGTTCCTACTAATGGCCAGGCTGAATTCCAGTAAATAATGTCCCGAATGATATTTTGCCGCCTTCTTTGGCACTTCATGAAATCTTACCCCGATGAAGTGCTGAAACACAGAGATTTTCTCTTAGAGAGTGTCTCATGTTGTAACCTATCCCATGGATTTTATGCTGTAATTCTTATCTCTTTTAAAATTTACTATCTTCTGTACAGTTTTCATGAAACTTTCTGTTACAGTAGTGAATAGCACAGATAAATGTCATTTTGTACAACTTTGAATTTACCCCAAGAGCTGAGAGAAAACTTGATCCTATACTTCAATCCGAGTTTCTTCTATAGTCCAACTTTGTTTCTCTACCATCAAGCTTCTCCTTTGTTGCTGCTCCAAGCCCCGTCCAGGGTGACCTTGAATACTTTCAGGGATGGGACACCCACAACTTCTCTGGGCAACCTGTTCCAGTGTTCCAGCACTCCCACAGTAAAAAAGGCCTTCCTTTCATCTAATATGTGTAGGAAATCATAAATCTAGGCATAGAAGCTTGGAGTGCAAATTTGAAATTCTTTGGATTTGAAGCACATTTTATATGAATACTGACTTACAGATGACTAAAAGATGTTGATGGGCATTTGAGCTGACAAGTTTTGAAAAAGTGCACGGAAATTAAAATTGAAACCACTAAAATTAAAAACTCCTTGCCATTTTCTTTTTCCTCTCCTATTCAAAATTGCATATGTCAGATATCAGTGCTTCATGCAAACCTCTCAGATGCTCTCAGAGAAAAAGCTTTTCTTTCAGACTAAGTTGCGGTTGACGTAGAACACTAGCAGGAGTGAAAGATTTTCTGGGCATCGGGGCAGCCCGTTCTCCTTGGATTTGTGTGCAGAATGCATTTTATCCAAACTGGAAAATAGATCCCAGCTCTGTTCTATTCATCATCCTTACTTCATCAGGCCAGAAGATTCTGTGAAAAGTAGCCTGTGGACCTTGAAGACAGCGCATGTGAACCAGATGAGAGGTGATAGAGAAGTTGAGGGAGAGAAGAAAGAGCATGAGGCTGAAACCAGAAAGTATTTCTCCACGTGATCATGGAAGATTGCAGGAGCCACTTGGTACTATCAAACCAGCCCAACTTGGCACTTGTGCCACCTTGGGTCTGGGAGCCATGTTGCATATCGTGCATTTTAAGGAGCCAGCTGGCCACACCCAGCCATATGCCCCCAAACACAAACCAAGGCCCTTTTCTCTGGCAAACAAAACTCAGCTGCCCTGCTTCTGGATGGCAGATTGCAGGAACCACTTGGTACTATCAAACCAGCCCAACTTGGCACTGGTGCCACCATGGGTCTGGTCACCATCCTGCCTATTGTAGCTTTTCAGGAGCCAGCCGGTCACTCTCAGCCATAGGCCCCCAAACACAAACCTCGGCCCGTTTCCCTGGCAAACAAAAGTAAGCTGCCCCGCTTCTGGATGGCAGATTGCAGGAGCTACTTAGTACTATCAAATCAGCCCGACTTGGCACAGGTGCCACCTTGGATCTGGGAACCATCCTGTGTATCGTGGATTTTCAGGGGCCAGCCGGCCACTCTCAGCCATATGCCCCCAAAAACAAACCACGGACCTTTCCTCTGGCAAACAAAAATCAGCTGCCCCACTTCTGGATGGCAGATTGCAGGAGCCACTTGGGACTATCACACCAGCACAACATGGCACTGCTGCCACCTTGGATCTGGGAACAATCCTGCGTATCGTACATATTCAGGAACCAGCCGAACACTCCCAGCCACAGGCCCCCAAACACAAACAACGGCCCTTTTCTCTGGCAAACAAAACTCAACTGCCCCTCTTCTGGATGGCAAATTGCAGGACGCACTTGGTACTACAAAAAGAGCCCGACTTGGCAGTGGTGCCACCTTGGCTCTGGGAACCATCCTGCGTATCGAGCATTTTAAGGAGCCAGCCGGCAATTCCCAGCCGTATGCCCCAAAAAGAAACCATGGACCTTTTCTCTGGCAAAAAAAACTCAGCTGTCCCGCTTCTGGATGGCAGATTGCAGGAGTTACTTTGAACCATACAACCAGCCTTACTTGGCACTGGTGCCACCTTGGATCTGGGAACCATCCTGCCTATCGTTGATTTTCAGGGGCCAGCCGGCCACTCTCAGCCATAGGCCCCCAAACACAAACCACAGCCCTTTTCTCTAGCAAACAAAATTCAACTGCCCCGCTTCTGGATGGCAAATTGCAGGAGCCACTGGGTACTACAAAAACAGCCTGACTTGGCACTGGTGCCACCTTGCGCCTGGTTACCATGCGGCGTATCGTGCATTTTAAGGAGCCAGGTGGCCACTCCCAGCCATATGCCCCCAAACACAACCCATGGCCCTTTTCTCTGGCAAACAAAACTCAGCTGCCCCGCTTCTGGATGGCAGATTGCAGGAGACACTTGGTACTATCAAACCAGCCCGACTTGGCACTGGTGCCACCTTGGGTCTGGGAACCATCCTGCGTATTGTGGATTGTCAGGAGACAGCCGACCACTCTCGGCCACAGAGCCCAATCAAAAACAAAGGTCCGTTTCCCTGGCAAAAAAAACTCAGCTGCCCCGCTTCTGGATGGGAGATTGCAGGAGGCACTTGACACTGTCAAACGAGCCCCACTTGGCACTGGTGCCACCTTGGGTCTGGGAACCATGCTGCGTATCGTGGATTTTCAGGAGCCAGCCGGCCACTGCCAGCCACAGGCCCCCAAACACAAACCACAGCCTTTTTCTCTGGCAAACAAAACTCAGCTGCCCCGCTTCTGGATGGCAGATTGCAGGAGCCACTTGGTACTATCAAACCAGCCCGACTTGGCACTGGTGCCACCTTGGGTCTGGGAACCAGCCTGCCTATCGTGGATTTTAAGGAGCCAGCCGGCTACTCCCAGCCACAGGCCCCCAACAAAAACCACGGCCCTTTTTTCTCGCAAACAAAACTTAGCTGCCTCACTTCTGGATGGCAGATTGCAGGAGCCACTTGGTGTAATCAAACCAGCCCGACTTGGCACTGGTGCCACCTTGGGTCTGGGAACCATCCTGCGTATCGTGGATTCTAAGGAGCCACCCGGCCACTCTGAGCCACAGGCCCCCAAACAAAATCAACGGCGCTGTTCCCTGGAAAACAAAACACGCCTGCCAACTTTTTGATGGAGTTTGCAGGAGCCACTTGGTACTATCAAACCAGCCCGACTTGGCACTGGTGCCACCTTGGGTCTGGGAAACATCCTGCGTATCGTGGATTCTTAGGAGCCAGCCGGCCACTCCTAGCCACAGGCCCCCAAACAAAAACCTAGGCCTATTTCTCTGGCAAACAAAAGTAAGCTGCCCTGCTTCTGGATGGCAGATTGCAGGAGACACTTGGTACTATCAAACCAGCCCAACTTGGCACTGGTGCCACCTTGGGTCTGGGAACCATCCTGCGTATCGTGGATTCTAAGGAGCCAGCCGGCCACTCCCAGCCACAGGCCCCCAAACAAAAACAACGGCGCTTTTCCCTGGAAAACAAAACTCGCCTGCCAACTTTTTGATGGCAGATTGCAGGAGCCACTTGGTACTATCAAATCAGCCCAACTTGGCACTGGTGCCACCATGGGTCTGGTCACCATCCTGCGTATCGTAGCTTTTCAGGAGCCAGCCGGTCACTCCCAGCCATAGGCCCCCAGACACAAACCTCGGCCCGTTTCCCTGGCAAACAAAAGTAAGCTGCCCCGCTTCTGGATGGCAGATTGCAGTACGCACTTGGTACTATCAAACCAGCCCAACTTGGAAATGGTGCCACCTTGGGTCTGGGAACCATCCTGCGTATCGTGGATTCTAAGGAGCCAGCGGGCCACTCCCAGCCACAGGCCCCCAAATACAAACAACGGCGCTTTTCCCTGGAAAACAAAACTCGCCTGCCAAATTTTTGATGGCAGATTGCAGGAGCCACTTGGTACTATCAAATCAGCCCAACTTGGCACTGGTGCCACCATGGATCTGGTCACCATCCTGCCTATCGTAGCTTTTCAGGTGCCAGCCGGTCACTCCCAGCCATAGGAACCCAGACACAAACCTCGGCCCGTTTCCCTGGCAAAAAAAAGTAAGCTGCCCCGCTTCTGGATGGCAGATTGCAGGAGCCACTTTGCACCATCAAACTGGCCCGACTTGTCACTGGTGCCACCTCAGGTCTGGGAACCCTCCTGCGTATCGTGGATTCCAATTAGCAAGACGGCCACTCCCAGCCACAGGCCCCCAAACACAAACAACGGCGCTTTTCCCTGGAAAACAAAACTCGCCTGCCAAATTTTGATGGCAGATTGCAGGAGCCACTTGGTACTATCAAACCAGCCCAACTTGGCACTGCTGACACCATGGGTCTGGTCACCATCCTGCCTATCGTAGCTTTTCAGGAGCCAGCCGGTCACTCCCAGCCATAGGCCCCCAGACACAAAGCTCGGCCCGTTTCCCTGGCAAACAAAAGTAAGCTGCCCCGCTTCTGGATGGCAGATTTCAGGATCCACTTGTTATTATCAAACCAGCCCGACTTGGTACTGGTGCCACCTCTGGTCTGGGAACCATCCTGCGTATCTTGGATTCTAAGGAGCCAGCCGGCCACTCCCAGCCACAGGCCCCCAAACAAAAACATCGGCGCTTTTCCCTGGAAAACAAAACTCGCCTGCCAACATTTTGATTGCAGATTGCAGGAACCACTTGGTACTATCAAACCAGCCCAACTTGGCACTGGTGCCAACTTGGGTCTGGGAACCATCCGGCGTATCGTGTGTTTAAAGGAGCCAGCCGGCCACTCCAGCCACAGGCCCGCAGACACAAACAACGGCGCTTTTCCCTGGAAAACAATACTCGCCTGCCAACTTTTGATGGCAGATTGCAGGAGCCACTTGGTACTATCAAACCAGCCCAACTTGGCACTGGTGCCACCATGGGTCTGGTCACCATCCTGCCTATCGTAGCTTTTCAGGAGCCAGCCGGTCACTCCCAGCCATAGGCCCCCAGACACAAACCTCGGCCCGTTTCCCTGGCAAACAAAAGTAAGCTGCCCCGCTTCTGGATGGCAGATTGCAGGACGCACTTGGTACTATCAAACCAGCCCGACTTGGCACTGGTGCTACCTCAGGTCTGGGAACCATCCTGCGTATCGTGGATTCTAAGGAGCCAGCCGGCCACTCCCAGCCACAGGCCCCCAAACACAAACATCGGCGCTTTTCCCTGGAAAACAAAACTCGCCTGCCAAGTTTTTGATGGCAGATTGCCGGAGCCACTTGGTACTATCAAACCAGCCCAACTTGGCACTGGTGCCACCATGGGTCTGGTCACCATCCTGCCTATCGTAGCTTTTCAGGAGCCAGCCGGTCACTCCCAGCCATAGACCCCAGACACAAACCTCGGCCCGTTTCCCTGGCAAAAAAAAGTAAGCTGCCCCGCTTCTGGATGGCAGATTGCAGGAGCCACTTTGCACCATCAAACTAGCCCGACTTGGCACTGGTGCCACCTCAGGTCTGGGAACCATCCTGCGTATCGTGGATTCTAAGGAGCCAGCCGCACACTCCCAGCCACAGGCCCTCAAACACAAACAGCGGCGCTTTTCCCTGGAAAACAAAACTCGCCTGCCAAATTTTGATGGCAGATTGCCGGAGCAACTTGGTACTATCAAACCAGCCCAACTTGGCACTGGTGCCACCATGGGTCTGGTCACCATCCTGCCTATCGTAGATTTTCAGGACCTAGCCGGTCACTCCCAGCCATAGGCCCCCAGACACAAACCTCGGCCCGTTTCCGTGGCAAACAAAACTAAGCGGCGCCGCTTGTGGATGGCAGATTGCAGGACGCACTTGGTACTATCAAACCAGCCCGACTTGGCACTGGTGCCACCTCTGGTCTGGGAACCATCCTGCGTATCGTGGATTCCAATTAGCAAGCTGGCCACTCCCAGCCACAGGCCCCCAAACACAAACAACGGCGCTTTTCCCTGGAAAACAAAACTCGCCTGCCAACATTTTGATGGCAGATTGCAGGAGCCACTTGGTACTATCAAATCAGCCCAACATGGCACTGGTGCCACCATGGGTCTTGGAACCATCCTGCCTATCGTAGCTGTTCAGGCGCCAGCCGGTCACTCCCAGCCATAGGCCCCCAGAGAAAAACCTCGGCCCTTTTCCCTGAAAAACAAAAGTAAGCTGCCCCGCTTCTGGATGGCAGATTGCAGGAGCCACTTTGCACCATCAAACTGGCCCGATTTGTCACTGGTGCCACCTCAGCTCTGGGAACCATCCGGCGTATCGTGGATTCCAATTAGAAGCTGGCCACTCCCAGCCACAGGCCCCCAAACACAAACAACGGCGCTTTTCCCTGGAAAACAAAACTCGCCTGCCAACATTTTGATGGCAGATTGCAGGAGCCACTTGGTACTATCAAACCAGCCCAACTTGGCACTGGTGCCACCATGGGTCTGGTCACCATCCTGCCTATCGTAGATTTTCAGGACCTAGACGGTCACTCCCAGCCATAGGCCCCCAGACACAAAGCTCTGCCCGTTTCCCTGGCAAACAAAAGTAAGCTGTCCCGCTTCTGGATGGCAGATTGCAGGATCCACTTGGTAGTATCAAACCAGCCCGACTTGGCACTGGTGCCACCTCTGGTCTGGGAACCATCCTGCGTATCGTGGATTCTAAGCAGCCAGCCGGCCACTCCCAGCCACAGGCCCCCAAACACAAACAACGGCGCTTTTCCCTGGAAAACAAAACTCGCCTGCCAACTTTTTGATGGCAGATTGCAGGAGCCACTTGGTACTATCAAACCAGCCCAACTTGGCACTGGTGCCACCATGGGTCTGGTCACCATCCTGCCTATCGTAGCTTTTCAGGAGCCAGCCGGTCACTCCCAGCCATAGGCCCCCAGACACAAACCTCGGCCCGTTTCCCTGGCAAACAAAAGTAAGCTGCCCCGCTTCTGGATGGCAGATTGCAGGAGCCACTTTGCACCATCAAACTAGCCCGACTTGGCACTGGTGCCACCTCAGGTCTGGGAACCATGCTGCGTATCGTGGATTCTAATTAGCCAGCCGGTCACTCCCTGCCATAGGCCCCCAAACACAAACAAGGGCGCTATTCGCTGGAAAACAAAACTCGCCTGCCAACTTTTTGATGGCAGATTGCCGGAGCCACTTGGTACTATCAAACCAGCCCAACTTGGCACTGGTGCCACCATGGGTCTGGTCACCATCCTGCCTATCGTAGCTTTTCAGGAGCCAGCCGGTCACTCCCAGCCATAGGCCCCCAGACACAAACCTCGGCCCGTTTCCCTGGCAAACAAAAGTAAGCTGCCCCGCTTCTGGATGGCAGATTGCAGTACGCACTTGGTACTATCAAACCAGCCCGACTTGGCACTGGTGCCACCTCTGGTCTGGGAAACATCCTGCGTATCGTGGATTCTAAGGAGCCAGCCGGCCACTCCCAGCCACAGGCCCCCAAACAAAATCAACGGCGCTTTTCCCTGGAAAACAAAACTCGCCTGCCAACTTTTTGATGGCAGATTGCAGGAGCCACTTGGTACTATCAAACCAGCCCAACTTGGCACTGGTGCCACCATGGGTCTGGTCACCATCCTGCCTATCGTAGCTTTTCAGGACCTAGACGGTCACTCCCAGTCATAGGCCCCCAGACACAAAGCTCTGCCCGTTTCCCTGGCAAACAAAAGTAAGCTGTCCCGCTTCTGGATGGCAGATTGCAGGATCCACTTGGTAGTATCAAACCAGCCCGACTTGGCACTGGTGCCACCTCTGGTCTGGGAACCATCCTGCGTATCGTGGATTCTAAGCAGCCAGCCGGCCACTCCCAGCCACAGGCCCCCAAACAAAAACAACGGCGCTTTTCCCTGGAAAACAAAACTCGCCTGCCAACTTCTTGATGGCAGATTGCAGGAGCCACTTGGTACTATCAAACCAGCCCAACTTGGCACTGGTGCCACCATGGGTCTGGTCACCATCCTGCCTATCGTAGCTTTTCAGGAGCCAGCCGGTCACTCCCAGCCATAGGCCCCCAGACACAAACCTCGGCCCGTTTCCCTGGCAAACAAAAGTAAGCTGCCCCGCTTCTGGATGGCAGATTGCAGGAGCCACTTTGCACCATCAAACTAGCCCGACTTGGCACTGGTGCCACCTCAGGTCTGGGAACCATGCTGCGTATCGTGGATTCTAATTAGCCAGCCGGTCACTCCCTGCCATAGGCCCCCAAACACAAACAAGGGCGCTATTCGCTGGAAAACAAAACTCGCCTGCCAACATTTTGATGGCAGATTGCCGGAGCCACTTGGTACTATCAAACCAGCCCAACTTGGCACTGGTGCCACCATGGGTCTGGTCACCATCCTGCCTATCGTAGCTTTTCAGGAGCCAGCCGGTCACTCCCAGCCATAGGCCCCCAGACACAAAGCTCGGCCCGTTTCCCTGGCAAACAAAAGTAAGCTGCCCCGCTTCTGGATGGCAGATTGCAGTACGCACTTGGTACTATCAAACCAGCCCGACTTGGCACTGGTGCCACCTCTGGTCTGGGAACCATCCTGCGTATCGTGGATTCTAAGGAGCCAGCCGGCCACTCCCAGCCACAGGCCCCCAAACAAAAACAACGGCGCTTTTCCCTGGAAAACAAAACTCGCCTGCCAACTTTTTGATGGCAGATTGCAGGAGCCACTTGGTACTATCAAACCAGCCCAACTTGGCACTGGTGCCGCCATGGGTCTGGTCACCATCCTGCCTATCGTAGCTTTTCAGGAGCCAGCCGGTCACTCCCAGCCATAGGCCCCCAGACACAAACCTCGGCCCGTTTCCCTGGCAAACAAAAGTAAGCTGCCCCGCTTCTGGATGGCAGATTGCAGGAGCCACTTTGCACCATCAAACTAGCCCGACTTGGCACTGGTGCCACCTCTGGTCTGGGAACCATCCTGCGTATCGTGGATTCTAAGGAGCCAGCCGGCCACTCCCAGCCACAGGCCCCCAAACAAAAACAACGGCGCTTTTCCCTGGAAAACAAAACTCGCCTGCCAACTTTTTGATGGCAGATTGCAGGAGCCACTTGGTACTATCAAACCAGCCCAACTTGGCACTGGTGCCACCATGGGTCTGGTCACCATCCTGCCTATCGTAGCTTTTCAGGAGCCAGCCGGTCACTCCCAGCCATAGGCCCCCAGACACAAACCTCGGCCCGTTTCCCTGGCAAACAAAAGTAAGCTGCCCCGCTTCTGGATGGCAGATTGCAGGAGCCACTTTGCACCATCAAACTAGCCCGACTTGGCACTGGTGCCACCTCAGGTCTGGGAACCATCCTCCCGATCGTGGATTCTAAGGAGCCAGCCGGCCACTCCCAGCCACAGGCCCCCAAACACAAACAACGGCGCTTTTCCCTGGATAACAAACTCGCCTGCCAACTTTTTGATGGCAGATTGCAGGAGCCACTTGGTACTATCAAACCAGCCCAACTTGGCACTGGTGCCACCATGGGTCTGGTCACCATCCTGCCTATCGTAGCTTTTAAGGATCTAGACGGTCACTCCCAGCAATAGGCCCCGTGACACAAAGCTCAGCCAGTTTCCCTGACAAAAAAAAGTAAGCTGTCCCGCTTCTGGATGGCAGATTGCAGGATCCACTAGGTAGTATCAAACCAGCCCGACTTGGCACTGGTGCGACCTCTGGTCTGGGAACCATCCTGCGTATCGTGGATTCTAAGCATCCAGCCGGCCACTCCCAGCCACAGGCCCCCAAACAAAAACAACGGCGCTTTTCCCTGGAAAACAAAACTCGCCTGCCAACATTTTGATGGCAGATTGCAGGAACCACTTGTTACAATCAAACCAGCCCAACTTGGCACTGGTGCCACCATGGGTCTGGTCACCATCCTGCCTATCGTAGCTTTTCAGGAGCCAGCCGGTCACTCCCTGCCATAGGCCCCGAGACACAAACCTCGGCCCGTTTCCCTGGCAAACAAAAGTAAGCTGCCCCGCTTCTGGATGGCAGATTGCAGCAGCCACTTGGTAGTATCAAACCAGCCCAACTTGGCACTGGTGTCACCTCTTGTCTGGGAACCATGCTGCGTATCGTGGTTTCTAAGGTGCCAGCCGGCCACTCCCAACCATAGACCCCCAGACACAAACCTCGGCCCGTTTCCCTGGAAAACAAAAGTAAGCTACTCCGATTCTGGATGGCAGATTGCAGGAGCCACTTGGTACTATCAAATCAGCCCAACTTGGCACTGGTGCCACCATGGGTCTGGTAAACATCCTGCCTATCGTAGCTTTTCAGGAGCCAGCGGGCCACTCTCAGCCATATGCCCCCAAAAACAAACCACGGCCCTTTTCTCTGGCAAACAAAACTCAACTGCCCCTCTTCTGGATGGCAAATTTTAGGACGCACTTTGTACTACGAAAACCGCCCGACGTGGCACTGGTGCCACCTTGTGTCAGGGAACCATCCTGCATATCGAGCTTTTTAAGGAGCCAGCCGGCCACGCCCAGCCATAAACCCCCAAAAACAAACCACGGACCATTTCTCTTGGAAACAAAAATCCGCTGCCCCGCGTCTGGATGGCAGATTGCCGGAGCCACTTTGCACCATCAAACCAGCCCGACTTGGCACTGGTGCCACCTTGGGTCTGGGAACAATCCTGCATATCGTGGATTCTAAGGAGCCAGCCGGCCACTCCCAGCCACAGGCCCCCAAACACAAACAACGGCGCTTTTCCCTGGAAAACAAAATTCGCCTGCCAACTTTTTGATGGCAGATTGCAGGAGCCACTTGGTACTATCAAATCCTCCCAACTTGGCACTGGTGCCACTATGGGTCTGGGAACCATCCTGCCTATTGTAGCATTTCAGGAGCCAGCCGGTCACTCCCAGCCATAGGCTCCCAGACACAAACCTCGGACCGTTTCCCTGGCAAACAAAATTAAGCTGCCCCGATTCTGGATGGCAGATTGCAGGAGCCACTTGGTTGTGTCAAACCAGCCCGACTTGGCACTGGTGCCACCTTGGGTCTAGGAACCATCCTGCGTATCGTGGATTCTAAGAAGCCACCCGGCCACTCTGAGCCACAGGCCCCCAAACAAAAACTACGGCGCTTGTCCCTGGAAAACAAAACTCGCCTGCCAACTTTTTGATGGCAGATTGCAGGAGCCACTTGGTACTATCAAACCAGCCCAACTTGGCACTGGTGGCACCTCTTGTCTGGGAACCATCCTGCCTATCGTAGCTTTTCAGGAGCCAGCCGGTCACTCCCAGCCATAGACCCCCAGACACAAACCTCGGCCCGTTTCCCTGGCAAACAAAAGTAAGCTGCCCCGCTTTTGGATGGCAGATTGCAGGAGCCACGTTGCACCATCAAACCAGCCCCACTTGGCACTGGTGCCACCTTGGGTCTGGGAACAAGTTGGGCTGGTTTGATAGTACCAAGTGGCTCCTGCAATCTGCCATCCAGAAGCGGGACAGCTTACTTTTTTTTCCCAGGGAAACGGGCCGAGGTATTTGTCTGGGGGCCTATGGCTGGGAGTGACCGGCTGACTACTGAAAAGCTACGATAGGCAGGATGGTTACCAGACTCATGGTGCCACCAGTGCCAAGTCGGGCTGGTTTGATAATACTAAATAGCTCCTGCAATCTGCCATCCAGACGCGGGGCAGCGGATTTTTGTTTGCTGGAGAAAAGTTCCGTGGTTTTTTTTTGGGGGTATATAACTGGACGTGGCCGGCTGGCTCCTTAAAAAGCTCTATACGCAGGATTGTTCCCTGACCCAAGGTGGCATCAGTGCCAAGTCGGGCTGTTTTCGTAGTACCAAGTGCGTCCTGCAATTTGCCATCCAGAAGCGGGGCAGCCTACTTTTGTTTGCCAGGGAAACGTGCCGAGGTATTTGTCTGGGGGCCTATGGCTGGGAGTGAGCGGCTGGCTCCTGAAAAGCTACGATAGGCAGGATGGTGACCAGACCCATGGTGGCACCAGTGCCAAGTTGGGCTGGTTTGATAGTACCAAGTGGCTCCTGCAATCTGCCATCAAGAAGTTGGCAGGCGAGTTTTGTTTTCCAGGGAAAAGCGCCGTTGTTTTTATTTAGAGGCCTGTGGCTGGGAGTGGCCGCCTGTCCTCGTAGAATCTACGTTACCCAGCATGGTTCCCAGAGCCAAGGTGGCACCAGGGCCAAGTCGGGCTGGTTTGTAAGTACCAAGTGCATCCTGCAATCTGCCATCCAAAAGCGGGGCAGCTTACTTTTGTTTGCCAGGGAAACGGGCAGAGGTTTGTGTCCGGAGGCCTATGGCAGGGAGTGACCGGCTGGCTCCTGAAAAGCTACGATAGGCAGGATGTTTACCAGTCCCATGGTGGCACCAGTGCCAAGTTGGGCTGATTTGATAGTACCAAGTGGCTCCTGCAATCTGCCATCCAGAATCGGGGTAACTTACTTTTGTTTTCCAGGGAAACGGGCCGAGGTTTGTGTCTGGGGGTCTATGGCTGGGAGTGACCGGCTGGCTCCTGAAAAGCTACGATAGGCAGGATGGTTCCCAGACCAGAGGTGGCACCAGTGCCAAGTTGGGCTGGTTTGATAGTACCAAGTGGCTCCTGCAATCTGCCATCAAAAAGTTGGCAGGCGAGTTTTGTTTTCCAGGGAAAAGCGCCGTTGTTTGTGTTTGGGGGCCTGTGGCTCAGAGAGGCCGGGTGGCTGCTTAGAATCCACGTTACGCAGGATGGTTCCCAGACCTGAGTTGGCACCAGTGCCAAGTTGGGCTGGTTTGATGGTGCAAAGTGGCTCCTGCAATCTGCCATCCAGAAGCGGGGCAGCTTACTTTTGTTTGCCAGGGAAACGGGCCGAAATATTTGTCTGGGGGCCTCTGGCTGGGGGTGGCTGGCTGGCTCCTGAAAAGCTACGATAGGCAGGATGGTGACCAGACCCATGGTGGCACCAGTGCCAAGTTGGGCTGGTTTGATAATACCAAGTGGCTCCTGCAATCTGCCATCAAAAGTTTGGCAGGCGAGTTTTGTTTTCCAGGGAAAAGCACCGTTGTGTGTGTTTTGGGGCCTGTGGCTGGGAGTGGCCAGCTTGCTAATTGGAATCCACGATACGCCGGATGGTTCCCAGACCTGAGGTGGCACCAGTGCCAAGTCGGGCTGGTTTGTTAGTACCAAGTGGTTCCTGCAATCTGCCATCCAGAAGCGGGGCAGCTGAATTTTGTTTGCCAGAGAAAAAGGCTGTTGTTTGTGTTTCGGGGCCTGTGGCTGGCAGTGCCCGGCTGGCTTCTGAAAATCCATGATACGCAGCATGGTTCCCAGACCTGAGGTGGCATCAGTGCCAAGTTGGGCTGGTTTGATAGTACCAAGTGGTTCCTGCAATCTGCCATCCAGAAGCGGGGCAGCTTACTTTTGTTTGCCAGGGAAACGGGCCGAGGTTTGTGTCTGGGGGCCTAAGCCTGGAAGTGACCGGCTGGCTCGTGAAAAGCTACGATAGGCAGGATGGTGACCAGACCCATGACGGCACCAGTGCCAAGTTGGGCTGGTTTGATAGTACCAAGTGGCTCCTGCAATCTGCCATCAAAAACTTGGCAGGCGAGTTTTGTTTTCCAGGGAAAAGCGCCGTTGTTTGTGTTTGGGGGCCTGTGGCTGGGAGTGGCCGGCTGGCTCCTTAGAATCCACGATACTCAGCATGGTTCCCAGACCAGAGGTGGCACCAGTGCCAAGTTGGGCTGGTTTGATAGTACCAAGTGGCTCCTGCAATCTGCCATCAAAAAGTTGGCAGGCAAGTTTTGTTTTCCAGGGAAAAGTGCCGTTGTTTTTGTTTGGGGGCCTATGGCTGGGAGTGGCCGGCTGGCTCCTTAGAATCCACGATACGCAGGATGGTTCCCAGACCTGAGGTGGCACCAGTGCCAAGTTGGGCTGGTTTGATAGTACCAAGTGCGTCCTGCAATCTGCCATCCAGAAGCGGGGTAGCTTACTTTTGTTTACCAGGGAAACGGGCCGAGGTTTGTGTCTCGGGGCCTATGGCTGGGAGTGACCGGCTGCCTCCTGAAAAGCTACGATAGGCAGGATGGTGACCAGACCCATGGTGGCACCAGTGCCAAGTTGGGCTGGTTTGATAGTACCAAGTGGCTCCTGCAATCTGCCATCAAAAAGTTGGCAGGCGAGTTTGTTATCCAGGGAAAAGCGCCGTTGTTTGTGTTTGGGGGCCTGTGGCTGGGAGTGGCCGGCTGGCTCCTTAGAATCCATGATACGCAGGATGGTTCCCAGACCAGAGGTGGCACCAGTGCCAAGTCTGGCTGGTTTGATGGTGAAAAGTGGCTCCTGCAATCTGCCATCCAGAAGCGGGATAACTTACTTTTGTTTGCCAGGGAATCGGGCCGAGCTTTGTGTCTGGGGGCCTATGGCTGGGAGTGACCGGCTGGCTCCTGAAAAGCTACGATAGGCAGGATGGTGACCAGACCCATGGTGGCACCAGTGTCAAGTTGGGCTGGTTTGATAGTACCAAGTGGCTCCGGCAATCTGCCATCAAAATTTTGCAGCCGACTTTTGTTTTCCAGGGAAAAGCGCCGTTGTTTGTGTTTGGGGGCCTGTGGTTGGGAGTGGCCGGATGGCTAATTAGAATCCACGATACGCAGGATGGTTCCCAGACCTGAGGTGGCACCAGTGCCAAGTCGGGCTAGTTTGATGGTGCAAAGTGGCTCCTGCAATCTGCCATCCAGAAGCGGGGCAGCTTACTTTTGTTTGCCAGGGAAACGGGCCGAGGTTTGTGTCTGGGGGCCTATGGCTGGGAGTGACCGGCTGGCTCCTGAAAAGCTACGATAGGCCCGATGGTGACCAGACCCATGGTGGCACCAGTGCCAAGTTGGGCTGGTTTGATAGTACCAAGTGGCTCCTGCAATCTGCCATCAAAAAGTTGGCAGGCGAGTTTTGTTTTCCAGGGAAAAGCGCCGTTGTTTGTGTTTGGGGGCCTGTGGCTGGGAGTGGCCGGCTAGCTGCTTAGAATCCACGACACGCAGGATGGTTCCCTGACGTGAGGTGGCGCCAGTGCCAAGTCGGGCTGGTTTGATACTACCAAGTGCGTCCTGCAATCTGCCATCCAGAAGCGGGACAGCTTACTTTTTTTTGTCAGGGAAACGGGCTGAGCTTTGTGTCACGGGGCCTATGGCTGGGAGTGACCGTCTAGGTCCTGAAAAGCTACGATAGGCAGGATGGTGACCAGACCCATGGTGGCACCAGTGCCAAGTTGGGCTGGTTTGATAGTACCAAGTGGCTCCTGCAATCTTCCATCAAAAATTTGGCAGGCGACTTTTGTTTTCCAGGGAAAAGCGCCGTTGTTTGTGTTTGTGGGCTTTGGGTGGGAGTGGCCAGCTTGCTAATTGGAATCCACGATACGCAGGATGGTTCCCAGACTTGAGGTGGCACCAGTGACAAGTCGGGCCAGTTTGATGGTGCAAAGTGGCTCCTGCAATCTGCCATCCAGAAGCGGGGTAGCTTACTTTTCTTTGCCAGGGAAAAGGGCCGAGGTTTTTCTCTGGGGGCCTATGGCTGGGAGTGACCATGTGGCTCCTGAAAAGCTACGATAGGCAGGATGGTGACCAGACCCAAGGTGGCAGCAGTGCCAAGTTGGGCTGATTTGATAGTACCAAGTGGCTCCTGCAATCTGCCATCAAAATGTTGGCAGGCGAGTTTTGTTTTCCAGGGAAAAGCGCTGTTATTTGTGTTTGGGGGCCTGTGGCTGGGAGTTACCAGCTGGCTCCTTAGAATCCACGATACGCAGGATGGTTCCCAGACCAGAGGTGGCACCAGTGCCAAGTCGGGCTGGTTTTATAGTACCAAGTGGTTCGTGCAATATGCCATCCAGAAGCGGGGCAGCTTAATTTTGTTTGCCAGGGAAACGGGCCGAGCTTTGTGTCTGGGGGCCTATGGCTGGGAGTGACCTGCTAGGTACTGAAAAGCTACGATAGGCAGGATGGTGATCACATCCATGGTGGCACCAGTGCCAAGTTGGGCTGGTTTGATAGTACCAAGTGGCTCCTGCAATCCGCCATCAAAAAGTTGGCAGGCGAGTTTTGTTTTCCAGGGAAAAGCGCCGTTGTTTGTGTTTGAGGGCCTGTGGCAGGGAGTGGCCGGCTGGCTCCTTAGAATCCACGATACGCAGGATGGTTCCCAGACCCAAGGTGGCACCAGTGCCAAGTTGGGCTGGTTTGATACTCCCAAGTGCGTCCTGCAATCTGCCATCCAGAAGCGGGGTAGCTTACTTTTTTTTGCCAGGGAAACGGGCCGAGCTTTTTGTCTCGGGGTATATGGCTGGGGGTGACCGGCTGGCTCCTGAAAAGCTACGATAGGCAGGATGGTGACCAGACCCATGGTGGCACCAGTGCCAAGTTGGGCTCGTTTGATAGTACCAAGTGGCTCCTGCAATCTGCCATCAAAAATTTGGCAGGTGAGTTTTGTTTTCCAGGGAAAAGCGCCGTTGTTTGTGTTTGGGGGCCTGTGGCTGGGAGTGGCCGGCTGGCTGCTTAGAATCCACGATACGCAGGATGGTTCCCAGACCAGAGGTGACACCAGTGACAAGTCGGGCTGGTTTGATACTACCAAGTGCGTCCTGCAATCTGCCATCCAGAAGCGGGGTAGCTTACTTTTGTTTGCCAGGGAAACGGGCCGAGGTTTGTGTCTGGGGGCCTATGGCTGGGAGTGACCGGCTGGCTCCTGAAAAGCTACGATAGGCAGGATGGTGACCAGACCCATGGTGGCACCAGTGCCAAGTTGGGCTGGTTTGATAGTACCAAGTGGCTCCTGCAATCTGCCCTCAAAATTTGGCAGGCGAGTTTTGTTTTCCAGGGAAAAGCGCCGTTGTTTGTGTTTGGGTGCCTGTGGCAGGGAGTGGCCGGCTGGCTCCTTAGAATCCACGATACGCAGGATGGTTCCCAGACCTGACGTGGCACCAGTGACAAGTCGGGCTGGTTTTATAGTACCAAGTGGTTCCTGCAATCTGCCATCCAGAAGCGGGGCAGCTTACTATTGTTTGCCAGGGAAACGGGCCGAGCTTTGTGTCTGGGCGCCTATTGCTGGGAGTGACCTGCTAGGTCCTGAAAAGCTACGATAGGCAGGATGGTGACCATATCCATGGTGGCACCAGTGCCAAGTTGGGCTGGTTTGATAGTACCAAGTGGCTCCTGCAATCCGCCATCAAAAAGTTGGCAGGCGAGTTTTGTTTTCCAGGGAAAAGCGCCGTTGTTTGTGTTTGGGTGCCTGTGGATCGGAGTGGCCGGCTGGCTGCTTAGAATCCACGATACGCAGGATGGTTCCCAGACGTGAGGTGGCACCAGTGCCAAGTTGGGCTGGTTTGATACTACCAAGTGCGTCCTGCAATCTGCCATCCAGAAGCGGGGTAGCTTACTTTTTTTTGCCAGGGAAACGGGCCGAGGTTTTTGTCTCGGGGCCTGTGGCTGGGGGTGACCGGCTGGCTCCTGAAAAGCTACGATAGGCAGGATGGTGACCAGACCCATGGTGGCACCAGTGCCAAGTTGGGCTGATTTGATAGTACCAAGTGGCTCCTGCAATCTGCCATCAAAAATTTGGCAGGTGAGTTTTGTTTTCCAGGGAAAAGCGCCCTTGTTTGTGTTTGGGGGCCTGTGGATGGGAGTGGCCGGCTGGCTAATTAGAATCAACGATACGCAGGATGGTTCCCAGACCAGAGGTGGCACCAGTGACAAGTCGGTCTGGTTTGATACTACCAAGTGCGTCCTGCAATCTGCCATCCAGAAGCGGGGCAGCTTACTTTTGTTTGCTAGGGAAACGGGCCGAGGTTTGTGTCTGGGGGCCTATGGCTGGGAGTGACCGGCAGGCTCCTGAAAATCTACGATAGGCAGGATGGTGACCAGACCCATGGTGGCACCAGTGCCAAGTTGGGCTGGTTTGATAGTACCAAGTGGCTCCTGTAATCTGCCATCAAAAAGTTGGCAGGCGAGTTTTGTTTTCCAGGGAAAAGCGCCGTTGTTTTTGTTTGGGGGCCTGTGGCTGGGAGTGGCCGGCTGGCTCCTTAGAATCCACGATACGCAGGATGGTTCCCAGACCAGACGTTGCACCAGTGCCAAGTCGGGCTAGTTTGATGGTGCAAAGTGACTCCTGCAATCTGCCATCCAGAAGCGGGGTAGCTTAATTTTGTTTGCCAGGGAAACGGGCCGAGCTTTGTGTCTGGGGGCCTATGGCTGGGAGTGACCGGCTGGCTCCTGAAAAGCTACGATAGGCAGGATGGTGACCAGACCCATGGTGGCACCAGTGCCAAGTTGGGCTGGTTTGATAGTACCAAGTGACTCCTGCAATCTGCCATCAAAAAGTTGGCAGGCGAGTTTGTTATCCAGGGAAAAGCGCCGTTGTTTTTGTTTGGGGGCCTGTGGCTGGGAGTGGCCGGCTGGCTCCTTAGAATCCACGATACGGAGGATGGTTCCCAGACCAGAGGTGGCACCAGTGCCAAGTTTTGCTGGTTTGATGGTGCAAAGTGGCTCCTGCAATCTGCCATCCACATGCGGGATAACTTAGTTTTGTTTGCCAGGGAAACGGGCCGTAGTTTGTGTCTGGGGGCCTATGGCTGGGAGTGACCGGCTGGCTCCTGAAAAGCTACGATAGGCAGGATGGTGACCAGACCCATGGTGGCACCAGTGCCAAGTTGGGCTGGTTTGATAGTACCAAGTGGCTCCTGCAATCTGCCATCAAAAAGCTTGCAGGCGAGTTTTGTTTTCCAGGGAAAAGCGCCGTTGTTTGTGTTTGGGGGCCTGTGGCTGGGAGTGGCCGCCTGGCGCCTTAGAATCTACGTTACGCAGCATGGTTCCCAGACCCAAAGTGGCACCAGTGTCAAGTTGGGCTGGTTTGATAGTACCAAGTGGCTCCTGCAATCTGCCATCCAGAAGCGGGCTAGCTTACTTTTGTTTGCCAGGGAAACGGGCAGAGCTTTCTGTCTGGGGGCCTATGGTTGGGAGTAACCGGCTGGCTCCTGAAAAGCTACGATAGGCAGGATGGTTCCCAGATCCAAGATGGCACCAGTGCCAAGTCGGGGTGGTTTGATGGTGCAAAGTGGCTCCTGCAATCTGCCATCCTGACGCGGGGCAGCGGATTTTTGTTTCCAAGAGAAATGGTCCGTGGTTTCTTTTTGGGGGTATATGGCTGGACGTGGCCTGCTGGCTCCTTAAAAAGCTACGATAGGCAGGATGGTTCCCTGACCCAAGGTGGCACCAGTGCCAAGTCGGGCGGTTTTCGTAGTACAAAGTGCGTCCTAAAATTTGCCATCCAGAAGAGGGGCAGTTGAGTTTTGTTTACCAGAGAAAAGGGCCGTGGTTTGTTTTTGGGGGCATATGGCTGATAGTGGCCGTCTGGCCCCTGAAAATCCACGATGGGCAGGATGGTTCCCAGACCTGAGGTGGCACCAGTGCCAGGTCGGGCTGGTTTGATAGTACTAAATAGCACCTGCAATCTGCCATAAAGAAGTGGGGCAGCTTACTTTTGTTTGCCAGGGAAACGGGCCGAGGTTTGTGTCTGGGGGCCTATGGCTGGGAGTGACCGCCTGGCTCCTGAAAAGCTACGATAGGCAGGATGGTGACCAGACCCATGGTGGCACCAGTGCCAAGTTGGGCTGGTTTGATAGTAACAAGTGGCTCCTGCAATCTGCCATCAAAAAGTTGGCAGGCGAGTTTTGTTTTCCAGGGAAAAGCGCCGTTGTTTGTGTTTGGGGGACTGTGGGTGGGAGTGGCCGGCTGGCTCCTTAGAACACACGATACGCAGGATGGTTCCCAGACCCAAGGTGGCACCAGTGCCACGTCGGGCTGGTTTGATGGTGCCAAGTGGTTCCTGCAATCTGCCATCCTGAAGCGGGGTAGCTTAATTTTGTTTGCCAGGGAAACGGGCCGAGGTTTATGACTGGGGGCCTAGGGCTAGGAGTGACCGGCTGGCTCCTGAAAAGCTACGATAGGCAGGATGGTGACCAGACCCATGGTGGCACCAGTGCCAAGTTGGGCTGGTTTGATAGTACCAAGTGGCTCCTGCAATCTGCCATCAAAAAGTTGGCAGGCGAGTTTTGTTTTCCAGGGAAAAGCGCCGTTGTTTGTGTTTGGGGGACTGTGGCTGGGAGTGGCCGGCTGGCTCCTTAGAACACACGATACGCAGGATGGTTCCCAGACCCAAGGTGGCACTAGTGCCAAGTCGGGCTGGTTTGATAGCACCAAGTGGCTCCTGCAATCTGCCATCCAGAAGCGGGGAAGCTTACTTTTGTTTGCCAGGGAAACGGACCGAGGTTTTTTTCTGGGGCCTATGGCTGGGAGTGACCGGCTGGCTCCTTTAAAAGCTACGATAGGCAGGATGGTTCCCTGACCCAAGGTGGCACCAGTGCCAAGTCGGGCGGTTTTCGTAGTACAAAGTGCGTCCTAAAATTTGCCATCCAGAAGAGGGGCAGTTGAGTTTTGTTTACCAGAGAAAAGGGCCGTGGTTTGTTTTTGGGGGCATATGGCTGATAGTGGCCGTCTGGCCCCTGAAAATCCACGATGGGCAGGATGGTTCCCAGACCTGAGGTGGCACCAGTGCCAGGTCGGGCTGGTTTGATAGTACTAAATAGCACCTGCAATCTGCCATGCAGAAGCGGGGCAGCTTACTTTTGTTTGCCAGGGAAACGGGCCGAGGTTTGTGTCTGGGGGCCTATGGCTGGGAGTGACCGCCTGGCTCCTGAAAAGCTACGATAGGCAGGATGGTGACCAGACCCATGGTGGCACCAGTGCCAAGTTGGGCTGGTTTGATAGTACCAAGTGGCTCCTGCAATCTGCCATCAAAAAGTTGGCAGGCGAGTTTTGTTTTCCAGGGAAAAGCGCCGTTGTTTGTGTTTGGGGGACTGTGGGTGGGAGTGGCCGGCTGGCTCCTTAGAACACACGATACGCAGGATGGTTCCCAGACCCAAGGTGGCACCAGTGCCACGTCGGGCTGGTTTGATGGTGCCAAGTGGTTCCTGCAATCTGCCATCCTGAAGCGGGGTAGCTTACCTTTGTGTGCCAGGGAAACGGGCCGAGGTTTATGACTGGGGGCCTAGGGCTAGGAGTGACCGGCTGGCTCCTGAAAAGCTACGATAGGCAGGATGGTGACCAGACCCATGGTGGCACCAGTGCCAAGTTGGGCTGGTTTGATAGTACCAAGTGGCTCCTGCAATCTGCCATCAAAAAGTTGGCAGGCGAGTTTTGTTTTCCAGGGAAAAGCGCCGTTGTTTGTGTTTGGGGGACTGTGGGTGGGAGTGGCCGGCTGGCTCCTTAGAACACACGATACGCAGGATGGTTCCCAGACCCAAGGTGGCACTAGTGCCAAGTCGGGCTGGTTTGATAGCACCAAGTGGCTCCTGCAATCTGCCATCCAGAAGCGGGGAAGCTTACTTTTGTTTGCCAGGGAAACGGACCGAGGTTTTTTTCTGGGGGCCTATGGCTGGGAGTGACCGGCTGGCTCCTTAGAATCCACGATACGCAGCATGGTTCCCAGACCAGAGGTGGCACCAGTGCCAAGTCGGGCTGGTTTGATGGTGCAAAGTGGCTCCTGCAATCTGCCATCCAGAAGTGCGGTAGCTTACTTTTGTGTGCCAGGGAAACAGGCCGAGGTTTGTGTCTGGGGGCCTATGGCTGGGAGTGACCGGCTGGCTCCTGAAAAGCTACGATAGGCAGGATGGTGACCAGACCCATGGTGGCACCAGTGCCAAGTTGGGCTGGTTTGATAGTACCAAGTGGCTCCTGCAATCTGCCATCAAAATGTTGGCAGGCGAGTTTTGTTTTCCAGGGAAAAGCGCCGTTGTGTGTGTTTTGGGGCCTGTGGCTGGGAGTGGCCAGCTGGCTCCTTAGAATCCACGATACGCAGGATGGTTCCCAGACCCAAGGTGGCACCAGTGCCAAGTCGGGCTGGTTTGTTAGTACCAAGTGGTTCCTGCAATCTGCCATCCAGAAGCGGGGCAGCTGAATTTTGTTTGCCAGACAAAAAGGCTGTTGTTTGTGTTTCGGGGCCTGTGGCTGGCAGTGGCCGGCTGGCTCCTGAAAATCCATGATACGCAGCTTGGTTCCCAGACCCAAGGTGGCATCAGTGCCAAGTAGGGCTGGTTTTATAGTACCCAGTGGCTCCTGCAATCTCCCATCCAGAAGCGGGGCAGCTGAGTTTTGTTTGCCTGTGAAACGGGCCGTTGTTTTTAATTGGGGTCTGTGGCCGAGAGTGTTCGGCTGGCTCCTGACAACCTACAATACGCAGGATGGTTCCCAGACCCAAGGTGGCACCAGTGCCAAGTCGGGCTGGTTTGATAGTACCAAGTGGCTCCTGCAATCTGCCATCCAGAAGCGGTGCAGTTGAGTTTTGTTTGCCAGAGAAAAGGGCCGTGGGTTGTGTTTGGGGGCATATGACTGGGAGTGGCCGGCTGTCTCATTAAAAAGATCGATACGCAGGATGGTTCCCAGACCCAAGGGGGCACCAGTGCCAAGTCGGGCTGTTTTTATAGTACCAAGTGCGTCCTGCAATTTGCCATCCAGAAGAGGGGCAGTTGAGTTTTGTTTGCCAGAGAATAGCGCCGTTGTTTGTGTTTGGGGGCTTGTGGCTCGTAGTGGCCGACTGGCGCCTTAGAATCTGTGTTACGCAGCATGGTTCCCAGACCCAAGGTGGCACCAGTGCCAAGTTGGGCTGGTTTGATAGTACCAAGTGGCTCCTGCAATCTGCCATCCAGAAGCGGGGTAGCTTACTTTTGTTTGCAAGGGAAACGGGCCGAGGTTTGTGACTGGGGACCTATGGCTGGGAGTGACCGGCTGGCTCCTGGAAAGCTACGATAGGCAGGATGGTTACCAGACCCATGGTGGCACCAGTGCCAAGTTGGGCTGGTTTGATAGTACCAAGTGGCTCCTGCAATCTGCCATCAAAAAGTTGGCAGGCGAGTTTTGTTTTCCAGGGAAAAGCGACATTGTTTGTATTTGGGGGCCTGTGGCTGGGAGTGACCGGCTGGCTCCTTTGAACCCACGATACGCAGGATGGTTCCCAGACCCAAGGTGGCACCAGTGCCAAGTTTTGCTGGTTTGATACTACCAAGTGCGTCCTGCAATCTGCCATCCAGAAGCGGGGCAGCTTAATTTTGTTTGCCAGGGAAACGGGCCGTGGGTTTTGTTTGGGGGCATATAGCTGAGAGTGGCCGGCTGGCTCCTGAAAATCCACGCTAGGCAGCATGGTTCCCAGATGCAATGTGGCACCAGTGCCAAGTCGGGCTGGTTTGATGGTGCAAAGTGGCTCCTGCAATCTGCCATCCAGAAGCGAGGCAGCTGATTTTTGTTTGCCAGAGGAAAATTCCGTGGATTGTTTTTGGGGGCATATTGCTGGGAGTGGCCGGCTGGCTCCTTAAAATGCTCGATACGCATGATGGTTCCCAGGCCCAAGGTGTCACCACTACCAAGTCGGCCTGCGGTTTTAGTATCAAGTTCATCCTGCAATTTGCCATCCAGAAGAGGGGCAGTTGAGTTTTGTTTGCCAGAGAAACGGGCCGAGGTTTCTGTTTGGGGACATATGGCTGAGAGTGGCCGGCTGGCCCCTGAATATCCACGATACAGAGCATGGTTCCCAGATCCAAGGTGGCACCAGTGCCAAGTTGGGCTGGTTTGATAGTACCAAGTGTCTCCTGCAATCTGCCATCCAGAAGCAGGGCAGCTTACTTTTGTTTGCCAGAGAAATAGGCCTAGGTTTTTGTTTGGGGGCCTGTGGCTAGGAGTGGCCGGCTGGCTCCTTAGAATCCACGATACGCAGGATGGTTCCCAGACCCAAGGTGGCACCAGTGCCAAGTCGGGCTGGTTTGATAGTACCAAGTGGCTCCTGCAAACTCCATCAAAAAGTTGGCAGGCGTGTTTTGTTTTCCAGGGAACAGCGCCGTTGATTTTGTTTGGGGGCCTGTGGCTAGGAGTGGCCGGCTGGCTCCTTAGAATCCACGATACGCAGGATGGTTCCCAGACCCAAGGTGGCACCAGTGCCAAGTCGGGCTGGTTTGATTACACCAAGTGGCTCCTGCAATCTGCCATCCAGAAGTGAGGCAGCTAAGTTTTGTTTGCGAGAAAAAAGGGCCGTGGTTTTTGTTGGGGGCCTGTGGCTGGGAGTAGCCGGCTGGCTCCTTAAAATCCACGATAGGCAGGATGGTTCCCAGACCCAAGGTGGCACCAGTGCCAAGTCGGGCTGGTTTGATAGTACCAAGTGGCTCCTGCAATCTGCCATCCAGAAGCGGGGCAGCTGAGTTTTGTTTGCCAGAGAAAAAGGCTGTGGTTTGTGTTTGGGGGCCTGTGGCTGGCAGTGGCCGGCTGGCTCCTGAAAATCCACGATACGCAGCATGGTTCCCAGACCCAAGGTGGCACCAGTGCCAAGTGGGGCTCGTTTGACAGTGTCAAGTGCCTCCTGCAATCTCCCATCCAGAAGCGGGGCAGCTGAGTTTTTTTTGCCAGGGAAACGGACCTTTGTTTTTGATTGGGCTCTGTGGCCGAGAGTGGTTGGCTGTCTCCTGACAATCCACAATACGCAGGATGGTTCCCAGACCCAAGGTGGCACCAGTGCCAAGTCGGGCTGGTTTGATAGTACCAAGTGTCTCCTGCAATCTGCCATCCAGAAGCGGGGCAGCTGAGTTTTGTTTGCCAGAGAAAAGGGCCGTGGGTTGTGTTTGGGGGCATATGGCTGGGAGTGGCCACCTGGCTCCTTAAAATGCACGATACGCCGCATGGTAACCAGACGCAAGGTGGCACCAGTGCCAAGTCAGGCTGTTTTTGTAGTACCCAGTGGCTCCTGCAATTTGCCATCCAGAAGCGGGGCAGTTGAATTTTGTTTGCTAGAGAAAAGGGCTGTGGTTTGTGTTTGGGGGCCTATGGCTGAGAGTGGCCGGCTGGCCCCTGAAAATCAACGATAGGCAGGATGGTTCCCAGATCCAAGGTGGCACCAGTGCCAAGTAAGGCTGGTTGTATGGTTCAAAGTAACTCCTGCAATCTGCCATCCAGAAGCGGGACAGCTGAGTTTTTTTTGCCAGAGAAAAGGTCCATGGTTTCTTTTTGGGGCATACGGCTGGGAATTGCCGGCTGGCTCCTTAAAATGCTCGATACGCAGGATGGTTCCCAGAGCCAAGGTGGCACCACTGCCAAGTCGGGCTCTTTTTGTAGTACCAAGTGCGTCCTGCAATTTGCCATCCAGAAGAGGGGCAGTTGAGTTTTGTTTGCCAGAGAAAAGGGCCGTTGTTTGTGTTTGGGGGCCTGTGGCTGGGAGTGTTCGGCTGGTTCCTGAATATGTACGATACGCAGGATTGTTCCCAGATCCAAGGTGGCAGCAGTGCCATGTTGTGCTGGTGTGATAGTCCCAAGTGGCTCCTGCAATCTGCCATCCAGAAGTGGGGCAGCTGATTTTTGTTTGCCAGAGAAAAGGTCCGTGGTTTGTTTTTGGGGGCATATGGCTGAGAGTGGCCGGCTGGCCCCTGAAAATCCACGATACACAGGATGGTTCCCAGATCCAAGGTGGCACCTGTGCCAAGTCGGGCTGATTTGATAGTACTAAGTAGCTCCTGCAATCTGCCATGCAGAAGCGGGGCAGCTTACTTTTGTTTGCCAGGGAAACGGGCCGAGGTTTGTGTTTGGGGGCCTATGGCTGAGAGTGACCGGCTGGCTCCTGAAAAGCTACAATAGGCAGGATGGTGACCAGACCCATGGTGGCACCAGTGCCAAGTTGGGCTGGTTTGATAGTACCAAGTGGCTCCTGCAATCTTCCATGATCACGTGGAGAAATACTTTCTGGTTTCAGCCTCATGCTCTTTCTTCTCTCCCTCAACTTCTCTATCACCTCTCATCTGGTTCACATGCGCTGTCTTCAAGGTCCACAGGCTACTTTTCACAGAATCTTCTGGCCTGATGAAGTAAGGATGATGAATAGAACAGAGCTGGGATCTATTTTCCAGTTTGGATAAAATGCATTCTGCACACAAATCCAAGGAGAACGGGCTGCCCCGATGCCCAGAAAATCTTTCACTCCTGCTAGTGTTCTACGTCAACCGCAACTTAGTCTGAAAGAAAAGCTTTTTCTCTGAGAGCATCTGAGAGGTTTGCATGAAGCACTGATATCTGACATATGCAATTTTGAATAGGAGAGGAAAAAGAAAATGGCAAGGAGTTTTTAATTTTAGTGGTTTCAATTTTAATTTCCGTGCACTTTTTCAAAACTTGTCAGCTCAAATGCCCATCAACATCTTTTAGTCATCTGTAAGTCAGTATTCATATAAAATGTGCTTCAAATCCAAAGAATTTCAAATTTGCACTCCAAGCTTCTATGCCTAGATTTATGATTTCCTACACATATTAGATGAAAGGAAGGCCTTTTTTACTGTGGGAGTGCTGGAACACTGGAACAGGTTGCCCAGAGAAGTTGTGGGTGTCCCATCCCTGAAAGTATTCAAGGTCACCCTGGACGGGGCTTGGAGCAGCAACAAAGGAGAAGCTTGATGGTAGAGAAACAAAGTTGGACTATAGAAGAAACTCGGATTGAAGTATAGGATCAAGTTTTCTCTCAGCTCTTGGGGTAAATTCAAAGTTGTACAAAATGACATTTATCTGTGCTATTCACTACTGTAACAGAAAGTTTCATGAAAACTGTACAGAAGATAGTAAATTTTAAAAGAGATAAGAATTACAGCATAAAATCCATGGGATAGGTTACAACATGAGACACTCTCTAAGAGAAAATCTCTGTGTTTCAGCACTTCATCGGGGTAAGATTTCATGAAGTGCCAAAGAAGGCGGCAAAATATCATTCGGGACATTATTTACTGGAATTCAGCCTGGCCATTAGTAGGAACTGCCTTTGAACATATCATGTAGATATACCACACACACTTTCCCTTCACTGAAAAATTACTGTTTACAACAAATAAGCAATTGACAATCAAAATTGATTGAAAGCATCTTAAACATGTCAAGTATTTCATTGTAGATGATCTGTGATCCAAATGCTTCTTCCACCTTCGAGAGGGACAGAAGAATTCTTCCATATCATGATGGTTTAAAATTGTATCAACCAATGTTTTCTGCTGAAAAGATATCATCTATTTTTTTCTATTTTTGGAAGAAAATATTCCTAGACATACAACAGGTGAGAACTAAGTAATTTTAAAGAAACAAATGAAATGAAAATATTCTGTAAATAGAATGAAATGAAAAGCTGTGTTTTAAATAGGAGCTAAATATTAAACAGAATTTTTGTACCAGGCATTTGAATTACTGCACCAGCTCTTTTGCCCATCAAGAGAGGCATTTAGCATTTCAGTCTTTTCCAAGGTGTTCATGATCTGCTATGCTGATCTCTGTGTGTGCCTAGGTGTGTGTGGAGGGGGGGGCATATGAAGGGGAGTGTGTATGTTTGCTTTACAATTGTTGTGGCAGATTCATGCCTCAGCTCCACATTTTGTTTTAAAAAGGTCACACCGAGTGGATATGAAGTTTACTATCAACAAGAGATCGATTCCCAAATCATCCATTTGACTCTCCCTTATAAATCATGTGCTTTGTTGCATATTTTATCAAATATACTTTCAAGCCAGATGGAGGAAGGAGGATGTGGGAATCCCTCCACCATCTTGCAACTTTTATGTAAGTAGGTTTTCAAGAAAATCATCATTTCTCTTTTAAATATGTCTGGAACAGGCATGATGGTAGTGTCAACCTGTTGGAGTTTTTGTTGCTGGAAGAAGTTGTACAAAAGGATTGGTTTTTACATTGACCAGTTACTGAATCAAGCGCAGGAATACATTGGAAATTTAGCTGGGGGTTCCTTTTCCCAGCAGACTACTTCTAGAACGAGCTTGTACACTGAAGCTGACTCTTTTGCTCTCTTTTTGTTTCTTTCCTATTTTCTTGGCTTCTTTGCCACTATCTAGACAATTTTGGAACTTTGTTCCCAACTAAAATGGTTTCAATAGTCTGATTGTGATCATACATTTTTACAAGGAATTTTTAAAATCTTTCCTCGAGTCCAGAAAGTCAAGGACTTAGATCTTTTTCTTCCCTTATCAATATTGCCATGAAATTGATAAATAAAGACCAACTCTTTATTTTTGTTTTTAACCCACGTAGATAATTCCCATCCATTAATCCATTTTGTGGACCAATAGCTGCCATTCTGATGGAAGCTGTCACTTCTTAACAATAGGCATTCTGTGACTATGTTGACAGCACTTTGGGTGAAGATCCTAACTGGTCTTAGATATACATAGGGAGAAATTTGCTCAGCCAGTGTCAGTCTTAAGCATGCGTATCAGAAGATCTTTCTAGAGCTGGGAATTTTCCCATGAAAGGGATTCAGTTAGGGAAGAGACACTTGTGCCAGAGTTTTACATTCTTCTTGAACACTGCTTAAGGAACTTAGATGCCATGTCCATTTGGATCTCTGTCTGCACAGAACTTTGTCATGCCAGTGCTTTGAAATGCATCTTGAAGAGAATTCACTAGCACAGAATGAAAGAGAGTGGAAGGGGTTGGTGGGGCTAACCAGGCCCAACCCCCCTGCCTAAACCAGGATACCTAGAGCCTCTTGCCCAGGATTCTATCTGGGTGTACTTTTAATGTCTTCAAAGATCCAGGCTCCACAATCTTTCTGGGCAGTCTGTGCCGTGGTTCAGTCACCCTGACAGTAAAGAAACATTTACTGATGTTCAAAGGCAATCTCCTGTATTTCAGTGTGTGCCCACTGCCTCTTGTCTTTTCCCTCAGCATCACTGAAAAGACACTGATTCCCTCCCCTTTGCACTATTGCTTCCATATGTATGTGTGATGCCATGTAGAGGTATGTCAAAAACCTCCCTGAAGCCCAGGCAGATAATATTCCCTTCATCTACCAGTCAAGTTGATTCATCAGAGGAGTTTAAAGTGATGTTCAGCATGAAATTCCCCTGAAAAATCATGCTAACTACATTATTTGGTCATCTGTCATGTGCCTGGCAAGGATTTCCAGGAAGAGCTGCTTCATCAACTTCCTGGGGATAAAAAAGAGGCTGGCTGGTTTGTACTATGGCGAGTCCTCTTAATTGCCTTTTTTGAAGATGGGTGTCATTTGCTAACATCCACTCTTTAGCCTCTCTTGTCGTCTACATCTTAGCAAAACGCTTTTCCACTATGTCTGGCTAGGAAAAACTGTGCCAGCACAGAAAACATCTCCCATCGTGTTCTAGAAGTTGCACGGATGTCTGCCAAGTGTTTGGCAGGAAGAAAAGAAAAGTTGTCCAAAACAGCTTCCAATCGAATGTTCCTGTGATTGGAAAAGTCAGGAGAGTGCAAAGGTACTGTTTTCTATCAGTTGGCAAGGTGCGCACACAATCCCAGTGTTGTACAGCTTGCTTCTTCACCTTCCCGAAGCTGCCGCTCTCGCCGGCTGCCGGAGCCCAAGAAGCGGCTTCTTCGCGCAAAGACGATTGTGCCGCTCACAGTGCTCTCCTTAGCGCGGCTTCTGCCGAAAGACGCCCGGCAGCGGCTCTTACCTCCGGAGAGCATCCTACCTTCGTCTTTAGCTCCTCTTCTCATCTACACCTCGGCAAAAAGCTTTTCCACTATGTCTGGCTAGGAAAAACTGTGCCAGCACAGAAAACATCTCCCATCGTGTTCTAGAAGTTGCACGGATGTCTGCCAAGTGTTTGGCAGGAAGAAAAGAAAAGTTGTCCAAAACAGCTTCCAATCGAATGTTCCTGTGATTGGAAAAGTCAGGAGAGTGCAAAGGTACTGTTTTCTATCAGTTGGCAAGGTGCGCACACAATCCCAGTGTTGTACAGCTTGCTTCTTCACCTTCCCGAAGCTGCCGCTCTCGCCGGCTGCCGGAGCCCAAGAAGCGGCTTCTTCGCGCAAAGACGATTGTGCCGCTCACAGTGCTCTCCTTAGCGCGGCTTCTGCCGAAAGACGCCCGGCAGCGGCTCTTACCTCCGGAGAGCATCCTACCTTCGTCTTTCGCGTCTTTTGTAGTCTACATCTTAGCAAAACGCTTTTCCACTATGTCTGGCTAGGAAAAACTGTGCCAGCACAGAAAACATCTCCCATCGTGTTCTAGAAGTTGCACGGATGTCTGCCAAGTGTTTGGCAGGAAGAAAAGAAAAGTTGTCCAAAACAGCTTCCAATCGAATGTTCCTGTGATTGGAAAAGTCAGGAGAGTGCAAAGGTACTGTTTTCTATCAGTTGGCAAGGTGCGCACACAATCCCAGTGTTGTACAGCTTGCTTCTTCACCTTCCCGAAGCTGCCGCTCTCGCCGGCTGCCGGAGCCCAAGAAGCGGCTTCTTCGCGCAAAGACGATTGTGCCGCTCACAGGGCTCTCCTTAGCGCGGCTTCTGCCGAAAGACGCCCGGCAGCGGCTCTTACCTCCGGAGAGCATCCTACCTTCGTCTTTCGCGTCTTTTGTAGTCTACATCTTAGCAAAACGCTTTTCCACTATGTCTGGCTAGGAAAAACTGTGCCAGCACAGAAAACATCTCCCATCGTGTTCTAGAAGTTGCACGGATGTCTGCCAAGTGTTTGGCAGGAAGAAAAGAAAAGTTGTCCAAAACAGCTTCCAATCGAATGTTCCTGTGATTGGAAAAGTCAGGAGAGTGCAAAGGTACTGTTTTCTATCAGTTGGCAAGGTGCGCACACAATCCCAGTGTTGTACAGCTTGCTTCTTCACCTTCCCGAAGCTGCCGCTCTCGCCGGCTGCCGGAGCCCAAGAAGCGGCTTCTTCGCGCAAAGACGATTGTGCCGCTCACAGGGCTCTCCTTAGCGCGGCTTCTGCCGAAAGACGCCCGGCAGCGGCTCTTACCTCCGGAGAGCATCCTACCTTCGTCTTTCGCGTCTTTTGTAGTCTACATCTTAGCAAAACGCTTTTCCACTATGTCTGGCTAGGAAAAACTGTGCCAGCACAGAAAACATCTCCCATCGTGTTCTAGAAGTTGCACGGATGTCTGCCAAGTGTTTGGCAGGAAGAAAAGAAAAGTTGTCCAAAACAGCTTCCAATCGAATGTTCCTGTGATTGGAAAAGTCAGGAGAGTGCAAAGGTACTATTTTCTATCAGTTGGCAAGGTGCGCACACAATCCCAGTGTTGTACAGCTTGCTTCTTCACCTTCCCGAAGCTGCCGCTCTCGCCGGCTGCCGGAGCCCAAGAAGCGGCTTCTTCGCGCAAAGACGATTGTGCCGCTCACAGTGCTCTCCTTAGCGCGGCTTCTGCCGAAAGACGCCCGGCAGCGGCTCTTACCTCCGGAGAGCATCCTACCTTCGTCTTTCGCGTCTTTTGTAGTCTACATCTTAGCAAAACGCTTTTCCACTATGTCTGGCTAGGAAAAACTGTGCCAGCACAGAAAACATCTCCCATCGTGTTCTAGAAGTTGCACGGATGTCTGCCAAGTGTTTGGCAGGAAGAAAAGAAAAGTTGTCCAAAACAGCTTCCAATCGAATGTTCCTGTGATTGGAAAAGTCAGGAGAGTGCAAAGGTACTGTTTTCTATCAGTTGGCAAGGTGCGCACACAATCCCAGTGTTGTACAGCTTGCTTCTTCACCTTCCCGAAGCTGCCGCTCTCGCCGGCTGCCGGAGCCCAAGAAGCGGCTTCTTCGCGCAAAGACGATTGTGCCGCTCACAGTGCTCTCCTTAGCGCGGCTTCTGCCGAAAGACGCCCGGCAGCGGCTCTTACCTCCGGAGAGCATCCTACCTTCGTCTTTCGCGTCTTTTGTAGTCTACATCTTAGCAAAACGCTTTTCCACTATGTCTGGCTAGGAAAAACTGTGCCAGCACAGAAAACATCTCCCATCGTGTTCTAGAAGTTGCACGGATGTCTGCCAAGTGTTTGGCAGGAAGAAAAGAAAAGTTGTCCAAAACAGCTTCCAATCGAATGTTCCTGTGATTGGAAAAGTCAGGAGAGTGCAAAGGTACTGTTTTCTATCAGTTGGCAAGGTGCGCACACAATCCCAGTGTTGTACAGCTTGCTTCTTCACCTTCCCGAAGCTGCCGCTCTCGCCGGCTGCCAGAGCCCAAGAAGCGGCTTCTTCGCGCAAAGACGATTGTGCCGCTCACAGGGCTCTCCTTAGCGCGGCTTCTGCCGAAAGACGCCCGGCAGCGGCTCTTACCTCCGGAGAGCATCCTACCTTCGTCTTTCGCGTCTTTTGTAGTCTACATCTTAGCAAAACGCTTTTCCACTATGTCTGGCTAGGAAAAACTGTGCCAGCACAGAAAACATCTCCCATCGTGTTCTAGAAGTTGCACGGATGTCTGCCAAGTGTTTGGCAGGAAGAAAAGAAAAGTTGTCCAAAACAGCTTCCAATCGAATGTTCCTGTGATTGGAAAAGTCAGGAGAGTGCAAAGGTACTGTTTTCTATCAATTGGCAAGGTGCGCACACAATCCCAGTGTTGTACAGCTTGCTTCTTCACCTTCCCGAAGCTGCCGCTCTCGCCGGCTGCCGGAGCCCAAGAAGCGGCTTCTTCGCGCAAAGACGATTGTGCCGCTCACAGTGCTCTCCTTAGCGCAGCTTCTGCCGAAAGACGCCCGGCAGCGGCTCTTACCTCCTGAGAGTGGCAGCTTCGGGAAGGTGAAGAAGCAAGCTGTACAACACTGGGATTGTGTGCGCACCTTGCCAACTGATAGAAAACAGTACCTTTGCACTCTCCTGACTTTTCCAATCACAGGAACATTCGATTGGAAGCTGTTTTGGACAACTTTTCTTTTCTTCCTGCCAAACACTTGGCAGACATCCGTGCAACTTCTAGAAAACGATGGGAGATGTTTTCTGTGCTGGCACGGGTTTTCCTAGCCAGACATAGTGGAAAAGCGTTTTGCTAAGATGTAGACTACAAAAGACGCGAAAGACGAAGGTAGGATGCTCTCCAGAGGTAAGAGCCGCTGCCGGGCGTCTTTCGGCAGAAGCCGCGCTAAGGAGAGCACTGTGAGCGGCACAATCGTCTTTGCGCGAAGAAGCCGCTTCTTGGGCTCCGGCAGCCGGCGAGAGCGGCAGCTTCGGGAAGGTGAAGAAGCAAGCTGTACAACACTGGGATTGTGTGCGCACCTTGCCAACTGATAGAAAACAGTACCTTTGCACTCTCCTGACTTTTCCAATCACAGGAACATTCGATTGGAAGCTGTTTTGGACAACTTTTCTTTTCTTCCTGCCAAACACTTGGCAGACATCCGTGCAACTTCTAGAACACGATGGGAGATGTTTTCTGTGCTGGCACAGTTTTTCCTAGCCAGACATAGTGGAAAAGCGTTTTGCTAAGATGTAGACTACAAAAGACGCGAAAGACGAAGGTAGGATGCTCTCCGGAGGTAAGAGCCGCTGCCGGGCGTCTTTCGGCAGAAGCCGCGCTAAGGAGAGCACTGTGAGCGGCACAATCGTCTTTGCGCGAAGAAGCCGCTTCTTGGGCTCCGGCAGCCGGCGAGAGCGGCAGCTTCGGGAAGGTGAAGAAGCAAGCTGTACAACACTGGGATTGTGTGCGCACCTTGCCAACTGATAGAAAACAGTACCTTTGCACTCTCCTGACTTTTCCAATCACAGGAACATTCGATTGGAAGCTGTTTTGGACAACTTTTCTTTTCTTCCTGCCAAACACTTGGCAGACATCCGTGCAACTTCTAGAACACGATGGGAGATGTTTTCTGTGCTGGCACAGTTTTTCCTAGCCAGACATAGTGGAAAAGCGTTTTGCTAAGATGTAGACTACAAAAGACGCGAAAGACGAAGGTAGGATGCTCTCCGGAGGTAAGAGCCGCTGCCGGGCGTCTTTCGGCAGAAGCCGCGCTAAGGAGAGCACTGTGAGCGGCACAATCGTCTTTGCGCGAAGAAGCCGCTTCTTGGGCTCCGGCAGCCGGCGAGAGCGGCAGCTTCGGGAAGGTGAAGAAGCAAGCTGTACAACACTGGGATTGTGTGCGCACCTTGCCAACTGATAGAAAACAGTACCTTTGCACTCTCCTGACTTTTCCAATCACAGGAACATTCGATTGGAAGCTGTTTTGGACAACTTTGCTTTTCTTCCTGCCAAACACTTGGCAGACATCCGTGCAACTTCTAGAACACGATGGGAGATGTTTTCTGTGCTGGCACAGTTTTTCCTAGCCAGACATAGTGGAAAAGCGTTTTGCTAAGATGTAGACTACAAAAGACGCGAAAGACGAAGGTAGGATGCTCTCCGGAGGTAAGAGCCGCTGCCGGGCGTCTTTCGGCAGAAGCCGCGCTAAGGAGAGCACTGTGAGCGGCACAATCGTCTTTGCGCGAAGAAGCCGCTTCTTGGGCTCCGGCAGCCGGCGAGAGCGGCAGCTTCGGGAAGGTGAAGAAGCAAGCTGTACAACACTGGGATTGTGTGCGCACCTTGCCAACTGATAGAAAACAGTACCTTTGCACTCTCCTGACTTTTCCAATCACAGGAACATTCGATTGGAAGCTGTTTTGGACAACTTTTCTTTTCTTCCTGCCAAACACTTGGCAGACATCCGTGCAACTTCTAGAACACGATGGGAGATGTTTTCTGTGCTGGCACAGTTTTTCCTAGCCAGACATAGTGGAAAAGCGTTTTGCTAAGATGTAGACTACAAAAGACGCGAAAGACGAAGGTAGGATGCTCTCCGGAGGTAAGAGCCGCTGCCGGGCGTCTTTCGGCAGAAGCCGCGCTAAGGAGAGCACTGTGAGCGGCACAATCGTCTTTGCGCGAAGAAGCCGCTTCTTGGGCTCCGGCAGCCGGCGAGAGCGGCAGCTTCGGGAAGGTGAAGAAGCAAGCTGTACAACACTGGGATTGTGTGCGCACCTTGCCAACTGATAGAAAATAGTACCTTTGCACTCTCCTGACTTTTCCAATCACAGGAACATTCGATTGGAAGCTGTTTTGGACAACTTTTCTTTTCTTCCTGCCAAACACTTGGCAGACATCCGTGCAACTTCTAGAACACGATGGGAGATGTTTTCTGTGCTGGCACAGTTTTTCCTAGCCAGACATAGTGGAAAAGCGTTTTGCTAAGATGTAGACTACAAAAGACGCGAAAGACGAAGGTAGGATGCTCTCCGGAGGTAAGAGCCGCTGCCGGGCGTCTTTCGGCAGAAGCCGCGCTAAGGAGAGCCCTGTGAGCGGCACAATCGTCTTTGCGCGAAGAAGCCGCTTCTTGGGCTCCGGCAGCCGGCGAGAGCGGCAGCTTCGGGAAGGTGAAGAAGCAAGCTGTACAACACTGGGATTGTGTGCGCACCTTGCCAACTGATAGAAAACAGTACCTTTGCACTCTCCTGACTTTTCCAATCACAGGAACATTCGATTGGAAGCTGTTTTGGACAACTTTTCTTTTCTTCCTGCCAAACACTTGGCAGACATCCGTGCAACTTCTAGAACACGATGGGAGATGTTTTCTGTGCTGGCACAGTTTTTCCTAGCCAGACATAGTGGAAAAGCTTTTTGCCGAGGTGTAGATGAGAAGAGGAGCTAAAGACGAAGGTAGGATGCTCTCCGGAGGTAAGAGCCGCTGCCGGGCGTCTTTCGGCAGAAGCCGCGCTAAGGAGAGCCCTGTGAGCGGCACAATCGTCTTTGCGCGAAGAAGCCGCTTCTTGGGCTCCGGCAGCCGGCGAGAGCGGCAGCTTCGGGAAGGTGAAGAAGCAAGCTGTACAACACTGGGATTGTGTGCGCACCTTGCCAACTGATAGAAAACAATACCTTTGCACTCTCCTGACTTTTCCAATCACAGGAACATTCGATTGGAAGCTGTTTTGGACAACTTTTCTTTTCTTCCTGCCAAACACTTGGCAGACATCCGTGCAACTTCTAGAACACGATGGGAGATGTTTTCTGTGCTGGCACAGTTTTTCCTAGCCAGACATAGTGGAAAAGCGTTTTGCTAAGATGTAGACGACAAGAGAGGCTAAAGAGTGGATGTTAGCAAATGACACCCATCTTCAAAAAAGGCAATTAAGAGGACTCGCCATAGTACAAACCAGCCAGCCTCTTTTTTATCCCCAGGAAGTTGATGAAGCAGCTCTTCCTGGAAATCCTTGCCAGGCACATGACAGATGACCAAATAATGTAGTTAGCATGATTTTTCAGGGGAATTTCATGCTGAACATCACTTTAAACTCCTCTGATGAATCAACTTGACTGGTAGATGAAGGGAATATTATCTGCCTGGGCTTCAGGGAGGTTTTTGACATACCTCTACATGGCATCACACATACATATGGAAGCAATAGTGCAAAGGGGAGGGAATCAGTGTCTTTTCAGTGATGCTGAGGGAAAAGACAAGAGGCAGTGGGCACACACTGAAATACAGGAGATTGCCTTTGAACATCAGTAAATGTTTCTTTACTGTCAGGGTGACTGAACCACGGCACAGACTGCCCAGAAAGATTGTGGAGCCTGGATCTTTGAAGACATTAAAAGTACACCCAGATAGAATCCTGGGCAAGAGGCTCTAGGTATCCTGGTTTAGGCAGGGGGGTTGGGCCTGGTTAGCCCCACCAACCCCTTCCACTCTCTTTCATTCTGTGCTAGTGAATTCTCTTCAAGATGCATTTCAAAGCACTGGCATGACAAAGTTCTGTGCAGACAGAGATCCAAATGGCCATGGCATCTAAGTTCCTTAAGCAGTGTTCAAGAAGAATGTAAAACTCTGGCACAAGTGTCTCTTCCCTAACTGAATCCCTTTCATGGGAAAATTCCCAGCTCTAGAAAGATCTTCTGATACGCATGCTTAAGACTGACACTGGCTGAGCAAATTTCTCCCTATGTATATCTAAGACCAGTTAGGATCTTCACCCAAAGTGCTGTCAACATAGTCACAGAATGCCTATTGTTAAGAAGTGACAGCTTCCATCAGAATGGCAGCTATTGGTCCACAAAATGGATTAATGGATGGGAATTATCTACGTGGGTTAAAAACAAAAATAAAGAGTTGGTCTTTATTTATCAATTTCATGGCAATATTGATAAGGGAAGAAAAAGATCTAAGTCCTTGACTTTCTGGACTCGAGGAAAGATTTTAAAAATTCCTTGTAAAAATGTATGATCACAATCAGACTATTGAAACCATTTTAGTTGGGAACAAAGTTCCAAAATTGTCTAGATAGTGGCAAAGAAGCCAAGAAAATAGGAAAGAAACAAAAAGAGAGCAAAAGAGTCAGCTTCAGTGTACAAGCTCGTTCTAGAAGTAGTCTGCTGGGAAAAGGAACCCCCAGCTAAATTTCCAATGTATTCCTGCGCTTGATTCAGTAACTGGTCAATGTAAAAACCAATCCTTTTGTACAACTTCTTCCAGCAACAAAAACTCCAACAGGTTGACACTACCATCATGCCTGTTCCAGACATATTTAAAAGAGAAATGATGATTTTCTTGAAAACCTACTTACATAAAAGTTGCAAGATGGTGGAGGGATTCCCACATCCTCCTTCCTCCATCTGGCTTGAAAGTATATTTGATAAAATATGCAACAAAGCACATGATTTATAAGGGAGAGTCAAATGGATGATTTGGGAATCGATCTCTTGTTGATAGTAAACTTCATATCCACTCGGTGTGACCTTTTTAAAACAAAATGTGGAGCTGAGGCATGAATCTGCCACAACAATTGTAAAGCAAACATACACACTCCCCTTCATATGCCCCCCCCTCCACACACACCTAGGCACACACAGAGATCAGCATAGCAGATCATGAACACCTTGGAAAAGACTGAAATGCTAAATGCCTCTCTTGATGGGCAAAAGAGCTGGTGCAGTAATTCAAATGCCTGGTACAAAAATTCTGTTTAATATTTAGCTCCTATTTAAAACACAGCTTTTCATTTCATTCTATTTACAGAATATTTTCATTTCATTTGTTTCTTTAAAATTACTTAGTTCTCACCTGTTGTATGTCTAGGAATATTTTCTTCCAAAAATAGAAAAAAATAGATGATATCTTTTCAGCAGAAAACATTGGTTGATACAATTTTAAACCATCATGATATGGAAGAATTCTTCTGTCCCTCTCGAAGGTGGAAGAAGCATTTGGATCACAGATCATCTACAATGAAATACTTGACATGTTTAAGATGCTTTCAATCAATTTTGATTGTCAATTGCTTATTTGTTGTAAACAGTAATTTTTCAGTGAAGGGAAAGTGTGTGTGGTATATCTACATGATATGTTCAAAGGCAGTTCCTACTAATGGCCAGGCTGAATTCCAGTAAATAATGTCCCGAATGATATTTTGCCGCCTTCTTTGGCACTTCATGAAATCTTACCCCGATGAAGTGCTGAAACACAGAGATTTTCTCTTAGAGAGTGTCTCATGTTGTAACCTATCCCATGGATTTTATGCTGTAATTCTTATCTCTTTTAAAATTTACTATCTTCTGTACAGTTTTCATGAAACTTTCTGTTACAGTAGTGAATAGCACAGATAAATGTCATTTTGTACAACTTTGAATTTACCCCAAGAGCTGAGAGAAAACTTGATCCTATACTTCAATCCGAGTTTCTTCTATAGTCCAACTTTGTTTCTCTACCATCAAGCTTCTCCTTTGTTGCTGCTCCAAGCCCCGTCCAGGGTGACCTTGAATACTTTCAGGGATGGGACACCCACAACTTCTCTGGGCAACCTGTTCCAGTGTTCCAGCACTCCCACAGTAAAAAAGGCCTTCCTTTCATCTAATATGTGTAGGAAATCATAAATCTAGGCATAGAAGCTTGGAGTGCAAATTTGAAATTCTTTGGATTTGAAGCACATTTTATATGAATACTGACTTACAGATGACTAAAAGATGTTGATGGGCATTTGAGCTGACAAGTTTTGAAAAAGTGCACGGAAATTAAAATTGAAACCACTAAAATTAAAAACTCCTTGCCATTTTCTTTTTCCTCTCCTATTCAAAATTGCATATGTCAGATATCAGTGCTTCATGCAAACCTCTCAGATGCTCTCAGAGAAAAAGCTTTTCTTTCAGACTAAGTTGCGGTTGACATAGAACACTAGCAGGAGTGAAAGATTTTCTGGGCATCGGGGCAGCCCGTTCTCCTTGGATTTGTGTGCAGAATGCATTTTATCCAAACTGGAAAATAGATCCCAGCTCTGTTCTATTCATCATCCTTACTTCATCAGGCCAGAAGATTCTGTGAAAAGTAGCCTGTGGACCTTGAAGACAGCGCATGTGAACCAGATGAGAGGTGATAGAGAAGTTGAGGGAGAGAAGAAAGAGCATGAGGCTGAAACCAGAAAGTATTTCTCCACGTGATCATGGAAGATTGCAGGAGCCACTTGGTACTATCAAACCAGCCCAACTTGGAACTTGTGCCACCTTGGGTCTGGGAGCCATGTTGCATATCGTGCATTTTAAGGAGCCAGCTGGCCACACCCAGCCATATGCCCCCAAACACAAACCAAGGCCCTTTTCTCTGGCAAACAAAACTCAGCTGCCCTGCTTCTGGATGGCAGATTGCAGGAACCACTTGGTACTATCAAACCAGCCCAACTTGGCACTGGTGCCACCATGGGTCTGGTCACCATCCTGCCTATCGTAGCTTTTCAGGAGCCAGCCGGTCACTCTCAGCCATAGGCCCCCAAACACAAACCTCGGCCCGTTTCCCTGGCAAACAAAAGTAAGCTGCCCCGCTTCTGGATGGCAGATTGCAGGAGCTACTTAGTACTATCAAATCAGCCCGACTTGGCACAGGTGCCACCTTGGATCTGGGAACCATCCTGTGTATCGTGGATTTTCAGGGGCCAGCCGGCCACTCTCAGCCATATGCCCCCAAAAACAAACCACGGACCTTTTCTCTGGCAAACAAAAATCAGCTGCCCCACTTCTGGATGGCAGATTGCAGGAGCCACTTGGGACTATCACACCAGCACAACATGGCACTGCTGCCACCTTGGATCTGGGAACAATCCTGCGTATCGTACATATTCAGGAACCAGCCGAACACTCCCAGCCACAGGCCCCCAAACACAAACAACGGCCCTTTTCTCTGGCAAACAAAACTCAACTGCCCCTCTTCTGGATGGCAAATTGCAGGACGCACTTGGTACTACAAAAAGAGCCCGACTTGGCAGTGGTGCCACCTTGGCTCTGGGAACCATCCTGCGTATCGAGCATTTTAAGGAGCCAGCCGGCAATTCCCAGCCGTATGCCCCAAAAAGAAACCATGGACCTTTTCTCTGGCAAAAAAAACTCAGCTGTCCCGCTTCTGGATGGCAGATTGCAGGAGTTACTTTGAACCATACAACCAGCCTTACTTGGCACTGGTGCCACCTTGGATCTGGGCACCATCCTGCCTATCGTTGATTTTCAGGGGCCAGCCGGCCACTCTCAGCCATAGGCCCCCAAACACAAACCACAGCCCTTTTCTCTAGCAAACAAAATTCAACTGCCCCGCTTCTGGATGGCAAATTGCAGGAGCCACTGGGTACTACAAAAACAGCCTGACTTGGCACTGGTGCCACCTTGCGTCTGGTTACCATGCGGCGTATCGTGCATTTTAAGGAGCCAGCCGGCTACTCCCAGCCACAGGCCCCCAACAAAAACCACGGCCCTTTTTTCTCGCAAACAAAACTCAGCTGCCCCGCTTCTGGATGGCAGATTGCAGGAGACACTTGGTACTATCAAACCAGCCCGACTTGGCACTGGTGCCACCTTGGGTCTGGGAACCATCCTGCGTATCGTGGATTCTAAGGAGCCACCCGGCCACTCTGAGCCACAGGCCCCCAAACAAAATCAACGGCGCTGTTCCCTGGAAAACAAAACACGCCTGCCAACTTTTTGATGGAGTTTGCAGGAGCCACTTGGTACTATCAAACCAGCCCGACTTGGCACTGGTGCCACCTTGGGTCTGGGAAACATCCTGCGTATCGTGGATTCTTAGGAGCCAGCCGGCCACTCCTAGCCACAGGCCCCTAAACAAAAACCTAGGCCTATTTCTCTGGCAAACAAAAGTAAGCTGCCCTGCTTCTGGATGGCAGATTGCAGGAGACACTTGGTACTATCAAACCAGCCCAACTTGGCACTGGTGCCACCTTGGGTCTGGGAACCATCCTGCGTATCGTGGATTCTAAGGAGCCAGCTGGCCACTCCCAGCCACAGGCCCCCAAACACAAACAACGGCGCTTTTCCCTGGAAAACAAAACTCGCCTGCCAACTTTTTGATGGCAGATTGCAGGAGCCACTTGGTACTATCAAATCAGCCCAACTTGGCACTGGTGCCACCATGGGTCTGGTCACCATCCTGCCTATCGTAGCTTTTCAGGAGCCAGCCGGTCACTCCCAGCCATAGGCCCCCAGACAAAAACCTCGGCCCGTTTCCCTGGCAAACAAAAGTAAGCTGCCCCGCTTCTGGATGGCAGATTGCAGTACGCACTTGGTACTATCAAACCAGCCCAACTTGGAAATGGTGCCACCTTGGGTCTGGGAACCATCCTGCGTATCGTGGATTCTAAGGAGCCAGCCGGCCACTCCCAGCCACAGGCCCCCAAATACAAACAACGGCGCTTTTCCCTGGAAAACAAAACTCGCCTGCCAAATTTTTGATGGCAGATTGCAGGAGCCACTTGGTACTATCAAATCAGCCCAACTTGGCACTGGTGCCACCATGGATCTGGTCACCATCCTGCCTATCGTAGCTTTTCAGGTGCCAGCCGGTCACTCCCAGCCATAGGAACCCAGACACAAACCTCGGCCCGTTTCCCTGGCAAACAAAAGTAAGCTGCCCCGCTTCTGGATGGCAGATTGCAGGAGCCACATTGCACCATCAAACTGGCCCGACTTGTCACTGGTGCCACCTCAGGTCTGGGAACCCTCCTGCGTATCGTGGATTCCAATTAGCAAGACGGCCACTCCCAGCCACAGGCCCCCAAACACAAACAACGGCGCTTTTCCCTGGAAAACAAAACTCGCCTGCCAACTTTTTGATGGCAGATTGCAGGAGCCACTTGGTACTATCAAACCAGCCCAACTTGGCACTGATGACACCATGGGTCTGGTCACCTTCCTGCCTATCGTAGCTTTTCAGGAGCCAGCCGGTCACTCCCAGCCATAGGCCCCCAGACACAAAGCTCTGCCCGTTTCCCTGGCAAACAAAAGTAAGCTGCCCCGCTTCTGGATGGCAGATTTCAGGATCCACTTGTTATTATCAAACCAGCCCGACTTGGTACTGGTGCCACCTCTGGTCTGGGAACCATCCTGCGTATCTTGGATTCTAAGGAGCCAGCCGGCCACTCCCAGCCACAGGCCCCCAAAAAAAAACATCGGCGCTTTTCCCTGGAAAACAAAACTCGCCTGCCAACATTTTGATTGCAGATTGCAGGAACCACTTCGTACTATCAAACCAGCCCAACTTGGCACTGGTGCCACCTTGGGTCTGGGAACCATCCGGCGTATCGTGTGTTTAAAGGAGCCAGCCGGCCACTCCAGCCACAGGCCCGCAGACACAAACAACGGCGCTTTTCCCTGGAAAACAAAGCTTGCCTGCTGACTTTTGATGGCAGATTGCAGGAGCCACTTTGTACTTTGAAATCAGCCGAACATGGCTCTGGTGCCACCATGGGTCTGGTCACCATCCTGCCTATCGTAGCTTTTCAGGAGCCAGCCGGTCACTCCCAGCCATAGGCCCCCAGACACAAAGCTCGGCCCGTTTCCCTGGCAAACAAAAGTAAGCTACCCCGCTTCTGGATGGCAGATTGCAGGACGCACTTGGTACTATCAAACCAGCCCAACTTATCACTGGTGCCACCTCAGGTCAGGGAACCATCCTGCGTATTGTGGATTCTAAGGAGCCAGCCGGCCACTCCCAGCCACAGGCCCCCAAACACAAACAACGGCGCTTTTCCCTGGAAAACAAAACTCGCCTGCCAACTTTTGATGGCAGATTGCAGGAGCCACTTGGTACTATCAAACCAGCCCAACTTGGCACTGGTGCCACCATGGGTCTGGTCACCATCCTGCCTATCGTAGCTTTTCAGGAGCCAGCCGGTCACTCCCTGCCATAGGCCCCCAGACACAAACCTCGGCCCGTTTCCCTGGCAAACAAAAGTAAGCTGCCCCGCTTCTGGATGGCAGATTGCAGGACGCACTTGGTACTATCAAACCAGCCCGACTTGGCACTGGTGCTACCTCAGGTCTGGGAACCATCCTGCGTATCGTGGATTCTAAGGAGCCAGCCGGCCACTCCCAGCCACAGGCCCCCAAACACAAACATCGGCGCTTTTCCCTGGAAAACAAAACTCGCCTGCCAACTTTTTGATGGCAGATTGCCGGAGCCACTTGGTACTATCAAACCAGCCCAACTTGGCACTGGTGCCACCATGGGTCTGGTCACCATCCTGCCTATCGTAGCTTTTCAGGAGCCAGCCGGTCACTCCCAGCCATAGACCCCAGACACAAACCTCGGCCCGTTTCCCTGGCAAAAAAAAGTAAGCTGCCCCGCTTCTGGATGGCAGATTGCAGGAGCCACTTTGCACCATCAAACTAGCCCGACTTGGCACTGGTGCCACCTCAGGTCTGGGAACCATCCTGCGTATCGTGGATTCTAAGGAGCCAGCCGGACACTCCCAGCCACAGGCCCTCAAACACAAACAGCGGCGCTTTTCCCTGGAAAACAAAACTCGCCTGCCAAATTTTGATGGCAGATTGCCGGAGCAACTTGGTACTATCAAATCAGCCCAACTTGGCACTGGTGCCACCATGGATCTGGTCACCATCCTGCCTATCGTAGCTTTTCAGGTGCCAGCCGGTCACTCCCAGCCATAGGAACCCAGACACAAACCTCGGCCCGTTTCCCTGGCAAACAAAAGTAAGCTGCCCCGCTTCTGGATGGCAGATTGCAGGAGCCACTTTGCACCATCAAACTGGCCCGACTTGTCACTGGTGCCACCTCAGGTCTGGGAACCCTCCTGCGTATCGTGGATTCCAATTAGCAAGACGGCCACTCCCAGCCACAGGCCCCCAAACACAAACAACGGCGCTTTTCCCTGGAAAACAAAACTCGCCTGCCAACTTTTTGATGGCAGATTGCAGGAGCCACTTGGTACTATCAAACCAGCCCAACTTGGCACTGATGACACCATGGGTCTGGTCACCTTCCTGCCTATCGTAGCTTTTCAGGAGCCAGCCGGTCACTCCCAGCCATAGGCCCCCAGACACAAAGCTCTGCCCGTTTCCCTGGCAAACAAAAGTAAGCTGCCCCGCTTCTGGATGGCAGATTTCAGGATCCACTTGTTATTATCAAACCAGCCCGACTTGGTACTGGTGCCACCTCTGGTCTGGGAACCATCCTGCGTATCTTGGATTCTAAGGAGCCAGCCGGCCACTCCCAGCCATAGGCCCCCAAAAAAAAACATCGGCGCTTTTCCCTGGAAAACAAAACTCGCCTGCCAACATTTTGATTGCAGATTGCAGGAACCACTTGGTACTATCAAACCAGCCCAACTTGGCACTGGTGCCACCTTGGGTCTGGGAACCATCCGGCGTATCGTGTGTTTAAAGGAGCCAGCCGGCCACTCCAGCCACAGGCCCGCAGACACAAACAACGGCGCTTTTCCCTGGAAAACAAAGCTTGCCTGCTGACTTTTGATGGCAGATTGCAGGAGCCACTTTGTACTTTGAAATCAGCCGAACATGGCTCTGGTGCCACCATGGGTCTGGTCACCATCCTGCCTATCGTAGCTTTTCAGGAGCCAGCCGGTCACTCCCAGCCATAGGCCCCCAGACACAAAGCTCGGCCCGTTTCCCTGGCAAACAAAAGTAAGCTACCCCGCTTCTGGATGGCAGATTGCAGGACGCACTTGGTACTATCAAACCAGCCCAACTTATCACTGGTGCCACCTCAGGTCAGGGAACCATCCTGCGTATTGTGGATTCTAAGGAGCCAGCCGGCCACTCCCAGCCACAGGCCCCCAAACACAAACAACGGCGCTTTTCCCTGGAAAACAAAACTCGCCTGCCAACTTTTGATGGCAGATTGCAGGAGCCACTTGGTACTATCAAACCAGCCCAACTTGGCACTGGTGCCACCATGGGTCTGGTCACCATCCTGCCTATCGTAGCTTTTCAGGAGCCAGCCGGTCACTCCCTGCCATAGGCCCCCAGACACAAACCTCGGCCCGTTTCCCTGGCAAACAAAAGTAAGCTGCCCCGCTTCTGGATGGCAGATTGCAGGACGCACTTGGTACTATAAAACCAGCCCGACTTGGCACTGGTGCTACCTCAGGTCTGGGAACCATCCTGCGTATCGTGGATTCTAAGGAGCCAGCCGGCCACTCCCAGCCACAGGCCCCCAAACACAAACATCGGCGCTTTTCCCTGGAAAACAAAACTCGCCTGCCAACTTTTTGATGGCAGATTGCCGGAGCCACTTGGTACTATCAAACCAGCCCAACTTGGCACTGGTGCCACCATGGGTCTGGTCACCATCCTGCCTATCGTAGCTTTTCAGGAGCCAGCCGGTCACTCCCAGCCATAGACCCCAGACACAAACCTCGGCCCGTTTCCCTGGCAAAAAAAAGTAAGCTGCCCCGCTTCTGGATGGCAGATTGCAGGAGCCACTTTGCACCATCAAACTAGCCCGACTTGGCACTGGTGCCACCTCAGGTCTGGGAACCATCCTGCGTATCGTGGATTCTAAGGAGCCAGCCGGACACTCCCAGCCACAGGCCCTCAAACACAAACAACAGCGCTTTTCCCTGGAAAACAAAACTCGCCTGCCAAATTTTGATGGCAGATTGCCGGAGCAACTTGGTACTATCAAACCAGCCCAACTTGGCACTGGTGCCACCATGGGTCTGGGAACCATCCTGCCTATTGTAGCTTTTCAGGACCTAGCCGGTCACTCCCAGCCATAGGCCCCCAGACACAAACCTCGGCCCGTTTCCGAGGCAAACAAAACTAAGCGGCGCCGCTTGTGGATGGCAGATTGCAGGACGCACTTGGTACTATCAAACCAGCCCGACTTGGCACTGGTGCCACCTCTGGTCTGGGAACCATCCTGCGTATCGTGGATTCCAATTAGCAAGCTGGCCACTCCCAGCCACAGGCCCCCAAACACAAACAACGGCGCTTTTCCCTGGAAAACAAAACTCGCCTGCCAACATTTTGATGGCAGATTGCAGCAGCCACTTGGTACTATCAAATCAGCCGAACATGGCACTGGTGCCACCATGGGTCTTGGAACCATCCTGCCTATCGTAGCTGTTCAGGCGCCAGCCGGTCACTCCCAGCCATAGGCCCCCAGAGAAAAACCTCGACCCTTTTCCCTGGAAAACAAAAGTAAGCTGCCCCGCTTCTGGATGGCAGATTGCAGGAATAACTTGGTACTATCAAACCAGCCCAACTTGGCACTGGTGCCACCTTGGGTCTGGGAACCATCCGGCGTATCGTGGATTCTAAGGAGCCAGCCGGTCACTCCCAGCCACAGGCCCCCAAACACAAACAACGGCGCTTTTCCCTGGAAAACAAAACTCGCCTGCCAACATTTTGATGGCAGATTGCAGGAGCCACTTGCTACTATCAAATCAGCCCAACTTGGCACTGGTGCCACCATGGGTCTGGTCACCATCCTGCCTATCGTAGCTTTTCAGGAGCCAGCCGGTCACTCCCAGCCATAGGCCCCCAGACACAAAGCTCGGCCCGTTTCCCTGGCAAACAAAAGTAAGCTGCCCCGCTTCTGGATGGCAGATTGCAGGACGCGCTTGGTAGTATCAAACCAGCCCGACTTGTCACTGGTGCCAACTCTGGTCTGGGAACCATCCTGCGTATCGTTGATTCTAATTAGCCAGCCGGCCACTCCCACCCACAGTCCCCCAAACACAAACAAGGGCGCTTTTCCCTGGAAAACAAAACTCGCCTGCCAAATTTTTGATGGCAGATTGCAGGAGCCACTTGGTACTATCAAACCAGCCCAACTCGGCACTGGTGCCACCATGGGTCTGGTCACCATCCTGCCTATCGTAGCTTTTCAGGAGCCAGCCGGTCACCCCCAGCCACAGGCCCCGAGACAAAAACCTCGGCCCGTTTCCCTGGCAAAAAAAAGTAAGCTACCCCGCTTCTGGATGGCAGATTGCAGGACGCACTTCGTAGTATCAAACCAGCCCAACTTGGCACTGGTGCCACCTTGGGTCTGGGAACCATCCTGCGTATCGTGTATTCTAAGCAGCCAGCCGGCCACTCCCTGCCACAGGCACTCAAACACAAACAACGGCGCTTTTCCCTGGAAAACAAAACTCGCCTGCCAACTTTTTGATGGCGGATTGCAGGAGCCACTTGATACTATCAAACCAGCCCAACTTGGCACTGGTGCCACCATGGGTCTGGTCACCATCCTGCCTATCGTAGCTTTTCAGGAGCCAGCCGGTCACCCCCAGCCACAGGCGCCGAGACAAACACCTCGGCCCGTTTCCCTGGCAAACAATAGTAAGCTACCCCGCTTCTGGATGGCAGATTGCAGGACGCACTTGGTAGTATCAAACCAGCCCGACTTGTCACTGGGGTCACCTCTGGTCTGGGAACCATCCTGCGTATCGTGGATTCTAATTAGCCAGCCGGCCACTCCCATCCACAGGCCCCCAAACACAAACAACGGCGCTTTTCCCTGGAAAACAAAACTCGCCTGCCAAATTTTTGATGGCAGATTGCAGGAGCCACTTGGTACTATCAAACCAGCCCAACTTGGCACTGGTGCCACCATGGGTCTGGTCACCATCCTGCCTATCGTAGCTTTTCAGGAGCCAGCCGGTCACCCCCAGCCTTATACCCCGAGACAAAAACCTCGGCCCGTTTCCCTGGCAAAAAAAAGTAAGCTACCCCGCTTCTGGATGGCAGATTGCAGGACGCACTTGGTAGTATCAAACCAGCCCAACTTGGCACTGGTGCCACCTTGGGTCTGGGAACCATCCTGCGTATCGTGGATTCTAAGGAGCCAGCCGGTCACTCCCAGCCACAGGCCCCCAAACACAAACAACAGCGCTTTTCCCTGGAAAACAAAACTCGCCTGCCAACATTTTGATGGCAGATTGCAGGAGCCACTTGGTACTATCAAACCAGCCCAACTTGGCACTGGTGCCACCATGGGTCTGGTCACCATCCTGCCTATCGTAGCTGTTCAGGCGCCACCCGGTCACTCCCAGCCATAGGCCCCCAGAGAAAAACCTCGGCCCGTTTCCCTGGCAAAGAAAAGTAAGCTACCCCGCTTCTGGAGGGCAGATTGCAGGAGCCACTTTGCACCATCAAACTGGCCCGACTTGTCACTGGTGCCACCTCAAGTCTGGGAACCATCCTGCGTATTGTGGATTCTAAGGAGCCAGCCGGTCACTCCCACCCACAGGCCCCCAGTCACAAACAACGGCGCTTTTCCCTGGAAAACAAAACTCGCCTGCCGACTATTTGATGGCAGATTGCAGGAGCCACTTGGTACTATCAAATCAGCCCAACTTGGCTCTGGTGCCACCATGGGTCTGGTCACCATCCTGCCTATCGTAGCTTTTCAGGAGCCAGCCGGTCACTCCCAGCCATAGGCCCCCAGACACAAACCTCGGCCCGTTTCCCTGGAAAACAAAAGTAAGCTGCCCCGCTTCTGGATGGCAGATGGCAGGAGCCACTTTGCACCATCCAACTAGCCCGACTTGGCACTGGTGCCACCTCAGGTCTGGGAACCATGCTGCGTATCGTGGATTCTAATTAGCCATCCGGCCACTCCCACCCACAGGCCCCTAAACACAAACAACGGCGCTTTTCCCTGGAAAACAAAACTCGCCTGCCAATTTTTGATGGCAGATTGCAGGAGCCACTTGGTACTATCAAACCAGCCCAACTTGGCACTGGTGCCACCATGGGTCTGGTCACCATCCTGCCTATCGTAGCTTTTCAGGAGCCAGCCGGTCACTCCCAGCCATAGGCGCCCAGACCCAAAGCTCGGCCCGTTTCCCTGGCAAGCAAAAGTAAGCTGTCCCGCTTCTGGATGGCAGATTGCAGGAGCCACTTGGTAGTATCAAACCAGCCCGACTTGGCACTGGCGCCGCCTCACGTCTGGGAACCATCCTGCGTATCGTGGATTCTAAGGAACCAGCCGGCCACTCCCAGCCACAGGCCCCCAAACACAAACAACGGCGCTTTTCCCTGGAAAACAAAACTCGCCTGCCAAGTTTTTGATGGCAGATTGCAGGAGCCACTTGGTACTATCAAACCAGCCCAACTTGGCACTGGTGCCACCTTGGGTCTGGTCACCATCCTGCCTATCATAGCTTTTCAGGAGCCAGCCGGTCACTCCCAGCCATAGGCCCCCAGACACAAACCTCAGCCCGTTTCCCTGGCAAACAAAAGCAAGCTGCCCCGCTTCTGGATGGCAGATTGCAGGAGCCACTTTGCACCATCAAACTAGCCCGACTTGGCACTGGTGCCACCTCAGGTCTGGGAACCATGCTGCGTATCGTGGATTCTAATTAGCCATCCGGCCACTCCCACCCACAGGCCCCCAAACAAAAACAACGGCGCTTTTCCCTGGAAAACAAAACTCGCCTGCCAAATTTTGATGGCAGACTGCCGGAGCCACTTGGTACTATCAAACCAGCCCACCTTGACACTGGTGCCACCATGGGTCTGGTCACCATCCTGCCTATCGTAGCTTTTCAGGAGCCAGCCGGTCACTCCCAGCCATAAACCCCCAGACACAAACCTCGGCCCGTTTCCCTGGCAAACAAAAGTAAGCTGCCCCGCTTCTGGATGGCAGATTGCAGGAGCCACTTTTCACCATCAAACCAGCCCGACTTGGCACTGGTGCCACCTCTGGTCTGGGAACCATCCTGCGTATCATGGATTCTAAGGAGCCAGCCGGCCACTCCCAGCCACAGGCCCCCAAACAAAAACAACGGCGCTTTTCCCTGGATAACAAACTCGCCTGCCAAGTTTTTGATGGCAGATTGCAGGAGCCACTTGGTACTATCAAACCAGCCCAACTTGGCACTGGTGCCACCATGGGTCTGGTCACCATCCTGCCTATCGTAGCTTTTCAGGAGCCAGCCGGTCACTCCCAGCCATAGGCCCCGAGACACAAACCTCGGCCCGTTTCCCTGGCAAACAAAAGTAAGCTACCCCGCTTCTGGATGGCAGATTGCAGGACGCACTTGGTACTATCAAACCAGCCCAACTTGGCACTGGTGCCACCTCAGGTCTGGGAACCATCCTGCGTATCGTGGATTCTAAGGAGCCAGCCGGCCACTCCCAGCCATAGGCCCCCAAACAAAACAACGGCACTTTTCCCTGGAAAACAAAACTTGCCTGCCAAATTTTTGATGGCAGATTGCAGGAGCCACTTGGTACTATCAAACCAGCCCAACTTGGCACTGGTTCCACCATGGGTCTGGTCACCATCCTGCCTATCGTAGCTTTTCAGGAGCCAGCCGGTCACTCCCAGCCGTAGGCCCACAGACACAAAGCTCGGCCCGTTTCCCTGACAAACAATAGTAAGCTACCCCGCTTCTGGATGGCAGATTGCAGGACGCACTTGGTACTATCAAACCAGCCCGACTTGGCACTGGTGCCACCTCTGGTCTGGGAACCATCCTGCGTATGGTAGATTCTAAGCAGCCAGCCGGCCACTCCCAGCCACAGGCCCCCAAACACAAACAACGGCGCTTTTCCCTTGAAAACAAAACTCGTCTGCCAACTTTTTGATGGCAGATTGCCGGAGCCACTTGGTACTATCAAACCAACCCAACTTGGCACTGGTGCCACCATGGGTCTCGTCACCATCCTGCCTATCGTAGCTTTTCAGGAGCCAGCCGGCCACTCCCTGCCACAGGCCCCCAAACACAAACAACGGCGCTTTTCCCTGGAAAACAAAATTCGCCTGCCAACTTTTTGATGGCAGATTGCAGGAGCCACTTGGTACAATCAAATCAGCCCAACTTGCCACTGGTGCCACCATGGGTCTGGTCACCATCCTGCCTATCGTAGCTTTTCAGGAGCCAGCCGGTCACTCCCAGCCATAGGCCCCCAGACACAAACCTCGGCCCGTTTCCCTGGCCAACAAAAGTAAGCTGCCCCGCTTCTGGATGGCAGATTGCAGGAACCACTTGGTACTATCCAACCAGCCCAACTTGGCACTGGTGCCACCTTTGGTCTGGGAACCATGCTGAGTATCGTGGATTCTAAGGAGCCAGCCGGCCACTCCCAGCCACAGGCCCCCAAACACAAACAACGGCGCTTTTCCCTGGAAAACAAAACTCGCCTGCCAACTTCTTGATGGCAGATTGCAGGAGCCACTTGGTACTATCAAACCAGCCCAACTTGGCACTGGTGCCGTCATGGGTCTGGTCACCATCCTGCCTATCGTAGCTTTTCACGAGCCAGCCGGTCACTCCCAGCCATAGGCCCCCAGACACAATCCTCGGACCGTTTCCCTGGCAAACAAAAGTAAGCTGCCCCGCTTCTGGATGGCAGATTGCAGGAACCACTTGGTACTATCAAACCAGCCCAACTTGGCACTGGTGCCACCATGGGTCTGGGAACCATCCTGTGTATCGTGGATTCTAATTAGCCATCCGTCCACTCCAGGCGATAGGGCCCCAGGCACAAACAACGGCGCTTTTCCCTGGATAACAAACTCGCCTGCCAACTTTTTGATGGCAGATTGCAGGAGCCACTTGGTACTATCAAACCAGCCCAACTTGGCACTGGTGCCACCATGGGTCTGGTCACCATCCTGCCTATCGTAGCTTTTCAGGAGCCAGCCGGTCACTCCCAGCCATATGCCCCGAGACACAAACCTCGGCCCGTTTCCCTGGCAAACAAAAGTAAGCTACCCCACTTCTGGATGGCAGATTGCAGGACGCACTTGGTACTATCAAACCAGCCCAACTTGGCACTGGTGCCACGTCAAGTCTAGGAACCATCCTGCGTATCGTGGATTCCAAGGAGCCAGCCGGCCACTCCCAGCCATAGGCCCCCAAAGAAAAACAACGGCGCTTTTCCCTGGTAAAGAAAACTTGCCTGCCAACTTTTTGATGGCAGATTGCAGGAGCCACTTGGTACTATCAAACCAGCCCAACTTGGCACTGGTGCCACCATGGGTCTGGTCACCATCCTGCCTATCGTAGCTTTTCAGGAGCCAGCCGGTCACTCCCAGCCATAGGCCCCCAGACACAAAGCTCGGCCCGTTTCCCTGGCAAACAAAAGTAAGCTGCCCCGCTTCTGGATGGCAGATTGCAGGAGCCACTTGGTACTATCAAACCAGCCCGACTTGGCACTGGTGCCACCTCTGGTCTGGGAACCATCCTGCGTATCGTGGATTCTAAGGAGCCAGCCGGCCACTCCCAGCCACAGGCCCCCAAACACAAACAACGGCGCTTTTCCCTGGAAAACAAAACTCGCCTGCCAACTTTTTGATGGCAGATTGCAGGAGCCACTTGGTACTATCAAACCAGCCCAACTTGGCACTGGTGCCACCATGGGTCTGGTCACCATCCTGCCTATCGTAGCTTTTCACGAGCCAGCCGGTCACTCCCAGCCATAGGCCCCCAGACAAAAACCTCGGCCCGTTTCCCTGGAAAACAAAAGTAAGCTGCCCCGCTTCTGGATGGCAGATTGTAGGACGCACTTGTTACTATCAAACCCGCCCGACTTGGCACTGGTGCCACCACTGGTCTGGGAACCATCCTGCGTATCGTGGATTCTAAAGAGCCAGCCGGCCACTCCCAGCCACAGGCACCCAAACACAAACAACGGCGCTTTTCCCTGGAAAACAAAACTCGCCTGCCAACTTTTTGATGGCAGATTGCAGGAGCCACTTGGTACTATCAAACCAGCCCAACTTGGCACTGGTGCCACCATGGGTCTGGTCACCATCCTGCCTATCGTAGCTTTTCAGGAGCCAGCCGGTCACTCCCAGCCATAGGCCCCCAGACAAAAACCTCGGCCCGTTTCCCTGGCAAACAAAAGTAAGCTGCCCCGCTTCTGGATGGCAGATTGCAGGATCCACTTGGTACTATCAAACCAGCCGGACTTGGCACTGGTGCCACGACAAGTCTGGGAACCATCCTGCGTATCGTGGATTCTAAGGAGCCAGCCGGCCACTCACAGCCACAGGCCCCCAAACACAAACAACGGCGCTTTTCCCTGGAAAACAAAACTTGCCTACCAAAGTTTTGATGGCAGATTGCAGGAGCCACTTGGTACTATCAAATCAGCCCAACTTGGCACTCGTGCCACCATGGGTCTGGTCACCATCCTGCCTATCGTAACTTTTCAGGAGCCAGCCGGTCACTCCCAGCCATAGGCCCCCAGACACAAATCTCGGCCCGTTTCCCTGGCAAAGAAAATTAAGCTGCCCCGCTTCTGGATGGCAGATTGCAGGAGCCACTTGGTACTATCAAACCAGCCCGACTTGGCACTGGTGCCACCTCTGGTCTGGGAACCATCCTGCGTATCGTGGATTCTAAGGAGCCAGTCGGCCACTCCCAGCCACAGGCCCCCAAACACAAACAACGGCCCGTTTCCGTGGCAAACAAAAATAAGCTGCCCCGCTTCTGGATGGCAGATTGCAGGAGCCACTTGGTACTATCAAACCAGCCCGACTTGGCACTGGTGCCACCTCTGGTCTGGGAACCATCCTGCGTATCGTGGTTTCTAAGGAGCCAGCCGGCCACTCCCAACCACAGGCCCCCAAACACAAACAACGGCGCTTTTCCCTGGAAAACAAAACTCGCCTGCCAACTTCTTGATGGCAGATTGCAGGAGCCACTTGGTACTATCAAACCAGCCCAACTTGGCACTGGTGCCGCCATGGGTCTGGTCACCATCCTGCCTATCGTAGCTTTTCACGAGCCAGCCGGTCACTCCCAGCCATAGGCCCCCAGACAAAATCCTCGGCCCGTTTCCCTGGAAAACAAAAGTAAGCTGCCCCGCTTCTGGATGGCAGATTGTAGGACGCACTTGTTACTATCAAACCCGCCCGACTTGGCACTGGTGCCACCACTGGTCTGGGAACCATCCTGCGTATCGTGGATTCTAAAGAGCCAGCCGGCCACTCCCACCACAGGCACCCAAACACAAACAACGGCGCTTTTCCCTGGAAAACAAAACTCGCCTGCCAACTTTTTGATGGCAGATTGCAGGAGCCACTTGGTACTATCAAACCAGCCCAACTTGGCACTGCTGCCACCATGGGTCTGGTCACCATCCTGCCTATCGTAGCTTTTCAGGAGCCAGCCGGTCACTCCCAGCCATAGGCCCCCATACAAAAACCTCGGCCCGTTTCCCTGGCAAACAAAAGTAAGCTGCCCCGCTTCTGGATGGCAGATTGCAGGATCCACTTGGTACTATCAAACCAGCCGGACTTGGCACTGGTGCCACCTTTGGTCTGGGAACCATCCTGCGTATCGTGGATTCTAAGGAGCCAGCCGGCCACTCACAGCCACAGGCCCCCAAACACAAACAACGGCGCTTTTCCCTGGAAAACAAAACTCGCCTACCAACGCTTTGATGGCAGATTGCAGGAGCCACTTGGTACTATCAAATCAGCCCAACTTGGCACTGGTGCCACCATGGGTCTGGTCACCATCCTGCCTATCGTAACTTTTCAGGAGCCAGCCGGTCACTCCCAGCCATAGGCCCCCAGACACAAAGCTCGGCCCGTTTCCCTGGCAAAGAAAATTAAGCTGCCCCGCTTCTGGATGGCAGATTTCAGGAGCCACTTGGTACTATCAAACCAGCCCGACTTGGCACTGGTGCCACCTCTGGTCTGGGAACCATCCTGCGTATCGTGGATTCTAAGGAGCCAGTCGGCCACTCCCAGCCACAGGCCCCCAAACACAAACAACGGCCCGTTTCCGTGGCAAACAAAAGTAAGCTGCCCCGCTTCTGGATGGCAGATTGCAGGAGCCACTTGGTACTATCAAACCAGCCCGACTTGGCACTGGTGCCACCTCTGGTCTGGGAACCATCCTGCGTATCGTGGTTTCTAAGGAGCCAGCCGGCCACTCCCAACCACAGGCCCCCAAACACAAACAACGGCGCTTTTCCCTGGAAAACAAAACTCGCCTGCCAACTTTTTGATGGCAGATTGCAGGAGCCACTTGGTACTATCAAACCAGCCCAACTTGGCACTGGTGCCACCATGGGTCTGGTCACCATCCTGCCTATCGTAGCTTTTCAGGAGCCAGCCGGTCACTCCCAGCCATAGGCCCCGAGACACAAACCTCGGCCCGTTTCCCTGGCAAACAAAAGTAAGCTGCCCCGCTTCTGGATGGCAGATTGCAGGAGCCACTTGGTACTATCAAACCAGCCCGACTTGGCACTGGTGCCACCTCTGGTCTGGGAACCATCCTGCGTATCGTGGATTTTATGGAGCCAGCCGGTCAGTCCCAGCCATAGGCCCCCAAACACAAACAACGATCCGTTTCCCTGGCAAACAAAAGTAAGCTGCCCCGCTTCTGGATGGCAGATTGCAGGAACCACTTGGTAGTATCAAACCAGCCCAACTTGGCACTGGTGGCACCTCTTGTCTGGGAACCATGCTGCGTATCGTGGTTTCTAAGGAGCCAGCCGGCCACTCCCAACCATAGACCCCCAGACACAAACCTCGGCCCGTTTCCCTGGAAAACAAAAGTAAGCTACCCCGATTCTGGATGGCAGATTGCAGGAGCCACTTGGTACTATCAAATCAGCCCAACTTGGCACTGGTGCCACCATGGGTCTGGTAAACATCCTGCCTATCGTAGCTTTTCAGGAGCCAGCCGGCCACTCTCAGCCATATGCCCCCAAAAACAAACCACGGCCCTTTTCTCTGGCAAACAAAACTCAACTGCCCCTCTTCTGGATGGCAAATTTTAGGACGCACTTTGTACTACGAAAACCGCCCGACGTGGCACTGGTGCCACCCTGTGTCAGGGAACCATCCTGCATATCGAGCTTTTTAAGGAGCCAGCCGGCCACGCCCAGCCATAAACCCCCAAGAACAAACCACGGACCATTTCTCTTGGAAACAAAAATCCGCTGCCCCGCGTCTGTATGGCATATTGCACGAGCCACTTTGCACCATCAAACCAGCCCGACTTGGCACTGGTGCCACCTTGGGTCTGGGAACAATCCTGCATATCGTGGATTCTAAGGAGCCAGCCGGCCACTCCCAGCCACAGGCCCCCAAACACAAACAACGGCGCTTTTCCCTGGAAAACAAAATTCGCCTGCCAAATTTTGATGGCAGATTGCAGGAGCCACTTGGTACTATCAAATCATCCCAACTTGGCACTGGTGCCACTCTGGGTCTGGGAACCATCCTGCCTATTGTAGCATTTCAGGAGCCAGCCGGTCACTCCCAGCCATAGGCCCCCAGACACAAACCTCGGACCGTTTCCCTGGCAAACAAAATTAAGCTGCCCCGCTTCTGGATGGCAGATTGCAGGAGCCACTTGGTTGTGTCAAACCAGCCCGACTTGGCACTGGTGCCACCTTGGGTCTGGGAACCATCCTGCGTATCGTGGATTCTAAGCAGCCACCCGGCCACTCTGAGCCACAGGCCCCCAAACAAAAACTACGGCGCTTTTCCCTGGAAAACAAAACTCGCCTGCCAACTTTTTGATGGCAGATTGCAGGAGCCACTTGGTACTATCAAACCAGCCCAACTTGGCACTGGTGCCACCTCTGGTCTGGGAACCATGCTGCCTATCGTAGCTTTTCAGGAGCCAGCCGGTCACTCCCAGCCATAGACCCCCAGACACAAACCTCGGCCCGTTTCCCTGGCAAACAAAAGTAAGCTGCCCCGCTTTTGGATGGCAGATTGCAGGAGCCACGTTGCACCATCAAACCAGCCCCACTTGGCACTGGTGCCACCTTGGGTCTGGGTACAAGTTGGGCTGGTTTGATAGTACCAAGTGGCTCCTGCAATCTGCCATCCAGAAGCGGGACAGCTTACTTTTGTTTCCCAGGGAAACGGGCCGAGGTATTTGTCTGGGGGCCTATGGCTGGGAGTGACCGGCTGACTACTGAAAAGCTACGATAGGCAGGATGGTTACCAGACTCATGGTGCCACCAGTGCCAAGTCGGGCTGGTTTGATAATACTAAATAGCTCCTGCAATCTGCCATCCAGACGCGGGGCAGCGGATTTTTGTTTGCTGGAGAAAAGTTCCGTGGTTTTTTTTTTGGGGGTATATGACTGGACGTGGCCGGCTGGCTCCTTAAAAAGCTCTATACACAGGATTGTTCCCTGACCCAAGGTGGCATCAGTGCCAAGTCGGGCTGTTTTCGTAGTACCAAGTGCGTCCTGCAATTTGCCATCCAGAAGCGGGGCAGCCTACTTTTGTTTGCCAGGGAAACGTGCCGAGGTATTTGTCTGGGGGCCTATGGCTGGGAGTGAGCGGCTGGCTCCTGAAAAGCTACGATAGGCAGGATGGTGACCAGACCCATGGTGGCACCAGTGCCAAGTTGGGCTGGTTTGATAGTACCAAGTGGCTCCTGCAATCTGCCATCAAGAAGTTGGCAGGCGAGTTTTGTTTTCCAGGGAAAAGCGCCGTTGTTTTTGTTTAGAGGCCTGTGGCTGGGAGTGGCCGCCTGTCCTCGTAGAATCTACGTTACGCAGGATGGTTCCCAGAGCCAAGGTGGCACCAGGGCCAAGTCGGGCTGGTTTGTAAGTACCAAGTGCATCCTGCAATCTGCCATCCAAAAGCGGGGCAGCTTACTTTTGTTTGCCAGGGAAACGGGCCGAGGTTTGTGTCCGGGGGCCTATGGCAGGGAGTGACCGGCTGGCTCCTGAAAAGCTACGATAGGCAGGATGTTTACCAGACCCATGGTGGCACCAGTGCCAAGTTGGGCTGATTTGATAGTACCAAGTGGCTCCTGCAATCTGCCATCCAGAATCGGGGTAACTTACTTTTGTTTTCCAGGGAAACGGGCCGAGGTTTGTGTCTGGGTGTCTATGGCTGGGAGTGACCGGCTGGCTCCTGAAAAGCTACGATAGGCAGGATGGTTCCCAGACCAGAGGTGGCACCAGTGCCAAGTTGGGCTGGTTTGATAGTACCAAGTGGCTCCTGCAATCTGCCATCAAAAAGTTGGCAGGCGAGTTTTGTTTTCCAGGGAAAAGCGCCGTTGTTTGTGTTTGGGGGCCTGTGGCAGGGAGTGGCCGGCTGGCTCCTTAGAATCCACGATATGCAGGATTGTTCCCAGACCCAAGGTGGCACCAGTGCCAAGTCGGGCTGGTTTGATGGTGCAAAGTGGCTCCTGCAATCTGCCATCCAGACGCGGGGCAGCGGATTTTTGTTTCCAAGAGAAATGGTCCGTGGTTTGTTTTTGGGGGTATATGGCTGGGCGTGGCCGGCTGGCTCCTTAAAAAGCTCGATATGCAGGATGGTTCCCTGACAAAAGGTGGCACCAGTGCCACGTCGGGCGGTTTTCGTAGTACAAAGTGCGTCCTAAAATTTGCCATCCAGAAGAGGGGCAGTTGAGTTTTGTTTGCCAGAGAAAAGGGCCGTGGTTTGTTTTTGGGGCATATGGCTGAGAGTGGCCGGCTGGCCCCTGAAAATCCACGATAGGCAGGATGGTTCCCAGACCAGAGGTGTCACCAGTGCCAAGTCGGGCTGGTTTGATAGTACTAAGTAGCTCCTGCAATCTGCCATGCAGAAGCGGGGCAGCTTACTTTTGTTTGCCAGGGAAACGGGCCGAGGTTTGTGTCTGGGGGCCTATGGCTGGGAGTGACTGGCTGGCTCCTGAAAAGCTACGATAGGCAGGATGGTGACCAGACCCATGGTGGCACCAGCTCCAAGTTGGGCTGGTTTGATAGTACCAAGTGGCTCCTGCAATCTGCCATCAAAAACTTGGCAGGCGAGTTTTGTTTTCCAGGGAAAAGCGCCGTTGTTTGTGTTTGGGTGCCTGTGGCTGGGAGTGGCCAGCTGGCTCCTTAGAACCCACGATACGCAGGATGGTGACCAGACCTGAGTTGGCACCAGTGCCAAGTTGGGCTGGTTTGATGGTACCAAGTGGCTCCTGCAATCTGCCATCCAGAAGCGGGGCAGCTTACTTTTGTTTGCCAGGGAAACGGGCCGAAATATTTGTCTGGGGGCCTCTGGCTGGGGGTGGCTGGCTGGCTCCTGAAAAGCTACGATAGGCAGGATGGTGACCAGACCCATGGTGGCACCAGTGCCAAGTTGGGCTGGTTTGATAATACCAAGTGGCTCCTGCAATCTGCCATCAAAAGTTTGGCAGGCGAGTTTTGTTTTCCAGGGAAAAGCACCGTTGTGTGTGTTTTGGGGCCTGTGGCTGGGAGTGGCCAGCTGGCTCCTTAGAATCCACGATACGCAGGATGGTTCCCAGACCCAAGGTGGCATCAGTGCCAAGTCGGGCTGGTTTGTTAGTACCAAGTGGTTCCTGCAATCTGCCATCCAGAAGCGGGGCAGCTGAATTTTGTTTGCCAGAGAAAAAGGCTGTTTTTTGTGTTTCGGGGCCTGTGGCTGGCAGTGGCCGGCTGGCTCCTGAAAATCCATGATACGCAGCATGGTTCCCAGACCCAAGGTGGCATCAGTGCCAAGTAGGGCTGGTTTCATAGTACCCAGTGGCTCCTGCAATCTCCCATCCAGAAGCGGGGCAGCTGAGTTTTGTTTGCCTGTGAAACGGGCCGTTGTTTTTAATTGGGGTCTGTGGCCGAGAGTGTTCGGCTGGCTCCTGACAACCCACAATACGCAGGATGGTTCCCAGACCCAAGGTGGCACCAGTGCCAAGTTGGGCTGGTTTGATAGTACCAAGTGGCTCCTGCAATCTGCCATCCAGAAGCGGTGCAGTTGAGTTTTGTTTGCCAGAGAAAAGGGCCGTGGGTTGTGTTTGGGGGCATATGGCTGGGAGTGGCCGGCTGTCTCATTAAAATTTCGATACGCAGGATGGTTCCCAGACCCAAGAGGGCACCAGTGCCAAGTCGGGCTGTTTTTATAGTACCAAGTGCGTCCTGCAATTTGCCATCCAGAAGAGGGGCAGTTGAGTTTTGTTTGCCAGAGAATAGCGCCGTTGTTTGTGTTTGGGGGCTTGTGGCTCGTAGTGGCCGACTGGCGCCTTAGAATCTGTGTTACGCAGCATGGTTCCCAGACCCAAGGTGGCACCAGTGCCAAGTTGGGCTGGTTTGATAGTACCAAGTGGCTCCTGCAATCTGCCATCCAGAAGCGGGGTAGCTTACTTTTGTTTGCCAGGGAAACGGGCCGAGGTTTGTGACTGGGGACCTATGGCTGGGAGTGACCGGCTGGCTCCTGGAAAGCTACGATAGGCAGGATGGTTACCAGACCCATGGTGGCACCAGTGCCAAGTTGGGCTGGTTTGATAGTACCAAGTGGCTCCTGCAATCTGCCATCAAAAAGTTGGCAGGCGAGTTTTGTTTTCCAGGGAAAAGCGACATTGTTTGTATTTGGGGGCCTGTGGCTGGGAGTGACCGGCTGGCTCCTTTGAACCCACGATACGCAGGATGGTTCCCAGACCCAAGGTGGCACCAGTGCCAAGTTTTGCTGGTTTGATACTACCAAGTGCGTCCTGCAATCTGCCATCCAGAAGCGGGGCAGCTTAATTTTGTTTGCCAGGGAAACGGGCCGTGGGTTTTGTTTGGGGGCATATAGCTGAGAGTGGCCGGCTGGCTCCTGAAAATCCACGCTAGGCAGCATGGTTCCCAGATGCAATGTGGCACCAGTGCCAAGTCGGGCTGGTTTGATGGTGCAAAGTGGCTCCTGCAATCTGCCATCCAGAAGCGAGGCAGCTGATTTTTGTTTGCCAGAGGAAAATTCCGTGGATTGTTTTTGGGGGCATATTGCTGGGAGTGGCCGGCTGGCTCCTTAAAATGCTCGATACGCATGATGGTTCCCAGGCCCAAGGTGTCACCACTACCAAGTCGGCCTGCGGTTTTAGTATCAAGTTCATCCTGCAATTTGCCATCCAGAAGAGGGGCAGTTGAGTTTTGTTTGCCAAAGAAACGGGCCGAGGTTTCTGTTTGGGGACATATGGCTGAGAGTGGCCGGCTGGCCCCTGAATATCCACGATACAGAGCATGGTTCCCAGATCCAAGGTGGCACCAGTGCCAAGTCGGGCTGGTTTGATAGTACCAAGTGTCTCCTGCAATCTGCCATCCAGAAGCAGGGCAGCTTACTTTTGTTTGCCAGAGAAATAGGCCTAGGTTTTTGTTTGGGGGCCTGTGGCTAGGAGTGGCCGGCTGGCTCCTTAGAATCCACGATACGCAGGATGGTTCCCAGACCCAAGGTGGCACCAGTGCCAAGTCGGGCTGGTTTGATAGTACCAAGTGGCTCCTGCAAACTCCATCAAAAAGTTGGCAGGCGTGTTTTGTTTTCCAGGGAACAGCGCCGTTGATTTTGTTTGGGGGCCTGTGGCTGGGAGTGGCCGGCTGGCTCCTTAGAATCCACGATACGCAGGATGGTTCCCAGACCCAAGGTGGCACCAGTGCCAAGTCGGGCTGGTTTGATTACACCAAGTGGCTCCTGCAATCTGCCATCCAGAAGTGAGGCAGCTAAGTTTTGTTTGCGAGAAAAAAGGGCCGTGGTTTTTGTTGGGGGCCTGTGGCTGGGAGTAGCCGGCTGGCTCCTTAAAATCCACGATAGGCAGGATGGTTCCCAGACCCAAGGTGGCACCAGTGCCAAGTCGGGCTGGTTTGATAGTACCAAGTGGCTCCTGCAATCTGCCATCCAGAAGCGGGGCAGCTGAGTTTTGTTTGCCAGAGAAAAAGGCTGTGGTTTGTGTTTGGGGGCCTGTGGCTGGCAGTGGCCGGCTGGCTCCTGAAAATCCACGATACGCAGCATGGTTCCCAGACCCAAGGTGGCACCAGTGCCAAGTGGGGCTCGTTTGACAGTGTCAAGTGCCTCCTGCAATCTCCCATCCAGAAGCGGGGCAGCTGAGTTTTTTTTGCCAGGGAAACGGACCTTTGTTTTTGATTGGGCTCTGTGGCCGAGAGTGGTTGGCTGTCTCCTGACAATCCACAATACGCAGGATGGTTCCCAGACCCAAGGTGGCACCAGTGCCAAGTCGGGCTGGTTTGATAGTACCAAGTGTCTCCTGCAATCTGCCATCCAGAAGCGGGGCAGCTGAGTTTTGTTTGCCAGAGAAAAGGGCCGTGGGTTGTGTTTGGGGGCATATGGCTGGGAGTGGCCACCTGGCTCCTTAAAATGCACGATACGCCGCATGGTAACCAGACGCAAGGTGGCACCAGTGCCAAGTCAGGCTGTTTTTGTAGTACCCAGTGGCTCCTGCAATTTGCCATCCAGAAGCGGGGCAGTTGAATTTTGTTTGCTAGAGAAAAGGGCTGTGGTTTGTGTTTGGGGGCCTATGGCTGAGAGTGGCCGGCTGGCCCCTGAAAATCAACGATAGGCAGGATGGTTCCCAGATCCAAGGTGGCACCAGTGCCAAGTAAGGCTGGTTGTATGGTTCAAAGTAACTCCTGCAATCTGCCATCCAGAAGCGGGACAGCTGAGTTTTTTTTGCCAGAGAAAAGGTCCATGGTTTCTTTTTGGGGCATACGGCTGGGAATTGCCGGCTGGCTCCTTAAAATGCTCGATACGCAGGATGGTTCCCAGAGCCAAGGTGGCACCACTGCCAAGTCGGGCTCTTTTTGTAGTACCAAGTGCGTCCTGCAATTTGCCATCCAGAAGAGGGGCAGTTGAGTTTTGTTTGCCAGAGAAAAGGGCCGTTGTTTGTGTTTGGGGGCCTGTGGCTGGGAGTGTTCGGCTGGTTCCTGAATATGTACGATACGCAGGATTGTTCCCAGATCCAAGGTGGCAGCAGTGCCATGTTGTGCTGGTGTGATAGTACCAAGTGGCTCCTGCAATCTGCCATCCAGAAGTGGGGCAGCTGATTTTTGTTTGCCAGAGAAAAGGTCCGTGGTTTGTTTTTGGGGGCATATGGCTGAGAGTGGCCGGCTGGCCCCTGAATATCCACGATACAGAGCATGGTTCCCAGATCCAAGGTGGCACCAGTGCCAAGTTGGGCTGGTTTGATAGTACCAAGTGTCTCCTGCAATCTGCCATCCAGAAGCAGGGCAGCTTACTTTTGTTTGCCAGAGAAATAGGCCTAGGTTTTTGTTTGGGGGCCTGTGGCTAGGAGTGGCCGGCTGGCTCCTTAGAATCCACGATACGCAGGATGGTTCCCAGACCCAAGGTGGCACCAGTGCCAAGTCGGGCTGGTTTGATAGTACCAAGTGGCTCCTGCAAACTCCATCAAAAAGTTGGCAGGCGTGTTTTGTTTTCCAGGGAACAGCGCCGTTGATTTTGTTTGGGGGCCTGTGGCTGGGAGTGGCCGGCTGGCTCCTTAGAATCCACGATACGCAGGATGGTTCCCAGACCCAAGGTGGCACCAGTGCCAAGTCGGGCTGGTTTGATTACACCAAGTGGCTCCTGCAATCTGCCATCCAGAAGTGAGGCAGCTAAGTTTTGTTTGCGAGAAAAAAGGGCCGTGGTTTTTGTTGGGGGCCTGTGGCTGGGAGTAGCCGGCTGGCTCCTTAAAATCCACGATAGGCAGGATGGTTCCCAGACCCAAGGTGGCACCAGTGCCAAGTCGGGCTGGTTTGATAGTACCAAGTGGCTCCTGCAATCTGCCATCCAGAAGCGGGGCAGCTGAGTTTTGTTTGCCAGAGAAAAAGGCTGTGGTTTGTGTTTGGGGGCCTGTGGCTGGCAGTGGCCGGCTGGCTCCTGAAAATCCACGATACGCAAGCATGGTTCCCAGACCCAAGGTGGCACCAGTGCCAAGTGGGGCTCGTTTGACAGTGTCAAGTGCCTCCTGCAATCTCCCATCCAGAAGCGGGGCAGCTGAGTTTTTTTTGCCAGGGAAACGGACCTTTGTTTTTGATTGGGCTCTGTGGCCGAGAGTGGTTGGCTGTCTCCTGACAATCCACAATACGCAGGATGGTTCCCAGACCCAAGGTGGCACCAGTGCCAAGTCGGGCTGGTTTGATAGTACCAAGTGTCTCCTGCAATCTGCCATCCAGAAGCGGGGCAGCTGAGTTTTGTTTGCCAGAGAAAAGGGCCGTGGGTTGTGTTTGGGGGCATATGGCTGGGAGTGGCCACCTGGCTCCTTAAAATGCACGATACGCCGCATGGTAACCAGACGCAAGGTGGCACCAGTGCCAAGTCAGGCTGTTTTTGTAGTACCCAGTGGCTCCTGCAATTTGCCATCCAGAAGCGGGGCAGTTGAATTTTTTTTGCTAGAGAAAAGGGCTGTGGTTTGTGTTTGGGGGCCTATGGCTGAGAGTGGCCGGCTGGCCCCTGAAAATCAACGATAGGCAGGATGGTTCCCAGATCCAAGGTGGCACCAGTGCCAAGTAAGGCTGGTTGTATGGTTCAAAGTAACTCCTGCAATCTGCCATCCAGAAGCGGGACAGCTGAGTTTTTTTTGCCAGAGAAAAGGTCCATGGTTTCTTTTTGGGGCATACGGCTGGGAATTGCCGGCTGGCTCCTTAAAATGCTCGATACGCAGGATGGTTCCCAGAGCCAAGGTGGCACCACTGCCAAGTCGGGCTCTTTTTGTAGTACCAAGTGCGTCCTGCAATTTGCCATCCAGAAGAGGGGCAGTTGAGTTTTGTTTGCCAGAGAAAAGGGCCGTTGTTTGTGTTTGGGGGCCTGTGGCTGGGAGTGTTCGGCTGGTTCCTGAATATGTACGATACGCAGGATTGTTCCCAGATCCAAGGTGGCAGCAGTGCCATGTTGTGCTGGTGTGATAGTCCCAAGTGGCTCCTGCAATCTGCCATCCAGAAGTGGGGCAGCTGATTTTTGTTTGCCAGAGAAAAGGTCCGTGGTTTGTTTTTGGGGGCATATGGCTGAGAGTGGCCGGCTGGCCCCTGAAAATCCACGATACACAGGATGGTTCCCAGATCCAAGGTGGCACCTGTGCCAAGTCGGGCTGATTTGATAGTACTAAGTAGCTCCTGCAATCTGCCATGCAGAAGCGGGGCAGCTTACTTTTGTTTGCCAGGGAAACGGGCCGAGGTTTGTGTTTGGGGGCCTATGGCTGAGAGTGACCGGCTGGCTCCTGAAAAGCTACGATAGGCAGGATGGTGACCAGACCCATGGTGGCACCAGTGCCAAGTTGGGCTGGTTTGATAGTACCAAGTGGTTCCTGCAATCTGCCATCCAGAAGAGGGGCAGTTGAGTTTTGTTTGCCAGAGAAAAGGGCCTTGGTTTGTGTTTGGGGGCATATGGCTGGGTGTGGCCAGCTGGCTCCCTAAAATGCACGATATGCAACATGGCTCCCAGACCCAAGGTGGCACAAGTGCCAAGTTGGGCTGGTTTGATAGTACCAAGTGGCTCCTGCAATCTTCCATGATCACGTGGAGAAATACTTTCTGGTTTCAGCCTCATGCTCTTTCTTCTCTCCCTCAACTTCTCTATCACCTCTCATCTGGTTCACATGCGCTGTCTTCAAGGTCCACAGGCTACTTTTCACAGAATCTTCTGGCCTGATGAAGTAAGGATGATGAATAGAACAGAGCTGGGATCTATTTTCCAGTTTGGATAAAATGCATTCTGCACACAAATCCAAGGAGAACGGGCTGCCCCGATGCCCAGAAAATCTTTCACTCCTGCTAGTGTTCTACGTCAACCGCAACTTAGTCTGAAAGAAAAGCTTTTTCTCTGAGAGCATCTGAGAGGTTTGCATGAAGCACTGATATCTGACATATGCAATTTTGAATAGGAGAGGAAAAAGAAAATGGCAAGGAGTTTTTAATTTTAGTGGTTTCAATTTTAATTTCCGTGCACTTTTTCAAAACTTGTCAGCTCAAATGCCCATCAACATCTTTTAGTCATCTGTAAGTCAGTATTCATATAAAATGTGCTTCAAATCCAAAGAATTTCAAATTTGCACTCCAAGCTTCTATGCCTAGATTTATGATTTCCTACACATATTAGATGAAAGGAAGGCCTTTTTTACTGTGGGAGTGCTGGAACACTGGAACAGGTTGCCCAGAGAAGTTGTGGGTGTCCCATCCCTGAAAGTATTCAAGGTCACCTTGGACGGGGCTTGGAGCAGCAACAAAGGAGAAGCTTGATGGTAGAGAAACAAAGTTGGACTATAGAAGAAACTCGGATTGAAGTATAGGATCAAGTTTTCTCTCAGCTCTTGGGGTAAATTCAAAGTTGTACAAAATGACATTTATCTGTGCTATTCACTACTGTAACAGAAAGTTTCATGAAAACTGTACAGAAGATAGTAAATTTTAAAAGAGATAAGAATTACAGCATAAAATCCATGGGATAGGTTACAACATGAGACACTCTCTAAGAGAAAATCTCTGTGTTTCAGCACTTCATCGGGGTAAGATTTCATGAAGTGCCAAAGAAGGCGGCAAAATATCATTCGGGACATTATTTACTGGGATTCAGCCTGGCCATTAGTAGGAACTGCCTTTGAACATATCATGTAGATATACCACACACACTTTCCCTTCACTGAAAAATTACTGTTTACAACAAATAAGCAATTGACGATCAAAATTGATTGAAAGCATCTTAAACATGTCAAGTATTTCATTGTAGATGATCTGTGATCCAAATGCTTCTTCCACCTTCGAGAGGGACAGAAGAATTCTTCCATATCATGATGGTTTAAAATTGTATCAACCAATGTTTTCTGCTGAAAAGATATCATCTATTTTTTTCTATTTTTGGAAGAAAATATTCCTAGACATACAACAGGTGAGAACTAAGTAATTTTAAAGAAACAAATGAAATGAAAATATTCTGTAAATAGAATGAAATGAAAAGCTGTGTTTTAAATAGGAGCTAAATATTAAACAGAATTTTTGTACCAGGCATTTGAATTACTGCACCAGCTCTTTTGCCCATCAAGAGAGGCATTTAGCATTTCAGTCTTTTCCAAGGTGTTCATGATCTGCTATGCTGATCTCTGTGTGTGCCTAGGTGTGTGTGGAGGGGGGGGCATATGAAGGGGAGTGTGTATGTTTGCTTTACAATTGTTGTGGCAGATTCATGCCTCAGCTCCACATTTTGTTTTAAAAAGGTCACACCGAGTGGATATGAAGTTTACTATCAACAAGAGATCGATTCCCAAATCATCCATTTGACTCTCCCTTATAAATCATGTGCTTTGTTGCATATTTTATCAAATATACTTTCAAGCCAGATGGAGGAAGGAGGATGTGGGAATCCCTCCACCATCTTGCAACTTTTATGTAAGTAGGTTTTCAAGAAAATCATCATTTCTCTTTTAAATATGTCTGGAACAGGCATGATGGTAGTGTCAACCTGTTGGAGTTTTTGTTGCTGGAAGAAGTTGTACAAAAGGATTGGTTTTTACATTGACCAGTTACTGAATCAAGCGCAGGAATACATTGGAAATTTAGCTGGGGGTTCCTTTTCCCAGCAGACTACTTCTAGAACGAGCTTGTACACTGAAGCTGACTCTTTTGCTCTCTTTTTGTTTCTTTCCTATTTTCTTGGCTTCTTTGCCACTATCTAGACAATTTTGGAACTTTGTTCCCAACTAAAATGGTTTCAATAGTCTGATTGTGATCATACATTTTTACAAGGAATTTTTAAAATCTTTCCTCGAGTCCAGAAAGTCAAGGACTTAGATCTTTTTCTTCCCTTATCAATATTGCCATGAAATTGATAAATAAAGACCAACTCTTTATTTTTGTTTTTAACCCACGTAGATAATTCCCATCCATTAATCCATTTTGTGGACCAATAGCTGCCATTCTGATGGAAGCTGTCACTTCTTAACAATAGGCATTCTGTGACTATGTTGACAGCACTTTGGGTGAAGATCCTAACTGGTCTTAGATATACATAGGGAGAAATTTGCTCAGCCAGTGTCAGTCTTAAGCATGCGTATCAGAAGATCTTTCTAGAGCTGGGAATTTTCCCATGAAAGGGATTCAGTTAGGGAAGAGACACTTGTGCCAGAGTTTTACATTCTTCTTGAACACTGCTTAAGGAACTTAGATGCCATGTCCATTTGGATCTCTGTCTGCACAGAACTTTGTCATGCCAGTGCTTTGAAATGCATCTTGAAGAGAATTCACTAGCACAGAATGAAAGAGAGTGGAAGGGGTTGGTGGGGCTAACCAGGCCCAACCCCCCTGCCTAAACCAGGATACCTAGAGCCTCTTGCCCAGGATTCTATCTGGGTGTACTTTTAATGTCTTCAAAGATCCAGGCTCCACAATCTTTCTGGGCAGTCTGTGCCGTGGTTCAGTCACCCTGACAGTAAAGAAACATTTACTGATGTTCAAAGGCAATCTCCTGTATTTCAGTGTGTGCCCACTGCCTCTTGTCTTTTCCCTCAGCATCACTGAAAAGACACTGATTCCCTCCCCTTTGCACTATTGCTTCCATATGTATGTGTGATGCCATGTAGAGGTATGTCAAAAACCTCCCTGAAGCCCAGGCAGATAATATTCCCTTCATCTACCAGTCAAGTTGATTCATCAGAGGAGTTTAAAGTGATGTTCAGCATGAAATTCCCCTGAAAAATCATGCTAACTACATTATTTGGTCATCTGTCATGTGCCTGGCAAGGATTTCCAGGAAGAGCTGCTTCATCAACTTCCTGGGGATAAAAAAGAGGCTGGCTGGTTTGTACTATGGCGAGTCCTCTTAATTGCCTTTTTTGAAGATGGGTGTCATTTGCTAACATCCACTCTTTAGCCTCTCTTGTCGTCTACATCTTAGCAAAACGCTTTTCCACTATGTCTGGCTAGGAAAAACTGTGCCAGCACAGAAAACATCTCCCATCGTGTTCTAGAAGTTGCACGGATGTCTGCCAAGTGTTTGGCAGGAAGAAAAGAAAAGTTGTCCAAAACAGCTTCCAATCGAATGTTCCTGTGATTGGAAAAGTCAGGAGAGTGCAAAGGTACTGTTTTCTATCAGTTGGCAAGGTGCGCACACAATCCCAGTGTTGTACAGCTTGCTTCTTCACCTTCCCGAAGCTGCCGCTCTCGCCGGCTGCCGGAGCCCAAGAAGCGGCTTCTTCGCGCAAAGACGATTGTGCCGCTCACAGGGCTCTCCTTAGCGCGGCTTCTGCCGAAAGACGCCCGGCAGCGGCTCTTACCTCCGGAGAGCATCCTACCTTCGTCTTTAGCTCCTCTTCTCATCTACACCTCGGCAAAAAGCTTTTCCACTATGTCTGGCTAGGAAAAACTGTGCCAGCACAGAAAACATCTCCCATCGTGTTCTAGAAGTTGCACGGATGTCTGCCAAGTGTTTGGCAGGAAGAAAAGAAAAGTTGTCCAAAACAGCTTCCAATCGAATGTTCCTGTGATTGGAAAAGTCAGGAGAGTGCAAAGGTACTGTTTTCTATCAGTTGGCAAGGTGCGCACACAATCCCAGTGTTGTACAGCTTGCTTCTTCACCTTCCCGAAGCTGCCGCTCTCGCCGGCTGCCGGAGCCCAAGAAGCGGCTTCTTCGCGCAAAGACGATTGTGCCGCTCACAGTGCTCACCTTAGCGCGGCTTCTGCCAAAAGACGCCCGGCAGCGGCTCTTACCTCCGGAGAGCATCCTACCTTCGTCTTTCGTGTCTTTTGTAGTCTACATCTTAGCAAAACGCTTTTCCACTATGTCTGGCTAGGAAAAACTGTGCCAGCACAGAAAACATCTCCCATCGTGTTCTAGAAGTTGCACGGATGTCTGCCAAGTGTTTGGCAGGAAGAAAAGAAAAGTTGTCCAAAACAGCTTCCAATCGAATGTTCCTGTGATTGGAAAAGTCAGGAGAGTGCAAAGATACTGTTTTCTATCAGTTGGCAAGGTGCGCACACAATCCCAGTGTTGTACAGCTTGCTTCTTCACCTTCCCGAAGCTGCCGCTCTCGCCGGCTGCCGGAGCCCAAGAAGCGGCTTCTTCGCGCAAAGACGATTGTGCCGCTCACAGGGCTCTCCTTAGCGCGGCTTCTGCCGAAAGACGCCCGGCAGCGGCTCTTACCTCCGGAGAGCATCCTACCTTCGTCTTTCGCGTCTTTTGTAGTCTACATCTTAGCAAAACGCTTTTCCACTATGTCTGGCTAGGAAAAACTGTGCCAGCACAGAAAACATCTCCCATCGTGTTCTAGAAGTTGCACGGATGTCTGCCAAGTGTTTGGCAGGAAGAAAAGAAAAGTTGTCCAAAACAGCTTCCAATCGAATGTTCCTGTGATTGGAAAAGTCAGGAGAGTGCAAAGGTACTGTTTTCTATCAGTTGGCAAGGTGCGCACACAATCCCAGTGTTGTACAGCTTGCTTCTTCACCTTCCCGAAGCTGCCGCTCTCGCCGGCTGCCGGAGCCCAAGAAGCGGCTTCTTCGCGCAAAGACGATTGTGCCGCTCACAGGGCTCTCCTTAGCGCGGCTTCTGCCGAAAGACGCCCGGCAGCGGCTCTTACCTCCGGAGAGCATCCTACCTTCGTCTTTCGCGTCTTTTGTAGTCTACATCTTAGCAAAACGCTTTTCCACTATGTCTGGCTAGGAAAAACTGTGCCAGCACAGAAAACATCTCCCATCGTGTTCTAGAAGTTGCACGGATGTCTGCCAAGTGTTTGGCAGGAAGAAAAGAAAAGTTGTCCAAAACAGCTTCCAATCGAATGTTCCTGTGATTGGAAAAGTCAGGAGAGTGCAAAGGTACTATTTTCTATCAGTTGGCAAGGTGCGCACACAATCCCAGTGTTGTACAGCTTGCTTCTTCACCTTCCCGAAGCTGCCGCTCTCGCCGGCTGCCGGAGCCCAAGAAGCGGCTTCTTCGCGCAAAGACGATTGTGCCGCTCACAGTGCTCTCCTTAGCGCGGCTTCTGCCGAAAGACGCCCGGCAGCGGCTCTTACCTCCGGAGAGCATCCTACCTTCGTCTTTCGCGTCTTTTGTAGTCTACATCTTAGCAAAACGCTTTTCCACTATGTCTGGCTAGGAAAAACTGTGCCAGCACAGAAAACATCTCCCATCGTGTTCTAGAAGTTGCACGGATGTCTGCCAAGTGTTTGGCAGGAAGAAAAGAAAAGTTGTCCAAAACAGCTTCCAATCGAATGTTCCTGTGATTGGAAAAGTCAGGAGAGTGCAAAGGTACTGTTTTCTATCAGTTGGCAAGGTGCGCACACAATCCCAGTGTTGTACAGCTTGCTTCTTCACCTTCCCGAAGCTGCCGCTCTCGCCGGCTGCCGGAGCCCAAGAAGCGGCTTCTTCGCGCAAAGACGATTGTGCCGCTCACAGTGCTCTCCTTAGCGCGGCTTCTGCCGAAAGATGCCCGGCAGCGGCTCTTACCTCCGGAGAGCATCCTACCTTCGTCTTTCGCGTCTTTTGTAGTCTACATCTTAGCAAAACGCTTTTCCACTATGTCTGGCTAGGAAAAACTGTGCCAGCACAGAAAACATCTCCCATCGTGTTCTAGAAGTTGCACGGATGTCTGCCAAGTGTTTGGCAGGAAGAAAAGAAAAGTTGTCCAAAACAGCTTCCAATCGAATGTTCCTGTGATTGGAAAAGTCAGGAGAGTGCAAAGGTACTGTTTTCTATCAGTTGGCAAGGTGCGCACACAATCCCAGTGTTGTACAGCTTGCTTCTTCACCTTCCCGAAGCTGCCGCTCTCGCCGGCTGCCGGAGCCCAAGAAGCGGCTTCTTCGCGCAAAGACGATTGTGCCGCTCACAGGGCTCTCCTTAGCGCGGCTTCTGCCGAAAGACGCCCGGCAGCGGCTCTTACCTCCGGAGAGCATCCTACCTTCGTCTTTCGCGTCTTTTGTAGTCTACATCTTAGCAAAACGCTTTTCCACTATGTCTGGCTAGGAAAAACTGTGCCAGCACAGAAAACATCTCCCATCGTGTTCTAGAAGTTGCACGGATGTCTGCCAAGTGTTTGGCAGGAAGAAAAGAAAAGTTGTCCAAAACAGCTTCCAATCGAATGTTCCTGTGATTGGAAAAGTCAGGAGAGTGCAAAGGTACTGTTTTCTATCAATTGGCAAGGTGCGCACACAATCCCAGTGTTGTACAGCTTGCTTCTTCACCTTCCCGAAGCTGCCGCTCTCGCCGGCTGCCGGAGCCCAAGAAGCGGCTTCTTCGCGCAAAGACGATTGTGCCGCTCACAGTGCTCTCCTTAGCGCAGCTTCTGCCGAAAGACGCCCGGCAGCGGCTCTTACCTCCTGAGAGTGGCAGCTTCGGGAAGGTGAAGAAGCAAGCTGTACAACACTGGGATTGTGTGCGCACCTTGCCAACTGATAGAAAACAGTACCTTTGCACTCTCCTGACTTTTCCAATCACAGGAACATTCGATTGGAAGCTGTTTTGGACAACTTTTCTTTTCTTCCTGCCAAACACTTGGCAGACATCCGTGCAACTTCTAGAAAACGATGGGAGATGTTTTCTGTGCTGGCACGGGTTTTCCTAGCCAGACATAGTGGAAAAGCGTTTTGCTAAGATGTAGACTACAAAAGACGCGAAAGACGAAGGTAGGATGCTCTCCGGAGGTAAGAGCCGCTGCCGGGCGTCTTTCGGCAGAAGCCGCGCTAAGGAGAGCACTGTGAGCGGCACAATCGTCTTTGCGCGAAGAAGCCGCTTCTTGGGCTCCGGCAGCCGGCGAGAGCGGCAGCTTCGGGAAGGTGAAGAAGCAAGCTGTACAACACTGGGATTGTGTGCGCACCTTGCCAACTGATAGAAAACAGTACCTTTGCACTCTCCTGACTTTTCCAATCACAGGAACATTCGATTGGAAGCTGTTTTGGACAACTTTTCTTTTCTTCCTGCCAAACACTTGGCAGACATCCGTGCAACTTCTAGAACACGATGGGAGATGTTTTCTGTGCTGGCACAGTTTTTCCTAGCCAGACATAGTGGAAAAGCGTTTTGCTAAGATGTAGACTACAAAAGACGCGAAAGACGAAGGTAGGATGCTCTCCGGAGGTAAGAGCCGCTGCCGGGCGTCTTTCGGCAGAAGCCGCGCTAAGGAGAGCCCTGTGAGCGGCACAATCGTCTTTGCGCGAAGAAGCCGCTTCTTGGGCTCCGGCAGCCGGCGAGAGCGGCAGCTTCGGGAAGGTGAAGAAGCAAGCTGTACAACACTGGGATTGTGTGCGCACCTTGCCAACTGATAGAAAACAGTACCTTTGCACTCTCCTGACTTTTCCAATCACAGGAACATTCGATTGGAAGCTGTTTTGGACAACTTTTCTTTTCTTCCTGCCAAACACTTGGCAGACATCCGTGCAACTTCTAGAACACGATGGGAGATGTTTTCTGTGCTGGCACAGTTTTTACTAGCCAGACATAGTGGAAAAGCGTTTTGCTAAGATGTAGACTACAAAAGACGCGAAAGACGAAGGTAGGATGCTCTCCGGAGGTAAGAGCCGCTGCCGGGCGTCTTTCGGCAGAAGCCGCGCTAAGGAGAGCCCTGTGAGCGGCACAATCGTCTTTGCGCGAAGAAGCCGCTTCTTGGGCTCCGGCAGCCGGCGAGAGCGGCAGCTTCGGGAAGGTGAAGAAGCAAGCTGTACAACACTGGGATTGTGTGCGCACCTTGCCAACTGATAGAAAACAGTACCTTTGCACTCTCCTGACTTTTCCAATCACAGGAACATTCGATTGGAAGCTGTTTTGGACAACTTTTCTTTTCTTCCTGCCAAACACTTGGCAGACATCCGTGCAACTTCTAGAACACGATGGGAGATGTTTTCTGTGCTGGCACAGTTTTTCCTAGCCAGACATAGTGGAAAAGCGTTTTGCTAAGATGTAGACTACAAAAGACGCGAAAGACGAAGGTAGGATGCTCTCCGGAGGTAAGAGCCGCTGCCGGGCGTCTTTCGGCAGAAGCCGCGCTAAGGAGAGCACTGTGAGCGGCACAATCGTCTTTGCGCGAAGAAGCCGCTTCTTGGGCTCCGGCAGCCGGCGAGAGCGGCAGCTTCGGGAAGGTGAAGAAGCAAGCTGTACAACACTGGGATTGTGTGCGCACCTTGCCAACTGATAGAAAACAGTACCTTTGCACTCTCCTGACTTTTCCAATCACAGGAACATTCGATTGGAAGCTGTTTTGGACAACTTTTCTTTTCTTCCTGCCAAACACTTGGCAGACATCCGTGCAACTTCTAGAACACGATGGGAGATGTTTTCTGTGCTGGCACAGTTTTTCCTAGCCAGACATAGTGGAAAAGCTTTTTGCCGAGGTGTAGATGAGAAGAGGAGCTAAAGACGAAGGTAGGATGCTCTCCGGAGGTAAGAGCCGCTGCCGGGCGTCTTTCGGCAGAAGCCGCGCTAAGGAGAGCCCTGTGAGCGGCACAATCGTCTTTGCGCGAAGAAGCCGCTTCTTGGGCTCCGGCAGCCGGCGAGAGCGGCAGCTTCGGGAAGGTGAAGAAGCAAGCTGTACAACACTGGGATTGTGTGCGCACCTTGCCAACTGATAGAAAACAGTACCTTTGCACTCTCCTGACTTTTCCAATCACAGGAACATTCGATTGGAAGCTGTTTTGGACAACTTTTCTTTTCTTCCTGCCAAACACTTGGCAGACATCCGTGCAACTTCTAGAACACGATGGGAGATGTTTTCTGTGCTGGCACAGTTTTTCCTAGCCAGACATAGTGGAAAAGCGTTTTGCTAAGATGTAGACGACAAGAGAGGCTAAAGAGTGGATGTTAGCAAATGACACCCATCTTCAAAAAAGGCAATTAAGAGGACTCGCCATAGTACAAACCAGCCAGCCTCTTTTTTATCCCCAGGAAGTTGATGAAGCAGCTCTTCCTGGAAATCCTTGCCAGGCACATGACAGATGACCAAATAATGTAGTTAGCATGATTTTTCAGGGGAATTTCATGCTGAACATCACTTTAAACTCCTCTGATGAATCAACTTGACTGGTAGATGAAGGGAATATTATCTGCCTGGGCTTCAGGGAGGTTTTTGACATACCTCTACATGGCATCACACATACATATGGAAGCAATAGTGCAAAGGGGAGGGAATCAGTGTCTTTTCAGTGATGCTGAGGGAAAAGACAAGAGGCAGTGGGCACACACTGAAATACAGGAGATTGCCTTTGAACATCAGTAAATGTTTCTTTACTGTCAGGGTGACTGAACCACGGCACAGACTGCCCAGAAAGATTGTGGAGCCTGGATCTTTGAAGACATTAAAAGTACACCCAGATAGAATCCTGGGCAAGAGGCTCTAGGTATCCTGGTTTAGGCAGGGGGGTTGGGCCTGGTTAGCCCCACCAACCCCTTCCACTCTCTTTCATTCTGTGCTAGTGAATTCTCTTCAAGATGCATTTCAAAGCACTGGCATGACAAAGTTCTGTGCAGACAGAGATCCAAATGGACATGGCATCTAAGTTCCTTAAGCAGTGTTCAAGAAGAATGTAAAACTCTGGCACAAGTGTCTCTTCCCTAACTGAATCCCTTTCATGGGAAAATTCCCAGCTCTAGAAAGATCTTCTGATACGCATGCTTAAGACTGACACTGGCTGAGCAAATTTCTCCCTATGTATATCTAAGACCAGTTAGGATCTTCACCCAAAGTGCTGTCAACATAGTCACAGAATGCCTATTGTTAAGAAGTGACAGCTTCCATCAGAATGGCAGCTATTGGTCCACAAAATGGATTAATGGATGGGAATTATCTACGTGGGTTAAAAACAAAAATAAAGAGTTGGTCTTTATTTATCAATTTCATGGCAATATTGATAAGGGAAGAAAAAGATCTAAGTCCTTGACTTTCTGGACTCGAGGAAAGATTTTAAAAATTCCTTGTAAAAATGTATGATCACAATCAGACTATTGAAACCATTTTAGTTGGGAACAAAGTTCCAAAATTGTCTAGATAGTGGCAAAGAAGCCAAGAAAATAGGAAAGAAACAAAAAGAGAGCAAAAGAGTCAGCTTCAGTGTACAAGCTCGTTCTAGAAGTAGTCTGCTGGGAAAAGGAACCCCCAGCTAAATTTCCAATGTATTCCTGCGCTTGATTCAGTAACTGGTCAATGTAAAAACCAATCCTTTTGTACAACTTCTTCCAGCAACAAAAACTCCAACAGGTTGACACTACCATCATGCCTGTTCCAGACATATTTAAAAGAGAAATGATGATTTTCTTGAAAACCTACTTACATAAAAGTTGCAAGATGGTGGAGGGATTCCCACATCCTCCTTCCTCCATCTGGCTTGAAAGTATATTTGATAAAATATGCAACAAAGCACATGATTTATAAGGGAGAGTCAAATGGATGATTTGGGAATCGATCTCTTGTTGATAGTAAACTTCATATCCACTCGGTGTGACCTTTTTAAAACAAAATGTGGAGCTGAGGCATGAATCTGCCACAACAATTGTAAAGCAAACATACACACTCCCCTTCATATGCCCCCCCCTCCACACACACCTAGGCACACACAGAGATCAGCATAGCAGATCATGAACACCTTGGAAAAGACTGAAATGCTAAATGCCTCTCTTGATGGGCAAAAGAGCTGGTGCAGTAATTCAAATGCCTGGTACAAAAATTCTGTTTAATATTTAGCTCCTATTTAAAACACAGCTTTTCATTTCATTCTATTTACAGAATATTTTCATTTCATTTGTTTCTTTAAAATTACTTAGTTCTCACCTGTTGTATGTCTAGGAATATTTTCTTCCAAAAATAGAAAAAAATAGATGATATCTTTTCAGCAGAAAACATTGGTTGATACAATTTTAAACCATCATGATATGGAAGAATTCTTCTGTCCCTCTCGAAGGTGGAAGAAGCATTTGGATCACAGATCATCTACAATGAAATACTTGACATGTTTAAGATGCTTTCAATCAATTTTGATTGTCAATTGCTTATTTGTTGTAAACAGTAATTTTTCAGTGAAGGGAAAGTGTGTGTGGTATATCTACATGATATGTTCAAAGGCAGTTCCTACTAATGGCCAGGCTGAATTCCAGTAAATAATGTCCCGAATGATATTTTGCCGCCTTCTTTGGCACTTCATGAAATCTTACCCCGATGAAGTGCTGAAACACAGAGATTTTCTCTTAGAGAGTGTCTCATGTTGTAACCTATCCCATGGATTTTATGCTGTAATTCTTATCTCTTTTAAAATTTACTATCTTCTGTACAGTTTTCATGAAACTTTCTGTTACAGTAGTGAATAGCACAGATAAATGTCATTTTGTACAACTTTGAATTTACCCCAAGAGCTGAGAGAAAACTTGATCCTATACTTCAATCCGAGTTTCTTCTATAGTCCAACTTTGTTTCTCTACCATCAAGCTTCTCCTTTGTTGCTGCTCCAAGCCCCGTCCAGGGTGACCTTGAATACTTTCAGGGATGGGACACCCACAACTTCTCTGGGCAACCTGTTCCAGTGTTCCAGCACTCCCACAGTAAAAAAGGCCTTCCTTTCATCTAATATGTGTAGGAAATCATAAATCTAGGCATAGAAGCTTGGAGTGCAAATTTGAAATTCTTTGGATTTGAAGCACATTTTATATGAATACTGACTTACAGATGACTAAAAGATGTTGATGGGCATTTGAGCTGACAAGTTTTGAAAAAGTGCACGGAAATTAAAATTGAAACCACTAAAATTAAAAACTCCTTGCCATTTTCTTTTTCCTCTCCTATTCAAAATTGCATATGTCAGATATCAGTGCTTCATGCAAACCTCTCAGATGCTCTCAGAGAAAAAGCTTTTCTTTCAGACTAAGTTGCGGTTGACGTAGAACACTAGCAGGAGTGAAAGATTTTCTGGGCATCGGGGCAGCCCGTTCTCCTTGGATTTGTGTGCAGAATGCATTTTATCCAAACTGGAAAATAGATCCCAGCTCTGTTCTATTCATCATCCTTACTTCATCAGGCCAGAAGATTCTGTGAAAAGTAGCCTGTGGACCTTGAAGACAGCGCATGTGAACCAGATGAGAGGTGATAGAGAAGTTGAGGGAGAGAAGAAAGAGCATGAGGCTGAAACCAGAAAGTATTTCTCCACGTGATCATGGAAGATTGCAGGAGCCACTTGGTACTATCAAAACAGCCCAACTTGGCACTTGTGCCACCTTGGGTCTGGGAGCCATGTTGCATATCGTGCATTTTAAGGAGCCAGCTGGCCACACCCAGCCATATGCCCCCAAACACAAACCAAGGCCCTTTTCTCTGGCAAACAAAACTCAGCTGCCCTGCTTCTGGATGGCAGATTGCAGGAACCACTTGGTACTATCAAACCAGCCCAACTTGGCACTGGTGCCACCATGGGTCTGGTCACCATCCTGCCTATTGTAGCTTTTCAGGAGCCAGCCGGTCACTCTCAGCCATAGGCCCCCAAACACAAACCTCGGCCCGTTTCCCTGGCAAACAAAAGTAAGCTGCCCCGCTTCTGCATGGCAGATTGCAGGAGCTACTTAGTACTATCAAATCAGCCCGACTTGGCACAGGTGCCACCTTGGATCTGGGAACCATCCTGTGTATCGTGGATTTTCAGGGGCCAGCCGGCCACTCTCAGCCATATGCCCCCAAAAACAAACCACGGACCTTTTCTCTGGCAAACAAAAATCAGCTGCCCCACTTCTGGATGGCAGATTGCAGGAGCCACTTGGGACTATCACACCAGCACAACATGGCACTGCTGCCACCTTGGATCTGGGAACAATCCTGCGTATCGTACATATTCAGGAACCAGCCGAACACTCCCAGCCACAGGCCCCCAAACACAAACAACGGCCCTTTTCTCTGGCAAACAAAACTCAACTGCCCCTCTTCTGGATGGCAAATTGCAGGACGCACTTGGTACTACAAAAAGAGCCCGACTTGGCAGTGGTGCCACCTTGGCTCTGGGAACCATCCTGCGTATCGAGCATTTTAAGGAGCCAGCCGGCAATTCCCAGCCGTATGCCCCAAAAAGAAACCATGGACCTTTTCTCTGGCAAAAAAAACTCAGCTGTCCCGCTTCTGGATGGCAGATTGCAGGAGTTACTTTGAACCATACAACCAGCCTTACTTGGCACTGGTGCCACCTTGGATCTGGGAACCATCCTGCCTATCGTTGATTTTCAGGGGCCAGCCGGCCACTCTCAGCCATAGGCCCCCAAACACAAACCACAGCCCTTTTCTCTAGCAAACAAAATTCAACTGCCCCGCTTCTGGATGGCAAATTGCAGGAGCCACTGGGTACTACAAAAACAGCCTGACTTGGCACTGGTGCCACCTTGCGTCTGGTTACCATGCGGCGTATCGTGCATTTTAAGGAGCCAGGTGGCCACTCCCAGCCATATGCCCCCAAACACAACCCACGGCCCTTTTCTCTGGCAAACAAAACTCAGCTGCCCCGCTTCTGGATGGCAGATTGCAGGAGACACTTGGTACTATCAAACCAGCCCGACTTGGCACTGGTGCCACCTTGGGTCTGGGAACCATCCTGCGTATTGTGGATTGTCAGGAGACAGCCAACCACTCTCGGCCACAGAGCCCAATCAAAAACAAAGGTCCGTTTCCCTGGCAAAAAAAACTCAGCTGCCCCGCTTCTGGATGGGAGATTGCAGGAGGCACTTGACACTGTCAAACGAGCCCCACTTGGCACTGGTGCCACCTTGGGTCTGGGAACCATGCTGCGTATCGTGGATTTTCAGGAGCCAGCCGGCCAGTGCCAGCCATAGGCCCCCAAACACAAACCACAGCCTTTTTCTCTGGCAAACAAAACTCAGCTGCCCCGCTTCTGGATGGCAGATTGCAGGAGCCACTTGGTACTATCAAACCAGCCCGACTTGGCACTGGTGCCACCTTGGGTCTGGGAACCATCCTGCCTATCGTGGATTTTAAGGAGCCAGCCGGCTACTCCCAGCCACAGGCCCCCAACAAAAACCACGGCCCTTTTTTCTCGCAAACAAAACTTAGCTGCCTCACTTCTGGATGGCAGATTGCAGGAGCCACTTGGTGTAATCAAACCAGCCCGACTTGGCACTGGTGCCACCTTGGGTCTGGGAACCATCCTGCGTATCGTGGATTCTAAGGAGCCAGCCGGCCACTCCTAGCCACAGGCCCCCAAACAAAATCAACGGCGCTGTTCCCTGGAAAACAAAACACGCCTGCCAACTTTTTGATGGAGTTTGCAGGAGCCACTTGGTACTATCAAACCAGCCCGACTTGGCACTGGTGCCACCTTGGGTCTGGGAACCATCCTGCGTATCGTGGATTCTAAGGAGCCAGCCGGCCACTCCTAGCCACAGGCCCCAAAACAAAAACCTAGGCCTATTTCTCTGGCAAACAAAAGTAAGCTGCCCTGCTTCTGGATGGCAGATTGCAGGAGACACTTGGTACTATCAAACCAGCCCAACTTGGCACTGGTGCCACCTTGGATCTGGGAACCATGCTCTGTATCGTGGATATTCAGGGGCCAGCCGGCCGCTCTCAGCCATATGTCCCCAAACAGAAACCTCGGCCCGTTTCTCTGGCAAACAAAACTCAACTGCCCCTCTTCTGGATGGCAAATTGCAGGATGAACTTGATACTAAAACCGCAGGCCGACTTGGTAGTGGTGACACCTTGGGCCTGGGAATCATCATGCATATCGAGCATTTTAAGGAGCCAGCCGGCCACTCCCAGCAATATGCCCCCAAAAACAATCCACGGAATTTTCCTCTGGCAAACAAAAATCAGCTGCCTCGCTTCTGGATGGCAGATTGCAGGAGCCACTTTGCACCATCAAACCAGCCCGACTTGGCACTGGTGCCACATTGCATCTGGGAACCATGCTGCCTAGCGTGGATTTTCAGGAGCCAGCCGGCCACTCTCAGCTATATGCCCCCAAACAAAACCCACGGCCCGTTTCCCTGGCAAACAAAATTAAGCTGCCCCGCTTCTGGATGGCAGATTGCAGGACGCACTTGGTAGTATCAAACCAGCCCGAGTTGGCACTGGTGCCACCTTGGGTCTGGGAACCATCCTGCGTATCGTGGGTTCAAAGGAGCCAGCCGGTCACTCCCAGCCACAGGCCCCCAAATACAAACAATGTCGCTTTTCCCTGGAAAACAAAACTCGCCTGCCAACTTTTTGATGGCAGATTGCAGGAGCCACTTGGTACTATCAAACCAGCCCAACTTGGCACTGGTGCCACCATGGGTCTGGTAACCATCCTGCCTATCGTAGCTTTCCAGGAGCCAGCCGGTCACTCCCAGCCATAGGTCCCCAGTCACAAACCTCGGCCCGTTTCCCTGGCAAACAAAAGTAAGCTACCCCGCTTCTGGATGGCAGATTGCAGGAGCCACTTGGTACTATCAAACCAGCCCAACTTGGCACTGGTGCCACCTTGGGTCTGGGAACCATGCTGCGTAACACAGATTCTAAGGCGCCAGTCGGCCACTACGAGCCACAAGCCCCCAAACACAAACAACGGCGCTATTCTCTGGCAAACAAAACTCAACTGCCCCTCTTCTGGATGGCAAATTGCAGGACGCACTTGGTACTATAAAAACAGCCCGACTTGGCACTGGTGCCCCCTTGGGTCTGGGAACCATCCTGCGTATCGATCTTTTTAATGAGACAGCCGGCCACTCCCAGCCATAGGCCCCCAAACACAAACCACAGCCTTTTTCTCTGGCAAACAAAACTCAGCTGCCCCGCTTCTGGATGGCAGATTGCAGGAGCCACTTGGTACTATCAAACCAGCCCGACTTGGCACTGGTGCCACCTTGGGTCTGGGAACCATCCTGCCTATCGTGGATTTTAAGGAGCCAGCCGGCTACTCCCAGCCACAGGCCCCCAACAAAAACCACGGCCCTTTTTTCTCGCAAACAAAACTTAGCTGCCTCACTTCTGGATGGCAGATTGCAGGAGCCACTTGGTGTAATCAAACCAGCCCGACTTGGCACTGGTGCCACCTTGGGTCTGGGAACCATCCTGCGTATCGTGGATTCTAAGGAGCCAGCCGGCCACTCCTAGCCACAGGCCCCCAAACAAAATCAACGGCGCTGTTCCCTGGAAAACAAAACACGCCTGCCAACTTTTTGATGGAGTTTGCAGGAGCCACTTGGTACTATCAAACCAGCCCGACTTGGCACTGGTGCCACCTTGGGTCTGGGAACCATCCTGCGTATCGTGGATTCTAAGGAGCCAGCCGGCCACTCCTAGCCACAGGCCCCCAAACAAAAACCTAGGCCTATTTCTCTGGCAAACAAAAGTAAGCTGCCCTGCTTCTGGATGGCAGATTGCAGGAGACACTTGGTACTATCAAACCAGCCCAACTTGGCACTGGTGCCACCTTGGATCTGGGAACCATGCTCTGTATCGTGGATATTCAGGGGCCAGCCGGCCGCTCTCAGCCATATGTCCCCAAACAGAAACCTCGGCCCGTTTCTCTGGCAAACAAAACTCAACTGCCCCTCTTCTGGATGGCAAATTGCAGGATGAACTTGATACTAAAACCGCAGGCCGACTTGGTAGTGGTGACACCTTGGGCCTGGGAATCATCATGCGTATCGAGCATTTTAAGGAGCCAGCCGGTCACTCCCAGCAATATGCCCCCAAAAACAATCCACGGAATTTTCCTCTGGCAAACAAAAATCAGCTGCCTCGCTTCTGGATGGCAGATTGCAGGAGCCACTTTGCACCATCAAACCAGCCCGACTTGGCACTGGTGCCACATTGCATCTGGGAACCATGCTGCCTAGCGTGGATTTTCAGGAGCCAGCCGGCCACTCTCAGCTATATGCCCCCAAACAAAACCCACGGCCCGTTTCCCTGGCAAACAAAATTAAGCTGCCCCGCTTCTGGATGGCAGATTGCAGGACGCACTTGGTAGTATCAAACCAGCCCGAGTTGGCACTGGTGCCACCTTGGGTCTGGGAACCATCCTGCGTATCGTGGGTTCAAAGGAGCCAGCCGGTCACTCCCAGCCACAGGCCCCCAAATACAAACAATGTCGCTTTTCCCTGGAAAACAAAACTCGCCTGCCAACTTTTTGATGGCAGATTGCAGGAGCCACTTGGTACTATCAAACCAGCCCAACTTGGCACTGGTGCCACCATGGGTCTGGTAACCATCCTGCCTATCGTAGCTTTCCAGGAGCCAGCCGGTCACTCCCAGCCATAGGTCCCCAGTCACAAACCTCGGCCCGTTTCCCTGGCAAACAAAAGTAAGCTACCCCGCTTCTGGATGGCAGATTGCAGGAGCCACTTGGTACTATCAAACCAGCCCAACTTGGCACTGGTGCCACCTTGGGTCTGGGAACCATGCTGCGTAACACAGATTCTAAGGCGCCAGTCGGCCACTACGAGCCACAAGCCCCCAAACACAAACAACGGCGCTATTCTCTGGCAAACAAAACTCAACTGCCCCTCTTCTGGATGGCAAATTGCAGGACGCACTTGGTACTATAAAAACAGCCCGACTTGGCACTGGTGCCCCCTTGGGTCTGGGAACCATCCTGCGTATCGATCTTTTTAATGAGACAGCCGGCCACTCCCAGCCATATGCCCCCAAACACAACCCACGGCCCTTTTCTCTGGCAAACAAAACTCAACTGCACCGCTTCTGGATGGCAGATTGCAGGAGCCACTTGGTACTATCAAACCAGCCCGACTTGGCACTGGTGCCACCTTGGGTCTGGGAACCATCCTGCGTATTGTGGGTTGTCAGGAGCCAGCCGAACACTCTCGGCCACAGACCCCAATTAAAAACAACGGCCCGTTTCACAGGCAAACAAAACTCAGCTGCCCCGCTTCTGGATGGGAGATTGCAGGAGCCACTGGGTACTATGAAACCAGCCCTACTTGGCACTGATGCCACCTTGGGTCTGGGAACCATGCTGCGTATCATGGATTTTCAGGAGCCAGCCGGCCACTGCTAGCCACAGGCCCCGAAACACAAACAACAGCCTTTTTGTCTGGCAAACAAAATTCAGCTGCCCCGCTTCTGGATGGCAGATTGCAGGAACCACTTGGTACTAACAAACCAGCCCGACTTGGCACTGATGCCACCTTGGGTCTGGGAACCATCCTGCGTATCGTGGATTCTAAGGAGCCAGCTGGCCACTCCCAGCCACAGGCCCCAAAACACACACAATGGTGCTTTTCCCTGGAAAACAAAACTCGCCTACCAAACTTTTGATGGCAGATTGCAGGAGCCACTTGGTATTATCAAACCAGCCCAACTTGGCACTGGTGCCACCATGGGTCTGGTCACCATCCTGCCTATCGTAGCTTTTCAGGAGCCAGCCAGCCACCCCCAGCCAGAGGCCCCCAGACAAATATTTCGGCCCGTTTCCCTGGCAAACAAAAGTAAGCTGCCCCGCTTCTGGATGGCAGATTGCAGGAGCCACTTGGTACCATCAAACCAGCCCAACTTGGCACTGGTGCCAACTCAGGTCTGGGAACCATCCTGCCTATCGTGGGTTCTAAGGAGCCAGCTGGCCACTCCCAGCCACAGGCCCCCAAACACAAACAACGGCGCTTTTCCCTGGAAAACAAAACTCGCCTGACAAATTTTTGATGGCAGATTGCAGGAGCCACTTGGTACTATCAAACCAGCCCAACTTGGCACTGGTGCCACCATGGGTCTGGTCACCATCCTGCCTATCGTAGCTTTTCAGGAGCCAGCCGGCCACTCCCAGCCATAGGCCCCCAGACACAAACCTCGGACCGTTTCCCTGGCAAACAAAAGTAAGCTGCCCCGCTTCTGCATGGCAGATTGCAGGAGCTACTTAGTACTATCAAACCAGCCCGACTTGGCACTGGTGACACCTCTGGTCTGGGAACCATCCTGCCTATCGTGGATTTTTAGGGGCCAGCCGGCCACTCTCAGCCATATGCCCCCAAAAACAAACCACGGCCCTTTTCTCTGGCAAACAAAACTCAACTGCCCCTCTTCTGGATGGCAAATTTTAGGACGCACTTTGTACTACGAAAACCGCCCGACGTGGCACTGGTGCCACCTTGTGTCAGGGAACCATCCTGCATATCGAGCTTTTTAAGGAGCCAGCCAGCCACGCCCAGCCATATACCCCCAAAAACAAACCACGGACCATTTCTCTTGGAAACAAAAATCCGCTGCCCCGCGTCTGGATGGCAGATGGCAGGAGCCACTTTGCACCATCAAACCAGCCCGACTTGGCACTGGTGCCACCTTGGGTCTGGGAACAATCCTGCATATCGTGGATTCTAAGGAGCCAGCCGGCCACTCCCTGCCATAGGCCCCCAAACAAAAACAACGGCGCTTTTCCCTGGAAAACAAAATTCGCCTGCCAGCATTTTGATGGCAGATTGCAGGAGCCACTTGGTACTATCAAATCATCCCAACTTGGCACTGGTGCCACTATGGGTCTGGGAACCATCCTGCCTATTGTAGCATTTCAGGAGCCAGCCGGTCACTCCCAGCCATAGGCCCCCAGACACAAACCTCGGACCGTTTCCCTGGCAAACAAAATTAAGCTGCCCCGATTCTGGATGGCAGATTGCAGGAGCCACTTGGTTGTGTCAAACCAGCCCGACTTGGAACTGGTGCCACCTTGGGTCTGGGAACCATCCTGCGTATCGTGGATTCTAAGCAGCCACCCGGCCACTCTGAGCCACAGGCCCCCAAACACAAACAACGGCGCTTTTCCCTGGAAAACAAAACTCGCCAGCCAACTTTTTGATGGCAGATTGCAGGAGCCACTTGGTACTATCAAACCAGCCCAACTTGGCACTGGTGCCACCTCTGGTCTGGGAACCATCCTGCCTATCGTAGCTTTTCAGGAGCCAGCCGGTCACTCCCAGCCATAGACCCCCAGACACAAACCTCGGCCCGTTTCCCTGGCAAACAAAAGTAAGCTGCCCCGCTTTTGGATGGCAGATTGCAGGATGCAGTTGGTACTTACAAACCAGCCCGACTTGGCCCTGGTGCCACCTCTGGTCTGGGAACCATGCTGCGTAACGTAGATTCTACGAGGACAGGCGGCCACTCCCAGCCACAGGCCTCTAAACAAAAACAACTGCGCTTTTCCCTGGAAAACAAAACTCGCCTGCCAACTTCTTGATGGCAGATTGCAGGAGCCACTTGGTACTATCAAACCAGCCCAACTTGGCACTGGTGCCACCATGGGTCTGGTCACCATCCTGCCTATCGTAGCTTTTCAGGAGCCAGCCGCTCACTCCCAGCCATAGGCCCCCAGACAAATACCTCGGCACTTTTCCCTGGCAAACAAAAGTAGGCTGCCCCGCTTCTGGATGGCAAATTGCAGGACGCACTTGGTACTACGAAAACAGCCCGACTTGGCACTGATGCCACCTTGGGTCAGGGAACAATCCTGTGTATAGAGCTTTTTAAGGAGCCAGCCGGCCACGTCCAGTCATATACCCCCAAAAAAAAAACCACGGAACTTTCCTCCAGCAAACAAAAATCCGCTGCCCCGCGTCTGGATGGCAGATTGCAGGAGCTATTTAGTATTATCAAACCAGCCCGACTTGGCACTGGTGGCACCATGAGTCTGGTAACCATCCTGCCTATCGTAGCTTTTCAGTAGTCAGCCGGTCACTCCCAGCCATAGGCCCCCAGACAAATACCTCGGCCCGTTTCCCTGGGAAACAAAAGTAAGCTGTCCCGCTTCTGGATGGCAGATTGCGGGAGCCACTTGGTACTATCAAACCAGCCCAACTTGTTCCCAGACCCAAGGTGGCACCAGTGCCAAGTGGGGCTGGTTTGATGGTGCAACGTGGCTCCTGCAATCTGCCATCCAAAAGCGGGGCAGCTTACTTTTGTTTGCCAGGGAAACGGGCCGAGGTTTGTGTCTGGGGGTCTATGGCTGGGAGTGACCGGCTGGCTCCTGAAAAGCTAGGATAGGCAGGATGGTTCCCAGACCAGTGGTGGCACCAGTGCCAATGTTGGGCTGGTTTGATAGTACCAAGTGGCTCCTGCAATCTGCCATCAAAAAGTTGGCAGGCGAGTTTTGTTTTCCAGGGAAAAGCGCCGTAGTTTTTGTTTGGGGGCCTGTGGCTCAGAGTGGCCGGGTGGCTGCTTAGAATCCACGATACGCAGGATGGTTCCCAGACCCAAGGTGGCACCAGTGCCAAGTCGGGCTGGTTTGACACAACCAAGTGGCTCCTGCAATCTGCCATCCAGAATCGGGGCAGCTTAATTTTGTTTGCCAGGGAAACGGTCCGAGGTTTGTGTCTGGGGGCCTATGGCTGGGAGTGACCGGCTGGCTCCTGAAATGCTACAATAGGCAGGATGGTTCCCAGACCCAGAGTGGCACCAGTGCCAAGTTGGGATGATTTGATAGTACCAAGTGGCTCCTGCAATCTGCCATCAAAATTTGGCAGGCGAATTTTGTTTTCCAGGGAAAAGCGCCGTTGTTTGTGTTTGGGGGCCTGTGGCTGGGAGTGGCCGGCTGGCTCCTTAGAATCCACGATATGCAGGATTGTTCCCAGACCCAAGGTTGCACCAGTGCCAAGTCGGGCTGGTTTGATGGTGCAAAGTGGCTCCTGCAATCTGCCATACAGACGCGGGGCAGCGGATTTTTGTTTCCAAGAGAAATGGTCCGTGGTTTGTTTTTGGGGGTTTATGGCTGGGTGTGGCCGGCTGGCTCCTTAAAAAGCTCGATATGCAGGATGGTTCCCTGACACAAGGTGGCACCAGTGCCACGTCGGGCGGTTTTCGTAGTACAAAGTGCGTCCTAAAATTTGCCATCCAGAAGAGGGGCAGTTGAGTTTTGTTTGCCAGAGAAAAGGGCCGTGGTTTGTTTTTGGGGGCATATGGCTGAGAGTGGCCGGCTGGCTCCTGAAAAGCTACGATAGGCAGGATGTTTACCAGACCCATGGTGGCACCAGTGCCAAGTTGGGCTGATTTGATAGTACCAAGTGGCTCCTGCAATCTGCCATCCAGAATCGGGGTAGCTTACTTTTGTTTTCCAGGGAAACGGGCCGAGGTTTGTGTCTGGGGGTCTATGGTTGGGAGTGGCCGGCTGGCTCCTTAGAAACCACGATACGCAGCATGGTTCCCAGACAAGAGGTGCCACCAGTGCCAAGTTGGGCTGGTTTGATACTACCAAGTGGTTCCTGCAATCTGCCATCCAGAAGCGGGGCAGCTTACTTTTGTTTGCCAGGGAAACGGATCGTTGTTTGTGTTTGGGGGCCTATGGCTGGGACTGACCGGCTGGCTCCATAAAATCCACGATACGCAGGATGGTTCCCAGACCAGAGGTGGCACCAGTGCCAAGTCGGGCTGGTTTGATAGTACCAAGTGGATCCTGCAATCTGCCATCCAGAAGCGGGGCAGCTTACTTTTGTTTGCCAGGGAAACGGGCCGAGGTTTTTGTCTGGGGGCCTATGGCTGGGAGTGACCGGCTGGCTCCTGAAAAGCTACGATACGCAGGATGGTGACCAGACCCATGGTGGCAGCAGTGCCAAGTTGGGCTGGTTTGATAGTAACAAGTGGCTCCTGCAATCTGCCATCAAAAAGTTGGCAGGCGAGTTTTGTTTTCCAGGGAAACGCGCCGTTGTTTGTGTTTGGGTGCCTGTGGCTGGGAGTGGCCGGCTGGCTCTTTAGAATCCACGATACGCAGGATGGTTCCCAGACCAGTGGTGGCACCAGTGCCAAGTCGGGCGGGTTAGATAGTAACAAGTGCGTCCTACAATCTGCCATCCAGAAGCGGGGCAGCTTACTTTTGTTTGCCAGGGAAACGGGCCGAGGTTTTTGTCTGGGGGCCTATGGCTGGGAGTGACCGGCTGGCTCGTGAAAAGCTACGATAGGCAGGATGGTGACCAGACCCATGGCGGCACCAGTGCCAAGTTGGGCTGATTTGATAGTAGCAAGTGGCTCCTGCAATCTGCCATCAAAAAGTTGGCAGGCGAGTTTTGTTTTCCAGGGAAAAGCGCCGTTGTTTGTGTTTGGCGGCCTGTGGCTGGGAGTGGTCGGCTGGCTCCTTAGAATCCACGATACGCAGGATGGTTCCCAGACCAGAGGTGGCACCAGTGCCAAGTCGGGCTGGTTTGATAGTACCAAGTGGCTCCTGCAATCTGCCATCCAGAAGCGGGGCAGCTTACTTTTGTTTGCCAGGGAAACGGGCCGAGCTTTGTGTCTGGGGGCCTATGGCTGGGAGTGACCGGCTGGCTCCTGAAAAGCTACGATAGGCAGGATGGTGACCAGACCCATGGTGGCACCAGTGCCAAGTTGGGCTGGTTTGATAGTACCAAGTGGCTCCTGCAATCTGCCATCAAAAAGTTGGCAGGCAAGTTTTCTTTACCAGGGAAAAGCGCCGTTGTTTTTGTTTGGGGGCCTATGGCTGGGAGTGGCCGGCTGGCTCCTTAGAATCCACGATACGCAGGATGGTTCCTAGACTTGACGTGGCACCAGTGCCAAGTTGGGCTGGTTTGATAGTACCAAGTGCGTCCTGCAATCTGCCATCCAGAAGTGGGGTAGCTTACTTTTGTTTGCCAGGGAAACGGGCCGAGGTTTGTGTCTCGGGGCATATGGCTGGGAGTGACCGGCTGGCTCCTGAAAAGCTACGATAGGCAGGATGGTGACCAGACCCATGGTGGCACCAGTGCCAAGTTGGGCTGGTTTGATAGTACCAAGTGGCTCCTGCAATCTGCCATCAAAAAGTTGGCAGGCGAGTTTGTTATCCAGGGAAAAGCGCCGTTGTTTGTGCCTGGGGCCCTATCGCCTGGAGTGGACGGATGGCTAATTAGAATCCACGATACACAGGATGGTTCCCAGACCCATGGTGGCACCAGTGCCAAGTTGGGCTGGTTTGATAGTACCAAGTGGTTCCTGCAATCTGCCATCCAGAAGCGGGGCAGCTTACTTTTGTTTGCCAGGGAAACGGTCCGAGGTTTGTGTCTGGGGTCCTAAGCCTGGAAGTGACCGGCTGGCTCGTGAAAAGCTACGATAGGCAGGATGGTGACCAGACCCATGACGGCACCAGTGCCAAGTTGGGCTGGTTTGATAGTACCAAGTGGCTCCTGCAATCTGCCATCAAAAACTTGGCAGGCGAGTTTTGTTTTCCAGGGAAAAGCGCCGTTGTTTTTGTTTGGGGGCCTGTGGCTGGGAGTGGCCGGCTGGCTCCTTAGAATCCACGATACTCAGCATGGTTCCCAGACCAAAGGTGGCACCAGTGCCAAGTTGGGCTGGTTTGATAGTACCAAGTGGTTCCTGCAATCTGCCATCCAGAAGCGGGGCAGCTTACATTTGTTGGCCAGGGAAACGGGCCGAGGTTTGTGTCTGGGGGCCTATGGCTGGGAGTGACCGGCTGGCTCCTGAAAAGCTACGATAGGCAGGATGGTGACCAGACCCATGGTGGCACCAGTGCCAAGTTGGGCTGATTTGATTGTACCAAGTGGCTCCTGCAATCTGCCATCAAAAAGTTGGCAGGCGAATTTTGTTTTCCAGGGAAAAGCGCCGCTGTTTGTGTTTGGGGGCCTGTGGCAGGGAGTGGCCGGCTGGCTCCTGAAAAGCTACGATAGGCAGGATGGTGACGAGACCCATGGTGGCACCAGTGCCAAGTTGGGCTGGTTTGATAGTACCAAGTGGCTCCTGCAATCTGCCATCAAAAAGTTGGCACACGAGATTTGTTTTCAAGGGAAAAGCGCCGTTGTTTGTGTTTGGGGGCCTGTGGCTGGGAGTGGCCGGCTGGCTGCTTAGAATCTACCATACGCAGGATGGTTCCCAGACAGGAGGTGGCACCAGTGCCAAGTCGGGCTGGTTTGATAGTACCAAGTGCGTCCTGCAATCTGCCATCCAGAAGCGGGACAGCTTACTTTTGTTTGTCAGGGAAACGGGCCGAGCTTTGTGTCTGTGGGCCTACGGCTGGGAGTGACCGGCTGGCTCCTGAAAAGCTACGATAGGCAGGATGGTGACCAGACCCATGGTGGCACCAGTGCCAAGTTGGGCTGGTTTGATAGTACCAAGTGGCTCCTGCAATCTGCCATCAAAAATTTGGCAGGCAAGTTTTGTTTTCCAGGGAAAAGTGCCGTTGTTCTTTTTTGGGGGCCTATGGCTGGGAGTGGCCAGCTGGCTCCTTAGAATCCACGATACGCAGGATGGTTCCCAGACCTGAGGTGGCACCAGTGCCAAGTTGGGCTGGTTTGATAGTACCAAGTGCGTCCTGCAATCTGCCATCCAGAAGCGGGGTAGCTTACTTTTGTTTGCCAGGGAAACGGGCCGAGGTTTGTGTCTCGGGGCCTATGGCTGGGAGTGACCGGCTGGCTCCTGAAAAGCTACGATAGGCAGGATGGTGACCAGACCCATGGTGGCAGCAGTGCCAAGTTGGGCTGGTTTGATAGTACCAAGTGGCTCCTGCAATCTGCCATCAAAAAGTTGGCAGGCGAGTTTGTTATCCAGGGAAAAGCGCCGTTGTTTGTGTTTGGGGGCCTGTGGCTGGGAGTGCCCGGCTGGCTCCTTAGAATCCATGATACGCAGGATGGTTCCCAGACCAGAGGTGGCACCAGTGCCAAGTTGGGCTGGTTTGATGGTGAAAAGTGGCTCCTGCAATCTGCCATCCAGAAGCGGGGCAGCTTACTTTTGTTTGCCAGGGAAACGGGCCGAGGTTTGTGTCTGGGGGCCTATGGCTGGGAGTGACCGGCTGGCTCCTGAAAAGCTACGATAGGCAGGATGGTGACCAGACCCATGGTGGCACCAGTGTCAAGGTGGGCTGGTTTGATAGTACCAAGTGGCTCCGGCAATCTGCCATCAAAATTTGGCAGGCGAGTTTTGTTTTCCAGGGAAAAGCGCCGTTGTTTTTGTTTGGGGGCCTGTGGCTGGGAGTGGCCGGATGGCTAATTAGAATCCACGATACGCAGCATGGTTCCCAGACCTGAGGTGGCATCAGTGCGAAGTCGGGCTAGTTTGATGGTGCAAAGTGGCTCCTGCAATCTGCCATCCAGAAGCGGGGCAGCTTGCTTTTGTTTGCCAGGGAAACGGGCCGAGGTTTGTGTCTGGGGCCTATGGCTGGGAGTGACCGGCTGGCTCCTGAAAAGCTACGATAGGCAGGATGGTGACCAGACCCAAGGTGGCACCAGTGCCAAGTTGGGCTGGTTTGATAGTACCAAGTGGCTCCTGCAATCTGCCATCAAAAAGTTGGCAGGCGAGTTTTGTTTTCCAGGGAAAAGCGCCGTTGTTTGTGTTTGGGGGCCTGTGGCTGGGAGTGGCCGGCTGGCTCCTTAGAATCCACGATACCCAGGCTCATTCCCAGACCTGAGGTGGCACCAGTGCCAAGTCGGGCTAGTTTGATGGTGCAAAGTGGCTCCTGCAATCTGCCATCCAGAAGCGGGACAGCTTACTTTTCCTTGCCAGGGAAACGGGCCGAGCTTTGTGTCTGGGGGCCTATGGCTGGGAGTGACCGGCTGGCTCCTGAAAAGCTACGATAGGCAGGATGGTGACCAGACCCATGGTGGCACCAGTGCCAAGTTGGGCTGGTTTGATAGTACCAAGTGGCTCCTGCAATCTGCCATCAAAAATTGGCAGGCGAGTTTTGTTTTCCAGGGAAAAGCGCCGTTGTTTGTGTTTAGGGGCCTGTGGGTGGAAGTGGCCGGCTGGCTGCTTAGAATCTACCATACGCAGGATGGTTCCCAGACCAGAGGTGGCACCAGTGCCAAGTCGGGCTGGTTTGATAGTACCAAGTGCGTCCTGCAATCTGCCATCCAGAAGCGGGACAGCTTACTTTTGTTTGTCAGGGAAACGGGCCGAGGTTTGTGTCTGTGGGCCTACGGCTGGGAGTGACCGGCTGGCTCCTGAAAAGCTACGATAGGCAGGATGGTGACCAGACCCATGGTGGCACCAGTGCCAAGATGGGCTGGTTTGATAGTACCAAGTGGCTCCTGCAATCTGCCATCAAAAATTTGGCAGGCAAGTTTTGTTTTCCAGGGAAAAGTGCCGTTGTTCTTTTTTGGGGGCCTATGGCTGGGAGTGGCCGGCTGGCTCCTTAGAATCCACGATACGCAGGATGGTTCCCAGACTTGTCGTGGCACCAGTGCCAAGTTGGGCTGGTTTGATAGTACCAAGTGCGTCCTGCAATCTGCCATCCAGAAGCGGGGTAGCTTACTTTTGTTTGCCAGGGAAACGGGCCGAGGTTTGTGTCTCGGGGCCTATGGCTGGGAGTGACCGGCTGGCTCCTGAAAAGCTACGATAGGCAGGATGGTGACCAGACCCATGGTGGCACCAGTGCCAAGTTGGGCTGGTTTGATAGTACCAAGTGGCTCCTGCAATCTGCCATCAAAAACTTGGCAGGCGAGTTTGTTATCCAGGGAAAAGCGCCGTTGTTTGTGTTTGGGGGCCTGTGGCTGGGAGTGGCCGGCTGGCTCCTTAGAATCCATGATACGCAGGATGGTTCCCAGACCAGAGGTGGCACCAGTGCCAAGTTGGGCTGGTTTGATGCTGAAAAGTGGCTCCTGCAATCTGCCATCCAGAAGCGGGGCAGCTTACTTTTGTTTGCCAGGGAAACGGGCCGAGGTTTGTGTCTGGGGGCCTATGGCTGGGAGTGACCGGCTGGCTCCTGAAAAGCTACGATAGGCAGGATGGTGACCAGACCCATGGTGGCACCAGTGTCAAGGTGGGCTGGTTTGATAGTACCAAGTGGCTCCTGCAATCTGCCATCAAAATTTGGCAGGCGAGTTTTGTTTTCCAGGGAAAAGCGCCGTTGTTTTTGTTTGGGGGCCTGTGGCTGGGAGTGGCCGGATGGCTAATTAGAATCCACGATACGCAGCATGGTTCCCAGACCTGAGGTGGCACCAGTGCCAAGTCGGGCTAGTTTGATGGTGCAAAGTGGCTCCTGCAATCTGCCATCCAGAAGCGGGGCAGCTTGCTTTTGTTTGCCAGGGAAACGGGCCGAGGTTTGTGTCTGGGGCCTATGGCTGGGAGTGACCGGCTGGCTCCTGAAAAGCTACGATAGGCAGGATGGTGACCAGACCCAAGGTGGCACCAGTGCCAAGTTGGGCTGGTTTGATAGTACCAAGTGGCTCCTGCAATCTGCCATCAAAAAGTTGGCAGGCGAGTTTTGTTTTCCAGGGAAAAGCGCCGTTGTTTGTGTTTGGGGGCCTGTGGCTGGGAGTGGCCGGCTGGCTCCTTAGAATCCATGATACCCAGGCTCATTCCCAGACCTGAGGTGGCACCAGTGCCAAGTCGGGCTAGTTTGATGGTGCAAAGTGGCTCCTGCAATCTGCCATCCAGAAGCGGGACAGCTTACTTTTCCTTGCCAGGGAAACGGGCCGAGCTTTGTGTCTGGGGGCCTATGGCTGGGAGTGACCGGCTGGCTCCTGAAAAGCTACGATAGGCAGGATGGTGACCAGACCCATGGTGGCACCAGTGCCAAGTCGGGCTGGTTTGATAGTACCAAGTGGCTCCTGCAATCTGCCATCAAAAATTGGCAGGCGAGTTTTGTTTTCCAGGGAAAAGCGCCGTTGTTTGTGTTTAGGGGCCTGTGGGTGGAAGTGGCCGGATGGCTAATTAGAATCCACGATACGCAGCATGGTTCCCAGACCTGAGGTGGCACCAGTGCCAAGTCGGGCTAGTTAGATGGTGCAAAGTGGCTCCTGCAATCTGCCATCCAGAAGCGGGGCAGCTTACTTTTGTTTTCCAGGGAAAAGCGCCGTTGTTTGTGTTTGGGGGCCTGTGGGTGGGAGTGGCCGGATGGCTCCTTAGAATCCACGATACGCAGGATGGTTCCCAGACCAGAGGTGGCACCAGTGCCAAGTTGGGCTGGTTTGATAGTACCAAGTGGTTCCTGCAATCTGCCATCCAGAAGCGGGGCAGCTTACTTTTGTTTGCCAGGGAAACGGTCCGAGGATTGTGTCTGGGGGCCTAAGCCTGGAAATGACCGGCTGGCTCGCGAAAAGCTACGATAGGCAGGATGGTGACCAGACCCATGACGGCACCAGTGCCAAGTTGGGCTGGTTTGATAGTACCAAGTGGCTCCTGCAATCTGCCATCAAAAACTTGGCAGGCGAGTTTTGTTTTCCAGGGAAAAGCGCCGTTGTTTGTGTTTGGGGGCCTGTGGCTGGGAGTGGCCGGATGGCTCCTTAGAATCCACGATACTCAGCATGGTTCCCAGACCAGAGGTGGCACCAGTGCCAAGTTGGGCTGGTTTGATAGTACCAAGTGGCTCCTGCAATCTGCCATCCAGAAGCGGGGCAGCTTACTTTTGTTTGCCAGGGAAACGGTCCGAGGATTGTGTCTGGGGGCCTAAGCCTGGAAATGACCGGCTGGCTCGCGAAAAGCTACGATAGGCAGTATGGTGACCAGACCCATGGTGGCACCAGTGCCAAGTTGGGCTGATTTGATAGTACCAAGTGGCTCCTGCAATCTGCCATCAAAAAATTGGCAGGCGAATTTTGTTATCCAGGGAAAAGCGCCGTTGTTTGTGTTTGGGGGCCTGTGGCAGGGAGTTGCCGGCTGGCTCCTGAAAAGCTACGATAGGCAGGATGGTGACCAGACCCATGGTGGCACCAGTGCCAAGTTGGGCTGGTTTGATAGTACCAAGTGGCTCCGGCAATCTGCCATCAAAATTTGGCAGGCGAGTTTTGTTTTCCAGGGAAAAGCGCCGTTGTTTGTGTTTGGGGGCCTGTGGGTGGGAGTGGCCGGATGGCTAATTAGAATCCACGATACGCAGCATGGTTCCCAGACCTGAGGTGGCACCAGTGCCAAGTCGGGCTAGTTTGATGGTGCGAAGTGGCTCCTGCAATCTGCCATCCAGAAGCGGGGCAGCTTGCTTTTGTTTGCCAGGGAAACGGGCCGAGGTTTGTGTCTGGGGGCCTATGGCTGGGAGTGACCGGCTGGCTCCTGAAAAGCTACGATAGGCAGGATGGTGACCAGACCCATGGTGGCACCAGTGTCAAGGTGGGCTGGTTTGATAGTACCAAGTGGCTCCGGCAATCTGCCATCAAAATTTGGCAGGCGAGTTTTGTTTTCCAGGGAAAAGCGCCGTTGTTTTTGTTTGGGGGCCTGTGGCTGGGAGTGGCCGGATGGCTAATTAGAATCCACGATACGCAGCATGGTTCCCAGACCTGAGGTGGCATCAGTGCGAAGTCGGGCTAGTTTGATGGTGCAAAGTGGCTCCTGCAATCTGCCATCCAGAAGCGGGGCAGCTTGCTTTTGTTTGCCAGGGAAACGGGCCGAGGTTTGTGTCTGGGGCCTATGGCTGGGAGTGACCGGCTGGCTCCTGAAAAGCTACGATAGGCAGGATGGTGACCAGACCCAAGGTGGCACCAGTGCCAAGTTGGGCTGGTTTGATAGTACCAAGTGGCTCCTGCAATCTGCCATCAAAAAGTTGGCAGGCGAGTTTTGTTTTCCAGGGAAAAGCGCCGTTGTTTGTGTTTGGGGGCCTGTGGCTGGGAGTGGCCGGCTGGCTCCTTAGAATCCACGATACCCAGGCTCATTCCCAGACCTGAGGTGGCACCAGTGCCAAGTCGGGCTAGTTTGATGGTGCAAAGTGGCTCCTGCAATCTGCCATCCAGAAGCGGGACAGCTTACTTTTCCTTGCCAGGGAAACGGGCCGAGCTTTGTGTCTGGGGGCCTATGGCTGGGAGTGACCGGCTGGCTCCTTAGAATCCACGATACGCAGGATGGTTCCCAGACTTGTCGTGGCACCAGTGCCAAGTTGGGCTGGTTTGATAGTACCAAGTGCGTCCTGCAATCTGCCATCCAGAAGCGGGGTAGCTTACTTTTGTTTGCCAGGGAAACGGGCCGAGGTTTGTGTCTCGGGGCCTATGGCTGGGAGTGACCGGCTGGCTCCTGAAAAGCTACGATAGGCAGGATGGTGACCAGACCCATGGTGGCACCAGTGCCAAGTTGGGCTGGTTTGATAGTACCAAGTGGCTCCTGCAATCTGCCATCAAAAACTTGGCAGGCGAGTTTGTTATCCAGGGAAAAGCGCCGTTGTTTGTGTTTGGGGGCCTGTGGCTGGGAGTGGCCGGCTGGCTCCTTAGAATCCATGATACGCAGGATGGTTCCCAGACCAGAGGTGGCACCAGTGCCAAGTTGGGCTGGTTTGATGGTGAAAAGTGGCTCCTGCAATCTGCCATCCAGAAGCGGGGCAGCTTACTTTTGTTTGCCAGGGAAACGGGCCGAGGTTTGTGTCTGGGGGCCTATGGCTGGGAGTGACCGGCTGGCTCCTGAAAAGCTACGATAGGCAGGATGGTGACCAGACCCATGGTGGCACCAGTGTCAAGGTGGGCTGGTTTGATAGTACCAAGTGGCTCCTGCAATCTGCCATCAAAATTTGGCAGGCGAGTTTTGTTTTCCAGGGAAAAGCGCCGTTGTTTTTGTTTGGGGGCCTGTGGCTGGGAGTGGCCGGATGGCTAATTAGAATCCACGATACGCAGCATGGTTCCCAGACCTGAGGTGGCACCAGTGCCAAGTCGGGCTAGTTTGATGGTGCAAAGTGGCTCCTGCAATCTGCCATCCAGAAGCGGGGCAGCTTGCTTTTGTTTGCCAGGGAAACGGGCCGAGGTTTGTGTCTGGGGCCTATGGCTGGGAGTGACCGGCTGGCTCCTGAAAAGCTACGATAGGCAGGATGGTGACCAGACCCAAGGTGGCACCAGTGCCAAGTTGGGCTGGTTTGATAGTACCAAGTGGCTCCTGCAATCTGCCATCAAAAAGTTGGCAGGCGAGTTTTGTTTTCCAGGGAAAAGCGCCGTTGTTTGTGTTTGGGGGCCTGTGGCTGGGAGTGGCCGGCTGGCTCCTTAGAATCCATGATACCCAGGCTCATTCCCAGACCTGAGGTGGCACCAGTGCCAAGTCGGGCTAGTTTGATGGTGCAAAGTGGCTCCTGCAATCTGCCATCCAGAAGCGGGACAGCTTACTTTTCCTTGCCAGGGAAACGGGCCGAGCTTTGTGTCTGGGGGCCTATGGCTGGGAGTGACCGGCTGGCTCCTGAAAAGCTACGATAGGCAGGATGGTGACCAGACCCATGGTGGCACCAGTGCCAAGTCGGGCTGGTTTGATAGTACCAAGTGGCTCCTGCAATCTGCCATCAAAAATTGGCAGGCGAGTTTTGTTTTCCAGGGAAAAGCGCCGTTGTTTGTGTTTAGGGGCCTGTGGGTGGAAGTGGCCGGATGGCTAATTAGAATCCACGATACGCAGCATGGTTCCCAGACCTGAGGTGGCACCAGTGCCAAGTCGGGCTAGTTAGATGGTGCAAAGTGGCTCCTGCAATCTGCCATCCAGAAGCGGGGCAGCTTACTTTTGTTTTCCAGGGAAAAGCGCCGTTGTTTGTGTTTGGGGGCCTGTGGGTGGGAGTGGCCGGATGGCTCCTTAGAATCCACGATACGCAGGATGGTTCCCAGACCAGAGGTGGCACCAGTGCCAAGTTGGGCTGGTTTGATAGTACCAAGTGGTTCCTGCAATCTGCCATCCAGAAGCGGGGCAGCTTACTTTTGTTTGCCAGGGAAACGGTCCGAGGATTGTGTCTGGGGGCCTAAGCCTGGAAATGACCGGCTGGCTCGCGAAAAGCTACGATAGGCAGGATGGTGACCAGACCCATGACGGCACCAGTGCCAAGTTGGGCTGGTTTGATAGTACCAAGTGGCTCCTGCAATCTGCCATCAAAAACTTGGCAGGCGAGTTTTGTTTTCCAGGGAAAAGCGCCGTTGTTTGTGTTTGGGGGCCTGTGGCTGGGAGTGGCCGGATGGCTCCTTAGAATCCACGATACTCAGCATGGTTCCCAGACCAGAGGTGGCACCAGTGCCAAGTTGGGCTGGTTTGATAGTACCAAGTGGCTCCTGCAATCTGCCATCCAGAAGCGGGGCAGCTTACTTTTGTTTGCCAGGGAAACGGGCCGAGGTTTGTGTCTGGGGGCCTATGGCTGGGAGTGACCGGCTGGCTCCTGAAAAGCTACGATAGGCAGTATGGTGACCAGACCCATGGTGGCACCAGTGCCAAGTTGGGCTGATTTGATAGTACCAAGTGGCTCCTGCAATCTGCCATCAAAAAATTGGCAGGCGAATTTTGTTATCCAGGGAAAAGCGCCGTTGTTTGTGTTTGGGGGCCTGTGGCAGGGAGTTGCCGGCTGGCTCCTGAAAAGCTACGATAGGCAGGATGGTGACCAGACCCATGGTGGCACCAGTGCCAAGTTGGGCTGGTTTGATAGTACCAAGTGGCTCCGGCAATCTGCCATCAAAATTTGGCAGGCGAGTTTTGTTTTCCAGGGAAAAGCGCCGTTGTTTGTGTTTGGGGGCCTGTGGGTGGGAGTGGCCGGATGGCTAATTAGAATCCACGATACGCAGCATGGTTCCCAGACCTGAGGTGGCACCAGTGCCAAGTCGGGCTAGTTTGATGGTGCGAAGTGGCTCCTGCAATCTGCCATCCAGAAGCGGGGCAGCTTGCTTTTGTTTGCCAGGGAAACGGGCCGAGGTTTGTGTCTGGGGGCCTATGGCTGGGAGTGACCGGCTGGCTCCTGAAAAGCTATGATAGGCAGGATGGTGACCAGACCCATGGTGGCACCAGTGCCAAGTTGGGCTGGTTTGATAGTACCAAGTGGCTCCTGCAATCTGCCATCAAAAAGTTGGCAGGCGAGTTTTGTTTTCCAGGGAAAAGCGCCGTTGTTTGTGTTTGGGGGCCTGTGGCTGGGAGTGGCCGGCTGGCTGCTTAGAATCCACGATACGCAGGATGGTTCCCAGACGTGAGGTGGCGCCAGTGCCAAGTCGGGCTGGTTTGATACTACCAAGTGCGTCCTGCAATCTACCATCCAGAAGCGGGACAGCTTACTTTTTTTTGTCAGGGAAACGGGCTGAGCTTTGTGTCACGGGGCCTATGGCTGGGAGTGACCGTCTAGGTCCTGAAAAGCTACGATAGGCAGGATGGTGACCAGACCCATGGTGGCACCAGTGCCAAGTTGGGCTGGTTTGATAGTACCAAGTGGCTCCTGCAATCTGCCATCAAAAATTTGTCAGGCGAGTTTTGTTTTCCAGGGAAAAGCGCCGTTGTTTGTGTTTGGGGGCCTGTGGCTGGGAGTGGCCGGCTTGCTAATTGGAATCCACGATACGCAGGATGGTTCCCAGACTTGAGGTGGCACCAGTGACAAGTCGGGCCAGTTTGATGGTGCAAAGTGGCTCCTGCAATCTGCCATCCAGAAGCGGGGTAGCTTACTTTTCTTTGCCAGGGAAACGGGCCGAGGTTTTTCTCTGGGGGCCTATGGCTGGGAGTGACCGGGTGGCGCCTGAACAGCTACGATAGGCAGGATGGTGACCAGACCCAAGGTGGCACCAGTGCCATGTTCGGCTGATTTGATAGTACCAAGTGGCTCCTGCAATCTGCCATCAAAATGTTGGCAGGCGAGTTTTGTTTTCCAGGGAAAAGCGCTGTTGTTTGTGTTTGGGGGCCTGTGGCTGGGAGTGACCGGCTGGCTCCTTAGAATCCACGATACACAGGATGGTTCCCAGACCAGAGGTGGCACCAGTGCCAAGTCAGGCTGGTTTTATACTACCAAGTGGTTCATGCAATCTGCCATCCAGAAGCGGGGCAGCTTAATTTTGTTTGCCAGGGAAACAGGCCGAGCTTTGTGTCTGGGCGCCTATGGCTGGGAGTGACCTGCTAGGTACTGAAAAGCTACGATAGGCAGGATGGCGACCACATCCATGGTGGCACCAGTGCCAAGTTGGGCTGGTTTGATAGTACCAAGTGGCTCCTGCAATCTGCCATCAAAAAGTTGGCAGGCGAGTTTGGTTTTCCAGGGAAAAGCGCCGTTGTTTGTGTTTGGGTGCCTGTGGCAGGGAGTGGCCGGCTGGCTCCTTAGAATCCACGATACGCAGGATGGTTCCCAGACTTGTCGTGGCACCAGTGCCAAGTCGGGCTGGTTTGATAGTACCAAGTGCGTCCGGCAATCTGCCATCCAGAAGCGGGGCAGCTAACTTTTGTTTGCCAGGGAAACGGGCCGAGGTTTGTGTCTAAGGGCCTATGGCTGGGAGTGACCGGTTGGCTCCTGAAAAGCTACGATAGGCAGGATGGTGACCAGACCCATGGTGGCACCAGTGCCAAGTTGGGCTGGTTTGATAGTACCTAGTGGCTCCTGCAATCTGCCATCAAAAAGGTGGCAGGCGAGTTTGTTATCCAGGGAAAAGCGCCGTTGTTTGTGTTTGGGGGCCTGTGGCTGGGAGTGGCCGGCTGGCTCCTTAGAATCCACGATACGCAGGATGGTTCCCAGACCAGTGGTGGTACCAGTGCCAAGTTTTGCTGGTTTGATGGAGAAAACTGGCTCCTGCAATCTGCCATCCACATGCGGGATAACTTACTTTTGTTTGCCAGGGAAACGGGTCGAGGTTTTTGTCTGGGGGCCTATGGCTGGGAGTGACCGGCTGGCTCCTGAAAAGCTACGAAAGGCAGGATGGTGACCAGACCCATGGTGGCACAACTGTCAAGTTGGGCTGGTTTGATAGTACCAAGTGGCTCCGGCAATCTGCCATCAAAATTTGGCAGGCGAGTTTTGTTTTCCAGTGAATAGCGCCCTTGTTTGTGTTTGGGGGCCTATGGCAGGGACAGACCGGCTGGCTAATTAGAATCCACGATACGCAGCATGGTTCCCAGACCTGAGGTGGCACCAGTGCCAAGTCGGGCTAGTTTGATGGTGTAAAGTGGCTCCTGCAATCTGCCATCCAGAAGCGGGGCAGCTTACTTTTGTTTGCCAGGGAAACGGGCCGAGCTTTGTGTCTGGGGGCCTATGGCTGGGAGTGACCGGCTGGCTCCTGAAAAGCTACGATAGGCAGGAAGGTGACCAGACCCATGGTGGCACCAGTGCCATGTTGGGCTGGTTGGATAGTACCAAGTGGCTCCTGCAATCTGCCATCAAAAAGTTGGCAGGCGAGTTTTGTTTTCCAGGGGAAAGCGCCGTTGTTTGTGTTTGGGGGCCTGTGGCTGGGAGTGGCCGGCTGGCTCCTTAGAATCCACCATACCCAGGCTCATTCCCAGACCTGAGGTGGCACCAGTGCCAAGTCGGGCTAGTTTGATGGTGCAAAGTGGCTCCTGCAATCTGCCATCCAGAAGCGGGGTAGCTTACTTTTGTTTGCCAGGGAAACGGGCGGAGCTTTGTGTCTGGGGGCCTATGGCTGCGAGTGACCGGCTGGCTCCTGAAAAGCTACGATAGGCAGGATGGTGACCAGACCCATGGTGGCACCAGTGCCAAGTTGGGCTGGTTTGATAGTACCAAGTGGCTCCTGCAATCTGCCATCAAAAACTTGGCAGGCGAGTTTTGTTTTCCAGGGAAAAGCGCCGTTGTTTGTGTCTGGGGGCCTGTGGCTGGAGTGGCCGTCTGGTTCCTTAGACTCCACGATACGCAGGATGGTTCCCAGACCAGAGGTGGCACCAGTGCCAAGTCGGGCTAGTTTGATGGTGCAAAGTGGCTCCTGCAATCTGCCATCCAGAAGCGGGGCAGCTTACTTTTGTTTGCCAGGGAAACGGGCCGAGGTTTTTCTCTGGGGGCCTATGGCAGGGAGGGACCGGCTGGCTCCTGAAAAGCTACGATAGGCAGGATGGTGACCAGACCCATGGTGGCACCAGTGCCAAGTTGGGCTGATTTGATAGTACCAAGTGGCTCCTGCAATCTGCCATCAAAATATTGGCAGGCCAGTTTTGTTTTCCAGGGAAAAGCGCCGTTGTTTGTGTTTGGGGGCCTGTGGCTGGGAGTGACCGGCTGGCTCCTTAGAATCCACGATACGCAGGATGGTTCCCAGACCCAAGGTGGCACCAGTGCCAAGTTGGGCTGGTTTCATAGTACCAAGTTATTCCTGCAATCTGCCGTCCACAAGCGGGGCAGCTTACTTTTGTTTGCCAGGGAAACGGGCCGCGGTTTGTGTCTGGGGGCCTATGGCTGGGAGTGACCGGCTGGCTCCTGAAAAGCTACGATAGGCAGGATGGTGACCAGACCCAAGGTGGCACCAGTGCCAAGTTGGGCTGGTTTGATAGTACCAAGTGGCTCCTGCAATCTGCCATCAAAAAGTTGGCAGGCGAGTTTTGTTTTCCAGGGAACAGCGCCGTTGTTTTTGTTTGGGGGCCTGTGGCTGGGAGTGGCCGGCTGGCTCCTTAGAATCCACGATACGCAGCATGGTTCCCAGACCAGAGGTGGCACCAGTGCCAAGTAGGGCTGGTTTTATAGTACCAAGTGGCTCCTGCAATCTTCCATCCAGAAGCGGGGCAGCTTACTTTTGTTTGCCAGGGAAACGGGCCGAGGTTTTTGTCTGGGGGCCTATGGCTTGGAGTGACCGGCTGGCTCCTGAAAAGCTACGATAGGCAGGATGGTGACCAGACCCATGGTGGCACCAGTGCCAAGTTGGGCTGGTTTGATAGTACCAAGTGGCTCCTGCAATCTGCCATCAAAAAGTTGGCAGGCGAGTTTTGTTTTCCAGGGGAAAGCGCCGTTGTTTGTGTTTGGGCGCCTGTGGGTGGGAGTGGCCGGCTGGCTAATTAGAATCCACGATACGCAGCATGGTTCCCAGACCAGAGGTGGCACCAGTGCCAAGTCGGGCTGGTTTGACACAACCAAGTGGCTCCTGCAATCTGCCATCCAGAATCGGGGCAGCTTAATTTTGTTTGCCAGGGAAACGGTCCGAGGTTTGTGTCTGGGGGCCTATGGCTGGGAGTGACCGGCTGGCTCCTGAAATGCTACAATAGGCAGGATGGTTCCCAGACCCAGAGTGGCACCAGTGCCAAGTTGGGATGATTTGATAGTACCAAGTGGCTCCTGCAATCTGCCATCAAATTTTGGCAGGCGAATTTTGTTTTCCAGGGAAAAGCGCCGTTGTTTGTGTTTGGGGGCCTGTGGCTGGGAGTGGCCGGCTGGCTCCTTAGAATCCACGATATGCAGGATTGTTCCCAGACCCAAGGTTGCACCAGTGCCAAGTCGGGCTGGTTTGATGGTGCAAAGTGGCTCCTGCAATCTGCCATACAGACGCGGGGCAGCGGATTTTTGTTTCCAAGAGAAATGGTCCGTGGTTTGTTTTTGGGGGTTTATGGCTGGGTGTGGCCGGCTGGCTCCTTAAAAAGCTCGATATGCAGGATGGTTCCCTGACACAAGGTGGCACCAGTGCCACGTCGGGCGGTTTTCGTAGTACAAAGTGCGTCCTAAAATTTGCCATCCAGAAGAGGGGCAGTTGAGTTTTGTTTGCCAGAGAAAAGGGCCGTGGTTTGTTTTTGGGGGCATATGGCTGAGAGTGGCCGGCTGGCTCCTGAAAAGCTACGATAGGCAGGATGTTTACCAGACCCATGGTGGCACCAGTGCCAAGTTGGGCTGATTTGATAGTACCAAGTGGCTCCTGCAATCTGCCATCCAGAATCGGGGTAGCTTACTTTTGTTTTCCAGGGAAACGGGCCGAGGTTTGTGTCTGGGGGTCTATGGTTGGGAGTGGCCGGCTGGCTCCTTAGAAACCACGATACGCAGCATGGTTCCCAGACAAGAGGTGCCACCAGTGCCAAGTTGGGCTGGTTTGATAGTACCAAGTGGATCCTGCAATCTGCCATCCAGAAGCGGGGCAGCTTACTTTTGTTTGCCAGGGAAACGGGCCGAGGTTTTTGTCTGGGGGCCTATGGCTGGGAGTGACCGGCTGGCTCCTGAAAAGCTACGATAGGCAGGATGGTGACCAGACCCATGGTGGCAGCAGTGCCAAGTTGGGCTGGTTTGATAGTACCAAGTGGCTCCTGCAATCTGCCATCAAAAAGTTGGCAGGCGAGTTTTGTTTTCCAGGGAAAAGCGCCGTTGTTTGTGTTTGGGTGCCTGTGGCTGGGAGTGGCCGGCTGGCTCTTTAGAATCCACGATACGCAGGATGGTTCCCAGACCAGTGGTGGCACCAGTGCCAAGTCGGGCGGGTTAGATAGTAACAAGTGCGTCCTACAATCTGCCATCCAGAAGCGGGGCAGCTTACTTTTGTTTGCCAGGGAAACGGGCCGAGGTTTTTGTCTGGGGGCCTATGGCTGGGAGTGACCGGCTGGCTCCTGAAAAGCTACGATAGGCAGGATGGTGACCAGACCCATGGCGGCACCAGTGCCAAGTTGGGCTGGTTTGATAGTACCAAGTGGCTCCTGCAATCCGCCATCAAAAAGTTGGCAGGCGAGTTTTGTTTTCCAGGGAAAAGCGCCGTTGTTTGTGTTTGGCGGCCTGTGGCTGGGAGTGGTCGGCTGGCTCCTTAGAATCCACGATACGCAGGATGGTTCCCAGACCAGAGGTGGCACCAGTGCCAAGTCGGGCTGGTTTGATAGTACCAAGTGCGTCCTGCAATCTGCCATCCAGAAGCGGGACAGCTTACTTTTGTTTGTCAGGGAAACGGGCCGAGCTTTGTGTCTGTGGGCCTACGGCTGGGAGTGACCGGCTGGCTCCTGAAAAGCTACGATAGGCAGGATGGTGACCAGACCCATGGTGGCACCAGTGCCAAGTTGGGCTGGTTTGATAGTACCAAGTGGCTCCTGCAATCTGCCATCAAAAATTTGGCAGGCAAGTTTTGTTTTCCAGGGAAAAGTGCCGTTGTTCTTTTTTGGGGGCCTATGGCTGGGAGTGGCCGGCTGGCTCCTTAGAATCCACGATACGCAGGATGGTTCCCAGACCTGAGGTGGCACCAGTGCCAAGTTGGGCTGGTTTGATAGTACCAAGTGCGTCCTGCAATCTGCCATCCAGAAGCGGGGTAGCTTACTTTTGTTTGCCAGGGAAACGGGCCGAGGTTTGTGTCTCGGGGCCTATGGCTGGGAGTGACCGGCTGGCTCCTGAAAAGCTACGATAGGCAGGATGGTGACCAGACCCATGGTGGCACCAGTGCCAAGTTGGGCTGGTTTGATAGTACCAAGTGGCTCCTGCAATCTGCCATCAAAAACTTGGCAGGCGAGTTTGTTATCCAGGGAAAAGCGCCGTTGTTTGTGTTTGGGGGCCTGTGGCTGGGAGTGGCCGGCTGGCTCCTTAGAATCCAAGATACGCAGGATGGTTCCCAGACCAGAGGTGGCACCAGTGCCAAGTTGGGCTGGTTTGATGGTGAAAAGTGGCTCCTGCAATCTGCCATCCAGAAGCGGGGCAGCTTACTTTTGTTTGCCAGGGAAACGGGCCGAGGTTTGTGTCTGGGGGCCTATGGCTGGGAGTGACCGGCTGGCTCCTGAAAAGCTACGATAGGCAGGATGGTGACCAGACCCATGGTGGCACCAGTGTCAAGGTGGGCTGGTTTGATAGTACCAAGTGGCTCCGGCAGTCTGCCATCAAAATTTGGCAGGCGAGTTTTGTTTTCCAGGGAAAAGCGCCGTTGTTTTTGTTTGGGGGCCTGTGGCTGGGAGTGGCCGGATGGCTAATTAGAATCCACGATACGCAGCATGGTTCCCAGACCTGAGGTGGCACCAGTGCCAAGTCGGGCTAGTTTGATGGTGCAAAGTGGCTCCTGCAATCTGCCATCCAGAAGCGGGGCAGCTTGCTTTTGTTTGCCAGGGAAACGGGCCGAGGTTTGTGTCTGGGGCCTATGGCTGGGAGTGACCGGCTGGCTCCTGAAAAGCTACGATAGGCAGGATGGTGACCAGACCCAAGGTGGCACCAGTGCCAAGTTGGGCTGGTTTGATAGTACCAAGTGGCTCCTGCAATCTGCCATCAAAAAGTTGGCAGGCGAGTTTTGTTTTCCAGGGAAAAGCGCCGTTGTTTGTGTTTGGGGGCCTGTGGCTGGGAGTGGCCGGCTGGCTCCTTAGAATCCACGATACCCAGGCTCATTCCCAGACCTGAGGTGGCACCAGTGCCAAGTCGGGCTAGTTTGATGGTGCAAAGTGGCTCCTGCAATCTGCCATCCAGAAGCGGGGTAGCTTACTTTTGTTTGCCAGGGAAACGGGCGGAGCTTTGTGTCTGGGGGCCTATGGCTGGGAGTGACCGGCTGGCTCCTGAAAAGCTACGATAGGCAGGATGGTGACCAGACCCATGGTGGCACCAGTGCCAAGTTGGGCTGGTTTGATAGTACCAAGTGGCTCCTGCAATCTGCCATCAAAAATTGGCAGGCGAGTTTGTTTTCCAGGGAAAAGCGCCGTTGTTTGTGTTTAGGGGCCTGTGGGTGGAAGTGGCCGGCTGGCTGCTTAGAATCTACCATACGCAGGATGGTTCCCAGACCAGAGGTGGCACCAGTGCCAAGTCGGGCTGGTTTGATAGTACCAAGTGCGTCCTGCAATCTGCCATCCAGAAGCGGGACAGCTTACTTTTGTTTGTCAGGGAAACGGGCCGAGCTTTGTGTCTGTGGGCCTACGGCTGGGAGTGACCGGCTGGCTCCTGAAAAGCTACGATAGGCAGGATGGTGACCAGACCCATGGTGGCACCAGTGCCAAGTTGGGCTGGTTTGATAGTACCAAGTGGCTCCTGCAATCTGCCATCAAAAATTTGGCAGGCAAGTTTTGTTTTCCAGGGAAAAGTGCCGTTGTTCTTTTTTGGGGGCCTATGGCTGGGAGTGGCCGGCTGGCTCCTTAGAATCCACGATACGCAGGATGGTTCCCAGACCTGAGGTGGCACCAGTGCCAAGTTGGGCTGGTTTGATAGTACCAAGTGCGTCCTGCAATCTGCCATCCAGAAGCGGGGTAGCTTACTTTTGTTTGCCAGGGAAACGGGCCGAGGTTTGTGTCTCGGGGCCTATGGCTGGGAGTGACCGGCTGGCTCCTGAAAAGCTACGATAGGCAGGATGGTGACCAGACCCATGGTGGCACCAGTGCCAAGTTGGGCTGGTTTGATAGTACCAAGTGGCTCCTGCAATCTGCCATCAAAAACTTGGCAGGCGAGTTTGTTATCCAGGGAAAAGCGCCGTTGTTTGTGTTTGGGGGCCTGTGGCTGGGAGTGGCCGGCTGGCTCCTTAGAATCCATGATACGCAGGATGGTTCCCAGACCAGAGGTGGCACCAGTGCCAAGTTGGGCTGGTTTGATGGTGAAAAGTGGCTCCTGCAATCTGCCATCCAGAAGCGGGGCAGCTTACTTTTGTTTCCCAGGGAAACGGGCCGAGGTTTGTGTCTGGGGGCCTATGGCTGGGAGTGACCGGCTGGCTCCTGAAAAGCTACGATAGGCAGGATGGTGACCAGACCCATGGTGGCACCAGTGTCAAGGTGGGCTGGTTTGATAGTACCAAGTGGCTCCGGCAATCTGCCATCAAAATTTGGCAGGCGAGTTTTGTTTTCCAGGGAAAAGCGCCGTTGTTTTTGTTTGGGGGCCTGTGGCTGGGAGTGGCCGGATGGCTAATTAGAATCCACGATACGCAGCATGGTTCCCAGACCTGAGGTGGCACCAGTGCCAAGTCGGGCTAGTTTGATGGTGCAAAGTGGCTCCTGCAATCTGCCATCCAGAAGCGGGGCAGCTTGCTTTTGTTTGCCAGGGAAACGGGCCGAGGTTTGTGTCTGGGGCCTTTGGCTGGGAGTGACCGGCTGGCTCCTGAAAAGCTACGATAGGCAGGATGGTGACCAGACCCAAGATGGCACCAGTGCCAAGTTGGGCTGGTTTGATAGTACCAAGTGGCTCCTGCAATCTGCCATCAAAATATTGGCAGGCGAGTTTTGTTTTCCAGGGAAAAGCGCCGTTGTTTGTGTTTGGGGGCCTGTGGCTGGGAGTGGCCGGCTGGCTCCTTAGAATCCACGATACCCAGGCTCATTCCCAGACCTGAGGTGGCACCAGTGCCAAGTCGGGCTAGTTTGATGGTGCAAAGTGGCTCCTGCAATCTGCCATCCAGAAGCGGGACAGCTTACTTTTCCTTGCCAGGGAAACGGGCGGAGCTTTGTGTCTGGGGGCCTATGGCTGGGAGTGACCGGCTGGCTCCTGAAAAGCTACGATAGGCAGGATGGTGACCAGACCCATGGTGGCACCAGTGCCAAGTTGGGCTGGTTTGATAGTACCAAGTGGCTCCTGCAATCTGCCATCAAAAATTGGCAGGCGAGTTTTGTTATCCAGGGAAAAGCGCCGTTGTTTGTGTTTAGGGGCCTGTGGGTGGAAGTGGCCGGATGGCTAATTAGAATCCACGATACGCAGCATGGTTCCCAGACCTGAGGTGGCACCAGTGCCAAGTCGGGCTAGTTGGATGGTGCAAAGTGGCTCCTGCAATCTGCCATCCAGAAGCGGGGCAGCTTACTTTTGTTTTCCAGGGAAAAGCGCCGTTGTTTGTGTTTGGGGGCCTGTGGGTGGGAGTGGCCGGATGGCTCCTTAGAATCCACGATACGCAGGATGGTTCCCAGACCAGAGGTGGCACCAGTGCCAAGTTGGGCTGGTTTGATAGTACCAAGTGGTTCCTGCAATCTGCCATCCAGAAGCGGGGCAGCTTACTTTTGTTTGCCAGGGAAACGGTCCGAGGATTGTGTCTGGGGGCCTAAGCCTGGAAATGACCGCCTGGCTCGCGAAAAGCTATGATAGGCAGGATGGTGACCAGACCCATGACGGCACCAGTGCCAAGTTGGGCTGGTTTGATAGTACCAAGTGGCTCCTGCAATCTGCCATCAAAAACTTGGCAGGCGAGTTTTGTTTTCCAGGGAAAAGCGCCGTTGTTTGTGTTTGGGGGCCTGTGGCTGGGAGTGGCCGGATGGCTCCTTAGAATCCACGATACTCAGCATGGTTCCCAGACCAGAGGTGGCACCAGTGCCAAGTTGGGCTGGTTTGATAGTACCAAGTGGCTCCTGCAATCTGCCATCCAGAAGCGGGGCAGCTTACTTTTGTTTGCCAGGGAAACGGGCCGAGGTTTGTGTCTGGGGGCCTATGGCTGGGAGTGACCGGCTGGCTCCTGAAAAGCTATGATAGGCAGTATGGTGACCAGACCCATGGTGGCACCAGTGCCAAGTTGGGCTGATTTGATAGTACCAAGTGGCTCCTGCAATCTGCCATCAAAAAATTGGCAGGCGAATTTTGTTATCCAGGGAAAAGCGCCGTTGTTTGTGTTTGGGGGCCTGTGGCAGGGAGTTGCCGGCTGGCTCCTGAAAAGCTACGATAGGCAGGATGGTGACCAGACCCATGGTGGCACCAGTGCCAAGTTGGGCTGGTTTGATAGTACCAAGTGGCTCCGGCAATCTGCCATCAAAATTTGGCAGGCGAGTTTTGTTTTCCAGGGAAAAGCGCCGTTGTTTGTGTTTGGGGGCCTGTGGGTGGGAGTGGCCGGATGGCTAATTAGAATCCACGATACGCAGCATGGTTCCCAGACCTGAGGTGGCACCAGTGCCAAGTCGGGCTAGTTTGATGGTGCGAAGTGGCTCCTGCAATCTGCCATCCAGAAGCGGGGCAGCTTGCTTTTGTTTGCCAGGGAAACGGGCCGAGGTTTGTGTCTGGGGGCCTATGGCTGGGAGTGACCGGCTGGCTCCTGAAAAGCTATGATAGGCAGGATGGTGACCAGACCCATGGTGGCACCAGTGCCAAGTTGGGCTGGTTTGATAGTACCAAGTGGCTCCTGCAATCTGCCATCAAAAAGTTGGCAGGCGAGTTTTGTTTTCCAGGGAAAAGCGCCGTTGTTTGTGTTTGGGGGCCTGTGGCTGGGAGTGGCCGGCTGGCTGCTTAGAATCCACGATACGCAGGATGGTTCCCAGACGTGAGGTGGCGCCAGTGCCAAGTCGGGCTGGTTTGATACTACCAAGTGCGTCCTGCAATCTGCCATCCAGAAGCGGGACAGCTTACTTTTTTTTGTCAGGGAAACGGGCTGAGCTTTGTGTCACGGGGCCTATGGCTGGGAGTGACCGTCTAGGTCCTGAAAAGCTACGATAGGCAGGATGGTGACCAGACCCATGGTGGCACCAGTGCCAAGTTGGGCTGGTTTGATAGTACCAAGTGGCTCCTGCAATCTGCCATCAAAAATTTGTCAGGCGAGTTTTGTTTTCCAGGGAAAAGCGCCGTTGTTTGTGTTTGGGGGCCTGTGGCTGGGAGTGGCCGGCTTGCTAATTGGAATCCACGATACGCAGGATGGTTCCCAGACTTGAGGTGGCACCAGTGACAAGTCGGGCCAGTTTGATGGTGCAAAGTGGCTCCTGCAATCTGCCATCCAGAAGCGGGGTAGCTTACTTTTGTTTGCCAGGGAAACGGGCCGAGGTTTTTCTCTGGGGGCCTATGGCTGGGAGTGACCGGGTGGCGCCTGAACAGCTACGATAGGCAGGATGGTGACCAGACCCAAGGTGGCACCAGTGCCATGTTCGGCTGATTTGATAGTACAAAGTGGCTCCTGCAATCTGCCATCAAAATGTCGGCAGGCGAGTTTTGTTTTCCAGGGAAAAGCGCTGTTGTTTGTGTTTGGGGGCCTGTGGCTGGGAGTGACCGGCTGGCTCCTTAGAATCCACGATACACAGGATGGTTCCCAGACCAGAGGTGGCACCAGTGCCAAGTCAGGCTGGTTTTATACTACCAAGTGGTTCATGCAATCTGCCATCCAGAAGCGGGGCAGCTTAATTTTGTTTGCCAGGGAAACGGGCCGAGCTTTTTGTCTGGGCGCCTATGGCTGGGAGTGACCTGCTAGGTACTGAAAAGCTACGATAGGCAGGATGGCGACCACATCCATGCTGGCACCAGTGCCAAGTTGGGCTGGTTTGATAGTACCAAGTGGCTCCTGCAATCCGCCATCAAAAAGTTGGCAGGCGAGTTTTGTTTTCCAGGGAAAAGCGCCGTTGTTTGTGTTTGGGTGCCTGTGGCAGGGAGTGGCCGGCTGGCTCCTTAGAATCCACGATACGCAGGATGGTTCCCAGACTTGTCGTGGCACCAGTGCCAAGTCGGGCTGGTTTGATAGTACTAAGTAGCTCCTGCAATCTGCCATCCAGAAGCGGGGCAGCTAACTTTTGTTTGCCAGGGAAACGGGCCGAGGTTTGTGTCTAAGGGCCTATGGCTGGGAGTGACCGGTTGGCTCCTGAAAAGCTACGATAGGCAGGATGGTGACCAGACCCATGGTGGCACCAGTGCCAAGTTGGGCTGGTTTGATAGTACCTAGTGGCTCCTGCAATCTGCCATCAAAAAGTTGGCAGGCGAGTTTGTTATCCAGGGAAAAGCGCCGTTGTTTGTGTTTGGGGGCCTGTGGCTGGGAGAGGCCGGCTGGCTCCTTAGAATCCACGATACGGAGGATGGTTCCCAGACCAGTGGTGGTACCAGTGCCAAGTTTTGCTGGTTTGATGGAGAAAACTGGCTCCTGCAATCTGCCATCCACATGCGGGATAACTTACTTTTGTTTGCCAGGGAAACGGGTCGAGGTTTTTGTCTGGGGGCCTATGGCTGGGAGTGACCGGCTGGCTCCTGAAAAGCTACGATAGGCAGGATGGTGACCAGACCCATGGTGGCACCACTGTCAAGTTGGGCTGGTTTGATAGTACCAAGTGGCTCCGGCAATCTGCCATCAAAATTTGGCAGGCGAGTTTTGTTTTCCAGTGAATAGCGCCCTTGTTTGTGTTTGGGGGCCTATGGCAGGGAGTGACCGGCTGGCTAATTAGAATCCACGATACGCAGCATGGTTCCCAGACCTGAGGTGGCACCAGTGCCAAGTCGGGCTAGTTTGATGGTGTAAAGTGGCTCCTGCAATCTGCCATCCAGAAGCGGGGCAGCTTACTTTTGTTTGCCAGGGAAACGGGCCGAGCTTTGTGTCTGGGGGCCTATGGCTGGGAGTGACCGGCTGGCTCCTGAAAAGCTACGATAGGCAGGAAGGTGACCAGACCCATGGTGGCACCAGTGCCAAGTTGGGCTGGTTGGATAGTACCAAGTGGCTGCTGCAATCTGCCATCAAAAAGTTGGCAGGCGAGTTTTGTTTTCCAGGGGAAAGCGCCGTTGTTTGTGTTTGGGGGCCTGTGGCTGGGAGTGGCCGGCTGGCTAATTAGAATCCACCATACCCAGGCTCATTCCCAGACCTGAGGTGGCACCAGTGCCAAGTCGGGCTAGTTTGATGGTGCAAAGTGGCTCCTGCAATCTGCCATCCAGAAGCGGGGTAGCTTACTTTTGTTTGCCAGGGAAACGGGCGGAGCTTTGTGTCTGGGGGCCTATGGCTGCGAGTGACCGGCTGGCTCCTGAAAAGCTACGATAGGCAGGATGGTGACCAGACCCATGCTGGCACCAGTGCCAAGTTGGGCTGGTTTGATAGTACCAAGTGGCTCCTGCAATCTGCCATCAAAAACTTGGCAGGCGAGTTTTGTTTTCCAGGGAAAAGCGCCGTTGTTTGTGTCTGGGGGCCTGTGGCTGGAGTGGCCGTCTGGTTCCTTAGACTCCACGATACGCAGGATGGTTCCCAGACCAGAGGTGGCACCAGTGCCAAGTCGGGCTAGTTTGATGGTGCAAAGTGGCTCCTGCAATCTGCCATCCAGAAGCGGGGCAGCTTACTTTTGTTTGCCAGGGAAACGGGCCGAGGTTTTTCTCTGGGGGCCTATGGCAGGGAGGGACCGGCTGGCTCCTGAAAAGCTACGATAGGCAGGATGGTGACCAGACCCATGGTGGCACCAGTGCCAAGTTGGGCTGATTTGATAGTACCAAGTGGCTCCTGCAATCTGCCATCAAAATATTGGCAGGCCAGTTTTGTTTTCCAGGGAAAAGCGCCGTTGTTTGTGTTTGGGGGCCTGTGGCTGGGAGTGACCGGCTGGCTCCTTAGAATCCACGATACGCAGGATGGTTCCCAGACCCAAGGTGGCACCAGTGCCAAGTTGGGCTGGTTTCATAGTACCAAGTTATTCCTGCAATCTGCCGTCCAGAAGCGGGGCAGCTTACTTTTGTTTGCCAGGGAAACGGGCCGAGGTTTGTGTCTGGGGGCCTATGGCTGGGAGTGACCGGCTGGCTCCTGAAAAGCTACGATAGGCAGGATGGTGACCAGACCCAAGGTGGCACCAGTGCCAAGTTGGGCTGGTTTGATAGTACCAAGTGGCTCCTGCAATCTGCCATCAAAAAGTTGGCAGGCGAGTTTTGTTTTCCAGGGAAAAGCGCCGTTGTTTGTGTTTGGGGGCCTGTGGCTGGGAGTGGCCGGCTGGCTCCTTAGAATCCACGATACGCAGCATGGTTCCCAGACCAGAGGTGGCACCAGTGCCAAGTAGGGCTGGTTTTATAGTACCAAGTGGCTCCTGCAATCTTCCATCCAGAAGCGGGGCAGCTTACTTTTGTTTGCCAGGGAAACGGGCCGAGGTTTTTGTCTGGGGGCCTATGGCTTGGAGTGACCGGCTGGCTCCTGAAAAGCTACGATAGGCAGGATGGTGACCAGACCCATGGTGGCACCAGTGCCAAGTTGGGCTGGTTGGATAGTACCAAGTGGCTCCTGCAATCTGCCATCAAAAAGTTGGCAGGCGAGTTTTGTTTTCCAGGGAAAAGCGCCGTTGTTTGTGTTTGGGCGCCTGTGGGTGGGAGTGGCCGGCTGGCTAATTAGAATCCACGATACGCAGCATGGTTCCCAGACCAGAGGTGGCACCAGTGCCAAGTCGGGCAGGTTTGATAATACCTAGTGGATCCTGCAATCTGCCATCCAGAAGCGGGACAGCTTACTTTTGTTTGCCAGGGAAACGGGCCGAGCTTTGGGTCTGGGGGCCTATGGCTGGGAGTGACCTGCTAGGTCCTGAAAAGCTACGATAGGCAGGATGGTGACCATATCCATGGTGGCACCAGTGCCAAGATGGACTGGTTTGATAGTACCAAGTGGCTCCTGCAATCCGCCATCAAAAAGTTGGCAGGCGAGTTTTGTTTTCCAGGGAAAAGCGCCGTTGTTTTTGTTTGGGGGCCTGTGGGTGGGACTGGCCGGATGGCTCCTTAGAATCCACGATAGGCAGGATGGTTCCCAGACCTGAGGTGGCACCAGTGCCAAGTTGGGCTGGTTTGATAGTACCAAGTGGTTCCTGCAATCTGCCATCCAGAAGCGGGGCAGCTTACTCGTTTGCCAGGGAAACGGGCCGAGCTTTGTGTCTGGGGGCCTATGGCTGGGAGTGACCGTCTAGGTCCTGAAAAGCTACGATAGGCAGGATGGTGACCAGACCCATGGTGGCACCAGTGCCAAGTTGGGCTGGTTTGATAGTACCAAGTGGCTCCTGCAATCTGCCATCAAAAATTTGGCAGGCGAGTTTTGATTTCCAGGGGAAAGCGCTGTTGTTTGTGTTTGGGGGCCTGTGGCTGGGAGTGGCCGGCTTTATAATTGGAATCCACGATACGCAGGATGGTTCCCAGACCTGACGTGGCACCAGTGCCAAGTCGGGCTAGTTGGATGCTGCAAAGTGGCTCCTGCAATCAGCCATCCAGAAGCGGGGTGGCTTACTTTTGTTTGCCAGGGAAAATGGCCGAGGTTTTGTCTGGGGGCCTATGGCTTGGAGTGACCGGCTGGCTCCTGAAAAGCTACGATAGGCTGGATGGTGACCAGACCCATGGTGGCACCAGTGCCAAGTTGGGCTGGTTTGATAGTACCAAGTGGCTCCGGCAATCTGCCATCAAAAACTTGGCAGGCGAGTTTTGTTTTCCAGGGAAAAGCGCCGATGTTTTTTTTTGGGGGCCTGTGGCTGGGAGTGGCCGGCTGGCTCCTTAGAATCCACGATACGCAGGATGGTTCCCAGACCAGAGGTGGCACCAGTACCAAGTCGGGCTGGTTTGATAATAACAAGTGGATCCTGAAATCTGCCATCCAGAAGCGGGGCAGCTTACTTTTGTTTGCCAGGGAAACGGGCCGAGCTTTGTGTCTGGGGGCCTATGGCTGGGAGTGACCGGCTGGCTCCTGAAAAGCTACGATAGGCAGGAAGGTGACCAGACCCATGGTGTCAGCAGTGCCAAGTTGGGCTGGTTTGATAGTACCAAGTGGCTCCTGCAATCTGCCATCAAAAATTTGGCAGGCGAGTTTTGTTTTCCAGGGAAAAGCGCCGATGTTTGTGTTTGGGGGCCTGTGGCTGGGAGTGGCCGTCTTGCTAATTGGAATCCACGATACGCAGGAGGGTTCCCAGACCTGAGGTGGCACCAGTGACAAGTCGGGCCAGTTTGATGGTGCAAAGTGGCTCCTGCAATCTGCCATCCAGAAGCGGGGCAGCTTACTTTTGTTTGCCAGGGAAACGGGCCGAGGTTTGTGTCTGGGTTCCTATGGCTGGGAGTGACCGGCTGGCACCTGAACAGCTACGATAGGCAGGATGGTGACCAGATCCATGGTGGCACCAGTGCCAAGTTGGGCTGATTTGATAGTACCAAGTGGCTCCTGCAATCTGCCATCAAAAATTTGGCAGGCGAGTTTTGTTTTCCAGGGAAAAGCGCCGTTGTTTGTATTTGGGGGCCTGTGGCTGGGAGTGGCCCGCTGGCTCCTTAGAATCCACGATACGCAGGATGGTTCCCAGACCCAAGGTGGCACCAGTGCCAAGTTGGGCTGGTTTGATACTCCCAAGTGCGTCCTGCAATCTGCCATCCAGAAGCGGGGTAGCTTACTTTTTTTTGCCAGGGAAACGGGCCGAGCTTTTTGTCTCGGGGTATATGGCTGGGGGTGACCGGCTGGCTCCTGAAAAGCTACGATAGGCAGGATGGTGACCAGACCCATGGTGGCACCAGTGCCAAGTTGGGCTCGTTTGATAGTACCAAGTGGCTCCTGCAATCTGCCATCAAAAAGTTGGCAGGTGAGTTTTGTTTTCCAGGGAAAAGCGCCGTTGTTTGTGTTTGGGGGCCTGTGGCTGGGAGTGGCCGGCTGGCTGCTTAGAATCCACGATACGCAGGATGGTTCCCAGACCAGAGGTGACACCAGTGACAAGTCGGGCTGGTTTGATACTACCAAGTGCGTCCTGCAATCTGCCATCCAGAAGCGGGGTAGCTTACTTTTGTTTGCCAGGGAAACGGGCCGAGGTTTGTGTCTGGGGGCCTATGGCTGGGAGTGACCGGCTGGCTCCTGAAAAGCTACGATAGGCAGGATGGTGACCAGACCCATGGTGGCACCAGTGCCAAGTTGGGCTGGTTTGATAGTACCAAGTGGCTCCTGCAATCTGCCCTCAAAATTTGGCAGGCGAGTTTTGTTTTCCAGGGAAAAGCGCCGTTGTTTGTGTTTGGGGGCCTGTGGCTGGGAGTGGCCGGCTGGCTCCTTAGAATCCACGATACGCAGGATGGTTCCCAGACCTGACGTGGCACCAGTGCCAAGTCGGGCTGGTTTTATAGTACCAAGTGGTTCCTGCAATCTGCCATCCAGAAGCGGGGCAGCTTACTTTTGTTTGCCAGGGAAACGGGCCGAGCTTTGTGTCTGGGCGCCTATGGCTGGGAGTGACCTGCTAGGTACTGAAAAGCTACGATAGGCAGAATGGTGACCATATCCATGGTGGCACCAGTGCCAAGTTGGGCTGGTTTGATAGTACCAAGTGGCTCCTGCAATCCGCCATCAAAAAGTTGGCAGGCGAGTTTTGTTTTCCAGGGAAAAGCGCCGTTGTTTGTGTTTGGGTGCCTGTGGCACGGAGTGGCCGGCTGGCTCCTTAGAATCCACGATACGCAGGATGGTTCCCAGACGTGAGGTGGCACCAGTGCCAAGTTGGGCTGGTTTGATACTACCAAGTGCGTCCTGAAATCTGCCATCCAGAAGCGGGGTAGCTTACTTTTTTTTGCCAGGGAAACGGGCCGAGGTTTTTGTCTCGGGGCCTGTGGCTGGGGGTGACCGGCTGGCTCCTGAAAAGCTACGATAGGCAGGATGGTGACCAGACCCATGGTGGCACCAGTGCCAAGTTGGGCTGATTTGATAGTACCAAGTGGCTCCGGCAATCTGCCATCAAAATTTGGCAGGCGAGTGTTGTTTTCCAGGGAAAAGCGCCGTTGTTTGTGTTTGGGGGCCTGTGGGTGGGAGTGGCCAGATGGCTAATTAGAATCCACGATACGCAGCATGGTTCCCAGACCTGAGGTGGCACCAGTGCCACGTCTGGCTAGTTTGATGCTGCGAAGTGGCTCCTGCAATCTGCCATCCAGAAGCGGGGCAGCTTGCTTTTGTTTGCCAGGGAAACGGGCCGAGGTTTGTGTCTGGGGGCCTATGGCTGGGAGTGACCGGCTGGCTCCTGAAAAGCTACGATAGGCAGGATGGTGACCAGACCCATGGTGGCAGCAGTGCCAAGTTGGGCTGGTTTGATAGTACCAAGTGGCTCCTGCAATCTGCCATCAAAAAGTTGGCAGGCGAGTTTTGTTTTCCAGGGAAAAGCGCCGTTGTTTGTGTTTGGGGGCCTGTGGCTGGGAGTGGCCGGCTGGCTGCTTAGAATCCACGATACGCAGGATGGTTCCCAGACGTGAGGTGGCGCCAGTGCCAAGTCGGGCTGGTTTGATACTACCAAGTGCGTCCTGCAATCTGCCATCCAGAAGCGGGACAGCTTACTTTTTTTTGTCAGGGAAACGGGCTGAGCTTTGTGTCACGGGGCCTATGGCTGGGAGTGACCGTCTAGGTCCTGAAAAGCTACGATAGGCAGGATGGTGACCAGACCCATGGTGGCACCAGTGCCAAGTTGGGCTGGTTTGATAGTACCAAGTGGCTCCTGCAATCTGCCATCAAAAATTTGTCAGGCGAGTTTTGTTTTCCAGGGAAAAGCGCCGTTGTTTGTGTTTGGGGGCCTGTGGCTGGGAGTGGCCGGCTTGCTAATTGGAATCCACGATACGCAGGATGGTTCCCAGACTTGAGGTGGCACCAGTGACAAGTCGGGCCAGTTTGATGGTGCAAAGTGGCTCCTGCAATCTGCCATCCAGAAGCGGGGTAGCTTACTTTTCTTTGCCAGGGAAACGGGCCGAGGTTTTTCTCTGGGGGCCTATGGCTGGGAGTGACCGGGTGGCGCCTGAACAGCTACGATAGGCAGGATGGTGACCAGACCCAAGGTGGCACCAGTGCCAAGTTGGGCTGATTTGATAGTACCAAGTGGCTCCTGCAATCTGCCATCAAAAATTTGTCAGGCGAGTTTTGTTTTCCAGGGAAAAGCGCTGTTGTTTGTGTTTGGGGGCCTGTGGCTGGGAGTGACCAGCTGGCTCCTTAGAATCCACGATACACAGGATGGTTCCCAGACCAGAGGTGGCACCAGTGCCAAGTCGGGCTGGTTTTATACTACCAAGTGGTTCATGCAATCTGCCATCCAGAAGCGGGGCAGCTTAATTTTGTTTGCCAGGGAAACGGGCCGAGCTTTGTGTCTGGGGGCCTATGGCTGGGAGTGACCGGCTGGCTCCTGAAAAGCTACGATAGGCAGGATGGTGACCAGACCCATGGTGGCACCAGTGCCAAGTTGGGCTGGTTTGATAGTACCAAGTGGCTCCTGCAATCCGCCATCAAAAAGTTGGCAGGCGAGTTTTGTTTTCCAGGGAAAAGCGCCGTTGTTTGTGTTTGGGTGCCTGTGGCAGGGAGTGGCCGGCTGGCTCCTTAGAATCCACGATACGCAGGATGGTTCCCAGACTTGTCGTGGCACCAGTGCCAAGTCGGGCTGGTTTGATAATACCAAGTGCGTCCTGCAATCTGCCATCCAGAAGCGGGGCAGCTAACTTTTGTTTGCCAGGGAAACGGGCCGAGCTTTGTGTCTAAGGGCCTATGGCTGGGAGTGACCGGGTGGCTCCTGAAAAGCTACGATAGGCAGGATGGTGACCAGACCCATGGTGGCACCAGTGCCAAGTTGGGCTGGTTTGATAGTACCAAGTGGCTCCTGCAATCTGCCATCAAAAAGTTGGCAGGCGAGTTTGTTATCCAGGGAAAAGCGCCGTTGTTTGTGTTTGGGGGCCTGTGGCTGGGAGTGGCCGGCTGGCTCCTTAGAATCCACGATACGGAGGATGGTTCCCAGACCAGTGGTGGTACCAGTGCCAAGTTTTGCTGGTTTGATGGAGAAAAGTGGCTCCTGCAATCTGCCATCCACATGCGGGATAACTTACTTTTGTTTGCCAGGGAAACGGGTCGAGGTTTTTGTCTGGGGGCCTATGGCTGGGAGTGACCGGCTGGCTCCTGAAAAGCTACGATAGGCAGGATGGTGACCAGACCCATGGTGGCACCACTGTCAAGTTGGGCTGGTTTGATAGTACCAAGTGGCTCCGGCAATCTGCCATCAAAATTTGGCAGGCGAGTTTTGTTTTCCAGTGAATAGCGCCCTTGTTTGTGTTTGGGGGCCTATGGCAGGGACTGACCGGCTGGCTAATTAGAATCCACGATACGCAGCATGGTTCCCAGACCTGAGGTGGCACCAGTGCCAAGTCGGGCTAGTTTGATGGTGTAAAGTGGCTCCTGCAATCTGCCATCCAGAAGCGGGGCAGCTTACTTTTGTTTGCCAGGGAAACGGGCCGAGCTTTGTGTCTGGGGGCCTATGGCTGGGAGTGACCGGCTGGCTCCTGAAAAGCTACGATAGGCAGGATGGTGACCAGACCCATGGTGGCACCAGTGCCAAGTTGGGCTGGTTTGATAGTACCAAGTGGCTCCTGCAATCTGCCATCAAAAAGTTGGCAGGCGAGTTTTGTTTTCCAGGGAAAAGCGCCGTTGTTTGTGTTTGGGGGCCTGTGGCTGGGAGTGGCCGGCTGGCTCCTTAGAATCCACGATACCCAGGCTCATTCCCAGACCTGAGGTGGCACCAGTGCCAAGTCGGGCTAGTTTGATGGTGCAAAGTGGCTCCTGCAATCTGCCATCCAGAAGCGGGGTAGCTTACTTTTGTTTGCCAGGGAAACGGGCCGAGCTTTGTGTCTGGGGGCCTATGGCTGCGAGTGACCGGCTGGCTCCTGAAAAGCTACGATAGGCAGGATGGTGACCAGACCCATGGTGGCACCAGTGCCAAGTTGGGCTGGTTTGATAGTACCAAGTGGCTCCTGCAATCTGCCATCAAAAACTTGGCAGGCGAGTTTTGTTTTCCAGGGAAAAGCGCCGTTGTTTGTGTCTGGGGGCCTGTGGCTGGAGTGGCCGTCTGGTTCCTTAGACTCCACGATACGCAGGATGGTTCCCAGACCAGAGGTGGCACCAGTGCCAAGTCGGGCTAGTTTGATGGTGCAAAGTGGCTCCTGCAATCTGCCATCCAGAAGCGGGGCAGCTTACTTTTGTTTGCCAGGGAAACGGGCCGAGGTTTTTCTCTGGGGGCCTATGGCAGGGAGGGACCGGCTGGCTCCTGAAAAGCTACGATAGGCAGGATGGTGACCAGACCCATGGTGGCACCAGTGCCAAGTTGGGCTGATTTGATAGTACCAAGTGGCTCCTGCAATCTGCCATCAAAATATTGGCAGGCGAGTTTTGTTTTCCAGGGGAAAGCGCCGTTGTTTGTGTTTGGGATCCTGTGGGTGGGAGTGGCCGGCTGGCTAATTAGAATCCACGATACGCAGCATGGTTCCCAGACCAGAGGTGGCACCAGTGCCAAGTCGGGCAGGTTTGATAATACCTAGTGGATCCTGCAATCTGCCATCCAGAAGCGGGACAGCTTACTTTTGTTTGCCAGGGAAACGGGCAGAGCTTTGTGTCTGGGGGCCTATGGCTGGGAGTGACCGTCTAGGTCCTGAAAAGCTACGATAGGCAGGATGGTGACCAGACCCATGGTGGCACCAGTGCCAAGTTGGGCTGGTTTGATAGTACCAAGTGGCTCCTGCAATCTGCCATCAAAATGTTGGCAGGCGAGTTTTGTTTTCCAGGGAAAAGCGCCGTTGTTTGTGTTTGGGGGCCTGTGGCTGGGAGTGGCCAGCTTGCTAATTGGAATCCACGATACGCCGGATGGTTCCCAGACCTGAGGTGGCACCAGTGACAAGTCGGGCCAGTTTGATGGTGCAAAGTGGCTCCTGCAATCTGCCATCCAGAAGCGGGGTAGCTTACTTTTCTTTGCCAGGGAAACGGGCCGAGGTTTTTCTCTGGGGGCCTATGGCTGGGAGTGACCAGCTGGCGCCTGAACAGCTACCATAGGCAGGATGGTTCCAAGACCCATGGTGGCACCAGTGCCATGTTGGGCTGATTTGATAGTACCAAGTGGCTCCTGCAATCTGCCATCAAAATGTTGGCAGGCGAGTTTTGTTTTCCAAGGAAAAGCGTTGTTGTTTGTATATGGGGGCCTGTGGGTGGGAGTGGCCGGCTGGCTGCTTAGAATCCACGATACGCAGGATGGTTCCCAGACCAGAGGTGGCACCAGTGCCAAGTCGGGCTGGTTTGATAGTACCAAGTGGTTCCTGCAATCTGCCATCCAGAAGCGGGGCAGCTTACTTTTGTTTGCCAGGGAAACGGGCCGAGCTTTGTGTCTGGGGGCCTATGGCTGGGAGTGACCTGCTAGGTCCTGAAAAGATACGATAGGCAGGATGGTGACCATATCCATGGTGGCACCAGTGCCAAGTTGGACTGGTTTGATAGTACCAAGTGGCTCCTGCAATCTGCCATCAAAAAGTTGGCAGGCGAGTTTTGTTTTCCAGGGAAAAGCGCCGTTGTTTGTGTTTGGGTGCCTGTGGGTGGGAGTGGCCGGATGGCTCCTTAGAATCCACGATACGCAGGATGGTTCCCAGACCTGAGGTGGCACCAGTGCCAAGTTGGGCTGGTTTGATAGTACCAAGTGGTTCCTGCAATCTGCAATCCAGAAGCGGGGCAGCTTACTCGTTTGCCAGGGAAACGGGCCGAGCTTTGTGTCTGGGGGCCTATGGCTGCGAGTGACCGTCTAGGTCCTGAAAAGCTACGATAGGCAGGATGGTGACCAGACCCATGGTGGCACCAGTGCCAAGTTGGGCTGGTTTGATAGTACCAAGTGGCTCCTGCAATCTGCCATCAAAAATTTGGCAGGCGAGTTTCGATTTCCAGGGGAAAGCGCCGTTGTTTGTGTTTGGGGGCCTGTGGCTGGGAGTGGCCGGCTTTATAATTGGAATCCACGATACGCAGGATGGTTCCCAGACCAGAGGTGGCACCAGTGCCAAGTCGGGCTAGTTGGATGCTGCAAAGTGGCTCCTGCAATCTGCCATGCAGAAGCGGGGTGGCTTACTTTTGTTTGCCAGGGAAAATGGCCGAGGTTTTGTCTGGGGGCCTATGGCTTGGAGTGACCGGCTGGCTCCTGAAAAGCTACGATAGGCAGGATGGTGACCAGACCCATGGTGGCACCAGTGCCAAGTTGGGCTGGTTTGATAGTACCAAGTTGCTCCGGCAATCTGCCATCAAAATTTGGCAGGCGAGTTTTGTTTTCCAGGGAAAAGCGCCGATGTTTGTGTTTGGGGGCCTGTGGCTGGGAGTGGCCGGCTGGCTCCTTAGAATCCACGATACGCAGGATGGTTCCCAGACCTGAGGTAGCACCAGTGCCAAGTCGGGCTGGTTTGATAGTACCAAGTGCGTCCTGCAATCTGCCATCCAGAAGCGGGGCAGCTTACTTTTGTTTGCCAGGGAAACGGGCCGAGGTTTGTGTCTGGGGGCCTATGGCAGGGAGTGACCGGCTGGCTCCTGAAAAGCTACGATAGGCAGGATGGTGACCAGACCCATGGTGGCACCAGTGCCAAGTTGGGCTGGTTTGATAGTACCAAGTGGCTCCTGCAATCTGCCATCAAAAGTTGGCAGGCGAGTTTTGTTTTCCAGGGAAAAGCGCCGTTGTTTGTGTTTGGGGGCCTGTGGCTGGGAGTGGCCGGCTGGCTCCTTAGAATCCACAATACGCAGGATGGTTCCCTGACCTGAGGTGGCACCAGTGATAAGTTGGGCTGGTTTGATAGTACCAAGTGCGTCCTGCAATCTGCCATCCAGAAGCGGGGTAGCTTACTTTTGTTTGCCAGGGAAACGGGCCGAGGTTTGTGTCTGGGGGCCTATGGCTGGGAGTGACCGGCTGGCTCCTGAAAAGCTACGATAGGCAGGATGGTGACCAGACCCATGGTGGCACCAGAGCCATGTTCGGCTGATTTCAAAGTACAAAGTGGCTCCTGCAATCTGCCATCAAAATTCAGCAGGCAAGCTTTGTTTTCCAGGGAAAAGCGCCGTTGTTTGTGTCTGCGGGCCTGTGGCTGGCAGTGGCCGGCTGGCTCCTTTAAACACACGATACGCCGGATGGTTCCCAGACCCAAGGTGGCACCAGTGCCAAGTTGGGCTGGTTTGATAGTACCAAGTGGTTCCTGCAATCTGCCATCAAAATGTTGGCAGACGAGTTGTTTTGTTTTCCAGGGAAAAGCGACGATGTTTTTTTTTGGGGGCCTGTGGCTGGGAGTGGCCGGCTGGCTCCTTAGAATCCACGATACGCAGGATGGTTCCCAGACCAGAGGTGGCACCAGTACCAAGTCGGGCTGGTTTGATAATAACAAGTGGATCCTGAAATCTGCCATCCAGAAGCGGGGCAGCTTACTTTTGTTTGCCAGGGAAACGGGCCGAGCTTTGTGTCTGGGGGCCTATGGCTGGGAGTGACCGGCTGGCTCCTGAAAAGCTACGATAGGCAGGAAGGTGACCAGACCCATGTTGTCAGCAGTGCCAAGTTGGGCTGGTTTGATAGTACCAAGTGGCTCCTGCAATCTGCCATCAAAAAGTTGGCAGGCGAGTTTTGTTTTCCAGGGAAAAGCGCCGTTGTTTGTGTTTGGGGGCCTGTGGCTGGGAGTGGCCGTCTTGCTAATTGGAATCCACGATACGCAGGAGGGTTCCCAGACCTGAGGTGGCACCAGTGACAAGTCGGGCCAGTTTGATGGTGCAAAGTGGCTCCTGCAATCTGCCATGCAGAAGCGGGGCAGCTTACTTTTGTTTGCCAGGGAAACGGGCCGAGGTTTGTGTCTGGGTTCCTATGGCTGGGAGTGACCGGCTGGCACCTGAACAGCTACGATAGGCAGGATGGTGACCAGATCCATGGTGGCACCAGTGCCAAGTTGGGCTGATTTGATAGTACCAAGTGGCTCCTGCAATCTGCCATCAAAATTTGGCAGGCGAGTTTTGTTTTCCAGGGAAAAGCGCCGTTGTTTGTATTTGGGGGCCTGTGGCTGGGAGTGGCCCGCTGGCTCCTTAGAATCCACGATACGCAGGATGGTTCCCAGACCCAAGGTGGCACCATTTCCAAGTTGGGCTGGTTTGATAGTACCAAGTGCGTCCTGCAATCTGCCATCCAGAAGCGGGGCAGCTTACTTTTGTTTGCCAGGGAAACGGGCCGAGGTTTTTGTCTGGGGGCCTATGGCTGGGAGTGACCGGCTGGCTCCTGAAAAGCTACGATAGGCAGGATGGTGACCAGACCCATGGTGGCACCAGTGCCAAGTTGGGCTGATTTGATAGTACCAAGTGGCTCCTGCAATCTGCCATCAAAAAGTTGGCAGGCGAGTTTTGTTTTCCAGGGAAAAGCGCCGTTGTTTGTGTTTGGGGGCCTGTGGCTGGGAGTGGCCAGCTGGCTCCTTAGAATCCACGATACGCAGGATGGTTCCCAGACCCAAGGTGGCACCAGTGCCAAGTTGGGCTGGTTTGATAGTACCAAGTGTCTCCTGCAATCTGCCATCCAGAAGCAGGGCAGCTTACTTTTGTTTGCCAGAGAAATAGGCCTAGGTTTTTGTTTGGGGGCCTGTGGCTAGGAGTGGCCGGCTGGCTCCTAAGAATCCACGATACGCAGGATGTTTCCCAGACCCAAGGTGGCACCAGTGCCAAGTCGGGCTGGTTTGATAGTACCAAGTGGCTCCTGCAAACTCCATCAAAAAGTTGGCAGGCGTGTTTTGTTTTCCAGGGAACAGCGCCGTTGATTTTGTTTGGGGGCCTGTGGCTGGGAGTGGCCGGCTGGCTCCTTAGAATCCACGATACGCAGGATGGTTCCCAGACCCAAGGTGGCACCAGTGTCAAGTAGGGCTGGTTTGATTACACCAAGTCGCTCCTGCAATCTGCCATCCAGAAGTGAGGCAGCTAAGTTTTGTTTGCGAGAAAAAAGGGCCGTGGTTTTTGTTGGGGGCCTGTGGCTGGGAGTAGCCGGCTGGCTCCTTAAAATCCACGATAGGCAGGATGGTTCCCAGACCCAAGGTGGCACCAGTGCCAAGTCGGGCTGGTTTGATAGTACCAAGTGGCTCCTGCAATCTGCCATCCAGAAGCGGGGCAGCTGAGTTTTGTTTGCCAGAGAAAAAGGCTGTGGTTTGTGTTTGGGGGCCTGTGGCTGGCAGTGGCCGGCTGGCTCCTGAAAATCCACGATACGCAGCATGGTTCCCAGACCCAAGGTGGCACCAGTGCCAAGTGGGGCTCGTTTGACAGTGTCAAGTGCCTCCTGCAATCTCCCATCCAGAAGCGGGGCAGCTGAGTTTTTTTTGCCAGGGAAACGGACCTTTGTTTTTGATTGGGCTCTGTGGCCGAGAGTGGTCGGCTGTCTCCTGACAATCCACAATACGCAGGATGGTTCCCAGACCCAAGGTGGCACCAGTGCCAAGTCGGGCTGGTTTGATAGTACCAAGTGTCTCCTGCAATCTGCCATCCAGAAGCGGGACAGCTGAGTTTTGTTTGCCAGAGAAAAGGGCCGTGGGTTGTGTTTGGGGGCATATGGCTGGGAGTGGCCACCTGGCTCCTTAAAATGCACGATACGCCGCATGGTAACCAGACGCAAGGTGGCACCAGTGCCAAGTCAGGCTGTTTTTGTAGTACCCAGTGGCTCCTGCAATTTGCCATCCAGAAGCGGGGCAGTTGAATTTTGTTTGCCAGAGAAAAGGGCCGTTGTTTGTGTTTGGGGGCCTGTGGCTGGGAGTGTTCGGCTGGTTCCTGAATATGTACGATACGCAGGATTGTTCCCAGATCCAAGGTGGCAGCAGTGCCATGTTGTGCTGGTGTGATAGTCCCAAGTGGCTCCTGCAATCTGCCATCCAGAAGTGGGGCAGCTGATTTTTGTTTGCCAGAGAAAAGGTCCGTGGTTTGTTTTTGGGGGCATATGGCTGAGAGTGGCCGGCTGGCCCCTGAAAATCCACGATACACAGGATGGTTCCCAGATCCAAGGTGGCACCTGTGCCAAGTCGGGCTGATTTGATAGTACTAAGTAGCTCCTGCAATCTGCCATGCAGAAGCGGGGCAGCTTACTTTTGTTTGCCAGGGAAACGGGCCGAGGTTTGTGTTTGGGGGCCTATGGCTGAGAGTGACCGGCTGGCTCCTGAAAAGCTACAATAGGCAGGATGGTGACCAGACCCATGGTGGCACCAGTGCCAAGTTGGGCTGGTTTGATAGTACCAAGTGGTTCCTGCAATCTGCCATCCAGAAGCAGGGCAGCTGAGTTTTGTTTGCCAGAGAAAAGGGCCTTGGTTTGTGTTTGGGGGCATATGGCTGGGTGTGGCCAGCTGGCTCCTTAAAATGCACGATATGCAACATGGCTCCCAGACCCAAGGTGGCACAAGTGCCAAGTTGGGCTGGTTTGATAGTACCAAGTGGCTCCTGCAATCTTCCATGATCACGTGGAGAAATACTTTCTGGTTTCAGCCTCATGCTCTTTCTTCTCTCCCTCAACTTCTCTATCACCTCTCATCTGGTTCACATGCGCTGTCTTCAAGGTCCACAGGCTACTTTTCACAGAATCTTCTGGCCTGATGAAGTAAGGATGATGAATAGAACAGAGCTGGGATCTATTTTCCAGTTTGGATAAAATGCATTCTGCACACAAATCCAAGGAGAACGGGCTGCCCCGATGCCCAGAAAATCTTTCACTCCTGCTAGTGTTCTACGTCAACCGCAACTTAGTCTGAAAGAAAAGCTTTTTCTCTGAGAGCATCTGAGAGGTTTGCATGAAGCACTGATATCTGACATATGCAATTTTGAATAGGAGAGGAAAAAGAAAATGGCAAGGAGTTTTTAATTTTAGTGGTTTCAATTTTAATTTCCGTGCACTTTTTCAAAACTTGTCAGCTCAAATGCCCATCAACATCTTTTAGTCATCTGTAAGTCAGTATTCATATAAAATGTGCTTCAAATCCAAAGAATTTCAAATTTGCACTCCAAGCTTCTATGCCTAGATTTATGATTTCCTACACATATTAGATGAAAGGAAGGCCTTTTTTACTGTGGGAGTGCTGGAACACTGGAACAGGTTGCCCAGAGAAGTTGTGGGTGTCCCATCCCTGAAAGTATTCAAGGTCACCTTGGACGGGGCTTGGAGCAGCAACAAAGGAGAAGCTTGATGGTAGAGAAACAAAGTTGGACTATAGAAGAAACTCGGATTGAAGTATAGGATCAAGTTTTCTCTCAGCTCTTGGGGTAAATTCAAAGTTGTACAAAATGACATTTATCTGTGCTATTCACTACTGTAACAGAAAGTTTCATGAAAACTGTACAGAAGATAGTAAATTTTAAAAGAGATAAGAATTACAGCATAAAATCCATGGGATAGGTTACAACATGAGACACTCTCTAAGAGAAAATCTCTGTGTTTCAGCACTTCATCGGGGTAAGATTTCATGAAGTGCCAAAGAAGGCGGCAAAATATCATTCGGGACATTATTTACTGGAATTCAGCCTGGCCATTAGTAGGAACTGCCTTTGAACATATCATGTAGATATACCACACACACTTTCCCTTCACTGAAAAATTACTGTTTACAACAAATAAGCAATTGACAATCAAAATTGATTGAAAGCATCTTAAACATGTCAAGTATTTCATTGTAGATGATCTGTGATCCAAATGCTTCTTCCACCTTCGAGAGGGACAGAAGAATTCTTCCATATCATGATGGTTTAAAATTGTATCAACCAATGTTTTCTGCTGAAAAGATATCATCTATTTTTTTCTATTTTTGGAAGAAAATATTCCTAGACATACAACAGGTGAGAACTAAGTAATTTTAAAGAAACAAATGAAATGAAAATATTCTGTAAATAGAATGAAATGAAAAGCTGTGTTTTAAATAGGAGCTAAATATTAAACAGAATTTTTGTACCAGGCATTTGAATTACTGCACCAGCTCTTTTGCCCATCAAGAGAGGCATTTAGCATTTCAGTCTTTTCCAAGGTGTTCATGATCTGCTATGCTGATCTCTGTGTGTGCCTAGGTGTGTGTGGAGGGGGGGGCATATGAAGGGGAGTGTGTATGTTTGCTTTACAATTGTTGTGGCAGATTCATGCCTCAGCTCCACATTTTGTTTTAAAAAGGTCACACCGAGTGGATATGAAGTTTACTATCAACAAGAGATCGATTCCCAAATCATCCATTTGACTCTCCCTTATAAATCATGTGCTTTGTTGCATATTTTATCAAATATACTTTCAAGCCAGATGGAGGAAGGAGGATGTGGGAATCCCTCCACCATCTTGCAACTTTTATGTAAGTAGGTTTTCAAGAAAATCATCATTTCTCTTTTAAATATGTCTGGAACAGGCATGATGGTAGTGTCAACCTGTTGGAGTTTTTGTTGCTGGAAGAAGTTGTACAAAAGGATTGGTTTTTACATTGACCAGTTACTGAATCAAGCGCAGGAATACATTGGAAATTTAGCTGGGGGTTCCTTTTCCCAGCAGACTACTTCTAGAACGAGCTTGTACACTGAAGCTGACTCTTTTGCTCTCTTTTTGTTTCTTTCCTATTTTCTTGGCTTCTTTGCCACTATCTAGACAATTTTGGAACTTTGTTCCCAACTAAAATGGTTTCAATAGTCTGATTGTGATCATACATTTTTACAAGGAATTTTTAAAATCTTTCCTCGAGTCCAGAAAGTCAAGGACTTAGATCTTTTTCTTCCCTTATCAATATTGCCATGAAATTGATAAATAAAGACCAACTCTTTATTTTTGTTTTTAACCCACGTAGATAATTCCCATCCATTAATCCATTTTGTGGACCAATAGCTGCCATTCTGATGGAAGCTGTCACTTCTTAACAATAGGCATTCTGTGACTATGTTGACAGCACTTTGGGTGAAGATCCTAACTGGTCTTAGATATACATAGGGAGAAATTTGCTCAGCCAGTGTCAGTCTTAAGCATGCGTATCAGAAGATCTTTCTAGAGCTGGGAATTTTCCCATGAAAGGGATTCAGTTAGGGAAGAGACACTTGTGCCAGAGTTTTACATTCTTCTTGAACACTGCTTAAGGAACTTAGATGCCATGTCCATTTGGATCTCTGTCTGCACAGAACTTTGTCATGCCAGTGCTTTGAAATGCATCTTGAAGAGAATTCACTAGCACAGAATGAAAGAGAGTGGAAGGGGTTGGTGGGGCTAACCAGGCCCAACCCCCCTGCCTAAACCAGGATACCTAGAGCCTCTTGCCCAGGATTCTATCTGGGTGTACTTTTAATGTCTTCAAAGATCCAGGCTCCACAATCTTTCTGGGCAGTCTGTGCCGTGGTTCAGTCACCCTGACAGTAAAGAAACATTTACTGATGTTCAAAGGCAATCTCCTGTATTTCAGTGTGTGCCCACTGCCTCTTGTCTTTTCCCTCAGCATCACTGAAAAGACACTGATTCCCTCCCCTTTGCACTATTGCTTCCATATGTATGTGTGATGCCATGTAGAGGTATGTCAAAAACCTCCCTGAAGCCCAGGCAGATAATATTCCCTTCATCTACCAGTCAAGTTGATTCATCAGAGGAGTTTAAAGTGATGTTCAGCATGAAATTCCCCTGAAAAATCATGCTAACTACATTATTTGGTCATCTGTCATGTGCCTGGCAAGGATTTCCAGGAAGAGCTGCTTCATCAACTTCCTGGGGATAAAAAAGAGGCTGGCTGGTTTGTACTATGGCGAGTCCTCTTAATTGCCTTTTTTGAAGATGGGTGTCATTTGCTAACATCCACTCTTTAGCCTCTCTTGTAGTCTACATCTTAGCAAAACGCTTTTCCACTATGTCTGGCTAGGAAAAACTGTGCCAGCACAGAAAACATCTCCCATCGTGTTCTAGAAGTTGCACGGATGTCTGCCAAGTGTTTGGCAGGAAGAAAAGAAAAGTTGTCCAAAACAGCTTCCAATCGAATGTTCCTGTGATTGGAAAAGTCAGGAGAGTGCAAAGGTACTGTTTTCTATCAGTTGGCAAGGTGCGCACACAATCCCAGTGTTGTACAGCTTGCTTCTTCACCTTCCCGAAGCTGCCGCTCTCGCCGGCTGCCGGAGCCCAAGAAGCGGCTTCTTCGCGCAAAGACGATTGTGCCGCTCACAGGGCTCTCCTTAGCGCGGCTTCTGCCGAAAGACGCCCGGCAGCGGCTCTTACCTCCGGAGAGCATCCTACCTTCGTCTTTAGCTCCTCTTCTCATCTACACCTCGGCAAAAAGCTTTTCCACTATGTCTGGCTAGGAAAAACTGTGCCAGCACAGAAAACATCTCCCATCGTGTTCTAGAAGTTGCACGGATGTCTGCCAAGTGTTTGGCAGGAAGAAAAGAAAAGTTGTCCAAAACAGCTTCCAATCGAATGTTCCTGTGATTGGAAAAGTCAGGAGAGTGCAAAGGTACTGTTTTCTATCAGTTGGCAAGGTGCGCACACAATCCCAGTGTTGTACAGCTTGCTTCTTCACCTTCCCGAAGCTGCCGCTCTCGCCGGCTGCCGGAGCCCAAGAAGCGGCTTCTTCGCGCAAAGACGATTGTGCCGCTCACAGTGCTCTCCTTAGCGCGGCTTCTGCCGAAAGACGCCCGGCAGCGGCTCTTACCTCCGGAGAGCATCCTACCTTCGTCTTTCGCGTCTTTTGTAGTCTACATCTTAGCAAAACGCTTTTCCACTATGTCTGGCTAGGAAAAACTGTGCCAGCACAGAAAACATCTCCCATCGTGTTCTAGAAGTTGCACGGATGTCTGCCAAGTGTTTGGCAGGAAGAAAAGAAAAGTTGTCCAAAACAGCTTCCAATCGAATGTTCCTGTGATTGGAAAAGTCAGGAGAGTGCAAAGGTACTGTTTTCTATCAGTTGGCAAGGTGCGCACACAATCCCAGTGTTGTACAGCTTGCTTCTTCACCTTCCCGAAGCTGCCGCTCTCGCCGGCTGCCGGAGCCCAAGAAGCGGCTTCTTCGCGCAAAGACGATTGTGCCGCTCACAGTGCTCTCCTTAGCGCGGCTTCTGCCGAAAGACGCCCGGCAGCGGCTCTTACCTCCGGAGAGCATCCTACCTTCGTCTTTCGCGTCTTTTGTAGTCTACATCTTAGCAAAACGCTTTTCCACTATGTCTGGCTAGTAAAAACTGTGCCAGCACAGAAAACATCTCCCATCGTGTTCTAGAAGTTGCACGGATGTCTGCCAAGTGTTTGGCAGGAAGAAAAGAAAAGTTGTCCAAAACAGCTTCCAATCGAATGTTCCTGTGATTGGAAAAGTCAGGAGAGTGCAAAGGTACTGTTTTCTATCAGTTGGCAAGGTGCGCACACAATCCCAGTGTTGTACAGCTTGCTTCTTCACCTTCCCGAAGCTGCCGCTCTCGCCGGCTGCCGGAGCCCAAGAAGCGGCTTCTTCGCGCAAAGACGATTGTGCCGCTCACAGTGCTCTCCTTAGCGCGGCTTCTGCCGAAAGACGCCCGGCAGCGGCTCTTACCTCCGGAGAGCATCCTACCTTCGTCTTTCGCGTCTTTTGTAGTCTACATCTTAGCAAAACGCTTTTCCACTATGTCTGGCTAGGAAAAACTGTGCCAGCACAGAAAACATCTCCCATCGTGTTCTAGAAGTTGCACGGATGTCTGCCAAGTGTTTGGCAGGAAGAAAAGAAAAGTTGTCCAAAACAGCTTCCAATCGAATGTTCCTGTGATTGGAAAAGTCAGGAGAGTGCAAAGGTACTGTTTTCTATCAGTTGGCAAGGTGCGCACACAATCCCAGTGTTGTACAGCTTGCTTCTTCACCTTCCCGAAGCTGCCGCTCTCGCCGGCTGCCGGAGCCCAAGAAGCGGCTTCTTCGCGCAAAGACGATTGTGCCGCTCACAGTGCTCTCCTTAGCGCGGCTTCTGCCGAAAGACGCCCGGCAGCGGCTCTTACCTCCGGAGAGCATCCTACCTTCGTCTTTCGCGTCTTTTGTAGTCTACATCTTAGCAAAACGCTTTTCCACTATGTCTGGCTAGGAAAACCCGTGCCAGCACAGAAAACATCTCCCATCGTTTTCTAGAAGTTGCACGGATGTCTGCCAAGTGTTTGGCAGGAAGAAAAGAAAAGTTGTCCAAAACAGCTTCCAATCGAATGTTCCTGTGATTGGAAAAGTCAGGAGAGTGCAAAGGTACTGTTTTCTATCAGTTGGCAAGGTGCGCACACAATCCCAGTGTTGTACAGCTTGCTTCTTCACCTTCCCGAAGCTGCCACTCTCAGGAGGTAAGAGCCGCTGCCGGGCGTCTTTCGGCAGAAGCTGCGCTAAGGAGAGCACTGTGAGCGGCACAATCGTCTTTGCGCGAAGAAGCCGCTTCTTGGGCTCCGGCAGCCGGCGAGAGCGGCAGCTTCGGGAAGGTGAAGAAGCAAGCTGTACAACACTGGGATTGTGTGCGCACCTTGCCAACTGATAGAAAACAGTACCTTTGCACTCTCCTGACTTTTCCAATCACAGGAACATTCGATTGGAAGCTGTTTTGGACAACTTTTCTTTTCTTCCTGCCAAACACTTGGCAGACATCCGTGCAACTTCTAGAACACGATGGGAGATGTTTTCTGTGCTGGCACAGTTTTTCCTAGCCAGACATAGTGGAAAAGCTTTTTGCCGAGGTGTAGATGAGAAGAGGAGCTAAAGACGAAGGTAGGATGCTCTCCGGAGGTAAGAGCCGCTGCCGGGCGTCTTTCGGCAGAAGCCGCGCTAAGGAGAGCCCTGTGAGCGGCACAATCGTCTTTGCGCGAAGAAGCCGCTTCTTGGGCTCCGGCAGCCGGCGAGAGCGGCAGCTTCGGGAAGGTGAAGAAGCAAGCTGTACAACACTGGGATTGTGTGCGCACCTTGCCAACTGATAGAAAACAGTACCTTTGCACTCTCCTGACTTTTCCAATCACAGGAACATTCGATTGGAAGCTGTTTTGGACAACTTTTCTTTTCTTCCTGCCAAACACTTGGCAGACATCCGTGCAACTTCTAGAACACGATGGGAGATGTTTTCTGTGCTGGCACAGTTTTTCCTAGCCAGACATAGTGGAAAAGCGTTTTGCTAAGATGTAGACTACAAGAGAGGCTAAAGAGTGGATGTTAGCAAATGACACCCATCTTCAAAAAAGGCAATTAAGAGGACTCGCCATAGTACAAACCAGCCAGCCTCTTTTTTATCCCCAGGAAGTTGATGAAGCAGCTCTTCCTGGAAATCCTTGCCAGGCACATGACAGATGACCAAATAATGTAGTTAGCATGATTTTTCAGGGGAATTTCATGCTGAACATCACTTTAAACTCCTCTGATGAATCAACTTGACTGGTAGATGAAGGGAATATTATCTGCCTGGGCTTCAGGGAGGTTTTTGACATACCTCTACATGGCATCACACATACATATGGAAGCAATAGTGCAAAGGGGAGGGAATCAGTGTCTTTTCAGTGATGCTGAGGGAAAAGACAAGAGGCAGTGGGCACACACTGAAATACAGGAGATTGCCTTTGAACATCAGTAAATGTTTCTTTACTGTCAGGGTGACTGAACCACGGCACAGACTGCCCAGAAAGATTGTGGAGCCTGGATCTTTGAAGACATTAAAAGTACACCCAGATAGAATCCTGGGCAAGAGGCTCTAGGTATCCTGGTTTAGGCAGGGGGGTTGGGCCTGGTTAGCCCCACCAACCCCTTCCACTCTCTTTCATTCTGTGCTAGTGAATTCTCTTCAAGATGCATTTCAAAGCACTGGCATGACAAAGTTCTGTGCAGACAGAGATCCAAATGGACATGGCATCTAAGTTCCTTAAGCAGTGTTCAAGAAGAATGTAAAACTCTGGCACAAGTGTCTCTTCCCTAACTGAATCCCTTTCATGGGAAAATTCCCAGCTCTAGAAAGATCTTCTGATACGCATGCTTAAGACTGACACTGGCTGAGCAAATTTCTCCCTATGTATATCTAAGACCAGTTAGGATCTTCACCCAAAGTGCTGTCAACATAGTCACAGAATGCCTATTGTTAAGAAGTGACAGCTTCCATCAGAATGGCAGCTATTGGTCCACAAAATGGATTAATGGATGGGAATTATCTACGTGGGTTAAAAACAAAAATAAAGAGTTGGTCTTTATTTATCAATTTCATGGCAATATTGATAAGGGAAGAAAAAGATCTAAGTCCTTGACTTTCTGGACTCGAGGAAAGATTTTAAAAATTCCTTGTAAAAATGTATGATCACAATCAGACTATTGAAACCATTTTAGTTGGGAACAAAGTTCCAAAATTGTCTAGATAGTGGCAAAGAAGCCAAGAAAATAGGAAAGAAACAAAAAGAGAGCAAAAGAGTCAGCTTCAGTGTACAAGCTCGTTCTAGAAGTAGTCTGCTGGGAAAAGGAACCCCCAGCTAAATTTCCAATGTATTCCTGCGCTTGATTCAGTAACTGGTCAATGTAAAAACCAATCCTTTTGTACAACTTCTTCCAGCAACAAAAACTCCAACAGGTTGACACTACCATCATGCCTGTTCCAGACATATTTAAAAGAGAAATGATGATTTTCTTGAAAACCTACTTACATAAAAGTTGCAAGATGGTGGAGGGATTCCCACATCCTCCTTCCTCCATCTGGCTTGAAAGTATATTTGATAAAATATGCAACAAAGCACATGATTTATAAGGGAGAGTCAAATGGATGATTTGGGAATCGATCTCTTGTTGATAGTAAACTTCATATCCACTCGGTGTGACCTTTTTAAAACAAAATGTGGAGCTGAGGCATGAATCTGCCACAACAATTGTAAAGCAAACATACACACTCCCCTTCATATGCCCCCCCCTCCACACACACCTAGGCACACACAGAGATCAGCATAGCAGATCATGAACACCTTGGAAAAGACTGAAATGCTAAATGCCTCTCTTGATGGGCAAAAGAGCTGGTGCAGTAATTCAAATGCCTGGTACAAAAATTCTGTTTAATATTTAGCTCCTATTTAAAACACAGCTTTTCATTTCATTCTATTTACAGAATATTTTCATTTCATTTGTTTCTTTAAAATTACTTAGTTCTCACCTGTTGTATGTCTAGGAATATTTTCTTCCAAAAATAGAAAAAAATAGATGATATCTTTTCAGCAGAAAACATTGGTTGATACAATTTTAAACCATCATGATATGGAAGAATTCTTCTGTCCCTCTCGAAGGTGGAAGAAGCATTTGGATCACAGATCATCTACAATGAAATACTTGACATGTTTAAGATGCTTTCAATCAATTTTGATTGTCAATTGCTTATTTGTTGTAAACAGTAATTTTTCAGTGAAGGGAAAGTGTGTGTGGTATATCTACATGATATGTTCAAAGGCAGTTCCTACTAATGGCCAGGCTGAATTCCAGTAAATAATGTCCCGAATGATATTTTGCCGCCTTCTTTGGCACTTCATGAAATCTTACCCCGATGAAGTGCTGAAACACAGAGATTTTCTCTTAGAGAGTGTCTCATGTTGTAACCTATCCCATGGATTTTATGCTGTAATTCTTATCTCTTTTAAAATTTACTATCTTCTGTACAGTTTTCATGAAACTTTCTGTTACAGTAGTGAATAGCACAGATAAATGTCATTTTGTACAACTTTGAATTTACCCCAAGAGCTGAGAGAAAACTTGATCCTATACTTCAATCCGAGTTTCTTCTATAGTCCAACTTTGTTTCTCTACCATCAAGCTTCTCCTTTGTTGCTGCTCCAAGCCCCGTCCAAGGTGACCTTGAATACTTTCAGGGATGGGACACCCACAACTTCTCTGGGCAACCTGTTCCAGTGTTCCAGCACTCCCACAGTAAAAAAGGCCTTCCTTTCATCTAATATGTGTAGGAAATCATAAATCTAGGCATAGAAGCTTGGAGTGCAAATTTGAAATTCTTTGGATTTGAAGCACATTTTATATGAATACTGACTTACAGATGACTAAAAGATGTTGATGGGCATTTGAGCTGACAAGTTTTGAAAAAGTGCACGGAAATTAAAATTGAAACCACTAAAATTAAAAACTCCTTGCCATTTTCTTTTTCCTCTCCTATTCAAAATTGCATATGTCAGATATCAGTGCTTCATGCAAACCTCTCAGATGCTCTCAGAGAAAAAGCTTTTCTTTCAGACTAAGTTGCGGTTGACGTAGAACACTAGCAGGAGTGAAAGATTTTCTGGGCATCGGGGCAGCCCGTTCTCCTTGGATTTGTGTGCAGAATGCATTTTATCCAAACTGGAAAATAGATCCCAGCTCTGTTCTATTCATCATCCTTACTTCATCAGGCCAGAAGATTCTGTGAAAAGTAGCCTGTGGACCTTGAAGACAGCGCATGTGAACCAGATGAGAGGTGATAGAGAAGTTGAGGGAGAGAAGAAAGAGCATGAGGCTGAAACCAGAAAGTATTTCTCCACGTGATCATGGAAGATTGCAGGAGCCACTTGGTACTATCAAACCAGCCCAACTTGGCACTTGTGCCACCTTGGGTCTGGGAGCCATGTTGCATATCGTGCATTTTAAGGAGCCAGCTGGCCACACCCAGCCATATGCCCCCAAACACAAACCAAGGCCCTTTTCTCTGGCAAACAAAACTCAGCTGCCCTGCTTCTGGATGGCAGATTGCAGGAACCACTTGGTACTATCAAACCAGCCCAACTTGGCACTGGTGCCACCATGGGTCTGGTCACCATCCTGCCTATTGTAGCTTTTCAGGAGCCAGCCGGTCACTCTCAGCCATAGGCCCCCAAACACAAACCTCGGCCCGTTTCCCTGGCAAACAAAAGTAAGCTGCCCCGCTTCTGCATGGCAGATTGCAGGAGCTACTTAGTACTATCAAATCAGCCCGACTTGGCACAGGTGCCACCTTGGATCTGGGAACCATCCTGTGTATCGTGGATTTTCAGGGGCCAGCCGGCCACTCTCAGCCATATGCCCCCAAAAACAAACCACGGACCTTTTCTCTGGCAAACAAAAATCAGCTGCCCCACTTCTGGATGGCAGATTGCAGGAGCCACTTGGGACTATCACACCAGCACAACATGGCACTGCTGCCACCTTGGATCTGGGAACAATCCTGCGTATCGTACATATTCAGGAACCAGCCGAACACTCCCAGCCACAGGCCCCCAAACACAAACAACGGCCCTTTCCTCTGGCAAACAAAACTCAACTGCCCCTCTTCTGGATGGCAAATTGCAGGACGCACTTGGTACTACAAAAAGAGCCCGACTTGGCAGTGGTGCCACCTTGGCTCTGGGAACCATCCTGCGTATCGAGCATTTTAAGGAGCCAGCCGGCAATTCCCAGCCGTATGCCCCAAAAAGAAACCATGGACCTTTTCTCTGGCAAAAAAAACTCAGCTGTCCCGCTTCTGGATGGCAGATTGCAGGAGTTACTTTGAACCATACAACCAGCCTTACTTGGCACTGGTGCCACCTTGGATCTGGGAACCATCCTGCCTATCGTTGATTTTCAGGGGCCAGCCGGCCACTCTCAGCCATAGGCCCCCAAACACAAACCACAGCCCTTTTCTCTAGCAAACAAAATTCAACTGCCCCGCTTCTGGATGGCAAATTGCAGGAGCCACTGGGTACTACAAAAACAGCCTGACTTGGCACTGGTGCCACCTTGCGTCTGGTTACCATGCGGCGTATCGTGCATTTTAAGGAGCCAGGTGGCCACTCCCAGCCATATGCCCCCAAAAACAACCCACGGCCCTTTTCTCTGGCAAACAAAACTCAGCTGCCCCGCTTCTGGATGGCAGATTGCAGGAGACACTTGGTACTATCAAACCAGCCCGACTTGGCACTGGTGCCACCTTGGGTCTGGGAACCATCCTGCGTATTGTGGATTGTCAGGAGACAGCCAACCACTCTCGGCCACAGAGCCCAATCAAAAACAAAGGTCCGTTTCCCTGGCAAAAAAAACTCAGCTGCCCCGCTTCTGGATGGGAGATTGCAGGAGGCACTTGACACTGTCAAACGAGCCCCACTTGGCACTGGTGCCACCTTGGGTCTGGGAACCATGCTGCGTATCGTGGATTTTCAGGAGCCAGCCGGCCACTGCCAGCCATAGGCCCCCAAACACAAACCACAGCCTTTTTCTCTGGCAAACAAAACTCAGCTGCCCCGCTTCTGGATGGCAGATTGCAGGAGCCACTTGGTACTATCAAACCAGCCTGACTTGGCACTGGTGCCACCTTGGGTCTGGGAACCATCCTGCCTATCGTGGATTTTAAGGAGCCAGCCGGCTACTCCCAGCCACAGGCCCCCAACAAAAACCACGGCCCTTTTTTCTCGCAAACAAAACTTAGCTGCCTCACTTCTGGATGGCAGATTGCAGGAGCCACTTGGTGTAATCAAACCAGCCCGACTTGGCACTGGTGCCACCTTGGGTCTGGGAACCATCCTGCGTATCGTGGATTCTAAGGAGCCAGCCGGCCACTCCTAGCCACAGGCCCCCAAACAAAATCAACGGCGCTGTTCCCTGGAAAACAAAACACGCCTGCCAACTTTTTGATGGAGTTTGCAGGAGCCACTTGGTACTATCAAACCAGCCCGACTTGGCACTGGTGCCACCTTGGGTCTGGGAACCATCCTGCGTATCGTGGATTCTAAGGAGCCAGCCGGCCACTCCTAGCCACAGGCCCCCAAACAAAAACCTAGGCCTATTTCTCTGGCAAACAAAAGTAAGCTGCCCTGCTTCTGGATGGCAGATTGCAGGAGACACTTGGTACTATCAAACCAGCCCAACTTGGCACTGGTGCCACCTTGGATCTGGGAACCATGCTCTGTATCGTGGATATTCAGGGGCCAGCCGGCCGCTCTCAGCCATATGTCCCCAAACAGAAACCTCGGCCCGTTTCTCTGGCAAACAAAACTCAACTGCCCCTCTTCTGGATGGCAAATTGCAGGATGAACTTGATACTAAAACCGCAGGCCGACTTGGTAGTGGTGACACCTTGGGCCTGGGAATCATCATGCGTATCGAGCATTTTAAGGAGCCAGCCGGCCACTCCCAGCAATATGCCCCCAAAAACAATCCACGGAATTTTCCTCTGGCAAACAAAAATCAGCTGCCTCGCTTCTGGATGGCAGATTGCAGGAGCCACTTTGCACCATCAAACCAGCCCGACTTGGCACTGGTGCCACATTGCATCTGGGAACCATGCTGCCTAGCGTGGATTTTCAGGAGCCAGCCGGCCACTCTCAGCTATATGCCCCCAAACAAAACCCACGGCCCGTTTCCCTGGCAAACAAAATTAAGCTGCCCCGCTTCTGGATGGCAGATTGCAGGACGCACTTGGTAGTATCAAACCAGCCCGAGTTGGCACTGGTGCCACCTTGGGTCTGGGAACCATCCTGCGTATCGTGGGTTCAAAGGAGCCAGCCGGTCACTCCCAGCCACAGGCCCCCAAATACAAACAATGTCGCTTTTCCCTGGAAAACAAAACTCGCCTGCCAACTTTTTGATGGCAGATTGCAGGAGCCACTTGGTACTATCAAACCAGCCCAACTTGGCACTGGTGCCACCATGGGTCTGGTCACCATCCTGCCTATCGTAGCTTTCCAGGAGCCAGCCGGTCACTCCCAGCCATAGGTCCCCAGTCACAAACCTCGGCCCGTTTCCCTGGCAAACAAAAGTAAGCTACCCCGCTTCTGGATGGCAGATTGCAGGAGCCACTTGGTACTATCAAACCAGCCCAACTTGGCACTGGTGCCACCTTGGGTCTGGGAACCATGCTGCGTAACACAGATTCTAAGGCGCCAGTCGGCCACTACGAGCCACAAGCCCCCAAACACAAAACACGGCGCTATTCTCTGGCAAACAAAATTCAACTGCCCCTCTTCTGGATGGCAAATTGCAGGACGCACTTGGTACTATAAAAACAGCCCGACTTGGCACTGGTGCCCCCTTGGGTCTGGGAACCATCCTGCGTATCGATCTTTTTAATGAGACAGCCGGCCACTCCCAGCCATAGGCCCCCAAACACAAACCACAGCCTTTTTCTCTGGCAAACAAAACTCAGCTGCCCCGCTTCTGGATGGCAGATTGCAGGAGCCACTTGGTACTATCAAACCAGCCCGACTTGGCACTGGTGCCACCTTGGGTCTGGGAACCATCCTGCCTATCGTGGATTTTAAGGAGCCAGCCGGCTACTCCCAGCCACAGGCCCCCAACAAAAACCACGGCCCTTTTTTCTCGCAAACAAAACTTAGCTGCCTCACTTCTGGATGGCAGATTGCAGGAGCCACTTGGTGTAATCAAACCAGCCCGACTTGGCACTGGTGCCACCTTGGGTCTGGGAACCATCCTGCGTATCGTGGATTCTAAGGAGCCAGCCGGCCACTCCTAGCCACAGGCCCCCAAACAAAATCAACGGCGCTGTTCCCTGGAAAACAAAACACGCCTGCCAACTTTTTGATGGAGTTTGCAGGAGCCACTTGGTACTATCAAACCAGCCCGACTTGGCACTGGTGCCACCTTGGGTCTGGGAACCATCCTGCGTATCGTGGATTCTAAGGAGCCAGCCGGCCACTCCTAGCCACAGGCCCCCAAACAAAAACCTAGGCCTATTTCTCTGGCAAACAAAAGTAAGCTGCCCTGCTTCTGGATGGCAGATTGCAGGAGACACTTGGTACTATCAAACCAGCCCAACTTGGCACTGGTGCCACCTTGGATCTGGGAACCATGCTCTGTATCGTGGATATTCAGGGGCCAGCCGGCCGCTCTCAGCCATATGTCCCCAAACAGAAACCTCGGCCCGTTTCTCTGGCAAACAAAACTCAACTGCCCCTCTTCTGGATGGCAAATTGCAGGATGAACTTGATACTAAAACCGCAGGCCGACTTGGTAGTGGTGACACCTTGGGCCTGGGAATCATCATGCGTATCGAGCATTTTAAGGAGCCAGCCGGCCACTCCCAGCAATATGCCCCCAAAAACAATCCACGGAATTTTCCTCTGGCAAACAAAAATCAGCTGCCTCGCTTCTGGATGGCAGATTGCAGGAGCCACTTTGCACCATCAAACCAGCCCGACTTGGCACTGGTGCCACATTGCATCTGGGAACCATGCTGCCTAGCGTGGATTTTCAGGAGCCAGCCGGCCACTCTCAGCTATATGCCCCCAAACAAAACCCACGGCCCGTTTCCCTGGCAAACAAAATTAAGCTGCCCCGCTTCTGGATGGCAGATTGCAGGACGCACTTGGTAGTATCAAACCAGCCCGAGTTGGCACTGGTGCCACCTTGGGTCTGGGAACCATCCTGCGTATCGTGGGTTCAAAGGAGCCAGCCGGTCACTCCCAGCCACAGGCCCCCAAATACAAACAATGTCGCTTTTCCCTGGAAAACAAAACTCGCCTGCCAACTTTTTGATGGCAGATTGCAGGAGCCACTTGGTACTATCAAACCAGCCCAACTTGGCACTGGTGCCACCATGGGTCTGGTAACCATCCTGCCTATCGTAGCTTTCCAGGAGCCAGCCGGTCACTCCCAGCCATAGGTCCCCAGTCACAAACCTCGGCCCGTTTCCCTGGCAAACAAAAGTAAGCTACCCCGCTTCTGGATGGCAGATTGCAGGAGCCACTTGGTACTATCAAACCAGCCCAACTTGGCACTGGTGCCACCTTGGGTCTGGGAACCATGCTGCGTAACACAGATTCTAAGGCGCCAGTCGGCCACTACGAGCCACAAGCCCCCAAACACAAAACACGGCGCTATTCTCTGGCAAACAAAATTCAACTGCCCCTCTTCTGGATGGCAAATTGCAGGACGCACTTGGTACTATAAAAACAGCCCGACTTGGCACTGGTGCCCCCTTGGGTCTGGGAACCATCCTGCGTATCGATCTTTTTAATGAGACAGCCGGCCACTCCCAGCCATAGGCCCCCAAACACAAACCACAGCCTTTTTCTCTGGCAAACAAAACTCAGCTGCCCCGCTTCTGGATGGCAGATTGCAGGAGCCACTTGGTACTATCAAACCAGCCCGACTTGGCACTGGTGCCACCTTGGGTCTGGGAACCATCCTGCCTATCGTGGATTTTAAGGAGCCAGCCGGCTACTCCCAGCCACAGGCCCCCAACAAAAACCACGGCCCTTTTTTCTCGCAAACAAAACTTAGCTGCCTCACTTCTGGATGGCAGATTGCAGGAGCCACTTGGTGTAATCAAACCAGCCCGACTTGGCACTGGTGCCACCTTGGGTCTGGGAACCATCCTGCGTATCGTGGATTCTAAGGAGCCAGCCGGCCACTCCTAGCCACAGGCCCCCAAACAAAATCAACGGCGCTGTTCCCTGGAAAACAAAACACGCCTGCCAACTTTTTGATGGAGTTTGCAGGAGCCACTTGGTACTATCAAACCAGCCCGACTTGGCACTGGTGCCACCTTGGGTCTGGGAACCATCCTGCGTATCGTGGATTCTAAGGAGCCAGCCGGCCACTCCTAGCCACAGGCCCCCAAACAAAAACCTAGGCCTATTTCTCTGGCAAACAAAAGTAAGCTGCCCTGCTTCTGGATGGCAGATTGCAGGAGACACTTGGTACTATCAAACCAGCCCAACTTGGCACTGGTGCCACCTTGGATCTGGGAACCATGCTCTGTATCGTGGATATTCAGGGGCCAGCCGGCCGCTCTCAGCCATATGTCCCCAAACAGAAACCTCGGCCCGTTTCTCTGGCAAACAAAACTCAACTGCCCCTCTTCTGGATGGCAAATTGCAGGATGAACTTGATACTAAAACCGCAGGCCGACTTGGTAGTGGTGACACCTTGGGCCTGGGAATCATCATGCGTATCGAGCATTTTAAGGAGCCAGCCGGCCACTCCCAGCAATATGCCCCCAAAAACAATCCACGGAATTTTCCTCTGGCAAACAAAAATCAGCTGCCTCGCTTCTGGATGGCAGATTGCAGGAGCCACTTTGCACCATCAAACCAGCCCGACTTGGCACTGGTGCCACATTGCATCTGGGAACCATGCTGCCTAGCGTGGATTTTCAGGAGCCAGCCGGCCACTCTCAGCTATATGCCCCCAAACAAAACCCACGGCCCGTTTCCCTGGCAAACAAAATTAAGCTGCCCCGCTTCTGGATGGCAGATTGCAGGACGCACTTGGTAGTATCAAACCAGCCCGAGTTGGCACTGGTGCCACCTTGGGTCTGGGAACCATCCTGCGTATCGTGGGTTCAAAGGAGCCAGCCGGTCACTCCCAGCCACAGGCCCCCAAATACAAACAATGTCGCTTTTCCCTGGAAAACAAAACTCGCCTGCCAACTTTTTGATGGCAGATTGCAGGAGCCACTTGGTACTATCAAATCAGCCCAACTTGGCACTGGTGCCACCATGGGTCTGGTAACCATCCTGCCTATCGTAGCTTTCCAGGAGCCAGCCGGTCACTCCCAGCCATAGGTCCCCAGTCACAAACCTCGGCCCGTTTCCCTGGCAAACAAAAGTAAGCTACCCCGCTTCTGGATGGCAGATTGCAGGAGCCACTTGGTACTATCAAACCAGCCCAACTTGGCACTGGTGCCACCTTGGGTCTGGGAACCATGCTGCGTAACACAGATTCTAAGGCGCCAGTCGGCCACTACGAGCCACAAGCCCCCAAACACAAACAACGGCGCTATTCTCTGGCAAACAAAACTCAACTGCCCCTCTTCTGGATGGCAAATTGCAGGACGCACTTGGTACTATAAAAACAGCCCGACTTGGCACTGGTGCCCCCTTGGGTCTGGGAACCATCCTGCGTATCGATCTTTTTAATGAGACAGCCGGCCACTCCCAGCCATATGCCCCCAAACACAACCCACGGCCCTTTTCTCTGGCAAACAAAACTCAACTGCACCGCTTCTGGATGGCAGATTGCAGGAGCCACTTGGTACTATCAAACCAGCCCGACTTGGCACTGGTGCCACCTTGGGTCTGGGAACCATCCTGCGTATTGTGGGTTGTCAGGAGCCAGCCGAACACTCTCGGCCACAGACCCCAATTACAAACAACGGCCCGTTTCACAGGCAAACAAAATTCAGCTGCCCCGCTTCTGGATGGGAGATTGCAGGAGCCACTGGGTACTATGAAACCAGCCCTACTTGGCACTGATGCCACCTTGGGTCTGGGAACCATGCTGCGTATCATGGATTTTCAGGAGCCAGCGGCCACTGCTAGCCACAGGCCCCGAAACACAAAAAACAGCCTTTTTGTCTGGCAAACAAAATTCAGCTGCCCCGCTTCTGGATGGCAGATTGCAGGAACCACTTGGTACCAACAAACCAGCCCGACTTGGCACTGATGCCACCTTGGGTCTGGGAACCATCCTGCCTATCGTGGGTTCTAAGGAGCCAGCTGGCCACTCCCAGCCACAGGCCCCCAAACACAAACAACGGCGCTTTTCCCTGGAAAACAAAACTCGCCTGCCAACTTTTTGATGGCAGATTGCAGGAGCCACTTGGTACTATCAAACCAGCCCAACTTGGCACTGCTGCCACCATGGGTCTGGTCACCATCCTGCCTATCGTAGCTTTTCAGGAGCCAGCCGGCCACTCCCAGCCATAGGCCCCCAGACACAAACCTCGGCCCGTTTCCCTGGCAAACAAAAGTAAGCTGCCCCGCTTCTGCATGGCAGATTGCAGGAGCTACTTAGTACTATCAAACCAGCCCGACTTGGCACTGGTGACACCTCTGGTCTGGGAACCATCCTGCCTATCGTGGATTTTCAGGGGCCAGCCGGCCACTCTCAGCCATATGCCCCCAAAAACAAACCACGGCCCTTTTCTCTGGCAAACAAAACTCAACTGCCCCTCTTCTGGATGGCAAATTTTAGGACGCACTTTGTACTACGAAAACCGCCCGACGTGGCACTGGTGCCACCTTGTGTCAGGGAACCATCCTGCATATCGAGCTTTTTAAGGAGCCAGCCGGCCACGCCCAGCCATATACCCCCAAAAACAAACCACGGACCATTTCTCTTGGAAACAAAAATCCGCTGCCCCGCGTCTGGATGGCAGATTGCAGGAGCCACTTTGCACCATCAAACCAGCCCGACTTGGCACTGGTGCCACCTTGGGTCTGGGAACAATCCTGCATATCGTGGATTCTAAGGAGCCAGCCGGCCACTCCCTGCCATAGGCCCCCAAACAAAAACAACGGCGCTTTTCCCTGGAAAACAAAATTCGCCTGCCAGCATTTTGATGGCAGATTGCAGGAGCCACTTGGTACTATCAAATCATCCCAACTTGGCACTGGTGCCACTATGGGTCTGGGAACCATCCTGCCTATTGTAGCATTTCAGGAGCCAGCCGGTCACTCCCAGCCATAGGCCCCCAGACACAAACCTCGGACCGTTTCTCTGGCAAACAAAATTAAGCTGCCCCGATTCTGGATGGCAGATTGCAGGAGCCACTTGGTTGTGTCAAACCAGCCCGACTTGGAACTGGTGCCACCTTGGGTCTGGGAACAATCCTGCATATCGTGGATTCTAAGGAGCCAGCCGGCCACTCCCTGCCATAGGCCCCCAAACACAAACAACGGCGCTTTTCCCTGGAAAACAAAACTCGCCTGCCAACTTTTTGATGGCAGATTGCAGGAGCCACTTGGTACTATCAAACCAGCCCAACTTGGCACTGGTGCCACCTCTGGTCTGGGAACCATCCTGCCTATCGTAGCTTTTCAGGAGCCAGCCGGTCACTCCCAGCCATAGAACCCCAGACACAAACCTCGGCCCGTTTCCCTGGAAAACAAAAGTAAGTTACCCCGATTCTGGATGGCAGATTGCAGGAGCCACTTGGTACTATCAAATCAGCCCAACTTGGCACTGGTGCCACCATGGGTCTGGTAAACATCCTGCCTATCGTAGCTTTTCAGGAGCCAGCCGGTCACTCCCTGCCATAGGCCCCCGGACACAAACCTCGGCCCGTTTCCCTGGCAAACAAAAGTAAGCTGCCCCGCTTTTGGATGGCAGATTGCAGGATGCAGTTGGTACTTACAAACCAGCCCGACTTGGCCCTGGTGCCACCTCTGGTCTGGGAACCATGCTGCGTAACGTAGATTCTACGAGGACAGGCGGCCACTCCCAGCCACAGGCCTCTAAACAAAAACAACGGCGCTTTTCCCTGGAAAACAAAACTCGCCTGCCAACTTCTTGATGGCAGATTGCAGGAGCCACTTGGTACTATCAAACCAGCCCAACTTGGCACTGGTGCCACCATGGGTCTGGTCACCATCCTGCCTATCGTAGCTTTTCAGGAGCCAGCCGCTCACTCCCAGCCATAGGCCCCCAGACAAATACCTCGGCACGTTTCCCTGGCAAACAAAAGTAGGCTGCCCCGCTTCTGGATGGCAAATTGCAGGACGCACTTGGTACTACGAAAACAGCCCGACTTGGCACTGATGCCACCTTGGGTCAGGGAACAATCCTGTGTATAGAGCTTTTTAAGGAGCCAGCCGGCCACGTCCAGTCATATACCCCCAAAAAAAAAACCACGGAATTTTCCTCCAGCAAACAAAAATCCGCTGCCCCGCGTCTGGATGGCAGATTGCAGGAGCTATTTAGTATTATCAAACCAGCCCGACTTGGCACTGGTGGCACCATGAGTCTGGTAACCATCCTGCCTATCGTAGCTTTTCAGTAGTCAGCCGGTCACTCCCAGCCATAGGCCCCCAGACAAATACCTCGGCCCGTTTCCCTGGGAAACAAAAGTAAGCTGTCCCGCTTCTGGATAGCAGATTGCAGGAGCCACTTGGTACTATCAAACCAGCCCAACTTGTTCCCAGACCCAAGGTGGCACCAGTGCCAAGTGGGGCTGGTTTGATGGTGCAACGTGGCTCCTGCAATCTGCCATCCAAAAGCGGGGCAGCTTACTTTTGTTTGCCAGGGAAACGGGCCGAGGTTTGTGTCTGGGGGTCTATGGCTGGGAGTGACCGGCTGGCTCCTGAAAAGCTACGATAGGCAGGATGGTTCCCAGACCAGTGGTGGCACCAGTGCCAATGTTGGGCTGGTTTGATAGTACCAAGTGGCTCCTGCAATCTGCCATCAAAAAGTTGGCAGGCGAGTTTTGTTTTCCAGGGAAAAGCGCCGTAGTTTTTGTTTGGGGGCCTGTGGCTCAGAGTGGCCGGGTGGCTGCTTAGAATCCACGATACGCAGGATGGTTCCCAGACCCAAGGTGGCACCAGTGCCAAGTCGGGCTGGTTTGACACAACCAAGTGGCTCCTGCAATCTGCCATCCAGAATCGGGGCAGCTTAATTTTGTTTGCCAGGGAAACGGTCCGAGGTTTGTGTCTGGGGGCCTATGGCTGGGAGTGACCGGCTGGCTCCTGAAATGCTACAATAGGCAGGATGGTTCCCAGACCCAGAGTGGCACCAGTGCCAAGTTGGGATGATTTGATAGTACCAAGTGGCTCCTGCAATCTGCCATCAAAATTTGGCAGGCGAATTTTGTTTTCCAGGGAAAAGCGCCGTTGTTTGTGTTTGGGGGCCAGTGGCTGGGAGTGGCCGGCTGGCTCCTTAGAATCCACGATATGCAGGATTGTTCCCAGACCCAAGGTGGCACCAGTGCCAAGTCGGGCTGGTTTGATGGTGCAAAGTGGCTCCTGCAATCTGCCATACAGACGCGGGGCAGCGGATTTTTGTTTCCAAGAGAAATGGTCCGTGGTTTTTTTTTGGGGGTTTATGGCTGGGTGTGGCCGGCTGGCTCCTTAAAAAGCTCGATATGCAGGATGGTTCCCTGACACAAGGTGGCACCAGTGCCACGTCGGGCGGTTTTCGTAGTACAAAGTGCGTCCTAAAATTTGCCATCCAGAAGAGGGGCAGTTGAGTTTTGTTTGCCAGAGAAAAGGGCCGTGGTTTGTTTTTGGGGGCATATGGCTGAGAGTGGCCGGCTGGCTCCTGAAAAGCTACGATAGGCAGGATGTTTACCAGACCCATGGTGGCACCAGTGCCAAGTTGGGCTGATTTGATAGCACCAAGTGGCTCCTGCAATCTGCCATCCAGAATCGGGGTAGCTTACTTTTGTTTTCCAGGGAAACGGGCCGAGGTTTGTGTCTGGGGGTCTATGGTTGGGAGTGGCCGGCTGGCTCCTTAGAAACCACGATACGCAGCATGGTTCCCAGACAAGAGGTGCCACCAGTGCCAAGTTGGGCTGGTTTGATACTACCAAGTGGTTCCTGCAATCTGCCATCCAGAAGCGGGGCAGCTTACTTTTGTTTGCCAGGGAAACGGATCGTTGTTTGTGTTTGGGGGCCTATGGCTGGGACTGACCGGCTGGCTCCATAAAATCCACGATACGCAGGATGGTTCCCAGACCAGAGGTGGCAGCAGTGCCAAGTCGGGCTGGTTTGATAGTACCAAGTGGATCCTGCAATCTGCCATCCAGAAGCGGGGCAGCTTACTTTTGTTTGCCAGGGAAACGGGCCAAGGTTTTTGTCTGGGGGCCTATGGCTGGGAGTGACCGGCTGGCTCCTGAAAAGCTACGATAGGCAGGATGGTGACCAGACCCATGGTGGCAGCAGTGCCAAGTTGGGCTGGTTTGATAGTACCAAGTGGCTCCTGCAATCTGCCATCAAAAAGTTGGCAGGCGAGTTTTGTTTTCCAGGGAAACGCGCCGTTGTTTGTGTTTGGGTGCCTGTGGCAGGGAGTGGCCGGCTGGCTCTTTAGAATCCACGATACGCAGGATGGTTCCCAGACCAGTGGTGGCACCAGTGCCAAGTCGGGCGGGTTAGATAGTAACAAGTGCGTCCTACAATCTGCCATCCAGAAGCGGGGCAGCTTACTTTTGTTTGCCAGGGAAACGGGCCGAGGTTTTTGTCTGGGGGCCTATGGCTGGGAGTGACCGGCTGGCTCGTGAAAAGCTACGATAGGCAGGATGGTGACCAGACCCATGGCGGCACCAGTGCCAAGTTGGGCTGGTTTGATAGTAGCAAGTGGCTCCTGCAATCTGCCATCAAAAAGTTGGCAGGCGAGTTTTGTTTTCCAGGGAAAAGCGCCGTTGTTTGTGTTTGGCGGCCTGTGGCTGGGAGTGGTCGGCTGGCTCCTTAGAATCCACGATACGCAGGATGGTTCCCAGACCAGAGGTGGCACCAGTGCCAAGTCGGGCTGGTTTGATAGTACCAAGTGGCTCCTGCAATCTGCCATCCAGAAGCGGGGCAGCTTACTTTTGTTTGCCAGGGAAACGGGCCGAGATTTGTGTCTGGGGGCCTATGGCTGGGAGTGACCGGCTGGCTCCTGAAAAGCTACGATAGGCAGGATGGTGACCAGACCCATGGTGGCACCAGTGCCAAGTTGGGCTGGTTTGATAGTACCAAGTGGCTCCTGCAATCTGCCATCAAAAAGTTGGCAGGCAAGTTTTCTTTACCAGGGAAAAGCGCCGTTGTTTTTGTTTGGGGGCCTATGGCTGGGAGTGGTCGGCTGGCTCCTTAGAATCCACGATACGCAGGATGGTTCCTAGACTTGACGTGGCACCAGTGCCAAGTTGGGCTGGTTTGATAGTACCAAGTGCGTCCTGCAATCTGCCATCCAGAAGTGGGGTAGCTTACTTTTGTTTGCCAGGGAAACGGGCCGAGGTTTGTGTCTCGGGTCATATGGCTGGGAGTGACCGGCTGGCTCCTGAAAAGCTACGATAGGCAGGATGGTGACCAGACCCATGGTGGCACCAGTGCCAAGTTGGGCTGGTTTGATAGTACCAAGTGGCTCCTGCAATCTGCCATCAAAAAGTTGGCAGGCGAGTTTGTTATCCAGGGAAAAGCGCCGTTGTTTGTGCCTGGGGCCCTATCGCCTGGAGTGGACGGATGGCTAATTAGAATCCACGATACACAGGATGGTTCCCAGACCCATGGTGGCACCAGTGCCAAGTTGGGCTGGTTTGATAGTACCAAGTGGTTCCTGCAATCTGCCATCCAGAAGCGGGGCAGCTTACTTTTGTTTGCCAGGGAAACGGTCCGAGGTTTGTGTCTGGGGTCCTAAGCCTGGAAGTGACCGGCTGGCTCGTGAAAAGCTACGATAGGCAGGATGGTGACCAGACCCATGACGGCACCAGTGCCAAGTTGGGCTGGTTTGATAGTACCAAGTGGCTCCTGCAATCTGCCATCAAAAACTTGGCAGGCGAGTTTTGTTTTCCAGGGAAAAGCGCCGTTGTTTGTGTTTGGGGGCCTGTGGCTGGGAGTGGCCGGCTGGCTCCTTAGAATCCACGATACTCAGCATGGTTCCCAGACTTGTCGTGGCACCAGTGCCAAGTCGGGCTGGTTTGATAGTACCAAGTGGTTCCTGCAATCTGCCATCCAGAAGCGGGGCAGCTTACATTTGTTGGCCAGGGAAACGGGCCGAGGTTTGTGTCTGGGGGCCTATGGCTGGGAGTGACCGGCTGGCTCCTGAAAAGCTACGATAGGCAGGATGGTGACCAGACCCATGGTGGCACCAGTGCCAAGTTGGGCTGATTTGATTGTACCAAGTGGCTCCTGCAATCTGCCATCAAAAAGTTGGCAGGCGAATTTTGTTTTCCAGGGAAAAGCGCCGTTGTTTGTGTTTGGGGGCCTGTGGCAGGGAGTGGCCGGCTGGTTCCTGAAAAGCTACGATAGGCAGGATGGTGACGAGACCCATGGTGGCACCAGTGCCAAGTTGGGCTGGTTTGATAGTACCAAGTGGCTCCGGCAATCTGCCATCAAAAAGTTGGCAGACGAGATTTGTTTTCAAGGGAAAAGCGCCGTTGTTTCTGTTTGGGGGCCTGTGGCTGGGAGTGGCCGGCTGGCTGCTTAGAATCTACCATACGCAGGATGGTTCCCAGACCAGAGGTGGCACCAGTGCCAAGTCGGGCTGGTTTGATAGTACCAAGTGCGTCCTGCAATCTGCCATCCAGAAGCGGGACAGCTTACTTTTGTTTGTCAGGGAAACGGGCCGAGCTTTGTGTCTGTGGGCCTACGGCTGGGAGTGACCGGCTGGCTCCTGAAAAGCTACGATAGGCAGGATGGTGACCAGACCCATGGTGGCACCAGTGCCAAGTTGGGCTGGTTTGATAGTACCAAGTGGCTCCTGCAATCTGCCATCAAAAATTTGGCAGGCAAGTTTTGTTTTCCAGGGAAAAGTGCCGTTGTTCTTTTTTGGGGGCCTATGGCTGGGAGTGGCCGGCTGGCTCCTTAGAATCCACGATACGCAGGATGGTTCCCAGACCTGAGGTGGCACCAGTGCCAAGTTGGGCTGGTTTGATAGTACCAAGTGCGTCCTGCAATCTGCCATCCAGAAGCGGGGTAGCTTACTTTTGTTTGCCAGGGAAACGGGCCGAGGTTTGTGTCTCGGGGCCTATGGCTGGGAGTGACCGGCTGGCTCCTGAAAAGCTACGATAGGCAGGATGGTGACCAGACCCATGGTGGCACCAGTGCCAAGTTGGGCTGGTTTGATAGTACCAAGTGGCTCCTGCAATCTGCCATCAAAAACTTGGCAGGCGAGTTTGTTATCCAGGGAAAAGCGCCGTTGTTTGTGTTTGGGGGCCTGTGGCTGGGAGTGGCCGGCTGGCTGCTTAGAATCTACCATACGCAGGATGGTTCCCAGACCAGAGGTGGCACCAGTGCCGAGTCGGGCTGGTTTGATAGTACCAAGTGCGTCCTGCAATCTGCCATCCAGAAGCGGGACAGCTTACTTTTGTTTGTCAGGGAAACGGGCCGAGCTTTGTGTCTGTGGGCCTACGGCTGGGAGTGACCGGCTGGCTCCTGAAAAGCTACGATAGGCAGGATGGTGACCAGACCCATGGTGGCACCAGTGCCAAGTTGGGCTGGTTTGATAGTACCAAGTGCCTCCTGCAATCTGCCATCAAAAATTTGGCAGGCAAGTTTTGTTTTCCAGGGAAAAGTGCCGTTGTTCTTTTTTGGGGGCCTATGGCTGGGAGTGGCCGGCTGGCTCCTTAGAATCCACGATACGCAGGATGGTTCCCAGACCTGAGGTGGCACCAGTGCCAAGTTGGGCTGGTTTGATAGTACCAAGTGCGTCCTGCAATCTGCCATCCAGAAGCGGGGTAGCTTACTTTTGTTTGCCAGGGAAACGGGCCGAGGTTTGTGTCTCGGGGCCTATGGCTGGGAGTGACCGGCTGGCTCCTGAAAAGCTACGATAGGCAGGATGGTGACCAGACCCATGGTGGCACCAGTGCCAAGTTGGGCTGGTTTGATAGTACCAAGTGGCTCCTGCAATCTGCCATCAAAAACTTGGCAGGCGAGTTTGTTATCCAGGGAAAAGCGCCGTTGTTTGTGTTTGGGGGCCTGTGGCTGGGAGTGCCCGGCTGGCTCCTTAGAATCCATGATACGCAGGATGGTTCCCAGACCAGAGGTGGCACCAGTGCCAAGTTGGGCTGGTTTGATGGTGAAAAGTGGCTCCTGCAATCTGCCATCCAGAAGCGGGGCAGCTTACTTTTGTTTGCCAGGGAAACGGGCCGAGGTTTGTGTCTGGGGGCCTATGGCTGGGAGTGACCGGCTGGCTCCTGAAAAGCTACGATAGGCAGGATGGTGACCAGACCCATGGTGGCACCAGTGTCAAGGTGGGCTGGTTTGATAGTACCAAGTGGCTCCGGCAATCTGCCATCAAAATTTGGCAGGCGAGTTTTGTTTTCCAGGGAAAAGCGCCGTTGTTTTTGTTTGGGGGCCTGTGGCTGGGAGTGGCCGGATGGCTAATTAGAATCCACGATACGCAGCATGGTTCCCAGACCTGAGGTGGCATCAGTGCCAAGTCGGGCTAGTTTGATGGTGCAAAGTGGCTCCTGCAATCTGCCATCCAGAAGCGGGACAGCTTACTTTTCCTTGCCAGGGAAACGGGCCGAGCTTTGTGTCTGGGGGCCTATGGCTGGGAGTGACCGGCTGGCTCCTGAAAAGCTACGATAGGCAGGATGGTTCCCAGACCCATGGTGGCACCAGTGCCAAGTTGGGCTGGTTTGATAGTACCAAGTGGCTCCTGCAATCTGCCATCAAAAATTGGCAGGCGAGTTTTGTTTTCCAGGGAAAAGCGCCGTTGTTTGTGTTTAGGGGCCTGTGGGTGGAAGTGGCCGGCTGGCTGCTTAGAATCTACCATACGCAGGATGGTTCCCAGACCAGAGGTGGCACCAGTGCCAAGTCGGGCTGGTTTGATAGTACCAAGTGCGTCCTGCAATCTGCCATCCAGAAGCGGGACAGCTTACTTTTGTTTGTCAGGGAAACGGGCCGAGGTTTGTGTCTGTGGGCCTACGGCTGGGAGTGACCGGCTGGCTCCTGAAAAGCTACGATAGGCAGGATGGTGACCAGACCCATGGTGGCACCAGTGCCAAGTTGGGCTGGTTTGATAGTACCAAGTGGCTCCTGCAATCTGCCATCAAAAATTTGGCAGGCAAGTTTTGTTTTCCAGGGAAAAGTGCCGTTGTTCTTTTTTGGGGGCCTATGGCTGGGAGTGGCCGGCTGGCTCCTTAGAATCCACGATACGCAGGATGGTTCCCAGACTTGTCGTGGCACCAGTGCCAAGTTGGGCTGGTTTGATAGTACCAAGTGCGTCCTGCAATCTGCCATCCAGAAGCGGGGTAGCTTACTTTTGTTTGCCAGGGAAACGGGCCGAGGTTTGTGTCTCGGGGCCTATGGCTGGGAGTGACCGGCTGGCTCCTGAAAAGCTACGATAGGCAGGATGGTGACCAGACCCATGGTGGCACCAGTGCCAAGTTGGGCTGGTTTGATAGTACCAAGTGGCTCCTGCAATCTGCCATCAAAAACTTGGCAGGCGAGTTTGTTATCCAGGGAAAAGCGCCGTTGTTTGTGTTTGGGGGCCTGTGGCTGGGAGTGGCCGGCTGGCTCCTTAGAATCCATGATACGCAGGATGGTTCCCAGACCAGAGGTGGCACCAGTGCCAAGTTGGGCTGGTTTGATGGTGAAAAGTGGCTCCTGCAATCTGCCATCCAGAAGCGGGGCAGCTTACTTTTGTTTGCCAGGGAAACGGGCCGAGGTTTGTGTCTGGGGGCCTATGGCTGGGAGTGACCGGCTGGCTCCTGAAAAGCTACGATAGGCAGGATGGTGACCAGACCCATGGTGGCACCAGTGTCAAGGTGGGCTGGTTTGATAGTACCAAGTGGCTCCGGCAATCTGCCATCAAAATTTGGCAGGCGAGTTTTGTTTTCCAGGGAAAAGCGCCGTTGTTTTTGTTTGGGGGCCTGTGGCTGGGAGTGGCCGGATGGCTAATTAGAATCCACGATACGCAGCATGGTTCCCAGACCTGAGGTGGCACCAGTGCCAAGTCGGGCTAGTTTGATGGTGCAAAGTGGCTCCTGCAATCTGCCATCCAGAAGCGGGGCAGCTTGCTTTTGTTTGCCAGGGAAACGGGCCGAGGTTTGTGTCTGGGGCCTATGGCTGGGAGTGACCGGCTGGCTCCTGAAAAGCTACGATAGGCAGGATGGTGACCAGACCCAAGGTGGCACCAGTGCCAAGTTGGGCTGGTTTGATAGTACCAAGTGGCTCCTGCAATCTGCCATCAAAATGTTGGCAGGCGAGTTTTGTTTTCCAGGGAAAAGCGCCGTTGTTTGTGTTTGGGGGCCTGTGGCTGGGAGTGGCCGGCTGGCTCCTTAGAATCCACGATACCCAGGCTCATTCCCAGACCTGAGGTGGCACCAGTGCCAAGTCGGGCTAGTTTGATGGTGCAAAGTGGCTCCTGCAATCTGCCATCCAGAAGCGGGACAGCTTACTTTTCCTTGCCAGGGAAACGGGCCGAGCTTTGTGTCTGGGGGCCTATGGCTGGGAGTGACCGGCTGGCTCCTGAAAAGCTACGATAGGCAGGATGGTGACCAGACCCATGGTGGCACCAGTGCCAAGTTGGGCTGGTTTGATAGTACCAAGTGGCTCCTGCAATCTGCCATCAAAAATTGGCAGGCGAGTTTTGTTTTCCAGGGAAAAGCGCCGTTGTTTGTGTTTAGGGGCCTGTGGGTGGAAGTGGCCGGATGGCTAATTAGAATCCACGATACGCAGGATGGTTCCCAGACCTGAGGTGGAACCAGTGCCAAGTCGGGCTAGTTGGATGGTGCAAAGTGGCTCCTGCAATCTGCCATCCAGAAGCGGGGCAGCTTACTTTTGTTTTCCAGGGAAAAGCGCCGTTGTTTGTGTTTGGGGGCCTGTGGGTGGGAGTGGCCGGATGGCTCCTTAGAATCCACGATACGCAGGATGGTTCCCAGACCAGAGGTGGCACCAGTGCCAAGTTGGGCTGGTTTGATAGTACCAAGTGGTTCCTGCAATCTGCCATCCAGAAGCGGGGCAGCTTACTTTTGTTTGCCAGGGAAACGGTCCGAGGATTGTGTCTGGGGGCCTAAGCCTGGAAATGACCGGCTGGCTCGCGAAAAGCTACGATAGGCAGGATGGTGACCAGACCCATGACGGCACCAGTGCCAAGTTGGGCTGGTTTGATAGTACCAAGTGGCTCCTGCAATCTGCCATCAAAAAATTGGCAGGCGAATTTTGTTATCCAGGGAAAAGCGCCGTTGTTTGTGTTTGGGGGCCTGTGGCAGGGAGTTGCCGGCTGGCTCCTGAAAAGCTACGATAGGCAGGATGGTGACCAGACCCATGGTGGCACCAGTGCCAAGTTGGGCTGGTTTGATAGTACCAAGTGGCTCCGGCAATCTGCCATCAAAATTTGGCAGGCGAGTTTTGTTTTCCAGGGAAAAGCGCCGTTGTTTGTGTTTGGGGGCCTGTGGCTGGGAGTGGCCGGATGGCTAATTAGAATCCACGATACGCAGCATGGTTCCCAGACCTGAGGTGGCACCAGTGCCAAGTCGGGCTAGTTTGATGGTGCGAAGTGGCTCCTGCAATCTGCCATCCAGAAGCGGGGCAGCTTGCTTTTGTTTGCCAGGGAAACGGGCCGAGGTTTGTGTCTGGGGGCCTATGGCTGGGAGTGACCGGCTGGCTCCTGAAAAGCTATGATAGGCAGGATGGTGACCAGACCCATGGTGGCACCAGTGCCAAGTTGGGCTGGTTTGATAGTACCAAGTGGCTCCTGCAATCTGCCATCAAAAAGTTGGCAGGCGAGTTTTGTTTTCCAGGGAAAAGCACCGTTGTTTGTGTTTGGGGGCCTGTGGCTGGGAGTGGCCGGCTGGCTGCTTAGAATCCACGATACGCAGGATGGTTCCCAGACGTGAGGTGGCGCCAGTGCCAAGTCGGGCTGGTTTGATACTACCAAGTGCGTCCTGCAATCTGCCATCCAGAAGCGGGACAGCTTACTTTTTTTTGTCAGGGAAACGGGCTGAGCTTTGTGTCACGGGGCCTATGGCTGGGAGTGACCGTCTAGGTCCTGAAAAGCTACGATAGGCAGGATGGTGACCAGACCCATGGTGGCACCAGTGCCAAGTTTGGCTGGTTTGATAGTACCAAGTGGCTCCTGCAATCTGCCATCAAAAATTTGTCAGGCGAGTTTTGTTTTCCAGGGAAAAGCGCCGTTGTTTGTGTTTGGGGGCCTGTGGCTGGGAGTGGCCGGCTTGCTAATTGGAATCCACGATACGCAGGATGGTTCCCAGACTTGAGGTGGCACCAGTGACAAGTCGGGCCAGTTTGATGGTGCAAAGTGGCTCCTGCAATCTGCCATCCAGAAGCGGGGTAGCTTACTTTTCTTTGCCAGGGAAACGGGCCGAGGTTTTTCTCTGGGGGCCTATGGCTGGGAGTGACCGGGTGGCGCCTGAACAGCTACGATAGGCAGGATGGTGACCAGACCCAAGGTGGCACCAGTGCCATGTTCGGCTGATTTGATAGTACCAAGTGGCTCCTGCAATCTGCCATCAAAATGTTGGCAGGCGAGTTTTGTTTTCCAGGGAAAAGCGCTGTTGTTTGTGTTTGGGGGCCTGTGGCTGGGAGTGACCGGCTGGCTCCTTAGAATCCACGATACACAGGATGGTTCCCAGACCAGAGGTGGCACCAGTGCCAAGTCAGGCTGGTTTTATACTACCAAGTGGTTCATGCAATCTGCCATCCAGAAGCGGGGCAGCTTAATTTTGTTTGCCAGGGAAACGGGCCGAGCTTTGTGTCTGGGCGCCTATGGCTGGGAGTGACCTGCTAGGTACTGAAAAGCTACGATAGGCAGGATGGCGACCACATCCATGGTGGCACCAGTGCCAAGTTGGGCTGGTTTGATAGTACCAAGTGGCTCCTGCAATCCGCCATCAAAAAGTTGGCAGGCGAGTTTTGTTTTCCAGGGAAAAGCGCCGTTGTTTGTGTTTGGGTGCCTGTGGCAGGGAGTGGCCGGCTGGCTCCTTAGAATCCACGATACGCAGGATGGTTCCCAGACTTGTCGTGGCACCAGTGCCAAGTCGGGCTGGTTTGATAGTACCAAGTGCGTCCTGCAATCTGCCATCCAGAAGCGGGGCAGCTAACTTTTGTTTGCCAGGGAAACGGGCCGAGGTTTGTGTCTAAGGGCCTATGGCTGGGAGTGACCGGCTGGCTCCTGAAAAGCTACGATAGGCAGGATGGTGACCAGACCCATGGTGGCACCAGTGCCAAGTTGGGCTGGTTTGATAGTACCTAGTGGCTCCTGCAATCTGCCATCAAAAAGTTGGCAGGCGAGTTTGTTATCCAGGGAAAAGCGCCGTTGTTTGTGTTTGGGGGCCTGTGGCTGGGAGTGGCCGGCTGGCTCCTTAGAATCCACGATACGCAGGATGGTTCCCAGACCAGTGGTGGTACCAGTGCCAAGTTTTGCTGGTTTGATGGAGAAAACTGGCTCCTGCAATCTGCCATCCACATGCGGGATAACTTACTTTTGTTTGCCAGGGAAACGGGTCGAGGTTTTTGTCTGGGGGCCTATGGCTGGGAGTGACCGGCTGGCTCCTGAAAAGCTACGATAGGCAGGATGGTGACCAGACCCATGGTGGCACCACTGTCAAGTTGGGCTGGTTTGATAGTACCAAGTGGCTCCGGCAATCTGCCATCAAAATTTGGCAGGCGAGTTTTGTTTTCCAGTGAATAGCGCCCTTGTTTGTGTTTGGGGGCCTATGGCAGGGACTGACCGGCTGGCTAATTAGAATCCACGATACGCAGCATGGTTCCCAGACCTGAGGTGGCACCAGTGCCAAGTCGGGCTAGTTTGATGGTGTAAAGTGGCTCCTGCAATCTGCCATCCAGAAGCGGGACAGCTTACTTTTGTTTGCCAGGGAAACGGGCCGAGCTTTGTGTCTGGGGGCCTATGGCTGGGAGTGACCGGCTGGCTCCTGAAAAGCTACGATAGGCAGGAAGGTGACCAGACCCATGGTGGCACCAGTGCCAAGTTGGGCTGGTTGGATAGTACCAAGTGGCTGCTGCAATCTGCCATCAAAAAGTTGGCAGGCGAGTTTTGTTTTCCAGGGGAAAGCGCCGTTGTTTGTGTTTGGGGGCCTGTGGCTGGGAGTGGCCGGCTGGCTCCTTAGAATCCACCATACCCAGGCTCATTCCCAGACCTGAGGTGGCACCAGTGCCAAGTCGGGCTAGTTTGATGGTGCAAAGTGGCTCCTGCAATCTGCCATCCAGAAGCGGGGTAGCTTACTTTTGTTTGCCAGGGAAACGGGCGGAGCTTTGTGTCTGGGGGCCTATGGCTGCGAGTGACCGGCTGGCTCCTGAAAAGCTACGATAGGCAGGATGGTGACCAGACCCATGGTGGCACCAGTGCCAAGTTGGGCTGGTTTGATAGTACCAAGTGGCTCCTGCAATCTGCCATCAAAAACTTGGCAGGCGAGTTTTGTTTTCCAGGGAAAAGCGCCGTTGTTTGTGTCTGGGGGCCTGTGGCTGGAGTGGCCGTCTGGTTCCTTAGACTCCACGATACGCAGGATGGTTCCCAGACCAGAGGTGGCACCAGTGCCAAGTCGGGCTAGTTTGATGGTGCAAAGTGGCTCCTGCAATCTGCCATCCAGAAGCGGGGCAGCTTACTTTTGTTTGCCAGGGAAACGGGCCGAGGTTTTTCTCTGGGGGCCTATGGCAGGGAGGGACCGGCTGGCTCCTGAAAAGCTACGATAGGCAGGATGGTGACCAGACCCATGGTGGCACCAGTGCCAAGTTGGGCTGATTTGATAGTACCAAGTGGCTCCTGCAATCTGCCATCAAAATATTGGCAGGCCAGTTTTGTTTTCCAGGGAAAAGCGCCGTTGTTTGTGTTTGGGGGCCTGTGGCTGGGAGTGACCGGCTGGCTCCTTAGAATCCACGATACGCAGGATGGTTCCCAGACCCAAGGTGGCACCAGTGCCAAGTTGGGCTGGTTTCATAGTACCAAGTTATTCCTGCAATCTGCCGTCCACAAGCGGGGAAGCTTACTTTTGTTTGCCAGGGAAACGGGCCGAGGTTTGTGTCTGGGGGCCTATGGCTGGGAGTGACCGGCTGGCTCCTGAAAAGCTACGATAGGCAGGATGGTGACCAGACCCAAGGTGGCACCAGTGCCAAGTTGGGCTGGTTTGATAGTACCAAGTGGCTCCTGCAATCTGCCATCAAAAAGTTGGCAGGCGAGTTTTGTTTTCCAGGGAACAGCGCCGTTGTTTGTGTTTGGGGGCCTGTGGCTGGGAGTGGCCGGCTGGCTCCTTAGAATCCACGATACGCAGCATGGTTCCCAGACCAGAGGTGGCACCAGTGCCAAGTAGGGCTGGATTTATACTACCAAGTGGCTCCTGCAATCTTCCATCCAGAAGCGGGGCAGCTTACTTTTGTTTGCCAGGGAAACGGGCCGAGGTTTTTGTCTGGGGGCCTATGGCTTGGAGTGACCGGCTGGCTCCTGAAAAGCTACAATAGGCAGGATGGTGACCAGACCCATGGTGGCACCAGTGCCAAGTTGGGCTGGTTTGATAGTACCAAGTGGCTCCTGCAATCTGCCATCAAAAAGTTGGCAGGCAAGTTTTCTTTACCAGGGAAAAGCGCCGTTGTTTGTGTTTGGGCGCCTGTGGGTGGGAGTGGCCGGCTGGCTAATTAGAATCCACGATACGCAGCATGGTTCCCAGACCAGAGGTGGCACCACTGCCAAGTCGGGCTGGTTTGACACAACCAAGTGGCTCCTGCAATCTGCCATCCAGAATCGGGGCAGCTTAATTTTGTTTGCCAGGGAAACGGTCCGAGGTTTGTGTCTGGGGGCCTATGGCTGGGAGTGACCGGCTGGCTCCTGAAATGCTACAATAGGCAGGATGGTTCCCAGACCCAGAGTGGCACCAGTGCCAAGTTGGGATGATTTGATAGTACCAAGTGGCTCCTGCAATCTGCCATCAAAATTTGGCAGGCGAATTTTGTTTTCCAGGGAAAAGCGCCGTTGTTTGTGTTTGGGGGCCTGTGGCTGGGAGTGGCCGGCTGGCTCCTTAGAATCCACGATATGCAGGATTGTTCCCAGACCCAAGGTTGCACCAGTGCCAAGTCGGGCTGGTTTGATGGTGCAAAGTGGCTCCTGCAATCTGCCATACAGACGCGGGGCAGCGGATTTTTGTTTCCAAGAGAAATGGTCCGTGGTTTGTTTTTGGGGGTTTATGGCTGGGTGTGGCCGGCTGGCTCCTTAAAAAGCTCGATATGCAGGATGGTTCCCTGACACAAGGTGGCACCAGTGCCACGTCGGGCGGTTTTCGTAGTACAAAGTGCGTCCTAAAATTTGCCATCCAGAAGAGGGGCAGTTGAGTTTTGTTTGCCAGAGAAAAGGGCCGTGGTTTGTTTTTGGGGGCATATGGCTGAGAGTGGCCGGCTGGCTCCTGAAAAGCTACGATAGGCAGGATGTTTACCAGACGCATGGTGGCACCAGTGCCAAGTTGGGCTGATTTGATAGTACCAAGTGGCTCCTGCAATCTGCCATCCAGAATCGGGGTAGCTTACTTTTGTTTTCCAGGGAAACGGGCCGAGGTTTGTGTCTGGGGGTCTATGGTTGGGAGTGGCCGGCTGGCTCCTTAGAAACCACGATACGCAGCATGGTTCCCAGACAAGAGGTGCCACCAGTGCCAAGTTGGGCTGGTTTGATACTACCAAGTGGTTCCTGCAATCTGCCATCCAGAAGCGGGGCAGCTTACTTTTGTTTGCCAGGGAAACGGATCGTTGTTTGTGTTTGGGGGCCTATGGCTGGGACTGACCGGCTGGCTCCATAAAATCCACGATACGCAGGATGGTTCCCAGACCAGAGGTGGCACCAGTTCCAAGTCGGGCTGGTTTGATAGTACCAAGTGGATCCTGAAATCTGCCATCCAGAAGCGGGGCAGCTTACTTTTGTTTGCCAGGGAAACGGGCCGAGGTTTTTGTCTGGGGGCCTATGGCAGGGAGTGACCGGCTGGCTCCTGAAAAGCTACGATAGGCAGGATGGTGACCAGACCCATGGTGGCAGCAGTGCCAAGTTGGGCTGGTTTGATAGTACCAAGTGGCTCCTGCAATCTGCCATCAAAAAGTTGGCAGGCGAGTTTTGTTTTCCAGGGAAAAGCGCCGTTGTTTGTGTTTGGGTGCCTGTGGCTGGGAGTGGCCGGCTGGCTCTTTAGAATCCACGATACGCAGGATGGTTCCCAGACCAGTGGTGGCACCAGTGCCAAGTCGGGCGGGTTAGATAGTAACAAGTGCGTCCTACAATCTGCCATCCAGAAGCGGGGCAGCTTACTTTTGTTTGCCAGGGAAACGGGCCGAGGTTTTTGTCTGGGGGCCTATGGCTGGGAGTGACCGGCTGGCTCGTGAAAAGCTGCGATAGGCAGGATGGTGACCAGACCCATGGCGGCACCAGTGCCAAGTTGGGCTGGTTTGATAGTAGCAAGTGGCTCCTGCAATCTGCCATCAAAAAGTTGGCAGGCGAGTTTTGTTTTCCAGGGAAAAGCGCCGTTGTTTGTGTTTGGCGGCCTGTGGCTGGGAGTGGTCGGCTGGCTCCTTAGAATCCACGATACGCAGGATGGTTCCCAGACCAGAGGTGGCACCAGTGCCAAGTCGGGCTGGTTTGATAGTACCAAGTGGCTCCTGCAATCTGCCATCCAGAAGCGGGGCAGCTTACTTTTGTTTGCCAGGGAAACGGGCCGAGCTTTGTGTCTGGGGGCCTATGGCTGGGAGTGACCGGCTGGCTCCTGAAAAGCTACGATAGGCAGGATGGTGACCAGACCCATGGTGGCACCAGTGCCAAGTTGGGCTGGTTTGATAGTACCAAGTGGCTCCTGCAATCTGCCATCAAAAAGTTGGCAGGCAAGTTTTCTTTACCAGGGAAAAGCGCCGTAGTTCTTGTTTGGGGGCCTATGGCTGGGAGTGGCCGGCTGGCTCCTTAGAATCCACGATACGCAGGATGGTTCCTAGACTTGACGTGGCACCAGTGCCAAGTTGGGCTGGTTTGATAGTACCAAGTGCGTCCTGCAATCTGCCATCCAGAAGTGGGGTAGCTTACTTTTGTTTGCCAGGGAAACGGGCCGAGGTTTGTGTCTCGGGGCATATGGCTGGGAGTGACCGGCTGGCTCCTGAAAAGCTACGATAGGCAGGATGGTGACCAGACCCATGGTGGCACCAGTGCCAAGTTGGGCTGGTTTGATAGTACCAAGTGGCTCCTGCAATCTGCCATCAAAAAGTTGGCAGGCGAGTTTGTTATCCAGGGAAAAGCGCCGTTGTTTGTGCCTGGGGCCCTATCGCCTGGAGTGGACGGATGGCTAATTAGAATCCACGATACACAGGATGGTTCCCAGACCCATGGTGGCACCAGTGCCAAGTTGGGCTGGTTTGATAGTACCAAGTGGTTCCTGCAATCTGCCATCCAGAAGCGGGGCAGCTTACTTTTGTTTGCCAGGGAAACGGTCCGAGGTTTGTGTCTGGGGTCCTAAGCCTGGAAGTGACCGGCTGGCTCGTGAAAAGCTACGATAGGCAGGATGGTGACCAGACCCATGACGGCACCAGTGCCAAGTTGGGCTGGTTTGATAGTACCAAGTGGCTCCTGCAATCTGCCATCAAAAACTTGGCAGGCGAGTTTTGTTTTCCAGGGAAAAGCGCCGTTGTTTGTGTTTGGGGGCCTGTGGCTGGGAGTGGCCGGCTGGCTCCTTAGAATCCACGATACTCAGCATGGTTCCCAGACCAAAGGTGGCACCAGTGCCAAGTTGGGCTGGTTTGATAGTACCAAGTGGTTCCTGCAATCTGCCATCCAGAAGCGGGGCAGCTTACATTTGTTGGCCAGGGAAACGGGCCGAGGTTTGTGTCTGGGGGCCTATGGCTGGGAGTGACCGGCTGGCTCCTGAAAAGCTACGATAGGCAGGATGGTGACCAGACCCATGGTGGCACCAGTGCCAAGTTGGGCTGATTTGATTGTACCAAGTGGCTCCTGCAATCTGCCATCAAAAAGTTGGCAGGCGAATTTTGTTTTCCAGGGAAAAGCGCCGTTGTTTGTGTTTGGGGGCCTGTGGCAGGGAGTGGCCGGCTGGCTCCTGAAAAGCTACGATAGGCAGGATGGTGACGAGACCCATGGTGGCACCAGTGCCAAGTTGGGCTGGTTTGATAGTACCAAGTGGCTCCGGCAATCTGCCATCAAAAAGTTGGCAGACGAGATTTGTTTTCAAGGGAAAAGCGCCGTTGTTTGTGTTTGGGGGCCTGTGGCTGGGAGTGGCCGGCTGGCTGCTTAGAATCTACCATACGCAGGATGGTTCCCAGACCAGAGGTGGCACCAGTGCCAAGTCGGGCTGGTTTGATAGTACCAAGTGCGTCCTGCAATCTGCCATCCAGAAGCGGGACAGCTTACTTTTGTTTGTCAGGGAAACGGGCCGAGCTTTGTGTCTGTGGGCCTACGGCTGGGAGTGACCGGCTGGCTCCTGAAAAGCTACGATAGGCAGGATGGTGACCAGACCCATGGTGGCACCAGTGCCAAGTTGGGCTGGTTTGATAGTACCAAGTGGCTCCTGCAATCTGCCATCAAAAATTTGGCAGGCAAGTTTTGTTTTCCAGGGAAAAGTGCCGTTGTTCTTTTTTGGGGGCCTATGGCTGGGAGTGGCCGGCTGGCTCCTTAGAATCCACGATACGCAGGATGGTTCCCAGACCTGAGGTGGCACCAGTGCCAAGTTGGGCTGGTTTGATAGTACCAAGTGCGTCCTGCAATCTGCCATCCAGAAGCGGGGTAGCTTACTTTTGTTTGCCACGGAAACGGGCCGAGGTTTGTGTCTCGGGGCCTATGGCTGGGAGTGACCGGCTGGCTCCTGAAAAGCTACGATAGGCAGGATGGTGACCAGACCCATGGTGGCACCAGTGCCAAGTTGGGCTGGTTTGATAGTACCAAGTGGCTCCTGCAATCTGCCATCAAAAACTTGGCAGGCGAGTTTGTTATCCAGGGAAAAGCGCCGTTGTTTGTGTTTGGGGGCCTGTGGCTGGGAGTGCCCGGCTGGCTCCTTAGAATCCATGATACGCAGGATGGTTCCCAGACCAGAGGTGGCACCAGTGCCAAGTTGGGCTGGTTTGATGGTGAAAAGTGGCTCCTGCAATCTGCCATCCAGAAGCGGGGCAGCTTACTTTTGTTTGCCAGGGAAACGGGCCGAGGTTTGTGTCTGGGGGCCTATGGCTGGGAGTGACCGGCTGGCTCCTGAAAAGCTACGATAGGCAGGATGGTGACCAGACCCATGGTGGCACCAGTGTCAAGGTGGGCTGGTTTGATAGTACCAAGTGGCTCCGGCAATCTGCCATCAAAATTTGGCAGGCGAGTTTTGTTTTCCAGGGAAAAGCGCCGTTGTTTTTGTTTGGGGGCCTGTGGCTGGGAGTGGCCGGATGGCTAATTAGAATCCACGATACGCAGCATGGTTCCCAGACCTGAGGTGGCACCAGTGCCAAGTCGGGCTAGTTTGATGGTGCAAAGTGGCTCCTGCAATCTGCCATCCAGAAGCGGGGCAGCTTGCTTTTGTTTGCCAGGGAAACGGGCCGAGGTTTGTGTCTGGGGCCTATGGCTGGGAGTGACCGGCTGGCTCCTGAAAAGCTACGATAGGCAGGATGGTGACCAGACCCAAGGTGGCACCAGTGCCAAGTTGGGCTGGTTTGATAGTACCAAGTGGCTCCTGCAATCTGCCATCAAAAAGTTGGCAGGCGAGTTTTGTTTTCCAGGGAAAAGCGCCGTTGTTTGTGTTTGGGGGCCTGTGGCTGGGAGTGGCCGGCTGGCTCCTTAGAATCCACGATACCCAGGCTCATTCCCAGACCTGAGGTGGCACCAGTGCCAAGTCGGGCTAGTTTGATGGTGCAAAGTGGCTCCTGCAATCTGCCATCCAGAAGCGGGACAGCTTACTTTTCCTTGCCAGGGAAACGGGCCGAGCTTTGTGTCTGGGGGCATATGGCTGGGAGTGACCGGCTGGCTCCTGAAAAGCTACGATAGGCAGGATGGTGACCAGACCCATGGTGGCACCAGTGCCAAGTTGGGCTGGTTTGATAGTACCAAGTGGCTCCTGCAATCTGCCATCAAAAATTGGCAGGCGAGTTTGTTTTCCAGGGAAAAGCGCCGTTGTTTGTGTTTAGGGGCCTGTGGGTGGAAGTGGCCGGCTGGCTGCTTAGAATCTACCATACGCAGGATGGTTCCCAGACCAGAGGTGGCACCAGTGCCAAGTCGGGCTGGTTTGATAGTACCAAGTGCGTCCTGCAATCTGCCATCCAGAAGCGGGACAGCTTACTTTTGTTTGTCAGGGAAACGGGCCGAGCTTTGTGTCTGTGGGCCTACGGCTGGGAGTGACCGGCTGGCTCCTGAAAAGCTACGATAGGCAGGATGGTGACCAGACCCATGGTGGCACCAGTGCCAAGTTGGGCTGGTTTGATAGTACCAAGTGGCTCCTGCAATCTGCCATCAAAAATTTGGCAGGCAAGTTTTGTTTTCCAGGGAAAAGTGCCGTTGTTCTTTTTTGGGGGCCTATGGCTGGGAGTGGCCGGCTGGCTCCTTAGAATCCACGATACGCAGGATGGTTCCCAGACCTGAGGTGGCACCAGTGCCAAGTTGGGCTGGTTTGATAGTACCAAGTGCGTCCTGCAATCTGCCATCCAGAAGCGGCACAGCTTACTTTTTTTTGTCAGGGAAACGGGTTGAGCTTTGTGTCACGGGGCCTATGGCTGGGAGTGACCGTCTAGGTCCTGAAAAGCTACGATAGGCAGGATGGTGACCAGACCCATGGTGGCACCAGTGCCAAGTTGGGCTGATTTGATAGTACCAAGTGGCTCCTGCAATCTGCCATCAAAAATTTGTCAGGCGAGTTTTGTTTTCCAGGGAAAAGCGCCGTTGTTTGTGTTTGGGGGCCTGTGGCTGGGAGTGGCCGGCTTGCTAATTGGAATCCACGATACGCAGGATGGTTCCCAGACTTGAGGTGGCACCAGTGACAAGTCGGGCCAGTTTGATGGTGCAAAGTGGCTCCTGCAATCTGCCATCCAGAAGCGGGGTAGCTTACTTTTCTTTGCCAGGGAAACGGGCCGAGGTTTTTCTCTGGGGGCCTATGGCTGGGAGTGACTGGGTGGCGCCTGAACAGCTACGATAGGCAGGATGGTGACCAGACCCAAGGTGGCACCAGTGCCATGTTCGGCTGATTTGATAGTACCAAGTGGCTCCTGCAATCTGCCATCAAAATGTTGGCAGGCGAGTTTTGTTTTCCAGGGAAAAGCGCTGTTGTTTGTGTTTGGGGGCCTGTGGCTGGGAGTGACCGGCTGGCTCCTTAGAATCCACGATACACAGGATGGTTCCCAGACCAGAGGTGGCACCAGTGCCAAGTCAGGCTGGTTTTATACTACCAAGTGGTTCATGCAATCTGCCATCCAGAAGCGGGGCAGCTTAATTTTGTTTGCCAGGGAAACGGGCCGAGCTTTGTGTCTGGGCGCCTATGGCTGGGAGTGACCTGCTAGGTACTGAAAAGCTACGATAGGCAGGATGGCGACCACATCCATGGTGGCACCAGTGCCAAGTTGGGCTGGTTTGATAGTACCAAGTGGCTCCTGCAATCCGCCATCAAAAAGTTGGCAGGCGAGTTTTGTTTTCCAGGGAAAAGCGCCGTTGTTTGTGTTTGGGTGCCTGTGGCAGGGAGTGGCCGGCTGGCTCCTTAGAATCCACGATACGCAGGATGGTTCCCAGACTTGTCGTGGCACCAGTGCCAAGTCGGGCTGGTTTGATAGTACCAAGCGCGTCCTGCAATCTGCCATCCAGAAGCGGGGCAGCTAACTTTTGTTTGCCAGGGAAACGGGCCGAGGTTTGTGTCTAAGGGCCTATGGCTGGGAGTGACCGGTTGGCTCCTGAAAAGCTACGATAGGCAGGATGGTGACCAGACCCATGGTGGCACCAGTGCCAAGTTGGGCTGGTTTGATAGTACCTAGTGGCTCCTGCAATCTGCCATCAAAAAGTTGGCAGGCGAGTTTGTTATCCAGGGAAAAGCGCCGTTGTTTGTGTTTGGGGGCCTGTGGCTAGGAGTGGCCGGCTGGCTCCTTAGAATCCACGATACGCAGGATGGTTCCCAGACCAGTGGTGGTACCAGTGCCAAGTTTTGCTGGTTTGATGGAGAAAACTGGCTCCTGCAATCTGCCATCCACATGCGGGATAACTTACTTTTGTTTGCCAGGGAAACGGGTCGAGGTTTTTGTCTGGGGGCCTATGGCTGGGAGTGACCGGCTGGCTCCTGAAAAGCTACGATAGGCAGGATGGTGACCAGACCCATGGTGGCACCACTGTCAAGTTGGGCTGGTTTGATAGTACCAAGTGGCTCCGGCAATCTGCCATCAAAATTTGGCAGGCGAGTTTTGTTTTCCAGTGAATAGCGCCCTTGTTTGTGTTTGGGGGCCTATGGCAGGGACTGACCGGCTGGCTAATTAGAATCCACGATACGCAGCATGGTTCCCAGACCTGAGGTGGCACCAGTGCCAAGTCGGGCTAGTTTGATGGTGTAAAGTGGCTCCTGCAATCTGCCATCCAGAAGCGGGGCAGCTTACTTTTGTTTGCCAGGGAAACGGGCCGAGGTTTGTGTCTGGGGGCCTATGGCTGGGAGTGACCGGCTGGCTCCTGAAAAGCTACGATAGGCAGGAAGGTGACCAGACCCATGGTGGCACCAGTGCCAAGTTGGGCTGGTTGGATAGTACCAAGTGGCTCCTGCAATCTGCCATCAAAAAGTTGGCAGGCGAGTTTTGTTTTCCAGGGGAAAGCGCCGTTGTTTGTGTTTGGGGGCCTGTGGCTGGGAGTGGCCGGCTGGCTCCTTAGAATCCACCATACCCAGGCTCATTCCCAGACCTGAGGTGGCACCAGTGCCAAGTCGGGCTAGTTTGATGGTGCAAAGTGGCTCCTGCAATCTGCCATCCAGAAGCGGGGTAGCTTACTTTTGTTTGCCAGGGAAACGGGCGGAGCTTTGTGTCTGGGGGCCTATGGCTGCGAGTGACCGGCTGGCTCCTGAAAAGCTACGATAGGCAGGATGGTGACCAGACCCATGGTGGCACCAGTGCCAAGTTGGGCTGGTTTGATAGTACCAAGTGGCTCCTGCAATCTGCCATCAAAAACTTGGCAGGCGAGTTTTGTTTTCCAGGGAAAAGCGCCGTTGTTTGTGTCTGGGGGCCTGTGGCTGGAGTGGCCGTCTGGTTCCTTAGACTCCACGATACGCAGGATGGTTCCCAGACCAGAGGTGGCACCAGTGCCAAGTCGGGCTAGTTTGATGGTGCAAAGTGGCTCCTGCAATCTGCCATCCAGAAGCGGGGCAGCTTACTTTTGTTTGCCAGGGAAACGGGCCGAGGTTTTTCTCTGGGGGCCTATGGCAGGGAGGGACCGGCTGGCTCCTGAAAAGCTACGATAGGCAGGATGGTGACCAGACCCATGGTGGCACCAGTGCCAAGTTGGGCTGATTTGATAGTACCAAGTGGCTCCTGCAATCTGCCATCAAAATATTGGCAGGCGAGTTTTGTTTTCCAGGGAAAAGCGCCGTTGTTTGTGTTTGGGGGCCTGTGGCTGGGAGTGACCGGCTGGCTCCTTAGAATCCACGATACGCAGGATGGTTCCCAGACCCAAGGTGGCACCAGTGCCAAGTTGGGCTGGTTTCATAGTACCAAGTTATTCCTGCAATCTGCCGTCCAGAAGCGGGGCAGCTTACTTTTGTTTGCCAGGGAAACGGGCCGAGGTTTGTGTCTGGGGGCCTATGGCTGGGAGTGACCGGCTGGCTCCTGAAAAGCTACGATAGGCAGGATGGTGACCAGACCCAAGGTGGCACCAGTGCCAAGGTAGGCTGGTTTGATAGTACCAAGTGGCTCCTGCAATCTGCCATCAAAAAGTTGGCAGGGTAGTTTTCTTTACCAGGGAAAAGCGCCGTTGTTTGTGTTTGGGGGCCTGTGGCTGGGAGTGGCCGGCTGGCTCCTTAGAATCCACGATACGCAGCATGGTTCCCAGACCAGAGGTGGCACCAGTGCCAAGTAGGGCTGGTTTTATAGTACCAAGTGGCTCCTGCAATCTTCCATCCAGAAGCGGGGCAGCTTACTTTTGTTTGCCAGGGAAACGGGCCGAGGTTTTTGTCTGGGGGCCTATGGCAGGGAGTGACCGGCTGGCTCCTGAAAAGCTACGATAGGCAGGATGGTGACCAGACCCATGGTGGCACCAGTGCCAAGTTGGGCTGGTTTGATAGTACCAAGTGGCTCCTGCAATCTGCCATCAAAAAGTTGGCAGGCGAGTTTTGTTTTCCAGGGGAAAGCGCCGTTGTTTGTGTTTGGGCGCCTGTGGGTGGGAGTGGCCGGCTGGCTAATTAGAATCCACGATACGCAGCATGGTTCCCAGACCAGAGGTGGCACCAGTGCCAAGTCGGGCAGGTTTGATAATACCTAGTGGATCCTGCAATCTGCCATCCAGAAGCGGGACAGCTTACTTTTGTTTGCCAGGGAAACGGGCAGAGCTTTGTGTCTGGGGGCCTATGGCTGGGAGTGACCTGCTAGGTCCTGAAAAGCTACGATAGGCAGGATGGTGACCATATCCATGGTGGCACCAGTGCCAAGTTGGACTGGTTTGATAGTACCAAGTGGCTCCTGCAATCCGCCATCAAAAAGTTGGCAGGCGAGTTTTGTTTTCCAGGGAAAAGCGCCGTTGTTTTTGTTTGGGGGCCTGTGGGTGGGAGTGGCCGGATGGCTCCTTAGAATCCACGATAGGCAGGATGGTTCCCAGACCTGAGGTGGCACCAGTGCCAAGTTGGGCTGGTTTGATAGTACCAAGTGGTTCCTGCAATCTGCCATCCAGAAGCGGGGCAGCTTACTCGTTTGCCAGGGAAACGGGCCGAGCTTTGTGTCTGGGGGCCTATGGCTGCGAGTGACCGTCTAGGTCCTGAAAAGCTACGATAGGCAGGATGGTGACCAGACCCATGGTGGCACCAGTGCCAAGTTGGGCTGGTTTGATAGTACCAAGTGGCTCCTGCAATCTGCCATCAAAAATTTGGCAGGCGAGTTTTGATTTCCAGGGGAAAGCGCCGTTGTTTGTGTTTGGGGGCCTGTGGCTGGGAGTGGCCGGCTTTATAATTGGAATCCACGATACGCAGGATGGTTCCCAGACCTGACGTGGCACCAGTGCCAAGTCGGGCTAGTTGGATGCTGCAAAGTGGCTCCTGCAATCAGCCATCCAGAAGCGGGGTGGCTTACTTTTGTTTGCCAGGGAAAATGGCCGAGGTTTTGTCTGGGGGCCTATGGCTTGGAGTGACCGGCTGGCTCCTGAAAAGCTACGATAGGCAGGATGGTGACCAGACCCATGGTGGCACCAGTGCCAAGTTGGGCTGGTTTGATAGTACCAAGTTGCTCCGGCAATCTGCCATCAAAATTTGGCAGGCGAGTTTTGTTTTCCAGGGAAAAGCGCCGCTGTTTGTGTTTGAGGGCCTGTGGCTGGGAGTGTCCGGCTGGCTCCTTAGAATCCACGATACGCAGGATGGTTCCCAGACCTGAGGTGGCACCAGTGCCAAGTCGGGCTAGTTTGATGGTGCAAAGTGGCTCCTGCAATCTGCCATCCAGAAGCGGGGCAGCTTACTTTTGTTTGCCAGGGAAACGGGCCGAGGTTTGTGTCTGGGGTCTATGGCTGGGAGTGACCGGCTGGCTCCTGAAAAGCTACGATAGGCAGGATGGTGACCAGACCCATGGTGGCACCAGTGCCAAGTTGGGCTGGTTTGATAGTACCAAGTGGCTCCGGCAATCTGCCATCAAAAAGTTGGCAGGCGAGTTTTGTTTTCCAGGGAAAAGCGCCGATGTTTGCGTTTGGGGGCCTGAGGCTGGGAGTGGCCGGCTGGCTCCTTAGACTCCACGATACGCAGGATGGTTCCCAGACCTGAGGTAGCACCAGTGCCAAGTCGGGCTGGTTTGATAGTACCAAGTGGCTCCTGCAATCTGCCATCCAGAAGCGGGGCAGCTTACTTTTGTTTGCCAGGGAAACGGGCCGAGGTTTGTGTCTGGGGGCCTATGGCAGGGAGTGACCGGCTGGCTCCTGAAAAGCTACGATAGGCAGGATGGTGACCAGACCCATGGTGGCACCAGTGCCAAGTTGGGCTGGTTTGATAGTACCAAGTGGCTCCTGCAATCTGCCATCAAAAACTTGGCAGGCGAGTTTTGTTTTCCAGGGAAAAGCGCCGTTGTTTGTGTTTGGGGGCCTGTGGCTGGGAGTGGCCGGCTGGCTCCTTAGAATCCACAATACGCAGGATGGTTCCCTGACCTGAGGTGGCACCAGTGATAAGTTGGGCTGGTTTGATAGTACCAAGTGCGTCCTGCAATCTGCCATCCAGAAGCGGGGTAGCTTACTTTTGTTTGCCAGGGAAACGGGCCGAGCTTTGTGTCTGGGGGCCTATGGCTGGGAGTGACCGTCTAGGTCCTGAAAAGCTACGATAGGCAGGATGGTGACCAGACCCATGGTGGCACCAGAGCCATGTTCGGCTGATTTCAAAGCACAAAGTGGCTCCTGCAATCTGCCATCAAAAGTCAGCAGGCAAGCTTTGTTTTCCAGGGAAAAGCGCCGTTGTTTGTGTCTGCGGGCCTGTGGCTGGAGTGGCCGGCTGGCTCCTTTAAACACACGATACGCCGGATGGTTCCCAGACCCAAGGTGGCACCAGTGCCAAGTTGGGCTGGTTTGATAGTACCAAGTGGTTCCTGCAATCTGCCATCAAAATGTTGGCAGGCGAGTTTTGTTTTCCAGGGAAAAGCGCCGATGTTTTTTTTTGGGGGCCTGTGGCTGGGAGTGGCCGGCTGGCTCCTTAGAATCCACGATACGCAGGATGGTTCCCAGACAAGAGGTGGCACCAGTACCAAGTCGGGCTGGTTTGATAATAACAAGTGGATCCTGAAATCTGCCATCCAGAAGCGGGGCAGCTTACTTTTGTTTGCCAGGGAAACGGGCCGAGCTTTGTGTCTGGGGGCCTATGGCTGGGAGTGACCGGCTGGCTCCTGAAAAGCTACGATAGGCAGGAAGGTGACCAGACCCATGGTGTCAGCAGTGCCAAGTTGGGCTGGTTTGATAGTACCAAGTGGCTCCTGCAATCTGCCATCAAAAAGTTGGCAGGCGAGTTTTGTTTTCCAGGGAAAAGCGCCGATGTTTGTGTTTGGGGGCCTGTGGCTGGGAGTGCCCGTCTTGCTAATTGGAATCCACGATACGCAGGAGGGTTCCCAGACCTGAGGTGGCACCAGGGACAAGTCGGGCCAGTTTGATGGTGCAAAGTGGCTCCTGCAATCTGCCATCCAGAAGCGGGGCAGCTTACTTTTGTTTGCCAGGGAAACGGGCCGAGGTTTGTGTCTGGGTTCCTATGGCTGGGAGTGACCGGCTGGCACCTGAACAGCTACGATAGGCAGGATGGTGACCAGATCCATGGTGGCACCAGTGCCAAGTTGGGCTGATTTGATAGTACCAAGTGGCTCCTGCAATCTGCCATCAAAAATTTGGCAGGCGAGTTTTGTTTTCCAGGGAAAAGCGCCGTTGTTTGTATTTGGGGGCCTGTGGCTGGGAGTGGCCCGCTGGCTCCTTAGAATCCACGATACGCAGGATGGTTCCCAGACCCAAGGTGGCACCAGTGCCAAGTTGGGCTGGTTTGATACTCCCAAGTGCGTCCTGCAATCTGCCATCCAGAAGCGGGGTAGCTTACTTTTTTTTGCCAGGGAAACGGGCCGAGCTTTTTGTCTCGGGGTATATGGCTGGGGGTGACCGGCTGGCTCCTGAAAAGCTACGATAGGCAGGATGGTGACCAGACCCATGGTGGCACCAGTGCCAAGTTGGGCTCGTTTGATAGTACCAAGTGGCTCCTGCAATCTGCCATCAAAAATTTGGCAGGTGAGTTTTGTTTTCCAGGGAAAAGCGCCGTTGTTTGTGTTTGGGGGCCTGTGGCTGGGAGTGGCCGGCTGGCTGCTTAGAAACCACGATACGCAGGATGGTTCCCAGACCAGAGGTGACACCAGTGACAAGTCGGGCTGGTTTGATACTACCAAGTGCGTCCTGCAATCTGCCATCCAGAAGCGGGGTAGCTTACTTTTGTTTGCCAGGGAAACGGGCCGAGGTTTGTGTCTGGGGGCCTATGGCTGGGAGTGACCGGCTGGCTCCTGAAAAGCTACGATAGGCAGGATGGTGACCAGACCCATGGTGGCACCAGTGCCAAGTTGGGCTGGTTTGATAGTACCAAGTGGCTCCTGCAATCTGCCCTCAAAATTTGGCAGGCGAGTTTTGTTTTCCAGGGAAAAGCGCCGTTGTTTGTGTTTGGGTGCCTGTGGCAGGGAGCGGCCGGCTGGCTCCTTAGAATCCACGATACGCAGGATGGTTCCCAGACCTGACGTGGCACCAGTGCCAAGTCGGGTTGGTTTAATAGTACCAAGTGGTTCCTGCAATCTGCCATCCAGAAGCGGGGCAGCTTACTTTTGTTTGCCAGGGAAACGGGCCGAGCTTTGTGTCTGGGCGCCTATGGCTGGGAGTGACCTGCTAGGTCCTGAAAAGCTACGATAGGCAGGATGGTGACCATATCCATGGTGGCACCAGTGCCAAGTTGGGCTGGTTTGATAGTACCAAGTGGCTCCTGCAATCCGCCATCAAAAAGTTGGCAGGCGAGTTTTGTTTTCAAGGGAAAAGCGCCGTTGTTTGTGTTTGTGTGCCTGTGGCACGGAGTGGCCGGCTGGCTCCTTAGAATCCACGATACGCAGGATGGTTCCCAGACGTGAGGTGGCACCAGTGCCAAGTTGGGCTGGTTTGATACTACCAAGTGCGTCCTGCAATCTGCCATCCAGAAGCGGGGTAGCTTACTTTTTTTTGCCAGGGAAACGGGCCGAGGTTTTTGTCTCGGGGCCTGTGGCTGGGAGTGACCGGCTGGCTCCTGAAAAGCTACGATAGGCAGGATGGTGACCAGACCCATGGTGGCACCAGTGCCAAGTTGGGCTGATTTGATAGTACCAAGTGGCTCCTGCAATCTGCCATCAAAAATTTGGCAGGCGAGTTTTGTTTTCCAGGGAAAAGCGCCGTTGTTTGTGTTTGGGGGCCTGTGGATGGGAGTGGCCGGCTGGCTAATTAGAATCAACGATACGCAGGATGGTTCCCAGACCAGAGGTGGCACCAGTGACAAGTCGGTCTGGTTTGATACTACCAAGTGCGTCCTGCAATCTGCCATCCAGAAGCGGGGCAGCTTACTTTTGTTTGCTAGGGAAACGGGCCGAGGTTTGTGTCTGGGGGCCTATGGCTGGGAGTGACCGGCAGGCTCCTGAAAATCTACGATAGGCAGGATGGTGACCAGACCCATGGTGGCACCAGTGCCAAGTTGGGCTGGTTTGATAGTACCAAGTGGCTCCTGTAATCTGCCATCAAAAAGTTGGCAGGCGAGTTTTGTTTTCCAGGGAAAAGCGCCGTTGTTTTTGTTTGGGGGCCTGTGGCTGGGAGTGGCCGGCTGGCTCCTTAGAATCCACGATACGCAGGATGGTTCCCAGACCAGACGTTGCACCAGTGCCAAGTCGGGCTAGTTTGATGGTGCAAAGTGACTCCTGCAATCTGCCATCCAGAAGCGGGGTAGCTTAATTTTTTTTGCCAGGGAAACGGGCCGAGCTTTGTGTCTGGGGGCCTATGGCTGGGAGTGACCGGCTGGCTCCTGAAAAGCTATGATAGGCAGGATGGTGACCAGACCCAAGGTGGCACCAGTGCCAAGTTGGGCTGATTTGATAGTACCAAGTGGCTCCTGCAATCTGCCATCAAAAAGTTGGCAGGCGAGTTTTGTTTTCCAGGGAAAAGCGCCGTTGTTTGTGTTTTGGGGCCTGTGGCTGGGAGTGGCCGGCTGGCTCCTTAGAATCCACGATACGCAGCATGGTTCCCAGACCAGAGGTGGCACCAGTGCCAAGTTGGGCTGGTTTGATAGTACCAAGTGCGTCCTGCAATCTGCCATCCAGAAGCGGGGCAGCTTACTTTTGTTTTCCAGGGAAACGGGCCGAGGTTTGTGTCTCAGGGCCTATGGCTGGGAGTGACCGGTTGGCTCCTGAAAAGCTACGATAGGCAGGATGGTGACCAGACCCATGGTGGCACCAGTGCCAAGTTGGGCTGGTTTGATAGTACCAAGTGACTCCTGCAATCTGCCATCAAAAACTTGGCAGGCGAGTTTGTTATCCAGGGAAAAGCGCCGTTGTTTTTGTTTGGGGGCCTGTGGCTGGGAGTGGCCGGCTGGCTCCTTAGAATCCACGATACGGAGGATGGTTCCCAGACCAGAGGTGGCACCAGTGCCAAGTTTTGCTGGTTTGATGGTGCAAAGTGGCTCCTGCAATCTGCCATCCACATGCGGGATAACTTAGTTTTGTTTGCCAGGGAAACGGGCCGAGGTTTGTGTCTGGGGGCCTATGGCTGGGAGTGACCGGCTGGCTCCTGAAAAGCTACGATAGGCAGGATGGTGACCAGACCCATGGTGGCACCAGTGCCAAGTTGGGCTGGTTTGATAGTACCAAGTGGCTCCTGCAATCTGCCATCAAAAAGCTTGCAGGCGAGTTTTGTTTTCCAGGGAAAAGCGCCGTTGTTTGTATTTGGGGGCCTGTGGCTGGGAGTGGCCGCCTGGCGCCTTAGAATCTACGTTACGCAGCATGGTTCCCAGACCCAAAGTGGCACCAGTGTCAAGTTGGGCTGGTTTGATAGTACCAAGTGGCTCCTGCAATCTGCCATCCAGAAGCGGGGTAGCTTACTTTTGTTTGCCAGGGAAAAGCGCCGTTGTTTGTGTTTGGGGGACTGTGGGTGGGAGTGGCCGGCTGGCTCCTTAGAACACACGATACGCAGGATGGTTCCCAGACCCAAGGTGGCACCAGTGCCACGTCGGGCTGGTTTGATGGTGCCAAGTGGTTCCTGCAATCTGCCATCCTGAAGCGGGGTAGCTTACCTTTGTGTGCCAGGGAAACGGGCCGAGGTTTATGACTGGGGGCCTAGGGCTAGGAGTGACCGGCTGGCTCCTGAAAAGCTTCGATAGGCAGGATGGTGACCAGACCCATGGTGGCACCAGTGCCAAGTTGGGCTGGTTTGATAGTACCAAGTGGCTCCTGCAATCTGCCATCAAAATGTTGGCAGGCGAGTTTTGTTTTCCAGGGAAAAGCGCCGTTGTTTGTGTTTGGGGGACTGTGGGTGGGAGTGGCCGGCTGGCTCCTTAGAACACACGATACGCAGGATGGTTCCCAGACCCAAGGTGGCACTAGTGCCAAGTCGGGCTGGTTTGATAGCACCAAGTGGCTCCTGCAATCTGCCATCCAGAAGCGGGGAAGCTTACTTTTGTTTGCCAGGGAAACGGACCGAGGTTTTTTTCTGGGGGCCTATGGCTGGGAGTGACCGGCTGGCTCCTTAGAATCCACGATACGCAGCATGGTTCCCAGACCAGAGGTGGCACCAGTGCCAAGTCGGGCTGGTTTGATGGTGCAAAGTGGCTCCTGCAATCTGCCATCCAGAAGTGCGGTAGCTTACTTTTGTGTGCCAGGGAAACAGGCCGAGGTTTGTGTCTGGGGGCCTATGGCTGGGAGTGACCGGCTGGCTCCTGAAAAGCTACGATAGGCAGGATGGTGACCAGACCCATGGTGGCACCAGTGCCAAGTTGGGCTGGTTTGATAGTACCAAGTGGCTCCTGCAATCTGCCATCAAAATGTTGGCAGGCGAGTTTTGTTTTCCAGGGAAAAGCGCCGTTGTGTGTGTTTTGGGGCCTGTGGCTGGGAGTGGCCAGCTGGCTCCTTAGAATCCACGATACGCAGGATGGTTCCCAGACCCAAGGTGGCACCAGTGCCAAGTCGGGCTGGTTTGTTAGTACCAAGTGGTTCCTGCAATCTGCCATCCAGAAGCGGGGCAGCTGAATTTTGTTTGCCAGACAAAAAGGCTGTTGTTTGTGTTTCGGGGCCTGTGGCTGGCAGTGGCCGGCTGGCTCCTGAAAATCCATGATACGCAGCTTGGTTCCCAGACCCAAGGTGGCATCAGTGCCAAGTAGGGCTGGTTTTATAGTACCCAGTGGCTCCTGCAATCTCCCATCCAGAAGCGGGGCAGCTGAGTTTTGTTTGCCTGTGAAACGGGCCGTTGTTTTTAATTGGGGTCTGTGGCCGAGAGTGTTCGGCTGGCTCCTGACAACCTACAATACGCAGGATGGTTCCCAGACCCAAGGTGGCACCAGTGCCAAGTCGGGCTGGTTTGATAGTACCAAGTGGCTCCTGCAATCTGCCATCCAGAAGCGGTGCAGTTGAGTTTTGTTTGCCAGAGAAAAGGGCCGTGGGTTGTGTTTGGGGGCATATGGCTGGGAGTGGCCGGCTGTCTCATTAAAAAGATCGATACGAAGGATGGTTCCCAGACCCAAGGGGGCACCAGTGCCAAGTCGGGCTGTTTTTATAGTACCAAGTGCGTCCTGCAATTTGCCATCCAGAAGAGGGGCAGTTGAGTTTTGTTTGCCAGAGAATAGCGCCGTTGTTTGTGTTTGGGGGCTTGTGGCTCGTAGTGGCCGACTGGCGCCTTAGAATCTGTGTTACGCAGCATGGTTCCCAGACCCAAGGTGGCACCAGTGCCAAGTTGGGCTGGTTTGATAGTACCAAGTGGCTCCTGCAATCTGCCATCCAGAAGCGGGGTAGCTTACTTTTGTTTGCCAGGGAAACGGGCCGAGGTTTGTGACTGGGGACCTATGGCTGGGAGTGACCGGCTGGCTCCTGGAAAGCTACGATAGGCAGGATGGTTACCAGACCCATGGTGGCACCAGTGCCAAGTTGGGCTGGTTTGATAGTACCAAGTGGCTCCTGCAATCTGCCATCAAAAAGTTGGCAGGCGAGTTTTGTTTTCCAGGGAAAAGCGACATTGTTTGTATTTGGGGGCCTGTGGCTGGGAGTGACCGGCTGGCTCCTTTGAACCCACGATACGCAGGATGGTTCCCAGACCCAAGGTGGCACCAGTGCCAAGTTTTGCTGGTTTGATACTACCAAGTGCGTCCTGCAATCTGCCATCCAGAAGCGGGGCAGCTTACTTTTGTTTGCCAGGGAAACGGGCCGTGGGTTTTGTTTGGGGGCATATAGCTGAGAGTGGCCGGCTGGCTCCTGAAAATCCACGCTAGGCAGCATGGTTCCCAGATGCAATGTGGCACCAGTGCCAAGTCGGGCTGGTTTGATGGTGCAAAGTGGCTCCTGCAATCTGCCATCCAGAAGCGAGGCAGCTGATTTTTGTTTGCCAGAGGAAAATTCCGTGGATTGTTTTTGGGGGCATATTGCTGGGAGTGGCCGGCTGGCTCCTTAAAATGCTCGATACGCATGATGGTTCCCAGGCCCAAGGTGTCACCACTACCAAGTCGGCCTGCGGTTTTAGTATCAAGTTCATCCTGCAATTTGCCATCCAGAAGAGGGGCAGTTGAGTTTTGTTTGCCAGAGAAACGGGCCGAGGTTTCTGTTTGGGGACATATGGCTGAGAGTGGCCGGCTGGCCCCTGAATATCCACGATACAGAGCATGGTTCCCAGATCCAAGGTGGCACCAGTGCCAAGTTGGGCTGGTTTGATAGTACCAAGTGTCTCCTGCAATCTGCCATCCAGAAGCAGGGCAGCTTACTTTTGTTTGCCAGAGAAATAGGCCTAGGTTTTTGTTTGGGGGCCTGTGGCTAGGAGTGGCCGGCTGGCTCCTTAGAATCCACGATACGCAGGATGGTTCCCAGACCCAAGGTGGCACCAGTGCCAAGTCGGGCTGGTTTGATAGTACCAAGTGGCTCCTGCAAACTCCATCAAAAAGTTGGCAGGCGTGTTTTGTTTTCCAGGGAACAGCGCCGTTGATTTTGTTTGGGGGCCTGTGGCTAGGAGTGGCTGGCTGGCTCCTTAGAATCCACGATACGCAGGATGGTTCCCAGACCCAAGGTGGCACCAGTGCCAAGTCGGGCTGGTTTCATTACACCAAGTGGCTCCTGCAATCTGCCATCCAGAAGTGAGGCAGCTAAGTTTTGTTTGCGAGAAAAAAGGGCCGTGGTTTTTGTTGGGGGCCTGTGGCTGGGAGTAGCCGGCTGGCTCCTTAAAATCCACGATAGGCAGGATGGTTCCCAGACCCAAGGTGGCACCAGTGCCAAGTCGGGCTGGTTTGATAGTACCAAGTGGCTCCTGCAATCTGCCATCCAGAAGCGGGGCAGCTGAGTTTTGTTTGCCAGAGAAAAAGGCTGTGGTTTGTGTTTGGGGGCCTATGGCTGGCAGTGGCCGGCTGGCTCCTGAAAATCCACGATACGCAGCATGGTTCCCAGACCCAAGGTGGCACCAGTGCCAAGTCGGGCTCGTTTGACAGTGTCAAGTGCCTCCTGCAATCTCCCATCCAGAAGCGGGGCAGCTGAGTTTTTTTTGCCAGGGAAACGGACCTTTGTTTTTGATTGGGCTCTGTGGCCGAGAGTGGCTGGCTGTCTCCTGACAATCCACAATACGCAGGATGGTTCCCAGACCCAAGGTGGCACCAGTGCCAAGTCGGGCTGGTTTGATAGTACCAAGTGTCTCCTGCAATCTGCCATCCAGAAGCGGGGCAGCTGAGTTTTGTTTGCCAGAGAAAAGGGCCGTGGGTTGTGTTTGGGGGCATATGGCTGGGAGTGGCCACCTGGCTCCTTAAAATGCACGATACGCCGCATGGTAACCAGGCGCAAGGTGGCACCAGTGCCAAGTCAGGCTGTTTTTGTAGTACCCAGTGGCTCCTGCAATTTGCCATCCAGAAGCGGGGCAGTTGAATTTTGTTTGCTAGAGAAAAGGGCTGTGGTTTGTGTTTGGGGGCCTATGGCTGAGAGTGGCCGGCTGGCCCCTGAAAATCAACGATAGGCAGGATGGTTCCCAGATCCAAGGTGGCACCAGTGCCAAGTAAGGCTGGTTGTATGGTTCAAAGTAACTCCTGCAATCTGCCATCCAGAAGCGGGACAGCTGAGTTTTTTTTGCCAGAGAAAAGGTCCATGGTTTCTTTTTGGGGCATACGGCTGGGAATTGCCGGCTGGCTCCTTAAAATGCTCGATACGCAGGATGGTTCCCAGAGCCAAGGTGGCACCACTGCCAAGTCGGGCTGGTTTGATACTCCCAAGTGCGTCCTGCAATCTGCCATCCAGAAGCGGGGTAGCTTACTTTTTTTTGCCAGGGAAACGGGCCGAGCTTTTTGTCTCGGGGTATATGGCTGGGGGTGACCGGCTGGCTCCTGAAAAGCTACGATAGGCAGGATGGTGACCAGACCCATGGTGGCACCAGTGCCAAGTTGGGCTCGTTTGATAGTACCAAGGGGCTCCTGCAATCTGCCATCAAAAATTTGGCAGGTGAGTTTTGTTTTCCAGGGAAAAGCGCCGTTGTTTGTGTTTGGGGGCCTGTGGCTGGGAGTGGCCGGCTGGCTGCTTAGAATCCACGATACGCAGGATGGTTCCCAGACCAGAGGTGACACCAGTGACAAGTCGGGCTGGTTTGATACTACCAAGTGCGTCCTGCAATCTGCCATCCAGAAGCGGGGTAGCTTACTTTTGTTTGCCAGGGAAACGGGCCGAGGTTTGTGTCTGGGGGCCTATGGCTGGGAGTGACCGGCTGGCTCCTGAAAAGCTACGATAGGCAGGATGGTGACCAGACCCATGGTGGCACCAGTGCCAAGTTGGGCTGGTTTGATAGTACCAAGTGGCTCCTGCAATCTGCCCTCAAATTTGGCAGGCGAGTTTTGTTTTCCAGGGAAAAGCGCCGTTGTTTGTGTTTGGGTGCCTGTGGCAGGGAGTGGCCGGCTGGCTCCTTAGAATCCACGATACGCAGGATGGTTCCCAGACCTGACGTGGCACCAGTGCCAAGTCGGGCTGCTTTGATAGTACCAAGTGGTTCCTGCAATCTGCCATCCAGAAGCGGGGCAGCTTACTTTTGTTTGCCAGGGAAACGGGCCGAGCTTTGTGTCTGGGCGCCTATGGCTGGGAGTGACCTGCTAGGTCCTGAAAAGCTACGATAGGCAGGATGGTGACCATATCCATGGTGGCACCAGTGCCAAGTTGGGCTGGTTTGATAGTACCAAGTGGCTCCTGCAATCCGCCATCAAAAAGTTGGCAGGCGAGTTTTGTTTTCCAGGGAAAAGCGCCGTTGTTTGTGTTTGGGTGCCTGTGGCACGGAGTGGCCGGCTGGCTCCTTAGAATCCACGATACGCAGGATGGTTCCCAGACGTGAGGTGGCACCAGTGCCAAGTTGGGCTGGTTTGATACTACCAAGTGCGTCCTGCAATCTGCCATCCAGAAGCGGGGTAGCTTACTTTTTTTTGCCAGGGAAACGGGCCGAGGTTTTTGTCTCGGGGCCTGTGGCTGGGGGTGACCGGCTGGCTCCTGAAAAGCTACGATAGGCAGGATGGTGACCAGACCCATGGTGGCACCATTGCCAAGTTGGGCTGATTTGATAGTACCAAGTGGCTCCTGCAATCTGCCATCAAAAATTTGGCAGGCGAGTTTTGTTTTCCAGGGAAAAGCGCCGTTGTTTGTGTTTGGGTGCCTGTGGCTGGGAGTGGCCGGCTGGCTCTTTAGAATCCACGATACGCAGGATGGTTCCCAGACCAGTGGTGGCACCAGTGCCAAGTCGGGCGGGTTTGATAGTAACAAGTGCGTCCTACAATCTGCCATCCAGAAGCGGGGCAGCTTACTTTTGTTTTCCAGGGAAACGGGCCGAGGTTTTTGTCTGGGGGCCTATGGCTGGGAGTGACCGGCTGGCTCGTGAAAAGCTACGATAGGCAGGATGGTGACCAGACCCATGGCGGCACCAGTGCCAAGTTGGGCTGGTTTGATAGTACCAAGTGGCTCCTGCAATCTGCCATCAAAAAGTTGGCAGGCGAGTTTTGTTTTCCAGGGAAAAGCGCCGTTGTTTGTGTTTGGGGGCCTGTGGCTGGGAGTGGCCGGCTGGCTCCTTAGAATCCACGATACGCAGGATGGTTCCCAGACCAGAGGTGGCACCAGTGCCAAGTCGGGCTGGTTTGATAGTACCAAGTGGCTCCTGCAATCTGCCATCCAGAAGCGGGGCAGCTTACTTTTGTTTGCCAGGGAAACGGGCCGAGCTTTGTGTCTGGGGGCCTATGGCTGGGAGTGACCGGCTGGCTCCTGAAAAGCTACGATAGGCAGGATGGTGACCAGACCCATGGTGGCACCAGTGCCAAGTTGGGCTGGTTTGATAGTACCAAGTGGCTCCTGCAATCTGCCATCAAAAAGTTGGCAGGGTAGTTTTCTTTACCAGGGAAAAGCGCCGTTGTTTTTGTTTGGGGGCCTATGGCTGGGAGTGGCCGGCTGGCTCCTTAGAATCCACGATACGCAGGATGGTTCCTAGACTTGACGTGGCACCAGTGCCAAGTTGGGCTGGTTTGATAGTACCAAGTGCGTCCTGCAATCTGCCATCCAGAAGTGGGGTAGCTTACTTTTGTTTGCCAGGGAAACGGGCCGAGGTTTGTGTCTCGGGGCGTATGGCTGGGAGTGACCGGCTGGCTCCTGAAAAGCTACGATAGGCAGGATGGTGACCAGACCCATGGTGGCACCAGTGCCAAGTTGGGCTGGTTTGATAGTACCAAGTGGCTCCTGCAATCTGCCATCAAAATGTTGGCAGGCGAGTTTGTTATCCAGGGAAAAGCGCCGTTGTTTGTGCCTGGGGCCCTATCGCCTGGAGTGGACGGATGGCTAATTAGAATCCACGATACACAGGATGGTTCCCAGACCCATGGTGGCACCAGTGCCAAGTTGGGCTGGTTTGATACTACCAAGTGGTTCCTGCAATCTGCCATCCAGAAGCGGGGCAGCTTACTTTTGTTTGCCAGGGAAACGGTCCGAGGATTGTGTCTGGGGGCCTATGGCTGGGAGTGACCGGCTGGCTCGTGAAAAGCTACGATAGGCAGGATGGTGACCAGACCCATGACGGCACCAGTGCCAAGTTGGGCTGGTTTGATAGTACCAAGTGGCTCCTGCAATCTGCCATCAAGAAGTTGGCAGGCGAGTTTTGTTTTCCAGGGAAAAGCGCCGTTGTTTGTGTTTGGGGGCCTGTGGCTGGGAGTGGCCGGCTGGCTCCTTAGAATCCACGATACTCAGCATGGTTCCCAGACCAAAGGTGGCACCAGTGCCAAGTTGGGCTGGTTGGATAGTACCAAGTGGTTCCTGCAATCTGCCATCCAGAAGCGGGGCAGCTTACTTTTGTTGGCCAGGTAAACGGGCCGAGGTTTGTGTCTGGGGGCCTATGGCTGGGAGTGACCGGCTGGCTCCTGAAAAACTACGATAGGCAGGATGGTGACCAGACCCATGGTGGCACCAGTGGCAAGTTGGGCTGATTTGATTGTACCAAGTGGCTCCTGCAATCTGCCATCAAAAACTTGGCAGGCGAATTTTGTTTTCCAGGGAAAAGCGCCGTTGTTTGTGTTTGGGGGCCTGTGGCAGGGAGTGGCCGGCTGGCTCCTGAAAAGCTACGATAGGCAGGATGGTGACGAGACCCATGGTGGCACCAGTGCCAAGTTGGGTTGGTTTGATAGTACCAAGTGGCTCCGGCAATCTGCCATCAAAAAGTTGGCAGACGAGTTTTGTTTTCAAGGGAAAAGCGCCGTTGTTTGTGTTTGGGGGCCTGTGGCTGGGAGTGGCCGGCTGGCTGCTTAGAAGCTACCATACGCAGGATGGTTCCCAGACCAGAGGTGGCACCAGTGCCAAGTCGGGCTGGTTTGATAGTACCAAGTGCGTCCTGCAATCTGCCATCCAGAAGCGGGGTAGCTTACTATTGTTTGTCAGGGAAACGGGCCGAGCTTTGTGTCTGTGGGCCTACGGCTGGGAGTGACCGGCTGGCTCCTGAAAAGCTACGATAGGCAGGATGGTGACCAGACCCATGGTGGAACCAGTGCCAAGTTGGGCTGGTTTGATAGTACCAAGTGGCTCCTGCAATCTGCCATCAAAAATTTGGCAGGCAAGTTTTGTTTTCCAGGGAAAAGTGCCGTTGTTTTGTTTGAGGGCCTATGGCTGGGAGTGGCCGGCTGGCTCCTTAGAATCCACGATACGCAGGATGGTTCCCAGACCTGAGGTGGCACCAGTGCCAAGTTGGGCTGGTTTGATAGTACCAAGTGCGTCCTGCAATCTGCCATCCAGAAGCGGGGTAGCTTACTTTTGTTTGCCAGGGAAACGGGCCGAGGTTTGTGTCTCGGGGCCTATGGCTGGGAGTGACCGGCTGGCTCCTGAAAAGCTACGATAGGCAGGATGGTGACCAGACCCATGGTGGCACCAGTGCCAAGTTGGGCTGGTTTGATAGTACCAAGTGGCTCCTGCAATCTGCCATCAAAAACTTGGCAGGCGAGTTTGTTATCCAGGGAAAAGCGCCGTTGTTTTTGTTTGGGGGCCTGTGGCTGGGAGTGGCCGGCTGGCTCCTTAGAATCCATGATACGCAGGATGGTTCCCAGACCAGAGGTGGCACCAGTGCCAAGTCGGGCTGGTTTGATGGTGAAAAGTGGCTCCTGCAATCTGCCATCCAGAAGCGGGGCAGCTTACTTTTGTTTGCCAGGGAAACGGGCCGAGGTTTGTGTCTGGGGGTTTATGGCTGGGAGTGACCGGCTGGCTCCTGAAAAGCTACGATAGGCAGGATGGTGACCAGACCCATGGTGGCACCAGTGTCAAGGTGGGCTGGTTTGATAGTACCAAGTGGCTCCGGCAGTCTGCCATCAAAATTTGGCAGGCGAGTTTTGTTTTCCAGGGAAAAGCGCCGTTGTTTTTGTTTGGGGGCCTGTGGGTGGGAGTGGCCGGATGGCTAATTAGAATCCACGATACGCAGGATGGTTCCCAGACCTGAGGTGGCACCAGTGCCAAGTCGGGCTAGTTTGATGGTGCAAAGTGGCTCCTGCAATCTGCCATCCAGAAGCGGGGCAGCTTGCTTTTGTTTGCCAGGGAAACGGGCCGAGGTTTGTGTCTGGGGGCCTATGGCTGGGAGTGACCGGCTGCCTCTGAAAAGCTATGATAGGCAGGATGGTGACCAGACCCAAGGTGGCACCAGTGCCAAGTTGGGCTGGTTTGATAGTACCAAGTGGCTCCTGCAATCTGCCATCAAAAAGTTGGCAGGCGAGTTTTGTTTTCCAGGGAAAAGCGCCGTTGTTTGTGTTTGGGGGCCTGTGGCTGGGAGTGGCCGGCTGGTTGCTTAGAATCCACGATACGCAGGATGGTTCCCAGACGTGAGGCGGCGCCAGTGCCAAGTCGGGCTGGTTTGATACTACCAAGTGCGTCCTGCAATCTGCCATCCAGAAGCGGGACAGCTTACTTTTGCTAGCCAGGGAAACGGGCCGAGCTTTGGGTCTGGGCGCCTATGGCTGGGAGTGACCGGCTGGCTCCTGAAAAGCTACGATAGGCAGGATGGTGACCAGACCCATGGTGGCACCAGTGCCAAGTTGGGCTGGTTTGATAGTACCAAGTGGCTCCTGCAATCTGCCATCAAAAATTGGCAGGCGAGTTTTGTTTTCCAGGGAAAAGCGCCGTTGTTTGTGTTTAGGGGCCTGTGGGTGGGAGTGGCCGGATGGCTAATTAGAATCCACGATACGCAGCATGGTTCCCAGACCTGAGGTGGCACCAGTGCCAAGTCGGGCTAGTTGGATGGTGCAAAGTGGCTCCTGCAATCTGCCATCCAGAAGCGAGGTAGCTTACTTTTTTTTGCCAGGGAAACGGGCCGAGGTTTTTGTCTCGGGGCCTGTGGCTGGGGGTGACCGGCTGGCTCCTGAAAGGCTACGATAGGCAGGATGGTGACCAGACCCATGGTGGCACCAGTGCCGAGTTGGGCTGATTTGATAGTACCAAGTGGCTCCTGCAATCTGCCATCAAAAATTTGGCAGGCGAGTTTTGTTTTCCAGGGAAAAGCGCCCTTGTTTGTGTTTGGGGGCCTGTGGCTGGGAGTGGCCGGCTGGCTAATTAGAATCAACGATACGCAGGATGGTTCCCAGACCAGAGTTGGCACCAGTGACAAGTCGGGCTGGTTTGATACTACCAAGCGCGTCCTGCAATCTGCCATCCAGAAGCGGGGCAGCTTACTTTTGTTTGCCAGGGAAACGGGCCGAGCTTTGGGTCTGGGCGCCTATGGCTGGGAGTGACCGGCTGGCTCCTGAAAAGCTACGATAGGCAGGATGGTGACCAGACCCATGGTGGCACCAGTGCCAAGTTGGGCTGATTTGATAGTAGCAAGTGGCTCCTGCAATCTGCCATCAAAATGTTGGCAGGCGAGTTTTGTTTTCCAGGGAAAAGCGCCGTTGTTTGTGTTTGGGGGCCTGTGGCTGGGAGTGACCGGCTGGCTCCTTAGAATCCACGATACGCCGGATGGTTCCCAGACCCAAGGTGGCACCAGTGCCAAGTTGGGCTGGTTTTATAGTACCAAGTTATTCCTGCAATCTGCCATCCAGAAGCGGGGCAGCTTACTTTTGTTTTCCAGGGAAAAGGGCCGAGGTTTTTCTCTGGGGGCCTATGGCTGGGAGTGACCGGCTGGCGCCTGAACAGCTACGATAGGCAGGATGGTTCCAAGACCCATGGTGGCACCAGTGCCATGTTCGGCTGATTTGATAGTACCAAGTGGCTCCTGCAATCTGCCATCAAAATGTTGGCAGGCGAGTTTTGTTTTCCAGGGAAAAGCGCCGTTGTTTGTGTTTGGGGGCCTGTGGCTGGGAGTGGCCAGCTTGCTAATTGGAATCCACGATACGCAGGATGGTTCCCAGACCAGAGGTGGCACCAGTGCCAAGTCGGGCTGGTTTGATAGTACCAAGTGCGTCCTGCAATCTGCCATCCACAAGCGGCGCCGCTTAGTTTTGTTTGCCTCGGAAACGGGCCGAGGTTTGTGTCTGGGGGCCTATGGCTGGGAGTGACCGGCTAGGTCCTGAAAATCTACGATAGGCAGGATGGTGACCAGACCCATGGTGGCACCAGTGCCAAGTTGGGCTGGTTTGATAGTACCAAGTTGCTCCGGCAATCTGCCATCAAAATTTGGCAGGCGAGTTTTGTTTTCCAGGGAAAAGCGCCGCTGTTTGTGTTTGAGGGCCTGTGGCTGGGAGTGTCCGGCTGGCTCCTTAGAATCCACGATACGCAGGATGGTTCCCAGACCTGAGGTGGCACCAGTGCCAAGTCGGGCTAGTTTGATGGTGCAAAGTGGCTCCTGCAATCTGCCATCCAGAAGCGGGGCAGCTTACTTTTTTTTGCCAGGGAAACGGGCCGAGGTTTGTGTCTGGGGTCTATGGCTGGGAGTGACCGGCTGGCTCCTGAAAAGCTACGATAGGCAGGATGGTGACCAGACCCATGGTGGCACCAGTGCCAAGTTGGGCTGGTTTGATAGTACCAAGTGGCTCCGGCAATCTGCCATCAAAAAGTTGGCAGGCGAGTTTTGTTTTCCAGGGAAAAGCGCCGATGTTTGTGTTTGGGGGCCTGTGGCTGGGAGTGGCCGGCTGGCTCCTTAGAATCCACAATACGCAGGATGGTTCCCTGACCTGAGGTGGCACCAGTGATAAGTTGGGCTGGTTTGATAGTACCAAGTGCGTCCTGCAATCTGCCATCCAGAAGCGGGGTAGCTTACTTTTGTTTGCCAGGGAAACGGGCCGAGCTTTGTGTCTGGGGGCCTATGGCTGGGAGTGACCGGCTGGCTCCTGAAAAGCTACGATAGGCAGGATGGTGACCAGACCCATGGTGGCACCAGAGCCATGTTCGGCTGATTTCAAAGTACAAAGTGGCTCCTGCAATCTGCCATCAAAAGTCAGCAGGCAAGCTTTGTTTTCCAGGGAAAAGCGCCGTTGTTTGTGTCTGCGGGCCTGTGGCTGGAGTGACCGGCTGGCTCCTTTAAACACACGATACGCCGGATGGTTCCCAGACCCAAGGTGGCACCAGTGCCAAGTTGGGCTGGTTTGATAGTACCAAGTGGTTCCTGCAATCTGCAATCAAAATGTTGGCAGGCGAGTTTTGTTTTCCAGGGAAAAGCGCCGATGTTTTTTTTGGGGGGCCTGTGGCTGGGAGTGGCCGGCTGGCTCCTTAGAATCCAAGATACGCAGGATGGTTCCCAGACCAGAGGTGGCACCAGTACCAAGTCGGGCTGGTTTGATAATAACAAGTGGATCCTGAAATCTGCCATCCAGAAGCGGGGCAGCTTACTTTTGTTTGCCAGGGAAACGGGCAGAGCTTTGTGTCTGGGGGCCTATGGCTGGGAGTGACCGGCTGGCTCCTGAAAAGCTACGATAGGCAGGAAGGTGACCAGACCCATGGTGTCAGCAGTGCCAAGTTGGGCTGGTTTGATAGTACCAAGTGGCTCCTGCAATCTGCCATCAAAAAGTTGGCAGGCGAGTTTGTTTTCCAGGGAAAAGCGCCGTTGTTTGTGTTTGGGGGCCTGTGGCTGGGAGTGGCCGTCTTGCTAATTGGAATCCACGATACGCAGGAGGGTTCCCAGACCTGAGGTGGCACCAGTGACAAGTCGGGCCAGTTTGATGGTGCAAAGTGGCTCCTGCAATCTGCCATCCAGAAGCGGGGCAGCTTACTTTTGTTTGCCAGGGAAACGGGCCGAGGTTTGTGTCTGGGGGCCTATGGCTGGGAGTGACCGGCTGGCACCTGAAAAGCTACGATAGGCACGATGGTGACCAGATCCATGGTGGCACCAGTGCCAAGTTGGGCTGATTTGATAGTACCAAGTGGCTCCTGCAATCTGCCATCAAAAATTTGGCAGGCGAGTTTTGTTTTCCAGGGAAAAGCGCCATTGTTTGTATTTGGGGGCCTGTGGCTGGGAGTGGCCCGCTGGCTCCTTAAAATCCACGATACGCAGGATGGTTCCCAGACCCAAGGTGGCACCATTTCCAAGTTGGGCTGGTTTGATAGTACCAAGTGCGTACTGCAATCTGCCATCCAGAAGCGGGGCAGCTTACTTTTGTTTGCCAGGGAAACGGGCCGAGGTTTTTGTCTGGGGGCCTATGGCTGGGAGTGACCGGCTGGCTCCTGAAAAGCTACGATAGGCAGGATGGTGACCATATCCATGGTGGCACCAGTGCCAAGTTGGGCTGATTTGATAGTACCAAGTGGCTCCTGTAATCTGCCATCAAAAAGTTGGCAGGCGAGTTTTGTTTTCCAGGGAAAAGCGCCGTTGTTTGTGTTTGGGGGCCTGTGGCTGGGAGTGGCCAGCTGGCTCCTTAGAATCCACGATACGCAGGATGGTTCCCAGACCCAAGGTGGCACCAGTGCCAAGTTGGGCTGGTTTGATAGTACCAAGTGTCTCCTGCAATCTGCCATCCAGAAGCAGGGCAGCTTACTTTTGTTTGCCAGAGAAATAGGCCTAGGTTTTTGTTTGGGGGCCTGTGGCTAGGAGTGGCCGGCTGGCTCCTAAGAATCCACGATACGCAGGATGTTTCCCAGACCCAAGGTGGCACCAGTGCCAAGTCGGGCTGGTTTGATAGTACCAAGTGGCTCCTGCAAACTCCATCAAAAAGTTGGCAGGCGTGTTTTGTTTTCCAGGGAACAGCGCCGTTGATTTTGTTTGGGGGCCTGTGGCTCAGAGTGGCCGGGTGGCTCCTTAGAATCCACGATACGCAGGATGGTTCCCAGACCCAAGGTGGCACCAGTGCCAAGTCGGGCTGGTTTGATTACACCAAGTGGCTCCTGCAATCTGCCATCCAGAAGTGAGGCAGCTAAGTTTTGTTTGCGAGAAAAACGGGCCGTGGTTTTTGTTGGGGGCCTGTGGCTGGGAGTAGCCGGCTGGCTCCTTAAAATCCACGATAGGCAGGATGGTTCCCAGACCCAAGGTGGCACCAGTGCCAAGTCGGGCTGGTTTGATAGTACCAAGTGGCTCCTGCAATCTGCCATCCAGAAGCGGGGCAGCTGAGTTTTGTTTGCCAGAGAAAAAGGCTGTGGTTTGTGTTTGGGGGCCTGTGGCTGGCAGTGGCCGGCTGGCTCCTGAAAATCCACGATACGCAGCATGGTTCCCAGACCCAAGGTGGCACCAGTGCCAAGTGGGGCTCGTTTGACAGTGTCAAGTGCCTCCTGCAATCTCCCATCCAGAAGCGGGGCAGCTGAGTTTTTTTTGCCAGGGAAACGGACCTTTGTTTTTGATTGGGCTCTGTGGCCGAGAGTGGTCGGCTGTCTCCTGACAATCCACAATACGCAGGATGGTTCCCAGACCCAAGGTGGCACCAGTGCCAAGTCGGGCTGGTTTGATAGTACCAAGTGTCTCCTGCAATCTGCCATCCAGAAGCGGGGCAGCTGAGTTTTGTTTGCCAGAGAAAAGGGCCGTGGGTTGTGTTTGGGGGCATATGGCTGGGAGTGGCCACCTGGCTCCTTAAAATGCACGATACGCCGCATGGTAACCAGGCGCAAGGTGGCACCAGTGCCAAGTCAGGCTGTTTTTGTAGTACCCAGTGGCTCCTGCAATTTGCCATCCAGAAGCGGGGCAGTTGAATTTTGTTTGCTAGAGAAAAGGGCTGTGGTTTGTGTTTGGGGGCCTATGGCTGAGAGTGGCCGGCTGGCCCCTGAAAATCAACGATAGGCAGGATGGTTCCCAGATCCAAGGTGGCACCAGTGCCAAGTAAGGCTGGTTGTATGGTTCAAAGTAACTCCTGCAATCTGCCATCCAGAAGCGGGACAGCTGAGTTTTTTTTGCCAGAGAAAAGGTCCATGGTTTCTTTTTGGGGCATACGGCTGGGAATTGCCGGCTGGCTCCTTAAAATGCTCGATACGCAGGATGGTTCCCAGAGCCAAGGTGGCACCACTGCCAAGTCGGGCTCTTTTTGTAGTACCAAGTGCGTCCTGCAATTTGCCATCCAGAAGAGGGGCAGTTGAGTTTTGTTTGCCAGAGGAAAGGGCCGTTGTTTGTGTTTGGGGGCCTGTGGCTGGGAGTGTTCGGCTGGTTCCTGAATATGTACGATACGCAGGATTGTTCCCAGATCCAAGGTGGCAGCAGTGCCATGTTGTGCTGGTGTGATAGTCCCAAGTGGCTCCTGCAATCTGCCATCCAGAAGTGGGGCAGCTGATTTTTGTTTGCCAGAGAAAAGGTCCGTGGTTTGTTTTTGGGGGCATATGGCTGAGAGTGGCCGGCTGGCCCCTGAAAATCCACGATACACAGGATGGTTCCCAGATCCAAGGTGGCACCTGTGCCAAGTCGGGCTGATTTGATAGTACTAAGTAGCTCCTGCAATCTGCCATCCAGAAGCGGGGCAGCTTACTTTTGTTTGCCAGGGAAACGGGCCGAGGTTTGTGTTTGGGGGCCTATGGCTGAGAGTGACCGGCTGGCTCCTGAAAAGCTACGATAGGCAGGATGGTGACCAGACCCATGGTGGCACCAGTGCCAAGTTGGGCTGGTTTGATAGTACCAAGTGGTTCCTGCAATCTGCCATCCAGAAGCAGGGCAGCTGAGTTTTGTTTGCCAGAGAAAAGGGCCTTGGTTTGTGTTTGGGGGCATATGGCTGGGTGTGGCCAGCTGGCTCCTTAAAATGCACGATATGCAACATGGCTCCCAGACCCAAGGTGGCACAAGTGCCAAGTTGGGCTGGTTTGATAGTACCAAGTGGCTCCTGCAATCTTCCATGATCACGTGGAGAAATACTTTCTGGTTTCAGCCTCATGCTCTTTCTTCTCTCCCTCAACTTCTCTATCACCTCTCATCTGGTTCACATGCGCTGTCTTCAAGGTCCACAGGCTACTTTTCACAGAATCTTCTGGCCTGATGAAGTAAGGATGATGAATAGAACAGAGCTGGGATCTATTTTCCAGTTTGGATAAAATGCATTCTGCACACAAATCCAAGGAGAACGGGCTGCCCCGATGCCCAGAAAATCTTTCACTCCTGCTAGTGTTCTATGTCAACCGCAACTTAGTCTGAAAGAAAAGCTTTTTCTCTGAGAGCATCTGAGAGGTTTGCATGAAGCACTGATATCTGACATATGCAATTTTGAATAGGAGAGGAAAAAGAAAATGGCAAGGAGTTTTTAATTTTAGTGGTTTCAATTTTAATTTCCGTGCACTTTTTCAAAACTTGTCAGCTCAAATGCCCATCAACATCTTTTAGTCATCTGTAAGTCAGTATTCATATAAAATGTGCTTCAAATCCAAAGAATTTCAAATTTGCACTCCAAGCTTCTATGCCTAGATTTATGATTTCCTACACATATTAGATGAAAGGAAGGCCTTTTTTACTGTGGGAGTGCTGGAACACTGGAACAGGTTGCCCAGAGAAGTTGTGGGTGTCCCATCCCTGAAAGTATTCAAGGTCACCCTGGACGGGGCTTGGAGCAGCAACAAAGGAGAAGCTTGATGGTAGAGAAACAAAGTTGGACTATAGAAGAAACTCGGATTGAAGTATAGGATCAAGTTTTCTCTCAGCTCTTGGGGTAAATTCAAAGTTGTACAAAATGACATTTATCTGTGCTATTCACTACTGTAACAGAAAGTTTCATGAAAACTGTACAGAAGATAGTAAATTTTAAAAGAGATAAGAATTACAGCATAAAATCCATGGGATAGGTTACAACATGAGACACTCTCTAAGAGAAAATCTCTGTGTTTCAGCACTTCATCGGGGTAAGATTTCATGAAGTGCCAAAGAAGGCGGCAAAATATCATTCGGGACATTATTTACTGGAATTCAGCCTGGCCATTAGTAGGAACTGCCTTTGAACATATCATGTAGATATACCACACACACTTTCCCTTCACTGAAAAATTACTGTTTACAACAAATAAGCAATTGACAATCAAAATTGATTGAAAGCATCTTAAACATGTCAAGTATTTCATTGTAGATGATCTGTGATCCAAATGCTTCTTCCACCTTCGAGAGGGACAGAAGAATTCTTCCATATCATGATGGTTTAAAATTGTATCAACCAATGTTTTCTGCTGAAAAGATATCATCTATTTTTTTCTATTTTTGGAAGAAAATATTCCTAGACATACAACAGGTGAGAACTAAGTAATTTTAAAGAAACAAATGAAATGAAAATATTCTGTAAATAGAATGAAATGAAAAGCTGTGTTTTAAATAGGAGCTAAATATTAAACAGAATTTTTGTACCAGGCATTTGAATTACTGCACCAGCTCTTTTGCCCATCAAGAGAGGCATTTAGCATTTCAGTCTTTTCCAAGGTGTTCATGATCTGCTATGCTGATCTCTGTGTGTGCCTAGGTGTGTGTGGAGGGGGGGGCATATGAAGGGGAGTGTGTATGTTTGCTTTACAATTGTTGTGGCAGATTCATGCCTCAGCTCCACATTTTGTTTTAAAAAGGTCACACCGAGTGGATATGAAGTTTACTATCAACAAGAGATCGATTCCCAAATCATCCATTTGACTCTCCCTTATAAATCATGTGCTTTGTTGCATATTTTATCAAATATACTTTCAAGCCAGATGGAGGAAGGAGGATGTGGGAATCCCTCCACCATCTTGCAACTTTTATGTAAGTAGGTTTTCAAGAAAATCATCATTTCTCTTTTAAATATGTCTGGAACAGGCATGATGGTAGTGTCAACCTGTTGGAGTTTTTGTTGCTGGAAGAAGTTGTACAAAAGGATTGGTTTTTACATTGACCAGTTACTGAATCAAGCGCAGGAATACATTGGAAATTTAGCTGGGGGTTCCTTTTCCCAGCAGACTACTTCTAGAACGAGCTTGTACACTGAAGCTGACTCTTTTGCTCTCTTTTTGTTTCTTTCCTATTTTCTTGGCTTCTTTGCCACTATCTAGACAATTTTGGAACTTTGTTCCCAACTAAAATGGTTTCAATAGTCTGATTGTGATCATACATTTTTACAAGGAATTTTTAAAATCTTTCCTCGAGTCCAGAAAGTCAAGGACTTAGATCTTTTTCTTCCCTTATCAATATTGCCATGAAATTGATAAATAAAGACCAACTCTTTATTTTTGTTTTTAACCCACGTAGATAATTCCCATCCATTAATCCATTTTGTGGACCAATAGCTGCCATTCTGATGGAAGCTGTCACTTCTTAACAATAGGCATTCTGTGACTATGTTGACAGCACTTTGGGTGAAGATCCTAACTGGTCTTAGATATACATAGGGAGAAATTTGCTCAGCCAGTGTCAGTCTTAAGCATGCGTATCAGAAGATCTTTCTAGAGCTGGGAATTTTCCCATGAAAGGGATTCAGTTAGGGAAGAGACACTTGTGCCAGAGTTTTACATTCTTCTTGAACACTGCTTAAGGAACTTAGATGCCATGTCCATTTGGATCTCTGTCTGCACAGAACTTTGTCATGCCAGTGCTTTGAAATGCATCTTGAAGAGAATTCACTAGCACAGAATGAAAGAGAGTGGAAGGGGTTGGTGGGGCTAACCAGGCCCAACCCCCCTGCCTAAACCAGGATACCTAGAGCCTCTTGCCCAGGATTCTATCTGGGTGTACTTTTAATGTCTTCAAAGATCCAGGCTCCACAATCTTTCTGGGCAGTCTGTGCCGTGGTTCAGTCACCCTGACAGTAAAGAAACATTTACTGATGTTCAAAGGCAATCTCCTGTATTTCAGTGTGTGCCCACTGCCTCTTGTCTTTTCCCTCAGCATCACTGAAAAGACACTGATTCCCTCCCCTTTGCACTATTGCTTCCATATGTATGTGTGATGCCATGTAGAGGTATGTCAAAAACCTCCCTGAAGCCCAGGCAGATAATATTCCCTTCATCTACCAGTCAAGTTGATTCATCAGAGGAGTTTAAAGTGATGTTCAGCATGAAATTCCCCTGAAAAATCATGCTAACTACATTATTTGGTCATCTGTCATGTGCCTGGCAAGGATTTCCAGGAAGAGCTGCTTCATCAACTTCCTGGGGATAAAAAAGAGGCTGGCTGGTTTGTACTATGGCGAGTCCTCTTAATTGCCTTTTTTGAAGATGGGTGTCATTTGCTAACATCCACTCTTTAGCCTCTCTTGTCGTCTACATCTTAGCAAAATGCTTTTCCACTATGTCTGGCTAGGAAAAACTGTGCCAGCACAGAAAACATCTCCCATCGTGTTCTAGAAGTTGCACGGATGTCTGCCAAGTGTTTGGCAGGAAGAAAAGAAAAGTTGTCCAAAACAGCTTCCAATCGAATGTTCCTGTGATTGGAAAAGTCAGGAGAGTGCAAAGGTACTGTTTTCTATCAGTTGGCAAGGTGCGCACACAATCCCAGTGTTGTACAGCTTGCTTCTTCACCTTCCCGAAGCTGCCGCTCTCGCCGGCTGCCGGAGCCCAAGAAGCGGCTTCTTCGCGCAAAGACGATTGTGCCGCTCACAGGGCTCTCCTTAGCGCGGCTTCTGCCGAAAGACGCCCGGCAGCGGCTCTTACCTCCGGAGAGCATCCTACCTTCGTCTTTAGCTCCTCTTCTCATCTACACCTCGGCAAAAAGCTTTTCCACTATGTCTGGCTAGGAAAAACTGTGCCAGCACAGAAAACATCTCCCATCGTGTTCTAGAAGTTGCACGGATGTCTGCCAAGTGTTTGGCAGGAAGAAAAGAAAAGTTGTCCAAAACAGCTTCCAATCGAATGTTCCTGTGATTGGAAAAGTCAGGAGAGTGCAAAGGTACTGTTTTCTATCAGTTGGCAAGGTGCGCACACAATCCCAGTGTTGTACAGCTTGCTTCTTCACCTTCCCGAAGCTGCCGCTCTCGCCGGCTGCCGGAGCCCAAGAAGCGGCTTCTTCGCGCAAAGACGATTGTGCCGCTCACAGGGCTCACCTTAGCGCGGCTTCTGCCGAAAGACGCCCGGCAGCGGCTCTTACCTCCGGAGAGCATCCTACCTTCGTCTTTCGCGTCTTTTGTAGTCTACATCTTAGCAAAACGCTTTTCCACTATGTCTGGCTAGGAAAAACTGTGCCAGCACAGAAAACATCTCCCATCGTGTTCTAGAAGTTGCACGGATGTCTGCCAAGTGTTTGGCAGGAAGAAAAGAAAAGTTGTCCAAAACAGCTTCCAATCGAATGTTCCTGTGATTGGAAAAGTCAGGAGAGTGCAAAGATACTGTTTTCTATCAGTTGGCAAGGTGCGCACACAATCCCAGTGTTGTACAGCTTGCTTCTTCACCTTCCCGAAGCTGCCGCTCTCGCCGGCTGCCGGAGCCCAAGAAGCGGCTTCTTCGCGCAAAGACGATTGTGCCGCTCACAGGGCTCTCCTTAGCGCGGCTTCTGCCGAAAGACGCCCGGCAGCGGCTCTTACCTCCGGAGAGCATCCTACCTTCGTCTTTCGCGTCTTTTGTAGTCTACATCTTAGCAAAACGCTTTTCCACTATGTCTGGCTAGGAAAAACTGTGCCAGCACAGAAAACATCTCCCATCGTGTTCTAGAAGTTGCACGGATGTCTGCCAAGTGTTTGGCAGGAAGAAAAGAAAAGTTGTCCAAAACAGCTTCCAATCGAATGTTCCTGTGATTGGAAAAGTCAGGAGAGTGCAAAGGTACTGTTTTCTATCAGTTGGCAAGGTGCGCACACAATCCCAGTGTTGTACAGCTTGCTTCTTCACCTTCCCGAAGCTGCCGCTCTCGCCGGCTGCCGGAGCCCAAGAAGCGGCTTCTTCGCGCAAAGACGATTGTGCCGCTCACAGGGCTCTCCTTAGCGCGGCTTCTGCCGAAAGACGCCCGGCAGCGGCTCTTACCTCCGGAGAGCATCCTACCTTCGTCTTTCGCGTCTTTTGTAGTCTACATCTTAGCAAAACGCTTTTCCACTATGTCTGGCTAGGAAAAACTGTGCCAGCACAGAAAACATCTCCCATCGTGTTCTAGAAGTTGCACGGATGTCTGCCAAGTGTTTGGCAGGAAGAAAAGAAAAGTTGTCCAAAACAGCTTCCAATCGAATGTTCCTGTGATTGGAAAAGTCAGGAGAGTGCAAAGGTACTGTTTTCTATCAGTTGGCAAGGTGCGCACACAATCCCAGTGTTGTACAGCTTGCTTCTTCACCTTCCCGAAGCTGCCGCTCTCGCCGGCTGCCGGAGCCCAAGAAGCGGCTTCTTCGCGCAAAGACGATTGTGCCGCTCACAGTGCTCTCCTTAGCGCGGCTTCTGCCGAAAGACGCCCGGCAGCGGCTCTTACCTCCGGAGAGCATCCTACCTTCGTCTTTCGCGTCTTTTGTAGTCTACATCTTAGCAAAACGCTTTTCCACTATGTCTGGCTAGGAAAAACTGTGCCAGCACAGAAAACATCTCCCATCGTGTTCTAGAAGTTGCACGGATGTCTGCCAAGTGTTTGGCAGGAAGAAAAGAAAAGTTGTCCAAAACAGCTTCCAATCGAATGTTCCTGTGATTGGAAAAGTCAGGAGAGTGCAAAGGTACTGTTTTCTATCAGTTGGCAAGGTGCGCACACAATCCCAGTGTTGTACAGCTTGCTTCTTCACCTTCCCGAAGCTGCCGCTCTCGCCGGCTGCCGGAGCCCAAGAAGCGGCTTCTTCGCGCAAAGACGATTGTGCCGCTCACAGTGCTCTCCTTAGCGCGGCTTCCGCCGAAAGACGCCCGGCAGCGGCTCTTACCTCCGGAGAGCATCCTACCTTCGTCTTTCGCGTCTTTTGTAGTCTACATCTTAGCAAAACGCTTTTCCACTATGTCTGGCTAGGAAAAACTGTGCCAGCACAGAAAACATCTCCCATCGTGTTCTAGAAGTTGCACGGATGTCTGCCAAGTGTTTGGCAGGAAGAAAAGAAAAGTTGTCCAAAACAGCTTCCAATCGAATGTTCCTGTGATTGGAAAAGTCAGGAGAGTGCAAAGGTACTGTTTTCTATCAGTTGGCAAGGTGCGCACACAATCCCAGTGTTGTACAGCTTGCTTCTTCACCTTCCCGAAGCTGCCGCTCTCGCCGGCTGCCGGAGCCCAAGAAGCGGCTTCTTCGCGCAAAGACGATTGTGCCGCTCACAGGGCTCTCCTTAGCGCGGCTTCTGCCGAAAGACGCCCGGCAGCGGCTCTTACCTCCGGAGAGCATCCTACCTTCGTCTTTCGCGTCTTTTGTAGTCTACATCTTAGCAAAACGCTTTTCCACTATGTCTGGCTAGGAAAAACTGTGCCAGCACAGAAAACATCTCCCATCGTGTTCTAGAAGTTGCACGGATGTCTGCCAAGTGTTTGGCAGGAAGAAAAGAAAAGTTGTCCAAAACAGCTTCCAATCGAATGTTCCTGTGATTGGAAAAGTCAGGAGAGTGCAAAGGTACTGTTTTCTATCAATTGGCAAGGTGCGCACACAATCCCAGTGTTGTACAGCTTGCTTCTTCACCTTCCCGAAGCTGCCGCTCTCGCCGGCTGCCGGAGCCCAAGAAGCGGCTTCTTCGCGCAAAGACGATTGTGCCGCTCACAGTGCTCTCCTTAGCGCAGCTTCTGCCGAAAGACGCCCGGCAGCGGCTCTTACCTCCTGAGAGTGGCAGCTTCGGGAAGGTGAAGAAGCCAGACATAGTGGAAAAGCGTTTTGCTAAGATGTAGACTACAAAAGACGCGAAAGACGAAGGTAGGATGCTCTCCGGAGGTAAGAGCCGCTGCCGGGCGTCTTTCGGCAGAAGCCGCGCTAAGGAGAGCACTGTGAGCGGCACAATCGTCTTTGCGCGAAGAAGCCGCTTCTTGGGCTCCGGCAGCCGGCGAGAGCGGCAGCTTCGGGAAGGTGAAGAAGCAAGCTGTACAACACTGGGATTGTGTGCGCACCTTGCCAACTGATAGAAAACAGTACCTTTGCACTCTCCTGACTTTTCCAATCACAGGAACATTCGATTGGAAGCTGTTTTGGACAACTTTTCTTTTCTTCCTGCCAAACACTTGGCAGACATCCGTGCAACTTCTAGAAAACGATGGGAGATGTTTTCTGTGCTGGCTCGGGTTTTCCTAGCCAGACATAGTGGAAAAGCGTTTTGCTAAGATGTAGACTACAAAAGACGCGAAAGACGAAGGTAGGATGCTCTCCGGAGGTAAGAGCCGCTGCCGGGCGTCTTTCGGCAGAAGCCGCGCTAAGGAGAGCACTGTGAGCGGCACAATCGTCTTTGCGCGAAGAAGCCGCTTCTTGGGCTCCGGCAGCCGGCGAGAGCGGCAGCTTCGGGAAGGTGAAGAAGCAAGCTGTACAACACTGGGATTGTGTGCGCACCTTGCCAACTGATAGAAAACAGTACCTTTGCACTCTCCTGACTTTTCCAATCACAGGAACATTCGATTGGAAGCTGTTTTGGACAACTTTTCTTTTCTTCCTGCCAAACACTTGGCAGACATCCGTGCAACTTCTAGAACACGATGGGAGATGTTTTCTGTGCTGGCACAGTTTTTCCTAGCCAGACATAGTGGAAAAGCGTTTTGCTAAGATGTAGACGACAAGAGAGGCTAAAGAGTGGATGTTAGCAAATGACACCCATCTTCAAAAAAGGCAATTAAGAGGACTCGCCATAGTACAAACCAGCCAGCCTCTTTTTTATCCCCAGGAAGTTGATGAAGCAGCTCTTCCTGGAAATCCTTGCCAGGCACATGACAGATGACCAAATAATGTAGTTAGCATGATTTTTCAGGGGAATTTCATGCTGAACATCACTTTAAACTCCTCTGATGAATCAACTTGACTGGTAGATGAAGGGAATATTATCTGCCTGGGCTTCAGGGAGGTTTTTGACATACCTCTACATGGCATCACACATACATATGGAAGCAATAGTGCAAAGGGGAGGGAATCAGTGTCTTTTCAGTGATGCTGAGGGAAAAGACAAGAGGCAGTGGGCACACACTGAAATACAGGAGATTGCCTTTGAACATCAGTAAATGTTTCTTTACTGTCAGGGTGACTGAACCACGGCACAGACTGCCCAGAAAGATTGTGGAGCCTGGATCTTTGAAGACATTAAAAGTACACCCAGATAGAATCCTGGGCAAGAGGCTCTAGGTATCCTGGTTTAGGCAGGGGGGTTGGGCCTGGTTAGCCCCACCAACCCCTTCCACTCTCTTTCATTCTGTGCTAGTGAATTCTCTTCAAGATGCATTTCAAAGCACTGGCATGACAAAGTTCTGTGCAGACAGAGATCCAAATGGACATGGCATCTAAGTTCCTTAAGCAGTGTTCAAGAAGAATGTAAAACTCTGGCACAAGTGTCTCTTCCCTAACTGAATCCCTTTCATGGGAAAATTCCCAGCTCTAGAAAGATCTTCTGATACGCATGCTTAAGACTGACACTGGCTGAGCAAATTTCTCCCTATGTATATCTAAGACCAGTTAGGATCTTCACCCAAAGTGCTGTCAACATAGTCACAGAATGCCTATTGTTAAGAAGTGACAGCTTCCATCAGAATGGCAGCTATTGGTCCACAAAATGGATTAATGGATGGGAATTATCTACGTGGGTTAAAAACAAAAATAAAGAGTTGGTCTTTATTTATCAATTTCATGGCAATATTGATAAGGGAAGAAAAAGATCTAAGTCCTTGACTTTCTGGACTCGAGGAAAGATTTTAAAAATTCCTTGTAAAAATGTATGATCACAATCAGACTATTGAAACCATTTTAGTTGGGAACAAAGTTCCAAAATTGTCTAGATAGTGGCAAAGAAGCCAAGAAAATAGGAAAGAAACAAAAAGAGAGCAAAAGAGTCAGCTTCAGTGTACAAGCTCGTTCTAGAAGTAGTCTGCTGGGAAAAGGAACCCCCAGCTAAATTTCCAATGTATTCCTGCGCTTGATTCAGTAACTGGTCAATGTAAAAACCAATCCTTTTGTACAACTTCTTCCAGCAACAAAAACTCCAACAGGTTGACACTACCATCATGCCTGTTCCAGACATATTTAAAAGAGAAATGATGATTTTCTTGAAAACCTACTTACATAAAAGTTGCAAGATGGTGGAGGGATTCCCACATCCTCCTTCCTCCATCTGGCTTGAAAGTATATTTGATAAAATATGCAACAAAGCACATGATTTATAAGGGAGAGTCAAATGGATGATTTGGGAATCGATCTCTTGTTGATAGTAAACTTCATATCCACTCGGTGTGACCTTTTTAAAACAAAATGTGGAGCTGAGGCATGAATCTGCCACAACAATTGTAAAGCAAACATACACACTCCCCTTCATATGCCCCCCCCTCCACACACACCTAGGCACACACAGAGATCAGCATAGCAGATCATGAACACCTTGGAAAAGACTGAAATGCTAAATGCCTCTCTTGATGGGCAAAAGAGCTGGTGCAGTAATTCAAATGCCTGGTACAAAAGTTCTGTTTAATATTTAGCTCCTATTTAAAACACAGCTTTTCATTTCATTCTATTTACAGAATATTTTCATTTCATTTGTTTCTTTAAAATTACTTAGTTCTCACCTGTTGTATGTCTAGGAATATTTTCTTCCAAAAATAGAAAAAAATAGATGATATCTTTTCAGCAGAAAACATTGGTTGATACAATTTTAAACCATCATGATATGGAAGAATTCTTCTGTCCCTCTCGAAGGTGGAAGAAGCATTTGGATCACAGATCATCTACAATGAAATACTTGACATGTTTAAGATGCTTTCAATCAATTTTGATTGTCAATTGCTTATTTGTTGTAAACAGTAATTTTTCAGTGAAGGGAAAGTGTGTGTGGTATATCTACATGATATGTTCAAAGGCAGTTCCTACTAATGGCCAGGCTGAATTCCAGTAAATAATGTCCCGAATGATATTTTGCCGCCTTCTTTGGCACTTCATGAAATCTTACCCCGATGAAGTGCTGAAACACAGAGATTTTCTCTTAGAGAGTGTCTCATGTTGTAACCTATCCCATGGATTTTATGCTGTAATTCTTATCTCTTTTAAAATTTACTATCTTCTGTACAGTTTTCATGAAACTTTCTGTTACAGTAGTGAATAGCACAGATAAATGTCATTTTGTACAACTTTGAATTTACCCCAAGAGCTGAGAGAAAACTTGATCCTATACTTCAATCCGAGTTTCTTCTATAGTCCAACTTTGTTTCTCTACCATCAAGCTTCTCCTTTGTTGCTGCTCCAAGCCCCGTCCAGGGTGACCTTGAATACTTTCAGGGATGGGACACCCACAACTTCTCTGGGCAACCTGTTCCAGTGTTCCAGCACTCCCACAGTAAAAAAGGCCTTCCTTTCATCTAATATGTGTAGGAAATCATAAATCTAGGCATAGAAGCTTGGAGTGCAAATTTGAAATTCTTTGGATTTGAAGCACATTTTATATGAATACTGACTTACAGATGACTAAAAGATGTTGATGGGCATTTGAGCTGACAAGTTTTGAAAAAGTGCACGGAAATTAAAATTGAAACCACTAAAATTAAAAACTCCTTGCCATTTTCTTTTTCCTCTCCTATTCAAAATTGCATATGTCAGATATCAGTGCTTCATGCAAACCTCTCAGATGCTCTCAGAGAAAAAGCTTTTCTTTCAGACTAAGTTGCGGTTGACGTAGAACACTAGCAGGAGTGAAAGATTTTCTGGGCATCGGGGCAGCCCGTTCTCCTTGGATTTGTGTGCAGAATGCATTTTATCCAAACTGGAAAATAGATCCCAGCTCTGTTCTATTCATCATCCTTACTTCATCAGGCCAGAAGATTCTGTGAAAAGTAGCCTGTGGACCTTGAAGACAGCGCATGTGAACCAGATGAGAGGTGATAGAGAAGTTGAGGGAGAGAAGAAAGAGCATGAGGCTGAAACCAGAAAGTATTTCTCCACGTGATCATGGAAGATTGCAGGAGCCACTTGGTACTATCAAACCAGCCCAACTTGGCACTTGTGCCACCTTGGGTCTGGGAGCCATGTTGCATATCGTGCATTTTAAGGAGCCAGCTGGCCACACCCAGCCATATGCCCCCAAACACAAACCAAGGCCCTTTTCTCTGGCAAACAAAACTCAGCTGCCCTGCTTCTGGATGGCAGATTGCAGGAACCACTTGGTACTATCAAACCAGCCCAACTTGGCACTGGTGCCACCATGGGTCTGGTCACCATCCTGCCTATTGTAGCTTTTCAGGAGCCAGCCGGTCACTCTCAGCCATAGGCCCCCAAACACAAACCTCGGCCCGTTTCCCTGGCAAACAAAAGTAAGCTGCCCCGCTTCTGCATGGCAGATTGCAGGAGCTACTTAGTACTATCAAATCAGCCCGACTTGGCACAGGTGCCACCTTGGATCTGGGAACCATCCTGTGTATCGTGGATTTTCAGGGGCCAGCCGGCCACTCTCAGCCATATGCCCCCAAAAACAAACCACGGACCTTTCCTCTGGCAAACAAAAATCAGCTGCCCCACTTCTGGATGGCAGATTGCAGGAGCCACTTGGGACTATCACACCAGCACAACATGGCACTGCTGCCACCTTGGATCTGGGAACAATCCTGCGTATCGTACATATTCAGGAACCAGCCGAACACTCCCAGCCACAGGCCCCCAAACACAAACAACGGCCCTTTTCTCTGGCAAACAAAACTCAACTGCCCCTCTTCTGGATGGCAAATTGCAGGACGCACTTGGTACTACAAAAAGAGCCCGACTTGGCAGTGGTGCCACCTTGGCTCTGGGAACCATCCTGCGTATCGAGCATTTTAAGGAGCCAGCCGGCAATTCCCAGCCGTATGCCCCAAAAAGAAACCATGGACCTTTTCTCTGGCAAAAAAAACTCAGCTGTCCCGCTTCTGGATGGCAGATTGCAGGAGTTACTTTGAACCATACAACCAGCCTTACTTGGCACTGGTGCCACCTTGGATCTGGGAACCATCCTGCCTATCGTTGATTTTCAGGGGCCAGCCGGCCACTCTCAGCCATAGGCCCCCAAACACAAACCACAGCCCTTTTCTCTAGCAAACAAAATTCAACTGCCCCGCTTCTGGATGGCAAATTGCAGGAGCCACTGGGTACTACAAAAACAGCCTGACTTGGCACTGGTGCCACCTTGCGTCTGGTTACCATGCGGCGTATCGTGCATTTTAAGGAGCCAGGTGGCCACTCCCAGCCATATGCCCCCAAACACAACCCACGGCCCTTTTCTCTGGCAAACAAAACTCAGCTGCCCCGCTTCTGGATGGCAGATTGCAGGAGACACTTGGTACTATCAAACCAGCCCGACTTGGCACTGGTGCCACCTTGGGTCTGGGAACCATCCTGCGTATTGTGGATTGTCAGGAGACAGCCGACCACTCTCGGCCACAGAGCCCAATCAAAAACAAAGGTCCGTTTCCCTGGCAAAAAAAACTCAGCTGCCCCGCTTCTGGATGGGAGATTGCAGGAGGCACTTGACACTGTCAAACGAGCCCCACTTGGCACTGGTGCCACCTTGGGTCTGGGAACCATGCTGCGTATCGTGGATTTTCAGGAGCCAGCCGGCCACTGCCAGCCACAGGCCCCCAAACACAAACCACAGCCTTTTTCTCTGGCAAACAAAACTCAGCTGCCCCGCTTCTGGATGGCAGATTGCAGGAGCCACTTGGTACTATCAAACCAGCCCGACTTGGCACTGGTGCCACCTTGGGTCTGGGAACCATCCTGCCTATCGTGGATTTTAAGGAGCCAGCCGGCTACTCCCAGCCACAGGCCCCCAACAAAAACCACGGCCCTTTTTTCTCGCAAACAAAACTTAGCTGCCTCACTTCTGGATGGCAGATTGCAGGAGCCACTTGGTGTAATCAAACCAGCCCGACTTGGCACTGGTGCCACCTTGGGTCTGGGAACCATCCTGCGTATCGTGGATTCTAAGGAGCCACCCGGCCACTCTGAGCCACAGGCCCCCAAACAAAATCAACGGCGCTGTTCCCTGGAAAACAAAACACGCCTGCCAACTTTTTGATGGAGTTTGCAGGAGCCACTTGGTACTATCAAACCAGCCCGACTTGGCACTGGTGCCACCTTGGGTCTGGGAAACATCCTGCGTATCGTGGATTCTTAGGAGCCAGCCGGCCACTCCTAGCCACAGGCCCCCAAACAAAAACCTAGGCCTATTTCTCTGGCAAACAAAAGTAAGCTGCCCTGCTTCTGGATGGCAGATTGCAGGAGACACTTGGTACTATCAAACCAGCCCAACTTGGCACTGGTGCCACCTTGGGTCTGGGAACCATCCTGCGTATCGTGGATTCTAAGGAGCCAGCTGGCCACTCCCAGCCACAGGCCCCCAAACACAAACAACGGCACTTTTCCCTGGAAAACAAAACTCGCCTGCCAAATTTTTGATGGCAGATTGCAGGAGCCACTTGGTACTATCAAATCAGCCCAACTTGGCACTGGTGCCACCATGGGTTTGGTCACCATCCTGCGTATCGTAGCTTTTCAGGAGCCAGCCGGTCACTCCCAGCCATAGGCCCCCAGACACAAACCTCGGCCCGTTTCCCTGGCAAACAAAAGTAAGCTGCCCCGCTTCTGGATGGCAGATTGCAGTACGCACTTGGTACTATCAAACCAGCCCAACTTGGAAATGGTGCCACCTTGGGTCTGGGAACCATCCTGCGTATCGTGGATTCTAAGGAGCCAGCGGGCCACTCCCAGCCACAGGCCCCCAAATACAAACAACGGCGCTTTTCCCTGGAAAACAAAACTCGCCTGCAAAATTTTTGATGGCAGATTGCAGGAGCCACTTGGTACTATCAAATCAGCCCAACTTGGCACTGGTGCCACCATGGATCTGGTCACCATCCTGCCTATCGTAGCTTTTCAGGTGCCAGCCGGTCACTCCCAGCCATAGGAACCCAGACACAAACCTCGGCCCGTTTCCCTGGCAAACAAAAGTAAGCTGCCCCGCTTCTGGATGGCAGATTGCAGGAGCCACTTTGCACCATCAAACTGGCCCGACTTGTCACTGGTGCCACCTCAGGTCTGGGAACCCTCCTGCGTATCGTGGATTCCAATTAGCAAGACGGCCACTCCCAGCCACAGGCCCCCAAACACAAACAACGGCGCTTTTCCCTGGAAAACAAAACTCGCCTGCCAAATTTTGATGGCAGATTGCAGGAGCCACTTGGTACTATCAAACCAGCCCAACTTGGCACTGCTGACACCATGGGTCTGGTCACCATCCTGCCTATCGTAGCTTTTCAGGTGCCAGCCGGTCACTCCCAGCCATAGGCCCCCAGACACAAAGCTCGGCCCGTTTCCCTGGCAAACAAAAGTAAGCTGCCCCGATTCTGGATGGCAGATTTCAGGATCCACTTGTTATTATCAAACCAGCCCGACTTGGTACTGGTGCCACCTCTGGTCTGGGGACCATCCTGCGTATCTTGGATTCTAAGGAGCCAGCCGGCCACTCCCAGCCACAGGCCCCCAAAAAAAAACATCGGCGCTTTTCCCTGGAAAACAAAACTCGCCTGCCAACATTTTGATTGCAGATTGCAGGAACCACTTGGTACTATCAAACCAGCCCAACTTGGCACTGGTGCCAACTTGGGTCTGGGAACCATCCGGCGTATCGTGTGTTTAAAGGAGCCAGCCGGCCACTCCAGCCACAGGCCCGCAGACGCAAACAACGGCGCTATTCCCTGGAAAACAAAACTCGCCTGCCAAATTTTGATGGCAGATTGCAGGAGCCACTTGGTACTATCAAACCAGCCCAACTTGGCACTGGTGCCACCATGGGTCTGGTCACCATCCTGCCTATCGTAGCTTTTCAGGAGCCAGCCGGTCACTCCCAGCCATAGGCCCCCAGACACAAACCTCGGCCCGTTTCCCTGGCAAACAAAAGTAAGCTGCCCCGCTTCTGGATGGCAGATTGCAGGACGCACTTGGTACTATCAAACCAGCCCGACTTGGCACTGGTGCTACCTCAGGTCTGGGAACCATCCTGCGTATTGTGGATTCTAAGGAGCCAGCCGGCCACTCCCAGCCACAGGCCCCCAAACACAAACATCGGCGCTTTTCCCTGGAAAACAAAACTCGCCTGCCAACTTTTTGATGGCATATTGCCGGAGCCACTTGGTACTATCAAACCAGCCCAACTTGGCACTGGTGCCACCATGGGTCTGGTCACCATCCTGCCTATCGTAGCTTTTCAGGAGCCAGCCGGTCACTCCCAGCCATAGACCCCAGACACAAACCTCGGCCCGTTTCCCTGGCAAAAAAAAGTAAGCTGCCCCGCTTCTGGATGGCAGATTGCAGGAGCCACTTTGCACCATCAAACTAGCCCGACTTGGCACTGGTGCCACCTCAGGTCTGGGAACCATCCTGCGTATCGTGGATTCTAAGGAGCCAGCCGGACACTCCCAGCCACAGGCCCTCAAACACAAACAGCGGCGCTTTTCCCTGGAAAACAAAACTCGCCTGCCAAATTTTGATGGCAGATTGCCGGAGCAACTTGGTACTATCAAACCAGCCCAACTTGGCACTGGTGCCACCATGGGTCTGGTCACCATCCTGCCTATCGTAGATTTTCAGGACCTAGCCGGTCACTCCCAGCCATAGGCCCCCACACACAAACCTCGGCCCGTTTCCGTGGCAAACAAAACTAAGCGGCGCCGCTTGTGGATGGCAGATTGCAGGACGCACTTGGTACTATCAAACCAGCCCGACTTGGCACTGGTGCCACCTCTGGTCTGGGAACCATCCTGCGTATCGTGGATTCCAATTAGCAAGCTGGCCACTCCCAGCCACAGGCCCCCAAACACAAACAACGGCGCTTTTCCCTGGAAAACAAAACTCGCCTGCCAACATTTTGATGGCAGATTGCAGGAGCCACTTGGTACTATCAAATCAGCCCAACATGGCACTGGTGCCACCATGGGTCTTGGAACCATCCTGCCTATCGTAGCTGTTCAGGCGCCAGCCGGTCACTCCCAGCCATAGGCCCCCAGAGAAAAACCTCGGCCCTTTTCCCTGGAAAACAAAAGTAAGCTGCCCCGCTTCTGGATGGCAGATTGCAGGAGCCACTTTGCACCATCAAACTGGCCCGACTTGTCACTGGTGCCACCTCAGGTCTGGGAACCATCCGGCGTATCGTGGATTCCAATTAGAAGCTGGCCACTCCCAGCCACAGGCCCCCAAACACAAACAACGGCGCTTTTCCCTGGAAAACAAAACTCGCCTGCCAACATTTTGATGGCAGATTGCAGGAGCCACTTGGTACTATCAAACCAGCCCAACTTGGCACTGGTGCCACCATGGGTCTGGTCACCATCCTGCCTATCGTAGCTTTTCAGGACCTAGACGGTCACTCCCAGCCATAGGCCCCCAGACACAAAGCTCTGCCCGTTTCCCTGGCAAACAAAAGTAAGCTGTCCCGCTTCTGGATGGCAGATTGCAGGATCCACTTGGTAGTATCAAACCAGCCCGACTTGGCACTGGTGCCACCTCTGGTCTGGGAACCATCCTGCGTATCGTGGATTCTAAGCAGCCAGCCGGCCACTCCCAGCCACAGGCCCCCAAACACAAACAACGGCGCTTTTCCCTGGAAAACAAAACTCGCCTGCCAACTTTTTGATGGCAGATTGCAGGAGCCACTTGGTACTATCAAACCAGCCCAACTTGGCACTGGTGCCACCATGGGTCTGGTCACCATCCTGCCTATCGTAGCTTTTCAGGAGCCAGCCGGTCACTCCCAGCCATAGGCCCCCAGACACAAACCTCGGCCCGTTTCCCTGGCAAACAAAAGTAAGCTGCCCCGCTTCTGGATGGCAGATTGCAGTACGCACTTGGTACTATCAAACCAGCCCGACTTGGCACTGGTGCCACCTTGGGTCTGGGAACCATCCTGCGTATCGTGGATTCTAAGGAGCCAGCCGGCCACTCCCAGCCACAGGCCCCCAGACACAAACCTCGGCCCGTTTCCCTGGCACACAAAAGTAAGCTGCCCCGCTTCTGGATGGCAGATTGCAGGAGCCACTTTGCACCATCAAACTAGCCCGACTTGGCACTGGTGCCACCTCAGGTCTGGGAACCATGCTGCGTATCGTGGATTCTAATTAGCCAGCCGGTCAGTCCCTGCCATAGGCCCCCAAACACAAACAACGGCGCTATTCGCTGGAAAACAAAACTCGCCTGCCAACATTTTGATGGCAGATTGCCGGAGCCACTTGGTACTATCAAACCAGCCCAACTTGGCACTGGTGCCACCATGGGTCTGGTCACCATCCTGCCTATCGTAGCTTTTCAGGAGCCAGCCGGTCACTCCCAGCCATAGGCCCCCAGACACAAACCTCGGCCCGTTTCCCTGGCAAACAAAAGTAAGCTGCCCCGCTTCTGGATGGCAGATTGCAGTACGCACTTGGTACTATCAAACCAGCCCGACTTGGCACTGGTGCCACCTTGGGTCTGGGAACCATCCTGCGTATCGTGGATTCTAAGGAGCCAGCCGGCCACTCCCAGCCACAGGCCCCCAAACACAAACAACGGCGCTTTTCCCTGGAAAACAAAACTCGCCTGCCAACTTTTTGATGGCAGATTGCAGGAGCCACTTGGTACTATCAAACCAGCCCAACTTGGCACTGGTGCCACCATGGGTCTGGTCACCATCCTGCCTATCGTAGCTTTTCAGGACCTAGACGGTCACTCCCAGTCATAGGCCCCCAGACACAAAGCTCTGCCCGTTTCCCTGGCAAACAAAAGTAAGCTGTCCCGCTTCTGGATGGCAGACTGCAGGATCCACTTGGTAGTATCAAACCAGCCCGACTTGGCACTGGTGCCACCTCTGGTCTGGGAAACATCCTGCGTATCGTGGATTCTAAGCAGCCAGCCGGCCACTCCCAGCCACAGGCCCCCAAACAAAAACAACGGCGCTTTTCCCTGGAAAACAAAACTCGCCTGCCAACTTTTTGATGGCAGATTGCAGGAGCCACTTGGTACTATCAAACCAGCCCAACTTGGCACTGGTGCCACCATGGGTCTGGTCACCATCCTGCCTATCGTAGCTTTTCAGGAGCCAGCCGGTCACTCCCAGCCATAGGCCCCCAGACACAAACCTCGGCCCGTTTCCCTGGCAAACAAAAGTAAGCTGCCCCGCTTCTGGATGGCAGATTGCAGGAGCCACTTTGCACCATCAAACTAGCCCTACTTGGCACTCGTGCCACCTCAGGTCTGGGAACCATGCTGCGTATCGTGGATTCTAATTAGCCTGCCGGTCACTCCCTGCCATAGGCCCCCAAACACAAACAAGGGCGCTATTCGCTGGAAAACAAAACTCGCCTGCCAAGTTTTTGATGGCAGATTGCAGGAGCCACTTGGTACTATCAAACCAGCCCAACTTGGCACTGGTGCCACCATGGGTCTGGTCACCATCCTGCCTATCGTAGCTTTTCAGGAGCCAGCCGGTCACTCCCAGCCATAGGCCCCCAGACACAAACCTCGGCCCGTTTCCCTGGCAAACAAAAGTAAGCTGCCCCGCTTCTGGATGGCAGATTGCAGTACGCACTTGGTACTATCAAACCAGCCCGACTTGGCACTGGTGCCACCTCTGGTCTGGGAACCATCCTGCGTATCGTGGATTCTAAGCAGCCAGCCGGCCACTCCCAGCCACAGGCCCCCAAACAAAAACAACGGCGCTTTTCCCTGGAAAACAAAACTCGCCTGCCAACTTTTTGATGGCAGATTGCAGGAGCCACTTGGTACTATCAAACCAGCCCAACTTGGCACTGGTGCCGCCATGGGTCTGGTCACCATCCTGCCTATCGTAGCTTTTCAGGAGCCAGCCGGTCACTCCCAGCCATAGGCCCCCAGACACAAACCTCGGCCCGTTTCCCTGGCAAACAAAAGTAAGCTGCCCCGCTTCTGGATGGCAGATTGCAGGAGCCACTTTGCACCATCAAACTAGCCCGACTTGGCACTGGTGCCACCTCAGGTTTGGGAACCAGGCTGCGTATCATGGATTCTAATTAGCCAGCCGGTCACTCCCTGCCATAGGCCCCCAAACACAAACAAGGTCGCTATTCACTGGAAAACAAAACTCGCCTGCCAAATTTTGATGGCAGATTGCCGGAGCCACTTGGTACTATCAAACCAGCCCAACTTGACAGTGGTGCCACCATGGGTCTGGTCACCATCCTGCCTATCGTAGCTTTTCAGGAGCCAGCCGGTCACTCCCAGCCATAGGCCCCCAGACACAAACCTCGGCCCGTTTCCCGGGCAAACAAAAGTAAGCTGCCCCGCTTCTGGATGGCAGATTGCAGTACGCACTTGGTACTATCAAACCAGCCCGACTTGGCACTGGTGCCACCTCTGGTCTGGGAACCATCCTGCGTATCGTGGATTCTAAGGAGCCAGCCGGCCACTCCCACCCACAGGCCCCCAAACAAAAACAACGGCGCTTTTCCCTGGAAAACAAAACTCGCCTGCCAACTTCTTGATGGCAGATTGCAGGAGCCACTTGGTACTATCAAACCAGCCCAACTTGGCACTGGTGCCACCATGGGTCTGGTCACCATCCTGCCTATCGTAGCTTTTCAGGAGCCAGCCGGTCACTCCCAGGCATAGGCCCCCAGACACAAACCTCGGCCCGTTTCCCGGGCAAACAAAAGTAAGCTGCCCCGCTTCTGGATGGCAGATTGCAGGAGCCACTTTGCACCATCAAACTAGCCCGACTTGGCACTGGTGCCACCTCAGGTCTGGGAACCATCCTCCCGATCGTGGATTCTAAGGAGCCAGCCGGCCACTCCCAGCCACAGGCCCCCAAACACAAACAACGGCGCTTTTCCCTGGATAACAAACTCGCCTGCCAACTTTTTGATGGCAGATTGCAGGAGCCACTTGGTACTATCAAACCAGCCCAACTTGGCACTGGTGCCACCATGGGTCTGGTCACCATCCTGCCTATCGTAGCTTTTCAGGATCTAGACGGTCACTCCCAGCAATAGGCCCCGTGACACAAAGCTCAGCCGGTTTCCCTGACAAAAAAAAGTAAGCTGTCCCGCTTCTGGATGGCAGATTGCAGGATCCACTAGGTAGTATCAAACCAGCCCGACTTGGCACTGGTGCGACCTCTGGTCTGGGAACCATCCTGCGTATCGTGGATTCTAAGCATCCAGCCGGCCACTCCCAGCCACAGGCCCCCAAACAAAAACAACGGCGCTTTTCCCTGGAAAACAAAACTCGCCTGCCAACATTTTGATGGCAGATTGCAGGAACCACTTGTTACTATCAAACCAGCCCAACTTGGCACTGGTGCCACCATGGGTCTGGTCACCATCCTGCCTATCGTAGCTTTTCAGGAGCCAGCCGGTCACTCCCTGCCATAGGCCCCGAGACACAAACCTCGGCCCGTTTCCCTGGCAAACAAAAGTAAGCTGCCCCGCTTCTGGATGGCAGATTGCAGGAGCCACTTGGTTGTGTCAAACCAGCCCGACTAGGCACTGGTGCCACCTCTGGTCTGGGAACCATCCTGCGTATCGTGGATTTTATGGAGCCAGCCGGGCATTCCCAGCCATAGGCCCCCAAACACAAACAACGGTCCGTTTCCCTGGCAAACAAAAGTAAGCTGCCCCGCTTCTGGATGGCAGATTGCAGCAGCCACTTGGTAGTATCAAACCAGCCCAACTTGGCACTGGTGGCACCTCTTGTCTGGGAACCATGCTGCGTATCGTGGTTTCTAAGGAGCCAGCCGGCCACTCCCAACCATAGACCCCCAGACACAAACCTCGGCCCGTTTCCCTGGAAAACAAAAGTAAGCTACTCCGATTCTGGATGGCAGATTGCAGGAGCCACTTGGTACTATCAAATCAGCCCAACTTGGCACTGGTGCCACCATGCGTCTGGTAAACATCCTGCCTATCGTAGCTTTTCAGGAGCCAGCCGGCCACTCTCAGCCATATGCCCCCAAAAACAAACCACGGCCCTTTTCTCTGGCAAACAAAACTCACCTGCCCCTCTTCTGGATGGCAAATTTTAGGACGCACTTTGTACTACGAAAACCGCCCGACGTGGCACTGGTGCCACCTTGTGTCAGGGAACCATCCTGCATATCGAGCTTTTTAAGGAGCCAGCCGGCCACGCCCAGCCATAAACCCCCAAAAACAAACCACGGACCATTTCTCTTGGAAACAAAAATCCGCTGCCCCGCGTCTGGATGGCAGATTGCCGGAGCCACTTTGCACCATCAAACCAGCCCGACTTGGCACTGGTGCCACCTTGGGTCTGGGAACAATCCTGCATATCGTGGATTCTAAGGAGCCAGCCGGCCACTCCCAGCCACAGGCCCCCAAACACAAACAACGGCGCTTTTCCCTGGAAAACAAAATTCGCCTGCCAGCATTTTGATGGCAGATTGCAGGAGCCACTTGGTACTATCAAATCAGCCCAACTTGGCACTGGTGCCACTATGGGTCTGGGAACCATCCTGCCTATTGTAGCATTTCAGGAGCCAGCCGGTCACTCCCAGCCATAGGCTCCCAGACACAAACCTCGGACCGTTTCCCTGGCAAACAAAATTAAGCTGCCCCGATTCTGGATGGCAGATTGCAGGAGCCACTTGGTTGTGTCAAACCAGCCCGACTTGGCACTGGTGCCACCTTGGGTCTAGGAACCATCCTGCGTATCGTGGATTCTAAGAAGCCACCCGGCCACTCTGAGCCACAGGCCCCCAAACAAAAACTACGGCGCTTTTCCCTGGAAAACAAAACTCGCCTGCCAACTTTTTGATGGCAGATTGCAGGAGCCACTTGGTACTATCAAACCAGCCCAACTTGGCTCTGGTGGCACCTCTTGTCTGGGAACCATCCTGCCTATCGTAGCTTTTCAGGAGCCAGCCGGTCACTCCCAGCCATAGACCCCCAGACACAAACCTCGGCCCGTTTCCCTGGCAAACAAAAGTAAGCTGCCCCGCTTTTGGATGGCAGATTGCAGGAGCCACGTTGCACCATCAAACCAGCCCCACTTGGCACTGGTGCCACCTTGGGTCTGGGAACAAGTTGGGCTGGTTTGATAGTACCAAGTGGCTCCTGCAATCTGCCATCCAGAAGCGGGACAGCTTACTTTTGTTTCCCAGGGAAACGGGCCGAGGTATTTGTCTGGGGGCCTATGGCTGGGAGTGACCGGCTGACTACTGAAAAGCTACGATAGGCAGGATGGTTACCAGACTCATGGTGCCACCAGTGCCAAGTCGGGCTGGTTTGATAATACTAAATAGCTCCTGCAATCTGCCATCCAGACGCGGGGCAGCGGATTTTTGTTTGCTGGAGAAAAGTTCCGTGGTTTTTTTTTGGGGGTATATGACTGGACGTGGCCGGCTGGCTCCTTAAAAAGCTCTATACGCAGGATTGTTCCCTGACCCAAGGTGGCATCAGTGCCAAGTCGGGCTGTTTTCGTAGTACCAAGTGCGTCCTGCAATTTGCCATCCAGAAGCGGGGCAGCCTACTTTTGTTTGCCAGGGAAACGTGCCGAGGTATTTGTCTGGGGGCCTATGGCTGGGAGTGAGCGGCTGGCTCCTGAAAAGCTACGATAGGCAGGATGGTGACCAGACCCATGGTGGCACCAGTGCCAAGTTGGGCTGGTTTGATAGTACCAAGTGGCTCCTGCAATCTGCCATCAAGAAGTTGGCAGGCGAGTTTTGTTTTCCAGGGAAAAGCGCCGTTGATTTTATTTAGAGGCCTGTGGCTGGGAGTGGCCGCCTGTCCTCGTAGAATCTACGTTACCCAGCATGGTTCCCAGAGCCAAGGTGGCACCAGGGCCAAGTCGGGCTGGTTTGTAAGTACCAAGTGCATCCTGCAATCTGCCATCCAAAAGCGGGGCAGCATACTTTTGTTTGCCAGGGAAACGGGCAGAGGTTTGTGTCCGGGGGCCTATGGCAGGGAGTGACCGGCTGGCTCCTGAAAAGCTACGATAGGCAGGATGTTTACCAGTCCCATGGTGGCACCAGTGCCAAGTTGGGCTGATTTGATAGTACCAAGTGGCTCCTGCAATCTGCCATCCAGAATCGGGGTAACTTACTTTTGTTTTCCAGGGAAACGGGCCGAGGTTTGTGTCTGGGGGTCTATGGCTGGGAGTGACCGGCTGGCTCCTGAAAAGCTACGATAGGCAGGATGGTTCCCAGACCAGAGGTGGCACCAGTGCCAAGCTGGGCTGGTTTGATAGTACCAAGTGGCTCCTGCAATCTGCCATCAAAAAGTTGGCAGGCGAGTTTTGTTTTCCAGGGAAAAGCGCCGTTGTTTGTGTTTGGGGGCCTGTGGCTCAGAGAGGCCGGGTGGCTGCTTAGAATCCACGTTACGCAGGATGGTTCCCAGACCTGAGTTGGCACCAGTGCCAAGTTGGGCTGGTTTGATGGTGCAAAGTGGCTCCTGCAATCTGCCATCCAGAAGCGGGGCAGCTTACTTTTGTTTGCCAGGGAAACGGGCCGAAATATTTGTCTGGGGGCCTCTGGCTGGGGGAGGCTGGCTGGCTCCTGAAAAGCTACGATAGGCAGGATGGTGACCAGACCCATGGTGGCACCAGTGCCAAGTTGGGCTGGTTTGATAATACCAAGTGGCTCCTGCAATCTGCCATCAAAAGTTTGGCAGGCGAGTTTTGTTTTCCAGGGAAAAGCACCGTTGTGTGTGTTTTGGGGCCTGTGGCTGGGAGTGGCCAGCTTGCTAATTGGAATCCACGATACGCCGGATGGTTCCCTGACCTGAGGTGGCACCAGTGCCAAGTCGGGCTGGTTTGTTAGTACCAAGTGGTTCCTGCAATCTGCCATCCAGAAGCGGGGCAGCTGAATTTTGTTTGCCAGAGAAAAAGGCTGTTGTTTGTGTTTCGGGGCCTGTGGCTGGCAGTGCCCGGCTGGCTTCTGAAAATCCATGATACGCAGCATGGTTCCCAGACCTGAGGTGGCATCAGTGCCAAGTAGGGCTGGTTTGATAGTACCAAGTGGTTCCTGCAATCTGCCATCCAGAAGCGGGGCAGCTTACTTTTGTTTGCCAGGGAAACGGTCCGAGGTTTGTGTCTGGGGGCCTAAGCCTGGAAGTGACCGGCTGGCTCGTGAAAAGCTACGATAGGCAGGATGGTGACCAGACCCATGACGGCACCAGTGCCAAGTTGGGCTGGTTTGATAGTACCAAGTGGCTCCTGCAATCTGCCATCAAAAAGTTGGCAGGCGAGTTTTGTTTTCCAGGGAAAAGCGCCGTTGTTTGTGTTTGGGGGCCTGTGGCTGGGAGTGGCCGGCTGGCTCCTTAGAATCCACGATACTCAGCATGGTTCCCAGACCAGAGGTGGCACCAGTGCCAAGTCGGGCTGGTTTGATAGTACCAAGTGGCTCCTGCAATCTGCCATCAAAAAGTTGGCAGGCAAGTTTTGTTTTCCAGGGAAAAGTGCCGTTGTTTTTGTTTGGGGGCCTATGGCTGGGAGTGGCCGGCTGGCTCCTTAGAATCCACGATACGCAGGATGGTTCCCAGACGTGAGGTGGCACCAGTGCCAAGTTGGGCTGGTTTGATAGTACCAAGTGCGTCCTGCAATCTGCCATCCAGAAGCGGGGTAGCTTACTTTTGTTTACCAGGGAAACGGGCCGAGGTTTGTGTCTCGGGGCCTATGGCTGGGAGTGACCGGCTGCCTCCTGAAAAGCTACGATAGGCAGGATGGTGACCAGACCCATGGTGGCACCAGTGCCAAGTTGGGCTGGTTTGATAGTACCAAGTGGCTCCTGCAATCTGCCATCAAAAACTTGGCAGGCGAGTTTGTTATCCAGGGAAAAGCGCCGTTGTTTGTGTTTGGGGGCCTGTGGCTGGGAGTGGCCGGCTGGCTCCTTAGAATCCATGATACGCAGGATGGTTCCCAGACCAGAGGTGGCACCAGTGCCAAGTCGGGCTGGTTTGATGGTGAAAAGTGGCTCCTGCAATCTGCCATCCAGAAGCGGGATAACTTACTTTTGTTTGCCAGGGAAACGGGCCGAGCTTTGTGTCTGGGGGCCTATGGCTGGGAGTGACCGGCTGGCTCCTGAAAAGCTACGATAGGCAGGATGGTGACCAGACCCATGGTGGCACCAGTGTCAAGTTGGGCTGGTTTGATAGAACCAAGTGACTCCGGCAATCTGCCATCAAAAAATTTTGCAGGCGACTTTTGTTTTCCAGGGAAAAGCGCCGTTGTTTGTGTTTGGGGGCCTGTGGTTGGGAGTGGCCGGATTGCTAATTAGAATCCACGATACGCAGCATGGTTCCCAGACCTGAGGTGGCACCAGTGCCAAGTCGGGCTAGTTTGATGGTGCAAAGTGGCTCCTGCAATCTGCCATCCAGAAGCGGGGCAGCTTACTTTTGTTTGCCAGGGAAACGGGCCGAGGTTTGTGTCTGGGGGCCTATGGCTGGGAGTGACCGGCTGGCTCCTGAAAAGCTACGATAGGCAGGATGGTGACCAGACCCATGGTGGCACCAGTGCCAAGTTGGGCTGGTTTGATAGTACCAAGTGGCTCCTGCAATCTGCCATCAAAAAGTTGGCAGGCGGGTTTTGTTTTCCAGGGAAAAGCGCCGTTGTTTGTGTTTGGGGGCCTGTGGCTGGGAGTGGCCGGCTAGCTGCTTAGAATCCACGACACGCAGGATGGTTCCCTGACGTGAGGTGGCGCCAGTGCCAAGTCGGGCTGGTTTGATACTACCAAGTGCGTCCTGCAATCTGCCATCCAGAAGCGGGACAGCTTACTTATTTTTGTCAGGGAAACGGGCTGAGCTTTGTGTCACGAGGCCTATGGCTGGGAGTGACCGTCTAGGTCCTGAAAAGCTACGATAGGCAGGATGGTGACCAGACCCATGGTGGCACCAGTGCCAAGTTGGGCTGGTTTGATAGTACCAAGTGGCTCCTGCAATCTGCCATCAAAAATTTGGCAGGCGAGTTTTGTTTTCCAGGGAAAAGCGCCGTTGTTTGTGTTTGTGGGCTTTGGCTGGGAGTGGCCAGCTTGCTAATTGGAATCCACGATATGCAGGATGGTTCCCAGACTTGAGGTGGCACCAGTGACAAGTCGGGCCAGTTTGATGGTGCAAAGTGGCTCCTGCAATCTGCCATCCAGAAGCGGGGTAGCTTACTTTTCTTTGCCAGGGAAAAGGGCCGAGGTTTTTCTCTGGGGGCCTATGGCTGGGAGTGACCATGTGGCTCCTGAAAAGCTACGATAGGCAGGATGGTGACCAGACCCAAGGTGGCAGCAGTGCCAAGTTGGGCTGATTTGATAGTACCAAGTGGCTCCTGCAATCTGCCATCAAAATGTTGGCAGGCGAGTTTTGTTTTCCAGGGAAAAGCGCTGTTATTTGTGTTTGGGGGCCTGTGGCTGGGAGTGACCAGCTGGCTCCTTAGAATCCACGATACGCAGGATGGTTCCCAGACCAGAGGTGGCACCAGTGCCAAGTCGGGCTGGTTTTATAGTACCAAGTGGTTCGTGCAATATGCCATCCAGAAGCGGGGCAGCTTAATTTTGTTTCCCAGGGAAACGGGCCGAGCTTTGTGTCTGGGGGCCTATGGCTGGGAGTGACCTGCTAGGTACTGAAAAGCTACGATAGGCAGGATGGTGACCACATCCATGGTGGCACCAGTGCCAAGTTGGGCTGGTTTGATAGTACCAAGTGGCTCCTGCAATCCGCCATCAAAAAGTTGGCAGGCGAGTTTTGTTTTCCAGGGAAAAGCGCCGTTGTTTGTGTTTGAGGGCCTGTGGCAGGGAGTGGCCGGCTGGCTCCTTAGAATCCACGATACGCAGGATGGTTCCCAGACCCAAGGTGGCACCAGTGCCAAGTTGGGCTGGTTTGATACTCCCAAGTGCGTCCTGCAATCTGCCATCCAGAAGCGGGGTAGCTTACTTTTTTTTGCCAGGGAAACGGGCCGAGCTTTTTGTCTCGGGGTATATGGCTGGGGGTGACCGGCTGGCTCCTGAAAAGCTACGATAGGCAGGATGGTGACCAGACCCATGGTGGCACCAGTGCCAAGTTGGGCTCGTTTGATAGTACCAAGTGGCTCCTGCAATCTGCCATCAAAAATTTGGCAGGTGAGTTTTGTTTTCCAGGGAAAAGCACCGTTGTTTGTGTTTGGGGGCCTGTGGCTGGGAGTGGCCGGCTGGCTGCTTAGAATTCACGATACGCAGGATGGTTCCCAGACCAGAGGTGACACCAGTGACAAGTCGGGCTGGTTTCATACTACCAAGTGCGTCCTGCAATCTGCCATCCAGAAGCGGGGTAGCTTACTTTTGTTTGCCAGGGAAACGGGCCGAGGTTTGTGTCTGGGGGCCTATGGCTGGGAGTGACCGGCTGGCTCCTGAAAAGCTACGATAGGCAGGATGGTGACCAGACCCATGGTGGCACCAGTGCCAAGTTGGGCTGGTTTGATAGTACCAAGTGGCTCCTGCAATCTGCCCTCAAAATTTGGCAGGCGAGTTTTGTTTTCCAGGGAAAAGCGCCGTTGTTTGTGTTTGGTTGCCTGTGGCACGGAGTGGCCGGCTGGCTCCTTAGAATCCACGATACGCAGGATGGTTCCCAGACGTGAGGTGGCACCAGTGCCAAGTTGGGCTGGTTTGATAGTACCAAGTGCGTCCTGCAATCTGCCATCCAGAAGCGGGGCAGCTTACTTTTGTTTTCCAGGGAAACGGGCCGAGGTTTGTGTCTCAGGGCCTATGGCTGGGAGTGACCGGTTGGCTCCTGAAAAGCTACGATAGGCAGGATGGTGACCAGACCCATGGTGGCACCAGTGCCAAGTTGGGCTGGTTTGATAGTACCAAGTGACTCCTGCAATCTGCCATCAAAAAGTTGGCAGGCGAGTTTGTTATCCAGGGAAAAGCGCCGTTGTTTTTGTTTGGGGGCCTGTGGCTGGGAGTGGCCGGCTGGCTCCTTAGAATCCACGATACGGAGGATGGTTCCCAGACCAGAGGTGGCACCAGTGCCAAGTTTTGCTGGTTTGATGGTGCAAAGTGGCTCCTGCAATCTGCCATCCACATGCGGGATAACTTAGTTTTGTTTGCCAGGGAAACGGGCCGAGGTTTGTGTCTGGGGGCCTATGGCTGGGAGTGACCGGCTGGCTCCTGAAAAGCTACGATAGGCAGGATGGTGACCAGACCCATGGTGGCACCAGTGCCAAGTTGGGCTGGTTTGATAGTACCAAGTGGCTCCTGCAATCTGCCATCAAAAAGCTTGCAGGCGAGTTTTGTTTTCCAGGGAAAAGCGCCGTTGTTTGTATTTGGGGGCCTGTGGCTGGGAGTGGCCGCCTGGCGCCTTAGAATCTACGTTACGCAGCATGGTTCCCAGACCCAAAGTGGCACCAGTGTCAAGTTGGGCTGGTTTGATAGTACCAAGTGGCTCCTGCAATCTGCCATCCAGAAGCGGGGTAGCTTACCTTTGTTTGCCAGGGAAACGGGCAGAGCTTTCTGTCTGGGGGCCTATGGTTGGGAGTAACCGGCTGGCTCCTGAAAAGCTACGATAGGCAGGATGGTTCCCAGATCCAAGATGGCACCAGTGCCAAGTCGGGGTGGTTTGATGGTGCAAAGTGGCTCCTGCAATCTGCCATCCTGACGCGGGGCAGCGGATTTTTGTTTCCAAGAGAAATGGTCCGTGGTTTGTTTTTGGGGGTATATGGCTGGGCGTGGCCTGCTGGCTCCTTAAAAAGCTACGATAGGCAGGATGGTTCCCTGACCCAAGGTGGCACCAGTGCCAAGTCGGGCGGTTTTCGTAGTACAAAGTGCGTCCTAAAATTTGCCATCCAGAAGAGGGGCAGTTGAGTTTTGTTTACCAGAGAAAAGGGCCGTGGTTTGTTTTTGGGGGCATATGGCTGATAGTGGCCGTCTGGCCCCTGAAAATCCACGATGGGCAGGATGGTTCCCAGACCTGAGGTGGCACCAGTGCCAGGTCGGGCTGGTTTGATAGTACTAAATAGCACCTGCAATCTGCCATGCAGAAGCGGGGCAGCTTACTTTTGTTTGCCAGGGAAACGGGCCGAGGTTTGTGTCTGGGGGCCTATGGCTGGGAGTGACCGGCTGGCTCCTGAAAAGCTACGATAGGCAGGATGGTGACCAGACCCATGGTGGCACCAGTGCCAAGTTGGGCTGGTTTGATAGTACCAAGTGGCTCCTGCAATCTGCCATCAAAAAGTTGGCAGGCGAGTTTTGTTTTCCAGGGAAAAGCGCCGTTGTTTGTGTTTGGGGGACTGTGGGTGGGAGTGGCCGGCTGGCTCCTTAGAATCCACGATACGCAGGATGGTTCCCAGACCCAAGGTGGCACCAGTGCCAAGTCGGGCTGGTTTGTTAGTACCAAGTGGTTCCTGCAATCTGCCATCCAGAAGCGGGGCAGCTGAATTTTGTTTGCCAGACAAAAAGGCTGTTGTTTGTGTTTCGGGGCCTGTGGCTGGCAGTGGCCGGCTGGCTCCTGAAAATCCATGATACGCAGCTTGGTTCCCAGACCCAAGGTGGCATCAGTGCCAAGTAGGGCTGGTTTTATAGTACCCAGTGGCTCCTGCAATCTCCCATCCAGAAGCGGGGCAGCTGAGTTTTGTTTGCCTGTGAAACGGGCCGTTGTTTTTAATTGGGGTCTGTGGCCGAGAGTGTTCGGCTGGCTCCTGACAACCTACAATACGCAGGATGGTTCCCAGACCCAAGGTGGCACCAGTGCCAAGTCGGGCTGGTTTGATAGTACCAAGTGGCTCCTGCAATCTGCCATCCAGAAGCGGTGCAGTTGAGTTTTGTTTGCCAGAGGAAAGGGCCGTGGGTTGTGTTTGGGGGCATATGGCTGGGAGTGGCCGGCTGTCTCATTAAAAAGATCGATACGCAGGATGGTTCCCAGACCCAAGGGGGCACCAGTGCCAAGTCGGGCTGTTTGTATAGTACCAAGTGCGTCCTGCAATTTGCCATCCAGAAGAGGGGCAGTTGAGTTTTGTTTGCCAGAGAATAGCGCCGTTGTTTGTGTTTGGGGGCTTGTGGCTCGTAGTGGCCGACTGGCGCCTTAGAATCTGTGTTACGCAGCATGGTTCCCAGACCCAAGGTGGCACCAGTGCCAAGTTGGGCTGGTTTGATAGTACCAAGTGGCTCCTGCAATCTGCCATCCAGAAGCGGGGTAGCTTACTTTTGTTTGCCAGGGAAACGGGCCGAGGTTTGTGACTGGGGACCTATGGCTGGGAGTGACCGGCTGGCTCCTGGAAAGCTACGATAGGCAGGATGGTTACCAGACCCATGGTGGCACCAGTGCCAAGTTGGGCTGGTTTGATAGTACCAAGTGGCTCCTGCAATCTGCCATCAAAAAGTTGGCAGGCGAGTTTTGTTTTCCAGGGAAAAGCGACATTGTTTGTATTTGGGGGCCTGTGGCTGGGAGTGACCGGCTGGCTCCTTTGAACCCACGATACGCAGGATGGTTCCCAGACCCAAGGTGGCACCAGTGCCAAGTTTTGCTGGTTTGATACTACCAAGTGCGTCCTGCAATCTGCCATCCAGAAGCGGGGCAGCTTAATTTTGTTTGCCAGGGAAACGGGCCGTGGGTTTTGTTTGGGGGCATATAGCTGAGAGTGGCCGGCTGGCTCCTGAAAATCCACGCTAGGCAGCATGGTTCCCAGATGCAATGTGGCACCAGTGCCAAGTCGGGCTGGTTTGATGGTGCAAAGTGGCTCCTGCAATCTGCCATCCAGAAGCGAGGCAGCTGATTTTTGTTTGCCAGAGGAAAATTCCGTGGATTGTTTTTGGGGGCATATTGCTGGGAGTGGCCGGCTGGCTCCTTAAAATGCTCGATACGCATGATGGTTCCCAGGCCCAAGGTGTCACCACTACCAAGTCGGCCTGCGGTTTTAGTATCAAGTTCATCCTGCAATTTGCCATCCAGAAGAGGGGCAGTTGAGTTTTGTTTGCCAGAGAAACGGGCCGAGGTTTCTGTTTGGGGACATATGGCTGAGAGTGGCCGGCTGGCCCCTGAATATCCACGATACAGAGCATGGTTCCCAGATCCAAGGTGGCACCAGTGCCAAGTTGGGCTGGTTTGATAGTACCAAGTGTCTCCTGCAATCTGCCATCCAGAAGCAGGGCAGCTTACTTTTGTTTGCCAGAGAAATAGGCCTAGGTTTTTGTTTGGGGGCCTGTGGCTAGGAGTGGCCGGCTGGCTCCTTAGAATCCACGATACGCAGGATGGTTCCCAGACCCAAGGTGGCACCAGTGCCAAGTCGGGCTGGTTTGATAGTACCAAGTGGCTCCTGCAAACTCCATCAAAAAGTTGGCAGGCGTGTTTTGTTTTCCAGGGAACAGCGCCGTTGATTTTGTTTGGGGGCCTGTGGCTAGGAGTGGCCGGCTGGCTCCTTAGAATCCACGATACGCAGGATGGTTCCCAGACCCAAGGTGGCACCAGTGCCAAGTCGGGCTGGTTTGATTACACCAAGTGGCTCCTGCAATCTGCCATCCAGAAGTGAGGCAGCTAAGTTTTGTTTGCGAGAAAAAAGGGCCGTGGTTTTTGTTGGGGGCCTGTGGCTGGGAGTAGCCGGCTGGCTCCTTAAAATCCACGATAGGCAGGATGGTTCCCAGACCCAAGGTGGCACCAGTGCCAAGTCGGGCTGGTTTGATAGTACCAAGTGGCTCCTGCAATCTGCCATCCAGAAGCGGGGCAGCTGAGTTTTGTTTGCCAGAGAAAAAGGCTGTGGTTTGTGTTTGGGGGCCTATGGCTGGCAGTGGCCGGCTGGCTCCTGAAAATCCACGATACGCAGCATGGTTCCCAGACCCAAGGTGGCACCAGTGCCAAGTGGGGCTCGTTTGACAGTGTCAAGTGCCTCCTGCAATCTCCCATCCAGAAGCGGGGCAGCTGAGTTTTTTTTGCCAGGGAAACGGACCTTTGTTTTTGATTGGGCTCTGTGGCCGAGAGTGGCCGGCTGTCTCCTGACAATCCACAATACGCAGGATGGTTCCCAGACCCAAGGTGGCACCAGTGCCAAGTCGGGCTGGTTTGATAGTACCAAGTGTCTCCTGCAATCTGCCATCCAGAAGCGGGGCAGCTGAGTTTTGTTTGCCAGAGAAAAGGGCCGTGGGTTGTGTTTGGGGGCATATGGCTGGGAGTGGCCACCTGGCTCCTTAAAATGCACGATACGCCGCATGGTAACCAGACGCAAGGTGGCACCAGTGCCAAGTCAGGCTGTTTTTGTAGTACCCAGTGGCTCCTGCAATTTGCCATCCAGAAGCGGGGCAGTTGAATTTTGTTTGCTAGAGAAAAGGGCTGTGGTTTGTGTTTGGGGGCCTATGGCTGAGAGTGGCCGGCTGGCCCCTGAAAATCAACGATAGGCAGGATGGTTCCCAGATCCAAGGTGGCACCAGTGCCAAGTAAGGCTGGTTGTATGGTTCAAAGTAACTCCTGCAATCTGCCATCCAGAAGCGGGACAGCTGAGTTTTTTTTGCCAGAGAAAAGGTCCATGGTTTCTTTTTGGGGCATACGGCTGGGAATTGCCGGCTGGCTCCTTAAAATGCTCGATACGCAGGATGGTTCCCAGAGCCAAGGTGGCACCACTGCCAAGTCGGGCTCTTTTTGTAGTACCAAGTGCGTCCTGCAATTTGCCATCCAGAAGAGGGGCAGTTGAGTTTTGTTTGCCAGAGAAAAGGGCCGTTGTTTGTGTTTGGGGGCCTGTGGCTGGGAGTGTTCGGCTGGTTCCTGAATATGTACGATACGCAGGATTGTTCCCAGATCCAAGGTGGCAGCAGTGCCATGTTGTGCTGGTGTGATAGTCCCAAGTGGCTCCTGCAATCTGCCATCCAGAAGTGGGGCAGCTGATTTTTGTTTGCCAGAGAAAAGGTCCGTGGTTTGTTTTTGGGGGCATATGGCTGAGAGTGGCCGGCTGGCCCCTGAAAATCCACGATACACAGGATGGTTCCCAGATCCAAGGTGGCACCTGTGCCAAGTCGGGCTGATTTGATAGTACTAAGTAGCTCCTGCAATCTGCCATGCAGAAGCGGGGCAGCTTACTTTTGTTTGCCAGGGAAACGGGCCGAGGTTTGTGTTTGGGGGCCTATGGCTGGGAGTGACCGGCTGGCTCCTGAAAAGCTACAATAGGCAGGATGGTGACCAGACCCATGGTGGCACCAGTGCCAAGTTGGGCTGGTTTGATAGTACCAAGTGGTTCCTGCAATCTGCCATCCAGAAGCAGGGCAGCTGAGTTTTGTTTGCCAGAGAAAAGGGCCTTGGTTTGTGTTTGGGGGCATATGGCTGGGTGTGGCCAGCTGGCTCCTTAAAATGCACGATATGCAACATGGCTCCCAGACCCAAGGTGGCACAAGTGCCAAGTTGGGCTGGTTTGATAGTACCAAGTGGCTCCTGCAATCTTCCATGATCACGTGGAGAAATACTTTCTGGTTTCAGCCTCATGCTCTTTCTTCTCTCCCTCAACTTCTCTATCACCTCTCATCTGGTTCACATGCGCTGTCTTCAAGGTCCACAGGCTACTTTTCACAGAATCTTCTGGCCTGATGAAGTAAGGATGATGAATAGAACAGAGCTGGGATCTATTTTCCAGTTTGGATAAAATGCATTCTGCACACAAATCCAAGGAGAACGGGCTGCCCCGATGCCCAGAAAATCTTTCACTCCTGCTAGTGTTCTACGTCAACCGCAACTTAGTCTGAAAGAAAAGCTTTTTCTCTGAGAGCATCTGAGAGGTTTGCATGAAGCACTGATATCTGACATATGCAATTTTGAATAGGAGAGGAAAAAGAAAATGGCAAGGAGTTTTTAATTTTAGTGGTTTCAATTTTAATTTCCGTGCACTTTTTCAAAACTTGTCAGCTCAAATGCCCATCAACATCTTTTAGTCATCTGTAAGTCAGTATTCATATAAAATGTGCTTCAAATCCAAAGAATTTCAAATTTGCACTCCAAGCTTCTATGCCTAGATTTATGATTTCCTACACATATTAGATGAAAGGAAGGCCTTTTTTACTGTGGGAGTGCTGGAACACTGGAACAGGTTGCCCAGAGAAGTTGTGGGTGTCCCATCCCTGAAAGTATTCAAGGTCACCCTGGACGGGGCTTGGAGCAGCAACAAAGGAGAAGCTTGATGGTAGAGAAACAAAGTTGGACTATAGAAGAAACTCGGATTGAAGTATAGGATCAAGTTTTCTCTCAGCTCTTGGGGTAAATTCAAAGTTGTACAAAATGACATTTATCTGTGCTATTCACTACTGTAACAGAAAGTTTCATGAAAACTGTACAGAAGATAGTAAATTTTAAAAGAGATAAGAATTACAGCATAAAATCCATGGGATAGGTTACAACATGAGACACTCTCTAAGAGAAAATCTCTGTGTTTCAGCACTTCATCGGGGTAAGATTTCATGAAGTGCCAAAGAAGGCGGCAAAATATCATTCGGGACATTATTTACTGGAATTCAGCCTGGCCATTAGTAGGAACTGCCTTTGAACATATCATGTAGATATACCACACACACTTTCCCTTCACTGAAAAATTACTGTTTACAACAAATAAGCAATTGACAATCAAAATTGATTGAAAGCATCTTAAACATGTCAAGTATTTCATTGTAGATGATCTGTGATCCAAATGCTTCTTCCACCTTCGAGAGGGACAGAAGAATTCTTCCATATCATGATGGTTTAAAATTGTATCAACCAATGTTTTCTGCTGAAAAGATATCATCTATTTTTTTCTATTTTTGGAAGAAAATATTCCTAGACATACAACAGGTGAGAACTAAGTAATTTTAAAGAAACAAATGAAATGAAAATATTCTGTAAATAGAATGAAATGAAAAGCTGTGTTTTAAATAGGAGCTAAATATTAAACAGAATTTTTGTACCAGGCATTTGAATTACTGCACCAGCTCTTTTGCCCATCAAGAGAGGCATTTAGCATTTCAGTCTTTTCCAAGGTGTTCATGATCTGCTATGCTGATCTCTGTGTGTGCCTAGGTGTGTGTGGAGGGGGGGGCATATGAAGGGGAGTGTGTATGTTTGCTTTACAATTGTTGTGGCAGATTCATGCCTCAGCTCCACATTTTGTTTTAAAAAGGTCACACCGAGTGGATATGAAGTTTACTATCAACAAGAGATCGATTCCCAAATCATCCATTTGACTCTCCCTTATAAATCATGTGCTTTGTTGCATATTTTATCAAATATACTTTCAAGCCAGATGGAGGAAGGAGGATGTGGGAATCCCTCCACCATCTTGCAACTTTTATGTAAGTAGGTTTTCAAGAAAATCATCATTTCTCTTTTAAATATGTCTGGAACAGGCATGATGGTAGTGTCAACCTGTTGGAGTTTTTGTTGCTGGAAGAAGTTGTACAAAAGGATTGGTTTTTACATTGACCAGTTACTGAATCAAGCGCAGGAATACATTGGAAATTTAGCTGGGGGTTCCTTTTCCCAGCAGACTACTTCTAGAACGAGCTTGTACACTGAAGCTGACTCTTTTGCTCTCTTTTTGTTTCTTTCCTATTTTCTTGGCTTCTTTGCCACTATCTAGACAATTTTGGAACTTTGTTCCCAACTAAAATGGTTTCAATAGTCTGATTGTGATCATACATTTTTACAAGGAATTTTTAAAATCTTTCCTCGAGTCCAGAAAGTCAAGGACTTAGATCTTTTTCTTCCCTTATCAATATTGCCATGAAATTGATAAATAAAGACCAACTCTTTATTTTTGTTTTTAACCCACGTAGATAATTCCCATCCATTAATCCATTTTGTGGACCAATAGCTGCCATTCTGATGGAAGCTGTCACTTCTTAACAATAGGCATTCTGTGACTATGTTGACAGCACTTTGGGTGAAGATCCTAACTGGTCTTAGATATACATAGGGAGAAATTTGCTCAGCCAGTGTCAGTCTTAAGCATGCGTATCAGAAGATCTTTCTAGAGCTGGGAATTTTCCCATGAAAGGGATTCAGTTAGGGAAGAGACACTTGTGCCAGAGTTTTACATTCTTCTTGAACACTGCTTAAGGAACTTAGATGCCATGTCCATTTGGATCTCTGTCTGCACAGAACTTTGTCATGCCAGTGCTTTGAAATGCATCTTGAAGAGAATTCACTAGCACAGAATGAAAGAGAGTGGAAGGGGTTGGTGGGGCTAACCAGGCCCAACCCCCCTGCCTAAACCAGGATACCTAGAGCCTCTTGCCCAGGATTCTATCTGGGTGTACTTTTAATGTCTTCAAAGATCCAGGCTCCACAATCTTTCTGGGCAGTCTGTGCCGTGGTTCAGTCACCCTGACAGTAAAGAAACATTTACTGATGTTCAAAGGCAATCTCCTGTATTTCAGTGTGTGCCCACTGCCTCTTGTCTTTTCCCTCAGCATCACTGAAAAGACACTGATTCCCTCCCCTTTGCACTATTGCTTCCATATGTATGTGTGATGCCATGTAGAGGTATGTCAAAAACCTCCCTGAAGCCCAGGCAGATAATATTCCCTTCATCTACCAGTCAAGTTGATTCATCAGAGGAGTTTAAAGTGATGTTCAGCATGAAATTCCCCTGAAAAATCATGCTAACTACATTATTTGGTCATCTGTCATGTGCCTGGCAAGGATTTCCAGGAAGAGCTGCTTCATCAACTTCCTGGGGATAAAAAAGAGGCTGGCTGGTTTGTACTATGGCGAGTCCTCTTAATTGCCTTTTTTGAAGATGGGTGTCATTTGCTAACATCCACTCTTTAGCCTCTCTTGTCGTCTACATCTTAGCAAAACGCTTTTCCACTATGTCTGGCTAGGAAAAACTGTGCCAGCACAGAAAACATCTCCCATCGTGTTCTAGAAGTTGCACGGATGTCTGCCAAGTGTTTGGCAGGAAGAAAAGAAAAGTTGTCCAAAACAGCTTCCAATCGAATGTTCCTGTGATTGGAAAAGTCAGGAGAGTGCAAAGGTACTGTTTTCTATCAGTTGGCAAGGTGCGCACACAATCCCAGTGTTGTACAGCTTGCTTCTTCACCTTCCCGAAGCTGCCGCTCTCGCCGGCTGCCGGAGCCCAAGAAGCGGCTTCTTCGCGCAAAGACGATTGTGCCGCTCACAGGGCTCTCCTTAGCGCGGCTTCTGCCGAAAGACGCCCGGCAGCGGCTCTTACCTCCGGAGAGCATCCTACCTTCGTCTTTAGCTCCTCTTCTCATCTACACCTCGGCAAAAAGCTTTTCCACTATGTCTGGCTAGGAAAAACTGTGCCAGCACAGAAAACATCTCCCATCGTGTTCTAGAAGTTGCACGGATGTCTGCCAAGTGTTTGGCAGGAAGAAAAGAAAAGTTGTCCAAAACAGCTTCCAATCGAATGTTCCTGTGATTGGAAAAGTCAGGAGAGTGCAAAGGTACTGTTTTCTATCAGTTGGCAAGGTGCGCACACAATCCCAGTGTTGTACAGCTTGCTTCTTCACCTTCCCGAAGCTGCCGCTCTCGCCGGCTGCCGGAGCCCAAGAAGCGGCTTCTTCGCGCAAAGACGATTGTGCCGCTCACAGTGCTCACCTTAGCGCGGCTTCTGCCGAAAGACGCCCGGCAGCGGCTCTTACCTCCGGAGAGCATCCTACCTTCGTCTTTCGCGTCTTTTGTAGTCTACATCTTAGCAAAACGCTTTTCCACTATGTCTGGCTAGGAAAAACTGTGCCAGCACAGAAAACATCTCCCATCGTGTTCTAGAAGTTGCACGGATGTCTGCCAAGTGTTTGGCAGGAAGAAAAGAAAAGTTGTCCAAAACAGCTTCCAATCGAATGTTCCTGTGATTGGAAAAGTCAGGAGAGTGCAAAGATACTGTTTTCTATCAGTTGGCAAGGTGCGCACACAATCCCAGTGTTGTACAGCTTGCTTCTTCACCTTCCCGAAGCTGCCGCTCTCGCCGGCTGCCGGAGCCCAAGAAGCGGCTTCTTCGCGCAAAGACGATTGTGCCGCTCACAGGGCTCTCCTTAGCGCGGCTTCTGCCGAAAGACGCCCGGCAGCGGCTCTTACCTCCGGAGAGCATCCTACCTTCGTCTTTCGCGTCTTTTGTAGTCTACATCTTAGCAAAACGCTTTTCCACTATGTCTGGCTAGGAAAAACTGTGCCAGCACAGAAAACATCTCCCATCGTGTTCTAGAAGTTGCACGGATGTCTGCCAAGTGTTTGGCAGGAAGAAAAGAAAAGTTGTCCAAAACAGCTTCCAATCGAATGTTCCTGTGATTGGAAAAGTCAGGAGAGTGCAAAGGTACTGTTTTCTATCAGTTGGCAAGGTGCGCACACAATCCCAGTGTTGTACAGCTTGCTTCTTCACCTTCCCGAAGCTGCCGCTCTCGCCGGCTGCCGGAGCCCAAGAAGCGGCTTCTTCGCGCAAAGACGATTGTGCCGCTCACAGTGCTCTCCTTAGCGCAGCTTCTGCCGAAAGACGCCCGGCAGCGGCTCTTACCTCCTGAGAGTGGCAGCTTCGGGAAGGTGAAGAAGCAAGCTGTACAACACTGGGATTGTGTGCGCACCTTGCCAACTGATAGAAAACAGTACCTTTGCACTCTCCTGACTTTTCCAATCACAGGAACATTCGATTGGAAGCTGTTTTGGACAACTTTTCTTTTCTTCCTGCCAAACACTTGGCAGACATCCGTGCAACTTCTAGAAAACGATGGGAGATGTTTTCTGTGCTGGCACGGGTTTTCCTAGCCAGACATAGTGGAAAAGCGTTTTGCTAAGATGTAGACTACAAAAGACGCGAAAGACGAAGGTAGGATGCTCTCCGGAGGTAAGAGCCGCTGCCGGGCGTCTTTCGGCAGAAGCCGCGCTAAGGAGAGCACTGTGAGCGGCACAATCGTCTTTGCGCGAAGAAGCCGCTTCTTGGGCTCTGGCAGCCGGCGAGAGCGGCAGCTTCGGGAAGGTGAAGAAGCAAGCTGTACAACACTGGGATTGTGTGCGCACCTTGCCAACTGATAGAAAACAGTACCTTTGCACTCTCCTGACTTTTCCAATCACAGGAACATTCGATTGGAAGCTGTTTTGGACAACTTTTCTTTTCTTCCTGCCAAACACTTGGCAGACATCCGTGCAACTTCTAGAACACGATGGGAGATGTTTTCTGTGCTGGCACAGTTTTTCCTAGCCAGACATAGTGGAAAAGCATTTTGCTAAGATGTAGACTACAAAAGACGCGAAAGACGAAGGTAGGATGCTCTCCGGAGGTAAGAGCCGCTGCCGGGCGTCTTTCGGCAGAAGCCGCGCTAAGGAGAGCACTGTGAGCGGCACAATCGTCTTTGCGCGAAGAAGCCGCTTCTTGGGCTCCGGCAGCCGGCGAGAGCGGCAGCTTCGGGAAGGTGAAGAAGCAAGCTGTACAACACTGGGATTGTGTGCGCACCTTGCCAACTGATAGAAAACAGTACCTTTGCACTCTCCTGACTTTTCCAATCACAGGAACATTCGATTGGAAGCTGTTTTGGACAACTTTTCTTTTCTTCCTGCCAAACACTTGGCAGACATCCGTGCAACTTCTAGAACACGATGGGAGATGTTTTCTGTGCTGGCACAGTTTTTCCTAGCCAGACATAGTGGAAAAGCGTTTTGCTAAGATGTAGACTACAAAAGACGCGAAAGACGAAGGTAGGATGCTCTCCGGAGGTAAGAGCCGCTGCCGGGCGTCTTTCGGCAGAAGCCGCGCTAAGGAGAGCACTGTGAGCGGCACAATCGTCTTTGCGCGAAGAAGCCGCTTCTTGGGCTCCGGCAGCCGGCGAGAGCGGCAGCTTCGGGAAGGTGAAGAAGCAAGCTGTACAACACTGGGATTGTGTGCGCACCTTGCCAACTGATAGAAAACAGTACCTTTGCACTCTCCTGACTTTTCCAATCACAGGAACATTCGATTGGAAGCTGTTTTGGACAACTTTTCTTTTCTTCCTGCCAAACACTTGGCAGACATCCGTGCAACTTCTAGAACACGATGGGAGATGTTTTCTGTGCTGGCACAGTTTTTCCTAGCCAGACATAGTGGAAAAGCGTTTTGCTAAGATGTAGACTACAAAAGACGCGAAAGACGAAGGTAGGATGCTCTCCGGAGGTAAGAGCCGCTGCCGGGCGTCTTTCGGCAGAAGCCGCGCTAAGGAGAGCACTGTGAGCGGCACAATCGTCTTTGCGCGAAGAAGCCGCTTCTTGGGCTCCGGCAGCCGGCGAGAGCGGCAGCTTCGGGAAGGTGAAGAAGCAAGCTGTACAACACTGGGATTGTGTGCGCACCTTGCCAACTGATAGAAAACAGTACCTTTGCACTCTCCTGACTTTTCCAATCACAGGAACATTCGATTGGAAGTTGTTTTGGACAACTTTGCTTTTCTTCCTGCCAAACACTTGGCAGACATCCGTGCAACTTCTAGAACACGATGGGAGATGTTTTCTGTGCTGGCACAGTTTTTCCTAGCCAGACATAGTGGAAAAGCGTTTTGCTAAGGTGTAGACTACAAAAGACGAGAAAGACGAAGGTAGGATGCTCTCCGGAGGTAAGAGCCGCTGCCGGGCGTCTTTCGGCAGAAGCCGCGCTAAGGAGAGCCCTGTGAGCGGCACAATCGTCTTTGCGCGAAGAAGCCGCTTCTTGGGCTCCGGCAGCCGGCGAGAGCGGCAGCTTCGGGAAGGTGAAGAAGCAAGCTGTACAACACTGGGATTGTGTGCGCACCTTGCCAACTGATAGAAAACAGTACCTTTGCACTCTCCTGACTTTTCCAATCACAGGAACATTCGATTGGAAGCTGTTTTGGACAACTTTTCTTTTCTTCCTGCCAAACACTTGGCAGACATCCGTGCAACTTCTAGAACACGATGGGAGATGTTTTCTGTGCTGGCACAGTTTTTCCTAGCCAGACATAGTGGAAAAGCGTTTTGCTAAGATGTAGACTACAAAAGACGCGAAAGACGAAGGTAGGATGCTCTCCGGAGGTAAGAGCCGCTGCCGGGCGTCTTTCGGCAGAAGCCGCGCTAAGGAGAGCCCTGTGAGCGGCACAATCGTCTTTGCGCGAAGAAGCCGCTTCTTGGGCTCCGGCAGCCGGCGAGAGCGGCAGCTTCGGGAAGGTGAAGAAGCAAGCTGTACAACACTGGGATTGTGTGCGCACCTTGCCAACTGATAGAAAACAGTACCTTTGCACTCTCCTGACTTTTCCAATCACAGGAACATTCGATTGGAAGCTGTTTTGGACAACTTTTCTTTTCTTCCTGCCAAACACTTGGCAGACATCCGTGCAACTTCTAGAACACGATGGGAGATGTTTTCTGTGCTGGCACAGTTTTTCCTAGCCAGACATAGTGGAAAAGCTTTTTGCCGAGGTGTAGATGAGAAGAGGAGCTAAAGACGAAGGTAGGATGCTCTCCGGAGGTAAGAGCCGCTGCCGGGCGTCTTTCGGCAGAAGCCGCGCTAAGGAGAGCCCTGTGAGCGGCACAATCGTCTTTGCGCGAAGAAGCCGCTTCTTGGGCTCCGGCAGCCGGCGAGAGCGGCAGCTTCGGGAAGGTGAAGAAGCAAGCTGTACAACACTGGGATTGTGTGCGCACCTTGCCAACTGATAGAAAACAGTACCTTTGCACTCTCCTGACTTTTCCAATCACAGGAACATTCGATTGGAAGCTGTTTTGGACAACTTTTCTTTTCTTCCTGCCAAACACTTGGCAGACATCCGTGCAACTTCTAGAACACGATGGGAGATGTTTTCTGTGCTGGCACAGTTTTTCCTAGCCAGACATAGTGGAAAAGCGTTTTGCTAAGATGTAGACGACAAGAGAGGCTAAAGAGTGGATGTTAGCAAATGACACCCATCTTCAAAAAAGGCAATTAAGAGGACTCGCCATAGTACAAACCAGCCAGCCTCTTTTTTATCCCCAGGAAGTTGATGAAGCAGCTCTTCCTGGAAATCCTTGCCAGGCACATGACAGATGACCAAATAATGTAGTTAGCATGATTTTTCAGGGGAATTTCATGCTGAACATCACTTTAAACTCCTCTGATGAATCAACTTGACTGGTAGATGAAGGGAATATTATCTGCCTGGGCTTCAGGGAGGTTTTTGACATACCTCTACATGGCATCACACATACATATGGAAGCAATAGTGCAAAGGGGAGGGAATCAGTGTCTTTTCAGTGATGCTGAGGGAAAAGACAAGAGGCAGTGGGCACACACTGAAATACAGGAGATTGCCTTTGAACATCAGTAAATGTTTCTTTACTGTCAGGGTGACTGAACCACGGCACAGACTGCCCAGAAAGATTGTGGAGCCTGGATCTTTGAAGACATTAAAAGTACACCCAGATAGAATCCTGGGCAAGAGGCTCTAGGTATCCTGGTTTAGGCAGGGGGGTTGGGCCTGGTTAGCCCCACCAACCCCTTCCACTCTCTTTCATTCTGTGCTAGTGAATTCTCTTCAAGATGCATTTCAAAGCACTGGCATGACAAAGTTCTGTGCAGACAGAGATCTAAATGGACATGGCATCTAAGTTCCTTAAGCAGTGTTCAAGAAGAATGTAAAACTCTGGCACAAGTGTCTCTTCCCTAACTGAATCCCTTTCATGGGAAAATTCCCAGCTCTAGAAAGATCTTCTGATACGCATGCTTAAGACTGACACTGGCTGAGCAAATTTCTCCCTATGTATATCTAAGACCAGTTAGGATCTTCACCCAAAGTGCTGTCAACATAGTCACAGAATGCCTATTGTTAAGAAGTGACAGCTTCCATCAGAATGGCAGCTATTGGTCCACAAAATGGATTAATGGATGGGAATTATCTACGTGGGTTAAAAACAAAAATAAAGAGTTGGTCTTTATTTATCAATTTCATGGCAATATTGATAAGGGAAGAAAAAGATCTAAGTCCTTGACTTTCTGGACTCGAGGAAAGATTTTAAAAATTCCTTGTAAAAATGTATGATCACAATCAGACTATTGAAACCATTTTAGTTGGGAACAAAGTTCCAAAATTGTCTAGATAGTGGCAAAGAAGCCAAGAAAATAGGAAAGAAACAAAAAGAGAGCAAAAGAGTCAGCTTCAGTGTACAAGCTCGTTCTAGAAGTAGTCTGCTGGGAAAAGGAACCCCCAGCTAAATTTCCAATGTATTCCTGTGCTTGATTCAGTAACTGGTCAATGTAAAAACCAATCCTTTTGTACAACTTCTTCCAGCAACAAAAACTCCAACAGGTTGACACTACCATCATGCCTGTTCCAGACATATTTAAAAGAGAAATGATGATTTTCTTGAAAACCTACTTACATAAAAGTTGCAAGATGGTGGAGGGATTCCCACATCCTCCTTCCTCCATCTGGCTTGAAAGTATATTTGATAAAATATGCAACAAAGCACATGATTTATAAGGGAGAGTCAAATGGATGATTTGGGAATCGATCTCTTGTTGATAGTAAACTTCATATCCACTCGGTGTGACCTTTTTAAAACAAAATGTGGAGCTGAGGCATGAATCTGCCACAACAATTGTAAAGCAAACATACACACTCCCCTTCATATGCCCCCCCCTCCACACACACCTAGGCACACACAGAGATCAGCATAGCAGATCATGAACACCTTGGAAAAGACTGAAATGCTAAATGCCTCTCTTGATGGGCAAAAGAGCTGGTGCAGTAATTCAAATGCCTGGTACAAAAATTCTGTTTAATATTTAGCTCCTATTTAAAACACAGCTTTTCATTTCATTCTATTTACAGAATATTTTCATTTCATTTGTTTCTTTAAAATTACTTAGTTCTCACCTGTTGTATGTCTAGGAATATTTTCTTCCAAAAATAGAAAAAAATAGATGATATCTTTTCAGCAGAAAACATTGGTTGATACAATTTTAAACCATCATGATATGGAAGAATTCTTCTGTCCCTCTCGAAGGTGGAAGAAGCATTTGGATCACAGATCATCTACAATGAAATACTTGACATGTTTAAGATGCTTTCAATCAATTTTGATTGTCAATTGCTTATTTGTTGTAAACAGTAATTTTTCAGTGAAGGGAAAGTGTGTGTGGTATATCTACATGATATGTTCAAAGGCAGTTCCTACTAATGGCCAGGCTGAATTCCAGTAAATAATGTCCCGAATGATATTTTGCCGCCTTCTTTGGCACTTCATGAAATCTTACCCCGATGAAGTGCTGAAACACAGAGATTTTCTCTTAGAGAGTGTCTCATGTTGTAACCTATCCCATGGATTTTATGCTGTAATTCTTATCTCTTTTAAAATTTACTATCTTCTGTACAGTTTTCATGAAACTTTCTGTTACAGTAGTGAATAGCACAGATAAATGTCATTTTGTACAACTTTGAATTTACCCCAAGAGCTGAGAGAAAACTTGATCCTATACTTCAATCCGAGTTTCTTCTATAGTCCAACTTTGTTTCTCTACCATCAAGCTTCTCCTTTGTTGCTGCTCCAAGCCCCGTCCAGGGTGACCTTGAATACTTTCAGGGATGGGACACCCACAACTTCTCTGGGCAACCTGTTCCAGTGTTCCAGCACTCCCACAGTAAAAAAGGCCTTCCTTTCATCTAATATGTGTAGGAAATCATAAATCTAGGCATAGAAGCTTGGAGTGCAAATTTGAAATTCTTTGGATTTGAAGCACATTTTATATGAATACTGACTTACAGATGACTAAAAGATGTTGATGGGCATTTGAGCTGACAAGTTTTGAAAAAGTGCACGGAAATTAAAATTGAAACCACTAAAATTAAAAACTCCTTGCCATTTTCTTTTTCCTCTCCTATTCAAAATTGCATATGTCAGATATCAGTGCTTCATGCAAACCTCTCAGATGCTCTCAGAGAAAAAGCTTTTCTTTCAGACTAAGTTGCGGTTGACATAGAACACTAGCAGGAGTGAAAGATTTTCTGGGCATCGGGGCAGCCCGTTCTCCTTGGATTTGTGTGCAGAATGCATTTTATCCAAACTGGAAAATAGATCCCAGCTCTGTTCTATTCATCATCCTTACTTCATCAGGCCAGAAGATTCTGTGAAAAGTAGCCTGTGGACCTTGAAGACAGCGCATGTGAACCAGATGAGAGGTGATAGAGAAGTTGAGGGAGAGAAGAAAGAGCATGAGGCTGAAACCAGAAAGTATTTCTCCACGTGATCATGGAAGATTGCAGGAGCCACTTGGTACTATCAAACCAGCCCAACTTGGCACTTGTGCCACCTTGGGTCTGGGAGCCATGTTGCATATCGTGCATTTTAAGGAGCCAGCTGGCCACACCCAGCCATATGCCCCCAAACACAAACCAAGGCCCTTTTCTCTGGCAAACAAAACTCAGCTGCCCTGCTTCTGGATGGCAGATTGCAGGAACCACTTGGTACTATCAAACCAGCCCAACTTGGCACTGGTGCCACCATGGGTCTGGTCACCATCCTGCCTATCGTAGCTTTTCAGGAGCCAGCCGGTCACTCTCAGCCATAGGCCCCCAAACACAAACCTCGGCCCGTTTCCCTGGCAAACAAAAGTAAGCTGCCCCGCTTCTGGATGGCAGATTGCAGGAGCTACTTAGTACTATCAAATCAGCCCGACTTGGCACAGGTGCCACCTTGGATCTGGGAACCATCCTGTGTATCGTGGATTTTCAGGGGCCAGCCGGCCACTCTCAGCCATATGCCCCCAAAAACAAACCACGGACCTTTTCTCTGGCAAACAAAAATCAGCTGCCCCACTTCTGGATGGCAGATTGCAGGAGCCACTTGGGACTATCACACCAGCACAACATGGCACTGCTGCCACCTTGGATCTGGGAACAATCCTGCGTATCGTACATATTCAGGAACCAGCCGAACACTCCCAGCCACAGGCCCCCAAACACAAACAACGGCCCTTTTCTCTGGCAAACAAAACTCAACTGCCCCTCTTCTGGATGGCAAATTGCAGGACGCACTTGGTACTACAAAAAGAGCCCGACTTGGCAGTGGTGCCACCTTGGCTCTGGGAACCATCCTGCGTATCGAGCATTTTAAGGAGCCAGCCGGCAATTCCCAGCCGTATGCCCCAAAAAGAAACCATGGACCTTTTCTCTGGCAAAAAAAACTCAGCTGTCCCGCTTCTGGATGGCAGATTGCAGGAGTTACTTTGAACCATACAACCAGCCTTACTTGGCACTGGTGCCACCTTGGATCTGGGAACCATCCTGCCTATCGTTGATTTTCAGGGGCCAGCCGGCCACTCTCAGCCATAGGCCCCCAAACACAAACCACAGCCCTTTTCTCTAGCAAACAAAATTCAACTGCCCCGCTTCTGGATGGCAAATTGCAGGAGCCACTGGGTACTACAAAAACAGCCTGACTTGGCACTGGTGCCACCTTGCGCCTGGTTACCATGCGGCGTATCGTGCATTTTAAGGAGCCAGGTGGCCACTCCCAGCCATATGCCCCCAAACACAACCCACGGCCCTTTTCTCTGGCAAACAAAACTCAGCTGCCCCGCTTCTGGATGGCAGATTGCAGGAGACACTTGGTACTATCAAACCAGCCCGACTTGGCACTGGTGCCACCTTGGGTCTGGGAACCATCCTGCGTATTGTGGATTGTCAGGAGACAGCCGACCACTCTCGGCCACAGAGCCCAATCAAAAACAAAGGTCCGTTTCCCTGGCAAAAAAAACTCAGCTGCCCCGCTTCTGGATGGGAGATTGCAGGAGGCACTTGACACTGTCAAACGAGCCCCGCTTGGCACTGGTGCCACCTTGGGTCTGGGAACCATGCTGCGTATCGTGGATTTTCAGGAGCCAGCCGGCCACTGCCAGCCACAGGCCCCCAAACACAAACCACAGCCTTTTTCTCTGGCAAACAAAACTCAGCTGCCCCGCTTCTGGATGGCAGATTGCAGGAGCCACTTGGTACTATCAAACCAGCCCGACTTGGCACTGGTGCCACCTTGGGTCTGGGAACCATCCTGCCTATCGTGGATTTTAAGGAGCCAGCCGGCTACTCCCAGCCACAGGCCCCCAACAAAAACCACGGCCCTTTTTTCTCGCAAACAAAACTTAGCTGCCTCACTTCTGGATGGCAGATTGCAGGAGCCACTTGGTGTAATCAAACCAGCCCGACTTGGCACTGGTGCCACCTTGGGTCTGGGAACCATCCTGCGTATCGTGGATTCTAAGGAGCCAGCCGGCCACTCCCAGCCACAGGCCCCCAAACAAAATCAACGGCGCTGTTCCCTGGAAAACAAAACACGCCTGCCAACTTTTTGATGGAGTTTGCAGGAGCCACTTGGTACTATCAAACCAGCCCGACTTGGCACTGGTGCCACCTTGGGTCTGGGAAACATCCTGCGTATCGTGGATTCTTAGGAGCCAGCCGGCCACTCCTAGCCACAGGCCCCCAAACAAAAACCTAGGCCTATTTCTCTGGCAAACAAAAGTAAGCTGCCCTGCTTCTGGATGGCAGATTGCAGGAGACACTTGGTACTATCAAACCAGCCCAACTTGGCACTGGTGCCACCTTGGGTCTGGGAACCATCCTGCGTATCGTGGATTCTAAGGAGCCAGCTGGCCACTCCCAGCCACAGGCCCCCAAACACAAACAGCGGCGCTTTTCCCTGGAAAACAAAACTCGCCTGCCAACTTTTTGATGGCAGATTGCAGGAGCCACTTGGTACTATCAAATCAGCCCAACTTGGCACTGGTGCCACCATGGGTCTGGTCACCATCCTGCCTATCGTAGCTTTTCAGGAGCCAGCCGGTCACTCCCAGCCATAGGCCCCCAGACAAAAACCTCGGCCCGTTTCCCTGGCAAACAAAAGTAAGCTGCCCCGCTTCTGGATGGCAGATTGCAGTACGCACTTGGTACTATCAAACCAGCCCAACTTGGAAATGGTGCCACCTTGGGTCTGGGAACCATCCTGCGTATCGTGGATTCTAAGGAGCCAGCGGGCCACTCCCAGCCACAGGCCCCCAAATACAAACAACGGCGCTTTTCCCTGGAAAACAAAACTCGCCTGCCAAATTTTTGATGGCAGATTGCAGGAGCCACTTGGTACTATCAAATCAGCCCAACTTGGCACTGGTGCCACCATGGATCTGGTCACCATCCTGCCTATCGTAGCTTTTCAGGTGCCAGCCGGTCACTCCCAGCCATAGGAACCCAGACACAAACCTCGGCCCGTTTCCCTGGCAAACAAAAGTAAGCTGCCCCGCTTCTGGATGGCAGATTGCAGGAGCCACTTTGCACCATCAAACTGGCCCGACTTGTCACTGGTGCCACCTCAGGTCTGGGAACCCTCCTGCGTATCGTGGATTCCAATTAGCAAGACGGCCACTCCCAGCCACAGGCCCCCAAACACAAACAACGGCGCTTTTCCCTGGAAAACAAAACTCGCCTGCCAACTTTTTGATGGCAGATTGCAGGAGCCACTTGGTACTATCAAACCAGCCCAACTTGGCACTGCTGACACCATGGGTCTGGTCACCTTCCTGCCTATCGTAGCTTTTCAGGAGCCAGCCGGTCACTCCCAGCCATAGGCCCCCAGACACAAAGCTCTGCCCGTTTCCCTGGCAAACAAAAGTAAGCTGCCCCGCTTCTGGATGGCAGATTTCAGGATCCACTTGTTATTATCAAACCAGCCCGACTTGGTACTGATGCCACCTCTGGTCTGGGAACCATCCTGCGTATCTTGGATTCTAAGGAGCCAGCCGGCCACTCCCAGCCACAGGCCCCCAAAAAAAACATCGGCGCTTTTCCCTGGAAAACAAAACTCGCCTGCCAACATTTTGATGGCAGATTGCAGGAACCACTAGGTACTATCAAACCAGCCCAACTTGGCACTGGTGCCACCTTGGGTCTGGGAACCATCCGGCGTATCGTGTGTTTAAAGGAGCCAGCCGGCCACTCCAGCCACAGGCCCGCAGACACAAACAACGGCGCTTTTCCCTGGAAAACAAAGCTTGCCTGCTGACTTTTGATGGCAGATTGCAGGAGCCACTTTGTACTTTGAAATCAGCCGAACATGGCTCTGGTGCCACCATGGGTCTGGTCACCATCCTGCCTATCGTAGCTTTTCAGGAGCCAGCCGGTCACTCCCAGCCATAGGCCCCCAGACACAAAGCTCGGCCCGTTTCCCTGGCAAACAAAAGTAAGCTACCCCGCTTCTGGATGGCAGATTGCAGGACGCACTTGGTACTATCAAACCAGCCCAACTTATCACTGGTGCCACCTCAGGTCAGGGAACCATCCTGCGTATTGTGGATTCTAAGGAGCCAGCCGGCCACTCCCAGCCACAGGCCCCCAAACACAAACAACGGCGCTTTTCCCTGGAAAACAAAACTCGCCTGCCAACTTTTGATGGCAGATTGCAGGAGCCACTTGGTACTATCAAACCAGCCCAACTTGGCACTGCTGACACCATGGGTCTGGTCACCATCCTGCCTATCGTAGCTTTTCAGGAGCCAGCCGGTCACTCCCTGCCATAGGCCCCCAGACACAAACCTCGGCCCGTTTCCCTGGCAAAAAAAAGTAAGCTGCCCCGCTTCTGGATGGCAGATTGCAGGACGCACTTGGTACTATCAAACCAGCCCGACTTGGCACTGGTGCTACCTCAGGTCTGGGAACCATCCTGCGTATCGTGGATTCTAAGGAGCCAGCCGGCCACTCCCAGCCACAGGCCCCCAAACACAAACATCGGCGCTTTTCCCTGGAAAACAAAACTCGCCTGCCAACTTTTTGATGGCAGATTGCCGGAGCCACTTGGTACTATCAAACCAGCCCAACTTGGCACTGGTGCCACCATGGGTCTGGTCACCATCCTGCCTATCGTAGCTTTTCAGGAGCCAGCCGGTCACTCCCAGCCATAGACCCCAGACAAAAACCTCGGCCCGTTTCCCTGGCAAAAAAAAGTAAGCTGCCCCGCTTCTGGATGGCAGATTGCAGGAGCCACTTTGCACCATCAAACTAGCCCGACTTGGCACTGGTGCCACCTCAGGTCTGGGAACCATCCTGCGTATCGTGGATTCTAAGGAGCCAGCCGGACACTCCCAGCCACAGGCACCCAAACACAAACAGCGGCGCTTTTCCCTGGAAAACAAAACTCGCCTGCCAAATTTTGATGGCAGATTGCCGGAGCAACTTGGTACTATCAAACCAGCCCAACTTGGCACTGGTGCCACCATGGGTCTGGTCACCATCCTGCCTATCGTAGATTTTCAGGACCTAGCCGGTCACTCCCAGCCATAGGCCCCCAGACACAAACCTCGGCCCGTTTCCGAGGCAAACAAAACTAAGCGGCGCCGCTTGTGGATGGCAGATTGCAGGACGCACTTGGTACTATCAAACCAGCCCGACTTGGCACTGGTGCCACCTCTGGTCTGGGAACCATCCTGCGTATCGTGGATTCCAATTAGCAAGCTGGCCACTCCCAGCCACAGGCCCCCAAACACAAACAACGGCGCTTTTCCCTGGAAAACAAAACTCGCCTGCCAACATTTTGATGGCAGATTGCAGGAGCCACTTGGTACTATCAAATCAGCCGAACATGGCACTGGTGCCACCACGGGTCTTGGAACCATCCTGCCTATCGTAGCTGTTCAGGCGCCAGCCGGTCACTCCCAGCCATAGGCCCCCAGAGAAAAACCTCGGCCCTTTTCCCTGGAAAACAAAAGTAAGCTGCCCTGCTTCTGGATGGCAGATTGCAGGAATAACTTGGTACTATCAAACCAGCCCAACTTGGCACTGGTGCCACCTTGGGTCTGGGAACCATCCGGCGTATCGTGGATTCTAAGGAGCCAGCCGGTCACTCCCAGCCACAGGCCCCCAAACACAAACAACGGCGCTTTTCCCTGGAAAACAAAACTCGCCTGCCAAATTTTTGATGGCAGATTGCAGGAGCCACTTGGTACTATCAAATCAGCCCAACTTGGCACTGGTGCCACCATGGGTCTGGTCACCATCCTGCCTATCGTAGCTTTTCAGGAGCCAGCCGGTCACTCCCAGCCATAGGCCCCCAGACACAAAGCTCGGCCCGTTTCCCTGGCAAACAAAAGTAAGCTGCCCCGCTTCTGGATGGCAGATTGCAGGACGCGCTTGGTAGTATCAAACCAGCCCGACTTGTCACTGGTGCCAACTCTGGTCTGGGAACCATCCTGCGTATCGTTGATTCTAATTAGCCAGCCGGCCACTCCCAGCCACAGGCCCCCAAACACAAACAAGGGCGCTTTTCCCTGGAAAACAAAACTCGCCTGCCAAATTTTTGATGGCAGATTGCAGGAGCCACTTGGTACTATCAAATCAGCCCAACTCGGCACTGGTGCCACCATGGGTCTGGTCACCATCCTGCCTATCGTAGCTTTTCAGGAGCCAGCCGGTCACCCCCAGCCACAGGCCCCGAGACAAAAACCTCGGCCCGTTTCCCTGGCAAAAAAAAGTAAGCTACCCCGCTTCTGGATGGCAGATTGCAGGACGCACTTCGTAGTATCAAACCAGCCCAACTTGGCACTGGTGCCACCTTGGGTCTGGGAACCATCCTGCGTATCGTGGATTCTAAGCAGCCAGCAGGCCACTCCCTGCCACAGGCACTCAAACACAAACAACGGCGCTTTTCCCTGGAAAACAAAACTCGCCTGCCAACTTTTTGATGGCGGATTGCAGGAGCCACTTGATACTATCAAACCAGCCCAACTTGGCACTGGTGCCACCATGGGTCTGGTCACCATCCTGCCTATCGTAGCTTTTCAGGAGCCAGCCGGTCACCCCCAGCCACAGGCGCCGAGACAAACACCTCGGCCCGTTTCCCTGGCAAACAATAGTAAGCTACCCCGCTTCTGGATGGCAGATTGCAGGACGCACTTGGTAGTATCAAACCAGCCCGACTTGTCACTGGGGTCACCTCTGGTCTGGGAACCATCCTGCGTATCGTGGATTCTAATTAGCCAGCCGGCCACTCCCAGCCACAGGCCCCCAAACACAAACAACGGCGCTTTTCCCTGGAAAACAAAACTCGCCTGCCAAATTTTTGATGGCAGATTGCAGGAGCCACTTGGTACTATCAAACCAGCCCAACTTGGCACTGGTGCCACCATGGGTCTGGTCACCATCCTGCCTATCGTAGCTTTTCAGGAGCCAGCCGGTCACCCCCAGCCTTATACCCCGAGACAAAAACCTCGGCCCGTTTCCCTGGCAAACAAAAGTAAGCTACCCCGCTTCTGGATGGCAGATTGCAGTACGCACTTAGTACTATCAAACCAGCCCAACTTGGCACTGGTGCCACCTTGGGTCTGGGAACCATCCTGCGTATCGTGGATTCTAAGGAGCCAGCCGGCCACTCCCTGCCACAGGCACCCAAACACAAACAACGGCGCTTTTCCCTGGAAAACAATACTCGCCTGCCAACTTTTTGATGGCGGATTGCAGGAGCCACTTGGTACTATCAAACCAGCCCAACTTGGCACTGGTGCCACCATGGATGTGGTCACCATCCTGCCTATCGTAGCTTTTCAGTACCTAGCAGGTCACTCCCAGCCATAGGCGCCCAGACACAAAGCTCGGCCCGTTTCCCTGGCAAACAAAAGTAAGCTGCCCCGCTTCAGGATGGCAGATTGCATGAACCACTTGGTACTATAAAACCAGCCCGACTTGGCACTGGTGCCACCTCTGGTCTGGGAACCATCCTGCGTATCGTGGATTCTAAGGAGCCAGCCGGTCACTCCCAGCCACAGGCCCCCAAACACAAACAACAGCGCTTTTCCCTGGAAAACAAAACTCGCCTGCCAACTTTTTGATGGCAGATTGCAGGAGCCACTTGGTACTATCAAACCAGCCCAACTTGGCACTGGTGCCACCATGGGTCTGGTCACCATCCTGCCTATCGTAGCTGTTCAGGCGCCACCCGGTCACTCCCAGCCATAGGCCCCCAGAGAAAAACCTCGGCCCGTTTCCCTGGCAAAGAAAAGTAAGCTACCCCGCTTCTGGAGGGCAGATTGCAGGAGCCACTTTGCACCATCAAACTGGCCCGACTTGTCACTGGTGCCACCTCAAGTCTGGGAACCATCCTGCGTATCGTGGATTCTAAGGAGCCAGCCGGTCACTCCCACCCACAGGCCCCCAGTCACAAACAACGGCGCTTTTCGCTGGAAAACAAAACTCGCCTGCCGACTATTTGATGGCAGATTGCAGGAGCCACTTGGTACTATCAAATCAGCCCAACTTGGCTCTGGTGCCACCATGGGTCTGGTCACCATCCTGCCTATCGTAGCTTTTCAGGAGCCAGCCGGTCACTCCCAGCCATAGGCCCCCAGACACAAACCTCGGCCCGTTTCCCTGGAAAACAAAAGTAAGCTGCCCCGCTTCTGGATGGCAGATTGCAGGAGCCACTTTGCACCATCCAACTAGCCCGACTTGGCACTGGTGCCACCTCAGGTCTGGGAACCATGCTGCGTATCGTGGATTCTAATTAGCCATCCGGCCACTCCCACCCACGGCCCCTAAACACAAACAACGGCGCTTTTCCCTGGAAAACAAAACTCGCCTGCCAATTTTTGATGGCAGATTGCAGGAGCCACTTGGTACTATCAAACCAGCCCAACTTGGCACTGGTGCCACCATGGGTCTGGTCACCATCCTGCCTATCGTAGCTTTTCAGGAGCCAGCCGGTCACTCCCAGCCATAGGCGCCCAGACCCAAAGCTCGGCCCGTTTCCCTGGCAAGCAAAAGTAAGCTGTCCCGCTTCTGGATGGCAGATTGCAGGACGCACTTGGTAGTATCAAACCAGCCCGACTTGGCACTGGCGCCGCCTCACATCTGGGAACCATCCTGCCTATCGTGGATTCTAAGCAACCAGCCGGCCACTCCCAGCCACAGGCCCCCAAACACAAACAACGGCGCTTTTCCCTGGAAAACAAAACTCGCCTGCCAACTTTTTGATGGCAGATTGCAGGAGCCACTTGGTACTATCAAACCAGCCCAACTTGGCACTGGTGCCACCTTGGGTCTGGTCACCATCCTGCCTATCATAGCTTTTCAGGAGCCAGCCGGTCACTCCCAGCCATAGGCCCCCAGACACAAACCTCGGCCCGTTTCCCTGGCAAACAAAAGCAAGCTGCCCCGCTTCTGGATGGCAGATTGCAGGAGCCACTTTGCACCATCAAACTAGCCCGACTTGGCACTGGTGCCACCTCTGGTCTGGGAACCATCCTGCGTATCATGGATTCTAAGGAGCCAGCCGGCCACTCCCAACCACAGGCCCCCAAACAAAAACAACGGCGCTTTTCCCTGGATAACAAACTCGCCTGCCAAGTTTTTGATGGCAGATTGCAGGAGCCACTTGGTACTATCAAACCAGCCCAACTTGGCACTGGTGCCACCATGGGTCTGGTCACCATCCTGCCTATCGTAGCTTTTCAGGAGCCAGCCGGTCACTCCCAGCCATAGGCCCCGAGACACAAACCTCGGCCCGTTTCCCTGGCAAACAAAAGTAAGCTACCCCGCTTCTGGATGGCAGATTGCAGGACGCACTTGGTACTATCAAACCAGCCCAACTTGGCACTGGTGCCACCTCAGGTCTGGGAACCATCCTGCGTATCGTGGATTCTAAGGAGCCAGCCGGCCACTCCCAGCCATAGGCCCCCAAACAAAACAACGGCACTTTTCCCTGGAAAACAAAACTTGCCTGCCAAATTTTTGATGGCAGATTGCAGGAGCCACTTGGTACTATCAAACCAGCCCAACTTGGCACTGGTTCCACCATGGGTCTGGTCACCATCCTGCCTATCGTAGCTTTTCAGGAGCCAGCCGGTCACTCCCAGCCGTAGGCCCACAGACACAAAGCTCGGCCCGTTTCCCTGACAAACAATAGTAAGCTACCCCGCTTCTGGATGGCAGATTGCAGGACGCACTTGGTACTATCAAACCAGCCCGACTTGGCACTGGTGCCACCTCTGGTCTGGGAACCATCCTGCGTATGGTAGATTCTAAGCAGCCAGCCGGCCACTCCCAGCCACAGGCCCCCAAACACAAACAACGGCGCTTTTCCCTTGAAAACAAAACTCGTCTGCCAACTTTTTGATGGCAGATTGCCGGAGCCACTTGGTACTATCAAACCAACCCAACTTGGCACTGGTGCCACCATGGGTCTCGTCACCATCCTGCCTATCGTAGCTTTTCAGGAGCCAGCCGGCCACTCCCTGCCACAGGCCCCCAAACACAAACAACGGCGCTTTTCCCTGGAAATCAAAATTCGCCTGCCAAATTTTGATGGCAGATTGCAGGAGCCACTTGGTACAATCAAATCAGCCCAACTTGCCACTGGTGCCACCATGGGTCTGGTCACCATCCTGCCTATCGTAGCTTTTCAGGAGCCAGCCGGTCACTCCCAGCCATAGGCCCCCAGACACAAACCTCGGCCCGTTTCCCTGGCCAACAAAAGTAAGCTGCCCCGCTTCTGGATGGCAGATTGCAGGAACCACTTGGTACTATCCAACCAGCCCAACTTGGCACTGGTGCCACCTTTGGTCTGGGAACCATGCTGAGTATCGTGGATTCTAAGGAGCCAGCCGGCCACTCCCAGCCACAGGCCCCCAAACACAAACAACGGCGCTTTTCCCTGGAAAACAAAACTCGCCTGCCAACTTCTTGATGGCAGATTGCAGGAGCCACTTGGTACTATCAAACCAGCCCAACTTGGCACTGGTGCCGTCATGGGTCTGGTCACCATCCTGCCTATCGTAGCTTTTCACGAGCCAGCCGGTCACTCCCAGCCATAGGCCCCCAGACACAATCCTCGGACCGTTTCCCTGGCAAACAAAAGTAAGCTGCCCCGCTTCTGGATGGCAGATTGCAGGACGCACTTGGTACTATCAAACCAGCCCAACTTGGCACTGGTGCCACCATGGGTCTGGGAACCATCCTGTGTATCGTGGATTCTAATTAGCCATCCGTCCACTCCAGGTGATAGGGCCCCAGGCACAAACAACGGCGCTTTTCCCTGGATAACAAACTCGCCTGCCAACTTTTTGATGGCAGATTGCAGGAGCCACTTGGTACTATCAAACCAGCCCAACTTGGCACTGGTGCCACCATGGGTCTGGTCACCATCCTGCCTATCGTAGCTTTTCAGGAGCCAGCCGGTCACTCCCAGCCATATGCCCCGAGACACAAACCTCGGCCCGTTTCCCTGGCAAACAAAAGTAAGCTACCCCACTTCTGGATGGCAGATTGCAGGACGCACTTGGTACTATCAAACCAGCCCAACTTGGCACTGGTGCCACGTCAAGTCTAGGAACCATCCTGCGTATCGTGGATTCTAAGGAGCCAGCCGGCCACTCCCAGCCATAGGCCCCCAAACAAAAACAACGGCGCTTTTCCCTGGTAAAGAAAACTTCCCTGCCAACTTTTTGATGGCAGATTGCAGGAGCCACTTGGTACTATCAAACCAGCCCAACTTGGCACTGGTGCCACCATGGGTCTGGGAACCATCCTGCCTATCGTAGCTTTTCAGGAGCCAGCCGGTCACTCCCAGCCATAGGCCCCCAGACACAAAGCTCGGCCCGTTTCCCTGGCAAACAAAAGTAAGCTGCCCCGCTTCTGGATGGCAGATTGCAGGAGACACTTGGTACTATCAAACCAGCCGGACTTGGCACTGGTGCCACGACAAGTCTGGGAACCATCCTGCGTATCGTGGATTCTAAGGAGCCAGCCGGCCACTCACAGCCACAGGCCCCCAAACACAAACAAGGGCGCTTTTCCCTGGAAAACAAAACTCGCCTACCAACGTTTTGATGGCAGATTGCAGGAGCCACTTGGTACTATCAAATCAGCCCAACTTGGCACTCGTGCCACCATGGGTCTGGTCACCATCCTGCCTATCGTAACTTTTCAGGAGCCAGCCGGTCACTCCCAGCCATAGGCCCCCAGACACAAATCTCGGCCCGTTTCCCTGGCAAAGAAAATTAAGCTGCCCCGCTTCTGGATGGCAGATTGCAGGAGCCACTTGGTACTATCAAACCAGCCCGACTTGGCACTGGTGCCACCTCTGGTCTGGGAACCATCCTGCGTATCGTGGATTCTAAGGAGCCAGTCGGCCACTCCCAGCCACAGGCCCCCAAACACAAACAACGGCCCGTTTCCGTGGCAAACAAAAGTAAGCTGCCCCGCTTCTGGATGGCAGATTGCAGGAGCCACTTGGTAATATCAAACCAGCCCGACTTGGCACTGGTGCCACCTCTGGTCTGGGAACCATCCTGCGTATCGTGGTTTCTAAGGAGCCAGCCGGCCACTCCCAACCACAGGCCCCCAAACACAAACAACGGCGCTTTTCCCTGGAAAACAAAACTCGCCTGCCAACTTCTTGATGGCAGATTGCAGGAGCCACTTGGTACTATCAAACCAGCCCAACTTGGCACTGGTGCCACCATGGGTCTGGTCACCATCCTGCCTATCGTAGCTTTTCAGGAGCCAGCCGGTCACTCCCAGCCATAGGCCCCCAGACACAAACCTCGGCCCGTTTCCCTGGCAAACAAAAGTAAGCTGCCCCGCTTCTGGATGGCAGATTGCAGGAGCCACTTGGTACTATCAAACCAGCCCGACTTGGCACTGGTGCCACCTCTGGTCTGGGAACCATCCTGCGTATCGTGGATTCTAAGGAGCCAGCCGGCCACTCCCTGCCACAGGCCCCCAAACACAAACAACGGCGCTTTTCCCTGGAAAACAAAACTCGCCTGCCAACTTTTTGATGGCAGATTGCAGGAGCCACTTGGTACTATCAAACCAGCCCAACTTGGCACTGGTGCCGCCATGGGTCTGGTCACCATCCTGCCTATCGTAGCTTTTCACGAGCCAGCCGGTCACTCCCAGCCATAGGCCCCCAGACAAAAACCTCGGCCCGTTTCCCTGGAAAACAAAAGTAAGCTGCCCCGCTTCTGGATGGCAGATTGTAGGACGCACTTGTTACTATCAAACCCGCCCGACTTGGCACTGGTGCCACCACTGGTCTGGGAACCATCCTGCGTATCGTGGATTCTAAAGAGCCAGCCGGCCACTCCCAGCCACAGGCACCCAAACACAAACAACGGCGCTTTTCCCTGGAAAACAAAACTCGCCTGCCAACATTTTGATGGCAGATTGCAGGAGCCACTTGGTACTATCAAACCAGCCCAACTTGGCACTGCTGCCACCATGGGTCTGGTCACCATCCTGCCTATCGTAGCTTTTCAGGAGCCAGCCGGTCACTCCCAGCCATAGGCCCCCAGACAAAAACCTCGGCCCGTTTCCCTGGCAAACAAAAGTAAGCTGCCCCGCTTCTGGATGGCAGATTGCAGGATCCACTTGGTACTATCAAAACAGCCGGACTTGGCACTGGTGCCACGACAAGTCTGGGAACCATCCTGCGTATCGTGGATTCTAAGGAGCCAGCCGGCCACTCACAGCCACAGGCCCCCAAACACAAACAACGGCGCTTTTCCCTGGAAAACAAAACTCGCCTACCAACGTTTTGATGGCAGATTGCAGGAGCCACTTGGTACTATCAAATCAGCCCAACTTGGCACTCGTGCCACCATGGGTCTGGTCACCATCCTGCCTATCGTAACTTTTCAGGAGCCAGCCGGTCACTCCCAGCCATAGGCCCCCAGACACAAATCTCGGCCCGTTTCCCTGGCAAAGAAAATTAAGCTGCCCCGCTTCTGGATGGCAGATTGCAGGAGCCACTTGGTACTATCAAACCAGCCCGACTTGGCACTGGTGCCACCTCTGGTCTGGGAACCATCCTGCGTATCGTGGATTCTAAGGAGCCAGTCGGCCACTCCCAGCCACAGGCCCCCAAACACAAACAACGGCCCGTTTCCGTGGCAAACAAAAGTAAGCTGCCCCGCTTCTGGATGGCAGATTGCAGGAGCCACTTGGTACTATCAAACCAGCCCGACTTGGCACTGGTGCCACCTCTGGTCTGGGAACCATCCTGCGTATCGTGGTTTCTAAGGAGCCAGCCGGCCACTCCCAACCACAGGCCCCCAAACACAAACAACGGCGCTTTTCCCTGGAAAACAAAACTCGCCTGCCAACTTCTTGATGGCAGATTGCAGGAGCCACTTGGTACTATCAAACCAGCCCAACTTGGCACTGGTGCCACCATGGGTCTGGTCACCATCCTGCCTATCGTAGCTTTTCAGGAGCCAGCCGGTCACTCCCAGCCATAGGCCCCCAGACACAAAGCTCGGCCCGTTTCCCTGGCAAACAAAAGTAAGCTTCCCCGCTTCTGGATGGCAGATTGCAGGAGCCACTTGGTACTATCAAACCAGCCCGACTTGGCACTGGTGCCACCTCTGGTCTGGGAACCATCCTGCGTATCGTGGATTCTAAGGAGCCAGCCGGCCACTCCCTGCCACAGGCCCCCAAACACAAACAACGGCGCTTTTCCCTGGAAAACAAAACTCGCCTGCCAACTTTTTGATGGCAGATTGCAGGAGCCACTTGGTACTATCAAACCAGCCCAACTTGGCACTGGTGCCGCCATGGGTCTGGTCACCATCCTGCCTATCGTAGCTTTTCACGAGCCAGCCGGTCACTCCCAGCCATAGGCCCCCAGACAAAAACCTCGGCCCGTTTCCCTGGAAAACAAAAGTAAGCTGCCCCGCTTCTGGATGGCAGATTGTAGGACGCACTTGTTACTATCAAACCCGCCCGACTTGGCACTGGTGCCACCACTGGTCTGGGAACCATCCTGCGTATCGTGGATTCTAAAGAGCCAGCCGGCCACTCCCACCACAGGCACCCAAACACAAACAACGGCGCTTTTCCCTGGAAAACAAAACTCGCCTGCCAACTTTTTGATGGCAGATTGCAGGAGCCACTTGGTACTATCAAACCAGCCCAACTTGGAACTGCTGCCACCATGGGTCTGGTCACCATCCTGCCTATCGTAGCTTTTCAGGAGCCAGCCGGTCACTCCCAGCCGTAGGCCCCCAGACAAAAACCTCGGCCCGTTTCCCTGGCAAACAAAAGTAAGCTGCCCCGCTTCTGGATGGCAGATTGCAGGATCCACTTGGTACTATCAAACCAGCCGGACTTGGCACTGGTGCCACGACAAGTCTGGGAACCATCCTGCGTATCGTGGATTCTAAGGAGCCAGCCGGCCACTCACAGCCACAGGCCCCCAAACACAAACAACGGCGCTTTTCCTGGAAAACAAAACTCGCCTACCAACGCTTTGATGGCAGATTGCAGGAGCCACTTGGTACTATCAAATCAGCCACTCTTGTAACTGGTGCCACCATGGGTCTGGTCACCCTCCTGCCTATCGTAACTTTTCAGGAGCCAGCCGGTCACTCCCAGCCATAGGCCCCCAGACACAAAGCTCGGCCCGTTTCCCTGGCAAAGAAAATTAAGCTGCCCCGCTTCTGGATGGCAGATTGCAGGAGCCACTTGGTACTATCAAACCAGCCCGACTTGGCACTGGTGCCACCTCTGGTCTGGGAACCATCCTGCGTATCGTGGATTCTAAGGAGCCAGTCGGCCACTCCCAGCCACAGGCCCCCAAACACAAACAACGGCCCGTTTCCGTGGCAAACAAAAGTAAGCTGCCCCGCTTCTGGATGGCAGATTGCAGGAGCCACTTGGTACTATCAAACCAGCCCGACTTGGCACTGGTGCCACCTCTGGTCTGGGAACCATCCTGCGTATCGTGGTTTCTAAGGAGCCAGCCGGCCACTCCCAACCACAGGCCCCCAAACACAAACAACGGCGCTTTTCCCTGGAAAACAAAACTCGCCTGCCAACTTCTTGATGGCAGATTGCAGGAGCCACTTGGTACTATCAAACCAGCCCAACTTGGCACTGGTGCCACCATGGGTCTGGTCACCATCCTGCCTATCGTAGCTTTTCAGGAGCCAGCCGGTCACTGCCTGCCATACGCCCCGAGACACAAACCTCGGCCCGTTTCCCTGGCAAACAAAAGTAAGCTGCCCCGCTTCTGGATGGCAGATTGCAGGAGCCACTTGGTACTATCAAACCAGCCTGACTTGGCACTGGTGCCACCTCTGGTCTGGGAACCATCCTGCGTATCGTGGATTTTATGGAGCCAGCCGGTCAGTCCCAGCCATAGGCCCCCAAACACAAACAACGATCCGTTTCCCTGGCAAACAAAAGTAAGCTGCCCCGCTTCTGGATGGCAGATTGCAGGAACCACTTGGTAGTATCAAACCAGCCCAACTTGGCACTGGTGGCACCTCTTGTCTGGGAACCATGCTGCGTATCGTGGTTTCTAAGGAGCCAGCCGGCCACTCCCAACCATAGACCCCCAGACACAAACCTCGGCCCGTTTCCCTGGAAAACAAAAGTAAGCTACCCCGATTCTGGATGGCAGATTGCAGGAGCCACTTGGTACTATCAAATCAGCCCAACTTGGCACTGGTGCCACCATGGGTCTGGTAAACATCCTGCCTATCGTAGCTTTTCAGGAGCCAGCCGGCCACTCTCAGCCATATGCCCCCAAAAACAAACCACAGCCCTTTTCTCTGGCAAACAAAACTCAACTGCCCCTCTTCTGGATGGCAAATTTTAGGACGCACTTTGTACTACGAAAACCGCCCGACGTGGCACTGGTGCCACCTTGTGTCAGGGAACCATCCTGCATATCGAGCTTTTTAAGGAGCCAGCCGGCCACGCCCAGCCATAAACCCCCAAAAACAAACCACGGACCATTTCTCTTGGAAACAAAAATCCGCTGCCCCGCGTCTGTATGGCATATTGCACGAGCCACTTTGCACCATCAAACCAGCCCGACTTGGCACTGGTGCCACCTTGGGTCTGGGAACAATCCTGCATATCGTGGATTCTAAGGAGCCAGCCGGCCACTCCCAGCCACAGGCCCCCAAACACAAACAACGGCGCTTTTCCCTGGAAAACAAAATTCGCCTGCCAAATTTTGATGGCAGATTGCAGGAGCCACTTGGTACTATCAAATCATCCCAACTTGGCACTGGTGCCACTCTGGGTCTGGGAACCATCCTGCCTATTGTAGCATTTCAGGAGCCAGCCGGTCACTCCCAGCCATAGGCCCCCAGACACAAACCTCGGACCGTTTCCCTGGCAAACAAAATTAAGCTGCCCCGATTCTGGATGGCAGATTGCAGGAGCCACTTGGTTGTGTCAAACCAGCCCGACTTGGCACTGGTGCCACCTTGGGTCTGGGAACCATCCTGCGTATCGTGGATTCTAAGCAGCCACCCGGCCACTCTGAGCCACAGGCCCCCAAACAAAAACTACGGCGCTTTTCCCTGGAAAACAAACCTCGCCTGCCAACTTTTTGATGGCAGATTGCAGGAGCCACTTGGTACTATCAAACCAGCCCAACTTGGCACTGGTTGCCACCTCTTGTCTGGGAACCATGCTGCCTATCGTAGCTTTTCAGGAGCCAGCCGGTCACTCCCAGCCATAGACCCCCAGACACAAACCTCGGCCCGTTTCCCTGGCAAACAAAAGTAAGCTGCCCCGCTTTTGGATGGCAGATTGCAGGAGCCACGTTGCACCTTCAAACCAGCCCCACTTGGCACTGGTGCCACCTTGGGTCTGGGAACAAGTTGGGCTGGTTTGATAGTACCAAGTGGCTCCTGCAATCTGCCATCCAGAAGCGGGACAGCTTACTTTTGTTTCCCAGGGAAACGGGCCGAGGTATTTGTCTGGGGGCCTATGGCTGGGAGTGACCGGCTGACTACTGAAAAGCTACGATAGGCAGGATGGTTACCAGACTCATGGTGCCACCAGTGCCAAGTCGGGCTGGTTTGATAATACTAAATAGCTCCTGCAATCTGCCATCCAGACGCGGGGCAGCGGATTTTTGTTTGCTGGAGGAAAGTTCCGTGGTTTTTTTTTTGGGGGTATATGACTGGACGTGGCCGGCTGGCTCCTTAAAAAGCTCTATACACAGGATTGTTCCCTGACCCAAGGTGGCATCAGTGCCAAGTCGGGCTGTTTTCGTAGTACCAAGTGCGTCCTGCAATTTGCCATCCAGAAGCGGGGCAGCCTACTTTTGTTTGCCAGGGAAACGTGCCGAGGTATTTGTCTGGGGGCCTATGGCTGGGAGTGAGCGGCTGGCTCCTGAAAAGCTACGATAGGCAGGATGGTGACCAGACCCATGGTGGCACCAGTGCCAAGTTGGGCTGGTTTGATAGTACCAAGTGGCTCCTGCAATCTGCCATCAAGAAGTTGGCAGGCGAGTTTTGTTTTCCAGGGAAAAGCGCCGTTGTTTTTGTTTAGAGGCCTGTGGCTGGGAGTGGCCGCCTGTCCTCGTAGAATCTACGTTACGCAGCATGGTTCCCAGAGCCAAGGTGGCACCAGGGCCAAGTCGGGCTGGTTTGTAAGTACCAAGTGCATCCTGCAATCTGCCATCCAAAAGCGGGGCAGCTTACTTTTGTTTGCCAGGGAAACGGGCCGAGGTTTGTGTCCGGAGGCCTATGGCAGGGAGTGACCGGCTGGCTCCTGAAAAGCTACGATAGGCAGGATGTTTACCAGACCCATGGTGGCACCAGTGCCAAGTTGGGCTGATTTGATAGTACCAAGTGGCTCCTGCAATCTGCCATCCAGAATCGGGGTAACTTACTTTTGTTTTCCAGGGAAACGGGCCGAGGTTTGTGTCTGGGTGTCTATGGCTGGGAGTGACCGGCTGGCTCCTGAAAAGCTACGATAGGCAGGATGGTTCCCAGACCAGAGGTGGCACCAGTGCCAAGTTGGGCTGGTTTGATAGTACCAAGTGGCTCCTGCAATCTGCCATCAAAAAGTTGGCAGGCGAGTTTTGTTTTCCAGGGAAAAGCGCCGTTGTTTGTGTTTGGGGGCCTGTGGCAGGGAGTGGCCGGCTGGCTCCTTAGAATCCACGATATGCAGGATTGTTCCCAGACCCAAGGTGGCACCAGTGCCAAGTCGGGCTGGTTTGATGGTGCAAAGTGGCTCCTGCAATCTGCCATCCAGACGCGGGGCAGCGGATTTTTGTTTCCAAGAGAAATGGTCCGTGGTTTGTTTTTGGGGGTATATGGCTGGGCGTGGCCGGCTGGCTCCTTAAAAAGCTCGATATGCAGGATGGTTCCCTGACACAAGGTGGCACCAGTGCCACGTCGGGCGGTTTTCGTAGTACAAAGTGCGTCCTAAAATTTGCCATCCAGAAGAGGGGCAGTTGAGTTTTGTTTGCCAGAGAAAAGGGCCGTGGTTTGTTTTTGGGGCATATGGCTGAGAGTGGCCGGCTGGCCCCTGAAAATCCACGATAGGCAGGATGGTTCCCAGACCAGAGGTGTCACCAGTGCCAAGTCGGGCTGGTTTGATAGTACTAAGTAGCTCCTGCAATCTGCCATGCAGAAGCGGGGCAGCTTACTTTTGTTTGCCAGGGAAACGGGCCGAGGTTTGTGTCTGGGGGCCTATGGCTGGGAGTGACCGGCTGGCTCCTGAAAAGCTACGATAGGCAGGATGGTGACCAGACCCATGGTGGCACCAGCTCCAAGTTGGGCTGGTTTGATAGTACCAAGTGGCTCCTGCAATCTGCCATCAAAAAGTTGGCAGGCGAGTTTTGTTTTCCAGGGAAAAGCGCCGTTGTTTGTGTTTGGGTGCCTGTGGCTGGGAGTGGCCAGCTGGCTCCTTAGAACCCACGATACGCAGGATGGTTCCCAGACATGAGTTGGCACCAGTGCCAAGTTGGGCTGGTTTGATGGTACCAAGTGGCTCCTGCAATCTGCCATCCAGAAGCGGGGCAGCTTACTTTTGTTTGCCAGGGAAACGGGCCGAAATATTTGTCTGGGGGCCTCTGGCTGGGGGTGGCTGGCTGGCTCCTGAAAAGCTACGATAGGCAGGATGGTGACCAGACCCAGAGTGGCACCAGTGCCAAGTTGGGCTGGTTTGATAATACCAAGTGGCTCCTGCAATCTGCCATCAAAAGTTTGGCAGGCGAGTTTTGTTTTCCAGGGAAAAGCACCGTTGTGTGTGTTTTGGGGCCTGTGGCTGGGAGTGGCCAGCTGGCTCCTTAGAATCCACGATACGCAGGATGGTTCCCAGACCCAAGGTGGCATCAGTGCCAAGTCGGGCTGGTTTGTTAGTACCAAGTGGTTCCTGCAATCTGCCATCCAGAAGCGGGGCAGCTGAATTTTGTTTGCCAGAGAAAAAGGCTGTTTTTTGTGTTTCGGGGCCTGTGGCTGGCAGTGGCCGGCTGGCTCCTGAAAATCCATGATACGCAGCATGGTTCCCAGACCCAAGGTGGCATCAGTGCCAAGTAGGGCTGGTTTCATAGTACCCAGTGGCTCCTGCAATCTCCCATCCAGAAGCGGGGCAGCTGAGTTTTGTTTGCCTGTGAAACGGGCCGTTGTTTTTAATTGGGGTCTGTGGCCGAGAGTGTTCGGCTGGCTCCTGACAACCCACAATACGCAGGATGGTTCCCAGACCCAAGGTGGCACCAGTGCCAAGTTGGGCTGGTTTGATAGTACCAAGTGGCTCCTGCAATCTGCCATCCAGAAGCGGTGCAGTTGAGTTTTGTTTGCCAGAGAAAAGGGCCGTGGGTTGTGTTTGGGGGCATATGGCTGGGAGTGGCCGGCTGTCTCATTAAAAAGTTCGATACGCAGGATGGTTCCCAGACCCAAGAGGGCACCAGTGCCAAGTCGGGCTGTTTTTATAGTACCAAGTGCGTCCTGCAATTTGCCATCCAGAAGAGGGGCAGTTGAGTTTTGTTTGCCAGAGAATAGCGCCGTTGTTTGTGTTTGGGGGCTTGTGGCTCGTAGTGGCCGACTGGCGCCTTAGAATCTGTGTTACGCAGCATGGTTCCCAGACCCAAGGTGGCACCAGTGCCAAGTTGGGCTGGTTTGATAGTACCAAGTGGCTCCTGCAATCTGCCATCCAGAAGCGGGGTAGCTTACTTTTGTTTGCCAGGGAAACGGGCCGAGGTTTGTGACTGGGGACCTATGGCTGGGAGTGACCGGCTGGCTCCTGGAAAGCTACAATAGGCAGGATGGTTACCAGACCCATGGTGTCAGCAGTGCCAAGTTGGGCTGGTTTGATAGTACCAAGTGGCTCCTGCAATCTGCCATCAAAAAGTTGGCAGGCGAGTTTTGTTTTCCAGGGAAAAGCGACATTGTTTGTATTTGGGGGCCTGTGGCTGGGAGTGACCGGCTGGCTCCTTTGAACCCACGATACGCAGGATGGTTCCCAGACCCAAGGTGGCACCAGTGCCAAGTTTTGCTGGTTTGATACTACCAAGTGCGTCCTGCAATCTGCCATCCAGAAGCGGGGCAGCTTAATTTTGTTTGCCAGGGAAACGGGCCGTGGGTTTTGTTTGGGGGCATATAGCTGAGAGTGGCCGGCTGGCTCCTGAAAATCCACGCTAGGCAGCATGGTTCCCAGATGCAATGTGGCACCAGTGCCAAGTCGGGCTGGTTTGATGGTGCAAAGTGGCTCCTGCAATCTGCCATCCAGAAGCGAGGCAGCTGATTTTTGTTTGCCAGAGGAAAATTCCGTGGATTGTTTTTGGGGGCATATTGCTGGGAGTGGCCGGCTGGCTCCTTAAAATGCTCGATACGCATGATGGTTCCCAGGCCCAAGGTGTCACCACTACCAAGTCGGCCTGCGGTTTTAGTATCAAGTTCATCCTGCAATTTGCCATCCAGAAGAGGGGCAGTTGAGTTTTGTTTGCCAGAGAAACGGGCCGAGGTTTCTGTTTGGGGACATATGGCTGAGAGTGGCCGGCTGGCCCCTGAATATCCACGATACAGAGCATGGTTCCCAGATCCAAGGTGGCACCAGTGCCAAGTTGGGCTGGTTTGATAGTACCAAGTGGCTCCTGCAATCTGCCATCCAGAAGCAGGGCAGCTTACTTTTGTTTGCCAGAGAAATAGGCCTAGGTTTTTGTTTGGGGGCCTGTGGCTAGGAGTGGCCGGCTGGCTCCTTAGAATCCACGATACGCAGGATGGTTCCCAGACCCAAGGTGGCACCAGTGCCAAGTTGGGCTGGTTTGATAGTACCAAGTGGCTCCTGCAAACTCCATCAAAAAGTTGGCAGGCGTGTTTTGTTTTCCAGGGAACAGCGCCGTTGATTTTGTTTGGGGGCCTGTGGCTGGGAGTGGCCGGCTGGCTCCTTAGAATCCACGATACGCAGGATGGTTCCCAGACCCAAGGTGGCACCAGTGCCAAGTCGGGCTGGTTTGATTACACCAAGTGGCTCCTGCAATCTGCCATCCAGAAGTGAGGCAGCTAAGTTTTGTTTGCGAGAAAAAAGGGCCGTGGTTTTTGTTGGGGGCCTGTGGCTGGGAGTAGCCGGCTGGCTCCTTAAAATCCACGATAGGCAGGATGGTTCCCAGACCCAAGGTGGCACCAGTGCCAAGTCGGGCTGGTTTGATAGTACCAAGTGGCTCCTGCAATCTGCCATCCAGAAGCGGGGCAGCTGAGTTTTGTTTGCCAGAGAAAAAGGCTGTGGTTTGTGTTTGGGGGCCTGTGGCTGGCAGTGGCCGGCTGGCTCCTGAAAATCCACGATACGCAGCATGGTTCCCAGACCCAAGGTGGCACCAGTGCCAAGTGGGGCTCGTTTGACAGTGTCAAGTGCCTCCTGCAATCTCCCATCCAGAAGCGGGGCAGCTGAGTTTTTTTTGCCAGGGAAACGGACCTTTGTTTTTGATTGGGCTCTGTGGCCGAGAGTGGTTGGCTGTCTCCTGACAATCCACAATACGCAGGATGGTTCCCAGACCCAAGGTGGCACCAGTGCCAAGTCGGGCTGGTTTGATAGTACCAAGTGTCTCCTGCAATCTGCCATCCAGAAGCGGGGCAGCTGAGTTTTGTTTGCCAGAGAAAAGGGCCGTGGGTTGTGTTTGGGGGCATATGGCTGGGAGTGGCCACCTGGCTCCTTAAAATGCACGATACGCCGCATGGTAACCAGACGCAAGGTGGCACCAGTGCCAAGTCAGGCTGTTTTTGTAGTGCCCAGTGGCTCCTGCAATTTGCCATCCAGAAGCGGGGAAGTTGAATTTTGTTTGCTAGAGAAAAGGGCTGTGGTTTGTGTTTGGGGGCCTATGGCTGAGAGTGGCCGGCTGGCCCCTGAAAATCAACGATAGGCAGGATGGTGCCCAGATCCAAGGTGGCACCAGTGCCAAGTAAGGCTGGTTGTATGGTTCAAAGTAACTCCTGCAATCTGCCATCCAGAAGCGGGACAGCTGAGTTTTTTTTGCCAGAGAAAAGGTCCATGGTTTCTTTTTGGGGCATACGGCTGGGAATTGCCGGCTGGCTCCTTAAAATGCTCGATACGCAGGATGGTTCCCAGAGCCAAGGTGGCACCACTGCCAAGTCGGGCTCTTTTTGTAGTACCAAGTGCGTCCTGCAATTTGCCATCCAGAAGAGGGGCAGTTGAGTTTTGTTTGCCAGAGAAAAGGGCCGTTGTTTGTGTTTGGGGGCCTGTGGCTGGGAGTGTTCGGCTGGTTCCTGAATATGTACGATACGCAGGATTGTTCCCAGATCCAAGGTGGCAGCAGTGCCATGTTGTGCTGGTGTGATAGTACCAAGTGGCTCCTGCAATCTGCCATCCAGAAGTGGGGCAGCTGATTTTTGTTTGCCAGAGAAAAGGTCCGTGGTTTGTTTTTGGGGGCATATGGCTGAGAGTGGCCGGCTGGCCCCTGAATATCCACGATACAGAGCATGGTTCCCAGATCCAAGGTGGCACCAGTGCCAAGTTGGGCTGGTTTGATAGTACCAAGTGTCTCCTGCAATCTGCCATCCAGAAGCAGGGCAGCTTACTTTTGTTTGCCAGAGAAATAGGCCTAGGTTTTTGTTTGGGGGCCTGTGGCTAGGAGTGGCCGGCTGGCTCCTTAGAATCCACGATACGCAGGATGGTTCCCAGACCCAAGGTGGCACCAGTGCCAAGTCGGGCTGGTTTGATAGTACCAAGTGGCTCCTGCAAACTCCATCAAAAAGTTGGCAGGCGTGTTTTGTTTTCCAGGGAACAGCGCCGTTGATTTTGTTTGGGGGCCTGTGGCTGGGAGTGGCCGGGTGGCTCCTTAGAATCCACGATACGCAGGATGGTTCCCAGACCCAAGGTGGCACCAGTGCCAAGTCGGGCTGGTTTGATTACACCAAGTGGCTCCTGCAATCTGCCATCCAGAAGTGAGGCAGCTAAGTTTTGTTTGCGAGAAAAAAGGGCCGTGGTTTTTGTTGGGGGCCTGTGGCTGGGAGTAGCCGGCTGGCTCCTTAAAATCCACGATAGGCAGGATGGTTCCCAGACCCAAGGTGGCACCAGTGCCAAGTCGGGCTGGTTTGATAGTACCAAGTGGCTCCTGCAATCTGCCATCCAGAAGCGGGGCAGCTGAGTTTTGTTTGCCAGAGAAAAAGGCTGTGGTTTGTGTTTGGGGGCCTGTGGCTGGCAGTGGCCGGCTGGCTCCTGAAAATCCACGATACGCAGCATGGTTCCCAGACCCAAGGTGGCACCAGTGCCAAGTGGGGCTCGTTTGACAGTGTCAAGTGCCTCCTGCAATCTGCCATCCAGAAGCGGGGCAGCTGAGTTTTGTTTGCCAGAGAAAAGGGCCGTGGGTTGTGTTTGGGGGCATATGGCTGGGAGTGGCCACCTGGCTCCTTAAAATGCACGATACGCCGCATGGTAACCAGACGCAAGGTGGCACCAGTGCCAAGTCAGGCTGTTTTTGTAGTACCCAGTGGCTCCTGCAATTTGCCATCCAGAAGCGGGACAGCTGAGTTTTTTTTGCCAGAGAAAAGGTCCATGGTTTCTTTTTGGGGCATACGGCTGGGAATTGCCGGCTGGCTCCTTAAAATGCCCGATACGCAGGATGGTTCCCAGAGCCAAGGTGGCACCACTGCCAAGTCGGGCTCTTTTTGTAGTACCAAGTGCGTCCTGCAATTTGCCATCCAGAAGAGGGGCAGTTGAGTTTTGTTTGCCAGAGAAAAGGGCCGTTGTTTGTGTTTGGGGGCCTGTGGCTGGGAGTGTTCGGCTGGTTCCTGAATATGTACGATACGCAGGATTGTTCCCAGATCCAAGGTGGCAGCAGTGCCATGTTGTGCTGGTGTGATAGTCCCAAGTGGCTCCTGCAATCTGCCATCCAGAAGTGGGGCAGCTGATTTTTGTTTGCCAGAGAAAAGGTCCGTGGTTTGTTTTTGGGGGCATATGGCTGAGAGTGGCCGGCTGGCCCCTGAAAATCCACGATACACAGGATGGTTCCCAGATCCAAGGTGGCACCTGTGCCAAGTCGGGCTGATTTGATAGTACTAAGTAGCTCCTGCAATCTGCCATGCAGAAGCGGGGCAGCTTACTTTTGTTTGCCAGGGAAACGGGCCGAGGTTTGTGTTTGGGGGCCTATGGCTGAGAGTGACCGGCTGGCTCCTGAAGAGCTACAATAGGCAGGATGGTGACCAGACCCATGGTGGCACCAGTGCCAAGTTGGGCTGGTTTGATAGTACCAAGTGGTTCCTGCAATCTGCCATCCAGAAGAGGGGCAGTTGAGTTTTGTTTGCCAGAGAAAAGGGCCTTGGTTTGTGTTTGGGGGCATATGGCTGGGTGTGGCCAGCTGGCTCCTTAAAATGCACGATATGCAACATGGCTCCCAGACCCAAGGTGGCACAAGTGCCAAGTTGGGCTGGTTTGATAGTACCAAGTGGCTCCTGCAATCTTCCATGATCACGTGGAGAAATACTTTCTGGTTTCAGCCTCATGCTCTTTCTTCTCTCCCTCAACTTCTCTATCACCTCTCATCTGGTTCACATGCGCTTTCTTCAAGGTCCACAGGCTACTTTTCACAGAATCTTCTGGCCTGATGAAGTAAGGATGATGAATAGAACAGAGCTGGGATCTATTTTCCAGTTTGGATAAAATGCATTCTGCACACAAATCCAAGGAGAACGGGCTGCCCCGATGCCCAGAAAATCTTTCACTCCTGCTAGTGTTCTACGTCAACCGCAACTTAGTCTGAAAGAAAAGCTTTTTCTCTGAGAGCATCTGAGAGGTTTGCATGAAGCACTGATATCTGACATATGCAATTTTGAATAGGAGAGGAAAAAGAAAATGGCAAGGAGTTTTTAATTTTAGTGGTTTCAATTTTAATTTCCGTGCACTTTTTCAAAACTTGTCAGCTCAAATGCCCATCAACATCTTTTAGTCATCTGTAAGTCAGTATTCATATAAAATGTGCTTCAAATCCAAAGAATTTCAAATTTGCACTCCAAGCTTCTATGCCTAGATTTATGATTTCCTACACATATTAGATGAAAGGAAGGCCTTTTTTACTGTGGGAGTGCTGGAACACTGGAACAGGTTGCCCAGAGAAGTTGTGGGTGTCCCATCCCTGAAAGTATTCAAGGTCACCTTGGACGGGGCTTGGAGCAGCAACAAAGGAGAAGCTTGATGGTAGAGAAACAAAGTTGGACTATAGAAGAAACTCGGATTGAAGTATAGGATCAAGTTTTCTCTCAGCTCTTGGGGTAAATTCAAAGTTGTACAAAATGACATTTATCTGTGCTATTCACTACTGTAACAGAAAGTTTCATGAAAACTGTACAGAAGATAGTAAATTTTAAAAGAGATAAGAATTACAGCATAAAATCCATGGGATAGGTTACAACATGAGACACTCTCTAAGAGAAAATCTCTGTGTTTCAGCACTTCATCGGGGTAAGATTTCATGAAGTGCCAAAGAAGGCGGCAAAATATCATTCGGGACATTATTTACTGGGATTCAGCCTGGCCATTAGTAGGAACTGCCTTTGAACATATCATGTAGATATACCACACACACTTTCCCTTCACTGAAAAATTACTGTTTACAACAAATAAGCAATTGACGATCAAAATTGATTGAAAGCATCTTAAACATGTCAAGTATTTCATTGTAGATGATCTGTGATCCAAATGCTTCTTCCACCTTCGAGAGGGACAGAAGAATTCTTCCATATCATGATGGTTTAAAATTGTATCAACCAATGTTTTCTGCTGAAAAGATATCATCTATTTTTTTCTATTTTTGGAAGAAAATATTCCTAGACATACAACAGGTGAGAACTAAGTAATTTTAAAGAAACAAATGAAATGAAAATATTCTGTAAATAGAATGAAATGAAAAGCTGTGTTTTAAATAGGAGCTAAATATTAAACAGAATTTTTGTACCAGGCATTTGAATTACTGCACCAGCTCTTTTGCCCATCAAGAGAGGCATTTAGCATTTCAGTCTTTTCCAAGGTGTTCATGATCTGCTATGCTGATCTCTGTGTGTGCCTAGGTGTGTGTGGAGGGGGGGGCATATGAAGGGGAGTGTGTATGTTTGCTTTACAATTGTTGTGGCAGATTCATGCCTCAGCTCCACATTTTGTTTTAAAAAGGTCACACCGAGTGGATATGAAGTTTACTATCAACAAGAGATCGATTCCCAAATCATCCATTTGACTCTCCCTTATAAATCATGTGCTTTGTTGCATATTTTATCAAATATACTTTCAAGCCAGATGGAGGAAGGAGGATGTGGGAATCCCTCCACCATCTTGCAACTTTTATGTAAGTAGGTTTTCAAGAAAATCATCATTTCTCTTTTAAATATGTCTGGAACAGGCATGATGGTAGTGTCAACCTGTTGGAGTTTTTGTTGCTGGAAGAAGTTGTACAAAAGGATTGGTTTTTACATTGACCAGTTACTGAATCAAGCGCAGGAATACATTGGAAATTTAGCTGGGGGTTCCTTTTCCCAGCAGACTACTTCTAGAACGAGCTTGTACACTGAAGCTGACTCTTTTGCTCTCTTTTTGTTTCTTTCCTATTTTCTTGGCTTCTTTGCCACTATCTAGACAATTTTGGAACTTTGTTCCCAACTAAAATGGTTTCAATAGTCTGATTGTGATCATACATTTTTACAAGGAATTTTTAAAATCTTTCCTCGAGTCCAGAAAGTCAAGGACTTAGATCTTTTTCTTCCCTTATCAATATTGCCATGAAATTGATAAATAAAGACCAACTCTTTATTTTTGTTTTTAACCCACGTAGATAATTCCCATCCATTAATCCATTTTGTGGACCAATAGCTGCCATTCTGATGGAAGCTGTCACTTCTTAACAATAGGCATTCTGTGACTATGTTGACAGCACTTTGGGTGAAGATCCTAACTGGTCTTAGATATACATAGGGAGAAATTTGCTCAGCCAGTGTCAGTCTTAAGCATGCGTATCAGAAGATCTTTCTAGAGCTGGGAATTTTCCCATGAAAGGGATTCAGTTAGGGAAGAGATACTTGTGCCAGAGTTTTACATTCTTCTTGAACACTGCTTAAGGAACTTAGATGCCATGTCCATTTGGATCTCTGTCTGCACAGAACTTTGTCATGCCAGTGCTTTGAAATGCATCTTGAAGAGAATTCACTAGCACAGAATGAAAGAGAGTGGAAGGGGTTGGTGGGGCTAACCAGGCCCAACCCCCCTGCCTAAACCAGGATACCTAGAGCCTCTTGCCCAGGATTCTATCTGGGTGTACTTTTAATGTCTTCAAAGATCCAGGCTCCACAATCTTTCTGGGCAGTCTGTGCCGTGGTTCAGTCACCCTGACAGTAAAGAAACATTTACTGATGTTCAAAGGCAATCTCCTGTATTTCAGTGTGTGCCCACTGCCTCTTGTCTTTTCCCTCAGCATCACTGAAAAGACACTGATTCCCTCCCCTTTGCACTATTGCTTCCATATGTATGTGTGATGCCATGTAGAGGTATGTCAAAAACCTCCCTGAAGCCCAGGCAGATAATATTCCCTTCATCTACCAGTCAAGTTGATTCATCAGAGGAGTTTAAAGTGATGTTCAGCATGAAATTCCCCTGAAAAATCATGCTAACTACATTATTTGGTCATCTGTCATGTGCCTGGCAAGGATTTCCAGGAAGAGCTGCTTCATCAACTTCCTGGGGATAAAAAAGAGGCTGGCTGGTTTGTACTATGGCGAGTCCTCTTAATTGCCTTTTTTGAAGATGGGTGTCATTTGCTAACATCCACTCTTTAGCCTCTCTTGTCGTCTACATCTTAGCAAAACGCTTTTCCACTATGTCTGGCTAGGAAAAACTGTGCCAGCACAGAAAACATCTCCCATCGTGTTCTAGAAGTTGCACGGATGTCTGCCAAGTGTTTGGCAGGAAGAAAAGAGAAGTTGTCCAAAACAGCTTCCAATCGAATGTTCCTGTGATTGGAAAAGTCAGGAGAGTGCAAAGGTACTGTTTTCTATCAGTTGGCAAGGTGCGCACACAATCCCAGTGTTGTACAGCTTGCTTCTTCACCTTCCCGAAGCTGCCGCTCTCGCCGGCTGCCGGAGCCCAAGAAGCGGCTTCTTCGCGCAAAGACGATTGTGCCGCTCACAGGGCTCTCCTTAGCGCGGCTTCTGCCGAAAGACGCCCGGCAGCGGCTCTTACCTCCGGAGAGCATCCTACCTTCGTCTTTAGCTCCTCTTCTCATCTACACCTCGGCAACAAGCTTCTCCACTATGTCTGGCTAGGAAAAACTGTGCCAGCACAGAAAACATCTCCCATCGTGTTCTAGAAGTTGCACGGATGTCTGCCAAGTGTTTGGCAGGAAGAAAAGAAAAGTTGTCCAAAACAGCTTCCAATCGAATGTTCCTGTGATTGGAAAAGTCAGGAGAGTGCAAAGGTACTGTTTTCTATCAGTTGGCAAGGTGCGCACACAATCCCAGTGTTGTACAGCTTGCTTCTTCACCTTCCCGAAGCTGCCGCTCTCGCCGGCTGCCGGAGCCCAAGAAGCGGCTTCTTCGCGCAAAGACGATTGTGCCGCTCACAGTGCTCTCCTTAGCGCAGCTTCTGCCGAAAGACGCCCGGCAGCGGCTCTTACCTCCGGAGAGCATCCTACCTTCGTCTTTCGCGTCTTTTGTAGTCTACATCTTAGCAAAACGCTTTTCCACTATGTCTGGCTAGGAAAAACTGTGCCAGCACAGAAAACATCTCCCATCGTGTTCTAGAAGTTGCACGGATGTCTGCCAAGTGTTTGGCAGGAAGAAAAGAAAAGTTGTCCAAAACAGCTTCCAATCGAATGTTCCTGTGATTGGAAAAGTCAGGAGAGTGCAAAGGTACTGTTTTCTATCAGTTGGCAAGGTGCGCACACAATCCCAGTGTTGTACAGCTTGCTTCTTCACCTTCCCGAAGCTGCCGCTCTCGCCGGCTGCCGGAGCCCAAGAAGCGGCTTCTTCGCGCAAAGACGATTGTGCCGCTCACAGTGCTCTCCTTAGCGCGGCTTCTGCCGAAAGACGCCCGGCAGCGGCTCTTACCTCCGGAGAGCATCCTACCTTCGTCTTTCGCGTCTTTTGTAGTCTACATCTTAGCAAAACGCTTTTCCACTATGTCTGGCTAGGAAAAACTGTGCCAGCACAGAAAACATCTCCCATCGTGTTCTAGAAGTTGCACGGATGTCTGCCAAGTGTTTGGCAGGAAGAAAAGAAAAGTTGTCCAAAACAGCTTCCAATCGAATGTTCCTGTGATTGGAAAAGTCAGGAGAGTGCAAAGGTACTGTTTTCTATCAGTTGGCAAGGTGCGCACACAATCCCAGTGTTGTACAGCTTGCTTCTTCACCTTCCCGAAGCTGCCACTCTCAGGAGGTAAGAGCCGCTGCCGGGCGTCTTTCGGCAGAAGCTGCGCTAAGGAGAGCCCTGTGAGCGGCACAATCGTCTTTGCGCGAAGAAGCCGCTTCTTGGGCTCCGGCAGCCGGCGAGAGCGGCAGCTCCGGGAAGGTGAAGAAGAAGCTGTACAACACTGGGATTGTGTGCGCACCTTGCCAACTGATAGAAAACAGTACCTTTGCACTCTCCTGACTTTTCCAATCACAGGAACATTCGATTGGAAGCTGTTTTGGACAACTTTTCTTTTCTTCCTGCCAAACACTTGGCAGACATCCGTGCAACTTCTAGAACACGATGGGAGATGTTTTCTGTGCTGGCACAGTTTTTCCTAGCCAGACATAGTGGAAAAGCGTTTTGCTAAGATGTAGACTACAAAAGACGCGAAAGACGAAGGTAGGATGCTCTCCGGAGGTAAGAGCCGCTGCCGGGCGTCTTTCGGCAGAAGCCGCGCTAAGGAGAGCACTGTGAGCGGCACAATCGTCTTTGCGCGAAGAAGCCGCCTCTTGGGCTCCGGCAGCCGGCGAGAGCGGCAGCTTCGGAAGGTGAAGAAGCAAGCTGTACAACACTGGGATTGTGTGCGCACCTTGCCAACTGATAGAAAACAGTACCTTTGCACTCTCCTGACTTTTCCAATCACAGGAACATTCGATTGGAAGCTGTTTTGGACAACTTTTCTTTTCTTCCTGCCAAACACTTGGCAGACATCCGTGCAACTTCTAGAACACGATGGGAGATGTTTTCTGTGCTGGCACAGTTTTTCCTAGCCAGACATAGTGGAAAAGCGTTTTGCTAAGATGTAGACTACAAAAGACGCGAAAGACGAAGGTAGGATGCTCTCCGGAGGTAAGAGCCGCTGCCGGGCGTCTTTCGGCAGAAGCCGCGCTAAGGAGAGCACTGTGAGCGGCACAATCGTCTTTGCGCGAAGAAGCCGCTTCTTGGGCTCCGGCAGCCGGCGAGAGCGGCAGCTTCGGGAAGGTGAAGAAGCAAGCTGTACAACACTGGGATTGTGTGCGCACCTTGCCAACTGATAGAAAACAGTACCTTTGCACTCTCCTGACTTTTCCAATCACAGGAACATTCGATTGGAAGCTGTTTTGGACAACTTTTCTTTTCTTCCTGCCAAACACTTGGCAGACATCCGTGCAACTTCTAGAACACGATGGGAGATGTTTTCTGTGCTGGCACAGTTTTTCCTAGCCAGACATAGTGGAAAAGCGTTTTGCTAAGATGTAGACTACAAAAGACGCGGAAAGACGAAGGTAGGATGCTCTCCGGAGGTAAGAGCCGCTGCCGGGCGTCTTTCGGCAGAAGCCGCGCTAAGGAGAGCGCTGTGAGCGGCACAATCGTCTTTGCGCGAAGAAGCCGCTTCTTGGGCTCCGGCAGCCGGCGAGAGCGGCAGCTTCGGGAAGGTGAAGAAGCAAGCTGTACAACACTGGGATTGTGTGCGCACCTTGCCAACTGATAGAAAACAGTACCTTTGAACTCTCCTGACTTTTCCAATCACAGGAACATTCGATTGGAAGCTGTTTTGGACAACTTTTCTTTTCTTCCTGCCAAACACTTGGCAGACATCCGTGCAACTTCTAGAACACGATGGGAGATGTTTTCTGTGCTGGCACAGTTTTTCCTAGCCAGACATAGTGGAAAAGCGTTTTGCTAAGATGTAGACTACAAAAGACGCGAAAGACGAAGGTAGGATGCTCTCCGGAGGTAAGAGCCGCTGCCGGGCGTCTTTCGGCAGAAGCCGCGCTAAGGAGAGCCCTGTGAGCGGCACAATCGTCTTTGCGCGAAGAAGCCGCCTCTTGGGCTCCGGCAGCCGGCGAGAGCGGCAGCTTCGGGAAGGTGAAGAAGCAAGCTGTACAACACTGGGATTGTGTGCGCACCTTGCCAACTGATAGAAAACAGTACCTTTGCACTCTCCTGACTTTTCCAATCACAGGAACATTCGATTGGAAGCTGTTTTGGACAACTTTTCTTTTCTTCCTGCCAAACACTTGGCAGACATCCGTGCAACTTCTAGAACACGATGGGAGATGTTTTCTGTGCTGGCACAGTTTTTCCTAGCCAGACATAGTGGAAAAGCGTTTTGCTAAGATGTAGACTACAAAAGACGCGAAAGACGAAGGTAGGATGCTCTCCGGAGGTAAGAGCCGCTGCCGGGCGTCTTTCGGCAGAAGCCGCGCTAAGGAGAGCACTGTGAGCGGCACAATCGTCTTTGCGCGAAGAAGCCGCTTCTTGGGCTCCGGCAGCCGGCGAGAGCGGCAGCTTCGGGAAGGTGAAGAAGCAAGCTGTACAACACTGGGATTGCGTGCGCACCTTGCCAACTGATAGAAAACAGTACCTTTGCACTCTCCTGACTTTTCCAATCACAGGAACATTCGATTGGAAGCTGTTTTGGACAACTTTTCTTTTCTTCCTGCCAAACACTTGGCAGACATCCGTGCAACTTCTAGAACACGATGGGAGATGTTTTCTGTGCTGGCACAGTTTTTCCTAGCCAGACATAGTGGAAAAGCGTTTTGCTAAGATGTAGACTACAAAAGACGCGAAAGACGAAGGTAGGATGCTCTCCGGAGGTAAGAGCCGCTGCCGGGCGTCTTTCGGCAGAAGCCGCGCTAAGGAGAGCACTGTGAGCGGCACAATCGTCTTTGCGCGAAGAAGCCGCTTCTTGGGCTCCGGCAGCCGGCGAGAGCGGCAGCTTCGGGAAGGTGAAGAAGCAAGCTGTACAACACTGGGATTGTGTGCGCACCTTGCCAACTGATAGAAAACAGTACCTTTGCACTCTCCTGACTTTTCCAATCACAGGAACATTCGATTGGAAGCTGTTTTGGACAACTTTTCTTTTCTTCCTGCCAAACACTTGGCAGACATCCGTGCAACTTCTAGAACACGATGGGAGATGTTTTCTGTGCTGGCACAGTTTTTCCTAGCCAGACATAGTGGAAAAGCGTTTTGCTAAGATGTAGACTACAAAAGACGCGAAAGACGAAGGTAGGATGCTCTCCGGAGGTAAGAGCCGCTGCCGGGCGTCTTTCGGCAGAAGCCGCGCTAAGGAGAGCACTGTGAGCGGCACAATCGTCTTTGCGCGAAGAAGCCGCTTCTTGGGCTCCGGCAGCCGGCGAGAGCGGCAGCTTCGGGAAGGTGAAGAAGCAAGCTGTACAACACTGGGATTGTGTGCGCACCTTGCCAACTGATAGAAAACAGTACCTTTGCACTCTCCTGACTTTTCCAATCACAGGAACATTCGATTGGAAGCTGTTTTGGACAACTTTTCTTTTCTTCCTGCCAAACACTTGGCAGACATCCGTGCAACTTCTAGAACACGATGGGAGATGTTTTCTGTGCTGGCACAGTTTTTCCTAGCCAGACATAGTGGAAAAGCGTTTTGCTAAGATGTAGACTACAAAAGACGCGAAAGACGAAGGTAGGATGCTCTCCGGAGGTAAGAGCCGCTGCCGGGCGTCTTTCGGCAGAAGCCGCGCTAAGGAGAGCACTGTGAGCGGCACAATCGTCTTTGCGCGAAGAAGCCGCTTCTTGGGCTCCGGCAGCCGGCGAGAGCGGCAGCTTCGGGAAGGTGAAGAAGCAAGCTGTACAACACTGGGATTGTGTGCGCACCTTGCCAACTGATAGAAAATAGTATCTTTGCACTCTCCTGACTTTTCCAATCACAGGAACATTCGATTGGAAGCTGTTTTGGACAACTTTTCTTTTCTTCCTGCCAAACACTTGGCAGACATCCGTGCAACTTCTAGAACACGATGCGAGATGTTTTCTGTGCTGGCACAGTTTTTCCTAGCCAGACATAGTGGAAAAGCGTTTTGCTAAGATGTAGACTACAAAAGACGCGAAAGACGAAGGTAGGATGCTCTCCGGAGGTAAGAGCCGCTGCCGGGCGTCTTTCGGCAGAAGCCGCGCTAAGGAGAGCACTGTGAGCGGCACAATCGTCTTTGCGCGAAGAAGCCGCTTCTTGGGCTCCGGCAGCCGGCGAGAGCGGCAGCTTCGGGAAGGTGAAGAAGCAAGCTGTACAACACTGGGATTGTGTGCGCACCTTGCCAACTGATAGAAAACAGTACCTTTGCACTCTCCTGACTTTTCCAATCACAGGAACATTCGATTGGAAGCTGTTTTGGACAACTTTTCTTTTCTTCCTGCCAAACACTTGGCAGACATCCGTGCAACTTCTAGAACACGATGGGAGATGTTTTCTGTGCTGGCACAGTTTTTCCTAGCCAGACATAGTGGAAAAGCGTTTTGCTAAGATGTAGACTACAAAAGACGCGAAAGACGAAGGTAGGATGCTCTCCGGAGGTAAGAGCCGCTGCCGGGCGTCTTTCGGCAGAAGCCGCGCTAAGGAGAGCACTGTGAGCGGCACAATCGTCTTTGCGCGAAGAAGCCGCTTCTTGGGCTCCGGCAGCCGGCGAGAGCGGCAGCTTCGGGAAGGTGAAGAAGCAAGCTGTACAACACTGGGATTGTGTGCGCACCTTGCCAACTGATAGAAAACAGTACCTTTGCACTCTCCTGACGTTTCCAATCACAGGAACATTCGATTGGAAGCTGTTTTGGACAACTTTTCTTTTCTTCCTGCCAAACACTTGGCAGACATCCGTGCAACTTCTAGAACACGATGGGAGATGTTTTCTGTGCTGGCACAGTTTTTCCTAGCCAGACATAGTGGAAAAGCTTTTTGCCGAGGTGTAGATGAGAAGAGGAGCTAAAGACGAAGGTAGGATGCTCTCCGGAGGTAAGAGCCGCTGCCGGGCGTCTTTCGGCAGAAGCCGCGCTAAGGAGAGCCCTGTGAGCGGCACAATCGTCTTTGCGCGAAGAAGCCGCTTCTTGGGCTCCGGCAGCCGGCGAGAGCGGCAGCTTCGGGAAGGTGAAGAAGCAAGCTGTACAACACTGGGATTGCGTGCGCACCTTGCCAACTGATAGAAAACAGTACCTTTGCACTCTCCTGACTTTTCCAATCACAGGAACATTCGATTGGAAGCTGTTTTGGACAACTTTTCTTTTCTTCCTGCCAAACACTTGGCAGACATCCGTGCAACTTCTAGAACACGATGGGAGATGTTTTCTGTGCTGGCACAGTTTTTCCTAGCCAGACATAGTGGAAAAGCGTTTTGCTAAGATGTAGACGACAAGAGAGGCTAAAGAGTGGATGTTAGCAAATGACACCCATCTTCAAAAAAGGCAATTAAGAGGACTCGCCATAGTACAAACCAGCCAGCCTCTTTTTTATCCCCAGGAAGTTGATGAAGCAGCTCTTCCTGGAAATCCTTGCCAGGCACATGACAGATGACCAAATAATGTAGTTAGCATGATTATTTCAGGGGAATTTCATGCTGAACATCACTTTAAACTCCTCTGATGAATCAACTTGACTGGTAGATGAAGGGAATATTATCTGCCTGGGCTTCAGGGAGGTTTTTGACATACCTCTACATGGCATCACACATACATATGGAAGCAATAGTGCAAAGGGGAGGGAATCAGTGTCTTTTCAGTGATGCTGAGGGAAAAGACAAGAGGCAGTGGGCACACACTGAAATACAGGAGATTGCCTTTGAACATCAGTAAATGTTTCTTTACTGTCAGGGTGACTGAACCACGGCACAGACTGCCCAGAAAGATTGTGGAGCCTGGATCTTTGAAGACATTAAAAGTACACCCAGATAGAATCCTGGGCAAGAGGCTCTAGGTATCCTGGTTTAGGCAGGGGGGTTGGGCCTGGTTAGCCCCACCAACCCCTTCCACTCTCTTTCATTCTGTGCTAGTGAATTCTCTTCAAGATGCATTTCAAAGCACTGGCATGACAAAGTTCTGTGCAGACAGAGATCCAAATGGACATGGCATCTAAGTTCCTTAAGCAGTGTTCAAGAAGAATGTAAAACTCTGGCACAAGTGTCTCTTCCCTAACTGAATCCCTTTCATGGGAAAATTCCCAGCTCTAGAAAGATCTTCTGATACGCATGCTTAAGACTGACACTGGCTGAGCAAATTTCTCCCTATGTATATCTAAGACCAGTTAGGATCTTCACCCAAAGTGCTGTCAACATAGTCACAGAATGCCTATTGTTAAGAAGTGACAGCTTCCATCAGAATGGCAGCTATTGGTCCACAAAATGGATTAATGGATGGGAATTATCTACGTGGGTTAAAAACAAAAATAAAGAGTTGGTCTTTATTTATCAATTTCATGGCAATATTGATAAGGGAAGAAAAAGATCTAAGTCCTTGACTTTCTGGACTCGAGGAAAGATTTTAAAAATTCCTTGTAAAAATGTATGATCACAATCAGACTATTGAAACCATTTTAGTTGGGAACAAAGTTCCAAAATTGTCTAGATAGTGGCAAAGAAGCCAAGAAAATAGGAAAGAAACAAAAAGAGAGCAAAAGAGTCAGCTTCAGTGTACAAGCTCGTTCTAGAAGTAGTCTGCTGGGAAAAGGAACCCCCAGCTAAATTTCCAATGTATTCCTGCGCTTGATTCAGTAACTGGTCAATGTAAAAACCAATCCTTTTGTACAACTTCTTCCAGCAACAAAAACTCCAACAGGTTGACACTACCATCATGCCTGTTCCAGACATATTTAAAAGAGAAATGATTATTTTCTTGAAAACCTACTTACATAAAAGTTGCAAGATGGTGGAGGGATTCCCACATCCTCCTTCCTCCATCTGGCTTGAAAGTATATTTGATAAAATATGCAACAAAGCACATGATTTATAAGGGAGAGTCAAATGGATGATTTGGGAATCGATCTCTTGTTGATAGTAAACTTCATATCCACTCGGTGTGACCTTTTTAAAACAAAATGTGGAGCTGAGGCATGAATCTGCCACAACAATTGTAAAGCAAACATACACACTCCCCTTCATATGCCCCCCCCTCCACACACACCTAGGCACACACAGAGATCAGCATAGCAGATCATGAACACCTTGGAAAAGACTGAAATGCTAAATGCCTCTCTTGATGGGCAAAAGAGCTGGTGCAGTAATTCAAATGCCTGGTACAAAAATTCTGTTTAATATTTAGCTCCTATTTAAAACACAGCTTTTCATTTCATTCTATTTACAGAATATTTTCATTTCATTTGTTTCTTTAAAATTACTTAGTTCTCACCTGTTGTATGTCTAGGAATATTTTCTTCCAAAAATAGAAAAAAATAGATGATATCTTTTCAGCAGAAAACATTGGTTGATACAATTTTAAACCATCATGATATGGAAGAATTCTTCTGTCCCTCTCGAAGGTGGAAGAAGCATTTGGATCACAGATCATCTACAATGAAATACTTGACATGTTTAAGATGCTTTCAATCAATTTTGATTGTCAATTGCTTATTTGTTGTAAACAGTAATTTTTCAGTGAAGGGAAAGTGTGTGTGGTATATCTACATGATATGTTCAAAGGCAGTTCCTACTAATGGCCAGGCTGAATTCCAGTAAATAATGTCCCGAATGATATTTTGCCGCCTTCTTTGGCACTTCATGAAATCTTACCCCGATGAAGTGCTGAAACACAGAGATTTTCTCTTAGAGAGTGTCTCATGTTGTAACCTATCCCATGGATTTTATGCTGTAATTCTTATCTCTTTTAAAATTTACTATCTTCTGTACAGTTTTCATGAAACTTTCTGTTACAGTAGTGAATAGCACAGATAAATGTCATTTTGTACAACTTTGAATTTACCCCAAGAGCTGAGAGAAAACTTGATCCTATACTTCAATCCGAGTTTCTTCTATAGTCCAACTTTGTTTCTCTACCATCAAGCTTCTCCTTTGTTGCTGCTCCAAGCCCCGTCCAGGGTGACCTTGAATACTTTCAGGGATGGGACACCCACAACTTCTCTGGGCAACCTGTTCCAGTGTTCCAGCACTCCCACAGTAAAAAAGGCCTTCCTTTCATCTAATATGTGTAGGAAATCATAAATCTAGGCATAGAAGCTTGGAGTGCAAATTTGAAATTCTTTGGATTTGAAGCACATTTTATATGAATACTGACTTACAGATGACTAAAAGATGTTGATGGGCATTTGAGCTGACAAGTTTTGAAAAAGTGCACGGAAATTAAAATTGAAACCACTAAAATTAAAAACTCCTTGCCATTTTCTTTTTCCTCTCCTATTCAAAATTGCATATGTCAGATATCAGTGCTTCATGCAAACCTCTCAGATGCTCTCAGAGAAAAAGCTTTTCTTTCAGACTAAGTTGCGGTTGACGTAGAACACTAGCAGGAGTGAAAGATTTTCTGGGCATCGGGGCAGCCCGTTCTCCTTGGATTTGTGTGCAGAATGCATTTTATCCAAACTGGAAAATAGATCCCAGCTCTGTTCTATTCATCATCCTTACTTCATCAGGCCAGAAGATTCTGTGAAAAGTAGCCTGTGGACCTTGAAGACAGCGCATGTGAACCAGATGAGAGGTGATAGAGAAGTTGAGGGAGAGAAGAAAGAGGATGAGGCTGAAACCAGAAAGTATTTCTCCACGTGATCATGGAAGATTGCAGGAGCCACTTGGTACTATCAAACCAGCCCAACTTGGCACTTGTGCCACCTTGGGTCTGGGAGCCATGTTGCATATCGTGCATTTTAAGGAGCCAGCTGGCCACACCCAGCCATATGCCCCCAAACACAAACCAAGGCCCTTTTCTCTGGCAAACAAAACTCAACTGCCCCTCTTCTGGATGGCAGATTGCAGGAACCACTTGGTACTATCAAACCAGCCCAACTTGGCACTGGTGCCACCATGGGTCTGGTCACCATCCTGCCTATTGTAGCTTTTCAGGAGCCAGCCGGTCACTCTCAGCCATAGGCCCCCAAACACAAACCTCGGCCCGTTTCCCTGGCAAACAAAAGTAAGCTGCCCCGCTTCTGCATGGCAGATTGCAGGAGCTACTTAGTACTATCAAATCAGCCCGACTTGGCACAGGTGCCACCTTGGATCTGGGAACCATCCTGTGTATCGTGGATTTTCAGGGGCCAGCCGGCCACTCTCAGCCATATGCCCCCAAAAACAAACCACGGACCTTTTCTCTGGCAAACAAAAATCAGCTGCCCCACTTCTGGATGGCAGATTGCAGGAGCCACTTGGGACTATCACACCAGCACAACATGGCACTGCTGCCACCTTGGATCTGGGAACAATCCTGCGTATCGTACATATTCAGGAACCAGCCGAACACTCCCAGCCACAGGCCCCCAAACACAAACAACGGCCCTTTTCTCTGGCAAACAAAACTCAACTGCCCCTCTTCTGGATGGCAAATTGCAGGACGCACTTGGTACTACAAAAAGAGCCCGACTTGGCAGTGGTGCCACCTTGGCTCTGGGAACCATCCTGCGTATCGAGCATTTTAAGGAGCCAGCCGGCAATTCCCAGCCGTATGCCCCAAAAAGAAACCATGGACCTTTTCTCTGGCAAAAAAAACTCAGCTGTCCCGCTTCTGGATGGCAGATTGCAGGAGTTACTTTGAACCATACAACCAGCCTTACTTGGCACTGGTGCCACCTTGGATCTGGGAACCATCCTGCCTATCGTTGATTTTCAGGGGCCAGCCGGCCACTCTCAGCCATAGGCCCCCAAACACAAACCACAGCCCTTTTCTCTAGCAAACAAAATTCAACTGCCCCGCTTCTGGATGGCAAATTGCAGGAGCCACTGGGTACTACAAAAACAGCCTGACTTGGCACTGGTGCCACCTTGCGTCTGGTTACCATGCGGCGTATCGTGCATTTTAAGGAGCCAGGTGGCCACTCCCAGCCATATGCCCCCAAACACAACCCACGGCCCTTTTCTCTGGCAAACAAAACTCAGCTGCCCCGCTTCTGGATGGCAGATTGCAGGAGACACTTGGTACTATCAAACCAGCCCGACTTGGCACTGGTGCCACCTTGGGTCTGGGAACCATCCTGCGTATTGTGGATTGTCAGGAGACAGCCAACCACTCTCGGCCACAGAGCCCAATCAAAAACAAAGGTCCGTTTCCCTGGCAAAAAAAACTCAGCTGCCCCGCTTCTGGATGGGAGATTGCAGGAGGCACTTGACACTGTCAAACGAGCCCCACTTGGCACTGGTGCCACCTTGGGTCTGGGAACCATGCTGCGTATCGTGGATTTTCAGGAGCCAGCCGGCCACTGCCAGCCACAGGCCCCCAAACACAAACCACAGCCTTTTTCTCTGGCAAACAAAACTCAGCTGCCCCGCTTCTGGATGGCAGATTGCAGGAGCCACTTGGTACTATCAAACCAGCCCGACTTGGCACTGGTGCCACCTTGGGTCTGGGAACCATCCTGCCTATCGTGGATTTTAAGGAGCCAGCCGGCTACTCCCAGCCACAGGCCCCCAACAAAAACCACGGCCCTTTTTTCTCGCAAACAAAACTTAGCTGCCTCACTTCTGGATGGCAGATTGCAGGAGCCACTTGGTGTAATCAAACCAGCCCGACTTGGCACTGGTGCCACCTTGGGTCTGGGAACCATCCTGCGTATCGTGGATTCTAAGGAGCCAGCCGGCCACTCCCAGCCACAGGCCCCCAAACAAAATCAACGGCGCTGTTCCCTGGAAAACAAAACACGCCTGCCAACTTTTTGATGGAGTTTGCAGGAGCCACTTGGTACTATCAAACCAGCCCGACTTGGCACTGGTGCCACCTTGGGTCTGGGAACCATCCTGCGTATCGTGGATTCTAAGGAGCCAGCCGGCCACTCCTAGCCACAGGCCCCCAAACAAAAACCTAGGCCTATTTCTCTGGCAAACAAAAGTAAGCTGCCCTGCTTCTGGATGGCAGATTGCAGGAGACACTTGGTACTATCAAACCAGCCCAACTTGGCACTGGTGCCACCTTGGATCTGGGAACCATGCTCTGTATCGTGGATATTCAGGGGCCAGCCGGCCACTCTCAGCCATATGCCCCCAAAAACAAACCACGGACCTTTTCTCTGGCAAACAAAACTCAACTGCCCCACTTCTGGATGGCAGATTGCAGGAGCCACTTGGGACTATCACACCAGCACAACATGGCACTGCTGCCACCTTGGATCTGGGAACAATCCTGCGTATCGTACATATTCAGGAACCAGCCGAACACTCCCAGCCACAGGCCCCCAAACACAAACAACGGCCCTTTTCTCTGGCAAACAAAACTCAACTGCCCCTCTTCTGGATGGCAAATTGCAGGACGCACTTGGTACTACAAAAAGAGCCCGACTTGGCAGTGGTGCCACCTTGGCTCTGGGAACCATCCTGCGTATCGAGCATTTTAAGGAGCCAGCCGGCAATTCCCAGCCGTATGCCCCAAAAAGAAACCATGGACCTTTTCTCTGGCAAAAAAAACTCAGCTGTCCCGCTTCTGGATGGCAGATTGCAGGAGTTACTTTGAACCATACAACCAGCCTTACTTGGCACTGGTGCCACCTTGGATCTGGGAACCATCCTGCCTATCGTTGATTTTCAGGGGCCAGCCGGCCACTCTCAGCCATAGGCCCCCAAACACAAACCACAGCCCTTTTCTCTAGCAAACAAAATTCAACTGCCCCGCTTCTGGATGGCAAATTGCAGGAGCCACTGGGTACTACAAAAACAGCCTGACTTGGCACTGGTGCCACCTTGCGTCTGGTTACCATGCGGCGTATCGTGCATTTTAAGGAGCCAGGTGGCCACTCCCAGCCATATGCCCCCAAACACAACCCACGGCCCTTTTCTCTGGCAAACAAAACTCAGCTGCCCTGCTTCTGGATGGCAGATTGCAGGAGACACTTGGTACTATCAAACCAGCCCGACTTGGCACTGGTGCCACCTTGGGTCTGGGAACCATCCTGCGTATTGTGGATTGTCAGGAGACAGCCAACCACTCTCGGCCACAGAGCCCAATCAAAAACAAAGGTCCGTTTCCCTGGCAAAAAAAACTCAGCTGCCCCGCTTCTGGATGGGAGATTGCAGGAGGCACTTGACACTGTCAAACGAGCCCCACTTGGCACTGGTGCCACCTTGGGTCTGGGAACCATGCTGCGTATCGTGGATTTTCAGGAGCCAGCCGGCCACTGCCAGCCACAGGCCCCCAAACACAAACCACAGCCTTTTTCTCTGGCAAACAAAACTCAGCTGCCCCGCTTCTGGATGGCAGATTGCAGGAGCCACTTGGTACTATCAAACCAGCCCGACTTGGCACTGGTGCCACCTTGGGTCTGGGAACCATCCTGCCTATCGTGGATTTTAAGGAGCCAGCCGGCTACTCCCAGCCACAGGCCCCCAACAAAAACCACGGCCCTTTTTTCTCGCAAACAAAACTTAGCTGCCTCACTTCTGGATGGCAGATTGCAGGAGCCACTTGGTGTAATCAAACCAGCCCGACTTGGCACTGGTGCCACCTTGGGTCTGGGAACCATCCTGCGTATCGTGGATTCTAAGGAGCCAGCCGGCCACTCCTAGCCACAGGCCCCCAAACAAAATCAACGGCACTGTTCCCTGGAAAACAAAACACGCCTGCCAACTTTTTGATGGAGTTTGCAGGAGCCACTTGGTACTATCAAACCAGCCCGACTTGGCACTGGTGCCACCTTGGGTCTGGGAACCATCCTGCGTATCGTGGATTCTAAGGAGCCAGCCGGCCACTCCTAGCCACAGGCCCCCAAACAAAAACCTAGGCCTATTTCTCTGGCAAACAAAAGTAAGCTGCCCTGCTTCTGGATGGCAGATTGCAGGAGACACTTGGTACTATCAAACCAGCCCAACTTGGCACTGGTGCCACCTTGGATCTGGGAACCATGCTCTGTATCGTGGATATTCAGGGGCCAGCCGGCCACTCTCAGCCATATGTCCCCAAACAGAAACCTCGGCCCGTTTCTCTGGCAAACAAAACTCAACTGCCCCTCTTCTGGATGGCAAATTGCAGGATGAACTTGATACTAAAACCGCAGGCCGACTTGGTAGTGGTGACACCTTGGGCCTGGGAACCATCATGCGTATCGAGCATTTTAAGGAGCCAGCCGGCCACTCCCAGCAATATGCCCCCAAAAACAATCCACGGAATTTTCCTCTGGCAAACAAAAATCAGCTGCCTCGCTTCTGGATGGCAGATTGCAGGAGCCACTTTGCACCATCAAACCAGCCCGACTTGGCACTGGTGCCACATTGCATCTGGGAACCATGCTGCCTAGCGTGGATTTTCAGGAGCCAGCCGGCCACTCTCAGCTATATGCCCCCAAACAAAACCCACGGCCCGTTTCCCTGGCAAACAAAATTAAGCTGCCCCGCTTCTGGATGGCAGATTGCAGGACGCACTTGGTACTATCAAACCAGCAAAACTTGGCACTGGTGCCACCTTGGGTCTGGGAACCATCCTGCGTATCGTGGGTTCAAAGGAGCCAGCCGGTCACTCCCAGCCACAGGCCCCCAAATACAAACAATGTCGCTTTTCCCTGGAAAACAAAACTCGCCTGCCAACTTTTTGATGGCAGATTGCAGGAGCCACTTGGTACTATCAAACCAGCCCAACTTGGCACTGGTGCCACCATGGGTCTGGTAACCATCCTGCCTATCGTAGCTTTCCAGGAGCCAGCCGGTCACTCCCAGCCATAGGTCCCCAGTCACAAACCTCGGCCCGTTTCCCTGGCAAACAAAAGTAAGCTACCCCGCTTCTGGATGGCAGATTGCAGGAGCCACTTGGTACTATCAAACCAGCCCAACTTGGCACTGGTGCCACCTTGGGTCTGGGAACCATGCTGCGTAACACAGATTCTAAGGCGCCAGTCGGCCACTACGAGCCACAAGCCCCCAAACACAAACAACGGCGCTATTCTCTGGCAAACAAAACTCAACTGCCCCTCTTCTGGATGGCAAATTGCAGGACGCACTTGGTACTATAAAAACAGCCCGACTTGGCACTGGTGCCCTCTTGGGTCTGGGAACCATCCTGCGTATCGAACTTTTTAATGAGACAGCCGGCCACTCCCAGCCATATGCCCCCAAACACAACCCACGGCCCTTTTCTCTGGCAAACAAAACTCAACTGCACCGCTTCTGGATGGCAGATTGCAGGAGCCACTTGGTACTATCAAACCAGCCCAACTTGGCACTGGTGCCACCTTGGGTCTGGGAACCATCCTGCGTATTGTGGGTTGTCAGGAGCCAGCCGAACACTCTCGGCCACAGACCCCAATTAAAAACAACGGCCCGTTTCACAGGCAAACAAAACTCAGCTGCCCCGCTTCTGGATGGGAGATTGCAGGAGCCACTGGGTACTATGAAACCAGCCCTACTTGGCACTGATGCCACCTTGGGTCTGGGAACCATGCTGCGTATCATGGATTTTCAGGAGCCAGCCGGCCACTGCCAGCCACAGGCCCCGAAACACAAAAAACAGCCTTTTTCTCTGGCAAACAAAATTCAGCTGCCCCGCTTCTGGATGGCAGATTGCAGGAACCACTTGGTACTAACAAACCAGCCCGACTTGGCACTGATGCCACCTTGGGTCTGGGAACCATCCTGCGTATCGTGGATTCTAAGGAGCCAGCTGGCCACTCCCAGCCACAGGCCCCAAAACACACACAACGGTGCTTTTCCCTGGAAAACAAAACTCGCCTGCCAAACTTTTGATGGCAGATTGCAGGAGCCACTTGGTATTATCAAACCAGCCCAACTTGGCACTGGTGCCACCATGGGTCTGGTCACCATCCTGCCTATCGTAGCTTTTCAGGAGCCAGCCAGCCACCCCCAGCCAGAGGCCCCCAGACAAATATTTCGGCCCGTTTCCCTGGCAAACAAAAGTAAGCTGCCCTGCTTCTGGATGGCAGATTGCAGGAGCCACTTGGTACCATCAAACCAGCCCAACTTGGCACTGGTGCCAACTCAGGTCTGGGAACCATGCTGCGTATCGTGGGTTCTAAGGAGCCAGCTGGCCACTCCCAGCCACAGGCACCCAAACACAAACAACGGCGCTTTTCCCTGGAAAACAAAACTCGCCTGCCAACTTTTTGATGGCAGATTGCAGGAGCCACTTGGTACTATCAAACCAGCCCAACTTGGCACTGGTGCCACCATGGGTCTGGTCAACATCCTGCCTATCGTAGCTTTTCAGGAGCCAGCCGGTCACTCCCAGCCATAGGCCCCCAGACACAAACCTCGGCCCGTTTCCCTGGCAAACAAAAGTAAGCTGCCCCGCTTCTGCATGGCAGATTGCAGGAGCTACTTAGTACTATCAAACCAGCCCGACTTGGCACTGGTGACACCTCTGGTCTGGGAACCATCCTGCCTATCGTGGATTTTCAGGGGCCAGCCGGCCACTCTCAGCCATATGCCCCAAAAACAAACCACGGCCCTTTTCTCTGGCAAACAAAACTCAACTGCCCCTCTTCTGGATGGCAAATTTTAGGACGCACTTTGTACTACGAAAACCGCCCGACGTGGCACTGGTGCCACCTTGTGTCAGGGAACCATCCTGCATATCGAGCTTTTTAAGGAGCCAGCCGGCCACGCCCAGCCATACACCCCCAAAAACAAACCACGGACCATATCGCTTGGAAACAAAAATCCGCTGCCCCGCGTCTGGATGGCAGATTGCAGGAGCCACTTTGCACCATCAAACTAGCCCGACTTGGCACTGGTGCCACCTTGGGTCTGGGAACAATCCTGCATATCGTGGATTCTAAGGAGCCAGCCGGCCACTCCCTGCCACAGGCCCCCAAACAAAAACAACGGCGCTTTTCCCTGGAAAACAAAATTCGCCTGCCAGCATTTTGATGGCAGATTGCAGGAGCCACTTGGTACTATCAAATCATCCCAACTTGGCACTGGTGCCACTATGGGTCTGGGAACCATCCTGCCTATTGTAGCATTTCAGGAGCCAGCCGGTCACTCCCAGCCATAGGCCCCCAGACACAAACCTCGGACCGTTTCCCTGGCAAACAAAATTAAGCTGCCCCGATTCTGGATGGCAGATTGCAGGAGCCACTTGGTTGTGTCAAACCAGCCCGACTTGGCACTGGTGCCACCTTGGGTCTGGGAACCATCCTGCGTAACGTGGATTCTAAGCAGCCACCCGGCCACTCTGAGCCACAGGCCCCCAAACACAAACAACGGCGCTTTTCCCTGGAAAACAAAACTCGCCTGCCAACTTTTTGATGGCAGATTGCAGGAGCCACTTGGTACTATCAAACCAGCCCAACTTGGCACTGGTGCCACCTCTGGTCTGGGAACCATCCTGCCTATCGTAGCTTTTCAGGAGCCAGCCGGTCACTCCCAGCCATAGACCCCCAGACACAAACCTCGGCCCGTTTCCCTGGAAAACAAAAGTAAGTTACCCCGATTCTGGATGGCAGATTGCAGGAGCCACTTGGTACTATCAAATCAGCCCAACTTGGCACTGGTGCCACCATGGGTCTGGTAAACATCCTGCCTATCGTAGCTTTTCAGGAGCCAGCCGGTCACTCCCTGCCATAGGCCCCCGGACACAAACCTCGGCCCGTTTCCCTGGCAAACAAAAGTAAGCTGCCCCGCTTTTGGATGGCAGATTGCAGGATGCAGTTGGTACTTACAAACCAGCCCGACTTGGCCCTGGTGCCACCTCTGGTCTGGGAACCATGCTGCGTAACGTAGATTCTACGAGGACAGGCGGCCACTCCCAGCCACAGGCCTCTAAACAAAAACAACGGCGCTTTTCCCTGGAAAACAAAACTCACCTGCCAACTTCTTGATGGCAGATTGCAGGAGCCACTTGGTACTATCAAACCAGCCCAACTTGGCACTGGTGCCACCATGGGTCTGGTCACCATCCTGCCTATCGTAGCTTTTCAGGAGCCAGCCGCTCACTCCCAGCCATAGGCCCCCAGACAAATACCTCGGCACGTTTCCCTGGCAAACAAAAGTAGGCTGCCCCGCTTCTGGATGGCAAATTGCAGGACGCACTTGGTACTACGAAAACAGCCCGACTTGGCACTGATGCCACCTTGGGTCAGGGAACAATCCTGTGTATAGAGCTTTTTAAGGAGCCAGCCGGCCACGTCCAGTCATATACCCCCAAAAAAAAAACCACGGAACTTTTCTCCAGCAAACAAAAATCCGCTGCCCCGCGTCTGGATGGCAGATTGCAGGAGCTATTTAGTATTATCAAACCAGCCCGACTTGGCACTGGTGGCACCATGAGTCTGGTAACCATCCTGCCTATCGTAGCTTTTCAGTAGTCAGCCGGTCACTCCCAGCCATAGGCCCCCAGACAAATACCTCGGCCCGTTTCCCTGGGAAACAAAAGTAAGCTGTCCCGCTTCTGGATGGCAGATTGCAGGAGCCACTTGGTACTATCAAACCAGCCCAACTTGTTCCCAGACCCAAGGTGGCACCAGTGCCAAGTGGGGCTGGTTTGATGGTGCAACGTGGCTCCTGCAATCTGCCATCCAAAAGCGGGGCAGCTTACTTTTGTTTGCCAGGGAAACGGGCCGAGGTTTGTGTCTGGGGGTCTATGGCTGGGAGTGACCGGCTGGCTCCTGAAAAGCTACGATAGGCAGGATGGTTCCCAGACCAGAGGTGGCACCAGTGCCAATGTTGGGCTGGTTTGATAGTACCAAGTGGCTCCTGCAATCTGCCATCAAAAAGTTGGCAGGCGAGTTTTGTTTTCCAGGGAAAAGCGCCGTAGTTTTTGTTTGGGGGCCTGTGGCTCAGAGTGGCCGGGTGGCTGCTTAGAATCCACGATACGCAGGATGGTTCCCAGACCCAAGGTGGCACCAGTGCCAAGTCGGGCTGGTTTGACACAACCAAGTGGCTCCTGCAATCTGCCATCCAGAATCGGGGCAGCTTAATTTTGTTTGCCAGGGAAACGGTCCGAGGTTTGTGTCTGGGGGCCTATGGCTGGGAGTGACCGGCTGGCTCCTGAAATGCTACAATAGGCAGGATGGTTCCCAGACCCAGAGTGGCACCAGTGCCAAGTTGGGATGATTTGATAGTACCAAGTGGCTCCTGCAATCTGCCATCCAAATTTGGCAGGCGAATTTTGTTTTCCAGGGAAAAGCGCCGTTGTTTGTGTTTGGGGGCCTGTGGCTGGGAGTGGCCGGCTGGCTCCTTAGAATCCACGATATGCAGGATTGTTCCCAGACCCAAGGTGGCACCAGTGCCAAGTCGGGCTGGTTTGATGGTGCAAAGTGGCTCCTGCAATCTGCCATACAGACGCGGGGCAGCGGATTTTTGTTTCCAAGAGAAATGATCCGTGGTTTGTTTTTGGGGGTTTATGGCTGGGCGTGGCCGGCTGGCTCCTTAAAAAGCTCGATATGCAGGATGGTTCCCTGACACAAGGTGGCACCAGTGCCACGTCGGGCGGTTTTCGTAGTACAAAGTGCGTCCTAAAATTTGCCATCCAGAAGAGGGGCAGTTGAGTTTTGTTTGCCAGAGAAAAGGGCCGTGGTTTGTTTTTGGGGGCATATGGCTGAGAGTGGCCGGCTGGCTCCTGAAAAGCTACGATAGGCAGGATGTTTACCAGACCCATGGTGGCACCAGTGCCAAGTTGGGCTGATTTGATAGTACCAAGTGGCTCCTGCAATCTGCCATCCAGAAGCGGGGCAGCTTACTTTTGTTTGCCAGGGAAACGGGCCGAGGTTTGTGTCTCGGGGCCTATGGCAGGCAGTGACCGGCTGGCTCCTGAAAGCTACGATAGGCAGGATGGTGACCAGACCCATGGTGGCACCAGTGCCAAGTTGGGCTGGTTTGATAGTACCAAGTGGCTCCTGCAATCTGCCATCAAGAAGTTGGCAGGCGAGTTTTGTTTTCCAGGGAAAAGCGCCGTTGATTGTGTTTGGGGGCCTGTGGTTGGGAGTGGCCGGCTGGCTCCTTAGAAACCACGATACGCAGGATGGTTCCCAGACCAGAGGTGGCACCAGTGCCAAGTCGGGCTGGTTTGATAGTACCAAGTGGCTCCTGCAATCTGCCATCCAGAAGCGGGGCAGCTTACTTTTGTTTGCCACGGAAACGGGCCGTTGTTTGTGTTTGGGGGCCTGTGGCTGGGAGTGGCCGACTGGCTCCTTAGAATCCACGATACGCAGGATGGTTCCCAGACCAGAGGTGGCACCAGTGCCAAGTCGGGCTGGTTTGATAGTACCAAGTGGCTCCTGCAATCTGCCATCCAGAAGCGGGGCAGCTTAATTTCCTTTGCCAGGGAAACGGGCCGAGCTTTGTGTCTGGGGGCCTATGGCTGGGAGTGACCGGCTGGCTCCTGAAAAGTTACGATAGGAAGGATGGTGACCAGACCCATGGTGGCACCAGTGCCAAGTTGGGCTGATTTGATAGTACCAAGTGGCTCCTGCAATCTGCCATCAAAACGTTGGTAGGCGAGTTTTGTTTTCCAGGGAAAAGCGCCGTTGTTTGTGTTTGGGGGCCTGTGGCAGGGAGTGGCCGGCTGGCTCCTTAGAATCCACGATACGCAGGATGGTTCCCAGACTTGTCGTGGCACCAGTGCCAAGTCGGGCTGGTTTGATAGTACCAAGTGGATCCTGCAATCTGCCATCCAGAAGCGGGGCAGCTTACTTTTGTTTGCCAGGGAAACGCGCCGAGGTTTTTGTCTGGGGGCCTATGGCTGGGAGTGACCGGCTGGCTCCTGAAAAGCTACGATAGGCAGGATGGTGACCAGACCCATGGCGGCACCAGTGCCAAGTTGGGCTGGTTTGATAGTACCAAGTGGCTCCTGCAATCTTCCATGATCACGTGGAGAAATACTTTCTGGTTTCAGCCTCTTGCTCTTTCTTCTCTCCCTCAACTTCTCTATCACCTCTCATCTGGTTCACATGCGCTGTCTTCAAGGTCCACAGGCTACTTTTCACAGAATCTTCTGGCCTGATGAAGTAAGAATGATGAATAGAACAGAGCTGGGATCTATTTTCCAGTTTGGATAAAATGCATTCTGCACACAAATCCAAGGAGAACGGGCTGCCCCGATGCCCAGAAAATCTTTCACTCCTGCTAGTGTTCTACGTCAACCGCAACTTAGTCTGAAAGAAAAGCTTTTTCTCTGAGAGCATCTGAGAGGTTTGCATGAAGCACTGATATCTGACATATGCAATTTTGAATAGGAGAGGAAAAAGAAAATGGCAAGGAGTTTTTAATTTTAGTGGTTTCAATTTTAATTTCCGTGCACTTTTTCAAAACTTGTCAGCTCAAATGCCCATCAACATCTTTTAGTCATCTGTAAGTCAGTATTCATATAAAATGTGCTTCAAATCCAAAGAATTTCAAATTTGCACTCCAAGCTTCTATGCCTAGATTTATGATTTCCTACACATATTAGATGAAAGGAAGGCCTTTTTTACTGTGGGAGTGCTGGAACACTGGAACAGGTTGCCCAGAGAAGTTGTGGGTGTCCCATCCCTGAAAGTATTCAAGGTCACCCTGGACGGGGCTTGGAGCAGCAACAAAGGAGAAGCTTGATGGTAGAGAAACAAAGTTGGACTATAGAAGAAACTCGGATTGAAGTATAGGATCAAGTTTTCTCTCAGCTCTTGGGGTAAATTCAAAGTTGTACAAAATGACATTTATCTGTGCTATTCACTACTGTAACAGAAAGTTTCATGAAAACTGTACAGAAGATAGTAAATTTTAAAAGAGATAAGAATTACAGCATAAAATCCATGGGATAGGTTACAACATGAGACACTCTCTAAGAGAAAATCTCTGTGTTTCAGCACTTCATCGGGGTAAGATTTCATGAAGTGCCAAAGAAGGCGGCAAAATATCATTCGGGACATTATTTACTGGAATTCAGCCTGGCCATTAGTAGGAACTGCCTTTGAACATATCATGTAGATATACCACACACGCTTTCCCTTCACTGAAAAATTACTGTTTACAACAAATAAGCAATTGACGATCAAAATTGATTGAAAGCATCTTAAACATGTCAAGTATTTCATTGTAGATGATCTGTGATCCAAATGCTTCTTCCACCTTCGAGAGGGACAGAAGAATTCTTCCATATCATGATGGTTTAAAATTGTATCAACCAATGTTTTCTGCTGAAAAGATATCATCTATTTTTTTCTATTTTTGGAAGAAAATATTCCTAGACATACAACAGGTGAGAACTAAGTAATTTTAAAGAAACAAATGAAATGAAAATATTCTGTAAATAGAATGAAATGAAAAGCTGTGTTTTAAATAGGAGCTAAATATTAAACAGAATTTTTGTACCAGGCATTTGAATTACTGCACCAGCTCTTTTGCCCATCAAGAGAGGCATTTAGCATTTCAGTCTTTTCCAAGGTGTTCATGATCTGCTATGCTGATCTCTGTGTGTGCCTAGGTGTGTGTGGAGGGGGGGGCATATGAAGGGGAGTGTGTATGTTTGCTTTACAATTGTTGTGGCAGATTCATGCCTCAGCTCCCCATTTTGTTTTAAAAAGGTCACACCGAGTGGATATGAAATTTACTATCAACAAGAGATCGATTCCCAAATCATCCATTTGACTCTCCCTTATAAATCATGTGCTTTGTTGCATATTTTATCAAATATACTTTCAAGCCAGATGGAGGAAGGAGGATGTGGGAATCCCTCCACCATCTTGCAACTTTTATGTAAGTAGGTTTTCAAGAAAATCATCATTTCTCTTTTAAATATGTCTGGAACAGGCATGATGGTAGTGTCAACCTGTTGGAGTTTTTGTTGCTGGAAGAAGTTGTACAAAAGGATTGGTTTTTACATTGACCAGTTACTGAATCAAGCGCAGGAATACATTGGAAATTTAGCTGGGGGTTCCTTTTCCCAGCAGACTACTTCTAGAACGAGCTTGTACACTGAAGCTGACTCTTTTGCTCTCTTTTTGTTTCTTTCCTATTTTCTTGGCTTCTTTGCCACTATCTAGACAATTTTGGAACTTTGTTCCCAACTAAAATGGTTTCAATAGTCTGATTGTGATCATACATTTTTACAAGGAATTTTTAAAATCTTTCCTCGAGTCCAGAAAGTCAAGGACTTAGATCTTTTTCTTCCCTTATCAATATTGCCATGAAATTGATAAATAAAGACCAACTCTTTATTTTTGTTTTTAACCCACGTAGATAATTCCCATCCATTAATCCATTTTGTGGACCAATAGCTGCCATTCTGATGGAAGCTGTCACTTCTTAACAATAGGCATTCTGTGACTATGTTGACAGCACTTTGGGTGAAGATCCTAACTGGTCTTAGATATACATAGGGAGAAATTTGCTCAGCCAGTGTCAGTCTTAAGCATGCGTATCAGAAGATCTTTCTAGAGCTGGGAATTTTCCCATGAAAGGGATTCAGTTAGGGAAGAGACACTTGTGCCAGAGTTTTACATTCTTCTTGAACACTGCTTAAGGAACTTAGATGCCATGTCCATTTGGATCTCTGTCTGCACAGAACTTTGTCATGCCAGCGCTTTGAAATGCATCTTGAAGAGAATTCACTAGCACAGAATGAAAGAGAGTGGAAGGGGTTGGTGGGGCTAACCAGGCCCAACCCCCCTGCCTAAACCAGGATACCTAGAGCCTCTTGCCCAGGATTCTATCTGGGTGTACTTTTAATGTCTTCAAAGATCCAGGCTCCACAATCTTTCTGGGCAGTCTGTGCCGTGGTTCAGTCACCCTGACAGTAAAGAAACATTTACTGATGTTCAAAGGCAATCTCCTGTATTTCAGTGTGTGCCCACTGCCTCTTGTCTTTTCCCTCAGCATCACTGAAAAGACACTGATTCCCTCCCCTTTGCACTATTGCTTCCATATGTATGTGTGATGCCATGTAGAGGTATGTCAAAAACCTCCCTGAAGCCCAGGCAGATAATATTCCCTTCATCTACCAGTCAAGTTGATTCATCAGAGGAGTTTAAAGTGATGTTCAGCATGAAATTCCCCTGAAAAATCATGCTAACTACATTATTTGGTCATCTGTCATGTGCCTGGCAAGGATTTCCAGGAAGAGCTGCTTCATCAACTTCCTGGGGATAAAAAAGAGGCTGGCTGGTTTGTACTATGGCGAGTCCTCTTAATTGCCTTTTTTGAAGATGGGTGTCATTTGCTAACATCCACTCTTTAGCCTCTCTTGTCGTCTACATCTTAGCAAAACGCTTTTCCACTATGTCTGGCTAGGAAAAACTGTGCCAGCACAGAAAACATCTCCCATCGTGTTCTAGAAGTTGCACGGATGTCTGCCAAGTGTTTGGCAGGAAGAAAAGAAAAGTTGTCCAAAACAGCTTCCAATCGAATGTTCCTGTGATTGGAAAAGTCAGGAGAGTGCAAAGGTACTGTTTTCTATCAGTTGGCAAGGTGCGCACACAATCCCAGTGTTGTACAGCTTGCTTCTTCACCTTCCCGAAGCTGCCGCTCTCGCCGGCTGCCGGAGCCCAAGAAGCGGCTTCTTCGCGCAAAGACGATTGTGCCGCTCACAGGGCTCTCCTTAGCGCGGCTTCTGCCGAAAGACGCCCGGCAGCGGCTCTTACCTCCGGAGAGCATCCTACCTTCGTCTTTAGCTCCTCTTCTCATCTACACCTCGGCAAAAAGCTTTTCCACTATGTCTGGCTAGGAAAAACTGTGCCAGCACAGAAAACATCTCCCATCGTGTTCTAGAAGTTGCACGGATGTCTGCCAAGTGTTTGGCAGGAAGAAAAGAAAAGTTGTCCAAAACAGCTTCCAATCGAATGTTCCTGTGATTGGAAAAGTCAGGAGAGTGCAAAGGTACTGTTTTCTATCAGTTGGCAAGGTGCGCACACAATCCCAGTGTTGTACAGCTTGCTTCTTCACCTTCCCGAAGCTGCCGCTCTCGCCGGCTGCCGGAGCCCAAGAAGCGGCTTCTTCGCGCAAAGACGATTGTGCCGCTCACAGGGCTCTCCTTAGCGCGGCTTCTGCCGAAAGACGCCCGGCAGCGGCTCTTACCTCCGGAGAGCATCCTACCTTCGTCTTTCGCGTCTTTTCTAGTCTACATCTTAGCAAAACGCTTTTCCACTATGTCTGGCTAGGAAAAACCGTGCCAGCACAGAAAACATCTCCCATCGTTTTCTAGAAGTTGCACGGATGTCTGCCAAGTGTTTGGGAGGAAGAAAAGAAAAGTTGTCCAAAACAGCTTCCAATCGAATGTTCCTGTGATTGGAAAAGTCAGGAGAGTGCAAAGGTACTGTTTTCTATCAGTTGGCAAGGTGCGCACACAATCCCAGTGTTGTACAGCTTGCTTCTTCACCTTCCCGAAGCTGCCGCTCTCGCCGGCTGCCGGAGCCCAAGAAGCGGCTTCTTCGCGCAAAGACGATTGTGCCGCTCACAGGGCTCTCCTTAGCGCGGCTTCTGCCGAAAGACGCCCGGCAGCGGCTCTTACCTCCGGAGAGCATCCTACCTTCGTCTTTCGCGTCTTTTCTAGTCTACATCTTAGCAAAACGCTTTTCCACTATGTCTGGCTAGGAAAAACCGTGCCAGCACAGAAAACATCTCCCATCGTTTTCTAGAAGTTGCACGGATGTCTGCCAAGTGTTTGGGAGGAAGAAAAGAAAAGTTGTCCAAAACAGCTTCCAATCGAATGTTCATGTGATTGGAAAAGTCAGGAGTGCAAAGGTACTGTTTTCTATCAGTTGGCAAGGTGCGCACACAATCCCAGTGTTGTACAGCTTGCTTCTTCACCTTCCCGAAGCTGCCACTCTCAGGAGGTAAGAGCCGCTGCCGGGCGTCTTTCGGCAGAAGCCGCGCTAAGGAGAGCACTGTGAGCGGCACAATCGTCTTTGCGCGAAGAAGCCGCTTCTTCGGCTCCGGCAGCCGGCGAGAGCGGCAGCTTCGGGAAGGTGAAGAAGCACGCTGTACAACACTGGGATTGTGTGCGCACCTTGCCAACTGATAGAAAACAGTACCTTTGCACTCTCCTGACTTTTCCAATCACAGGAACATTTGTTTGGAAGCGTTTTGGACAACTTTTCTTTTCTTCCTGCCAAACACTTGGCAGACATCCGTGCAACTTCTAGAACACGATGGGAGATGTTTTCTGTGCTGGCACAGTTTTTCCTAGCCAGACATAGTGGAAAAGCGTTTTGCTAAGATGTAGACTACAAAAGACGCGAAAGACGAAGGTAGGATGCTCTCCGGAGGTAAGAGCCGCTGCCGGGCGTCTTTCGGCAGAAGCCGCGCTAAGGAGAGCCCTGTGAGCGGCACAACCGTCTTTGCGCGAAGAAGCCGCTTCTTGGGCTCCAGCAGCCGGCGAGAGCGGCAGCTTCGGGAAGGTGAAGAAGCAAGCTGTACAACACTGGGATTGTGTGCGCACCTTGCCAACTGATAGAAAACAGTACCTTTGCACTCTCCTGACTTTTCCAATCACAGGAACATTCGATTGGAAGCTGTTTTGGACAACTTTTCTTTTCTTCCTGCCAAACACTTGGCAGACATCCGTGCAACTTCTAGAACACGATGGGAGATGTTTTCTGTGCTGGCACAGTTTTTCCTAGCCAGACATAGTGGAAAAGCGTTTTGCTAAGATGTAGACTACAAAAGACGCGAAAGACGAAGGTAGGATGCTCTCCGGAGGTAAGAGCCGCTGCCGGGCGTCTTTCGGCAGAAGCCGCGCTAAGGAGAGCCCTGTGAGCGGCACAATCGTCTTTGCGCGAAGAAGCCGCTTCTTCGGCTCCGGCAGCCGGCGAGAGCGGCAGCTTCGGGAAGGTGAAGAAGCAAGCTGTACAACACTGGGATTGTGTGCGCACCTTGCCAACTGATAGAAAACAGTACCTTTGCACTCTCCTGACTTTTCCAATCACAGGAACATTCGATTGGAAGCTGTTTTGGACAACTTTTCTTTTCTTCCTGCCAAACACTTGGCAGACATCCGTGCAACTTCTAGAACACGATGGGAGATGTTTTCTGTGCTGGCACAGTTTTTCCTAGCCAGACATAGTGGAAAAGCTTTTTGCCGAGGTGTAGATGAGAAGAGGAGCTAAAGACGAAGGTAGGATGCTCTCCGGAGGTAAGAGCCGCTGCCGGGCGTCTTTCGGCAGAAGCCGCGCTAAGGAGAGCACTGTGAGCGGCACAATCGTCTTTGCGCGAAGAAGCCGCTTCTTGGGCTCCGGCAGCCGGCGAGAGCGGCAGCTTCGGGAAGGTGAAGAAGCAAGCTGTACAACACTGGGATTGTGTGCGCACCTTGCCAACTGATAGAAAACAGTACCTTTGCACTCTCCTGACTTTTCCAATCACAGGAACATTCGATTGGAAGCTGTTTTGGACAACTTTTCTTTTCTTCCTGCCAAACACTTGGCAGACATCCGTGCTACATCTAGAACACGATGGGAGATGTTTTCTGTACTGGCACAGTTTTTCCTAGCCAGACATAGTGGAAAAGCTTTTTGCCGAGGTGTAGATGAGAAGAGGAGCTAAAGACGAAGGTAGGATGCTCTCCGGAGGTAAGAGCCGCTGCCGGGCGTCTTTCGGCAGAAGCCGCGCTAAGGAGAGCCCTGTGAGAGGCACAATCGTCTTTGCGCGAAGAAGCCGCTTCTTGGGCTCCGGCAGCCGGCGAGAGCGGCAGCTTCGGGAAGGTGAAGAAGCAAGCTGTACAACACTGGGATTGTGTGCGCACCTTGCCAACTGATAGAAAACAGTACCTTTGCACTCTCCTGACTTTTCCAATCACAGGAACATTCGATTGGAAGCTGTTTTGGACAACTTTTCTTTTCTTCCTGCCAAACACTTGGCAGACATCCGTGCAACGTCTAGAACACGATGGGAGATGTTTTCTGTGCTGGCACAGTTTTTCCTAGCCAGACATAGTGGAAAAGCTTTTTGCCGAGGTGTAGATGAGAAGAGGAGCTAAAGACGAAGGTAGGATGCTCTCCGGAGGTAAGAGCCGCTGCCGGGCGTCTTTCGGCAGAAGCCGCGCTAAGGAGAGCACTGTGAGCGGCACAATCGTCTTTGCGCGAAGAAGCCGCTTCTTGGGCTCCGGCAGCAGGCGAGAGCGGCAGCTTCGGGAAGGTGAAGAAGCAAGCTGTACAACACTGGGATTGTGTGCGCACCTTGCCAACTGATAGAAAACAGTACTTTGCACTCTCCTGACTTTTCCAATCACAGGAACATTCGATTGGAAGCTGTTTTGGACAACTTTTCTTTTCTTCCTGCCAAACACTTGGCAGACATCCGTGCAACTTCTAGAACACGATGGGAGATGTTTTCTGTGCTGGCACAGTTTTTCCTAGCCAGACATAGTGGAAAAGCGTTTTGCTAAGATGTAGACGACAAGAGAGGCTAAAGAGTGGATGTTAGCAAATGACACCCATCTTCAAAAAAGGCAATTAAGAGGACTCGCCATAGTACAAACCAGCCAGCCTCTTTTTTATCCCCAGGAAGTTGATGAAGCAGCTCTTCCTGGAAATCCTTGCCAGGCACATGACAGATGACCAAATAATGTAGTTAGCATGATTTTTCAGGGGAATTTCATGCTGAACATCACTTTAAACTCCTCTGATGAATCAACTTGACTGGTAGATGAAGGGAATATTTTCTGCCTGGGCTTCAGGGAGGTTTTTGACATACCTCTACATGGCATCACACATACATATGGAAGCAATAGTGCAAAGGGGAGGGAATCAGTGTCTTTTCAGTGATGCTGAGGGAAAAGACAAGAGGCAGTGGGCACACACTGAAATACAGGAGATTGCCTTTGAACATCAGTAAATGTTTCTTTACTGTCAGGGTGACTGAACCACGGCACAGACTGCCCAGAAAGATTGTGGAGCCTGGATCTTTGAAGACATTAAAAGTACACCCAGATAGAATCCTGGGCAAGAGGCTCTAGGTATCCTGGTTTAGGCAGGGGGGTTGGGCCTGGTTAGCCCCACCAACCCCTTCCACTCTCTTTCATTCTGTGCTAGTGAATTCTCTTCAAGATGCATTTCAAAGCACTGGCATGACAAAGTTCTGTGCAGACAGAGATCCAAATGGACATGGCATCTAAGTTCCTTAAGCAGTGTTCAAGAAGAATGTAAAACTCTGGCACAAGTGTCTCTTCCCTAACTGAATCCCTTTCATGGGAAAATTCCCAGCTCTAGAAAGATCTTCTGATACGCATGCTTAAGACTGACACTGGCTGAGCAAATTTCTCCCTATGTATATCTAAGACCAGTTAGGATCTTCACCCAAAGTGCTGTCAACATAGTCACAGAATGCCTATTGTTAAGAAGTGACAGCTTCCATCAGAATGGCAGCTATTGGTCCACAAAATGGATTAATGGATGGGAATTATCTACGTGGGTTAAAAACAAAAATAAAGAGTTGGTCTTTATTTATCAATTTCATGGCAATATTGATAAGGGAAGAAAAAGATCTAAGTCCTTGACTTTCTGGACTCGAGGAAAGATTTTAAAAATTCCTTGTAAAAATGTATGATCACAATCAGACTATTGAAACCATTTTAGTTGGGAACAAAGTTCCAAAATTGTCTAGATAGTGGCAAAGAAGCCAAGAAAATAGGAAAGAAACAAAAAGAGAGCAAAAGAGTCAGCTTCAGTGTACAAGCTCGTTCTAGAAGTAGTCTGCTGGGAAAAGGAACCCCCAGCTAAATTTCCAATGTATTCCTGCGCTTGATTCAGTAACTGGTCAATGTAAAAACCAATCCTTTTGTACAACTTCTTCCAGCAACAAAAACTCCAACAGGTTGACACTACCATCATGCCTGTTCCAGACATATTTAAAAGAGAAATGATGATTTTCTTGAAAACCTACTTACATAAAAGTTGCAAGATGGTGGAGGGATTCCCACATCCTCCTTCCTCCATCTGGCTTGAAAGTATATTTGATAAAATATGCAACAAAGCACATGATTTATAAGGGAGAGTCAAATGGATGATTTGGGAATCGATCTCTTGTTGATAGTAAACTTCATATCCACTCGGTGTGACCTTTTTAAAACAAAATGTGGAGCTGAGGCATGAATCTGCCACAACAATTGTAAAGCAAACATACACACTCCCCTTCATATGCCCCCCCCTCCACACACACCTAGGCACACACAGAGATCAGCATAGCAGATCATGAACACCTTGGAAAAGACTGAAATGCTAAATGCCTCTCTTGATGGGCAAAAGAGCTGGTGCAGTAATTCAAATGCCTGGTACAAAAATTCTGTTTAATATTTAGCTCCTATTTAAAACACAGCTTTTCATTTCATTCTATTTACAGAATATTTTCATTTCATTTGTTTCTTTAAAATTACTTAGTTCTCACCTGTTGTATGTCTAGGAATATTTTCTTCCAAAAATAGAAAAAAATAGATGATATCTTTTCAGCAGAAAACATTGGTTGATACAATTTTAAACCATCATGATATGGAAGAATTCTTCTGTCCCTCTCGAAGGTGGAAGAAGCATTTGGATCACAGATCATCTACAATGAAATACTTGACATGTTTAAGATGCTTTCAATCAATTTTGATTGTCAATTGCTTATTTGTTGTAAACAGTAATTTTTCAGTGAAGGGAAAGTGTGTGTGGTATATCTACATGATATGTTCAAAGGCAGTTCCTACTAATGGCCAGGCTGAATTCCAGTAAATAATGTCCCGAATGATATTTTGCCGCCTTCTTTGGCACTTCATGAAATCTTACCCCGATGAAGTGCTGAAACACAGAGATTTTCTCTTAGAGAGTGTCTCATGTTGTAACCTATCCCATGGATTTTATGCTGTAATTCTTATCTCTTTTAAAATTTACTATCTTCTGTACAGTTTTCATGAAACTTTCTGTTACAGTAGTGAATAGCACAGATAAATGTCATTTTGTACAACTTTGAATTTACCCCAAGAGCTGAGAGAAAACTTGATCCTATACTTCAATCCGAGTTTCTTCTATAGTCCAACTTTGTTTCTCTACCATCAAGCTTCTCCTTTGTTGCTGCTCCAAGCCCCGTCCAGGGTGACCTTGAATACTTTCAGGGATGGGACACCCACAACTTCTCTGGGCAACCTGTTCCAGTGTTCCAGCACTCCCACAGTAAAAAAGGCCTTCCTTTCATCTAATATGTGTAGGAAATCATAAATCTAGGCATAGAAGCTTGGAGTGCAAATTTGAAATTCTTTGGATTTGAAGCACATTTTATATGAATACTGACTTACAGATGACTAAAAGATGTTGATGGGCATTTGAGCTGACAAGTTTTGAAAAAGTGCACGGAAATTAAAATTGAAACCACTAAAATTAAAAACTCCTTGCCATTTTCTTTTTCCTCTCCTATTCAAAATTGCATATGTCAGATATCAGTGCTTCATGCAAACCTCTCAGATGCTCTCAGAGAAAAAGCTTTTCTTTCAGACTAAGTTGCGGTTGACGTAGAACACTAGCAGGAGTGAAAGATTTTCTGGGCATCGGGGCAGCCCGTTCTCCTTGGATTTGTGTGCAGAATGCATTTTATCCAAACTGGAAAATAGATCCCAGCTCTGTTCTATTCATCATCCTTACTTCATCAGGCCAGAAGATTCTGTGAAAAGTAGCCTGTGGACCTTGAAGACAGCGCATGTGAACCAGATGAGAGGTGATAGAGAAGTTGAGGGAGAGAAGAAAGAGCATGAGGCTGAAACCAGAAAGTATTTCTCCACGTGATCATGGAAGATTGCAGGAGCCACTTGGTACTATCAAACCAGCCCAACTTGGCACTTGTGCCACCTTGGGTCTGGGAGCCATGTTGCATATCGTGCATTTTAAGGAGCCAGCTGGCCACACCCAGCCATATGCCCCCAAACACAAACCAAGGCCCTTTTCTCTGGCAAACAAAACTCAGCTGCCCTGCTTCTGGATGGCAGATTGCAGGAACCACTTGGTACTATCAAACCAGCCCAACTTGGCACTGGTGCCACCATGGGTCTGGTCACCATCCTGCCTATTGTAGCTTTTCAGGAGCCAGCCGGTCACTCTCAGCCATAGGCCCCCAAACACAAACCTCGGCCCGTTTCCCTGGCAAACAAAAGTAAGCTGCCCCGCTTCTGGATGGCAGATTGCAGGAGCTACTTAGTACTATCAAATCAGCCCGACTTGGCACAGGTGCCACCTTGGATCTGGGAACCATCCTGTGTATCGTGGATTTTCAGGGGCCAGCCGGCCACTCTCAGCCATATGCCCCCAAAAACAAACCACGGACCTTTTCTCTGGCAAACAAAAATCAGCTGCCCCACTTCTGGATGGCAGATTGCAGGAGCCACTTGGGACTATCACACCAGCACAACATGGCACTGCTGCCACCTTGGATCTGGGAACAATCCTGCGTATCGTACATATTCAGGAACCAGCCGAACACTCCCAGCCACAGGCCCCCAAACACAAACAACGGCCCTTTTCTCTGGCAAACAAAACTCAACTGCCCCTCTTCTGGATGGCAAATTGCAGGACGCACTTGGTACTACAAAAAGAGCCCGACTTGGCAGTGGTGCCACCTTGGCTCTGGGAACCATCCTGTGTATCGAGCATTTTAAGCAGCCAGCCGGCAATTCCCAGCCGTATGCCCCAAAAAGAAACCATGGACCTTTTCTCTGGCAAAAAAAACTCAGCTGTCCCGCTTCTGGATGGCAGATTGCAGGAGTTACTTTGAACCATACAACCAGCCTTACTTGGCACTGGTGCCACCTTGGATCTGGGAACCATCCTGCCTATCGTTGATTTTCAGGGGCCAGCCGGCCACTCTCAGCCATAGGCCCCCAAACACAAACCACAGCCCTTTTCTCTAGCAAACAAAATTCAACTGCCCCGCTTCTGGATGGCAAATTGCAGGAGCCACTGGGTACTACAAAAACAGCCTGACTTGGCACTGGTGCCACCTTGCGTCTGGTTACCATGCGGCGTATCGTGCATTTTAAGGAGCCAGGTGGCCACTCCCAGCCATATGCCCCCAAACACAACCCACGGCCCTTTTCTCTGGCAAACAAAACTCAGCTGCCCCGCTTCTGGATGGCAGATTGCAGGAGACACTTGGTACTATCAAACCAGCCCGACTTGGCACTGGTGCCACCTTGGGTCTGGGAACCATCCTGCGTATTGTGGATTGTCAGGAGACAGCCGACCACTCTCGGCCACAGAGCCCAATCAAAAACAAAGGTCCGTTTCCCTGGCAAAAAAAACTCAGCTGCCCCGCTTCTGGATGGGAGATTGCAGGAGGCACTTGACACTGTCAAACGAGCCCCACTTGGCACTGGTGCCACCTTGGGTCTGGGAACCATGCTGCGTATCGTGGATTTTCAGGAGCCAGCCGGCCACTGCCAGCCACAGGCCCCCAAACACAAACCACAGCCTTTTTCTCTGGCAAACAAAACTCAGCTGCCCCGCTTCTGGATGGCAGATTGCAGGAGCCACTTGGTACTATCAAACCAGCCCGACTTGGCACTGGTGCCACCTTGGGTCTGGGAACCATCCTGCCTATCGTGGATTTTAAGGAGCCAGCCGGCTACTCCCAGCCACAGGCCCCCAACAAAAACCACGGCCCTTTTTTCTCGCAAACAAAACTTAGCTGCCTCACTTCTGGATGGCAGATTGCAGGAGCCACTTGGTGTAATCAAACCAGCCCGACTTGGCACTGGTGCCACCTTGGGTCTGGGAACCATCCTGCGTATCGTGGATTCTAAGGAGCCAGCCGGCCACTCCCAGCCACAGGCCCCCAAACAAAATCAACGGCGCTGTTCCCTGGAAAACAAAACACGCCTGCCAACTTTTTGATGGAGTTTGCAGGAGCCACTTGGTACGATCAAACCAGCCCGACTTGGCACTGGTGCCACTTTGGGTCTGGGAAACATCCTGCGTATCGTGGATTCTTAGGAGCCAGCCGGCCACACCTAGCCACAGGCCCCCAAACAAAAACCTAGGCCTATTTCTCTGGCAAACAAAAGTAAGCTGCCCTGCTTCTGGATGGCAGATTGCAGGAGACACTTGGTACTATCAAACCAGCCCAACTTGGCACTGGTGCCACCTTGGGTCTGGGAACCATCCTGCGTATCGTGGATTCTAAGGAGCCAGCTGGCCACTCCCAACCACAGGCCCCCAAACACAAACAACGGCGCTTTTCCCTGGAAAACAAAACTCGCCTGCCAACTTTTTGATGGCAGATTGCAGGAGCCACTTGGTACTATCAAATCAGCCCAACTTGGCACTGGTGCCACCATGGGTCTGGTCACCATCCTGCCTATCGTAGCTTTTCAGGAGCCAGCCGGTCACTCCCAGCCATAGGCCCCCAGACAAAAACCTCGGCCCGTTTCCCTGGCAAACAAAAGTAAGCTGCCCCGCTTCTGGATGGCAGATTGCAGGACGCACTTGGTACTATCAAACCAGCCCAACTTGGAAATGGTGCCACCTTGGGTCTGGGAACCATCCTGCGTATCGTGGATTCTAAGGAGCCAGCGGGCCACTCCCAGCCACAGGCCCCCAAATACAAACAACGGCGCTTTTCCCTGGAAAACAAAACTCGCCTGCCAAATTTTTGATGGCAGATTGCAGGAGCCACTTGGTACTATCAAATCAGCCCAACTTGGCACTGGTGCCACCATGGATCTGGTCACCATCCTGCCTATCGTAGCTGTTCAGGTGCCAGCCGGTCACTCCCAGCCATAGGAACCAAGACACAAACCTCGGCCCGTTTCCCTGGCAAACAAAAGTAAGCTGCCCCGCTTCTGGATGGCAGATTGCAGGAGCCACTTTGCACCATCAAACTGGCCCGACTTGTCACTGGTGCCACCTCAGGTCTGGGAACCCTCCTGCGTATCGTGGATTCCAATTAGCAAGACGGCCACTCCCAGCCACAGGCCCCCAAACACAAACAACGGCGCTTTTCCCTGGAAAACAAAACTCGCCTGCCAACTTTTTGATGGCAGATTGCAGGAGCCACTTGGTACTATCAAACCAGCCCAACTTGGCACTGCTGACACCATGGGTCTGGTCACCTTCCTGCCTATCGTAGCTTTTCAGGAGCCAGCCGGTCACTCCCAGCCATAGGCCCCCAGACACAAACCTCGGCCCGTTTCCCTGGCAAACAAATGTAAGCTGCCCCGCTTCTGGATGGCAGATTTCAGGATCCACTTGTTATTATCAAACCAGCCCGACTTGGTACTGGTGCCACCTCTGGTCTGGGAACCATCCTGCGTATCGTGGATTCTAAGGAGCCAGCCGGCCACTCCCAGCCACAGGCCCCCAAAAAAAAACATCGGCGCTTTTCCCTGGAAAACAAAAGTCGCCTGCCAACATTTTGATGGCAGATTGCAGGAACCACTTGGTACTATCTAACCAGCCCAACTTGGCACTGGTGCCACCTTGGGTCTGGGAACCATCCGGCGTATCGTGTGTTTAAAGGAGCCAGCCGGTCACTCCAGCCACAGGCCCGCAGACACAAACAACGGCGCTTTTCCCTGGAAAACAAAGCTTGCCTGCTGACTTTTGATGGCAGATTGCAGGAGCCACTTTGTACTTTGAAATCAGCCGAACATGGCTCTGGTGCCACCATGGGTCTGGTCACCATCCTGCCTATCGTAGCTTTTCAGGAGCCAGCCGGTCACTCCCAGCCATAGGCCCCCAGACACAAAGCTCGGCCCGTTTCCCTGGCAAACAAAAGTAAGCTACCCCGCTTCTGGATGGCAGATTGCAGGACGCACTTGGTACTATCAAACCAGCCCAACTTATCACTGGTGCCACCTCAGGTCAGGGAACCATCCTGCGTATTGTGGATTCTAAGGAGCCAGCCGGCCACTCCCAGCCACAGGCCCCCAAACACAAACAACGGCGCTTTTCCCTGGAAAACAAAACTCGCCTGCCAACTTTTTGATGGCAGATTGCAGGAGCCACTTGGTACTATCAAACCAGCCCAACTTGGCACTGGTGCCACCATGGGTCTGGTCACCATCCTGCCTATCGTAGCTTTTCAGGAGCCAGCCGGTCACTCCCTGCCATAGGCCCCCAAACAGAAACCTCGGCCCGTTTCCCTGGCAAACAAAAGTAAGCTGCCCCGCTTCTGGATGGCAGATTGCAGGACGCACTTGCTACTATCAAACCAGCCCGACTTGGCACTGGTGCTACCTCAGGTCTGGGAACCATCCTGCGTATCGTGGAGTCTAAGGAGCCAGCCGGCCACTCCCAGCCTCAGGCCCCCAAACACAAACATCGGCGCTTTTCCCTGGAAAACAAAACTCGCCTGCCAACTTTTTGATGGCAGATTGCCGGAGCCACTTGGTACTATCAAACCAGCCCAACTTGGCACTGGTGCCACCATGGGTCTGGTCACCATCCTGCCTATCGTAGCTTTTCAGGAGCCAGCCGGTCACTCCCAGCCATAGACCCCAGACACAAACCTCGGCCCGTTTCCCTGGCAAAAAAAAGTAAGCTGCCCCGCTTCTGGATGGCAGATTGCAGGAGCCACTTTGCACCATCAAACTAGCCCGACTTGGCACTGGTGCCACCTCAGGTCTGGGAACCATCCTGCGTATCGTGGATTCTAAGGAGCCAGCCGGACACTCCCAGCCACAGGCCCTCAAACACAAACAGCGGCGCTTTTCCCTGGAAAACAAAACTCGCCTGCCAAATTTTGATGGCAGATTGCCGGAGCCACTTGGTACTATCAAACCAGCCCAACTTGACAGTGGTGCCACCATGGGTCTGGTCACCATCCTGCCTATCGTAGCTTTTCAGGAGCCAGCCGGTCACTCCAAGCCATAGGCCCCCAGACAAAACCTCGGCCATTTTCCCTGGCAAACAAAAGTAAGCCACCCCGCTTCTGCATGGCTGATTGCAGGAGCCACTTTGCAGCATCCAACTAGCCCGACTTGGCACTGGTGCCACGTCAGGTCTGGGAACCATCCTGCGTATCGTGGATTCCAATTATAAAGCCGGCCACTCCCAGCCACAGGCCCCCAAACACAAACAACGGCGCTTTCCCCTGGAAATCAAAACTCGCCTGCCAAATTTTTGATGGCAGATTGCAGGAGCCACTTGGTACTATCAAACCAGCCCAACTTGGCACTGGTGCCACCATGGGTCTGGTCACCATCCTGCCTATCGTAGCTTTTCAGGACCTAGACGGTCACTCGCAGCCATAGGCCCCCAGACACAAAGCTCGGCCCGTTTCCCTGGCAAACGAGTAAGCTGCCCCGCTTCTGGATGGCAGATTGCAGGAACCACTTGGTACTATCAAACCAGCCCAACTTGGCACTGGTGCCACCTCAGGTCTGGGAACCATCCTGCCTATCGTGGATTCTAAGGAGCCATCCGGCCACTCCCACCCACAGGCACCCAAACACAAACAACGGCGCTTTTCCCTGGAAAACAAAACTCGCCTGCCAACTTTTTGATGGCGGATTGCAGGAGCCACTTGGTACTATCAAACCAGTCCAACTTGGCACTGGTGCCACCATGGATATGGTCACCATCCTGCCTATCGTAGCTTTTCAGGACCTAGCAGGTCACTCCCAGCCATAGGCCCCCAGACACAAAGATCTGCCCGTTTCCCTGGCAAACAAAAGTAAGCTGTCCCGCTTCTGGATGGCAGATTGCAGGATCCACTAGGTATTATCAAACCTGCCCGACTTGGCACTGGTGCCACCTCTGGTCTGGGAACCATGCTGCGTATCGTGGATTCTAATTAGCCAGCCGGCCACTCCCACCCACAGGCGCCCAAACACAAACAACGGCGCTTTCCCCTGGAAAACAAAACTCGCCTGCCAACTTTTTGATGGCAGATTGCAGGAGCCACTTGGTACTATCAAACCAGCCCAACTTGGCACTGGTGCCACCATGGGTCTGGTCACCATCCTGCCTATCGTAGCTTTTCAGGAGCCAGCCTGTCACTCCAAGCCATAGGCCCCCAGACAAAAACCTCGGCCCGTTTCCCTGGCAAACAAAAGTAAGCTGCCCCGCTTCTGGATGGAAGATTGCAGTAGCCACTTGGTACTATAAAACCAGCCCTACTTGGCACTGGTGCCACCTCTGGTCTGGGAACCATGCTGCGTATCGTGGATTCTAAGGAGCCAGCCGGCCACTCCCAGCCACAGGCCCCCAAACACAAACAACGGCGCTTTTCCCTGGAAAACAAAACTCGCCTGCCAACTTTTTGATGGCAGATTGCAGGAGCCACTTGGTACTATCAAACCAGCCCAACTTGGCACTTGTGCCACCTTGGGTCTGGTCACCATCCTGCCTATCGTAGCTTTTCAGGAGCCAGCCGGTCACTCCCAGCCATAGGCCCCCAGACACAAACCTCGGCCCGTTTCCCTGGCAAACAAAAGTAAGCTGCCCCGCTTCTGGATGGCAGATTGCAGGAATAACTTGGTACTATGAAACCAGCCCAACTTGGCACTGGTGCCACCTTGGGTCTGGGAACCATCCTGCGTATCGTGGATTCTAAGGAGCCAGCCGGTCACTCCCAGCCACAGGCCCCCAAACACAAACAACGGCGCTTTTCCCTGGAAAACAAAACTGGCCTGCCAATATTTTGATGGCAGATTGCAGGAGCCACTTGGTACTATCAAATCAGCCCAACATGCCACTGGTGCCACCATGGGTCTGGTCACCATCCTGCCTATCGTAGCTTTTCAGGAGCCAGCCGGTCCCTCCCTGCCATAGGCCCCCAGAGAAAAACCTCGGCCCGTTTCCCTGGCAAACAAAAGTAAGCTGCCCCGCTTCTGGATTGCAGATTGCAGGAGCCACTTTGCACCATCAAACTAGCCCGACTTGGCACTGGTGCCACCTCTGGTCTGGGAACCATCCTGCGTATCGTGGAGACTAAGGAACCAGACGGCCACTCCAGCCACAGGCCCCCAGACACAAACAACGGCGCTTTTCCCTGGAAAACAAAACTCGCCTGCCAACATTTTGATGGCAGATTGCAGGAGCCACTTGGTACTATCAAACCAGCCCAACTTGGCACTGGTGCCACCATGGGTCTGGTCACCATCCTGCCTATCGTAGCTTTTCAGGAGCCAGCCGGTCACTCGCAGCCATAGGCCCCCAGACACAAAGTTCGGCCCGTTTCCCTGGCAAACAAAAGTAAGCTACCCCGCTTCTGGATGGCAGATTGCAGGAGCCACTTTGCACCATCAAACTAGCCCGACTTGGCACTGGTGCCACCTCAGGTCTGGGAATGAGCCTGGGTATGGTGGATTCTAAGGAGCCAGCCGGCCACTCCCAGCCACAGGCCCCCAAACACAAACAACGGCGCTTTCCCCTGGAAAACAAAACTCGCCTGCCAACTTTTTGATGGCAGATTGCAGGAGCCACTTGGTACTATCCAACCAGCCCAACTTGGCACTGGTGCCACCATGGGTCTGGTCACCATCCTGCCTATCGTAGCTTTTCAGGAGCCAGCCGGTCACTCCCAGCCATAGGCCCCCAGACACAAACCTCGGCCCGTTTCCCTGGCCAACAAATGTAAGCTGCCCCGCTTCTGGATGGCAGATTGCAGGAACCACTTGGTACTATCAAACCAGCCCAACTTGGCACTGGTGCCACCTTTGGTCTGGGAACCATGCTGAGTATCGTGGATTCTAAGGAGCCAGCAGGCCACTCCCAGCCACAGGCCCCCAAACACAAACAACGGCGCTTTTCCCTGGAAAACAAAACTCGCCTGCCAAGTTTTTGATGGCAGATTGCAGGAGCCACTTGGTACTATCAAACCAGCCCAACTTGGCACTGGTGCCGTCATGGGTCTGGTCACCATCCTGCCTATCGTAGCTTTTCACGAGCCAGCCGGTCACTTCCAGGCTTAGGCCCCCAGACACAATCCTCGGACCGTTTCCCTGGCAAACAAAAGTAAGCTGCCCCGCTTCTGGATGGCAGATTGCAGGAACCACTTGGTACTATCAAACCAGCCCAACTTGGCACTGGTGCCACCATGGGTCTGGGAACCATCCTGTGTATCGTGGATTCTAATTAGCCATCCGTCCACTCCAGGCGATAGGGCCCCAGGCACAAACAACGGCGCTTTTCCCTGGATAACAAACTCGCCTGCCAACTTTTTGATGGCAGATTGCAGGAGCCACTTGGTACTATCAAACCAGCCCAACTTGGCACTGGTGCCACCATGGGTCTGGTCACCATCCTGCCTATCGTAGCTTTTCAGGAGCCAGCCGGTCACTCCCAGCCATATGCCCCGAGACACAAACCTCGGCCCGTTTCCCTGGCAAACAAAAGTAAGCTACCCCACTTCTGGATGGCAGATTGCAGGACGCACTTGGTACTATCAAACCAGCCCAACTTGGCACTGGTGCCACGTCAAGTCTAGGAACCATCCTGCGTATCGTGGATTCTAAGGAGCCAGCCGGCCACTCCCAGCCATAGGCCCCCAAACAAAAACAACGGCGCTTTTCCCTGGTAAAGAAAACTTGCCTGCCAACTTTTTGATGGCAGATTGCAGGAGCCACTTGGTACTATCAAACCAGCCCAACTTGGCACTGGTGCCACCATGGGTCTGGTCACCATCCTGCCTATCGTAGCTTTTCAGGAGCCAGCCGGTCACTCCCAGCCATAGGCCCCCAGACACAAACCTCGGCCCGTTTCCCTGGCAAACAAAAGTAAGCTGCCCCGATTCTGGATGGCAGATTGCAGGAGCCACTTGGTACTATCAAACCAGCCCGACTTGGCACTGGTGCCACCTCTGGTCTGGGAACCATCCTGCGTATCGTGGATTCTAAGGAGCCAGCCGACCACTCCCAGCCACAGGCCGCCAAACACAAACAACGGCGCTTTTCCCTGGAAAACAAAACTCGCCTGCCAACTTTTTGATGGCAGATTGCAGGAGCCACTTGCTACTATCAAACCAGCCCAACTTGGCACTGGTGCCGCCATGGGTCTGGTCACCATCCTGCCTATCGTAGCTTTTCACGAGCCAGCCGGTCACTCCCAGCCATAGGCCCCCAGACAAAAACCTCGGCCCGTTTCCCTGGCAAACAAAAGTAAGCTGCCCCGCTTCTGGATGGCAGATTGTAGGACGCACTTGTTACTATCTAACCCGCCCGACTTGGCACTGGTGCCACCACTGGTCTGGGAACCATCCTGCGTATCGTGGATTCTAAAGAGCCAGCCGGCCACTCCCAGCCACAGGCACCCAAACACAAACAACGGCGCTTTTCCCTGGAAAACAAAACTCGCCTGCCAACTTTTTGATGGCAGATTGCAGGAGCCACTTGGTACTATCAAACCAGCCCAACTTGGCACTGCTGCCACCATGGGTCTGGTCACCATCCTGCCTATCGTAGCTTTTCAGGAGCCAGCCGGTCACTCCCAGCCATAGGCCCCCAGACAAAACCTCGGCCCGTTTCCCTGGCAAACAAAAGTAAGCTGCCCCGCTTCTGGATGGCAGATTGCAGGATCCACTTGGTACTATCAAACCAGCCCGACTTGGCACTGGTGCCACCTCTGGTCTGGGAACCATCCTGCGTATCGTGGATTTTATGGAGCCAGCCGGTCAGTCCCAGCCATAGGCCCCCAAACACAAACAACGATCCGTTTCCCTGGCAAACAAAAGTAAGCTGCCCCGCTTCTGGATGGCAGATTGCAGGAACCACTTGGTAGTATCAAACCAGCCCAACTTGGCACTGGTGGCACCTCTTGTCTGGGAACCATGCTGCGTATCGTGGTTTCTAAGGAGCCAGCCGGCCACTCCCAACCATAGACCCCCAGACACAAACCTCGGCCCGTTTCCCTGGAAAACAAAAGTAAGCTACCCCGATTCTGGATGGCAGATTGCAGGAGCCACTTGGTACTATCAAATCAGCCCAACTTGGCACTGGTGCCACCATGGGTCTGGTAAACATCCTGCCTATCGTAGCTTTTCAGGAGCCAGCCGGCCACTCTCAGCCATATGCCCCCAAAAACAAACCACGGCCCTTTTCTCTGGCAAACAAAACTCAACTGCCCCTCTTCTGGATGGCAAATTTTAGGACGCACTTTGTACTACGAAAACCGCCCGACGTGGCACTGGTGCCACCTTGTGTCAGGAAACCATCCTGCATATCGAGCTTTTTAAGGAGCCAGCCGGCCACACCCAGCCATAAACCCCCAAAAACAAACCACGGACCATTTCTCTTGGAAACAAAAATCCGCTGCCCCGCGTCTGTATGGCAGATTGCAGGAGCCACTTTGCACCATCAAACCAGCCCGACTTGGCACTGGTGCCACCTTGGGTCTGGGAACAATCCTGCATATCGTGGATTCTAAGGAGCCAGCCGGCCACTCCCAGCCACAGGCCCCCAAACACAAACAACGGCGCTTTTCCCTGGAAAACAAAATTCGCCTGCCAAATTTTGATGGCAGATTGCAGGAGCCACTTGGTACTATCAAATCATCCCAACTTGGCACTGGTGCCACTCTGGGTCTGGGAACCATCCTGCCTATTGTAGCATTTCAGGAGCCAGCCGGTCACTCCCAGCCATAGGCCCCCAGACACAAACCTCGGACCGTTTCCCTGGCAAACAAAATTAAGCTGCCCTGATTCTGGATGGCAGATTGCAGGAGCCACTTGGTTGTGTCAAACCAGCCCGACTTGGCACTGGTGCCACCTTGGGTCTGGGAACCATCCTGCGTATCGTGGATTCTAAGCAGCCACCCGGCCACTCTGAGCCACAGGCCCCCAAACAAAAACTACGGCGCTTTTCCCTGGAAAACAAAACTCGCCTGCCAACTTTTTGATGGCAGATTGCAGGAGCCACTTGGTACTATCAAACCAGCCCAACATTGGCACTGGTGCCACCACTGGTCTGGGAACCATCCTGCCTATCGTAGCTTTTCAGGAGCCAGCCGGTCACTCCCAGCCATAGACCCCCAGACACAAACCTCGGCCCGTTTCCCTGGCAAACAAAAGTAAGCTGCCCCGCTTTTGGATGGCAGATTGCAGGAGCCACGTTGCACCATCAAACCAGCCCCACTTGGCACTGGTGCCACCTTGGGTCTGGGAACAAGTTGGGCTGGTTTGATAGTACCAAGTGGCTCCTGCAATCTGCCATCCAGAAGCGGGACAGCTTACTTTTGTTTCCCAGGGAAACGGGCCGAGGTATTTGTCTGGGGGCCTATGGCTGGGAGTGACCGGCTGACTACTGAAAAGCTACGATAGGCAGGATGGTTACCAGACTCATGGTGCCACCAGTGCCAAGTCGGGCTGGTTTGATAATACTAAATAGCTCCTGCAATCTGCCATCCAGACGCGGGGCAGCGGATTTTTGTTTGCTGGAGGAAAGTTCCGTGGTTTTTTTTTTGGGGGTATATGACTGGACGTGGCCGGCTGGCTCCATAAAAAGCTCTATACACAGGATTGTTCCCTGACCCAAGGTGGCATCAGTGCCAAGTCGGGCTGTTTTCGTAGTACGAAGTGCGTCCTGCAATTTGCCATCCAGAAGCAGGGCAGCCTACTTTTGTTTGCCAGGGAAACGTGCCGAGGTATTTGTCTGGGGGCCTATGGCTGGGAGTGAGCGGCTGGCTCCTGAAAAGCTACGATAGGCAGGATGGTGACCAGACCCATGGTGGCACCAGTGCCAAGTTGGGCTGGTTTGATAGTACCAAGTGGCTCCTGCAATCTGCCATCAAGAAGTTGGCAGGCGAGTTTTGTTTTCCAGGGAAAAGCGCCGTTGTTTTTGTTTAGAGGCCTGTGGCTGGGAGTGGCCGCCTGTCCTCGTAGAATCTACGTTACGCAGCATGGTTCCCAGACCAGAGGTGGCACCAGGGCCAAGTCGGGCTGGTTTGTAAGTACCAACTGCATCCTGCAATCTGCCATCCAAAAGCGGGGCAGCTTACTTTTGTTTGCCAGGGAAACGGGCCGAGGTTTGTGTCCGTGGGCCTATGGCAGGGAGTGACCGGCTGGCTTCTGAAAAGCTACGATAGGCAGGATGTTTACCAGACCCATGGTGGCACCAGTGCCAAGTTGGGCTGATTTGATAGTACCAAGTGGCTCCTGCAATCTGCCATCCAGAATCGGGGTAACTTACTTTTGTTTTCCAGGGAAACGGGCCGAGGTTTGTGTCTGGGGGTCTATGGCTGGGAGTGACCGGCTGGCTCCTGAAAAGCTACGATAGGCAGGATGGTTCCCAGACCAGAGGTGGCACCAGTGCCAAGTTGGGTGGTTTGATAGTACCAAGTGGCTCCTGCAATCTGCCATCAAAAATTTGGCAGGCGAGTTTTGTTTTCCAGGGAAAAGCGCCGTTGTTTGTGTTTGTGGGCTTTGGGTGGGAGTGGCCAGCTTGCTAATTGGAATCCACGATACGCAGGATGTTTCCCAGACTTGAGGTGGCACCAGTGACAAGTCGGGCCAGTTTGATGGTGCAAAGTGGCTCCTGCAATCTGCCATCCAGAAGCGGGGTAGCTTACTTTTCTTTGCCAGGGAAAAGGGCCGAGGTTTTTCTCTGGGGGCCTATGGCTGGGAGTGACCATGTGGCTCCTGAAAAGCTACGATAGGCAGGATGGTGACCAGACCCAAGGTGGCAGCAGTGCCAAGTTGGGCTGATTTGATAGTACCAAGTGGCTCCTGCAATCTGCCATCAAAATGTTGGCAGGCGAGTTTTGTTTTCCAGGGAAAAGCGCTGTTGTTTGTGTTTGGGGGCCTGTGGCTGGGAGTGACCGGCTGGCTCCTTAGAATCCACGATACGCAGGATGGTTCCCAGACCAGAGGTGGCACCAGTGCCAAGTCGGGCTGGTTTTATAGTACCAAGTGGTTCGTGCAATATGCCATCCAGAAGCGGGGCAGCTTAATTTTGTTTGCCAGGGAAACGGGCCGAGATTTGTGTCTGGGGGCCTATGGCTGGGAGTGACCTGCTAGGTACTGAAAAGCTACGATAGGCAGGATGGTGACCACATCCATGGTGGCACCAGTGCCAAGTTGGGCTGGTTTGATAGTACCAAGTGGCTCCTGCAATCCGCCATCAAAAAGTTGGCAGGCGAGTTTTGTTTTCCAGGGAAAAGCGCCGTTGTTTGTGTTTGAGGGCCTGTGGCAGGGAGTGGCCGGCTGGCTCCTTAGAATCCACGATACGCAGGATGGTTCCCAGACCCAAGGTGGCACCAGTGCCAAGTTGGGCTGGTTTGATACTCCCAAGTGCGTCCTGCAATCTGCCATCCAGAAGCGGGGTAGCTTACTTTTTTTTGCCAGGGAAACGGGCCGAGCTTTTTGTCTCGGGGTATATGGCTGGGGGTGACCGGCTGGCTCCTGAAAAGCTACGATAGGCAGGATGGTGACCAGACCCATGGTGGCACCAGTGCCAAGTTGGGCTCGTTTGATAGTACCAAGTGGCTCCTGCAATCTGCCATCAAAAATTTGGCAGGTGAGTTTTGTTTTCCAGGGAAAAGCGCCGTTGTTTGTGTTTGGGGGCCTGTGGCTGGGAGTGGCCGGCTGGCTGCTTAGAATCCACGATACGCAGGATGGTTCCCAGACCAGAGGTGACACCAGTGACAAGTCGGGCTGGTTTGATACTACCAAGTGCGTCCTGCAATCTGCCATCCAGAAGCGGGGTAGCTTACTTTTGTTTGCCAGGGAAACGGGCCGAGGTTTGTGTCTGGGGGCCTATGGCTGGGAGTGACCGGCTGGCTCCTGAAAAGCTACGATAGGCAGGATGGTGACCAGACCCATGGTGGCACCAGTGCCAAGTTGGGCTGGTTTGATAGTACCAAGTGGCTCCTGCAATCTGCCCTCAAAATTTGGCAGACGAGTTTTGTTTTCCAGGGAAAAGCGCCGTTGTTTGTGTTTGGGTGCCTGTGGCAGGGAGTGGCCGGCTGGCTCCTTAGAATCCACGATACGCAGGATGGTTCCCAGACCTGACGTGGCACCAGTGCCAAGTCGGGCTGGTTTTATAGTACCAAGTGGTTCCTGCAATCTGCCATCCAGAAGCGGGGCAGCTTACTTTTGTTTGCCAGGGAAACGGGCCGAGCTTTGTGTCTGGGTGCCTATGGCTGGGAGTGACCTGCTAGGTCCTGAAAAGCTACGATAGGCAGGATGGTGACCATATCCATGGTGGCACCAGTGCCAAGTTGGGCTGGTTTGATAGTACCAAGTGGCTCCTTCAATCCGCCATCAAAAAGTTGGCAGGCGAGTTTTGTTTTCCAGGGAAAAGCGCCGTTGTTTGTGTTTGGGTGCCTGTGGCTGGGAGTGGCCGGCTGGCTGCTTAGAATCCACGATACGCAGGATGGTTCCCAGACGTGAGGTGGCACCAGTGCCAAGTTGGGCTGGTTTGATACTACCAAGTGCGTCCTGCAATCTGCCATCCAGAAGCGGGGTAGCTTACTTTTTTTTGCCAGGGAAACGGGCCGAGGTTTTTGTCTCGGGGCCTGTGGCTGGGGGTGACCGGCTGGCTCCTGAAAAGCTACGATAGGCAGGATGGTGACCAGACCCATGGTGGCACCAGTGCCAAGTTGGGCTGATTTGATAGTACCAAGTGGCTCCTGCAATCTGCCATCAAAAATTTGGCAGGCGAGTTTTGTTTTCCAGGGAAAAGCGCCCTTGTTTGTGTTTGGGGGCCTGTGGATGGGAGTGGCCGGCTGGCTAATTAGAATCAACGATACGCAGGATGGTTCCCAGACCAGAGGTGGCACCAGTGACAAGTCGGTCTGGTTTGATACTACCAAGTGCGTCCTGCAATCTGCCATCCAGAAGCGGGGCAGCTTACTTTTGTTTGCTAGGGAAACGGGCCGAGGTTTGTGTCTGGGGGCCTATGGCTGGGAGTGACCGGCAGGCTCCTGAAAATCTACGATAGGCAGGATGGTGACCAGACCCATGGTGGCACCAGTGCCAAGTTGGGCTGGTTTGATAGTACCAAGTGGCTCCTGTAATCTGCCATCAAAAAGTTGGCAGGCGAGTTTTGTTTTCCAGGGAAAAGCGCCGTTGTTTTTGTTTGGGGGCCTGTGGCTGGGAGTGGCCGGCTGGCTCCTTAGAATCCACGATACGCAGGATGGTTCCCAGACCAGACGTTGCACCAGTGCCAAGTCGGGCTAGTTTGATGGTGCAAAGTGACTCCTGCAATCTGCCATCCAGAAGCGGGGTAGCTTAATTTTGTTTGCCAGGGAAACGGGCCGAGCTTTGTGTCTGGGGGCCTATGGCTGGGAGTGACCGGCTGGCTCCTGAAAAGCTATGATAGGCAGGATGGTGACCAGACCCAAGGTGGCACCAGTGCCAAGTTGGGCTGATTTGATAGTACCAAGTGGCTCCTGCAATCTGCCATCAAAAAGTTGGCAGGCGAGTTTTGTTTTCCAGGGAAAAGCGCCGTTGTTTGTGTTTTGGGGCCTGTGGCTGGGAGTGGCCGGCTGGCTCCTTAGAATCCACGATACGCAGCAGGGTTCCCAGACCAGAGGTGGCACCAGTGCCAAGTTGGGCTGGTTTGATAGTACCAAGTGCGTCCTGCAATCTGCCATCCAGAAGCGGGGCAGCTTACTTTTGTTTTCCAGGGAAACGGGCCGAGGTTTGTGTCTCAGGGCCTATGGCTGGGAGTGACCGGTTGGCTCCTGAAAAGCTACGATAGGCATTATGGTGACCAGACCCATGGTGGCACCAGTGCCAAGTTGGGCTGGTTTGATAGTACCAAGTGACTCCTGCAATCTGCCATCAAAAAGTTGGCAGGCGAGTTTGTTATCCAGGGAAAAGCGCCGTTGTTTTTGTTTGGGGGCCTGTGGCTGGGAGTGGCCGGCTGGCTCCTTAGAATCCACGATACGGAGGATGGTTCCCAGACCAGAGGTGGCACCAGTGCCAAGTTTTGCTGGTTTGATGGTGCAAAGTGGCTCCTGCAATCTGCCATCCACATGCAGGATAACTTAGTTTTGTTTGCCAGGGAAACGGGCCGAGGTTTGTGTCTGGGGGCCTATGGCTGGGAGTGACCGGCTGGCTCCTGAAAAGCTACGATAGGCAGGATGGTGACCAGACCCATGGTGGCACCAGTGCCAAGTTGGGCTGGTTTGATAGTACCAAGTGGCTCCTGCAATCTGCCATCAAAAAGCTTGCAGGCGAGTTTTGTTTTCCAGGGAAAAGCGCCGTTGTTTGTATTTGGGGGCCTGTGGCTGGGAGTGGCCGCCTGGCGCCTTAGAATCTACGTTACGCAGCATGGTTCCCAGACCCAAAGTGGCACCAGTGTCAAGTTGGGCTGGTTTGATAGTACCAAGTGGCTCCTGCAATCTGCCATCCAGAAGCGGGGTAGCTTACTTTTGTTTGCCAGGGAAACGGGCAGAGCTTTCTGTCTGGGGGCCTATGGTTGGGAGTAACCGGCTGGCTCCTGAAAAGCTACGATAGGCAGGATGGTTCCCAGATCCAAGATGGCACCAGTGCCAAGTCGGGGTGGTTTGATGGTGCAAAGTGGCTCCTGCAATCTGCCATCCTGACGCGGGGCAGCGGATTTTTGTTTCCAAGAGAAATGGTCCGTGGTTTCTTTTTGGGGGTATATGGCTGGACGTGGCCTGCTGGCTCCTTAAAAAGCTACGATAGGCAGGATGGTTCCCTGACCCAAGGTGGCACCAGTGCCAAGTCGGGCGGTTTTCGTAGTACAAAGTGCGTCCTAAAATTTGCCATCCAGAAGAGGGGCAGTTGAGTTTTGTTTACCAGAGAAAAGGGCCGTGGTTTGTTTTTGGGGGCATATGGCTGATAGTGGCCGTCTGGCCCCTGAAAATCCACGATGGGCAGGATGGTTCCCAGACCTGAGGTGGCACCAGTGCCAGGTCGGGCTGGTTTGATAGTACTAAATAGCACCTGCAATCTGCCATGCAGAAGCGGGGCAGCTTACTTTTGTTTGCCAGGGAAACGGGCCGAGGTTTGTGTCTGGGGGCCTATGGCTGGGAGTGACCGCCTGGCTCCTGAAAAGCTACGATAGGCAGGATGGTGACCAGACCCATGGTGGCACCAGTGCCAAGTTGGGCTGGTTTGATAGTACCAAGTGGCTCCTGCAATCTGCCATCAAAAAGTTGGCAGGCGAGTTTTGTTTTCCAGGGAAAAGCGCCGTTGTTTGTGTTTGGGGGACTGTGGGTGGGAGTGGCCGGCTGGCTCCTTAGAACACACGATACGCAGGATGGTTCCCAGACCCAAGGTGGCACCAGTGCCACGTCGGGCTGGTTTGATGGTGCCAAGTGGTTCCTGCAATCTGCCATCCTGAAGCGGGGTAGCTTAATTTTGTTTGCCAGGGAAACGGGCCGAGGTTTATGACTGGGGGCCTAGGGCTAGGAGTGACCGGCTGGCTCCTGAAAAGCTACGATAGGCAGGATGGTGACCAGACCCATGGTGGCACCAGTGCCAAGTTGGGCTGGATTGATAGTACCAAGTGGCTCCTGCAATCTGCCATCAAAAAGTTGGCAGGCGAGTTTTGTTTTCCAGGGAAAAGCGCCGTTGTTTGTGTTTGGGGGACTGTGGGTGGGAGTGGCCGGCTGGCTCCTTAGAACACACGATACGCAGGATGGTTCCCAGACCCAAGGTGGCACTAGTGCCAAGTCGGGCTGGTTTGATAGCACCAAGTGGCTCCTGCAATCTGCCATCCAGAAGCGGGGAAGCTTACTTTTGTTTGCCAGGGAAACGGACCGAGGTTTTTTTCTGGGGCCTATGGCTGGGAGTGACCGGCTGGCTCCTTAAAAAGCTACGATAGGCAGGATGGTTCCCTGACCCAAGGTGGCACCAGTGCCAAGTCGGGCGGTTTTCGTAGTACAAAGTGCGTCCTAAAATTTGCCATCCAGAAGAGGGGCAGTTGAGTTTTGTTTACCAGAGAAAAGGGCCGTGGTTTGTTTTTGGGGGCATATGGCTGATAGTGGCCGTCTGGCCCCTGAAAATCCACGATGGGCAGGATGGTTCCCAGACCTGAGGTGGCACCAGTGCCAGGTCGGGCTGGTTTGATAGTATAAAATAGCACCTGCAATCTGCCATGCAGAAGCGGGGCAGCTTACTTTTGTTTGCCAGGGAAACGGGCCGAGGTTTGTGTTTGGGGGCCTATGGCTGGGAGTGACCGCCTGGCTCCTGAAAAGCTACGATAGGCAGGATGTTGACCAGACCCATGGTGGCACCAGTGCCAAGTTGGGCTGGTTTGATAGTACCAAGTGGCTCCTGCAATCTGCCATCAAAAAGTTGGCAGGCGAGTTTTGTTTTCCAGGGAAAAGCGCCGTTGTTTGTGTTTGGGGGACTGTGGGTGGGAGTGGCCGGCTGGCTCCTTAGAACACACGATACGCAGGATGGTTCCCAGACCCAAGGTGGCACCAGTGCCACGTCGGGCTGGTTTGATGGTGCCAAGTGGTTCCTGCAATCTGCCATCCTGAAGCGGGGTAGCTTACCTTTGTGTGCCAGGGAAACGGGCCGAGGTTTATGACTGGGGGCCTAGGGCTAGGAGTGACCGGCTGGCTCCTGAAAAGCTACGATAGGCAGGATGGTGACCAGACCCATGGTGGCACCAGTGCCAAGTTGGGCTGGTTTGATAGTACCAAGTGGCTCCTGCAATCTGCCATCAAAAAGTTGGCAGGCGAGTTTTGTTTTCCAGGGAAAAGCGCCGTTGTTTGTGTTTGGGGGACTGTGGGTGGGAGTGGCCGGCTGGCTCCTTAGAACACACGATACGCAGGATGGTTCCCAGACCCAAGGTGGCACTAGTGCCAAGTCGGGCTGGTTTGATAGCACCAAGTGGCTCCTGCAATCTGCCATCCAGAAGCGGGGAAGCTTACTTTTGTTTGCCAGGGAAACGGACCGAGGTTTTTTTCTGGGGGCCTATGGCTGGGAGTGACCGGCTGGCTCCTTAGAATCCACGATACGCAGCATGGTTCCCAGACCAGAGGTGGCACCAGTGCCAAGTCGGGCTGGTTTGATGGTGCAAAGTGGCTCCTGCAATCTGCCATCCAGAAGTGCGGTAGCTTACTTTTGTGTGCCAGGGAAACAGGCCGAGGTTTGTGTCTGGGGGCCTATGGCTGGGAGTGACCGGCTGGCTCCTGAAAAGCTACGATAGGCAGGATGGTGACCAGACCCATGGTGGCACCAGTGCCAAGTTGGGCTGGTTTGATAGTACCAAGTGGCTCCTGCAATCTGCCATCAAAATGTTGGCAGGCGAGTTTTGTTTTCCAGGGAAAAGCGCCGTTGTGTGTGTTTTGGGGCCTGTGGCTGGGAGTGGCCAGCTGGCTCCTTAGAATCCACGATACGCAGGATGGTTCCCAGACCCAAGGTGGCACCAGTGCCAAGTCGGGCTGGTTTGTTAGTACCAAGTGGTTCCTGCAATCTGCCATCCAGAAGCGGGGCAGCTGAATTTTGTTTGCCAGACAAAAAGGCTGTTGTTTGTGTTTCGGGGCCTGTGGCTGGCAGTGGCCGGCTGGCTCCTGAAAATCCATGATACGCAGCATGGTTCCCAGACCCAAGGTGGCATCAGTGCCAAGTAGGGCTGGTTTTATAGTACCCAGTGGCTCCTGCAATCTCCCATCCAGAAGCGGGGCAGCTGAGTTTTGTTTGCCTGTGAAACGGGCCGTTGTTTTTAATTGGGATCTGTGGCCGAGAGTGTTCGGCTGGCTCCTGACAACCTACAATACGCAGGATGGTTCCCAGACCCAAGGTGGCACCAGTGCCAAGTCGGGCTGGTTTGATAGTACCAAGTGGCTCCTGCAATCTGCCATCCAGAAGCGGTGCAGTTGAGTTTTGTTTGCCAGAGAAAAGGGCCGTGGGTTGTGTTTGGGGGCATATGGCTGGGAGTGGCCGGCTGTCTCATTAAAAAGATCGATACGCAGGATGGTTCCCAGACCCAAGGGGGCACCAGTGCCTAGTCGGGCTGTTTTTATAGTACCAAGTGCGTCCTGCAATTTGCCATCCAGAAGAGGGGCAGTTGAGTTTTGTTTGCCAGAGAATAGCGCCGTTGTTTGTGTTTGGGGGCTTGTGGCTCGTAGTGGCCGACTGGCGCCTTAGAATCTGTGTTACGCAGCATGGTTCCCAGACCCAAGGTGGCACCAGTGCCAAGTTGGGCTGGTTTGATAGTACCAAGTGGCTCCTGCAATCTGCCATCCAGAAGCGGGGTAGCTTACTTTTGTTTGCCAGGGAAACGGGCCGAGGTTTGTGACTGGGGACCTATGGCTGGGAGTGACCGGCTGGCTCCTGGAAAGCTACGATAGGCAGGATGGTTACCAGACCCATGGTGGCACCAGTGCCAAGTTGGGCTGGTTTGATAGTACCAAGTGGGTCCTGCAATCTGCCATCAAAAAGTTGGCAGGCGAGTTTTGTTTTCCAGGGAAAAGCGACATTGTTTGTATTTGGGGGCCTGTGGCTGGGAGTGACCGGCTGGCTCCTTTGAACCCACGATACGCAGGATGGTTCCCAGACCCAAGGTGGCACCAGTGCCAAGTTTTGCTGGTTTGATACTACCAAGTGCGTCCTGCAATCTGCCATCCAGAAGCGGGGCAGCTTAATTTTGTTTGCCAGGGAAACGGGCCGTGGGTTTTGTTTGGGGGCATATAGCTGAGAGTGGCCGGCTGGCTCCTGAAAATCCACGCTAGGCAGCATGGTTCCCAGATGCAATGTGGCACCAGTGCCAAGTCGGGCTGGTTTGATGGTGCAAAGTGGCTCCTGCAATCTGCCATCCAGAAGCGAGGCAGCTGATTTTTGTTTGCCAGAGGAAAATTCCGTGGATTGTTTTTGGGGGCATATTGCTGGGAGTGGCCGGCTGGCTCCTTAAAATGCTCGATACGCATGATGGTTCCCAGGCCCAAGGTGTCACCACTACCAAGTCGGCCTGCGGTTTTAGTATCAAGTTCATCCTGCAATTTGCCATCCAGAAGAGGGGCAGTTGAGTTTTGTTTGCCAGAGAAACGGGCCGAGGTTTCTGTTTGGGGACATATGGCTGAGAGTGGCCGGCTGGCCCCTGAATATCCACGATACAGAGCATGGTTCCCAGATCCAAGGTGGCACCAGTGCCAAGTTGGGCTGGTTTGATAGTACCAAGTGTCTCCTGCAATCTGCCATCCAGAAGCAGGGCAGCTTACTTTTGTTTGCCAGAGAAATAGGCCTAGGTTTTTGTTTGGGGGCCTGTGGCTAGGAGTGGCCGGCTGGCTCCTTAGAATCCACGATACGCAGGATGGTTCCCAGACCCAAGGTGGCACCAGTGCCAAGTTGGGCTGGTTTGATAGTACCAAGTGGCTCCTGCAAACTCCATCAAAAAGTTGGCAGGCGTGTTTTGTTTTCCAGGGAACAGCGCCGTTGATTTTGTTTGGGGGCCTGTGGCTGGGAGTGGCCGGCTGGCTCCTTAGAATCCACGATACGCAGGATGGTTCCCAGACCCAAGGTGGCACCAGTGCCAAGTCGGGCTGGTTTGATTACACCAAGTGGCTCCTGCAATCTGCCATCCAGAAGTGAGGCAGCTAAGTTTTGTTTGCGAGAAAAAAGGGCCGTGGTTTTTGTTGGGGGCCTGTGGCTGGGAGTAGCCGGCTGGCTCCTTAAAATCCACGATAGGCAGGATGGTTCCCAGACCCAAGGTGGCACCAGTGCCAAGTCGGGCTGGTTTGATAGTACCAAGTGGCTCCTGCAATCTGCCATCCAGAAGCGGGGCAGCTGAGTTTTGTTTGCCAGAGAAAAAGGCTGTGGTTTGTGTTTGGGGGCCTGTGGCTGGCAGTGGCCGGCTGGCTCCTGAAAATCCACGATACGCAGCATGGTTCCCAGACCCAAGGTGGCACCAGTGCCAAGTGGGGCTCGTTTGACAGTGTCAAGTGCCTCCTGCAATCTCCCATCCAGAAGCGGGGCAGCTGAGTTTTTTTTGCCAGGGAAACGGACCTTTGTTTTTGATTGGGCTCTGTGGCCGAGAGTGGTTGGCTGTCTCCTGACAATCCACAATACGCAGGATGGTTCCCAGACCCAAGGTGGCACCAGTGCCAAGTCGGGCTGGTTTGATAGTACCAAGTGTCTCCTGCAATCTGCCATCCAGAAGCGGGGCAGCTGAGTTTTGTTTGCCAGAGAAAAGGGCCGTGGGTTGTGTTTGGGGGCATATGGCTGGGAGTGGCCACCTGGCTCCTTAAAATGCACGATACGCCGCATGGTAACCAGACGCAAGGTGGCACCAGTGCCAAGTCAGGCTGTTTTTGTAGTACCCAGTGGCTCCTGCAATTTGCCATCCAGAAGCGGGGCAGTTGAATTTTGTTTGCTAGAGAAAAGGGCTGTGGTTTGTGTTTGGGGGCCTATGGCTGAGAGTGGCCGGCTGGCCCCTGAAAATCAACGATAGGCAGGATGGTGCCCAGATCCAAGGTGGCACCAGTGCCAAGTAAGGCTGGTTGTATGGTTCAAAGTAACTCCTGCAATCTGCCATCCAGAAGCGGGACAGCTGAGTTTTTTTTGCCAGAGAAAAGGTCCATGGTTTCTTTTTGGGGCATACGGCTGGGAATTGCCGGCTGGCTCCTTAAAATGCTCGATACGCAGGATGGTTCCCAGAGCCAAGGTGGCACCACTGCCAAGTCGGGCTCTTTTTGTAGTACCAAGTGCGTCCTGCAATTTGCCATCCAGAAGAGGGGCAGTTGAGTTTTGTTTGCCAGAGAAAAGGGCCGTTGTTTGTGTTTGGGGGCCTGTGGCTGGGAGTGTTCGGCTGGTTCCTGAATATGTACGATACGCAGGATTGTTCCCAGATCCAAGGTGGCAGCAGTGCCATGTTGTGCTGGTGTGATAGTACCAAGTGGCTCCTGCAATCTGCCATCCAGAAGTGGGGCAGCTGATTTTTGTTTGCCAGAGAAAAGGTCCGTGGTTTGTTTTTGGGGGCATATGGCTGAGAGTGGCCGGCTGGCCCCTGAATATCCACGATACAGAGCATGGTTCCCAGATCCAAGGTGGCACCAGTGCCAAGTTGGGCTGGTTTGATAGTACCAAGTGTCTCCTGCAATCTGCCATCCAGAAGCAGGGCAGCTTACTTTTGTTTGCCAGAGAAATAGGCCTAGGTTTTTGTTTGGGGGCCTGTGGCTAGGAGTGGCCGGCTGGCTCCTTAGAATCCACGATACGCAGGATGGTTCCCAGACCCAAGGTGGCACCAGTGCCAAGTCGGGCTGGTTTGATAGTACCAAGTGGCTCCTGCAAACTCCATCAAAAAGTTGGCAGGCGTGTTTTGTTTTCCAGGGAACAGCGCCGTTGATTTTGTTTGGGGGCCTGTGGCTGGGAGTGGCCGGCTGGCTCCTTAGAATCCACGATACGCAGGATGGTTCCCAGACCCAAGGTGGCACCAGTGCCAAGTCGGGCTGGTTTGATTACACCAAGTGGCTCCTGCAATCTGCCATCCAGAAGTGAGGCAGCTAAGTTTTGTTTGCGAGAAAAAAGGGCCGTGGTTTTTGTTGGGGGCCTGTGGCTGGGAGTAGCCGGCTGGCTCCTTAAAATCCACGATAGGCAGGATGGTTCCCAGACCCAAGGTGGCACCAGTGCCAAGTCGGGCTGGTTTGATAGTACCAAGTGGCTCCTGCAATCTGCCATCCAGAAGCGGGGCAGCTGAGTTTTGTTTGCCAGAGAAAAAGGCTGTGGTTTGTGTTTGGGGGCCTGTGGCTGGCAGTGGCCGGCTGGCTCCTGAAAATCCACGATACGCAGCATGGTTCCCAGACCCAAGGTGGCACCAGTGCCAAGTGGGGCTCGTTTGACAGTGTCAAGTGCCTCCTGCAATCTCCCATCCAGAAGCGGGGCAGCTGAGTTTTTTTTGCCAGGGAAACGGACCTTTGTTTTTGATTGGGCTCTGTGGCCGAGAGTGGTTGGCTGTCTCCTGACAATCCACAATACGCAGGATGGTTCCCAGACCCAAGGTGGCACCAGTGCCAAGTCGGGCTGGTTTGATAGTACCAAGTGTCTCCTGCAATCTGCCATCCAGAAGCGGGGCAGCTGAGTTTTGTTTGCCAGAGAAAAGGGCCGTGGGTTGTGTTTGGGGGCATATGGCTGGGAGTGGCCACCTGGCTCCTTAAAATGCACGATACGCCGCATGGTAACCAGACGCAAGGTGGCACCAGTGCCAAGTCAGGCTGTTTTTGTAGTACCCAGTGGCTCCTGCAATTTGCCATCCAGAAGCGGGGCAGTTGAATTTTTTTTGCTAGAGAAAAGGGCTGTGGTTTGTGTTTGGGGGCCTATGGCTGAGAGTGGCCGGCTGGCCCCTGAAAATCAACGATAGGCAGGATGGTTCCCAGATCCAAGGTGGCACCAGTGCCAAGTAAGGCTGGTTGTATGGTTCAAAGTAACTCCTGCAATCTGCCATCCAGAAGCGGGACAGCTGAGTTTTTTTTGCCAGAGAAAAGGTCCATGGTTTCTTTTTGGGGCATACGGCTGGGAATTGCCGGCTGGCTCCTTAAAATGCTCGATACGCAGGATGGTTCCCAGAGCCAAGGTGGCACCACTGCCAAGTCGGGCTCTTTTTGTAGTACCAAGTGCGTCCTGCAATTTGCCATCCAGAAGAGGGGCAGTTGAGTTTTGTTTGCCAGAGAAAAGGGCCGTTGTTTGTGTTTGGGGGCCTGTGGCTGGGAGTGTTCGGCTGGTTCCTGAATATGTACGATACGCAGGATTGTTCCCAGATCCAAGGTGGCAGCAGTGCCATGTTGTGCTGGTGTGATAGTCCCAAGTGGCTCCTGCAATCTGCCATCCAGAAGTGGGGCAGCTGATTTTTGTTTGCCAGAGAAAAGGTCCGTGGTTTGTTTTTGGGGGCATATGGCTGAGAGTGGCCGGCTGGCCCCTGAAAATCCACGATACACAGGATGGTTCCCAGATCCAAAGTGGCACCTGTGCCAAGTCGGGCTGATTTGATAGTACTAAGTAGCTCCTGCAATCTGCCATGCAGAAGCGGGGCAGCTTACTTTTGTTTGCCAGGGAAACGGGCCGAGGTTTGTGTTTGGGGGCCTATGGCTGAGAGTGACCGGCTGGCTCCTGAAAAGCTACAATAGGCAGGATGGTGACCAGACCCATGGTGGCACCAGTGCCAAGTTGGGCTGGTTTGATAGTACCAAGTGGTTCCTGCAATCTGCCATCCAGAAGAGGGGCAGTTGAGTTTTGTTTGCCAGAGAAAAGGGCCTTGGTTTGTGTTTGGGGGCATATGGCTGGGTGTGGCCAGCTGGCTCCCTAAAATGCACGATATGCAACATGGCTCCCAGACCCAAGGTGGCACAAGTGCCAAGTTGGGCTGGTTTGATAGTACCAAGTGGCTCCTGCAATCTTCCATGATCACGTGGAGAAATACTTTCTGGTTTCAGCCTCATGCTCTTTCTTCTCTCCCTCAACTTCTCTATCACCTCTCATCTGGTTCACATGCGCTGTCTTCAAGGTCCACAGGCTACTTTTCACAGAATCTTCTGGCCTGATGAAGTAAGGATGATGAATAGAACAGAGCTGGGATCTATTTTCCAGTTTGGATAAAATGCATTCTGCACACAAATCCAAGGAGAACGGGCTGCCCCGATGCCCAGAAAATCTTTCACTCCTGCTAGTGTTCTACGTCAACCGCAACTTAGTCTGAAAGAAAAGCTTTTTCTCTGAGAGCATCTGAGAGGTTTGCATGAAGCACTGATATCTGACATATGCAATTTTGAATAGGAGAGGAAAAAGAAAATGGCAAGGAGTTTTTAATTTTAGTGGTTTCAATTTTAATTTCCGTGCACTTTTTCAAAACTTGTCAGCTCAAATGCCCATCAACATCTTTTAGTCATCTGTAAGTCAGTATTCATATAAAATGTGCTTCAAATCCAAAGAATTTCAAATTTGCACTCCAAGCTTCTATGCCTAGATTTATGATTTCCTACACATATTAGATGAAAGGAAGGCCTTTTTTACTGTGGGAGTGCTGGAACACTGGAACAGGTTGCCCAGAGAAGTTGTGGGTGTCCCATCCCTGAAAGTATTCAAGGTCACCTTGGACGGGGCTTGGAGCAGCAACAAAGGAGAAGCTTGATGGTAGAGAAACAAAGTTGGACTATAGAAGAAACTCGGATTGAAGTATAGGATCAAGTTTTCTCTCAGCTCTTGGGGTAAATTCAAAGTTGTACAAAATGACATTTATCTGTGCTATTCACTACTGTAACAGAAAGTTTCATGAAAACTGTACAGAAGATAGTAAATTTTAAAAGAGATAAGAATTACAGCATAAAATCCATGGGATAGGTTACAACATGAGACACTCTCTAAGAGAAAATCTCTGTGTTTCAGCACTTCATCGGGGTAAGATTTCATGAAGTGCCAAAGAAGGCGGCAAAATATCATTCGGGACATTATTTACTGGAATTCAGCCTGGCCATTAGTAGGAACTGCCTTTGAACATATCATGTAGATATACCACACACACTTTCCCTTCACTGAAAAATTACTGTTTACAACAAATAAGCAATTGACGATCAAAATTGATTGAAAGCATCTTAAACATGTCAAGTATTTCATTGTAGATGATCTGTGATCCAAATGCTTCTTCCACCTTCGAGAGGGACAGAAGAATTCTTCCATATCATGATGGTTTAAAATTGTATCAACCAATGTTTTCTGCTGAAAAGATATCATCTATTTTTTTCTATTTTTGGAAGAAAATATTCCTAGACATACAACAGGTGAGAACTAAGTAATTTTAAAGAAACAAATGAAATGAAAATATTCTGTAAATAGAATGAAATGAAAAGCTGTGTTTTAAATAGGAGCTAAATATTAAACAGAATTTTTGTACCAGGCATTTGAATTACTGCACCAGCTCTTTTGCCCATCAAGAGAGGCATTTAGCATTTCAGTCTTTTCCAAGGTGTTCATGATCTGCTATGCTGATCTCTGTGTGTGCCTAGGTGTGTGTGGAGGGGGGGGCATATGAAGGGGAGTGTGTATGTTTGCTTTACAATTGTTGTGGCAGATTCATGCCTCAGCTCCACATTTTGTTTTAAAAAGGTCACACCGAGTGGATATGAAGTTTACTATCAACAAGAGATCGATTCCCAAATCATCCATTTGACTCTCCCTTATAAATCATGTGCTTTGTTGCATATTTTATCAAATATACTTTCAAGCCAGATGGAGGAAGGAGGATGTGGGAATCCCTCCACCATCTTGCAACTTTTATGTAAGTAGGTTTTCAAGAAAATCATCATTTCTCTTTTAAATATGTCTGGAACAGGCATGATGGTAGTGTCAACCTGTTGGAGTTTTTGTTGCTGGAAGAAGTTGTACAAAAGGATTGGTTTTTACATTGACCAGTTACTGAATCAAGCGCAGGAATACATTGGAAATTTAGCTGGGGGTTCCTTTTCCCAGCAGACTACTTCTAGAACGAGCTTGTACACTGAAGCTGACTCTTTTGCTCTCTTTTTGTTTCTTTCCTATTTTCTTGGCTTCTTTGCCACTATCTAGACAATTTTGGAACTTTGTTCCCAACTAAAATGGTTTCAATAGTCTGATTGTGATCATACATTTTTACAAGGAATTTTTAAAATCTTTCCTCGAGTCCAGAAAGTCAAGGACTTAGATCTTTTTCTTCCCTTATCAATATTGCCATGAAATTGATAAATAAAGACCAACTCTTTATTTTTGTTTTTAACCCACGTAGATAATTCCCATCCATTAATCCATTTTGTGGACCAATAGCTGCCATTCTGATGGAAGCTGTCACTTCTTAACAATAGGCATTCTGTGACTATGTTGACAGCACTTTGGGTGAAGATCCTAACTGGTCTTAGATATACATAGGGAGAAATTTGCTCAGCCAGTGTCAGTCTTAAGCATGCGTATCAGAAGATCTTTCTAGAGCTGGGAATTTTCCCATGAAAGGGATTCAGTTAGGGAATAGACACTTGTGCCAGAGTTTTACATTCTTCTTGAACACTGCTTAAGGAACTTAGATGCCATGTCCATTTGGATCTCTGTCTGCACAGAACTTTGTCATGCCAGTGCTTTGAAATGCATCTTGAAGAGAATTCACTAGCACAGAATGAAAGAGAGTGGAAGGGGTTGGTGGGGCTAACCAGGCCCAACCCCCCTGCCTAAACCAGGATACCTAGAGCCTCTTGCCCAGGATTCTATCTGGGTGTACTTTTAATGTCTTCAAAGATCCAGGCTCCACAATCTTTCTGGGCAGTCTGTGCCGTGGTTCAGTCACCCTGACAGTAAAGAAACATTTACTGATGTTCAAAGGCAATCTCCTGTATTTCAGTGTGTGCCCACTGCCTCTTGTCTTTTCCCTCAGCATCACTGAAAAGACACTGATTCCCTCCCCTTTGCACTATTGCTTCCATATGTATGTGTGATGCCATGTAGAGGTATGTCAAAAACCTCCCTGAAGCCCAGGCAGATAATATTCCCTTCATCTACCAGTCAAGTTGATTCATCAGAGGAGTTTAAAGTGATGTTCAGCATGAAATTCCCCTGAAAAATCATGCTAACTACATTATTTGGTCATCTGTCATGTGCCTGGCAAGGATTTCCAGGAAGAGCTGCTTCATCAACTTCCTGGGGATAAAAAAGAGGCTGGCTGGTTTGTACTATGGCGAGTCCTCTTAATTGCCTTTTTTGAAGATGGGTGTCATTTGCTAACATCCACTCTTTAGCCTCTCTTGTCGTCTACATCTTAGCAAAACGCTTTTCCACTATGTCTGGCTAGGAAAAACTGTGCCAGCACAGAAAACATCTCCCATCGTGTTCTAGAAGTTGCACGGATGTCTGCCAAGTGTTTGGCAGGAAGAAAAGAAAAGTTGTCCAAAACAGCTTCCAATCGAATGTTCCTGTGATTGGAAAAGTCAGGAGAGTGCAAAGGTACTGTTTTCTATCAGTTGGCAAGGTGCGCACACAATCCCAGTGTTGTACAGCTTGCTTCTTCACCTTCCCGAAGCTGCCGCTCTCGCCGGCTGCCGGAGCCCAAGAAGCGGCTTCTTCGCGCAAAGACGATTGTGCCGCTCACAGGGCTCTCCTTAGCGCGGCTTCTGCCGAAAGACGCCCGGCAGCGGCTCTTACCTCCGGAGAGCATCCTACCTTCGTCTTTAGCTCCTCTTCTCATCTACACCTCGGCAAAAAGCTTTTCCACTATGTCTGGCTAGGAAAAACTGTGCCAGCACAGAAAACATCTCCCATCGTGTTCTAGAAGTTGCACGGATGTCTGCCAAGTGTTTGGCAGGAAGAAAAGAAAAGTTGTCCAAAACAGCTTCCAATCGAATGTTCCTGTGATTGGAAAAGTCAGGAGAGTGCAAAGGTACTGTTTTCTATCAGTTGGCAAGGTGCGCACACAATCCCAGTGTTGTACAGCTTGCTTCTTCACCTTCCCGAAGCTGCCGCTCTCGCCGGCTGCCGGAGCCCAAGAAGCGGCTTCTTCGCGCAAAGACGATTGTGCCGCTCACAGGGCTCTCCTTAGCGCGGCTTCTGCCGAAAGACGCCCGGCAGCGGCTCTTACCTCCGGAGAGCATCCTACCTTCGTCTTTAGCTCCTCTTCTCATCTACACCTCGGCAAAAAGCTTTTCCACTATGTCTGGCTAGGAAAAACTGTGCCAGCACAGAAAACATCTCCCATCGTGTTCTAGAAGTTGCACGGATGTCTGCCAAGTGTTTGGCAGGAAGAAAAGAAAAGTTGTCCAAAACAGCTTCCAATCGAATGTTCCTGTGATTGGAAAAGTCAGGAGAGTGCAAAGGTACTGTTTTCTATCAGTTGGCAAGGTGCGCACACAATCCCAGTGTTGTACAGCTTGCTTCTTCACCTTCCCGAAGCTGCCGCTCTCGCCGGCTGCCGGAGCCCAAGAAGCGGCTTCTTCGCGCAAAGACGATTGTGCCGCTCACAGTGCTCTCCTTAGCGCGGCTTCTGCCGAAAGACGCCCGGCAGCGGCTCTTACCTCCGGAGAGCATCCTACCTTCGTCTTTCGCGTCTTTTGTAGTCTACATCTTAGCAAAACGCTTTTCCACTATGTCTGGCTAGGAAAAACTGTGCCAGCACAGAAAACATCTCCCATCGTGTTCTAGAAGTTGCACGGATGTCTGCCAAGTGTTTGGCAGGAAGAAAAGAAAAGTTGTCCAAAACAGCTTCCAATCGAATGTTCCTGTGATTGGAAAAGTCAGGAGAGTGCAAAGGTACTGTTTTCTATCAGTTGGCAAGGTGCGCACACAATCCCAGTGTTGTACAGCTTGCTTCTTCACCTTCCCGAAGCTGCCGCTCTCGCCGGCTGCCGGAGCCCAAGAAGCGGCTTCTTCGCGCAAAGACGATTGTGCCGCTCACAGGGCTCTCCTTAGCGCGGCTTCTGCCGAAAGACGCCCGGCAGCGGCTCTTACCTCCGGAGAGCATCCTACCTTCGTCTTTCGCGTCTTTTGTAGTCTACATCTTAGCAAAACGCTTTTCCACTATGTCTGGCTAGGAAAAACTGTGCCAGCACAGAAAACATCTCCCATCGTGTTCTAGAAGTTGCACGGATGTCTGCCAAGTGTTTGGCAGGAAGAAAAGAAAAGTTGTCCAAAACAGCTTCCAATCGAATGTTCCTGTGATTGGAAAAGTCAGGAGAGTGCAAAGGTACTGTTTTCTATCAGTTGGCAAGGTGCGCACACAATCCCAGTGTTGTACAGCTTGCTTCTTCACCTTCCCGAAGCTGCCGCTCTCGCCGGCTGCCGGAGCCCAAGAAGCGGCTTCTTCGCGCAAAGACGATTGTGCCGCTCACAGTGCTCTCCTTAGCGCGGCTTCTGCCGAAAGACGCCCGGCAGCGGCTCTTACCTCCGGAGAGCATCCTACCTTCGTCTTTCGCGTCTTTTGTAGTCTACATCTTAGCAAAACGCTTTTCCACTATGTCTGGCTAGGAAAAACTGTGCCAGCACAGAAAACATCTCCCATCGTGTTCTAGAAGTTGCACGGATGTCTGCCAAGTGTTTGGCAGGAAGAAAAGAAAAGTTGTCCAAAACAGCTTCCAATCGAATGTTCCTGTGATTGGAAAAGTCAGGAGAGTGCAAAGGTACTGTTTTCTATCAGTTGGCAAGGTGCGCACACAATCCCAGTGTTGTACAGCTTGCTTCTTCACCTTCCCGAAGCTGCCGCTCTCGCCGGCTGCCGGAGCCCAAGAAGCGGCTTCTTCGCGCAAAGACGATTGTGCCGCTCACAGTGCTCTCCTTAGCGCGGCTTCTGCCGAAAGACGCCCGGCAGCGGCTCTTACCTCCGGAGAGCATCCTACCTTCGTCTTTCGCGTCTTTTGTAGTCTACATCTTAGCAAAACGCTTTTCCACTATGTCTGGCTAGGAAAAACTGTGCCAGCACAGAAAACATCTCCCATCGTGTTCTAGAAGTTGCACGGATGTCTGCCAAGTGTTTGGCAGGAAGAAAAGAAAAGTTGTCCAAAACAGCTTCCAATCGAATGTTCCTGTGATTGGAAAAGTCAGGAGAGTGCAAAGGTACTGTTTTCTATCAGTTGGCAAGGTGCGCACACAATCCCAGTGTTGTACAGCTTGCTTCTTCACCTTCCCGAAGCTGCCGCTCTCGCCGGCTGCCGGAGCCGAAGAAGCGGCTTCTTCGCGCAAAGACGATTGTGCCGCTCACAGTGCTCTCCTTAGCGCGGCTTCTGCCGAAAGACGCCCGGCAGCGGCTCTTACCTCCGGAGAGCATCCTACCTTCGTCTTTCGCGTCTTTTGTAGTCTACATCTTAGCAAAACGCTTTTCCACTATGTCTGGCTAGTAAAAACTGTGCCAGCACAGAAAACATCTCCCATCGTGTTCTAGAAGTTGCACGGATGTCTGCCAAGTGTTTGGCAGGAAGAAAAGAAAAGTTGTCCAAAACAGCTTCCAATCGAATGTTCCTGTGATTGGAAAAGTCAGGAGAGTGCAAAGGTACTGTTTTCTATCAGTTGGCAAGGTGCGCACACAATCCCAGTGTTGTACAGCTTGCTTCTTCACCTTCCCGAAGCTGCCGCTCTCGCCGGCTGCCGGAGCCCAAGAAGCGGCTTCTTCGCGCAAAGACGATTGTGCCGCTCACAGGGCTCTCCTTAGCGCGGCTTCTGCCGAAAGACGCCCGGCAGCGGCTCTTACCTCCGGAGAGCATCCTACCTTCGTCTTTCGCGTCTTTTGTAGTCTACATCTTAGCAAAACGCTTTTCCACTATGTCTGGCTAGGAAAAACTGTGCCAGCACAGAAAACATCTCCCATCGTGTTCTAGAAGTTGCACGGATGTCTGCCAAGTGTTTGGCAGGAAGAAAAGAAAAGTTGTCCAAAACAGCTTCCAATCGAATGTTCCTGTGATTGGAAAAGTCAGGAGAGTGCAAAGGTACTGTTTTCTATCAATTGGCAAGGTGCGCACACAATCCCAGTGTTGTACAGCTTGCTTCTTCACCTTCCCGAAGCTGCCGCTCTCGCCGGCTGCCGGAGCCCAAGAAGCGGCTTCTTCGCGCAAAGACGATTGTGCCGCTCACAGTGCTCTCCTTAGCGCGGCTTCTGCCGAAAGACGCCCGGCAGCGGCTCTTACCTCCTGAGAGTGGCAGCTTCGGGAAGGTGAAGAAGCAAGCTGTACAACACTGGGATTGTGTGCGCACCTTGCCAACTGATAGAAAACAGTACCTTTGCACTCTCCTGACTTTTCCAATCACAGGAACATTCGATTGGAAGCTGTTTTGGACAACTTTTCTTTTCTTCCTGCCAAACACTTGGCAGACATCCGTGCAACTTCTAGAACACGATGGGAGATGTTTTCTGTGCTGGCACAGTTTTTCCTAGCCAGACATAGTGGAAAAGCGTTTTGCTAAGATGTAGACTACAAAAGACGCGAAAGACGAAGGTAGGATGCTCTCCGGAGGTAAGAGCCGCTGCCGGGCGTCTTTCGGCAGAAGCCGCGCTAAGGAGAGCACTGTGAGCGGCACAATCGTCTTTGCGCGAAGAAGCCGCTTCTTGGGCTCCGGCAGCCGGCGAGAGCGGCAGCTTCGGGAAGGTGAAGAAGCAAGCTGTACAACACTGGGATTGTGTGCGCACCTTGCCAACTGATAGAAAACAGTACCTTTGCACTCTCCTGACTTTTCCAATCACAGGAACATTCGATTGGAAGCTGTTTTGGACAACTTTTCTTTTCTTCCTGCCAAACACTTGGCAGACATCCGTGCAACTTCTAGAACACGATGGGAGATGTTTTCTGTGCTGGCACAGTTTTTCCTAGCCAGACATAGTGGAAAAGCGTTTTGCTAAGATGTAGACTACAAAAGACGCGAAAGACGAAGGTAGGATGCTCTCCGGAGGTAAGAGCCGCTGCCGGGCGTCTTTCGGCAGAAGCCGCGCTAAGGAGAGCCCTGTGAGCGGCACAATCGTCTTTGCGCGAAGAAGCCGCTTCTTGGGCTCCGGCAGCCGGCGAGAGCGGCAGCTTCGGGAAGGTGAAGAAGCAAGCTGTACAACACTGGGATTGTGTGCGCACCTTGCCAACTGATAGAAAACAGTACCTTTGCACTCTCCTGACTTTTCCAATCACAGGAACATTCGATTGGAAGCTGTTTTGGACAACTTTTCTTTTCTTCCTGCCAAACACTTGGCAGACATCCGTGCAACTTCTAGAACACGATGGGAGATGTTTTCTGTGCTGGCACAGTTTTTCCTAGCCAGACATAGTGGAAAAGCGTTTTGCTAAGATGTAGACTACAAAAGACGCGAAAGACGAAGGTAGGATGCTCTCCGGAGGTAAGAGCCGCTGCCGGGCGTCTTTCGGCAGAAGCCGCGCTAAGGAGAGCACTGTGAGCGGCACAATCGTCTTTGCGCGAAGAAGCCGCTTCTTGGGCTCCGGCAGCCGGCGAGAGCGGCAGCTTCGGGAAGGTGAAGAAGCAAGCTGTACAACACTGGGATTGTGTGCGCACCTTGCCAACTGATAGAAAACAGTACCTTTGCACTCTCCTGACTTTTCCAATCACAGGAACATTCGATTGGAAGCTGTTTTGGACAACTTTTCTTTTCTTCCTGCCAAACACTTGGCAGACATCCGTGCAACTTCTAGAACACGATGGGAGATGTTTTCTGTGCTGGCACAGTTTTTCCTAGCCAGACATAGTGGAAAAGCATTTTGCTAAGATGTAGACTACAAAAGACGCGAAAGACGAAGGTAGGATGCTCTCCGGAGGTAAGAGCCGCTGCCGGGCGTCTTTCGGCAGAAGCCGCGCTAAGGAGAGCACTGTGAGCGGCACAATCGTCTTTGCGCGAAGAAGCCGCTTCTTGGGCTCCGGCAGCCGGCGAGAGCGGCAGCTTCGGGAAGGTGAAGAAGCAAGCTGTACAACACTGGGATTGTGTGCGCACCTTGCCAACTGATAGAAAACAGTACCTTTGCACTCTCCTGACTTTTCCAATCACAGGAACATTCGATTGGAAGCTGTTTTGGACAACTTTTCTTTTCTTCCTGCCAAACACTTGGCAGACATCCGTGCAACTTCTAGAACACGATGGGAGATGTTTTCTGTGCTGGCACAGTTTTTCCTAGCCAGACATAGTGGAAAAGCGTTTTGCTAAGATGTAGACTACAAAAGACGCGAAAGACGAAGGTAGGATGCTCTCCGGAGGTAAGAGCCGCTGCCGGGCGTCTTTCGGCAGAAGCCGCGCTAAGGAGAGCACTGTGAGCGGCACAATCGTCTTTGCGCGAAGAAGCCGCTTCTTGGGCTCCGGCAGCCGGCGAGAGCGGCAGCTTCGGGAAGGTGAAGAAGCAAGCTGTACAACACTGGGATTGTGTGCGCACCTTGCCAATTGATAGAAAACAGTACCTTTGCACTCTCCTGACTTTTCCAATCACAGGAACATTCGATTGGAAGCTGTTTTGGACAACTTTTCTTTTCTTCCTGCCAAACACTTGGCAGACATCCGTGCAACTTCTAGAACACGATGGGAGATGTTTTCTGTGCTGGCACAGTTTTTCCTAGCCAGACATAGTGGAAAAGCGTTTTGCTAAGATGTAGACTACAAAAGACGAGAAAGACGAAGGTAGGATGCTCTCCGGAGGTAAGAGCCGCTGCCGGGCGTCTTTCGGCAGAAGCCGCGCTAAGGAGAGCACTGTGAGCGGCACAATCGTCTTTGCGCGAAGAAGCCGCTTCTTCGGCTCCGGCAGCCGGCGAGAGCGGCAGCTTCGGGAAGGTGAAGAAGCAAGCTGTACAACACTGGGATTGTGTGCGCACCTTGCCAACTGATAGAAAACAGTATCTTTGCACTCTCCTGACTTTTCCAATCACAGGAACATTCGATTGGAAGCTGTTTTGGACAACTTTTCTTTTCTTCCTGCCAAACACTTGGCAGACATCCGTGCAACTTCTAGAACACGATGGGAGATGTTTTCTGTGCTGGCACAGTTTTTCCTAGCCAGACATAGTGGAAAAGCGTTTTGCTAAGATGTAGACTACAAAAGACGCGAAAGACGAAGGTAGGATGCTCTCCGGAGGTAAGAGCCGCTGCCGGGCGTCTTTCGGCAGAAGCCGCGCTAAGGAGAGCACTGTGAGCGGCACAATCGTCTTTGCGCGAAGAAGCCGCTTCTTGGGCTCCGGCAGCCGGCGAGAGCGGCAGCTTCGGGAAGGTGAAGAAGCAAGCTGTACAACACTGGGATTGTGTGCGCACCTTGCCAACTGATAGAAAACAGTACCTTTGCACTCTCCTGACTTTTCCAATCACAGGAACATTCGATTGGAAGCTGTTTTGGACAACTTTTCTTTTCTTCCTGCCAAACACTTGGCAGACATCCGTGCAACTTCTAGAACACGATGGGAGATGTTTTCTGTGCTGGCACAGTTTTTCCTAGCCAGACATAGTGGAAAAGCGTTTTGCTAAGATGTAGACTACAAAAGACGCGAAAGACGAAGGTAGGATGCTCTCCGGAGGTAAGAGCCGCTGCCGGGCGTCTTTCGGCAGAAGCCGCGCTAAGGAGAGCACTGTGAGCGGCACAATCGTCTTTGCGCGAAGAAGCCGCTTCTTGGGCTCCGGCAGCCGGCGAGAGCGGCAGCTTCGGGAAGGTGAAGAAGCAAGCTGTACAACACTGGGATTGTGTGCGCACCTTGCCAACTGATAGAAAACAGTACCTTTGCACTCTCCTGACGTTTCCAATCACAGGAACATTCGATTGGAAGCTGTTTTGGACAACTTTTCTTTTCTTCCTGCCAAACACTTGGCAGACATCCGTGCAACTTCTAGAACACGATGGGAGATGTTTTCTGTGCTGGCACAGTTTTTCCTAGCCAGACATAGTGGAAAAGCTTTTTGCCGAGGTGTAGATGAGAAGAGGAGCTAAAGACGAAGGTAGGATGCTCTCCGGAGGTAAGAGCCGCTGCCGGGCGTCTTTCGGCAGAAGCCGCGCTAAGGAGAGCCCTGTGAGCGGCACAATCGTCTTTGCGCGAAGAAGCCGCTTCTTGGGCTCCGGCAGCCGGCGAGAGCGGCAGCTTCGGGAAGGTGAAGAAGCAAGCTGTACAACACTGGGATTGTGTGCGCACCTTGCCAACTGATAGAAAACAGTACCTTTGCACTCTCCTGACTTTTCCAATCACAGGAACATTCGATTGGAAGCTGTTTTGGACAACTTTTCTTTTCTTCCTGCCAAACACTTGGCAGACATCCGTGCAACTTCTAGAACACGATGGGAGATGTTTTCTGTGCTGGCACAGTTTTTCCTAGCCAGACATAGTGGAAAAGCGTTTTGCTAAGATGTAGACGACAAGAGAGGCTAAAGAGTGGATGTTAGCAAATGACACCCATCTTCAAAAAAGGCAATTAAGAGGACTCGCCATAGTACAAACCAGCCAGCCTCTTTTTTATCCCCAGGAAGTTGATGAAGCAGCTCTTCCTGGAAATCCTTGCCAGGCACATGACAGATGACCAAATAATGTAGTTAGCATGATTTTTCAGGGGAATTTCATGCTGAACATCACTTTAAACTCCTCTGATGAATCAACTTGACTGGTAGATGAAGGGAATATTATCTGCCTGGGCTTCAGGGAGGTTTTTGACATACCTCTACATGGCATCACACATACATATGGAAGCAATAGTGCAAAGGGGAGGGAATCAGTGTCTTTTCAGTGATGCTGAGGGAAAAGACAAGAGGCAGTGGGCACACACTGAAATACAGGAGATTGCCTTTGAACATCAGTAAATGTTTCTTTACTGTCAGGGTGACTGAACCACGGCACAGACTGCCCAGAAAGATTGTGGAGCCTGGATCTTTGAAGACATTAAAAGTACACCCAGATAGAATCCTGGGCAAGAGGCTCTAGGTATCCTGGTTTAGGCAGGGGGGTTGGGCCTGGTTAGCCCCACCAACCCCTTCCACTCTCTTTCATTCTGTGCTAGTGAATTCTCTTCAAGATGCATTTCAAAGCACTGGCATGACAAAGTTCTGTGCAGACAGAGATCCAAATGGACATGGCATCTAAGTTCCTTAAGCAGTGTTCAAGAAGAATGTAAAACTCTGGCACAAGTGTCTCTTCCCTAACTGAATCCCTTTCATGGGAAAATTCCCAGCTCTAGAAAGATCTTCTGATACGCATGCTTAAGACTGACACTGGCTGAGCAAATTTCTCCCTATGTATATCTAAGACCAGTTAGGATCTTCACCCAAAGTGCTGTCAACATAGTCACAGAATGCCTATTGTTAAGAAGTGACAGCTTCCATCAGAATGGCAGCTATTGGTCCACAAAATGGATTAATGGATGGGAATTATCTACGTGGGTTAAAAACAAAAATAAAGAGTTGGTCTTTATTTATCAATTTCATGGCAATATTGATAAGGGAAGAAAAAGATCTAAGTCCTTGACTTTCTGGACTCGAGGAAAGATTTTAAAAATTCCTTGTAAAAATGTATGATCACAATCAGACTATTGAAACCATTTTAGTTGGGAACAAAGTTCCAAAATTGTCTAGATAGTGGCAAAGAAGCCAAGAAAATAGGAAAGAAACAAAAAGAGAGCAAAAGAGTCAGCTTCAGTGTACAAGCTCGTTCTAGAAGTAGTCTGCTGGGAAAAGGAACCCCCAGCTAAATTTCCAATGTATTCCTGCGCTTGATTCAGTAACTGGTCAATGTAAAAACCAATCCTTTTGTACAACTTCTTCCAGCAACAAAAACTCCAACAGGTTGACACTACCATCATGCCTGTTCCAGACATATTTAAAAGAGAAATGATGATTTTCTTGAAAACCTACTTACATAAAAGTTGCAAGATGGTGGAGGGATTCCCACATCCTCCTTCCTCCATCTGGCTTGAAAGTATATTTGATAAAATATGCAACAAAGCACATGATTTATAAGGGAGAGTCAAATGGATGATTTGGGAATCGATCTCTTGTTGATAGTAAACTTCATATCCACTCGGTGTGACCTTTTTAAAACAAAATGTGGAGCTGAGGCATGAATCTGCCACAACAATTGTAAAGCAAACATACACACTCCCCTTCATATGCCCCCCCCTCCACACACACCTAGGCACACACAGAGATCAGCATAGCAGATCATGAACACCTTGGAAAAGACTGAAATGCTAAATGCCTCTCTTGATGGGCAAAAGAGCTGGTGCAGTAATTCAAATGCCTGGTACAAAAATTCTGTTTAATATTTAGCTCCTATTTAAAACACAGCTTTTCATTTCATTCTATTTACAGAATATTTTCATTTCATTTGTTTCTTTAAAATTACTTAGTTCTCACCTGTTGTATGTCTAGGAATATTTTCTTCCAAAAATAGAAAAAAATAGATGATATCTTTTCAGCAGAAAACATTGGTTGATACAATTTTAAACCATCATGATATGGAAGAATTCTTCTGTCCCTCTCGAAGGTGGAAGAAGCATTTGGATCACAGATCATCTACAATGAAATACTTGACATGTTTAAGATGCTTTCAATCAATTTTGATCGTCAATTGCTTATTTGTTGTAAACAGTAATTTTTCAGTGAAGGGAAAGTGTGTGTGGTATATCTACATGATATGTTCAAAGGCAGTTCCTACTAATGGCCAGGCTGAATTCCAGTAAATAATGTCCCGAATGATATTTTGCCGCCTTCTTTGGCACTTCATGAAATCTTACCCCGATGAAGTGCTGAAACACAGAGATTTTCTCTTAGAGAGTGTCTCATGTTGTAACCTATCCCATGGATTTTATGCTGTAATTCTTATCTCTTTTAAAATTTACTATCTTCTGTACAGTTTTCATGAAACTTTCTGTTACAGTAGTGAATAGCACAGATAAATGTCATTTTGTACAACTTTGAATTTACCCCAAGAGCTGAGAGAAAACTTGATCCTATACTTCAATCCGAGTTTCTTCTATAGTCCAACTTTGTTTCTCTACCATCAAGCTTCTCCTTTGTTGCTGCTCCAAGCCCCGTCCAGGGTGACCTTGAATACTTTCAGGGATGGGACACCCACAACTTCTCTGGGCAACCTGTTCCAGTGTTCCAGCACTCCCACAGTAAAAAAGGCCTTCCTTTCATCTAATATGTGTAGGAAATCATAAATCTAGGCATAGAAGCTTGGAGTGCAAATTTGAAATTCTTTGGATTTGAAGCACATTTTATATGAATACTGACTTACAGATGACTAAAAGATGTTGATGGGCATTTGAGCTGACAAGTTTTGAAAAAGTGCACGGAAATTAAAATTGAAACCACTAAAATTAAAAACTCCTTGCCATTTTCTTTTTCCTCTCCTATTCAAAATTGCATATGTCAGATATCAGTGCTTCATGCAAACCTCTCAGATGCTCTCAGAGAAAAAGCTTTTCTTTCAGACTAAGTTGCGGTTGACGTAGAACACTAGCAGGAGTGAAAGATTTTCTGGGCATCGGGGCAGCCCGTTCTCCTTGGATTTGTGTGCAGAATGCATTTTATCCAAACTGGAAAATAGATCCCAGCTCTGTTCTATTCATCATCCTTACTTCATCAGGCCAGAAGATTCTGTGAAAAGTAGCCTGTGGACCTTGAAGACAGCGCATGTGAACCAGATGAGAGGTGATAGAGAAGTTGAGGGAGAGAAGAAAGAGCATGAGGCTGAAACCAGAAAGTATTTCTCCACGTGATCATGGAAGATTGCAGGAGCCACTTGGTACTATCAAACCAGCCCAACTTGGCACTTGTGCCACCTTGGGTCTGGGAGCCATGTTGCATATCGTGCATTTTAAGGAGCCAGCTGGCCACACCCAGCCATATGCCCCCAAACACAAACCAAGGCCCTTTTCTCTGGCAAACAAAACTCAGCTGCCCTGCTTCTGGATGGCAGATTGCAGGAACCACTTGGTACTATCAAACCAGCCCAACTTGGCACTGGTGCCACCATGGGTCTGGTCACCATCCTGCCTATTGTAGCTTTTCAGGAGCCAGCCGGTCACTCTCAGCCATAGGCCCCCAAACACAAACCTCGGCCCGTTTCCCTGGCAAACAAAAGTAAGCTGCCCCGCTTCTGGATGGCAGATTGCAGGAGCTACTTAGTACTATCAAATCAGCCCGACTTGGCACAGGTGCCACCTTGGATCTGGGAACCATCCTGTGTATCGTGGATTTTCAGGGGCCAGCCGGCCACTCTCAGCCATATGCCCCCAAAAACAAACCACGGACCTTTTCTCTGGCAAACAAAAATCAGCTGCCCCACTTCTGGATGGCAGATTGCAGGAGCCACTTGGGACTATCACACCAGCACAACATGGCACTGCTGCCACCTTGGATCTGGGAACAATCCTGCGTATCGTACATATTCAGGAACCAGCCGAACACTCCCAGCCACAGGCCCCCAAACACAAACAACGGCCCTTTTCTCTGGCAAACAAAACTCAACTGCCCCTCTTCTGGATGGCAAATTGCAGGACGCACTTGGTACTACAAAAAGAGCCCGACTTGGCAGTGGTGCCACCTTGGCTCTGGGAACCATCCTGCGTATCGAGCATTTTAAGGAGCCAGCCGGCAATTCCCAGCCGTATGCCCCAAAAAGAAACCATGGACCTTTTCTCTGGCAAAAAAAACTCAGCTGTCCCGCTTCTGGATGGCAGATTGCAGGAGTTACTTTGAACCATACAACCAGCCTTACTTGGCACTGGTGCCACCTTGGATCTGGGAACCATCCTGCCTATCGTTGATTTTCAGGGGCCAGCCGGCCACTCTCAGCCATAGGCCCCCAAACACAAACCACAGCCCTTTTCTCTAGCAAACAAAATTCAACTGCCCCGCTTCTGGATGGCAAATTGCAGGAGCCACTGGGTACTACAAAAACAGCCTGACTTGGCACTGGTGCCACCTTGCGCCTGGTTACCATGCGGCGTATCGTGCATTTTAAGGAGCCAGGTGGCCACTCCCAGCCATATGCCCCCAAACACAACCCACGGCCCTTTTCTCTGGCAAACAAAACTCAGCTGCCCCGCTTCTGGATGGCAGATTGCAGGAGACACTTGGTACTATCAAACCAGCCCGACTTGGCACTGGTGCCACCTTGGGTCTGGGAACCATCCTGCGTATTGTGGATTGTCAGGAGACAGCCAACCACTCTCGGCCACAGAGCCCAATCAAAAACAAAGGTCCGTTTCCCTGGCAAAAAAAACTCAGCTGCCCCGCTTCTGGATGGGAGATTGCAGGAGGCACTTGACACTGACAAACGAGCCCCACTTGGCACTGGTGCCACCTTGGGTCTGGGAACCATGCTGCGTATCGTGGATTTTCAGGAGCCAGCCGGCCACTGCCAGCCACAGGCCCCCAAACACAAACCACAGCCTTTTTCTCTGGCAAACAAAACTCAGCTGCCCCGCTTCTGGATGGCAGATTGCAGGAGCCACTTGGTACTATCAAACCAGCCCGACTTGGCACTGGTGCCACCTTGGGTCTGGGAACCATCCTGCCTATCGTGGATTTTAAGGAGCCAGCCGGCTACTCCCAGCCACAGGCCCCCAACAAAAACCACGGCCCTTTTTTCTCGCAAACAAAACTTAGCTGCCTCACTTCTGGATGGCAGATTGCAGGAGCCACTTGGTGTAATCAAACCAGCCCGACTTGGCACTGGTGCCACCTTGGGTCTGGGAACCATCCTGCGTATCGTGGATTCTAAGGAGCCAGCCGGCCACTCCCAGCCACAGGCCCCCAAACAAAATCAACGGCGCTGTTCCCTGGAAAACAAAACACGCCTGCCAACTTTTTGATGGAGTTTGCAGGAGCCACTTGGTACTATCAAACCAGCCCGACTTGGCACTGGTGCCACCTTGGGTCTGGGAACCATCCTGCGTATCGTGGATTCTAAGGAGCCAGCCGGCCACTCCTAGCCACAGGCCCCCAAACAAAAACCTAGGCCTATTTCTCTGGCAAACAAAAGTAAGCTGCCCTGCTTCTGGATGGCAGATTGCAGGAGACACTTGGTACTATCAAACCAGCCCAACTTGGCACTGGTGCCACCTTGGATCTGGGAACCATGCTCTGTATCGTGGATATTCAGGGGCCAGCCGGCCACTCTCAGCCATATGTCCCCAAACAGAAACCTCGGCCCGTTTCTCTGGCAAACAAAACTCAACTGCCCCTCTTCTGGATGGCAAATTGCAGGATGAACTTGATACTAAAACCGCAGGCCGACTTGGTAGTGGTGACACCTTGGGCCTGGGAACCATCATGCGTATCGTGCATTTTAAGGAGCCAGCCGGCCACTCCCAGCAATATGCCCCCAAAAACAATCCACGGAATTTTCCTCTGGCAAACAAAAATCAGCTGCCTCGCTTCTGGATGGCAGATTGCAGGAGCCACTTTGCACCATCAAACCAGCCCGACTTGGCACTGGTGCCACATTGCATCTGGGAACCATGCTGCCTAGCGTGGATTTTCAGGAGCCAGCCGGCCACTCTCAGCTATATGCCCCCAAACAAAACCCACGGCCCGTTTCCCTGGCAAACAAAATTAAGCTGCCCCGCTTCTGGATGGCAGATTGCAGGACGCACTTGGTAGTATCAAACCAGCAAAACTTGGCACTGGTGCCACCTTGGGTCTGGGAACCATCCTGCGTATCGTGGGTTCAAAGGAGCCAGCCGGTCACTCCCAGCCACAGGCCCCCAAATACAAACAATGTCGCTTTTCCCTGGAAAACAAAACTCGCCTGCCAACTTTTTGATGGCAGATTGCAGGAGCCACTTGGTACTATCAAACCAGCCCAACTTGGCACTGGTGCCACCATGGGTCTGGTAACCATCCTGCCTATTGTAGCTTTCCAGGAGCCAGCCGGACACTCCCAGCCATAGGTCCCCAGTCACAAACCTCGGCCCGTTTCCCTGGCAAACAAAAGTAAGCTACCCCGCTTCTGGATGGCAGATTGCAGGAGCCACTTGGTACTATCAAACCAGCCCAACTTGGCACTGGTGCCACCTTGGGTCTGGGAACCATGCTGCGTAACACAGATTCTAAGGCGCCAGTCGGCCACTACGAGCCACAAGCCCCCAAACACAAACAACGGCGCTATTCTCTGGCAAACAAAACTCAACTGCCCCTCTTCTGGATGGCAAATTGCAGGACGCACTTGGTACTATAAAAACAGCCCGACTTGGCACTGGTGCCCCCTTGGGTCTGGGAACCATCCTGCGTATCGATCTTTTTAATGAGACAGCCGGCCACTCCCAGCCATATGCCCCCAAACACAACCCACGGCCCTTTTCTCTGGCAAACAAAACTCAACTGCACCGCTTCTGGATGGCAGATTGCAGGAGCCACTTGGTACTATCAAACCAGCCCGACTTGGCACTGGTGCCACCTTGGGTCTGGGAACCATCCTGCGTATTGTGGGTTATCAGGAGCCAGCCGAACACTCTCGGCCACAGACCCCAATTAAAAACAACGGCCCGTTTCACAGGCAAACAAAACTCAGCTGCCCCGCTTCTGGATGGGAGATTGCAGGAGCCACTGGGTACTATGAAACCAGCCCTACTTGGCACTGATGCCACCTTGGGTCTGGGAACCATGCTGCGTATCATGGATTTTCAGGAGCCAGCCGGCCACTGCCAGCCACAGGCCCCGAAACACAAAAAAGAGCCTTTTTCTCTGGCAAACAAAATTCAGCTGCCCCGCTTCTGGATGGCAGATTGCAGGAACCACTTGGTACTAACAAACCAGCCCGACTTGGCACTGATGCCACCTTGGGTCTGGGAACCATCCTGCGTATCGTGGATTCTAAGGAGCCAGCTGGCCACTCCCAGCCACAGGCCCCAAAACACACACAACGGTGCTTTTCCCTGGAAAACAAAACTCGCCTGCCAAACTTTTGATGGCAGATTGCAGGAGCCACTTGGTATTATCAAACCAGCCCAACTTGGCACTGGTGCCACCATGGGTCTGGTCACCATCCTGCCTATCGTAGCTTTTCAGGAGCCAGCCAGCCACCCCCAGCCAGAGGCCCCCAGACAAATATTTCGGCCCGTTTCCCTGGCAAACAAAAGTAAGCTGCCCTGCTTCTGGATGGCAGATTGCAGGAGCCACTTGGTACCATCAAACCAGCCCAACTTGGCACTGGTGCCAACTCAGGTCTGGGAACCATGCTGCGTATCGTGGGTTCTAAGGAGCCAGCTGGCCACTCCCAGCCACAGGCACCCAAACACAAACAAGGGCGCTTTTCCCTGGAAAACAAAACTCGCCTGCCAACTTTTTGATGGCAGATTGCAGGAGCCACTTGGTACTATCAAACCAGCCCAACTTGGCACTGGTGCCACCATGGGTCTGGTCACCATCCTGCCTATCGTAGCTTTTCAGGAGCCAGCCGGTCACTCCCAGCCATAGGCCCCCAGACACAAACCTCGGCCCGTTTCCCTGGCAAACAAAAGTAAGCTGCCCCGCTTCTGCATGGCAGATTGCAGGAGCTACTTAGTACTATCAAACCAGCCCGACTTGGCACTGGTGACACCTCTGGTCTGGGAACCATCCTGCCTATCGTGGATTTTCAGGGGCCAGCCGGCCACTCTCAGCCATATGCCCCAAAAACAAACCACGGCCCTTTTCTCTGGCAAACAAAACTCAACTGCCCCTCTTCTGGATGGCAAATTTTAGGACGCACTTTGTACTACGAAAACCGCCCGACGTGGCACTGGTGCCACCTTGTGTCAGGGAACCATCCTGCATATCGAGCTTTTTAAGGAGCCAGCCGGCCACGCCCAGCCATACACCCCCAAAAACAAACCACGGACCATATCTCTTGGAAACAAAAATCCGCTGCCCCGCGTCTGGATGGCAGATTGCAGGAGCCACTTTGCACCATCAAACTAGCCCGACTTGGCACTGGTGCCAACTCAGGTCTGGGAACAATCCTGCATATCGTGGATTCTAAGGAGCCAGCCGGCCACTCCCTGCCACAGGCCCCCAAACAAAAACAACGGCGCTTTTCCCTGGAAAACAAAATTCGCCTGCCAGCATTTTGATGGCAGATTGCAGGAGCCACTTGGTACTATCAAACCAGCCCAACTTGGCACTGGTGCCACCATGGGTCTGGTCACCATCCTGCCTATCGTAGCTTTTCAGGACCTAGACGGTCACTCCCAGCCATAGGCCCCGTGACACAAAGCTCAGCCCGTTTCCCTGACAAAAAAAAGTAAGCTGCCCCGCTTCTGGATGGCAGATTGCAGGACGCACTTGGTACTATCAAACCAGCCCGACTTGGCACTGGTGCTACCTCAGGTCTGGGAACCATCCTGCGTATCGTGGAGTCTAAGGAGCCAGCCGGCCACTCCCAGCCTCAGGCCCCCAAACACAAACATCGGCGCTTTTCCCTGGAAAACAAAACTCGCCTGCCAACTTTTTGATGGCAGATTGCCGGAGCCACTTGGTACTATCAAACCAGCCCAACTTGGCACTGGTGCCACCTTGGGTCTGGGAACCATCCGGCGTATCGTGTGTTTAAAGGAGCCAGCCGGCCACTCCAGCCACAGGCCCGCAGACACAAACAACGGCGCTTTTCCCTGGAAAACAAAGCTTGCCTGCTGACTTTTGATGGCAGATTGCAGGAGCCACTTTGTACTTTGAAATCAGCCGAACATGGCTCTGGTGCCACCATGGGTCTGGTCACCATCCTGCCTATCGTAGCTTTTCAGGAGCCAGCCGGTCACTCCCAGCCATAGGCCCCCAGACACAAACCTCGGCCCGTTTCCCTGGCAAACAAAAGTAAGCTACCCCGCTTCTGGATGGCAGATTGCAGGACGCACTTGGTACTATCAAACCAGCCCAACTTATCACTGGTGCCACCTCAGGTCAGGGAACCATCCTGCGTATTGTGGATTCTAAGGAGCCAGCCGGCCACTCCCAGCCACAGGCCCCCAAACACAAACAACGGCGCTTTTCCCTGGAAAACAAAACTCGCCTGCCAACTTTTTGATGGCAGATTGCAGGAGCCACTTGGTACTATCAAACCAGCCCAACTTGGCACTGGTGCCACCATGGGTCTGGTCACCATCCTGCCTATCGTAGCTTTTCAGGAGCCAGCCGGTCACTCCCTGCCTTAGGCCCCCAAACACAAACCTCGGCCCGTTTCCCTGGCAAACAAAAGTAAGCTGCCCCGCTTCTGGATGGCAGATTGCAGGACGCACTTGGTACTATCAAACCAGCCCGACTTGGCACTGGTGCTACCTCAGGTCTGGGAACCATCCTGCGTATCGTGGAGTCTAAGGAGCCAGCCGGCCACTCCCAGTCTCAGGCCCCCAAACACAAACATCGGCGCTTTTCCCTGGAAAACAAAACTCGCCTGCCAAATTTTGATGGCAGATTGCCGGAGCAACTTGGTACTATCAAACCAGCCCAACTTGGCACTGGTGCCACCATGGGTCTGGTTACCTTCCTGCCTATCGTAGCTTTTCAGGAGCCAGCCGGTCACTCCCTGCCTTAGGCCCCCAAACACAAACCTCGGCCCGTTTCCCTGGCAAACAAAAGTAAGCTGCCCCGCTTCTGGATGGCAGATTGCAGGAGCCACTTTGCACCATCAAACTAGCCCGACTTGGCACTGGTGCCACCTCAGGTCTGGGAACCATCCTGCGTATCGTGGATTCTAAGGAGCCAGCCGGACACTCCCAGCCACAGGCCCTCAAACACAAACAGCGGCGCTTTTCCCTGGAAAACAAAACTCGCCTGCCAAATTTTGATGGCAGATTGCCGGAGCAACTTGGTACTATCAAACCAGCCCAACTTGGCACTGGTGCCACCATGGGTCTGGTCACCATCCTGCCTATCGTAGCTTTTCAGGAGCCAGCCGGTCACTCCAAGCCATAGGCCCCCAGACAAAACCTCGGCCATTTTCCCTGGCAAACAAAAGTAAGCCACCCCGCTTCTGCATGGATGATTGCAGGAGCCACTTTGCAGCATCCAACTAGCCCGACTTGGCACTGGTGCCACGTCAGGTCTGGGAACCATCCTGCGTATCGTGGATTCCAATTATAAAGCCGGCCACTCCCAGCCACAGGCCCCCAAACACAAACAACGGCGCTTTCCCCTGGAAATCAAAACTCGCCTGCCAAATTTTTGATGGCAGATTGCAGGAGCCACTTGGTACTATCAAACCAGCCCAACTTGGCACTGGTGCCACCATGGGTCTGGTCACCATCCTGCCTATCGTAGCTTTTCAGGACCTAGACGGTCACTCGCAGCCATAGGCCCCCAGACACAAAGCTCGGCCCGTTTCCCTGGCAAACGAGTAAGCTGCCCCGCTTCTGGATGGCAGATTGCAGGAACCACTTGGTACTATCAAACCAGCCCAACTTGGCACTGGTGCCACCTCAGGTCTGGGAACCATCCTGCCTATCGTGGATTCTAAGGAGCCATCCGGCCACTCCCACCCACAGGCACCCAAACACAAACAACGGCGCTTTTCCCTGGAAAACAAAACTCGCCTGCCAACTTTTTGATGGCGGATTGCAGGAGCCACTTGGTACTATCAAACCAGTCCAACTTGGCACTGGTGCCACCATGGATATGGTCACCATCCTGCCTATCGTAGCTTTTCAGGACCTAGCAGGTCACTCCCAGCCATAGGCCCCCAGACACAAAGCTCTGCCCGTTTCCCTGGCAAACAAAAGTAAGCTGTCCCGCTTCTGGATGGCAGATTGCAGGAGCCACTTGGTACTATAAAACCAGCCCTACTTGGCACTGGTGCCACCTCTGGTCTGGGAACCATGCTGCGTATCGTGGATTCTAAGGAGCCAGCCGGCCACTCCCAGCCACAGGCCCCCAAACACAAACAACGGCGCTTTTCCCTGGAAAACAAAACTCGCCTGCCAACTTTTTGATGGCAGATTGCAGGAGCCACTTGGTACTATCAAACCAGCCCAACTTGGCACTGGTGCCACCATGGGTCTGGTCACCATCCTGCCTATCGTAGCTTTTCAGGAGCCAGCCGGTCACTCCCAGCCATAGGCCCCCAGACACAAACCTCGGCCCGTTTCCCTGGCAAACAAAAGTAAGCTGCCCCGCTTCTGGACGGCAGATTGCAGGAATAACTTGGTACTATGAAACCAGCCCAACTTGGCACTGGTGCCACCTCTGGTCTGGGAACCATCCTGCGTATCGTGGATTCTAAGGAGCCAGCCGGTCACTCCCAGCCACAGGCCCCCAAACACAAACAACGGCGCTTTTCCCTGGAAAACAAAACTGGCCTGCCAATATTTTGATGGCAGATTGCAGGAGCCACTTGGTACTATCAAATCAGCCCAACATGCCACTGGTGCCACCATGGGTCTGGTCACCATCCTGCCTATCGTAGCTTTTCAGGAGCCAGCCGGTCCCTCCCTGCCATAGGCCCCCAGAGAAAAACCTCGGCCCGTTTCCCTGGCAAACAAAAGTAAGCTTGCCCCGCTTCTGGATGGCAGATTGCAGGAGCCACTTTGCACCATCAAACTAGCCCGACTTGGTACTGGTGCCACCTCTGGTCTGGGAACCATCCTGCGTATCGTGGAGACTAAGGAACCAGACGGCCACTCCAGCCACAGGCCCCCAGACACAAACAACGGCGCTTTTCCCTGGAAAACAAAACTCGCCTGCCAAGTTTTTGATGGCAGATTGCAGGAGCCACTTGGTACTATCAAACCAGCCCAACTTGGCACTGGTGCCACCATGGGTCTGGTCACCATCCTGCCTATCGTAGCTTTTCAGGAGCCAGCCGGTCACTCGCAGCCATAGGCCCCCAGACACAAAGCTCGGCCCGTTTCCCTGGCAAACAAAAGTAAGCTACCCCGCTTCTGGATGGCAGATTGCAGGAGCCACTTTGCACCATCAAACTAGCCCGACTTGGCACTGGTGCCACCTCAGGTCTGGGAATGAGCCTGGGTATGGTGGATTCTAAGGAGCCAGCCGGCCACTCCCAGCCACAGGCCCCCAAACACAAACAACGGCGCTTTCCCCTGGAAAACAAAACTCGCCTGCCAACTTTTTGATGGCAGATTGCAGGAGTCACTTGGTACTATCCAACCAGCCCAACTTGGCACTGGTGCCACCATGGGTCTGGTCACCTTCCTGCCTATCGTAGCTTTTCAGGAGCCAGCCGGTCACTCCCAGCCATAGGCCCCCAGACACAAAGCTCGGCCCGTTTCCCTGGCAAACAAAAGTAAGCTGCCCCGCTTCTGGATGGCAGATTGCAGGAGCCACTTTACACCATCAAACTAGCCCGACTTGGCACTGGTGCCACCTCAGGTCTGGGAACCATGCTGCGTATCGTGGATTCTAATTAGCCAGCCGGTCAGTCCCTGCCATAGGCCCCCAAACACAAACAAGGGCGCTATTCACTGGAAAACAAAACTCGCCTGCCAAATTTTGATGGCAGATTGCCGGAGCCACTTGGTACTATCAAACCAGCCCAACTTGACAGTGGTGCCACCATGGGTCTGGTCACCATCCTGCCTATCGTAGCTTTTCAGGAGCCAGCCGGTCACTCCCAGCCATAGGCCCTTAGACACAAACCTCGGCCCGTTTCCCTGGCAAACAAAAGTTAGCTGCCCCGCTTCTGGATGGCAGATTGCAGGACGCACTTGGTACTATCAAACCAGCCCGACTTGGCACTGGTGCCACGACAAGTCTGGGAACCATCCTGCGTATCGTGGATTCTAAGGAGCCAGCCGGCCACTCCCTGCCACAGGCACCCAAACACAAACAACGGCGCTTTTCCCTGGAAAACAAAACTCGCCTGCCAACTTTTTGATGGCGGATTGCAGGAGCCACTTGGTACTATCAAACCAGCCCAACTTGGCACTGGTGCCACCATGGATGTGGTCACCATCCTGCCTATCGTAGCTTTTCAGTACCTAGCAGGTCACTCCCAGCCATAGGCGCCCAGACACAAAGCTCGGCCCGTTTCCCTGGCAAACAAAATTAAGCTGCCCCGCTTCTGGATGGCAGATTGCATGAACCACTTGGTAGTATAAAACCAGCCCGACTTGGCACTGGTGCCACCTCTGGTCTGGGAACCATCCTGTGTATCGTGGATTCTAAGGAGCCAGCCGGTCACTCCCAGCCACAGGCCCCCAAACACAAACAACAGCGCTTTTCCCTGGAAAACAAAACTCGCCTGCCAACATTTTGATGGCAGATTGCAGGAGCCACTTGGTACTATCAAATCAGCCCAACTTGGCACTGGTGCCACCTTGGGTCTGGTCACCATCCTGCCTATCGTAGCTGTTCAGGCGCCACCCGGTCACTCCCAGCCATAGGCCCCCAGAGAAAAACCTCGGCCCGTTTCCCTGGCAAAGAAAAGTAAGCTACCCCGCTTCTGGATGGCAGATTGCAGGAGCCACTTTGCACCATCAAACTGGCCCGACTTGTCACTGCTGCCACCTCAAGTCTGGGAACCATCCTGCGTATCGTGGATTCCAATTAGCAAGCCGGCCACTCCCAGCCACAGGCCCCCAAACACAAACAACGGCGCTTTTCCCTGGAAAACAAAACTCGCCTGCCAAATTTTTGATGGCAGATTGCAGGAGCCACTTGGTACTATCAAACCAGCCCAACTTGGCACTGGTGCCACCATGGGTCTGGTCACCATCCTGCCTATCGTAGCTTTTCAGGACCTAGACGGTCACTCCCAGCCATAGGCCCCGTGACACAAAGCTCAGCCCGTTTCCCTGACAAAAAAAAGTAAGCTGTCCCGCTTCTGGATGGCAGATTGCAGGACGCACTTGGTAGTATCAAACCAGCCCGACTTGGCACTGGCGCCACCTCACGTCTGGGAACCATCCTGCGTATCGTGGATTCTAAGCAGCCAGCCGGCCACTCCCAGCCACAGGCCCCCAAACACAAACAACGGCGCTTTTCCCTGGAAAACAAAACTCGCCTGCCAAGTTTTTGATGGCAGATTGCAGGAGCCACTTGGTACTATCAAACCAGCCCAACTTGGCACTGGTGCCACCATGGGTCTGGTCACCATCCTGCCTATCGTATCTATTCAGGAGCCAGCCGGTCACTCGCAGCCATAGGCCCCCAGACACAAAGCTCGGCCCGTTTCCCTGGCAAACAAAAGTAAGCTACCCCGCTTCTGGATGGCAGATTGCAGGAGCCACTTTGCACCATCAAACTAGCCCGACTTGGCACTGGTGCCACCTCAGGTCTGGGAATGAGCCTGGGTATGGTGGATTCTAAGGAGCCAGCCGGCCACTCCCAGCCACAGGCCCCCAAACACAAACAACGGCGCTTTCCCCTGGAAAACAAAACTCGCCTGCCAACTTTTTGATGGCAGATTGCAGGAGCCACTTGGTACTATCCAACCAGCCCAACTTGGCACTGGTGCCACCATGGGTCTGGTCACCTTCCTGCCTATCGTAGCTTTTCAGGAGCCAGCCGGTCACTCCCAGCCATAGGCCCCCAAACACAAAGCTCGGCCCGTTTCCCTGGCAAACAAAAGTAAGCTGCCCCGCTTCTGGATGGCAGATTGCAGGAGCCACTTTACACCATCAAACTAGCCCGACTTGGCACTGGTGCCACCTCAGGTCTGGGAACCATGCTGCGTATCGTGGATTCTAATTAGCCAGCCGGTCAGTCCCTGCCATAGGCCCCCAAACACAAACAAGGGCGCTATTCACTGGAAAACAAAACTCGCCTGCCAAATTTTGATGGCAGATTGCCGGAGCCACTTGGTACTATCAAACCAGCCCAACTTGACAGTGGTGCCACCATGGGTCTGGTCACCATCCTGCCTATCGTAGCTTTTCAGGAGCCAGCCGGTCACTCCCAGCCATAGGCCCCCAGACAAAAACCTCGACCCGTTTCCCTGGCAAACAAAAGTAAGTTATCCCGCATGTGGATGGCAGATTGCAGGAGCCAGTTTTCTCCATCAAACCAGCAAAACTTGGCACTGGTACCACCACTGGTCTGGGAACCATCCTCCGTATCGTGGATTCTAAGGAGCCAGCCGGCCACTCCCAGCCACAGGCCCCCAAACACAAACAACGGCGCTTTTCCCTGGATAACAAACTCGCCTGCCAACTTTTTGATGGCAGATTGCAGGAGCCACTAGGTACTATCAAACCAGCCCAACTTGGCACTGGTGCCACCATGGGTCTGGTCACCATCCTGCCTATCGTAGCTTTTCAGGAGCCAACCGGTCACTCGCAGCCTTAGGCCCTTAGACACAAACCTCGGCCCGTTTCCCTGGCAAACAAAAGTTAGCTGCCCCGCTTCTGGATGGCAGATTGCAGGACGCACTTGGTACTATCAAACCAGCCCGACTTGGCACTGGTGCCACGACAAGTCTGGGAACCATCCTGCGTATCGTGGATTCTAAGGAGCCAGCCGGCCACTCCCTGCCACAGGCACCCAAACACAAACAACGGCGCTTTCCCCTGGAAAACAAAACTCGCCTGCCAACTTTTTGATGGCGGATTGCAGGAGCCACTTGGTACTATCAAACCAGCCCAACTTGGCACTGGTGCCACCATGGATGTGGTCACCATCCTGCCTATCGTAGCTTTTCAGTACCTAGCAGGTCACTCCCAGCCATAGGCGCCCAGACACAAAGCTCGGCCCGTTTCCCTGGCAAACAAAATTAAGCTGCCCCGCTTCTGGATGGCAGATTGCATGAACCACTTGGTACTATCAAACCAGCCCAACTTGGCACTGGTGCCACCATGGGTCTGGTCACCATCCTGCCTATCGTAGCTTTTCAGGACCTAGACGGTCACTCCCAGCCATAGGCCCCGTGACACAAAGCTCAGCCCGTTTCCCTGACAAAAAAAAGTAAGCTGTCCCGCTTCTGGATGGCAGATTGCAGGACGCACTTGGTAGTATCAAACCAGCCCGACTTGGCACTGGCGCCACCTCACGTCTGGGAACCATCCTGCGTATCGTGGATTCTAAGCAGCCAGCCGGCCACTCCCAGCCACAGGCCCCCAAACACAAACAACGGCGCTTTTCCCTGGAAAACAAAACTCGCCTGCCAACTTTTTGATGGCAGATTGCAGGAGCCACTTGGTACTATCAAACCAGCCCAACTTGGCACTGGTGCCACCATGGGTCTGGTCACCATCCTGCCTATCATAGCTTTTCAGGAGCCAGCCGGTCACTCCCAGCCATAGGCCCCCAGACACAAACCTCGGCCCGTTTCCCTGGCAAACAAAAGCAAGCTGCCCCGCTTCTGGATGGCAGATTGCAGGAGCCACTTCGCACCATCAAACTAGCCCGACTTGGCACTGGTGCCACCTCAGGTCTGGGAACCATGCTGCGTATCGTGGATTCTAATTAGCCATCCGGCCACTCCCACCCACAGGCCCCCAAACACAAACAACGGCGCTTTTCCCTGGATAACAAAATTCGCCTGCCAATTTTTTGATGGCAGATTGCAGGAGCCACTTGGTACTATCAAATCAGCCCAACTTGGCACTGGTGCCACCATGGGTCTGGTCACCATACTGCCTATCGTAGCTTTTCAGGAGCCAGCCGGTCACTCCCAGCCATAGGCCCCCAGACACAAACCTCGGCCCGTTTCCCTGGCAAACAAAAGTAAGCTGCCCCGCTTCTGGATGGCAGATTGCAGGAGCCACTTGGTACTATCAAACCAGCCCAACTTGGCACTGGTGCCACCTCTGGTCTGGGAACCATGCTGAGTATCGTGGATTCTAAGGAGCCATCCGGCCACTCCCAGCCACAGGCCCCCAAACACAAACAACGGCGCTTTTCCCTGGAAAACAAAACTCGCCTGCCAAGTTTTTGATGGCAGATTGCAGGAGCCACTTGGTACTATCAAACCAGCCCAACTTGGCACTGGTGCCACCTTGGGTCTGGTCAACATCCTGCCTATCGTAGCTTTTCAGGAGCCAGCCGGCCACTCCCACCCACAGGCCCCCAAACACAAACAACGGCGCTTTTCCCTGGAAAACAAAAGTAAGCTGCCCCGCTTCTGGATGGCAGATTGCAGGAGCCACTTTGCACCATCCAACTAGCCCGACTTGGCACTGGTGCCACCTCAGGTCTGGGAACCATGCTGCGTATCGTGGATTCTAATTAGCCATCCGGCCACTCCCAGCCACAGGCCCCCAAACAAAAACAACGGCGCTTTTCCCTGGAAAACAAAACTCGCCTGCCAAATTTTGATGGCAGATTGCCGGAGCCACTTGGTACTATCAAACCAGCCCACCTTGACACTGGTGCCGCCATGGGTCTGGTCACCATCCTGCCTATCGTAGCTTTTCAGGAGCCAGCCGGTCACTCCCAGCCATAGGCCCCCAGACACAAAGCTCGGCCCGTTTCCCTGGCAAACAAAAGTAAGCTGCCCCGCTTCTGGATGGCAGATTGCAGGAGCCACTTTTCACCATCAAACCAGCCCAACTTGGCACTGGTGCCACCTCTGGTCTGGGAACCATCCTGCGTATCATGGATTCTAAGGAGCCAGCCGGCCACTCCCAGCCACAGGCCCCCAAACACAAACAACGGCGCTTTTCCCTGGATAACAAACTCGCCTGCCAAGTTTTTGATGGCAGATTGCAGGAGCCACTTGGTACTATCAAACCAGCCCAACTTGGCACTGGTGCCACCATGGGTCTGGTCACCATCCTGCCTATCGTAGCTTTTCAGGAGCCAGCCGGTCACTCCCAGCCATAGGCCCCGAGACACAAACCTCGGCCCGTTTCCCTGGCAAACAAAAGTAAGCTACCCCGCTTCTGGATGGCAGATTGCAGGACGCACTTGGTACTATCAAACCAGCCCAACTTGGCACTGGTGCCACCTCAGGTCTGGGAACCATCCTGCGTATCGTGGATTCTAAGGAGCCAGCCGGCCACTCCCAGCCATAGGCCCCCAAAAAAAAACAACGGCACTTTTCCCTGGAAAACAAAACTTGCCTGCCAAATTTTTGATGGCAGATTGCAGGAGCCACTTGGTACTATCAAACCAGCCCAACTTGGCACTGGTGCCACCATGGGTCTGGTCACCATCCTGCCTATCGTAGCTTTTCAGGAGCCAGCCGGTCACTCCCAGCCGTAGGCCCACAGACACAAAGCTCGGCCCGTTTCCCTGACAAACAAAAGTAAGCTGTCCCGCTTCTGGATGGCAGATTGCAGGACGCACTTGGTACTATCAAACCAGCCCGACTTGGCACTGGTGCCACCTCTGGTCTGGGAACCATCCTGCGTATGGTAGATTCTAAGCAGCCAGCCGGCCACTCCCAGCCACAGGCCCCCAAACACAAACAACGGCGCTTTTCCCTTGAAAACAAAACTCGTCTGCCAACTTTTTGATGGCAGATTGCCGGAGCCACTTGGTACTATCAAACCAGCCCAACTTGGCACTGGTGCCACCATGGGTCTCGTCACCATCCTGCCTATCGTAGCTTTTCAGGAGCCAGCCGGCCACTCCCTGCCACAGGCCCCCAAACACAAACAACGGCGCTTTTCCCTGGAAAACAAAATTCGCCTGCCAACTTTTTGATGGCAGATTGCAGGAGCCACTTGGTACAATCAAATCAGCCCAACTTGGCACTGGTGCCACCATGGGTCTGGTCACCATCCTGCCTATCGTAGCTTTTCAGGAGCCAGCCGGTCACTCCCAGCCATAGGCCCCCAGACACAAACCTCGGCCCGTTTCCCTGGCCAACAAATGTAAGCTGCCCCGCTTCTGGATGGCAGATTGCAGGAACCACTTGGTACTATCAAACCAGCCCAACTTGGCACTGGTGCCACCTTTGGTCTGGGAACCATGCTGAGTATCGTGGATTCTAAGGAGCCAGCCGGCCACTCCCAGCCACAGGCCCCCAAACACAAACAACGGCGCTTTTCCCTGGAAAACAAAACTCGCCTGCCAAGTTTTTGATGGCAGATTGCAGGAGCCACTTGGTACTATCAAACCAGCCCAACTTGGCACTGGTGCCGTCATGGGTCTGGTCACCATCCTGCCTATCGTAGCTTTTCACGAGCCAGCCGGTCACTTCCAGGCTTAGGACCCCAGACACAAACCTCGGACCGTTTCCCTGGCAAACAAAAGTAAGCTGCCCCGCTTCTGGATGGCAGATTGCAGGAACCACTTGGTACTATCAAACCAGCCCAACTTGGCACTGGTGCCACCATGGGTCTGGGAACCATCCTGTGTATCGTGGATTCTAATTAGCCATCCGTCCACTCCAGGCGATAGGGCCCCAGGCACAAACAACGGCGCTTTTCCCTGGATAACAAACTCGCCTGCCAACTTTTTGATGGCAGATTGCAGGAGCCACTTGGTACTATCAAACCAGCCCAACTTGGCACTGGTGCCACCATGGGTCTGGTCGCCATCCTGCCTATCGTAGCTTTTCAGGAGCCAGCCGATCACTCCCAGCCATATGCCCCGAGACACAAACCTCGGCCCGTTTCCCTGGCAAACAAAAGTAAGCTACCCCACTTCTGGATGGCAGATTGCAGGACGCACTTGGTACTATCAAACCAGCCCAACTTGGCACTGGTGCCACGTCAAGTCTAGGAACCATCCTGCGTATCGTGGATTCTAAGGAGCCAGCCGGCCACTCCCAGCCATAGGCCCCCAAACAAAAATAACGGCGCTTTTCCCTGGTAAAGAAAACTTGCCTGCCAACTTTTTGATGGCAGATTGCAGGAGCCACTTGGTACTATCAAACCAGCCCAACTTGGCACTGGTGCCACCATGGGTCTGGTCACCATCCTGCCTATCGTAGCTTTTCAGGAGCCAGCCGGTCACTCCCAGCCATAGGCCCCCAGACACAAAGCTCGGCCCGTTTCCCTGGCAAACAAAAGTAAGCTGCCCCGATTCTGGATGGCAGATTGCAGGAGCCACTTGGTACTATCAAACCAGCCCGACTTGGCACTGGTGCCACCTCTGGTCTGGGAACCATCCTGCGTATCGTGGATTCTAAGGAGCCAGCCAACCACTCCCAGCCACAGGCCGCCAAACACAAACAACGGCGCTTTTCCCTGGAAAACAAAACTCGCCTGCCAACTTTTTGATGGCAGATTGCAGGAGCCACTTGCTACTATCAAACCAGCCCAACTTGGCACTGCTGCCACCATGGGTCTGGTCACCATCCTGCCTATCGTAGCTTTTCAGGAGCCAGCCGGTCACTCCCAGCCATAGGCCCCCAGACAAAACCTCGGCCCGTTTCCCTGGCAAACAAAAGTAAGCTGCCCCGCTTCTGGATGGCAGATTGCAGGATCCACTTGGTACTATCAAACCAGCCCGACTTGGCACTGGTGCCACCTCTGGTCTGGGAACCATCCTGCGTATCGTGGATTTTATGGAGCCAGCCGGTCAGTCCCAGCCATAGGCCCCCAAACACAAACAACGATCCGTTTCCCTGGCAAACAAAAGTAAGCTGCCCCGCTTCTGGATGGCAGATTGCAGGAACCACTTGGTAGTATCAAACCAGCCCAACTTGGCACTGGTGGCACCTCTTGTCTGGGAACCATGCTGCGTATCGTGGTTTCTAAGGAGCCAGCCGGCCACTCCCAACCATAGACCCCCAGACACAAACCTCGGCCCGTTTCCCTGGAAAACAAAAGTAAGCTACCCCGATTCTGGATGGCAGATTGCAGGAGCCACTTGGTACTATCAAATCAGCCCAACTTGGCACTGGTGCCACCATGGGTCTGGTAAATATCCTGCCTATCGTAGCTTTTCAGGAGCCAGCCGGCCACTCTCAGCCATATGCCCCCAAAAACAAACCACGGCCCTTTTCTCTGGCAAACAAAACTCAACTGCCCCTCTTCTGGATGGCAAATTTTAGGACGCACTTTGTACTACGAAAACCGCCCGACGTGGCACTGGTGCCACCTTGTGTCAGGGAACCATCCTGCATATCGAGCTTTTTAAGGAGCCAGCCGGCCACACCCAGCCATAAACCCCCAAAAACAAACCACGGACCATTTCTCTTGGAAACAAAAATCCGCTGCCCCGCGTCTGTATGGCAGATTGCAGGAGCCACTTTGCACCATCAAACCAGCCCGACTTGGCACTGGTGCCACCTTGGGTCTGGGAACAATCCTGCATATCGTGGATTCTAAGGAGCCAGCCGGCCACTCCCAGCCACAGGCCCCCAAACACAAACAACGGCGCTTTTCCCTGGAAAACAAAATTCGCCTGCCAAATTTTGATGGCAGATTGCAGGAGCCACTTGGTACTATCAAATCATCCCAACTTGGCACTGGTGCCACTCTGGGTCTGGGAACCATCCTGCCTATTGTAGCATTTCAGGAGCCAGCCGGTCACTCCCAGCCATAGGCCCCCAGACACAAACCTCGGACCGTTTCCCTGGCAAACAAAATTAAGCTGCCCTGATTCTGGATGGCAGATTGCAGGAGCCACTTGGTTGTGTCAAACCAGCCCGACTTGGCACTGGTGCCACCTTGGGTCTGGGAACCATCCTGCGTATCGTGGATTCTAAGCAGCCACCCGGCCACTCTGAGCCACAGGCCCCCAAACAAAAACTACGGCGCTTTTCCCTGGAAAACAAAACTCGCCTGCCAACTTTTTGATGGCAGATTGCAGGAGCCACTTGGTACTATCAAACCAGCCCAACATTGGCACTGGTGCCACCACTGGTCTGGGAACCATCCTGCCTATCGTAGCTTTTCACGAGCCAGCCGGTCACTCCCAGCCATAGACCCCCAGACACAAACCTCGGCCCGTTTCCCTGGCAAACAAAAGTAAGCTGCCCCGCTTTTGGATGGCAGATTGCAGGAGCCACGTTGCACCATCAAACCAGCCCCACTTGGCACTGGTGCCACCTTGGGTCTGGGAACAAGTTGGGCTGGTTTGATAGTACCAAGTGGCTCCTGCAATCTGCCATCCAGAAGCGGGACAGCTTACTTTTGTTTCCCAGGGAAACGGGCCGAGGTATTTGTCTGGGGGCCTATGGCTGGGAGTGACCGGCTGACTACTGAAAAGCTACGATAGGCAGGATGGTTACCAGACTCATGGTGCCACCAGTGCCAAGTCGGGCTGGTTTGATAATACTAAATAGCTCCTGCAATCTGCCATCCAGACGCGGGGCAGCGGATTTTTGTTTGCTGGAGGAAAGTTCCGTGGTTTTTTTTTTGGGGGTATATGACTGGACGTGGCCGGCTGGCTCCATAAAAAGCTCTATACACAGGATTGTTCCCTGACCCAAGGTGGCATCAGTGCCAAGTCGGGCTGTTTTCGTAGTACCAAGTGCGTCCTGCAATTTGCCATCCAGAAGCGGGGCAGCCTACTTTTGTTTGCCAGGGAAACGTGCCGAGGTATTTGTCTGGGGGCCTATGGCTGGGAGTGAGCGGCTGGCTCCTGAAAAGCTACGATAGGCAGGATGGTGACCAGACCCATGGTGGCACCAGTGCCAAGTTGGGCTGGTTTGATAGTACCAAGTGGCTCCTGCAATCTGCCATCAAGAAGTTGGCAGGCGAGTTTTGTTTTCCAGGGAAAAGCGCCGTTGTTTTTGTTTAGAGGCCTGTGGCTGGGAGTGGCCGCCTGTCCTCGTAGAATCTACGTTACGCAGCATGGTTCCCAGACCAGAGGTGGCACCAGGGCCAAGTCGGGCTGGTTTGTAAGTACCAACTGCATCCTGCAATCTGCCATCCAAAAGCGGGGCAGCTTACTTTTGTTTGCCAGGGAAACGGGCCGAGGTTTGTGTCCGGGGGCCTATGGCAGGGAGTGACCGGCTGGCTCCTGAAAAGCTACGATAGGCAGGATGTTTACCAGACCCATGGTGGCACCAGTGCCAAGTTGGGCTGATTTGATAGTACCAAGTGGCTCCTGCAATCTGCCATCCAGAATCGGGGTAACTTACTTTTGTTTTCCAGGGAAACGGGCCGAGGTTTGTGTCTGGGGGTCTATGGCTGGGAGTGACCGGCTGGCTCCTGAAAAGCTACGATAGGCAGGATGGTTCCCAGACCAGAGGTGGCACCAGTGCCAAGTTGGGCTGGTTTGATAGTACCAAGTGGCTCCTGCAATCTGCCATCAAAAAGTTGGCAGGCGAGTTTTGTTTTCCAGGGAAAAGCGCCGTTGTTTGTGTTTGGGGGCCTGTGGCTCAGAGTGGCCGGGTGGCTGCTTAGAATCCACGTTACGCAGGATGGTTCCCAGACCCAAGGTGGCACCAGTTCCAAGTCGGGCTGGTTTGACACAACCAAGTGGCTCCTGCAATCTGCCATCCAGAATCGGGGCAGCTTAATTTTGTTTGCCAGGGAAACGGTCCGAGGTTTGTGTCTGGGGGCCTATGGCTGGGAGTGACCGGCTGGCTCCTGAAATGCTACAATAGGCAGGATGGTTCCCAGACCCATAGTGGCACCAGTGCCAAGTTGGGATGATTTGATAGTACCAAGTGGCTCCTGCAATCTGCCATCAAAATGCTGGCAGGCGAATTTTGTTTTCCAGGGAAAAGCGCCGTTGTTTTTGTTTGGGGGCCTATGGCAGGGAGTGGCCGGCTGGCTCCTTAGAATCCACGATATGCAGGATTGTTCCCAGACCCAAGGTGGCACCAGTGCCAAGTCGGGCTGGTTTGATGGTGCAAAGTGGCTCCTGCAATCTGCCATCCAGACGCGGGGCAGCGGATTTTTGTTTCCAAGAGAAATGGTCCGTGGTTTGTTTTTGGGGGTATATGGCTGGGCGTGGCCGGCTGGCTCCTTAAAAAGCTCGATATGCAGGATGGTTCCCTGACACAAGGTGGCACCAGTGCCACGTCGGGCGGTTTTCGTAGTACAAAGTGCGTCCTAAAATTTGCCATCCAGAAGAGGGGCAGTTGAGTTTTGTTTGCCAGAGAAAAGGGCCGTGGTTTGTTTTTGGGGCATATGGCTGAGAGTGGCCGGCTGGCCCCTGAAAATCCACGATAGGCAGGATGGTTCCCAGACCAGAGGTGTCACCAGTGCCAAGTCGGGCTGGTTTGATAGTACTAAGTAGCTCCTGCAATCTGCCATCCAGAAGCGGGGCAGCTTACTTTTGTTTGCCAGGGAAACGGGCCGAGGTTTGTGTCTGGGGGCCTATGGCTGGGAGTGACCGGCTGGCTCCTGAAAAGCTACGATAGGCAGGATGGTGACCAGACCCATGGTGGCACCAGTGCCAAGTTGGGCTGGTTTGATAGTACCAAGTGGCTCCTGCAATCTGCCATCAAATAGTTGGCAGGCGAGTTTTGTTTTCCAGGGAAAAGCGCCGTTGTTTGTGTTTGGGGGCCTGTGGCTGGGAGTGGCCAGCTGGCTCCTTAGAACCCACGATAGGCAGGATGGTTCCCAGACCTGAGTTGGCACCAGTGCCAAGTTGGGCTGGTTTGATGGTACCAAGTGGCTCCTGCAATCTGCCATCCAGAAGCGGGGCAGCTTACTTTTGTTTGCCAGGGAAACGGGCCGAAATATTTGTCTGGGGGCCTCTGGCTGGGGGTGGCTGGCTGGCTCCTGAAAAGCTACGATAGGCAGGATGGTGACCAGACCCATGGTGGCACCAGTGCCAAGTTGGGCTGGTTTGATAATAGCAAGTGGCTCCTGCAATCTGCCATCAAAAGTTTGGCAGGCGAGTTTTGTTTTCCAGGGAAAAGCACCGTTGTGTGTGTTTTGGGGCCTGTGGCTGGGAGTGGCCAGCTGGCTCCTTAGAATCCACGATACGCAGGATGGTTCCCAGACCCAAGGTGGCATCAGTGCCAAGTCGGGCTGGTTTGTTAGTACCAAGTGGTTCCTGCAATCTGCCATCCAGAAGCGGGGCAGCTGAATTTTGTTTGCCAGACAAAAAGGCTGTTGTTTGTGTTTCGGGGCCTGTGGCTGGCAGTGGCCGGCTGGCTCCTGAAAATCCATGATACGCAGCATGGTTCCCAGATGCAATGTGGCACCAGTGCCAAGTAGGGCTGGTTTCATAGTACCCAGTGGCTCCTGCAATCTCCCATCCAGAAGCGGGGCAGCTGAGTTTTGTTTGCCTGTGAAACGGGCCGTTGTTTTTAATTGGGGTCTGTGGCCGAGAGTGTTCGGCTGGCTCCTGACAACCCACAATACGCAGGATGGTTCCCAGACCCAAGGTGGCACCAGTGCCAAGTCGGGCTGGTTTGATAGTACCAAGTGGCTCCTGCAATCTGCCATCCAGAAGCGGTGCAGTTGAGTTTTGTTTGCCAGAGAAAAGGGCCGTGGGTTGTGTTTGGGGGCATATGGCTGGGAGTGGCCGGCTGTCTCATTAAAAAGATCGATACGCAGGATGGTTCCCAGACCCAAGGGGGCACCAGTGCCAAGTCGGGCTGTTTTTATAGTACCAAGTGCGTCCTGCAATTTGCCATCCAGAAGAGGGGCAGTTGAGTTTTGTTTGCCAGAGAATAGCGCCGTTGTTTGTGTTTGGGGGCTTGTGGCTCGTAGTGGCCGACTGGCGCCTTAGAATCTGTGTTACGCAGCATGGTTCCCAGACCCAAGGTGGCACCAGTGCCAAGTTGGGCTGGTTTGATAGTACCAAGTGGCTCCTGCAATCTGCCATCCAGAAGCGGGGTAGCTTACTTTTGTTTGCCAGGGAAACGGGCCGAGGTTTGTGACTGGGGACCTATGGCTGGGAGTGAGCGGCTGGCTCCTGGAAAGCTACGATAGGCAGGATGGTTACCAGACCCATGGTGGCACCAGTGCCAAGTTGGGCTGGTTTGATAGTACCAAGTGGCTCCTGCAATCTGCCATCAAAAAGTTGGCAGGCGAGTTTTGTTTTCCAGGGAAAAGCGACATTGTTTGTATTTGGGGGCCTGTGGCTGGGAGTGACCGGCTGGCTCCTTTGAACCCACGATACGCAGGATGGTGCCCAGACCCAAGGTGGCACCAGTGCCAAGTTTTGCTGGTTTGATACTACCAAGTGCGTCCTGCAATCTGCCATCCAGAAGCGGGGCAGCTTAATTTTGTTTGCCAGGGAAACGGGCCGTGGGTTTTGTTTGGGGGCATATAGCTGAGAGTGGCCGGCTGGCTCCTGAAAATCCACGCTAGGCAGCATGGTTCCCAGATGCAATGTGGCACCAGTGCCAAGTCGGGCTGGTTTGATGGTGCAAAGTGGCTCCTGCAATCTGCCATCCAGAAGCGAGGCAGCTGATTTTTGTTTGCCAGAGGAAAATTCCGTGGATTGTTTTTGGGGGCATATTGCTGGGAGTGGCCGGCTGGCTCCTTAAAATGCTCGATACGCATGATGGTTCCCAGGCCCAAGGTGTCACCACTACCAAGTCGGCCTGCGGTTTTAGTATCAAGTTCATCCTGCAATTTGCCATCCAGAAGAGGGGCAGTTGAGTTTTGTTTGCCAGAGAAACGGGCCGAGGTTTCTGTTTGGGGACATATGGCTGAGAGCGGCCGGCTGGCCCCTGAATATCCACGATACAGAGCATGGTTCCCAGATCCAAGGTGGCACCAGTGCCAAGTTGGGCTGGTTTGATAGTACCAAGTGTCTCCTGCAATCTGCCATCCAGAAGCAGGGCAGCTTACTTTTGTTTGCCAGAGAAATAGGCCTAGGTTTTTGTTTGGGGGCCTGTGGCTAGGAGTGGCCGGCTGGCTCCTTAGAATCCACGATACGCAGGATGGTTCCCAGACCCAAGGTGGCACCAGTGCCAAGTCGGGCTGGTTTGATAGTACCAAGTGGCTCCTGCAAACTCCATCAAAAAGTTGGCAGGCGTGTTTTGTTTTCCAGGGAACAGCGCCGTTGATTTTGTTTGGGGGCCTGTGGCTAGGAGTGGCCGGCTGGCTCCTTAGAATCCACGATACGCAGGATGGTTCCCAGACCCAAGGTGGCACCAGTGCCAAGTCGGGCTGGTTTGATTACACCAAGTGGCTCCTGCAATCTGCCATCCAGAAGTGAGGCAGCTAAGTTTTGTTTGCGAGAAAAAAGGGCCGTGGTTTTTGTTGGGGGCCTGTGGCTGGGAGTAGCCGGCTGGCTCCTTAAAATCCACGATAGGCAGGATGGTTCCCAGACCCAAGTTGGCACCAGTGCCAAGTCGGGCTGGTTTGATAGTACCAAGTGGCTCCTGCAATCTGCCATCCAGAAGCGGGGCAGCTGAGTTTTGTTTGCCAGAGAAAAAGGCTGTGGTTTGTGTTTGGGGGCCTATGGCTGGCAGTGGCCGGCTGGCTCCTGAAAATCCACGATACGCAGCATGGTTCCCAGACCCAAGGTGGCACCAGTGCCAAGTGGGGCTCGTTTGACAGTGTCAAGTGCCTCCTGCAATCTCCCATCCAGAAGCGGGGCAGCTGAGTTTTTTTTGCCAGGGAAACGGACCTTTGTTTTTGATTGGGCTCTGTGGCCGAGAGTGGTTGGCTGTCTCCTGACAATCCACAATACGCAGGATGGTTCCCAGACCCAAGGTGGCACCAGTGCCAAGTCGGGCTGGTTTGATAGTACCAAGTGTCTCCTGCAATCTGCCATCCAGAAGCGGGGCAGCTGAGTTTTGTTTGCCAGAGAAAAGGGCCGTGGGTTGTGTTTGGGGGCATATGGCTGGGAGTGGCCACCTGGCTCCTTAAAATGCACGATACGCCGCATGGTAACCAGGCGCAAGGTGGCACCAGTGCCAAGTCAGGCTGTTTTTGTAGTACCCAGTGGCTCCTGCAATTTGCCATCCAGAAGCGGGGCAGTTGAATTTTGTTTGCTAGAGAAAAGGGCTGTGGTTTGTGTTTGGGGGCCTATGGCTGAGAGTGGCCGGCTGGCCCCTGAAAATCAACGATAGGCAGGATGGTTCCCAGATCCAAGGTGGCACCAGTGCCAAGTAAGGCTGGTTGTATGGTTCAAAGTAACTCCTGCAATCTGCCATCCAGAAGCGGGACAGCTGAGTTTTTTTTGCCAGAGAAAAGGTCCATGGTTTCTTTTTGGGGCATACGGCTGGGAATTGCCGGCTGGCTCCTTAAAATGCTCGATACGCAGGATGGTTCCCAGAGCCAAGGTGGCACCACTGCCAAGTCGGGCTCTTTTTGTAGTACCAAGTGCGTCCTGCAATTTGCCATCCAGAAGAGGGGCAGTTGAGTTTTGTTTGCCAGAGAAAAGGGCCGTTGTTTGTGTTTGGGGGCCTGTGGCTGGGAGTGTTCGGCTGGTTCCTGAATATGTACGATACGCAGGATTGTTCCCAGATCCAAGGTGGCAGCAGTGCCATGTTGTGCTGGTGTGATAGTCCCAAGTGGCTCCTGCAATCTGCCATCCAGAAGTGGGGCAGCTGATTTTTGTTTGCCAGAGAAAAGGTCCGTGGTTTGTTTTTGGGGGCATATGGCTGAGAGTGGCCGGCTGGCCCCTGAAAATCCACGATACACAGGATGGTTCCCAGATCCAAGGTGGCACCTGTGCCAAGTCGGGCTGATTTGATAGTACTAAGTAGCTCCTGCAATCTGCCATGCAGAAGCGGGGCAGCTTACTTTTGTTTGCCAGGGAAACGGGCCGAGGTTTGTGTTTGGGGGCCTATGGCTGAGAGTGACCGGCTGGCTCCTGAAAAGCTACAATAGGCAGGATGGTGACCAGACCCATGGTGGCACCAGTGCCAAGTTGGGCTGGTTTGATAGTACCAAGTGGTTCCTGCAATCTGCCATCCAGAAGCAGGGCAGCTGAGTTTTGTTTGCCAGAGAAAAGGGCCTTGGTTTGTGTTTGGGGGCATATGGCTGGGTGTGGCCAGCTGGCTCCTTAAAATGCACGATATGCAACATGGCTCCCAGACCCAAGGTGGCACAAGTGCCAAGTTGGGCTGGTTTGATAGTACCAAGTGGCTCCTGCAATCTTCCATGATCACGTGGAGAAATACTTTCTGGTTTCAGCCTCATGCTCTTTCTTCTCTCCCTCAACTTCTCTATCACCTCTCATCTGGTTCACATGCGCTGTCTTCAAGGTCCACAGGCTACTTTTCACAGAATCTTCTGGCCTGATGAAGTAAGGATGATGAATAGAACAGAGCTGGGATCTATTTTCCAGTTTGGATAAAATGCATTCTGCACACAAATCCAAGGAGAACGGGCTGCCCCGATGCCCAGAAAATCTTTCACTCCTGCTAGTGTTCTACGTCAACCGCAACTTAGTCTGAAAGAAAAGCTTTTTCTCTGAGAGCATCTGAGAGGTTTGCATGAAGCACTGATATCTGACATATGCAATTTTGAATAGGAGAGGAAAAAGAAAATGGCAAGGAGTTTTTAATTTTAGTGGTTTCAATTTTAATTTCCGTGCACTTTTTCAAAACTTGTCAGCTCAAATGCCCATCAACATCTTTTAGTCATCTGTAAGTCAGTATTCATATAAAATGTGCTTCAAATCCAAAGAATTTCAAATTTGCACTCCAAGCTTCTATGCCTAGATTTATGATTTCCTACACATATTAGATGAAAGGAAGGCCTTTTTTACTGTGGGAGTGCTGGAACACTGGAACAGGTTGCCCAGAGAAGTTGTGGGTGTCCCATCCCTGAAAGTATTCAAGGTCACCTTGGACGGGGCTTGGAGCAGCAACAAAGGAGAAGCTTGATGGTAGAGAAACAAAGTTGGACTATAGAAGAAACTCGGATTGAAGTATAGGATCAAGTTTTCTCTCAGCTCTTGGGGTAAATTCAAAGTTGTACAAAATGACATTTATCTGTGCTATTCACTACTGTAACAGAAAGTTTCATGAAAACTGTACAGAAGATAGTAAATTTTAAAAGAGATAAGAATTACAGCATAAAATCCATGGGATAGGTTACAACATGAGACACTCTCTAAGAGAAAATCTCTGTGTTTCAGCACTTCATCGGGGTAAGATTTCATGAAGTGCCAAAGAAGGCGGCAAAATATCATTCGGGACATTATTTACTGGAATTCAGCCTGGCCATTAGTAGGAACTGCCTTTGAACATATCATGTAGATATACCACACACACTTTCCCTTCACTGAAAAATTACTGTTTACAACAAATAAGCAATTGACGATCAAAATTGATTGAAAGCATCTTAAACATGTCAAGTATTTCATTGTAGATGATCTGTGATCCAAATGCTTCTTCCACCTTCGAGAGGGACAGAAGAATTCTTCCATATCATGATGGTTTAAAATTGTATCAACCAATGTTTTCTGCTGAAAAGATATCATCTATTTTTTTCTATTTTTGGAAGAAAATATTCCTAGACATACAACAGGTGAGAACTAAGTAATTTTAAAGAAACAAATGAAATGAAAATATTCTGTAAATAGAATGAAATGAAAAGCTGTGTTTTAAATAGGAGCTAAATATTAAACAGAATTTTTGTACCAGGCATTTGAATTACTGCACCAGCTCTTTTGCCCATCAAGAGAGGCATTTAGCATTTCAGTCTTTTCCAAGGTGTTCATGATCTGCTATGCTGATCTCTGTGTGTGCCTAGGTGTGTGTGGAGGGGGGGGCATATGAAGGGGAGTGTGTATGTTTGCTTTACAATTGTTGTGGCAGATTCATGCCTCAGCTCCACATTTTGTTTTAAAAAGGTCACACCGAGTGGATATGAAGTTTACTATCAACAAGAGATCGATTCCCAAATCATCCATTTGACTCTCCCTTATAAATCATGTGCTTTGTTGCATATTTTATCAAATATACTTTCAAGCCAGATGGAGGAAGGAGGATGTGGGAATCCCTCCACCATCTTGCAACTTTTATGTAAGTAGGTTTTCAAGAAAATCATCATTTCTCTTTTAAATATGTCTGGAACAGGCATGATGGTAGTGTCAACCTGTTGGAGTTTTTGTTGCTGGAAGAAGTTGTACAAAAGGATTGGTTTTTACATTGACCAGTTACTGAATCAAGCGCAGGAATACATTGGAAATTTAGCTGGGGGTTCCTTTTCCCAGCAGACTACTTCTAGAACGAGCTTGTACACTGAAGCTGACTCTTTTGCTCTCTTTTTGTTTCTTTCCTATTTTCTTGGCTTCTTTGCCACTATCTAGACAATTTTGGAACTTTGTTCCCAACTAAAATGGTTTCAATAGTCTGATTGTGATCATACATTTTTACAAGGAATTTTTAAAATCTTTCCTCGAGTCCAGAAAGTCAAGGACTTAGATCTTTTTCTTCCCTTATCAATATTGCCATGAAATTGATAAATAAAGACCAACTCTTTATTTTTGTTTTTAACCCACGTAGATAATTCCCATCCATTAATCCATTTTGTGGACCAATAGCTGCCATTCTGATGGAAGCTGTCACTTCTTAACAATAGGCATTCTGTGACTATGTTGACAGCACTTTGGGTGAAGATCCTAACTGGTCTTAGATATACATAGGGAGAAATTTGCTCAGCCAGTGTCAGTCTTAAGCATGCGTATCAGAAGATCTTTCTAGAGCTGGGAATTTTCCCATGAAAGGGATTCAGTTAGGGAAGAGACACTTGTGCCAGAGTTTTACATTCTTCTTGAACACTGCTTAAGGAACTTAGATGCCATGTCCATTTGGATCTCTGTCTGCACAGAACTTTGTCATGCCAGTGCTTTGAAATGCATCTTGAAGAGAATTCACTAGCACAGAATGAAAGAGAGTGGAAGGGGTTGGTGGGGCTAACCAGGCCCAACCCCCCTGCCTAAACCAGGATACCTAGAGCCTCTTGCCCAGGATTCTATCTGGGTGTACTTTTAATGTCTTCAAAGATCCAGGCTCCACAATCTTTCTGGGCAGTCTGTGCCGTGGTTCAGTCACCCTGACAGTAAAGAAACATTTACTGATGTTCAAAGGCAATCTCCTGTATTTCAGTGTGTGCCCACTGCCTCTTGTCTTTTCCCTCAGCATCACTGAAAAGACACTGATTCCCTCCCCTTTGCACTATTGCTTCCATATGTATGTGTGATGCCATGTAGAGGTATGTCAAAAACCTCCCTGAAGCCCAGGCAGATAATATTCCCTTCATCTACCAGTCAAGTTGATTCATCAGAGGAGTTTAAAGTGATGTTCAGCATGAAATTCCCCTGAAAAATCATGCTAACTACATTATTTGGTCATCTGTCATGTGCCTGGCAAGGATTTCCAGGAAGAGCTGCTTCATCAACTTCCTGGGGATAAAAAAGAGGCTGGCTGGTTTGTACTATGGCGAGTCCTCTTAATTGCCTTTTTTGAAGATGGGTGTCATTTGCTAACATCCACTCTTTAGCCTCTCTTGTCGTCTACATCTTAGCAAAACGCTTTTCCACTATGTCTGGCTAGGAAAAACTGTGCCAGCACAGAAAACATCTCCCATCGTGTTCTAGAAGTTGCACGGATGTCTGCCAAGTGTTTGGCAGGAAGAAAAGAAAAGTTGTCCAAAACAGCTTCCAATCGAATGTTCCTGTGATTGGAAAAGTCAGGAGAGTGCAAAGGTACTGTTTTCTATCAGTTGGCAAGGTGCGCACACAATCCCAGTGTTGTACAGCTTGCTTCTTCACCTTCCCGAAGCTGCCGCTCTCGCCGGCTGCCGGAGCCCAAGAAGCGGCTTCTTCGCGCAAAGACGATTGTGCCGCTCACAGGGCTCTCCTTAGCGCGGCTTCTGCCGAAAGACGCCCGGCAGCGGCTCTTACCTCCGGAGAGCATCCTACCTTCGTCTTTAGCTCCTCTTCTCATCTACACCTCGGCAAAACGCTTTTCCACTATGTCTGGCTAGGAAAAACTGTGCCAGCACAGAAAACATCTCCCATCGTGTTCTAGAAGTTGCACGGATGTCTGCCAAGTGTTTGGCAGGAAGAAAAGAAAAGTTGTCCAAAACAGCTTCCAATCGAATGTTCCTGTGATTGGAAAAGTCAGGAGAGTGCAAAGGTACTGTTTTCTATCAGTTGGCAAGGTGCGCACACAATCCCAGTGTTGTACAGCTTGCTTCTTCACCTTCCCGAAGCTGCCGCTCTCGCCGGCTGCCGGAGCCCAAGAAGCGGCTTCTTCGCGCAAAGACGATTGTGCCGCTCACAGTGCTCTCCTTAGCGCGGCTTCTGCCGAAAGACGCCCGGCAGCGGCTCTTACCTCCGGAGAGCATCCTACCTTCGTCTTTCGCGTCTTTTGTAGTCTACATCTTAGCAAAACGCTTTTCCACTATGTCTGGCTAGGAAAAACTGTGCCAGCACAGAAAACATCTCCCATCGTGTTCTAGAAGTTGCACGGATGTCTGCCAAGTGTTTGGCAGGAAGAAAAGAAAAGTTGTCCAAAACAGCTTCCAATCGAATGTTCCTGTGATTGGAAAAGTCAGGAGAGTGCAAAGGTACTGTTTTCTATCAGTTGGCAAGGTGCGCACACAATCCCAGTGTTGTACAGCTTGCTTCTTCACCTTCCCGAAGCTGCCGCTCTCGCCGGCTGCCGGAGCCCAAGAAGCGGCTTCTTCGCGCAAAGACGATTGTGCCGCTCACAGTGCTCTCCTTAGCGTGGCTTCTGCCGAAAGACGCCCGGCAGCGGCTCTTACCTCCGGAGAGCATCCTACCTTCGTCTTTCGCGTCTTTTGTAGTCTACATCTTAGCAAAACGCTTTTCCACTATGTCTGGCTAGTAAAAACTGTGCCAGCACAGAAAACATCTCCCATCGTGTTCTAGAAGTTGCACGGATGTCTGCCAAGTGTTTGGCAGGAAGAAAAGAAAAGTTGTCCAAAACAGCTTCCAATCGAATGTTCCTGTGATTGGAAAAGTCAGGAGAGTGCAAAGGTACTGTTTTCTATCAGTTGGCAAGGTGCGCACACAATCCCAGTGTTGTACAGCTTGCTTCTTCACCTTCCCGAAGCTGCCGCTCTCGCCGGCTGCCGGAGCCCAAGAAGCGGCTTCTTCGCGCAAAGACGATTGTGCCGCTCACAGTGCTCTCCTTAGCGCGGCTTCTGCCGAAAGACGCCCGGCAGCGGCTCTTACCTCCGGAGAGCATCCTACCTTCGTCTTTCGCGTCTTTTGTAGTCTACATCTTAGCAAAACGCTTTTCCACTATGTCTGGCTAGGAAAACCCGTGCCAGCACAGAAAACATCTCCCATCGTTTTCTAGAAGTTGCACGGATGTCTGCCAAGTGTTTGGCAGGAAGAAAAGAAAAGTTGTCCAAAACAGCTTCCAATCGAATGTTCCTGTGATTGGAAAAGTCAGGAGAGTGCAAAGGTACTGTTTTCTATCAGTTGGCAAGGTGCGCACACAATCCCAGTGTTGTACAGCTTGCTTCTTCACCTTCCCGAAGCTGCCACTCTCAGGAGGTAAGAGCCGCTGCCGGGCGTCTTTCGGCAGAAGCCGCGCTAAGGAGAGCACTGTGAGCGGCACAATCGTCTTTGCGCGAAGAAGCCGCTTCTTGGGCTCCGGCAGCCGGCGAGAGCGGCAGCTTCGGGAAGGTGAAGAAGCAAGCTGTACAACACTGGGATTGTGTGCGCACCTTGCCAACTGATAGAAAACAGTACCTTTGCACTCTCCTGACTTTTCCAATCACAGGAACATTCGATTGGAAGCTGTTTTGGACAACTTTTCTTTTCTTCCTGCCAAACACTTGGCAGACATCCGTGCAACTTCTAGAACACGATGGGAGATGTTTTCTGTGCTGGCACAGTTTTTCCTAGCCAGACATAGTGGAAAAGCGTTTTGCTAAGATGTAGACTACAAAAGACGCGAAAGACGAAGGTAGGATGCTCTCCGGAGGTAAGAGCCGCTGCCGGGCGTCTTTCGGCAGAAGCCGCGCTAAGGAGAGCACTGTGAGCGGCACAATCGTCTTTGCGCGAAGAAGCCGCTTCTTGGGCTCCGGCAGCCGGCGAGAGCGGCAGCTTCGGGAAGGTGAAGAAGCAAGCTGTACAACACTGGGATTGTGTGCGCACCTTGCCAACTGATAGAAAACAGTACCTTTGCACTCTCCTGACTTTTCCAATCACAGGAACATTCGATTGGAAGCTGTTTTGGACAACTTTTCTTTTCTTCCTGCCAAACACTTGGCAGACATCCGTGCAACTTCTAGAACACGATGGGAGATGTTTTCTGTGCTGGCACAGTTTTTCCTAGCCAGACATAGTGGAAAAGCGTTTTGCTAAGATGTAGACGACAAGAGAGGCTAAAGAGTGGATGTTAGCAAATGACAGCCATCTTCAAAAAAGGCAATTAAGAGGACTCGCCATAGTACAAACCAGCCAGCCTCTTTTTTATCCCCAGGAAGTTGATGAAGCAGCTCTTCCTGGAAATCCTTGCCAGGCACATGACAGATGACCAAATAATGTAGTTAGCATGATTTTTCAGGGGAATTTCATGCTGAACATCACTTTAAACTCCTCTGATGAATCAACTTGACTGGTAGATGAAGGGAATATTATCTGCCTGGGCTTCAGGGAGGTTTTTGACATACCTCTACATGGCATCACACATACATATGGAAGCAATAGTGCAAAGGGGAGGGAATCAGTGTCTTTTCAGTGATGCTGAGGGAAAAGACAAGAGGCAGTGGGCACACACTGAAATACAGGAGATTGCCTTTGAACATCAGTAAATGTTTCTTTACTGTCAGGGTGACTGAACCACGGCACAGACTGCCCAGAAAGATTGTGGAGCCTGGATCTTTGAAGACATTAAAAGTACACCCAGATAGAATCCTGGGCAAGAGGCTCTAGGTATCCTGGTTTAGGCAGGGGGGTTGGGCCTGGTTAGCCCCACCAACCCCTTCCACTCTCTTTCATTCTGTGCTAGTGAATTCTCTTCAAGATGCATTTCAAAGCACTGGCATGACAAAGTTCTGTGCAGACAGAGATCCAAATGGACATGGCATCTAAGTTCCTTAAGCAGTGTTCAAGAAGAATGTAAAACTCTGGCACAAGTGTCTCTTCCCTAACTGAATCCCTTTCATGGGAAAATTCCCAGCTCTAGAAAGATCTTCTGATACGCATGCTTAAGACTGACACTGGCTGAGCAAATTTCTCCCTATGTATATCTAAGACCAGTTAGGATCTTCACCCAAAGTGCTGTCAACATAGTCACAGAATGCCTATTGTTAAGAAGTGACAGCTTCCATCAGAATGGCAGCTATTGGTCCACAAAATGGATTAATGGATGGGAATTATCTACGTGGGTTAAAAACAAAAATAAAGAGTTGGTCTTTATTTATCAATTTCATGGCAATATTGATAAGGGAAGAAAAAGATCTAAGTCCTTGACTTTCTGGACTCGAGGAAAGATTTTAAAAATTCCTTGTAAAAATGTATGATCACAATCAGACTATTGAAACCATTTTAGTTGGGAACAAAGTTCCAAAATTGTCTAGATAGTGGCAAAGAAGCCAAGAAAATAGGAAAGAAACAAAAAGAGAGCAAAAGAGTCAGCTTCAGTGTACAAGCTCGTTCTAGAAGTAGTCTGCTGGGAAAAGGAACCCCCAGCTAAATTTCCAATGTATTCCTGCGCTTGATTCAGTAACTGGTCAATGTAAAAACCAATCCTTTTGTACAACTTCTTCCAGCAACAAAAACTCCAACAGGTTGACACTACCATCATGCCTGTTCCAGACATATTTAAAAGAGAAATGATGATTTTCTTGAAAACCTACTTACATAAAAGTTGCAAGATGGTGGAGGGATTCCCACATCCTCCTTCCTCCATCTGGCTTGAAAGTATATTTGATAAAATATGCAACAAAGCACATGATTTATAAGGGAGAGTCAAATGGATGATTTGGGAATCGATCTCTTGTTGATAGTAAACTTCATATCCACTCGGTGTGACCTTTTTAAAACAAAATGTGGAGCTGAGGCATGAATCTGCCACAACAATTGTAAAGCAAACATACACACTCCCCTTCATATGCCCCCCCCTCCACACACACCTAGGCACACACAGAGATCAGCATAGCAGATCATGAACACCTTGGAAAAGACTGAAATGCTAAATGCCTCTCTTGATGGGCAAAAGAGCTGGTGCAGTAATTCAAATGCCTGGTACAAAAATTCTGTTTAATATTTAGCTCCTATTTAAAACACAGCTTTTCATTTCATTCTATTTACAGAATATTTTCATTTCATTTGTTTCTTTAAAATTACTTAGTTCTCACCTGTTGTATGTCTAGGAATATTTTCTTCCAAAAATAGAAAAAAATAGATGATATCTTTTCAGCAGAAAACATTGGTTGATACAATTTTAAACCATCATGATATGGAAGAATTCTTCTGTCCCTCTCGAAGGTGGAAGAAGCATTTGGATCACAGATCATCTACAATGAAATACTTGACATGTTTAAGATGCTTTCAATCAATTTTGATTGTCAATTGCTTATTTGTTGTAAACAGTAATTTTTCAGTGAAGGGAAAGTGTGTGTGGTATATCTACATGATATGTTCAAAGGCAGTTCCTACTAATGGCCAGGCTGAATTCCAGTAAATAATGTCCCGAATGATATTTTGCCGCCTTCTTTGGCACTTCATGAAATCTTACCCCGATGAAGTGCTGAAACACAGAGATTTTCTCTTAGAGAGTGTCTCATGTTGTAACCTATCCCATGGATTTTATGCTGTAATTCTTATCTCTTTTAAAATTTACTATCTTCTGTACAGTTTTCATGAAACTTTCTGTTACAGTAGTGAATAGCACAGATAAATGTCATTTTGTACAACTTTGAATTTACCCCAAGAGCTGAGAGAAAACTTGATCCTATACTTCAATCCGAGTTTCTTCTATAGTCCAACTTTGTTTCTCTACCATCAAGCTTCTCCTTTGTTGCTGCTCCAAGCCCCGTCCAGGGTGACCTTGAATACTTTCAGGGATGGGACACCCACAACTTCTCTGGGCAACCTGTTCCAGTGTTCCAGCACTCCCACAGTAAAAAAGGCCTTCCTTTCATCTAATATGTGTAGGAAATCATAAATCTAGGCATAGAAGCTTGGAGTGCAAATTTGAAATTCTTTGGATTTGAAGCACATTTTATATGAATACTGACTTACAGATGACTAAAAGATGTTGATGGGCATTTGAGCTGACAAGTTTTGAAAAAGTGCACGGAAATTAAAATTGAAACCACTAAAATTAAAAACTCCTTGCCATTTTCTTTTTCCTCTCCTATTCAAAATTGCATATGTCAGATATCAGTGCTTCATGCAAACCTCTCAGATGCTCTCAGAGAAAAAGCTTTTCTTTCAGACTAAGTTGCGGTTGACATAGAACACTAGCAGGAGTGAAAGATTTTCTGGGCATCGGGGCAGCCCGTTCTCCTTGGATTTGTGTGCAGAATGCATTTTATCCAAACTGGAAAATAGATCCCAGCTCTGTTCTATTCATCATCCTTACTTCATCAGGCCAGAAGATTCTGTGAAAAGTAGCCTGTGGACCTTGAAGACAGCGCATGTGAACCAGATGAGAGGTGATAGAGAAGTTGAGGGAGAGAAGAAAGAGCATGAGGCTGAAACCAGAAAGTATTTCTCCACGTGATCATGGAAGATTGCAGGAGCCACTTGGTACTATCAAACCAGCCCAACTTGGCACTTGTGCCACCTTGGGTCTGGGAGCCATGTTGCATATCGTGCATTTTAAGGAGCCAGCTGGCCACACCCAGCCATATGCCCCCAAACACAAACCAAGGCCCTTTTCTCTGGCAAACAAAACTCAGCTGCCCTGCTTCTGGATGGCAGATTGCAGGAACCACTTGGTACTATCAAACCAGCCCAACTTGGCACTGGTGCCACCATGGGTCTGGTCACCATCCTGCCTATCGTAGCTTTTCAGGAGCCAGCCGGTCACTCTCAGCCATAGGCCCCCAAACACAAACCTCGGCCCGTTTCCCTGGCAAACAAAAGTAAGCTGCCCCGCTTCTGGATGGCAGATTGCAGGAGCTACTTAGTACTATCAAATCAGCCCGACTTGGCACAGGTGCCACCTTGGATCTGGGAACCATCCTGTGTATCGTGGATTTTCAGGGGCCAGCCGGCCACTCTCAGCCATATGCCCCCAAAAACAAACCACGGACCTTTTCTCTGGCAAACAAAAATCAGCTGCCCCACTTCTGGATGGCAGATTGCAGGAGCCACTTGGGACTATCACACCAGCACAACATGGCACTGCTGCCACCTTGGATCTGGGAACAATCCTGCGTATCGTACATATTCAGGAACCAGCCGAACACTCCCAGCCACAGGCCCCCAAACACAAACAACGGCCCTTTTCTCTGGCAAACAAAACTCAACTGCCCCTATTCTGGATGGCAAATTGCAGGACGCACTTGGTACTACAAAAAGAGCCCGACTTGGCAGTGGTGCCACCTTGGCTCTGGGAACCATCCTGCGTATCGAGCATTTTAAGGAGCCAGCCGGCAATTCCCAGCCGTATGCCCCAAAAAGAAACCATGGACCTTTTCTCTGGCAAAAAAAACTCAGCTGTCCCGCTTCTGGATGGCAGATTGCAGGAGTTACTTTGAACCATACAACCAGCCTTACTTGGCACTGGTGCCACCTTGGATCTGGGAACCATCCTGCCTATCGTTGATTTTCAGGGGCCAGCCGGCCACTCTCAGCCATAGGCCCCCAAACACAAACCACAGCCCTTTTCTCTAGCAAACAAAATTCAACTGCCCCGCTTCTGGATGGCAAATTGCAGGAGCCACTGGGTACTACAAAAACAGCCTGACTTGGCACTGGTGCCACCTTGCGCCTGGTTACCATGCGGCGTATCGTGCATTTTAAGGAGCCAGGTGGCCACTCCCAGCCATATGCCCCCAAACACAACCCACGGCCCTTTTCTCTGGCAAACAAAACTCAGCTGCCCCGCTTCTGGATGGCAGATTGCAGGAGACACTTGGTACTATCAAACCAGCCCGACTTGGCACTGGTGCCACCTTGGGTCTGGGAACCATCCTGCGTATTGTGGATTGTCAGGAGACAGCCGACCACTCTCGGCCACAGAGCCCAATCAAAAACAAAGGTCCGTTTCCCTGGCAAAAAAAACTCAGCTGCCCCGCTTCTGGATGGGAGATTGCAGGAGGCACTTGACACTGTCAAACGAGCCCCACTTGGCACTGGTGCCACCTTGGGTCTGGGAACCATGCTGCGTATCGTGGATTTTCAGGAGCCAGCCGGCCACTGCCAGCCACAGGCCCCCAAACACAAACCACAGCCTTTTTCTCTGGCAAACAAAACTCAGCTGCCCCGCTTCTGGATGGCAGATTGCAGGAGCCACTTGGTACTATCAAACCAGCCCGACTTGGCACTGGTGCCACCTTGGGTCTGGGAACCATCCTGCCTATCGTGGATTTTAAGGAGCCAGCCGGCTACTCCCAGCCACAGGCCCCCAACAAAAACCACGGCCCTTTTTTCTCGCAAACAAAAATTAGCTGCCTCACTTCTGGATGGCAGATTGCAGGAGCCACTTGGTGTAATCAAACCAGCCCGACTTGGCACTGGTGCCACCTTGGGTCTGGGAACCATCCTGCGTATCGTGGATTCTAAGGAGCCACCCGGCCACTCTGAGCCACAGGCCCCCAAACAAAATCAACGGCGCTGTTCCCTGGAAAACAAAACACGCCTGCCAACTTTTTGATGGAGTTTGCAGGAGCCACTTGGTACTATCAAACCAGCCCGACTTGGCACTGGTGCCACCTTGGGTCTGGGAAACATCCTGCGTATCGTGGATTCTTAGGAGCCAGCCGGCCACTCCTAGCCACAGGCCCCCAAACAAAAACCTAGGCCTATTTCTCTGGCAAACAAAAGTAAGCTGCCCTGCTTCTGGATGGCAGATTGCAGGAGACACTTGGTACTATCAAACCAGCCCAACTTGGCACTGGTGCCACCTTGGGTCTGGGAACCATCCTGCGTATCGTGGATTCTAAGGAGCCAGCTGGCCACTCCCAGCCACAGGCCCCCAAACACAAACAACGGCGCTTTTCCCTGGAAAACAAAACTCGCCTGCCAACTTTTTGATGGCAGATTGCAGGAGCCACTTGGTACTATCAAATCAGCCCAACTTGGCACTGGTGCCACCATGGGTCTGGTCACCATCCTGCCTATCGTAGCTTTTCAGGAGCCAGCCGGTCACTCCCAGCCATAGGCCCCCAGACAAAAACCTCGGCCCGTTTCCCTGGCAAACAAAAGTAAGCTGCCCCGCTTCTGGATGGCAGATTGCAGTACGCACTTGGTACTATCAAACCAGCCCAACTTGGAAATGGTGCCACCTTGGGTCTGGGAACCATCCTGCGTATCGTGGATTCTAAGGAGCCAGCCGGCCACTCCCAGCCACAGGCCCCCAAATACAAACAACGGCGCTTTTCCCTGGAAAACAAAACTCGCCTGCCAAATTTTTGATGGCAGATTGCAGGAGCCACTTGGTACTATCAAACCAGCCCAACTTGGCACTGGTGCCACCATGGATCTGGTCACCATCCTGCCTATCGTAGCTTTTCAGGTGCCAGCCGGTCACTCCCAGCCATAGGAACCCAGACACAAACCTCGGCCCGTTTCCCTGGCAAACAAAAGTAAGCTGCCCCGCTTCTGGATGGCAGATTGCAGGAGCCACTTTGCACCATCAAACTGGCCCGACTTGTCACTGGTGCCACCTCAGGTCTGGGAACCCTCCTGCGTATCGTGGATTCCAATTAGCAAGACGGCCACTCCCAGCCACAGGCCCCCAAACACAAACAACGGCGCTTTTCCCTGGAAAACAAAACTCGCCTGCCAACTTTTTGATGGCAGATTGCAGGAGCCACTTGGTACTATCAAACCAGCCCAACTTGGCACTGATGACACCATGGGTCTGGTCACCTTCCTGCCTATCGTAGCTTTTCAGGAGCCAGCCGGTCACTCCCAGCCATAGGCCCCCAGACACAAAGCTCTGCCCGTTTCCCTGGCAAACAAAAGTAAGCTGCCCCGCTTCTGGATGGCAGATTTCAGGATCCACTTGTTATTATCAAACCAGCCCGACTTGGTACTGGTGCCACCTCTGGTCTGGGAACCATCCTGCGTATCTTGGATTCTAAGGAGCCAGCCGGCCACTCCCAGCCACAGGCCCCCAAAAAAAATCATCGGCGCTTTTCCCTGGAAAACAAAACTCGCCTGCCTACATTTTGATTGCAGATTGCAGGAACCACTTGGTACTATCAAACCAGCCCAACTTGGCACTGGTGCCACCTTGGGTCTGGGAACCATCCGGCGTATCGTGTGTTTAAAGGAGCCAGCCGGCCACTCCTAGCCACAGGCCCCCAAACAAAAACCTAGGCCTATTTCTCTGGCAAACAAAAGTAAGCTGCCCTGCTTCTGGATGGCAGATTGCAGGAGACACTTGGTACTATCAAACCAGCCCAACTTGGCACTGGTGCCACCTTGGATCTGGGAACCATGCTCTGTATCGTGGATATTCAGGGGCCAGCCGGCCACTCTCAGCCATATGTCCCCAAACAGAAACCTCGGCCCGTTTCTCTGGCAAACAAAACTCAACTGCCCCTCTTCTGGATGGCAAATTGCAGGATGAACTTGATACTAAAACCGCAGGCCGACTTGGTAGTGGTGACACCTTGGGCCTGGGAACCATCATGCGTATCGAGCATTTTAAGGAGCCAGCCGGCCACTCCCAGCAATATGCCCCCAAAAACAATCCACGGAATTTTCCTCTGGCAAACAAAAATCAGCTGCCTCGCTTCTGGATGGCAGATTGCAGGAGCCACTTTGCACCATCAAACCAGCCCGACTTGGCACTGGTGCCACATTGCATCTGGGAACCATGCTGCCTAGCGTGGATTTTCAGGAGCCAGCCGGCCACTCTCAGCTATATGCCCCCAAACAAAACCCACGGCCCGTTTCCCTGGCAAACAAAATTAAGCTGCCCCGCTTCTGGATGGCAGATTGCAGGACGCACTTGGTACTATCAAACCAGCAAAACTTGGCACTGGTGCCACCTTGGGTCTGGGAACCATCCTGCGTATCGTGGGTTCAAAGGAGCCAGCCGGTCACTCCCAGCCACAGGCCCCCAAATACAAACAATGTCGCTTTTCCCTGGAAAACAAAACTCGCCTGCCAACTTTTTGATGGCAGATTGCAGGAGCCACTTGGTACTATCAAACCAGCCCAACTTGGCACTGCTGACACCATGGGTCTGGTAACCATCCTGCCTATTGTAGCTTTCCAGGAGCCAGCCGGTCACTCCCAGCCATAGGTCCCCAGTCACAAACCTCGGCCCGTTTCCCTGGCAAACAAAAGTAAGCTACCCCGCTTCTGGATGGCAGATTGCAGGAGCCACTTGGTACTATCAAACCAGCCCAACTTGGCACTGGTGCCACCTTGGGTCTGGGAACCATGCTGCGTAACACAGATTCTAAGGCGCCAGTCGGCCACTACGAGCCACAAGCCCCCAAACACAAACAACGGCGCTATTCTCTGGCAAACAAAACTCAACTGCCCCTCTTCTGGATGGCAAATTGCAGGACGCACTTGGTACTATAAAAACAGCCCGACTTGGCACTGGTGCCCTCTTGGGTCTGGGAACCATCCTGCGTATCGAACTTTTTAATGAGACAGCCGGCCACTCCCAGCCATATGCCCCCAAACACAACCCACGGCCCTTTTCTCTGGCAAACAAAAGTAAGCTGCCCTGCTTCTGGATGGCAGATTGCAGGAGCCACTTGGTACTATCAAACCAGCCCAACTTGGCACTGATGCCACCTTGGGTCTGGGAACCATGCTGCGTATCATGGATTTTCAGGAGCCAGCCGGCCACTGCCAGCCACAGGCCCCGAAACACAAAAAACAGCCTTTTTCTCTGGCAAACAAAATTCAGCTGCCCCGCTTCTGGATGGCAGATTGCAGGAACCACTTGGTACTAACAAACCAGCCCGACTTGGCACTGATGCCACCTTGGGTCTGGGAACCATCCTGCGTATCGTGGATTCTAAGGAGCCAGCTGGCCACTCCCAGCCACAGGCCCCAAAACACACACAACGGTGCTTTTCCCTGGAAAACAAAACTCGCCTGCCAAACTTTTGATGGCAGATTGCAGGAGACACTTGGTATTATCAAACCAGCCCAACTTGGCACTGGTGCCACCATGGGTCTGGTCACCATCCTGCCTATCGTAGCTTTTCAGGAGCCAGCCAGCCACCCCCAGCCAGAGGCCCCCAGACAAATATTTCGGCCCGTTTCCCTGGCAAACAAAAGTAAGCTGCCCCGCTTCTGGATGGCAGATTGCAGGAGCCACTTGGTACCATCAAACCAGCCCAACTTGGCACTGGTGCCAACTCAGGTCTGGGAACCATCCTGCGTATCGTGGGTTCTAAGGAGCCAGCTGGCCACTCCCAGCCACAGGCACCCAAACACAAAAAACGGCGCTTTTCCCTGGAAAACAAAACTCGCCTGCCAACTTTTTGATGGCAGATTGCAGGAGCCACTCGGTACTATCAAACCAGCCCAACTTGGAGCTGGTGCCACCATGGGTCTGGTCACCATCCTGCCTATCGTAGCTTTTCAGGAGCCAGCCGGTCACTCCCAGCCATAGGCCCCCAGACACAAACCTCGGCCCGTTTCCCTGGCAAACAAAAGTAAGCTGCCCCGCTTCTGCATGGCAGATTGCAGGAGCTACTTAGTACTATCAAACCAGCCCGACTTGGCACTGGTGACACCTCTGGTCTGGGAACCATCCTGCCTATCGTGGATTTTCAGGGGCCAGCCGGCCACTCTCAGCCATATGCCCCAAAAACAAACCACGGCCCTTTTCTCTGGCAAACAAAACTCAACTGCCCCTCTTCTGGATGGCAAATTTTAGGACGCACTTTGTACTACGAAAACCGCCCGACGTGGCACTGGCGCCACCTTGTGTCAGGGAACCATCCTGCATATCGAGCTTTTTAAGGAGCCAGCCGGCCACGCCCAGCCATATACCCCCAAAAACAAACCACGGACCATTTCTCTTGGAAACAAAAATCCGCTGCCCCGCGTCTGGATGGCAGATTGCAGGAGCCACTTTGCACCATCAAACCAGCCCGACTTGGCACTGGTGCCACCTTGGGTCTGGGAACAATCCTGCATATCGTGGATTCTAAGGAGCCAGCCGGCCACTCCCTGCCACAGGCCCCCAAACACAAACAACGGCGCTTTTCCCTGGAAAACAAAACTCGCCTGCCAACTTTTTGATGGCAGATTGCAGGAGCCACTTGGTACTATCAAACCAGCCCAACTTGGCACTGGTGCCACCTCTGGTCTGGGAACCATCCTGCCTATCGTAGCTTTTCAGGAGCCAGCCGGTCACTCCCAGCCATAGACACCCAGACACAAACCTCGGCCCGTTTCCCTGGAAAACAAAAGTAAGTTACCCCGATTCTGGATGGCAGATTGCAGGAGCCACTTGGTACTATCAAATCAGCCCAACTTGGCACTGGTGCCACCATGGGTCTGGTAAACATCCTGCCTATCGTAGCTTTTCAGGAGCCAGCCGGTCACTCCCTGCCATAGGCCTCCGGACACAAACCTCGGCCCGTTTCCCTGGCAAACAAAAGTAAGCTGCCCCGCTTTTGGATGGCAGATTGCAGGATGCACTTGGTACTTACAAACCAGCCCGACTTGGCCCTGGTGCCACCTTGGCTCTGGGAACCATGCTGCGTAACGTAGATTCTACGAGGACAGGCGGCCACTCCCAGCCACAGGCCTCTAAACAAAAACAACGGCGCTTTTCCCTGGAAAACAAAACTCGCCTGCCAACTTCTTGATGGCAGATTGCAGGAGCCACTTGGTACTATCAAACCAGCCCAACTTGGCACTGGTGCCACCATGGGTCTGGTCACCATCCTGCCTATCGTAGCTTTTCAGGAGCCAGCCGCTCACTCCCAGCCATAGGCCCCCAGACAAATACCTCGGCACGTTTCCCTGGCAAACAAAAGTAGGCTGCCCCGCTTCTGGATGGCAAATTGCAGGACGCACTTGGTACTACGAAAACAGCCCGACTTGGCACTGATGCCACCTTGGGTCAGGGAACAATCCTGTGTATAGAGCTTTTTAAGGAGCCAGCCGGCCACGTCCAGTCATATACCCCCAAAAAAAAAACCACGGAACTTTTCTCCAGCAAACAAAAATCCGCTGCCCCGCGTCTGGATGGCAGATTGCAGGAGCTATTTAGTATTATCAAACCAGCCCGACTTGGCACTGGTGGCACCATGAGTCTGGTAACCATCCTGCCTAACGTAGCTTTTCAGTAGTCAGCCGGTCACTCCCAGCCATAGGCCCCCAGACAAATACCTCGGCCCGTTTCCCTGGGAAACAAAAGTAAGCTGTCCCGCTTCTGGATGGCAGATTGCAGGAGCCACTTGGTACTATCAAACCAGCCCAACTTGTTCCCAGACCCAAGGTGGCACCAGTGCCAAGTGGGGCTGGTTTGAAGGTGCAACGTGGCTCCTGCAATCTGCCATCCAAAAGCGGGGCAGCTTACTTTTGTTTGCCAGGGAAACGGGCCGAGGTTTGTGTCTGGGGGTCTATGGCTGGGAGTGACCGGCTGGCTCCTGAAAAGCTACGATAGGCAGCATGGTTCCCAGACAAGAGGTGGCACCAGTGCCAAGTTGGGCTGGTTTGATAGTACCAAGTGGCTCCTGCAATCTGCCATCAAAAAGTTGGCAGGCGAGTTTTGTTTTCCAGGGAAAAGCGCCGTAGTTTTTGTTTGGGGGCCTGTGGCTCAGAGTGGCCGGGTGGCTGCTTAGAATCCACGATACGCAGGATGGTTCCCAGACCCAAGGTGGCACCAGTGCCAAGTCGGGCTGGTTTGACACAACCAAGTGGCTCCTGCAATCTGCCATCCAGAATCGGGGCAGCTTAATTTTGTTTGCCAGGGAAACGGTCCGAGGTTTGTGTCTGGGGGCCTATGGCTGGGAGTGACCGGCTGGCTCCTGAAATGCTACAATAGGCAGGATGGTTCCCAGACCCAGAGTGGCACCAGTGCCAAGTTGGGATGATTTGATAGTACCAAGTGGCTCCTGCAATCTGCCATCAAAATTTGGCAGGCGAATTTTGTTTTCCAGGGAAAAGCGCCGTTGTTTGTGTTTGGGGGCCTGTGGCTGGGAGTGGCCGGCTGGCTCCTTAGAATCCACGATATGCAGGATTGTTCCCAGACCCAAGGTGGCACCAGTGCCAAGTCGGGCTGGTTTGATGGTGCAAAGTGGCTCGTGCAATATGCCATACAGACGCGGGGCAGCGGATTTTTGTTTCCAAGAGAAATGGTCCGTGGTTTGTTTTTGGGGGTTTATGGCTGGGCGTGGCCGGCTGGCTCCTTAAAAAGCTCGATATGCAGGATGGTTCCCTGACACAAGGTGGCACCAGTGCCACGTCGGGCGGTTTTCGTAGTACAAAGTGCGTCCTAAAATTTGCCATCCAGAAGAGGGGCAGTTGAGTTTTGTTTGCCAGAGAAAAGGGCCGTGGTTTGTTTTTGGGGGCATATGGCTGAGAGTGGCCGGCTGGCTCCTGAAAAGCTACGATAGGCAGGATGTTTACCAGACCCATGGTGGCACCAGTGCCAAGTTGGGCTGATTTGATAGTACCAAGTGGCTCCTGCAATCTGCCATCCAGAATCGGGGTAGCTTACTTTTGTTTTCCAGGGAAACGGGCCGAGGTTTGTGTCTGGGGGTCTATGGTTGGGAGTGGCCGGCTGGCTCCTTAGAAACCACGATACGCAGCATGGTTCCCAGACAAGAGGTGCCACCAGTGCCAAGTTGGGCTGGTTTGATACTACCAAGTGGTTCCTGCAATCTGCCATCCAGAAGCGGGGCAGCTTACTTTTGTTTGCCAGGGAAACGGATCGTTGTTTGTGTTTGGGGGCCTATGGCTGGGACTGACCGGCTGGCTCCATAAAATCCACGATACGCAGGATGGTTCCCAGACCAGAGGTGGCACCAGTGCCAAGTCAGGCTGGTTTGATAGTACCAAGTGGCTCCTGCAATCTGCCATCCAGAAGCGGGGCAGCTTACTTTTGTTTGCCAGGGAAACGGGCCGAGGTTTGTGTCTCGGGGCCTATGGCAGGCAGTGACCGGCTGGCTCCTGAAAAGCTACGATAGGCAGGATGGTGACCAGACCCATGGTGGCACCAGTGCCAAGTTGGGCTGGTTTGATAGTACCAAGTGGCTCCTGCAATCTGCCATCAAGAAGTTGGCAGGCGAGTTTTGTTTTCCAGGGAAAAGCGCCGTTGTTTGTGTTTGGGGGCCTGTGGTTGGGAGTGGCCGGCTGGCTCCTTAGAAACCACGATACGCAGGATGGTTCCCAGACCAGAGGTGGCACCAGTGCCAAGTCGGGCTGGTTTGATAGTACCAAGTGGCTCCTGCAATCTGCCATCCAGAAGCGGGGCAGCTTACTTTTGTTTGCCACGGAAACGGGCCGTTGTTTGTGTTTGGGGGCCTGTGGCTGGGAGTGGCCGACTGGCTCCTTAGAATCCACGATACGCAGGATGGTTCCCAGACCAGAGGTGGCACCAGTGCCAAGTCGGGCTGGTTTGATAGTACCAAGTGGCTCCTGCAATCTGCCATCCAGAAGCGGGGCAGCTTAATTTTTTTTGCCAGGGAAACGGGCCGAGCTTTGTGTCTGGGGGCCTATGGCTGGGAGTGACCGGCTGGCTCCTGAAAAGTTACGATAGGCAGGAGGGTGACCAGACCCATGGTGGCACCAGTTACAAGAGTGGCTGATTTGATAGTACCAAGTGGCTCCTGCAATCTGCCATCAAAGCGTTGGTAGGCGAGTTTTGTTTTCCAGGGAAAAGCGCCGTTGTTTGTGTTTGGGGGCCTGTGGCTGTGAGTGGCCGGCTGGCTGCTTAGAATCCACGATACGCAGGATGGTTCCCAGACTTGTCGTGGCACCAGTGCCAAGTCCGGCTGGTTTGATAGTACCAAGTGGATCCTGCAATCTGCCATCCAGAAGCGGGGCAGCTTACTTTTGTTTGCCAGGGAAACGGGCCGAGGTTTTTGTCTGGGGGCCTACGGCTGGGAGTGACCGGCTGGCTCCTGAAAAGCTACGATAGGCAGGATGGTGACCAGACCCATGGTGGCAGCAGTTCCAAGTTGGGCTGGTTTGATAGTACCAAGTGGCTCCTGCAATCTGCCATCAAAAAGTTGGCAGGCGAGTTTTGTTTTCCAGGGAAAAGCGCCGTTGTTTGTGTTTGGGTGCCTGTGGTGGGAGTGGCCGGCTGGCTCTTTAGAATCCACGATACGCAGGATGGTTCCCAGACCAGTGGTGGCACCAGTGCCAAGTCGGGCGGGTTTGATAGTAACAAGTGCGTCCTACAATCTGCCATCCAGAAGCGGGGCAGCTTACTTTTGTTTTCCAGGGAAACGGGCCGAGGTTTTTGTCTGGGGGCCTATGGCTGGGAGTGACCGGCTGGCTCGTGAAAAGCTACGATAGGCAGGATGGTGACCAGACCCATGGCGGCACCAGTGCCAAGTTGGGCTGGTTTGATAGTACCAAGTGGCTCCTGCAATCTGCCATCAAAAAGTTGGCAGGCGAGTTTTGTTTTCCAGGGAAAAGCGCCGTTGTTTGTGTTTGGGGGCCTGTGGCAGGGAGTGGCCGGCTGGCTCCTTAGAATCCACGATACGCAGGATGGTTCCCAGACCAGAGGTGGCACCAGTGCCAAGTCGGGCTGGTTTGATAGTACCAAGTGGCTCCTGCAATCTGCCATCCAGAAGCGGGGCAGCTTACTTTTGTTTGCCAGGGAAACGGGCCGAGCTTTGTGTCTGGGGGCCTATGGCTGGGAGTGACCGGCTGGCTCCTGAAAAGCTACGATAGGCAGGATGGTGACCAGACCCATGGTGGCACCAGTGCCAAGTTGGGCTGGTTTGATAGTACCAAGTGGCTCCTGCAATCTGCCATCAAGAAGTTGGCAGGCGAGTTTTGTTTTCCAGGGAAAAGCGCCGTTGTTTGTGTTTGGGGGCCTGTGGTTGGGAGTGGCCGGCTGGCTCCTTAGAAACCACGATACGCAGGATGGTTCCCAGACCAGAGGTGGCACCAGTGCCAAGTCGGGCTGGTTTGATAGTACCAAGTGGCTCCTGCAATCTGCCATCCAGAAGCGGGGCAGCTTACTTTTGTTTGCCACGGAAACGGGCCGTTGTTTGCGTTTGGGGGCCTGTGGCTGGGAGTGGCCGACTGGCTCCTTAGAATCCACGATACGCAGGATGGTTCCCAGACCAGAGGTGGCACCAGTGCCAAGTTGGGCTGGTTTGATAGTACCAAGTGGCTCCTGCAATCTGCCATCCAGAAGCGGGGCAGCTTAATTTTCTTTGCCAGGGAAACGGGCCGAGATTTGTGTCTGGGGGCCTATGGCTGGGAGTGACCGGCTGGCTCCTGAAAAGTTACGATAGGCAGGATGGTGACCAGACCCATGGTGGCACGAGTGCCAAGTTGGGCTGATTTGATAGTACCAAGTGGCTCCTGCAATCTGCCATCAAAACGTTGGTAGGCGAGTTTTGTTTTCCAGGGAAAAGCGCCGTTGTTTGTGTTTGGGGGCCTGTGGCTGTGAGTGGCCGGCTGGCTCCTTAGAATCCACGATACGCAGGATGGTTCCCAGACTTGTCGTGGCACCAGTGCCAAGTCCGGCTGTTTTGATTGTACCAAGTGGATCCTGCAATCTGCCATCCAGAAGCGGGGCAGCTTACTTTTGTTTGCCAGGGAAACGGGCCGAGGATTGTGTCTGGGGGCCTATGGCTGGGAGTGACCGGCTGGCTCCTGAAAAGCTACGATAGGCAGGATGGTGACCAGACCCATGGTGGCAGCAGTGCCAAGTTGGGCTGGTTTGATAGTACCAAGTGGCTCCTGCAATCTGCCATCAAAAAGTTGGCAGGCGAGTTTTGTTTTCCAGGGAAAAGCGCCGTTGTTTGTGTTTGGGTGCCTGTGGCTGGGAGTGGCCGGCTGGCTCTTTAGAATCCACGATACGCAGGATGGTTCCCAGACCAGTGGTGGCACCAGTGCCAAGTCGGGCGGGTTTGATAGTAACAAGTGCGTCCTACAATCTGCCATCCAGAAGCGGGGCAGCTTACTTTTGTTTTCCAGGGAAACGGGCCGAGGTTTTTGTCTGGGGGCCTATGGCTGGGAGTGACCGGCTGGCTCGTGAAAAGCTACGATAGGCAGGATGGTGACCAGACCCATGGCGGCACCAGTGCCAAGTTGGGCTGGTTTGATAGTACCAAGTGGCTCCTGCAATCTGCCATCAAAAAGTTGGCAGGCGAGTTTTGTTTTCCAGGGAAAAGCGCCGTTGTTTGTGTTTGGGGGCCTGTGGCAGGGAGTGGCCGGCTGGCTCCTTAGAATCCACGATACGCAGGATGGTTCCCAGACCAGAGGTGGCACCAGTGCCAAGTCGGGCTGGTTTGATAGTACCAAGTGGCTCCTGCAATCTGCCATCCAGAAGCGGGGCAGCTTACTTTTGTTTGCCAGGGAAACGGGCCGAGCTTTGTGTCTGGGGGCCTATGGCTGGGAGTGACCGGCTGGCTCCTGAAAAGCTACGATAGGCAGGATGGTGACCAGACCCATGGTGGCACCAGTGCCAAGTTGGGCTGGTTTGATAGTACCAAGTGGCTCCTGCAATCTGCCATCAAGAAGTTGGCAGGCGAGTTTTGTTTTCCAGGGAAAAGCGCCGTTGTTTGTGTTTGGGGGCCTGTGGTTGGGAGTGGCCGGCTGGCTCCTTAGAAACCACGATACGCAGGATGGTTCCCAGACCAGAGGTGGCACCAGTGCCAAGTCGGGCTGGTTTGATAGTACCAAGTGGCTCCTGCAATCTGCCATCCAGAAGCGGGGCAGCTTACTTTTGTTTGCCACGGAAACGGGCCGTTGTTTGTGTTTTGGGGCCTGTGGCTGGGAGTGGCCGACTGGCTCCTTAGAATCCACGATACGCAGGATGGTTCCCAGACCAGAGGTGGCACCAGTGCCAAGTTGGGCTGGTTTGATAGTACCAAGTGGCTCCTGCAATCTGCCATCCAGAAGCGGGGCAGCTTAATTTTCTTTGCCAGGGAAACGGGCCGAGATTTGTGTCTGGGGGCCTATGGCTGGGAGTGACCGGCTGGCTCCTGAAAAGTTACGATAGGCAGGATGGTGACCAGACCCATGGTGGCACGAGTGCCAAGTTGGGCTGATTTGATAGTACCAAGTGGCTCCTGCAATCTGCCATCAAAGCGTTGGTAGGCGAGTTTTGTTTTCCAGGGAAAAGCGCCGTTGTTTGTGTTTGGGGGCCTGTGGCTGTGAGTGGCCGGCTGGCTCCTTAGAATCCACGATACGCAGGATGGTTCCCAGACTTGTCGTGGCACCAGTGCCAAGTCCGGCTGGTTTGATAGTACCAAGTGGCTCCTGCAATCTGCCATCCAGAAGCGGGGCAGCTTACTTTTGTTTGCCAGGGAAACGGGCCGAGCTTTGTGTCTGGGGGCCTATGGCTGGGAGTGACCGGCTGGCTCCTGAAAAGCTACGATAGGCAGGATGGTTCCCAGACCCATGGTGGCACCAGTGCCAAGTTGGGCTGGTTTGATAGTACCAAGTGGCTCCTGCAATCTGCCATCAAAAAGTTGGCAGGGAAGTTTTCTTTACCAGGGAAAAGCGCCGTTGTTTTTGTTTGGGGGCCTATGGCTGGGAGTGGCCGGCTGGCTCCTTAGAATCCACGATACGCAGGATGGTTCCTAGACTTGACGTGGCACCAGTGCCAAGTTGGGCTGGTTTGATAGTACCAAGTGCGTCCTGCAATCTGCCATCCAGAAGTGGGGTAGCTTACTTTTGTTTGCCAGGGAAACGGGCCGAGGTTTGTGTCTCGGGGCATATGGCTGGGAGTGACCGGCTGGCTCCTGAAAAGCTACGATAGGCAGGATGGTGACCAGACCCATGGTGGCACCAGTGCCAAGTTGGGCTGGTTTGATAGTACCAAGTGGCTCCTGCAATCTGCCATCAAAAAGTTGGCAGGCGAGTTTGTTATCCAGGGAAAAGCGCCGTTGTTTGTGCCTGGGGCCCTATCGCCTGGAGTGGACGGATGGCTAATTAGAATCCACGATACACAGGATGGTTCCCAGACCCATGGTGGCACCAGTGCCAAGTTGGGCTGGTTTGATAGTACCAAGTGCGTCCTGCAATCTGCCATCCAGAAGCGGGGCAGCTTACTTTTGTTTGCCAGGGAAACGGTCCGAGGATTGTGTCTGGGGGCCTATGGCTGGGAGTGACCGGCTGGCTCGTGAAAAGCTACGATAGGCAGGATGGTGACCAGACCCATGACGGCACCAGTGCCAAGTTGGGCTGGTTTGATAGTACCAAGTGGCTCCTGCAATCTGCCATCAAGAAGTTGGCAGGCGAGTTTTGTTTTCCAGGGAAAAGCGCCGTTGTTTGTGTTTGGGGGCCTGTGGCTGGGAGTGGCCGGCTGGCTCCTTAGAATCCACGATACTCAGCATGGTTCCCAGACCAAAGGTGGCACCAGTGCCAAGTTGGGCTGGTTGGATAGTACCAAGTGGTTCCTGCAATCTGCCATCCAGAAGCGGGGCAGCTTACTTTTGTTGGCCAGGGAAACGGGCCGAGGTTTGTGTCTGGGGGCCTATGGCTGGGAGTGACCGGCTGGCTCCTGAAAAGCTACGATAGGCAGGATGGTGACCAGACCCATGGTGGCACCAGTGGCAAGTTGGGCTGATTTGATTGTACCAAGTGGCTCCTGCAATCTGCCATCAAAAAGTTGGCAGGCGAATTTTGATTTCCAGGGAAAAGCGCCGTTGTTTGTGTTTGGGGGCCTGTGGCAGGGAGTGGCCGGCTGGCTCCTGAAAAGCTACGATAGGCAGGATGGTGACGAGACCCATGGTGGCACCAGTGCCAAGTTGGGTTGGTTTGATAGTACCAAGTGGCTCCGGCAATCTGCCATCAAAAAGTTGGCAGACGAGTTTTGTTTTCAAGAGAAAAGCGCCGTTGTTTGTGTTTGGGGGCCTGTGGCTGGGAGTGGCCGGCTGGCTGCTTAGAATCTACCATACGCAGGATGGTTCCCAGACCAGAGGTGGCACCAGTGCCAAGTCGGGCTGGTTTGATAGTACCAAGTGCGTCCTGCAATCTGCCATCCAGAAGCGGGGTAGCTTACTATTGTTTGTCAGGGAAACGGGCCGAGCTTTGTGTCTGTGGGCCTACGGCTGGGAGTGACCGGCTGGCTCCTGAAAAGCTACGATAGGCAGGATGGTGACCAGACCCATGGTGTCAGCAGTGCCAAGTTGGGCTGGTTTGATAGTACCAAGTGGCTCCTGCAATCTGCCATCAAAAATTTGGCAGGCAAGTTTTGTTTTCCAGGGAAAAGTGCCGTTGTTTTGTTTGGGGGCCTATGGCTGGGAGTGGCCGGCTGGCTCCTTAGAATCCACGATACGCAGGATGGTTCCCAGACCTGAGGTGGCACCAGTGCCAAGTTGGGCTGGTTTGATAGTACCAAGTGCGTCCTGCAATCTGCCATCCAGAAGCGGGGTAGCTTACTTTTGTTTGCCAGGGAAACGGGCCGAGGTTTGTGTCTCGGGGCCTATGGCTGGGAGTGACCGGCTGGCTCCTGAAAAGCTACGATAGGCAGGATGGTGACCAGACCCATGGTGGCACCAGTGCCAAGTTGGGCTGGTTTGATAGTACCAAGTGGCTCCTGCAATCTGCCATCAAAAACTTGGCAGGCGAGTTTGTTATCCAGGGAAAAGCGCCGTTGTTTTTGTTTGGGGGCCTGTGGCTGGGAGTGGCCGGCTGGCTCCTTAGAATCCATGATACGCAGGATGGTTCCCAGACCAGAGGTGGCACCAGTGCCAAGTCGGGCTAGTTTGATGGTGCAAAGTGGCTCCTGCAATCTGCCATCCAGAAGCGGGGCAGCTTGCTTTTGTTTGCCAGGGAAACGGGCCGAGGTTTGTGTCTGGGGGCCTATGGCTGGGAGTGACCGGCTGGCTCCTGAAAAGCTATGATAGGCAGGATGGTGACCAGACCCAAGGTGGCACCAGTGCCAAGTTGGGCTGGTTTGATAGTACCAAGTGGCTCCTGCAATCTGCCATCAAAAACTTGGCAGGCGAGTTTTGTTTTCCAGGGAAAAGCGCCGTTGTTTGTGTTTGGGGGCCTGTGGCTGGGAGTGGCCGGCTGGTTGCTTAGAATCCACGATAGGCAGGATGGTTCCCAGATGTGAGGCGGCGCCAGTGCCAAGTCGGGCTGGTTTGATACTACCAAGTGCGTCCTGCAATCTGCCATCCAGAAGCGGGACAGCTTACTTTTGCTTGCCAGGGAAACGGGCCGAGCTTTGGGTCTGGGCGCCTATGGCTGGGAGTGACCGGCTGGCTCCTGAAAAGCTACGATAGGCAGGATGGTGACCAGACCCATGGTGGCACCAGTGCCAAGTTGGGCTGGTTTGATAGTACCAAGTGGCTCCTGCAATCTGCCATCAAAAATTGGCAGGCGAGTTTTGTTTTCCAGGGAAAAGCGCCGTTGTTTGTGTTTAGGGGCCGTGGGTGGGAGTGGCCGGATGGCTAATTAGAATCCACGATACGCAGCATGGTTCCCAGACCTGAGGTGGCACCAGTGCCAAGTCGGGCTAGTTGGATGGTGCAAAGTGGCTCCTGCAATCTGCCATCCAGAAGCGGGGCAGCTTACTTTTGTTTTCCAGGGAAACGGGCCGAGATTTGTGTCTGGGGGCCTATGGCTGGGAGTGACCGGCTGGCTCCTGAAAAGCTACGATAGGCAGGATGGTGACCAGACCCATGGTGGCACCAGAGCCAAGTTGGGCTGATTTGATAGTACCAAGTGGCTCCTGCAATCTGCCATCAAATAGTCGGCAGGCGAGTTTTGTTTTCCAGCGAAAAGCGCCGTTGTTTGTGACTGGGGGCCTGTGGGTGGGAGTGACCGGCTGGCTCCTTAGAATCCACGATACGCAGGATGGTTCCCAGACTTGAGGTGGCACCAGTGACAAGTCGGGCCAGTTTGATGGTGCAAAGTGGCTCCTGCAATCTGCCCTCCAGAAGCGGGGTAGCTTACTTTTCTTTGCCAGGGAAACGGGCTGAGGTTTTTCTCTGGGGGCCTATGGCTGGGAGTGACCGGGTGGCGCCTGAACAGCTACGATAGGCAGGATGGTGACCAGACCCATGGTGGCACCAGTGCCAAGTTGGGCTGGTTTGATAGTACCAAGTGGCTCCTGCAATCTGCCATCAAAATGTTGGCAGGCGAGTTTTGTTTTCCAGGGAAAAGCGCTGTTGTTTGTGTTTGGGGGCCTGTGGCTGGGAGTGACCGGCTGGCTCCTTAGAATCCACGATACGCAGGATGGTTCCCAGACCAGAGGTGGCACCAGTGCCAAGTCGGGCTGGTTTTATAGTACCAAGTGGTTCATGCAATCTGCCATCCTGAAGCGGGGCAGCTTACTTTTGTTTGCCAGGGAAACGGGCCGAGCTTTGTGTCTGGGCGCCTATGGCTGGGAGTGACCTGCTAGGTACTGAAAAGCTACGATAGGCAGGATGGTGACCACATCCATGGTGGCACCAGTGCCAAGTTGGGCTGGTTTGATAGTACCAAGTTATTCCTGCAATCTGCCATCCAGAAGCAGGGCAGCTTACTTTTGTTTTCCAGGGAAAAGGGCCGAGGTTTTTCTCTGGGGGCCTATGGCTGGGAGTGACCGGCTGGCGCCTGAACAGCTACGATAGGCAGGATGGTTCCAAGACCCATGGTGGCACCAGTGCCATGTTCGGCTGATTTGATAGTACCAAGTGGCTCCTGCAATCTGCCATCAAAATGTTGGCAGGCGAGTTTTGTTTTCCAGGGAAAAGCGCCGTTGTTTGTGTTTGGGGGCCTGTGGCTGGGAGTGGCCAGCTTGCTAATTGGAATCCACGATACGCAGGATGGTTCCCAGACCAGAGGTGGCACCAGTGCCAAGTCGGGCTGGTTTGATAGTACCAAGTGCGTCCTGCAATCTGCCATCCACAAGCGGCGCCGCTTAGTTTTGTTTGCCTCGGAAACGGGCCGAGGTTTGTGTCTGGGGGCCTATGGCTGGGAGTGACCGGCTAGGTCCTGAAAATCTACGATAGGCAGGATGGTGACCAGACCCATGGTGGCACCAGTGCCAAGTTGGGCTGGTTTGATAGTACCAAGTTGCTCCGGCAATCTGCCATCAAAATTTGGCAGGCGAGTTTTGTTTTCCAGGGAAAAGCGCCGCTGTTTGTGTTTGAGGGCCTGTGGCTGGGAGTGTCCGGCTGGCTCCTTAGAATCCACGATACGCAGGATGGTTCCCAGACCTGAGGTGGCACCAGTGCCAAGTCGGGCTAGTTTGATGGTGCAAAGTGGCTCCTGCAATCTGCCATCCAGAAGCGGGGCAGCTTACTTTTTTTTGCCAGGGAAACGGGCCGAGGTTTTTGTCTGGGGTCTATGGCTGGGAGTGACCGGCTGGCTCCTGAAAAGCTACGATAGGCAGGATGGTGACCAGACCCATGGTGGCACCAGTGCCAAGTTGGGCTGGTTTGATAGTACCAAGTGGCTCCGGCAATCTGCCATCAAAAAGTTGGCAGGCGAGTTTTGTTTTCCAGGGAAAAGCGCCGATGTTTGTGTTTGGGGGCCTGTGGCTGGGAGTGGCCGGCTGGCTCCTTAGAATCCACGATACGCAGGATGGTTCCCAGACCTGAGGTAGCACCAGTGCCAAGTCGGGCTGGTTTGATAGTACCAAGTGCGTCCTGCAATCTGCCATCCAGAAGCGGGGCAGCTTACTTTTTTTTGCCAGGGAAACGGGCCGAGGTTTGTGTCTGGGGGCCTATGGCAGGGAGTGACCGGCTGGCTCCTGAAAAGCTACGATAGGCAGGATGGTGACCAGACCCATGGTGTCAGCAGTGCCAAGTTGGGCTGGTTTGATAGTACCAAGTGGCTCCTGCAATCTGCCATCAAAAGTTGGCAGGCGAGTTTTGTTTTCCAGGGAAAAGCGCCGTTGTTTGTGTTTGGGGGCCTGTGGCTGGGAGTGGCCGGCTGGCTCCTTAGAATCCACAATACGCAGGATGGTTCCCTGACCTGAGGTGGCACCAGTGATAAGTTGGGCTGGTTTGATAGTACCAAGTGCGTCCTGCAATCTGCCATCCAGAAGCGGGGTAGCTTACTTTTGTTTGCCAGGGAAACGGGCCGAGCTTTGTGTCTGGGGGCCTATGGCTGGGAGTGACCGGCTGGCTCCTGAAAAGCTACGATAGGCAGGATGGTGACCAGACCCATGATGGCACCAGAGCCATGTTCGGCTGATTTCAAAGTACAAAGTGGCTCCTGCAATCTGCCATCAAAAGTCAGCAGGCAAGCTTTGTTTTCCAGGGAAAAGCGCCGTTGTTTGTGTCTGCGGGCCTGTGGCTGGAGTGGCCGGCTGGCTCCTTTAAACACACGATACGCCGGATGGTTCCCAGACCCAAGGTGGCACCAGTGCCAAGTTGGGCTGGTTTGATAGTACCTAGTGGTTCCTGCAATCTGCCATCAAAATGTTGGCAGGCGAGTTTTGTTTTCCAGGGAAAAGCGCCGATGTTTTTTTTGGGGGCCTGTGGCTGGGAGTGGCCAGCTGGCTCCTTAGAACCCACGATACGCAGCATGGTTCCCAGACCTGAGTTGGCACCAGTGCCAAGTTGGGCTGGTTTGATGGTACCAAGTGGCTCCTGCAATCTGCCATCCAGAAGCAGGGCAGCTTACTTTTGTTTGCCAGGGAAACGGGCCGAAATATTTGTCTGGGGGCCTCTGGCTGGGGGTGGCTGGCTGGCTCCTGAAAAGCTACGATAGGCAGGATGGTGACCAGACCCATGGTGGCACGAGTGCCAAGTTGGGCTGATTTGATAGTACCAAGTGGCTCCTGCAATCTGCCATCAAAACGTTGGTAGGCGAGTTTTGTTTTCCAGGGAAAAGCGCCGTTGTTTGTGTTTGGGGGCCTGTGGCTGGGAGTGGCCGGCTGGCTCCTTAGAATCCACGATACGCAGGATGGTTCCCAGACTTGTCGTGGCACCAGTGCCAAGTCCGGCTGGTTTGATAGTACCAAGTGGCTCCTGCAATCTGCCATCCAGAAGCGGGGCAGCTTACTTTTGTTTGCCAGGGAAACGGGCCGAGCTTTGTGTCTGGGGGCCTATGGCTGGGAGTGACCGGCTGGCTCCTGAAAAGCTACGATAGGCAGGATGGTTCCCAGACCCATGGTGGCACCAGTGCCAAGTTGGGCTGGTTTGATAGTACCAAGTGGCTCCTGCAATCTGCCATCAAAAAGTTGGCAGGGAAGTTTTCTTTACCAGGGAAAAGCGCCGTTGTTTTTGTTTGGGGGCCTATGGCTGGGAGTGGCCGGCTGGCTCCTTAGAATCCACGATACGCAGGATGGTTCCTAGACTTGACGTGGCACCAGTGCCAAGTTGGGCTGGTTTGATAGTACCAAGTGCGTCCTGCAATCTGCCATCCAGAAGTGGGGTAGCTTACTTTTGTTTGCCAGGGAAACGGGCCGAGGTTTGTGTCTCGGGGCATATGGCTGGGAGTGACCGGCTGGCTCCTGAAAAGCTACGATAGGCAGGATGGTGACCAGACCCATGGTGGCACCAGTGCCAAGTTGGGCTGGTTTGATAGTACCAAGTGGCTCCTGCAATCTGCCATCAAAAAGTTGGCAGGCGAGTTTGTTATCCAGGGAAAAGCGCCGTTGTTTGTGCCTGGGGCCCTATCACCTGGAGTGGACGGATGGCTAATTAGAATCCACGATACACAGGATGGTTCCCAGACCCATGGTGGCACCAGTGCCAAGTTGGGCTGGTTTGATAGTACCAAGTGCGTCCTGCAATCTGCCATCCAGAAGCGGGGCAGCTTACTTTTGTTTGCCAGGGAAACGGTCCGAGGATTGTGTCTGGGGGCCTATGGCTGGGAGTGACCGGCTGGCTCGTGAAAAGCTACGATAGGCAGGATGGTGACCAGACCCATGACGGCACCAGTGCCAAGTTGGGCTGGTTTGATAGTACCAAGTGGCTCCTGCAATCTGCCATCAAGAAGTTGGCAGGCGAGTTTTGTTTTCCAGGGAAAAGCGCCGTTGTTTGTGTTTGGGGGCCTGTGGCTGGGAGTGGCCGGCTGGCTCCTTAGAATCCACGATACTCAGCATGGTTCCCAGACCAAAGGTGGCACCAGTGCCAAGATGGGCTGGTTGGATAGTACCAAGTGGTTCCTGCAATCTGCCATCCAGAAGCGGGGCAGCTTACTTTTGTTGGCCAGGGAAACGGGCCGAGGTTTGTGTCTGGGGGCCTATGGCTGGGAGTGACCGGCTGGCTCCTGAAAAGCTACGATAGGCAGGATGGTTCCCAGACCCATGGTGGCACCAGTGGCAAGTTGGGCTGATTTGATTGTACCAAGTGGCTCCTGCAATCTGCCATCAAAAAGTTGGCAGGCGAATTTTGATTTCCAGGGAAAAGCGCCGTTGTTTGTGTTTGGGGGCCTGTGGCAGGGAGTGGCCGGCTGGCTCCTGAAAAGCTACGATAGGCAGGATGGTGACGAGACCCATGGTGGCACCAGTGCCAAGTTGGGTTGGTTTGATAGTACCAAGTGGCTCCGGCAATCTGCCATCAAAAAGTTGGCAGACGAGTTTTGTTTTCCAGGGAAAAGCGCCGTTGTTTGTGTTTGGGGGCCTGTGGCTGGGAGTGGCCGGCTGGCTGCTTAGAATCTACCATACGCAGGATGGTTCCCAGACCAGAGGTGGCACCAGTGCCAAGTCGGGCTGGTTTGATAGTACCAAGTGCGTCCTGCAATCTGCCATCCAGAAGCGGGGTAGCTTACTATTGTTTGTCAGGGAAACGGGCCGAGCTTTGTGTCTGTGGGCCTACGGCTGGGAGTGACCGGCTGGCTCCTGAAAAGCTACGATAGGCAGGATGGTGACCAGACCCATGGTGGAACCAGTGCCAAGTTGGGCTGGTTTGATAGTACCAAGTGGCTCCTGCAATCTGCCATCAAAAATTTGGCAGGCAAGTTTTGTTTTCCAGGGAAAAGTGCCGTTGTTTTGTTTGGGGGCCTATGGCTGGGAGTGGCCGGCTGGCTCCTTAGAATCCACGATACGCAGGATGGTTCCCAGACCTGAGGTGGCACCAGTGCCAAGTTGGGCTGGTTTGATAGTACCAAGTGCGTCCTGCAATCTGCCATCCAGAAGCGGGGTAGCTTACTTTTGTTTGCCAGGGAAACGGGCCGAGGTTTGTGTCTGGGGGCCTATGGCTGGGAGTGACCGGCTGGCTCCTGAAAAGCTACGATAGGCAGGATGGTGACCAGACCCATGGTGGCACCAGTGCCAAGTTGGGCTGGTTTGATAGTACCAAGTGGCTCCTGCAATCTGCCATCAAAAACTTGGCAGGCGAGTTTGTTATCCAGGGAAAAGCGCCGTTGTTTTTGTTTGGGGGCCTGTGGCTGGGAGTGGCCGGCTGGCTCCTTAGAATCCATGATACGCAGGATGGTTCCCAGACCAGAGGTGGCACCAGTGCCAAGTCGGGCTAGTTTGATGGTGCAAAGTGGCTCCTGCAATCTGCCATCCAGAAGCGGGGCAGCTTGCTTTTGTTTGCCAGGGAAACGGGCCGAGGTTTGTGTCTGGGGGCCTATGGCTGGGAGTGACCGGCTGGCTCCTGAAAAGCTATGATAGGCAGGATGGTGACCAGACCCAAGGTGGCACCAGTGCCAAGTTGGGCTGGTTTGATAGTACCAAGTGGCTCCTGCAATCTGCCATCAAAAACTTGGCAGGCGAGTTTTGTTTTCCAGGGAAAAGCGCCGTTGTTTGTGTTTGGGGGCCTGTGGCTGGGAGTGGCCGGCTGGTTGCTTAGAATCCACGATAGGCAGGATGGTTCCCAGATGTGAGGCGGCGCCAGTGCCAAGTCGGGCTGGTTTGATACTACCAAGTGCGTCCTGCAATCTGCCATCCAGAAGCGGGACAGCTTACTTTTGCTTGCCAGGGAAACGGGCCGAGCTTTGGGTCTGGGCGCCTATGGCTGGGAGTGACCGGCTGGCTCCTGAAAAGCTACGATAGGCAGGATGGTGACCAGACCCATGGTGGCACCAGTGCCAAGTTGGGCTGGTTTGATAGTACCAAGTGGCTCCTGCAATCTGCCATCAAAAATTGGCAGGCGAGTTTTGTTTTCCAGGGAAAAGCGCCGTTGTTTGTGTTTAGGGGCCGTGGGTGGGAGTGGCCGGATGGCTAATTAGAATCCACGATACGCAGCATGGTTCCCAGACCTGAGGTGGCACCAGTGCCAAGTCGGGCTAGTTGGATGGTGCAAAGTGGCTCCTGCAATCTGCCATCCAGAAGCGGGGCAGCTTACTTTTGTTTGCCAGGGAAACGGGCCGAGGTTTGTGTCTGGGGGCCTATGGCTGGGAGTGACCGGCTGGCTCCTGAAAAGCTACGATAGGCAGGATGGTGACCAGACCCATGGTGGCACCAGAGCCAAGTTGGGCTGATTTGATAGTACCAAGTGGCTCCTGCAATCTGCCATCAAATAGTCGGCAGGCGAGTTTTGTTTTCCAGCGAAAAGCGCCGTTGTTTGTGACTGGGGGCCTGTGGGTGGGAGTGACCGGCTGGCTCCTTAGAATCCACGATACGCAGGATGGTTCCCAGACTTGAGGTGGCACCAGTGACAAGTCGGGCCAGTTTGATGGTGCAAAGTGGCTCCTGCAATCTGCCCTCCAGAAGCGGGGTAGCTTACTTTTCTTTGCCAGGGAAACGGGCCGAGGTTTTTCTCTGGGGGCCTATGGCTGGGAGTGACCGGGTGGCGCCTGAACAGCTACGATAGGCAGGATGGTGACCAGACCCATGGTGGCACCAGTGCCAAGTTGGGCTGGTTTGATAGTACCAAGTGGCTCCTGCAATCTGCCATCAAAATGTTGGCAGGCGAGTTTTGTTTTCCAGGGAAAAGCGCTGTTGTTTGTGTTTGGGGGCCTGTGGCTGGGAGTGACCGGCTGGCTCCTTAGAATCCACGATACGCAGGATGGTTCCCAGACCAGAGGTGGCACCAGTGCCAAGTCGGGCTGGTTTTATAGTACCAAGTGGTTCATGCAATCTGCCATCCTGAAGCGGGGCAGCTTACTTTTGTTTGCCAGGGAAACGGGCCGAGCTTTGTGTCTGGGCGCCTATGGCTGGGAGTGACCTGCTAGGTACTGAAAAGCTACGATAGGCAGGATGGTGACCACATCCATGGTGGCACCAGTGCCAAGTTGGGCTGGTTTGATAGTACCAAGTGGCTCCTGCAATCCGCCATCAAAAAGTTGGCAGGCGAGTATTGTTTTCCAGGGAAAAGCGCCGTTGTTTGTGTTTGGGTGCCTGTGGCAGGGAGTGGCCGGCTGGCTCCTTAGAATCCACGATACGCAGGATGGTTCCCAGACCCAAGGTGGCACCAGTGCCAAGTTGGGCTGGTTTGATAGTACCAAGTGCGTACTGCAATCTGCCATCCAGAAGCGGGGTAGCTTACTTTTGTTTGCCAGGGAAACGGGCCGAGGTTTTTGTCTCGGGGTATAAGGCTGGGGGTGACCGGCTGGCTCCTGAAAAGCTACGATAGGCAGGATGGTGACCAGACCCATGGTGGCACCAGTGCCAAGTTGGGCTGGTTTGATAGTACCAAGTGGCTCCTGCAATCTGCCATCAAAAATTCGGCAGGCGAGTTTTGTTTTCCAGGGAAAAGCGCCGTTGTTTGTGTTTGGGGGCCTGTGGCTGGGAGTGGCCGGCTGGCTAATTAGAATCCACGATACGCAGGATGGTTCCCAGACCAGAGGTGACCCCAGTGACAAGTCGGGCTGGTTTGATACTACCAAGTGCGTCCTGCAATCTGCCATCCAGAAGCGGGGTAGCTTACTATTGTTTGCCAGGGAAACGGGCCGAGGTGTTTGTCTCGGCGCCTGTGGCTGGGGGTGACCGGCTGGCTCCTGAAAAGCTACGATAGGCAGGATGGTGACCAGACCCATGGTGGCACCAGTGCCAAGTTGGGCTGGTTTGATAGTATCAAGTGGCTCCTGCAATCCGCCATCAAAAAGTTGGCAGGCGAGTTTTGTTTTCCAGGGAAAAGCGCCGTTGTTTGTGTTTGAGTGCCTATGGCATGGAGTGGCCTGCTGGCTGCTTAGAATCCACGATACGCAGGATGGTTCCCTGACCTGAGGTGGCACCAGTGATAAGTTGGGCTGGTTTGATAGTACCAAGTGCGTCCTGCAATCTGCCATCCAGAAGCGGGGTAGCTTACTTTTGTTTGCCAGGGAAACGGGCCGAGCTTTGTGTCTGGGGGCCTATGGCTGGGAGTGACCGGCTGGCTCCTGAAAAGCTACGATAGGCAGGATGGTGACCAGACCCATGGTGGCACCAGAGCCATGTTCGGCTGATTTCAAAGTACAAAGTGGCTCCTGCAATCTGCCATCAAAAGTCAGCAGTCAAGCTTTGTTTTCCAGGGAAAAGCGCCGTTGTTTGTGTCTGCGGGCCTGTGGCTGGAGTGGCCGGCTGGCTCCTTTAAACACACGATACGCCGGATGGTTCCCAGACCCAAGGTGGCACCAGTGCCAAGTTGGGCTGGTTTGATAGTACCTAGTGGTTCCTGCAATCTGCCATCAAAATGTTGGCAGGCGAGTTTTGTTTTCCAGGGAAAAGCGCCGATGTTTTTTTTGGGGGCCTGTGGCTGGGAGTGGCCGGCTGGCTCCTTAGAATCCAAGATACGCAGGATGGTTCCCAGACCAGAGGTGGCATCAGTACCAAGTCGGGCTGGTTTGATAATAACAAGTGGATCCTGAAATCTGCCATCCAGAAGCGGGGCAGCTTACTTTTGTTTGCCAGGGAAACGGGCAGAGCTTTGTGTCTGGGGGCCTATGGCTGGGAGTGACCGGCTGGCTCCTGAAAAGCTACGATAGGCAGGAAGGTGACCAGACCCATGGTGTCAGCAGTGCCAAGTTGGGCTGGTTTGATAGTACCAAGTGGCTCCTGCAATCTGCCATCAAAAAGTTGGCAGGCGAGTTTTGTTTTCCAGGGAAAAGCGCCGTTGTTTGTGTTTGGGGGCCTGTGGCTGGGAGTGGCCGTCTTGCTAATTGGAATCCACGATACGCAGGAGGGTTCCCAGACCTGAGGTGGCACCAGTGACAAGTCGGGCCAGTTTGATGGTGCAAAGTGGCTCCTGCAATCTGCCATCCAGAAGCGGGGCAGCTTACTTTTGTTTGCCAGGGAAACGGGCCGAGGTTTGTGTCTGGGTTCCTATGGCTGGGAGTGACCGGCTGGCACCTGAAAAGCTACGATAGGCAGGATGGTGACCAGATCCATGGTGGCACCAGTGCCAAGTTGGGCTGATTTGATAGTACCAAGTGGCTCCTGCAATCTGCCATCAAAAATTTGGCAGGCGAGTTTTGTTTTCCAGGGAAAAGCGCCGTTGTTTGTATTTGGGGGCCTGTGGCTGGGAGTGGCCCGCTGGCTCCTTAGAATCCACGATACGCAGGATGGTTCCCAGACCCAAGGTGGCACCATTTCCAAGTTGGGCTGGTTTGATAGTACCAAGTGCGTACTGCAATCTGCCATCCAGAAGCGGGGCAGCTTACTTTTGTTTGCCAGGGAAACGGGCCGAGGTTTTTGTCTGGGGGCCTATGGCTGGGAGTGACCGGCTGGCTCCTGAAAAGCTACGATAGGCAGGATGGTGACCAGACCCATGGTGGCACCAGTGCCAAGTTGGGCTGATTTGATAGTACCAAGTGGCTCCTGCAATCTGCCATCAAAAAGTTGGCAGGCGAGTTTTGTTTTCCAGGGAAAAGCGCCGCTGTTTGTGTTTGGGGGCCTGTGGCTGGGAGTGGCCAGCTGGCTCCTTAGAATCCACGATACGCAGGATGGTTCCCAGACCCAAGGTGGCACCAGTGCCAAGTTGGGCTGGTTTGATAGTACCAAGTGTCTCCTGCAATCTGCCATCCAGAAGCAGGGCAGCTTACTTTTGTTTGCCAGAGAAATAGGCCTAGGTTTTTGTTTGGGGGCCTGTGGCTAGGAGTGGCCGGCTGGCTCCTAAGAATCCACGATACGCAGGATGTTTCCCAGACCCAAGGTGGCACCAGTGCCAAGTCGGGCTGGTTTGATAGTACCAAGTGGCTCCTGCAAACTCCATCAAAAAGTTGGCAGGCGTGTTTTGTTTTCCAGGGAACAGCGCCGTTGATTTTGTTTGGGGGCCTGTGGCTGGGAGTGGCCGGCTGGCTCCTTAGAATCCACGATACGCAGGATGGTTCCCAGACCCAAGGTGGCACCAGTGCCAAGTCGGGCTGGTTTGATTACACCAAGTGGCTCCTGCAATCTGCCATCCAGAAGTGAGGCAGCTAAGTTTTGTTTGCGAGAAAAAAGGGCCGTGGTTTTTGTTGGGGGCCTGTGGCTGGGAGTAGCCGGCTGGCTCCTTAAAATCCACGATAGGCAGGATGGTTCCCAGACCCAAGGTGGCACCAGTGCCAAGTCGGGCTGGTTTGATAGTACCAAGTGGCTCCTGCAATCTGCCATCCAGAAGCGGGGCAGCTGAGTTTTGTTTGCCAGAGAAAAAGGCTGTGGTTTGTGTTTGGGGGCCTGTGGCTGGCAGTGGCCGGCTGGCTCCTGAAAATCCACGATACGCAGCATGGTTCCCAGACCCAAGGTGGCACCAGTGCCAAGCGGGGCTCGTTTGACAGTGTCAAGTGCCTCCTGCAATCTCCCATCCAGAAGCGGGGCAGCTGAGTTTTTTTTGCCAGGGAAACGGACCTTTGTTTTTGATTGGGCTCTGTGGCCGAGAGTGGTCGGCTGTCTCCTGACAATCCACAATACGCAGGATGGTTCCCAGACCCAAGGTGGCACCAGTGCCAAGTCGGGCTGGTTTGATAGTACCAAGTGTCTTCCTGCAATCTGCCATCCAGAAGCGGGGCAGCTGAGTTTTGTTTGCCAGAGAAAAGGGCCGTGGGTTGTGTTTGGGGGCATATGGCTGGGAGTGGCCACCTGGCTCCTTAAAATGCACGATACGCCGCATGGTAACCAGGCGCAAGGTGGCACCAGTGCCAAGTCAGGCTGTTTTTGTAGTACCCAGTGGCTCCTGCAATTTGCCATCCAGAAGCGGGGCAGTTGAATTTTGTTTGCTAGAGAAAAGGCTGTGGTTTGTGTTTGGGGGCCTATGGCTGAGAGTGGCCGGCTGGCCCCTGAAAATCAACGATAGGCAGGATGGTTCCCAGATCCAAGGTGGCACCAGTGCCAAGTAAGGCTGGTTGTATGGTTCAAAGTAACTCCTGCAATCTGCCATCCAGAAGCGGGACAGCTGAGTTTTTTTTGCCAGAGAAAAGGTCCATGGTTTCTTTTTGGGGCATACGGCTGGGAATTGCCGGCTGGCTCCTTAAAATGCTCGATACGCAGGATGGTTCCCAGAGCCAAGGTGGCACCACTGCCAAGTCGGGCTCTTTTTGTAGTACCAAGTGCGTCCTGCAATTTGCATCCAGAAGAGGGGGCAGTTGAGTTTTGTTTGCCAGAGAAAAGGGCCGTTGTTTGTGTTTGGGGGCCTGTGGCTGGGAGTGTTCGGCTGGTTCCTGAATATGTACGATACGCAGGATTGTTCCCAGATCCAAGGTGGCAGCAGTGCCATGTTGTGCTGGTGTGATAGTCCCAAGTGGCTCCTGCAATCTGCCATCCAGAAGTGGGGCAGCTGATTTTTGTTTGCCAGAGAAAAGGTCCGTGGTTTGTTTTTGGGGGCATATGGCTGAGAGTGGCCGGCTGGCCCCTGAAAATCCACGATACACAGGATGGTTCCCAGATCCAAGGTGGCACCTGTGCCAAGTCGGGCTGATTTGATAGTACTAAGTAGCTCCTGCAATCTGCCATCCAGAAGCGGGGCAGCTTACTTTTGTTTGCCAGGGAAACGGGCCGAGGTTTGTGTTTGGGGGCCTATGGCTGAGAGTGACCGGCTGGCTCCTGAAAAGCTACGATAGGCAGGATGGTGACCAGACCCATGGTGGCACCAGTGCCAAGTTGGGCTGGTTTGATAGTACCAAGTGGTTCCTGCAATCTGCCATCCAGAAGCAGGGCAGCTGAGTTTTGTTTGCCAGAGAAAAGGGCCTTGGTTTGTGTTTGGGGGCATATGGCTGGGTGTGGCCAGCTGGCTCCTTAAAATGCACGATATGCAACATGGCTCCCAGACCCAAGGTGGCACAAGTGCCAAGTTGGGCTGGTTTGATAGTACCAAGTGGCTCCTGCAATCTTCCATGATCACGTGGAGAAATACTTTCTGGTTTCAGCCTCATGCTCTTTTCTTCTCTCCCTCAACTTCTCTATCACCTCTCATCTGGTTCACATGCGCTGTCTTCAAGGTCCACAGGCTACTTTTCACAGAATCTTCTGGCCTGATGAAGTAAGGATGATGAATAGAACAGAGCTGGGATCTATTTTCCAGTTTGGATAAAATGCATTCTGCACACAAATCCAAGGAGAACGGGCTGCCCGATGCCCAGAAAATCTTTCACTCCTGCTAGTGTTCTATGTCAACCGCAACTTAGTCTGAAAGAAAAGCTTTTTCTCTGAGAGCATCTGAGAGGTTTGCATGAAGCACTGATATCTGACATATGCAATTTTTGAATAGGAGAGGAAAAAGAAAATGGCAAGGAGTTTTTAATTTTAGTGGTTTCAATTTTAATTTCCGTGCACTTTTTCAAAACTTGTCAGCTCAAATGCCCATCAACATCTTTTAGTCATCTGTAAGTCAGTATTCATATAAAATGTGCTTCAAATCCAAAGAATTTCAAATTTGCACTCCAAGCTTCTATGCCTAGATTTATGATTTCCTACACATATTAGATGAAAGGAAGGCCTTTTTTACTGTGGGAGTGCTGGAACACTGGAACAGGTTGCCCAGAGAAGTTGTGGGTGTCCCATCCCTGAAAGTATTCAAGGTCACCCTGGACGGGGCTTGGAGCAGCAACAAAGGAGAAGCTTGATGGTAGAGAAACAAAGTTGGACTATAGAAGAAACTCGGATTGAAGTATAGGATCAAGTTTTCTCTCAGCTCTTGGGGTAAATTCAAAGTTGTACAAAATGACATTTATCTGTGCTATTCACTACTGTAACAGAAAGTTTCATGAAAACTGTACAGAAGATAGTAAATTTTAAAAGAGATAAGAATTACAGCATAAAATCCATGGGATAGGTTACAACATGAGACACTCTCTAAGAGAAAATCTCTGTGTTTCAGCACTTCATCGGGGTAAGATTTCATGAAGTGCCAAAGAAGGCGGCAAAATATCATTCGGGACATTATTTACTGGAATTCAGCCTGGCCATTAGTAGGAACTGCCTTTGAACATATCATGTAGATATACCACACACACTTTCCCTTCACTGAAAAATTACTGTTTACAACAAATAAGCAATTGACAATCAAAATTGATTGAAAGCATCTTAAACATGTCAAGTATTTCATTGTAGATGATCTGTGATCCAAATGCTTCTTCCACCTTCGAGAGGGACAGAAGAATTCTTCCATATCATGATGGTTTAAAATTGTATCAACCAATGTTTTCTGCTGAAAAGATATCATCTATTTTTTTCTATTTTTGGAAGAAAATATTCCTAGACATACAACAGGTGAGAACTAAGTAATTTTAAAGAAACAAATGAAATGAAAATATTCTGTAAATAGAATGAAATGAAAAGCTGTGTTTTAAATAGGAGCTAAATATTAAACAGAATTTTTGTACCAGGCATTTGAATTACTGCACCAGCTCTTTTGCCCATCAAGAGAGGCATTTAGCATTTCAGTCTTTTCCAAGGTGTTCATGATCTGCTATGCTGATCTCTGTGTGTGCCTAGGTGTGTGTGGAGGGGGGGCATATGAAGGGGAGTGTGTATGTTTGCTTTACAATTGTTGTGGCAGATTCATGCCTCAGCTCCACATTTTGTTTTAAAAAGGTCACACCGAGTGGATATGAAGTTTACTATCAACAAGAGATCGATTCCCAAATCATCCATTTGACTCTCCCTTATAAATCATGTGCTTTGTTGCATATTTTATCAAATATACTTTCAAGCCAGATGGAGGAAGGAGGATGTGGGAATCCCTCCACCATCTTGCAACTTTTATGTAAGTAGGTTTTCAAGAAAATCATCATTTCTCTTTTAAATATGTCTGGAACAGGCATGATGGTAGTGTCAACCTGTTGGAGTTTTTGTTGCTGGAAGAAGTTGTACAAAAGGATTGGTTTTTACATTGACCAGTTACTGAATCAAGCGCAGGAATACATTGGAAATTTAGCTGGGGGTTCCTTTTCCCAGCAGACTACTTCTAGAACGAGCTTGTACACTGAAGCTGACTCTTTTGCTCTCTTTTTGTTTCTTTCCTATTTTCTTGGCTTCTTTGCCACTATCTAGACAATTTTGGAACTTTGTTCCCAACTAAAATGGTTTCAATAGTCTGATTGTGATCATACATTTTTACAAGGAATTTTTAAAATCTTTCCCTCGAGTCCAGAAAGTCAAGGACTTAGATCTTTTTCTTCCCTTATCAATATTGCCATGAAATTGATAAATAAAGACCAACTCTTTATTTTTGTTTTTAACCCACGTAGATAATTCCCATCCATTAATCCATTTTGTGGACCAATAGCTGCCATTCTGATGGAAGCTGTCACTTCTTAACAATAGGCATTCTGTGACTATGTTGACAGCACTTTGGGTGAAGATCCTAACTGGTCTTAGATATACATAGGAGAAATTTGCTCAGCCAGTGTCAGTCTTAAGCATGCGTATCAGAAGATCTTTCTAGAGCTGGGAATTTTCCCATGAAAGGGATTCAGTTAGGGAATAGACACTTGTGCCAGAGTTTTACATTCTTCTTGAACACTGCTTAAGGAACTTAGATGCCATGTCCATTTGGATCTCTGTCTGCACAGAACTTTGTCATGCCAGTGCTTTGAAATGCATCTTGAAGAGAATTCACTAGCACAGAATGAAAGAGAGTGGAAGGGGTTGGTGGGGCTAACCAGGCCCAACCCCCCTGCCTAAACCAGGATACCTAGAGCCTCTTGCCCAGGATTCTATCTGGGTGTACTTTTAATGTCTTCAAAGATCCAGGCTCCACAATCTTTCTGGGCAGTCTGTGCCGTGGTTCAGTCACCCTGACAGTAAAGAAACATTTACTGATGTTCAAAGGCAATCTCCTGTATTTCAGTGTGTGCCCACTGCCTCTTGTCTTTTCCCTCAGCATCACTGAAAAGACACTGATTCCTCCCCTTTGCACTATTGCTTCCATATGTATGTGTGATGCCATGTAGAGGTATGTCAAAAACCTCCCTGAAGCCCAGGCAGATAATATTCCCTTCATCTACCAGTCAAGTTGATTCATCAGAGGAGTTTAAAGTGATGTTCAGCATGAAATTCCCCTGAAAAATCATGCTAACTACATTATTTGGTCATCTGTCATGTGCCTGGCAAGGATTTCCAGGAAGAGCTGCTTCATCAACTTCCTGGGGATAAAAAAGAGGCTGGCTGGTTTGTACTATGGCGAGTCCTCTTAATTGCCTTTTTTGAAGATGGGTGTCATTTGCTAACATCCACTCTTTAGCCTCTCTTGTCGTCTACATCTTAGCAAAACGCTTTTCCACTATGTCTGGCTAGGAAAAACTGTGCCAGCACAGAAAACATCTCCCATCGTGTTCTAGAAGTTGCACGGATGTCTGCCAAGTGTTTGGCAGGGAAGAAAAGAAAAGTTGTCCAAAACAGCTTCCAATCGAATGTTCCTGTGATTGGAAAAGTCAGGAGAGTGCAAAGGTACTGTTTTCTATCAGTTGGCAAGGTGCGCACACAATCCAGTGTTGTACAGCTTGCTTCTTCACCTTCCCGAAGCTGCCGCTCTCGCCGGCTGCCGGAGCCCAAGAAGCGGCTTCTTCGCGCAAAGACGATTGTGCCGCTCACAGGGCTCTCCTTAGCGCGGCTTCTGCCGAAAGACGCCCGGCAGCGGCTCTTACCTCCGGAGAGCATCCTACCTTCGTCTTTAGCTCCTCTTCTCATCTACACCTCGGCAAAAAGCTTTTCCACTATGTCTGGCTAGGAAAAACTGTGCCAGCACAGAAAACATCTCCCATCGTGTTCTAGAAGTTGCACGGATGTCTGCCAAGTGTTTGGCAGGAAGAAAAGAAAAGTTGTCCAAAACAGCTTCCAATCGAATGTTCCTGTGATTGGAAAAGTCAGGAGAGTGCAAAGGTACTGTTTTCTATCAGTTGGCAAGGTGCGCACACAATCCCAGTGTTGTACAGCTTGCTTCTTCACCTTCCCGAAGCTGCCGCTCTCGCCGGCTGCCGGAGCCCAAGAAGCGGCTTCTTCGCGCAAAGACGATTGTGCCGCTCACAGTGCTCTCCTTAGCGCGGCTTCTGCCGAAAGACGCCCGGCAGCGGCTCTTACCTCCGGAGAGCATCCTACCTTCGTCTTTCGCGTCTTTTGTAGTCTACATCTTAGCAAAACGCTTTTCCACTATGTCTGGCTAGGAAAAACTGTGCCAGCACAGAAAACATCTCCCATCGTGTTCTAGAAGTTGCACGGATGTCTGCCAAGTGTTTGGCAGGAAGAAAAGAAAAGTTGTCCAAAACAGCTTCCAATCGAATGTTCCTGTGATTGGAAAAGTCAGGAGAGTGCAAAGGTACTGTTTTCTATCAGTTGGCAAGGTGCGCACACAATCCCAGTGTTGTACAGCTTGCTTCTTCACCTTCCCGAAGCTGCCGCTCTCGCCGGCTGCCGGAGCCCAAGAAGCGGCTTCTTCGCGCAAAGACGATTGTGCCGCTCACAGGGCTCTCCTTAGCGCGGCTTCTGCCGAAAGACGCCCGGCAGCGGCTCTTACCTCCGGAGAGCATCCTACCTTCGTCTTTAGCTCCTCTTCTCATCTACACCTCGGCAAAAAGCTTTTCCACTATGTCTGGCTAGGAAAAACTGTGCCAGCACAGAAAACATCTCCCATCGTGTTCTAGAAGTTGCACGGATGTCTGCCAAGTGTTTGGCAGGAAGAAAAGAAAAGTTGTCCAAAACAGCTTCCAATCGAATGTTCCTGTGATTGGAAAAGTCAGGAGAGTGCAAAGGTACTGTTTTCTATCAGTTGGCAAGGTGCGCACACAATCCCAGTGTTGTACAGCTTGCTTCTTCACCTTCCCGAAGCTGCCGCTCTCGCCGGCTGCCGGAGCCCAAGAAGCGGCTTCTTCGCGCAAAGACGATTGTGCCGCTCACAGGGCTCTCCTTAGCGCGGCTTCTGCCGAAAGACGCCCGGCAGCGCTCTTACCTCCGGAGAGCATCCTACCTTCGTCTTTCTCGTCTTTTGTAGTCTACATCTTAGCAAAACGCTTTTCCACTATGTCTGGCTAGGAAAAACTGTGCCAGCACAGAAAACATCTCCCATCGTGTTCTAGAAGTTGCACGGATGTCTGCCAAGTGTTTGGCAGGAAGAAAAGAAAAGTTGTCCAAAACAGCTTCCAATCGAATGTTCCTGTGATTGGAAAAGTCAGGAGAGTGCAAAGGTACTGTTTTCTATCAGTTGGCAAGGTGCGCACACAATCCCAGTGTTGTACAGCTTGCTTCTTCACCTTCCCCGAAGCTGCCGCTCTCGCCGGCTGCCGGAGCCCAAGAAGCGGCTTCTTCGCGCAAAGACGATTGTGCCGCTCACAGGGCTCTCCTTAGCGCGGCTTCTGCCGAAAGACGCCCGGCAGCGGCTCTTACCTCCGGAGAGCATCCTACCTTCGTCTTTCTCGTCTTTTGTAGTCTACACCTTAGCAAAACGCTTTTCCACTATGTCTGGCTAGGAAAAACTGTGCCAGCACAGAAAACATCTCCCATCGTGTTCTAGAAGTTGCACGGATGTCTGCCAAGTGTTTGGCAGGAAGAAAAGAAAAGTTGTCCAAAACAACTTCCAATCGAATGTTCCTGTGATTGGAAAAGTCAGGAGAGTGCAAAGGTACTGTTTTCTATCAGTTGGCAAGGTGCGCACACAATCCCAGTGTTGTACAGCTTGCTTCTTCACCTTCCCGAAGCTGCCGCTCTCGCCGGCTGCCGGAGCCCAAGAAGCGGCTTCTTCGCGCAAAGACGATTGTGCCGCTCACAGTGCTCTCCTTAGCGCGGCTTCTGCCGAAAGACGCCCGGCAGCGGCTCTTACCTCCGGAGAGCATCCTACCTTCGTCTTTCGCGTCTTTTGTAGTCTACATCTTAGCAAAACGCTTTTCCACTATGTCTGGCTAGGAAAAACTGTGCCAGCACAGAAAACATCTCCCATCGTGTTCTAGAAGTTGCACGGATGTCTGCCAAGTGTTTGGCAGGAAGAAAAGAAAAGTTGTCCAAAACAGCTTCCAATCGAATGTTCCTGTGATTGGAAAAGTCAGGAGAGTGCAAAGGTACTGTTTTCTATCAGTTGGCAAGGTGCGCACACAATCCCAGTGTTGTACAGCTTGCTTCTTCACCTTCCCGAAGCTGCCGCTCTCGCCGGCTGCCGGAGCCCAAGAAGCGGCTTCTTCGCGCAAAGACGATTGTGCCGCTCACAGTGCTCTCCTTAGCGCGGCTTCTGCCGAAAGACGCCCGGCAGCGGCTCTTACCTCCGGAGAGCATCCTACCTTCGTCTTTCGCGTCTTTTGTAGTCTACATCTTAGCAAAACGCTTTTCCACTATGTCTGGCTAGGAAAAACTGTGCCAGCACAGAAAACATCTCCCATCGTGTTCTAGAAGTTGCACGGATGTCTGCCAAGTGTTTGGCAGGAAGAAAAGAAAAGTTGTCCAAAACAGCTTCCAATCGAATGTTCCTGTGATTGGAAAAGTCAGGAGAGTGCAAAGGTACTGTTTTCTATCAGTTGGCAAGGTGCGCACACAATCCCAGTGTTGTACAGCTTGCTTCTTCACCTTCCCGAAGCTGCCGCTCTCGCCGGCTGCCGGAGCCCAAGAAGCGGCTTCTTCGCGCAAAGACGATTGTGCCGCTCACAGTGCTCTCCTTAGCGCGGCTTCTGCCGAAAGACGCCCGGCAGCGGCTCTTACCTCCGGAGAGCATCCTACCTTCGTCTTTCGCGTCTTTTGTAGTCTACATCTTAGCAAAACGCTTTTCCACTATGTCTGGCTAGGAAAAACTGTGCCAGCACAGAAAACATCTCCCATCGTGTTCTAGAAGTTGCACGGATGTCTGCCAAGTGTTTGGCAGGAAGAAAAGAAAAGTTGTCCAAAACAGCTTCCAATCGAATGTTCCTGTGATTGGAAAAGTCAGGAGAGTGCAAAGGTACTGTTTTCTATCAGTTGGCAAGGTGCGCACACAATCCCAGTGTTGTACAGCTTGCTTCTTCACCTTCCCGAAGCTGCCGCTCTCGCCGGCTGCCGGAGCCCAAGAAGCGGCTTCTTCGCGCAAAGACGATTGTGCCGCTCACAGTGCTCTCCTTAGCGCGGCTTCTGCCGAAAGACGCCCGGCAGCGGCTCTTACCTCCGGAGAGCATCCTACCTTCGTCTTTAGCTCCTCTTCTCATCTACACCTCGGCAAAAAGCTTTTCCACTATGTCTGGCTAGGAAAAACTGTGCCAGCACAGAAAACATCTCCCATCGTGTTCTAGAAGTTGCACGGATGTCTGCCAAGTGTTTGGCAGGAAGAAAAGAAAAGTTGTCCAAAACAGCTTCCAATCGAATGTTCCTGTGATTGGAAAAGTCAGGAGAGTGCAAAGGTACTGTTTTCTATCAGTTGGCAAGGTGCGCACACAATCCCAGTGTTGTACAGCTTGCTTCTTCACCTTCCCGAAGCTGCCGCTCTCGCCGGCTGCCGGAGCCCAAGAAGCGGCTTCTTCGCGCAAAGACGATTGTGCCGCTCACAGTGCTCACCTTAGCGCGGCTTCTGCCGAAAGACGCCCGGCAGCGGCTCTTACCTCCGGAGAGCATCCTACCTTCGTCTTTCGCGTCTTTTGTAGTCTACACCTCGGCAAAAAGCTTTTCCACTATGTCTGGCTAGGAAAAACTGTGCCAGCACAGAAAACATCTCCCATCGTGTTCTAGAAGTTGCACGGATGTCTGCCAAGTGTTTGGCAGGAAGAAAAGAAAAGTTGTCCAAAACAGCTTCCAATCGAATGTTCCTGTGATTGGAAAAGTCAGGAGAGTGCAAAGGTACTGTTTTCTATCAGTTGGCAAGGTGCGCACACAATCCCAGTGTTGTACAGCTTGCTTCTTCACCTTCCCGAAGCTGCCGCTCTCGCCGGCTGCCGGAGCCCAAGAAGCGGCTTCTTCGCGCAAAGACGATTGTGCCGCTCACAGTGCTCACCTTAGCGCGGCTTCTGCCGAAAGACGCCCGGCAGCGGCTCTTACCTCCGGAGAGCATCCTACCTTCGTCTTTCGCGTCTTTTGTAGTCTACATCTTAGCAAAACGCTTTTCCACTATGTCTGGCTAGGAAAAACTGTGCCAGCACAGAAAACATCTCCCATCGTGTTCTAGAAGTTGCACGGATGTCTGCCAAGTGTTTGGCAGGAAGAAAAGAAAAGTTGTCCAAAACAGCTTCCAATCGAATGTTCCTGTGATTGGAAAAGTCAGGAGAGTGCAAAGGTACTGTTTTCTATCAGTTGGCAAGGTGCGCACACAATCCCAGTGTTGTACAGCTTGCTTCTTCACCTTCCCGAAGCTGCCGCTCTCGCCGGCTGCCGGAGCCCAAGAAGCGGCTTCTTCGCGCAAAGACGATTGTGCCGCTCACAGTGCTCTCCTTAGCGCGGCTTCTGCCGAAAGACGCCCGGCAGCGGCTCTTACCTCCGGAGAGCATCCTACCTTCGTCTTTCGCGTCTTTTGTAGTCTACATCTTAGCAAAACGCTTTTCCACTATGTCTGGCTAGGAAAAACTGTGCCAGCACAGAAAACATCTCCCATCGTGTTCTAGAAGTTGCACGGATGTCTGCCAAGTGTTTGGCAGGAAGAAAAGAAAAGTTGTCCAAAACAGCTTCCAATCGAATGTTCCTGTGATTGGAAAAGTCAGGAGAGTGCAAAGGTACTGTTTTCTATCAGTTGGCAAGGTGCGCACACAATCCCAGTGTTGTACAGCTTGCTTCTTCACCTTCCCGAAGCTGCCGCTCTCGCCGGCTGCCGGAGCCCAAGAAGCGGCTTCTTCGCGCAAAGACGATTGTGCCGCTCACAGTGCTCTCCTTAGCGCAGCTTCTGCCGAAAGACGCCCGGCAGCGGCTCTTACCTCCTGAGAGTGGCAGCTTCGGGAAGGTGAAGAAGCAAGCTGTACAACACTGGGATTGTGTGCGCACCTTGCCAACTGATAGAAAACAGTACCTTTGCACTCTCCTGACTTTTCCAATCACAGGAACATTCGATTGGAAGCTGTTTTGGACAACTTTTCTTTTCTTCCTGCCAAACACTTGGCAGACATCCGTGCAACTTCTAGAAAACGATGGGAGATGTTTTCTGTGCTGGCACGGGTTTTCCTAGCCAGACATAGTGGAAAAGCGTTTTGCTAAGATGTAGACTACAAAAGACGCGAAAGACGAAGGTAGGATGCTCTCCGGAGGTAAGAGCCGCTGCCGGGCGTCTTTCGGCAGAAGCCGCGCTAAGGAGAGCACTGTGAGCGGCACAATCGTCTTTGCGCGAAGAAGCCGCTTCTTGGGCTCCGGCAGCCGGCGAGAGCGGCAGCTTCGGGAAGGTGAAGAAGCAAGCTGTACAACACTGGGATTGTGTGCGCACCTTGCCAACTGATAGAAAACAGTACCTTTGCACTCTCCTGACTTTTCCAATCACAGGAACATTCGATTGGAAGCTGTTTTGGACAACTTTTCTTTTCTTCCTGCCAAACACTTGGCAGACATCCGTGCAACTTCTAGAACACGATGGGAGATGTTTTCTGTGCTGGCACAGTTTTTCCTAGCCAGACATAGTGGAAAAGCGTTTTGCTAAGATGTAGACTACAAAAGACGCGAAAGACGAAGGTAGGATGCTCTCCGGAGGTAAGAGCCGCTGCCGGGCGTCTTTCGGCAGAAGCCGCGCTAAGGAGAGCCCTGTGAGCGGCACAATCGTCTTTGCGCGAAGAAGCCGCTTCTTGGGCTCCGGCAGCCGGCGAGAGCGGCAGCTTCGGGAAGGTGAAGAAGCAAGCTGTACAACACTGGGATTGTGTGCGCACCTTGCCAACTGATAGAAAACAGTATCTTTGCACTCTCCTGACTTTTCCAATCACAGGAACATTCGATTGGAAGCTGTTTTGGACAACTTTTCTTTTCTTCCTGCCAAACACTTGGCAGACATCCGTGCAACTTCTAGAACACGATGGGAGATGTTTTCTGTGCTGGCACAGTTTTTCCTAGCCAGACATAGTGGAAAAGCGTTTTGCTAAGATGTAGACTACAAAAGACGCGAAAGACGAAGGTAGGATGCTCTCCGGAGGTAAGAGCCGCTGCCGGGCGTCTTTCGGCAGAAGCCGCGCTAAGGTGAGCACTGTGAGCGGCACAATCGTCTTTGCGCGAAGAAGCCGCTTCTTGGGCTCCGGCAGCCGGCGAGAGCGGCAGCTTCGGGAAGGTGAAGAAGCAAGCTGTACAACACTGGGATTGTGTGCGCACCTTGCCAACTGATAGAAAACAGTACCTTTGCACTCTCCTGACTTTTCCAATCACAGGAACATTCGATTGGAAGCTGTTTTGGACAACTTTTCTTTTCTTCCTGCCAAACACTTGGCAGACATCCGTGCAACTTCTAGAACACGATGGGAGATGTTTTCTGTGCTGGCACAGTTTTTCCTAGCCAGACATAGTGGAAAAGCTTTTTGCCGAGGTGTAGATGAGAAGAGGAGCTAAAGACGAAGGTAGGATGCTCTCCGGAGGTAAGAGCCGCTGCCGGGCGTCTTTCGGCAGAAGCCGCGCTAAGGAGAGCCCTGTGAGCGGCACAATCGTCTTTGCGCGAAGAAGCCGCTTCTTGGGCTCCGGCAGCCGGCGAGAGCGGCAGCTTCGGGAAGGTGAAGAAGCAAGCTGTACAACACTGGGATTGTGTGCGCACCTTGCCAACTGATAGAAAACAGTACCTTTGCACTCTCCTGACTTTTCCAATCACAGGAACATTCGATTGGAAGCTGTTTTGGACAACTTTTCTTTTCTTCCTGCCAAACACTTGGCAGACATCCGTGCAACTTCTAGAACACGATGGGAGATGTTTTCTGTGCTGGCACAGTTTTTCCTAGCCAGACATAGTGGAAAAGCGTTTTGCTAAGATGTAGACGACAAGAGAGGCTAAAGAGTGGATGTTAGCAAATGACACCCATCTTCAAAAAAGGCAATTAAGAGGACTCGCCATAGTACAAACCAGCCAGCCTCTTTTTTATCCCCAGGAAGTTGATGAAGCAGCTCTTCCTGGAAATCCTTGCCAGGCACATGACAGATGACCAAATAATGTAGTTAGCATGATTTTTCAGGGGAATTTCATGCTGAACATCACTTTAAACTCCTCTGATGAATCAACTTGACTGGTAGATGAAGGGAATATTATCTGCCTGGGCTTCAGGGAGGTTTTTGACATACCTCTACATGGCATCACACATACATATGGAAGCAATAGTGCAAAGGGGAGGGAATCAGTGTCTTTTCAGTGATGCTGAGGGAAAAGACAAGAGGCAGTGGGCACACACTGAAATACAGGAGATTGCCTTTGAACATCAGTAAATGTTTCTTTACTGTCAGGGTGACTGAACCACGGCACAGACTGCCCAGAAAGATTGTGGAGCCTGGATCTTTGAAGACATTAAAAGTACACCCAGATAGAATCCTGGGCAAGAGGCTCTAGGTATCCTGGTTTAGGCAGGGGGGTTGGGCCTGGTTAGCCCCACCAACCCCTTCCACTCTCTTTCATTCTGTGCTAGTGAATTCTCTTCAAGATGCATTTCAAAGCACTGGCATGACAAAGTTCTGTGCAGACAGAGATCCAAATGGACATGGCATCTAAGTTCCTTAAGCAGTGTTCAAGAAGAATGTAAAACTCTGGCACAAGTGTCTCTTCCCTAACTGAATCCCTTTCATGGGAAAATTCCCAGCTCTAGAAAGATCTTCTGATACGCATGCTTAAGACTGACACTGGCTGAGCAAATTTCTCCCTATGTATATCTAAGACCAGTTAGGATCTTCACCCAAAGTGCTGTCAACATAGTCACAGAATGCCTATTGTTAAGAAGTGACAGCTTCCATCAGAATGGCAGCTATTGGTCCACAAAATGGATTAATGGATGGGAATTATCTACGTGGGTTAAAAACAAAAATAAAGAGTTGGTCTTTATTTATCAATTTCATGGCAATATTGATAAGGGAAGAAAAAGATCTAAGTCCTTGACTTTCTGGACTCGAGGAAAGATTTTAAAAATTCCTTGTAAAAATGTATGATCACAATCAGACTATTGAAACCATTTTAGTTGGGAACAAAGTTCCAAAATTGTCTAGATAGTGGCAAAGAAGCCAAGAAAATAGGAAAGAAACAAAAAGAGAGCAAAAGAGTCAGCTTCAGTGTACAAGCTCGTTCTAGAAGTAGTCTGCTGGGAAAAGGAACCCCCAGCTAAATTTCCAATGTATTCCTGCGCTTGATTCAGTAACTGGTCAATGTAAAAACCAATCCTTTTGTACAACTTCTTCCAGCAACAAAAACTCCAACAGGTTGACACTACCATCATGCCTGTTCCAGACATATTTAAAAGAGAAATGATGATTTTCTTGAAAACCTACTTACATAAAAGTTGCAAGATGGTGGAGGGATTCCCACATCCTCCTTCCTCCATCTGGCTTGAAAGTATATTTGATAAAATATGCAACAAAGCACATGATTTATAAGGGAGAGTCAAATGGATGATTTGGGAATCGATCTCTTGTTGATAGTAAACTTCATATCCACTCGGTGTGACCTTTTTAAAACAAAATGTGGAGCTGAGGCATGAATCTGCCACAACAATTGTAAAGCAAACATACACACTCCCCTTCATATGCCCCCCCCTCCACACACACCTAGGCACACACAGAGATCAGCATAGCAGATCATGAACACCTTGGAAAAGACTGAAATGCTAAATGCCTCTCTTGATGGGCAAAAGAGCTGGTGCAGTAATTCAAATGCCTGGTACAAAAATTCTGTTTAATATTTAGCTCCTATTTAAAACACAGCTTTTCATTTCATTCTATTTACAGAATATTTTCATTTCATTTGTTTCTTTAAAATTACTTAGTTCTCACCTGTTGTATGTCTAGGAATATTTTCTTCCAAAAATAGAAAAAAATAGATGATATCTTTTCAGCAGAAAACATTGGTTGATACAATTTTAAACCATCATGATATGGAAGAATTCTTCTGTCCCTCTCGAAGGTGGAAGAAGCATTTGGATCACAGATCATCTACAATGAAATACTTGACATGTTTAAGATGCTTTCAATCAATTTTGATTGTCAATTGCTTATTTGTTGTAAACAGTAATTTTTCAGTGAAGGGAAAGTGTGTGTGGTATATCTACATGATATGTTCAAAGGCAGTTCCTACTAATGGCCAGGCTGAATTCCAGTAAATAATGTCCCGAATGATATTTTGCCGCCTTCTTTGGCACTTCATGAAATCTTACCCCGATGAAGTGCTGAAACACAGAGATTTTCTCTTAGAGAGTGTCTCATGTTGTAACCTATCCCATGGATTTTATGCTGTAATTCTTATCTCTTTTAAAATTTACTATCTTCTGTACAGTTTTCATGAAACTTTCTGTTACAGTAGTGAATAGCACAGATAAATGTCATTTTGTACAACTTTGAATTTACCCCAAGAGCTGAGAGAAAACTTGATCCTATACTTCAATCCGAGTTTCTTCTATAGTCCAACTTTGTTTCTCTACCATCAAGCTTCTCCTTTGTTGCTGCTCCAAGCCCCGTCCAGGGTGACCTTGAATACTTTCAGGGATGGGACACCCACAACTTCTCTGGGCAACCTGTTCCAGTGTTCCAGCACTCCCACAGTAAAAAAGGCCTTCCTTTCATCTAATATGTGTAGGAAATCATAAATCTAGGCATAGAAGCTTGGAGTGCAAATTTGAAATTCTTTGGATTTGAAGCACATTTTATATGAATACTGACTTACAGATGACTAAAAGATGTTGATGGGCATTTGAGCTGACAAGTTTTGAAAAAGTGCACGGAAATTAAAATTGAAACCACTAAAATTAAAAACTCCTTGCCATTTTCTTTTTCCTCTCCTATTCAAAATTGCATATGTCAGATATCAGTGCTTCATGCAAACCTCTCAGATGCTCTCAGAGAAAAAGCTTTTCTTTCAGACTAAGTTGCGGTTGACGTAGAACACTAGCAGGAGTGAAAGATTTTCTGGGCATCGGGGCAGCCCGTTCTCCTTGGATTTGTGTGCAGAATGCATTTTATCCAAACTGGAAAATAGATCCCAGCTCTGTTCTATTCATCATCCTTACTTCATCAGGCCAGAAGATTCTGTGAAAAGTAGCCTGTGGACCTTGAAGACAGCGCATGTGAACCAGATGAGAGGTGATAGAGAAGTTGAGGGAGAGAAGAAAGAGCATGAGGCTGAAACCAGAAAGTATTTCTCCACGTGATCATGGAAGATTGCAGGAGCCACTTGGTACTATCAAACCAGCCCAACTTGGCACTTGTGCCACCTTGGGTCTGGGAGCCATGTTGCATATCGTGCATTTTAAGGAGCCAGCTGGCCACACCCAGCCATATGCCCCCAAACACAAACCAAGGCCCTTTTCTCTGGCAAACAAAACTCAGCTGCCCTGCTTCTGGATGGCAGATTGCAGGAACCACTTGGTACTATCAAACCAGCCCAACTTGGCACTGGTGCCACCATGGGTCTGGTCACCATCCTGCCTATTGTAGCTTTTCAGGAGCCAGCCGGTCACTCCCAGCCATAGGCCCCCAAACACAAACCTCGGCCCGTTTCCCTGGCAAACAAAAGTAAGCTGCCCCGCTTCTGCATGGCAGATTGCAGGAGCTACTTAGTACTATCAAATCAGCCCGACTTGGCACAGGTGCCACCTTGGATCTGGGAACCATCCTGTGTATTGTGGATTTTCAGGGGCCAGCCGGCCACTCTCAGCCATATGCCCCCAAAAACAAACCACGGACCTTTTCTCTGGCAAACAAAAATCAGCTGCCCCACTTCTGGATGGCAGATTGCAGGAGCCACTTGGGACTATCACACCAGCACAACATGGCACTGCTGCCACCTTGGATCTGGGAACAATCCTGCGTATCGTACATATTCAGGAACCAGCCGAACACTCCCAGCCACAGGCCCCCAAACACAAACAACGGCCCTTTTCTCTGGCAAACAAAACTCAACTGCCCCTCTTCTGGATGGCAAATTGCAAAACGCACTTGGTACTACAAAAAGAGCCCGACTTGGCAGTGGTGCCACCTTGGCTCTGGGAACCATCCTGCGTATCGAGCATTTTAAGGAGCCAGCCGGCAATTCCCAGCCGTATGCCCCAAAAAGAAACCATGGACCTTTTCTCTGGCAAAAAAAACTCAGCTGTCCCGCTTCTGGATGGCAGATTGCAGGAGTTACTTTGAACCATACAACCAGCCTTACTTGGCACTGGTGCCACCTTGGATCTGGGAACCATCCTGCCTATCGTTGATTTTCAGGGGCCAGCCGGCCACTCTCAGCCATAGGCCCCCAAACACAAACCACAGCCCTTTTCTCTAGCAAACAAAATTCAACTGCCCCGCTTCTGGATGGCAAATTGCAGGAGCCACTGGGTACTACAAAAACAGCCTGACTTGGCACTGGTGCCACCTTGCGTCTGGTTACCATGCGGCGTATCGTGCATTTTAAGGAGCCAGGTGGCCACTCCCAGCCATATGCCCCCAAACACAACCCACGGCCCTTTTCTCTGGCAAACAAAACTCAGCTGCCCCGCTTCTGGATGGCAGATTGCAGGAGACACTTGGTACTATCAAACCAGCCCGACTTGGCACTGGTGCCACCTTGGGTCTGGGAACCATCCTGCGTATTGTGGATTGTCAGGAGACAGCCAACCACTCTCGGCCACAGAGCCCAATCAAAAACAAAGGTCCGTTTCCCTGGCAAAAAAAACTCAGCTGCCCCGCTTCTGGATGGGAGATTGCAGGAGGCACTTGACACTGTCAAACGAGCCCCACTTGGCACTGGTGCCACCTTGGGTCTGGGAACCATGCTGCGTATCGTGGATTTTCAGGAGCCAGCCGGCCACTGCCAGCCATAGGCCCCCAAACACAAACCACAGCCTTTTTCTCTGGCAAACAAAACTCAGCTGCCCCGCTTCTGGATGGCAGATTGCAGGAGCCACTTGGTACTATCAAACCAGCCCGACTTGGCACTGGTGCCACCTTGGGTCTGGGAACCATCCTGCCTATCGTGGATTTTAAGGAGCCAGCCGGCTACTCCCAGCCACAGGCCCCCAACAAAAACCACGGCCCTTTTTTCTCGCAAACAAAACTTAGCTGCCTCACTTCTGGATGGCAGATTGCAGGAGCCACTTGGTGTAATCAAACCAGCCCGACTTGGCACTGGTGCCACCTTGGGTCTGGGAACCATCCTGCGTATCGTGGATTCTAAGGAGCCAGCCGGCCACTCCTAGCCACAGGCCCCCAAACAAAATCAACGGCGCTGTTCCCTGGAAAACAAAACACGCCTGCCAACTTTTTGATGGAGTTTGCAGGAGCCACTTGGTACTATCAAACCAGCCCGACTTGGCACTGGTGCCACCTTGGGTCTGGGAACCATCCTGCGTATCGTGGATTCTAAGGAGCCAGCCGGCCACTCCTAGCCACAGGCCCCCAAACAAAAACCTAGGCCTATTTCTCTGGCAAACAAAAGTAAGCTGCCCTGCTTCTGGATGGCAGATTGCAGGAGACACTTGGTACTATCAAACCAGCCCAACTTGGCACTGGTGCCACCTTGGATCTGGGAACCATGCTCTGTATCGTGGATATTCAGGGGCCAGCCGGCCACTCTCAGCCATATGTCCCCAAACAGAAACCTCGGCCCGTTTCTCTGGCAAACAAAACTCAACTGCCCCTCTTCTGGATGGCAAATTGCAGGATGAACTTGATACTAAAACCGCAGGCCGACTTGGTAGTGGTGACACCTTGGGCCTGGGAACCATCATGCGTATCGAGCATTTTAAGGAGCCAGCCGGCCACTCCCAGCAATATGCCCCCAAAAACAATCCACGGAATTTTCCTCTGGCAAACAAAAATCAGCTGCCTCGCTTCTGGATGGCAGATTGCAGGAGCCACTTTGCACCATCAAACCAGCCCGACTTGGCACTGGTGCCACATTGCATCTGGGAACCATGCTGCCTAGCGTGGATTTTCAGGAGCCAGCCGGCCACTCTCAGCTATATGCCCCCAAACAAAACCCACGGCCCGTTTCCCTGGCAAACAAAATTAAGCTGCCCCGCTTCTGGATGGCAGATTGCAGGACGCACTTGGTACTATCAAACCAGCAAAACTTGGCACTGGTGCCACCTTGGGTCTGGGAACCATCCTGCGTATCGTGGGTTCAAAGGAGCCAGCCGGTCACTCCCAGCCACAGGCCCCCAAATACAAACAATGTCGCTTTTCCCTGGAAAACAAAACTCGCCTGCCAACTTTTTGATGGCAGATTGCAGGAGCCACTTGGTACTATCAAACCAGCCCAACTTGGCACTGGTGCCACCATGGGTCTGGTAACCATCCTGCCTATCGTAGCTTTCCAGGAGCCAGCCGGTCACTCCCAGCCATAGGTCCCCAGTCACAAACCTCGGCCCGTTTCCCTGGCAAACAAAAGTAAGCTACCCCGCTTCTGGATGGCAGATTGCAGGAGCCACTTGGTACTATCAAACCAGCCCAACTTGGCACTGGTGCCACCTTGGGTCTGGGAACCATCCTGCGTATTGTAGGTTGTCAGGAGCCAGCCGAACACTCTCGGCCACAGACCCCAATTAAAAACAACGGCCCGTTTCACAGGCAAACAAAACTCAGCTGCCCCGCTTCTGGATGGGAGATTGCAGGAGCCACTGGGTACTATAAAACCAGCCCTACTTGGCACTGATGCCACCTTGGGTCTGGGAACCAAGCTGCGTATCATGGATTTTCAGGAGCCAGCCGGCCACTGCCAGCCACAGGCCCCGAAACACAAACAACAGCCTTTTTGTCTGGCAAACAAAATTCAGCTGCCCCGCTTCTGGATGGCAGATTGCAGGAACCACTTGGTACTAACAAACCAGCCCGACTTGGCACTGGTGCCACCTTGGGTCTGGGAACCATCCTGCGTATCGTGGATTCTAAGGAGCCAGCTGGCCACTCCCAGCCACAGGCCCCAAAACACACACAACGGCGCTTTTCCCTGGAAAACAAAACTCGCCTGCCAACATTTTGATGGCAGATTGCAGGAGCCACTTGGTACTATCAAACCAGCCCAACTTGGCACTGGTGCCACCATGGGTCTGGTCACCATCCTGCCTATCGTAGCTTTTCAGGAGCCAGCCGGTCACTCCCAGCCATAGGCCCCCAGACACAAACCTCGGCCTGTTTCCCTGGCACACAAAAGTAAGCTACCGCACTTCTGGATGGCAGATTGCAGGAGCCACTTTGCACCATCAAACCAGCCCGACTTGGCACTGGTGCCACCTCTGGTCTGGGAACCATGCTGCGTATCGTGGATTCTAAGGAGCCAGCCGGTCACTCCCAGCCATAGGCCCCCAGAAAAAAACCTCGGTCCGTTTCCCTGGCAAACAAAAGTAAGCTGCCCCGCTTCTGGATGGCAGGTTGCAGGAGCCACTTGGTGCTATCAAACCAGCCCGACTTGGCACTAGTGCCACCTTGGGTCTGGGAACCATCCTGCGTATCGTGTGTTCTAAGGAGCCAGCCGGCCACTCCCACCCACAGTCCCCCAAACACAAACAACGGCGCTTTTCCCTGGAAAACAAAACTCGCCTGCCAACTTTTTGATGGCAGATTGCAGGAGCCACTTGGTACTATCAAACCAGCCCAACTTGGCACTGGTGCCACCATGGGTCTGGTCACCATCCTGCCTATCGTAGCTTTTCAGGAGCCAGCCGGTCACTCCTAGCCCTAGGCCCCCAGTCATAAACCTCGGCCCGTTTCCCTGGCACACAAAGGTAAGCTACCCCGCTTCAGGATGGCAGATTGCAGGAACCACTTGGCACCATCAAACCAGCCCGACGTGGCACTGGTGCCACCTTGGGTCTGGGAACCATCCTGCGTATCGTGTGTTCTAAGGAGCCAGCCGGCCACTCCCACCCACAGTCCCCCAAACACAAACAACGGCGCTTTTCCCTGGAAAACAAAACTCGCCTGCCAACTTTTTGATGGCAGATTGCAGGAGCCACTTGGTACTATCAAACCAGCCCAACTTGGCACTGGTGCCACCATGGGTCTGGTCACCATCCTGCCTATCGTAGCTTTTCAGGAGCCAGCCGGTCACTCCCAGCCATAGGCCCCCAGACACAAACCTCGGCCCGTTTCCCTGGCAAACAAAAGTAAGCTGCCCCGCTTCTGGATGGCAGATTGCAGGTGCTATTTAGTACTATCAAACCAGCCCGACCTGGCACTGGTGCCACCTCAGGTCTGGGAACCATCCTGCCCATCGTGGATTTTCAGGGGCCAGACGGCCACTATCAGCCATATGCCCCCAAAAACAAACCACGGCCCTTTTCTCTGGTAAACAAAACTCAACTGCCCCTCTTCTGGATGGCAAATTTTAGGACGCACTTTGTACTACGAAAACCGCCCGACTTGGCACTGGTGCCACCTTGGGTCAGGGAACCATCCTGCCTATCGTCGCTTTTTAAGGAGCCAGCAGGCCACGCCCAGCCATATACCCCCAAAAACAAACCACGGACCATTTCTCTTGGAAACAAAAATCCGCTGCCCCGCGTCAGGATGGCAGATTGCAGGAGCCACTTTGCACCATCAAACCACCCCGACTTGGCACTGGTGCCATCTTGGATCTGGGAACCATCCTGCCTATCGTAGCTTTTCAGGAGCCAGCCGGTTACTCCCAACCATAGGCCCCCAGACAGAAAGCTCTGCCCGTTTCCCTGGCAAACAAAGGTAAGCTACCCCGCTTCTGGATGGCAGATTGCAGGAGCCACTTGGTACTATCAAACCAGCCCAACTTGACACTGGTGCCACTTTGGGTCTGGGAACCATGCTGCGTAACGTAGATTCTAAGGCGCCAGGCGGCCACTCCCAGCCACAGGCCCCCAAATACAAACAACGGCGCTTTTCCCTGGAAAACAAAACTCGCCTGCAAGCTTTTTGATGGCAGATTGCAGGAGCCACTTGGTACTATCAAACCAGCCCAACTTGGCACTGGTGCCACCATGGGTCTGGTCACCATCCTGCCTATCGTAGCTTTTCAGGAGCCAGCCGGTCACTCCCAGCCATAGGCCCCCAGACACAAACCTCGGCCCGTTTCCCTGGCAAACAAAACTAAGTTATCCCGCATGTGGATGGCAGATTGCAGGAGCCACTTTGCACCATCAAACCAGCAAAACTTGGCACTGGTGCCACCTCTGGTCTGGGAACCATCCTCCGTATCGTGGATTCTAAGGAGCCAGCCGGCCACTCCCAGCCACAGGCCCCCAAACAAAAACAACGGCGCTTTTCCCTGGATAACAAACTCGCCTGCCAACTTTTTGATGGCAGATTGCAGGAGTCACTTGGTACTATCAAACCAGCCCAACTTGGCACTGGTGCCACCTTGGGTCAGGGAACCATCCTGCCTATCATAGCTTTTCAGGAGCCAGCCGGTCACTCCCAGCCATAGGCCCCCAGACACAAAGCTCGGCCCGTTTCCCTGGCAAACAAAATTAAGCTACCCCGCTTCTGGATGGCAGATTGCAGGAGTCACTTTGCACCATCAAACTAGCCCGACTTGGCACTGGTGCAACGTCTGGTCTGGGAACCATCCTGCGTATCGTGGATTCTAAGGAGCCAGCCGGCCACTCCCAGCCACAGGCCCCCAAACAAAAACAACGGCGCTTTTCCCTGGAAAACAAAACTCGCCTGCCAACTTTTTGATGGCAGATTACAGGAGCCACTTGGTACTATCAAACCAGCCCAACTTGGCACTGGTGCCACCATGGGTCTGGTCACCATCCTGCCTATCGTAGATTTTCAGGAGCCTGCCGGTCACTCCCAGCCATAGGCCCCCAGACACAAACCTCGGCCCGTTTCCCTAGCAAACAAAAGTAAGCTGCCCCGCTTCTGGATTGCAGATTGCAGGACGCACTTGGTAGTATCAAACCAGACCGACTTTTCACTGGTGCCACCTCTGGTCTGGGAACCATCCTGCGTATCGTTGATTCTAATTAGCCAGCCGGCCACTCCCATCCACAGGCCCCCAAACACAAACAACGGCGCTTTTCCCTGGAAAACAAAACTCGCCTGCCAAATTTTTGATGGCAGATTGCAGGAGCCACTTGGTACTATCAAATCAGCCCAACTTGGCACTGGTGCCACCATGGGTCTGGTCACCATCCTGCCTATCGTAGCTTTTCAGGAGCCAGCCGGTCACCCCCAGCCACAGGCCCCGAGACAAAAACCTCGGCCCGTTTCCCTGGCAAAAAAAAGTAAGCTACCCCGCTTCTGGATGGCAGATTGCAGGACGCACTTGGTAGTATCAAACCAGCCCAACTTGGCACTGGTGCCACCTCACGTCTGGGAACCATCCTGCGTATCGTGGATTCTAAGCAGCCAGCCGGCCACTCCGTGCCACAGGCACCCAAACACAAACAACGGCGCTTTTCCCTGGAAAACAAAACTCGCCTGCCAAATTTTGAGGGCAGATTGCAGGAGCCACTTGGTACTATCAAACCAGCCCAACTTGGCACTGGTGCCACCATGGGTCTGGTCACCATCCTGCCTATCGTAGCTTTTCAGGAGCCAGCCGGTCACTCCCAGCCATAGGCCCCCAGACACAAACCTCGGCCCGTTTCCCTGGCAAACAAAAGTAAGCTACCCCGCTTCTGGATGGCAGATTGCAGGACGCACTTGGTAGTATCAAACCAGCCCGACTTGTCACTGGTGTCACCTCTGGTCTGGGAACCATCCTGCGTATCGTGGATTCTAAGCAGCCAGCCGGCCACTCCCAGCCACAGGCCCCCAAACACAAACAACGGTGCTTTTCCCTGGAAAACAAAACTCACCTGCCAAATTTTTGATGGCAGATTGCAGGAGCCACTTGGTACTATCAAACGAGCCCAACTTGGCACTGGTGCCACCATGGGTCTGGTCACCATCCTGCCTATCGTAGCTTTTCAGGAGCCAGCCGGTCACCCCCAGCCATATACCCCGAGACAAAAAGCTCGGCCCGTTTCCCTGGCAAAAAAAAGTAAGCTACCCCGCTTCTGGATGGCAGATTGCAGGACGCACTTGGGAGTATCAAACCAGCCCAACTTGGCACTGGTGCCACCTTGGGTCTGGGAACCATCCTGCGTATCGTGGATTCTAAGGAGCCAGCCGGCCACTCCCTGCCACAGGCCCTCAAACACAAACAACGGCGCTTTTCCCTGGAAAACAAAACTCGCCTGCCAACTTTTTGATGGCGGATTGCAGGAGCCACTTGGTACTATCAAACCAGCCCAACTTGGCACTGGTGCCACCATGGATGTGGTCACCATCCTGCCTATCGTAGCTTTTCAGTACCTAGCAGGTCACTCCCAGCCATAGGTCCCCAGACACAAAGCTCGGCCCGTTTCCCTGGGAAACAAAATTAAGCTGCCCCGCTTCTGGATGGCATATTGCACGAACCACTTGGTACTATAAAACCAGCCCGACTTGGCACTGGTGCCACCTCTGGTCTGGGAACCATCCTGCGTATCGTGGATTCTAAGGAGCCAGCTGGTCACTCCCAGCCACAGGCCCCCAAACACAAATAACAGCGCTTTTCCCTGGAAAACAAAACTCGCCTGCCAACATTTTGATGGCAGATTGCAGGAGCCACTTGGTACTATCAAATCAGCCCAACTTGGCACTGCTGCCACCTTGGGTCTGGTCACCATCCTGCCTATCGTAGCTTTTCAGGAGCCACATGGTCACTCCCAGCCATAGGCCCCCAGAGAAAAACCTCGGCCCTTTTCCCTGGCAAAGAAAAGTAAGCTACCCCGCTTCTGGATGGCAGATTGCAGGAGCCACTTTGCACCATCAAACTGGCCCGACTTGTCACTGGTGCCACCTCAAGTCTGGGAACCATCCTGCGTATCGTGGATTCCTATTAGCAAGCTGGCCACTCCCAGCCAAAGCCCACAAACACAAACAACGGCGCTTTTCCCTGGAAAACAAAACTCGCCTGCCAAATTTTTGATGGCAGATTGCAGGAGCCACTTGGTACTATCAAACCAGCCCAACTTGGCACTGGTGCCACCATGGGTCTGGTCACCATCCTGCCTATCGTAGCTTTTCAGGACCTAGACGGTCACTCCCAGCCATAGGCCTCGTGACACAAAGCTCAGCCCGTTTCCCTGACAAAAATAAGTAAGCTGTCCCGCTTCTGGATGGCAGATTGCAGGACGCACTTGGTAGTATCAAACCAGCCCGACTTGGCACTGGCGCCACCTCACGTCAGGGAACCATCCTGCGTGTCGTGGATTCTAAGCAGCTAGCCGGCCACTCCCAGCCACAGGCCCCCAAACACAAACAACGGCGCTTTTCCCTGGAAAACAAAAGTCGCCTGCAAAATTTTGATGGCAGATTGCCGGAGCCACTTGGTACTATCAAACCAGCCCAACTTGACACTGGTGCCACCATGGGTCTGGTCACCATCCTGCCTATCGTAGCTTTTCAGGAGCCAGCCGGTCACTCCCAGCCTTAGGCCCCCAGACACAAACCTCGGCCCGTTTCCCTGGCAAACAAAAGTAAGTTATCCCGCTTCTGGATGGCAGATTGCAGGAGCCACTTTTCACCATCAAACCAGCCCGACTTGGCACTGGTGCCACCTCTGGTCTGGGAACCATCCTGCGTATCATGGATTCTAAGGAGCCAGCCGGCCACTCCCAGCCACAGGCCCCCAAACACAAACAACGGCGCTTTTCCCTGGATAACAAACTCGCCTGCCAAGTTTTTGATGGCAGATTGCAGGAGCCACTTGGTACTATCAAACGAGCCCAACTTGGCACTGGTGCCACCATGGGTCTGGTCACCATCCTGCCTATCGTAGCTTTTCAGGAGGCAGCCGGTCACTCCCAGCCATAGGCCCCGAGACACAAACCTCGGCCCGTTTCCCTGGGAAACAAAAGTAAGCTACCCCGCTTCTGGATGGCAGATTGCAGGACGCACTTGGTACTATCAAACCAGCCCAACTTGGCACTGGTGCCACCTCAGGTCTGGGAACCATCCTGCGTATCGTGGATTCTAAGGAGCCAGCCGGCCACTCCCAGCCATAGGCCCCCAAACAAAAACAACGGCACTTTTCCCTGGAAAACAAAACTTGCCTGCCAACTTTTTGATGGCAGATTGCAGGAGCCACTTGGTACTATCAAACCAGCCCAACTTGGCACTGGTGCCACCTCTGGTCTGGGAACCATGCTGAGTATCGTGGATTCTAAGGAGCCAGCCGGCCACTCCCAGCCACAGGCCCCCAAACACAAACAACGGCGCTTTTCCCTGGAAAACAAAACTCGCCTGCCAACTTTTTGATGGCAGATTACAGGAGCCACTTGGTACTATCAAACCAGCCCAACTTGGCACTGGTGCCGTCATGGGTCTGGTCACCATCCTGCCTATCGTAGCTTTTCACGAGCCAGCCGGTCACTTCCAGGCTTAGGCCCCCAGACACAAACCTCGGACCGTTTCCCTGGCAAACAAAAGTAAGCTGCCCCGCTTCTGGATGGCAGATTGCAGGAACCACTTGGTACTATCAAACCAGCCCTACTTGGCACTGATGCCACCTCAGGTCTGGGAACCATGCTGCGTATCATGGATTTTCAGAAGCCAGCCGGGCACTGCCAGCCACAGGCCCCGAAACACAAACAACAGCCTTTTTCTCTGGCAAACAAAATTCAGCTGCCCCGCTTCTGGATGGCAGATTGCAGGAACCACTTGGTACTAACAAACCAGACCGACTTGGCACTGGTGCCACCTCAGGTCAGGGAACCATCCGGCGTATCGTGGATTCCAATTAGCAAGCTGGCCACTCCCTGCCACAGGCCCCCAAACACAAACAACGGCGCTTTTCCCTGGAAAACAAAACTCGCCTGCCAACTTTTTGATGGCAGATTGCAGGAGCCACTTGGTACTATCAAACCAGCCCAGCTTGGCACTGGTGCCACCTCTGGTCTGGGAACCATCCTGCCTATCGTAGCTTTTCAGGAGCCAGCCGGTCACTCCCAGCCATAGACCCCCAGACACAAACCTCGGCCCGTTTCCCTGGAAAACAAAAGTAAGTTACCCCGATTCTGGATGGCAGATTGCAGGAGCCACTTGGTACTATCAAATCAGCCCAACTTGGCACTGGTGCCACCATGGGACTGGTAAACATCCTGCCTATCGTAGCTTTTCAGGAGCCAGCCGGTCACTCCCTGCCATAGGCCCCCGGACACAAACCTCTGCCCGTTTCCCTGGCAAACAAAAGTAAGCTGCCCCGCTTTTGGATGGCAGATTGCAGGATGCACTTGGTACTTACAAACCAGCCCGACTTGGCCCTGGTGCCACCTTGGCTCTGGGAACCATGCTGGGTAACCTAGATTCTACGAGGACAGGCGGCCACTCCCAGCCACAGGCCTCTAAATAAAATCAACGGCGCTTTTCCCTGGAAAACAAAACTCGCCTGCCAACTTCTTGATGGCAGATTGCAGGAGCCACTTGGTACTATCAAACCAGCCCAACTTGGCACTGGTGCCACCATGGGTCTGGTCACCATCCTGCCTATCGTAGCTTTTCAGGAGCCAGCCGCTCACTCCCAGCCATAGGCCCCCAGACAAATACCTCGGCACGTTTCCCTGGCAAACAAAAGTAGGCTGCCCCGCTTCTGGATGGCAAATTGCAGGACGCACTTGGTACTACGAAAACAGCCCGACTTGGCACTGATGCCACCTTGGGTCAGGGAACAATCCTGCGTATAGAGCTTTTTAAGGAGCCAGCCGGCCACGTCCAGTCATATACCCCCAAAAAAAAACCACGGAACTTTTCTCCAGCAAACAAAAATCCGCTGCCCCGCGTCTGGATGGCAGATTGCAGGAGCTATTTAGTATTATCAAACCAGCCCGACTTGGCACTGGTGGCACCATGAGTCTGGTAACCATCCTGCCTATCGTAGCTTTTCAGTAGTCAGCCGGTCACTCCCAGCCATAGGCCCCCAGACAAATACCTCGGCCCGTTTCCCTGGCAAACAAAAGTAAGCTGTCCCGCTTCTGGATGGCAGATTGCAGGAGCCACTTGGTACTATCAAACCAGCCCAACTTGTTCCCAGACCCAAGGTGGCACCAGTGCCAAGTGGGGCTGGTTTGATGGTGCAACGTGGCTCCTGCAATCTGCCATCCAAAAGCGGGGCAGCTTACTTTTGTTTGCCAGGGAAACGGGCCGAGGTTTGTGTCTGGGGGTCTATGGCTGGGAGTGACCGGCTGGCTCCTGAAAAGCTACGATAGGCAGGATGGTTCCCAGACAAGAGGTGCCACCAGAGCCAAGTTGGGCTGGTTTGATAGTACCAAGTGGCTCCTGCAATCTGCCATCAAAAAGTTGGCAGGCGAGTTTTGTTTTCCAGGGAAAAGCGCCGTAGTTTTTGTTTGGGGGCCTGTGGCTCAGAGTGGCCGGGTGGCTTCTTAGAATCCACGATACGCAGGATGGTTCCTAGACCCAAGGTGGCACCAGTGCCAAGTCGGGCTGGTTTGACACAACCAAGTGGCTCCTGCAATCTGCCATCCAGAATCGGGGCAGCTTAATTTTGTTTGCCAGGGAAACGGTCCGAGGTTTGTGTCTGGGAGCCTATGGCTGGGAGTGACCGGCTGGCTCCTGAAATGCTACAATAGGCAGGATGGTTCCCAGACCCATAGTGGCACCAGTGCCAAGTTGGGCTGATTTGATAGTACCAAGTGGCTCCTGCAATCTGCCATCAAAATGCTGGCAGGCGAATTTTGTTTTCCAGGGAAAAGCGCCGTTGTTTGTGTTTGGGGGCCTGTGGCTGGGAGTGGCCGGCTGGCTCCTTAGAATCCACGATATGCAGGATTGTTCCCAGACCCAAGGTGGCACCAGTGCCAAGTCGGGCTGGTTTGATGGTGCAAAGTGGCTCCGGCAATCTGCCATCCAGACGCGGGGCAGCGGATTTTTGTTTCCAAGAGAAATGGTCCGTGGTTTGTTTTTGGGGGTTTATGGCTGGGCGTGGCCGGCTGGCTCCTTAAAAAGCTCGATATGCAGGATGGTTCCCTGACACAAGGTGGCACCAGTGCCACGTCGGGCGGTTTTCGTAGTACAAAGTGCGTCCTAAAATTTGCCATCCAGAAGAGGGGCAGGTGAGTTTTGTTTGCCAGAGAAAAGGGCCGTGGTTTGTTTTTGGGGGCATATGGCTGAGAGTGGCCGGCTGGCTCCTGAAAAGCTACAATAGGCAGGATGTTTACCAGACCCATGGTGGCACCAGTGCCAAGTTGGGCTGATTTGATAGTACCAAGTGGCTCCTGCAATCTGCCATCCAGAATCGGAGTAGCTTACTTTTGTTTTCCAGGGAAACGGGCCGAGGTTTGTGTCTGGGGGTCTATGGTTGGGAGTGGCCGGCTGGCTCCTTAGAAACCACGATACGCAGCATGGTTCCCAGACAAGAGGTGCCACCAGTGCCAAGTTGGGCTGGTTTGATACTACCAAGTGGCTGCTGCAATCTGCCATCCAGAAGCGGGGCAGCTTACTTTTGTTTGCCAGGGAAACGGACCGTTGTTTGTGTTCGGGGGCCTATGGCTGGGAATGCCCGGCTGGCTCCATAAAATCCACGATACGCAGGATGGTTCCCAGACCAGAGGTGGCACCAGTGCCAAGTCCGGCTGGTTTGATAGTACCAAGTGGCTCCTGCAATCTGCCATCCAGAAGCGGGGCAGCTTACTTTTGTTTGCCAGGGAAACGGGCCGAGGTTTGTGTCTCGGGGCCTATGGCAGGGAGTGACCGGCTGGCTCCTGAAAAGCTACGATAGGCAGGATGGTGACCAGACCCATGGTGGCACCAGTGCCAAGTTGGGCTGGTTTGATAGTAACAAGTGGTTCCTGCAATCTGCCATCAAAATGTTGGCAGGCGAGTTTTGTTTTCCAGGGAAAAGCGCCGTTGTTTTTGTTTGGGGGCCTGTGGCTGGGAGTGGCCGGCTGGATGCTTAGAATCCACGATACGCAGGATGGTTCCCAGACCAGAGGTCGCACCAGTGCCAAGTCGGGCTGGTTTGATACTACCTAGTGGATCCTGCAATCTGCCATCCAGAAGCGGGACAGCTTACTTTTTTTTGTCAGGGAAACCGGCTGAGCTTTGTGTCACGGGGCCTATTGCTGGGAGTGACCGTCTAGATCCTGAAAAGCTACGATAGGCAGGATGGTGACCAGACCCATGGTGGCACCAGTGCCAAGTTGGGCTGGTTTGATAGTACCAAGTGGCTCCTGCAATCTGCCATCAAAAAGTTGGCAGGCGAGTTTGTTATCCAGGGAAAAGCGCCGTTGTTTGTGTTTGGGGGCCTGTGGCTGGGAGTGGCCGGCTGGCTCCTTAGAATCCACGATCGGGAGGATGGTTCCCAGACCTGAGGTGGCACCAGTGCCAAGTCGGGCTAGTTTGATGGTGCAAAGTGGCTCCTGCAATCTGCCATCCAGAAGCGGGGCAGCTTACTTTTGTTTGCCCGGGAAACGGGCCGAGGTTTGTGTCTGGGGGCCTATGCCTGGGAGTGACCGGCTGGCTCCTGAAAAGCTACGATAGGCAGGATGGTGACCAGACCCATGGTGGCACCAGTGCCAAGTTGGGCTGGTTTGATAGTACCAAGTGGCTCCTGCAATCTGCCATCAAGAAGTTGGCAGGCGAGTTTTGTTTTCCAGGGAAAAGCGCCGTTGTTTTTGTTTGGGGGCCTGTGGCTGGGAGTGGCCGGCTGGCTCCTTAGAATCCACGATACGCAGGATGGTTCCCAGACCAGAGGTGGCACCAGTGCCAAGTCGGGCTGGTTTGATAGTACCAAGTGCGTACTGCAATCTGCCATCCAGAAGCGGGGCAGCTTACTTTTGTTTGCCCGGGAAACGGGCCGAGGTTTGTGTCTGGGGGCCTATGGCTGGGAGTGACCGGCTGGCTCCTGAAAAGCTACGATAGGCAGGATGGTGACCAGACCCATGGTGGCACCAGTGTCAAGTTGGGCTGGTTTGATAGTACCAAGTGGCTCCGGCAATCTGCCATCAAAATTTGGCAGGCGAGTTTTGTTTTCCAGTGAATAGCGACCTTGTTTGTGTTTGGGGGCCTATGGCAGGGAGTGACCGGCTGGCTAATTAGAATCCATGATACGCAGCCTGGTTCCCAAACCTGAGGTGGCACCAGTGCCAAGTCGGGCTAGTTTGATGGTGCAAAGTGGCTCCTGCAATCTGCCATCCAGAAGCGGGGCAGCTTACTTTTGTTTGCCAGGGAAACGGGCCGAGGTTTGTGTCTGGGGGCCTATGGCTGGGAGTGACCGGCTGGCTCCTGAAAAGCTACGATAGGCAGGATGGTGACCAGACCCATGGCGGCACCAGTGCCAAGTTGGGCTGGTTTGATAGTACCAAGTGGCTCCTGCAATCTGCCATCAAAAAGTTGGCAGGCGAGTTTTGTTTTCCAGGGAAAAGCGCCGTTGTTTTTGTTTGGGGGCCTGTGGCTGGGAGTGGCCGGCTGGCTGCTTAGAATCCACGATACGCAGGATGGTTCCCAGACCAGAGGTGGCACCAGTGCCAAGTCGGGCTGGTTTGATAGTACCAAGTGCGTATTGCAATCTGCCATCCAGAAGCGGGGCAGCTTACTTTTGTTTGCCAGGGAAACGGGCCGAGGTTTGTGTCTGGGGGCCTATGGCTGGGAGTGACCGGCTGGCTCCTGAAAAGCTACGATAGGCAGGATGGTTACCAGACCCATGGTGGCACCAGTGCCAAGTTGGGCTGGTTTGATAGTACCAAGTGGCTCCTGCAATCTGCCATCAAAAACTTGGCAGGCGAGTTTTGTTTTCCAGCGAATAGCGCCCTTGTTTGTGTTTGGGGGCCTATGGCAGGGAGTGACCGGCTGGCTAATTAGAATCCACGATACGCAGCATGGTTCCCAGACCTGAGGTGGCACGAGTGCCAAGTCGGGCTAGTTTGATGGTGCAAAGTGGCTCCTGCAATCTGCCATCCAGAAGCGGGGCAGCTTACTTTTGTTTGCCAGGGAAACGGGCCGAGGTTTGTGTCTGGGGGCCTATGGCTGGGAGTGACCGGCTGGCTCCTGAAAAGCTACGATAGGCAGGATGGTGACCAGACCCATGGTGGCACCAGTGCCAAGTTGGGCTGGTTTGATAGTACCAAGTGGCTCCTGCAATCTGCCATCAAAAAGTTGGCAGGCGAGTTTTGTTTTCCAGGGAAAAGCGCCGTTGTTTTTGTTTGGGGGCCTGTGGCTGGGAGTGGCCGGCTGGCTGCTTAGAATCCACGATACGCAGGATGTTTCCCAGACCAGAGGTGGCACCAGTGCCAAGTCGGGCTGGTTTGATACTACCAAGTGGATCCTGCAGTCTGCCATCCAGAAGCGGGACAGCTTACTTTTGTTTGCCAGGGAAACGGGCAGAGCTTTGTGTCTGGGGGCCTATGACTGGGAGTGACCGTCTAGGTCCTGAAAAGCTACGATAGACAGGATGGTGACCAGACCCATGGTGGCACCAGTGCCAAGTTGGGCTGGTTTGATAGTACCAAGTGGCTCCTGCAATCTGCCATCAAAAAGTTGGCAGGCGAGTTTTGTTTTCCAGGGAAAAGCGCCGTTGTTTTTGTTTGGGGGCCTGTGGCTGGGAGTGGCCGGCTGGCTCCTTAGAATCTACGATACGCAGGATGGTTCCCAGACCCAAGGTGGCACCAGTGCCAAGTCGGGCTGGTTTGATAGTACCAAGTGCGTACTGCAATCTGCCATCCAGAAGCGGGGCAGCTTACTTTTGTTTGCCAGGGAAACGGGCCGAGGTTTGTGTCTGGGGGCCTATGGCTGGGAGTGACCGGCTGGCTCCTGAAAAGCTACGATAGGCAGGATGGTGACCAGACCCATGGTGGCACCAGTGCCAAGTTGGGCTGGTTTGATAGTACCAAGTGGCTCCGGCAATCTGCCATCAAAATGTTGGCAGGCGAGTTTTGTTTTCCAGCGAATAGCGCCGTTGTTTGTGTTTGGGGGCCTATGGCAGGGACTGACCGGCTGGCTAATTAGAATCCACGATACGCAGCATGGTTCCCAGACCTGAGGTGGCACCAGTGCCAAGTCGGGCTAGTTTGATGGTGCAAAGTGGCTCCTGCAATCTGCCATCCAGAAGCGGGGCAGCTTACTTTTGTTTGCCAGGGAAACGGGCCGAGGTTTGTGTCTGGGGGCCTATGGCTGGGAGTGACCGGCTGGCTCCTGAAAAGCTACGATAGGCAGGATGGTGACCAGACCCATGGTGGCACCAGTGCCAAGTTGGGCTGGTTTGATAGTACCAAGTGGCTCCTGCAATCTGCCATCAAAAAGTTGGCAGGCGAGTTTTGTTTTCCAGGGAAAAGCGCCGTTGTTTGTGTTTGGGGGCCTGTGGCTGGGAGTGGCCGGCTGGCTGCTTAGAATCCACGATACGCAGGATGGTTCCCAGACCAGAGGTGGCACCAGTGCCAAGTCGGGCTGGTTTGATACTACCAAGTGGATCCTGCAATCTGCCATCCAGAAGCGGGACAGCTTACTTTTGTTTGCCAGGGAAACGGGCAGAGCTTTGTGTCTGGGGGCCTATGGCTGGGAGTGACCGTCTAGGTCCTGAAAAGCTACGATAGGCAGGATGGTGACCAGACCCATGGTGGCACCAGTGCCAAGTTGGGCTGGTTTGATAGTACCAAGTGGCTCCTGCAATCTGCCATCAAAATGTTGGCAGGCGAGTTTTGTTTTCCAGGGAAAAGCGCCGTTGTTTGTGTTTGGGGGCCTGTGGCTGGGAGTGGCCAGCTTCTAATTGGAATCCACGATACGCCGGATGGTTCCCAGACCTGAGGTGGCACCAGTGACAAGTCGGGCCAGTTTGATGGTGCAAAGTGGCTCCTGCAATCTGCCATCCAGAAGCGGGGCAGCTTACTTTTGTTTTCCAGGGAAAAGGGCCGAGGTTTTTCTCTGGGGGCCTATGGCTGGGAGTGACCGGCTGGCGCCTGAACAGCTACGATAGGCAGGATGGTTCCAAGACCCATGGTGGCACCAGTGCCAGGTTGGGCTGATTTGATAGTACCAAGTGGCTCCTGCAATCTGCCATCAAAATGTTGGCAGGCGAGTTTTGTTTTCCAGGGAAAAGCGCCGTTGTTTGTGTTTGGGGGCCTGTGGCTGGGAGTGGCCAGCTTGCTAATTGGAATCCACGATACGCAGGATGGTTCCCAGACCAGAGGTGGCACCAGTGCCAAGTCGGGCTGGTTTGATAGTACCAAGTGCGTCCTGCAATCTGCCATCCACAAGCGGCGCCGCTTAGTTTTGTTTGCCACGGAAACGGGCCGAGGTTTGTGTCTGGGGGCCTATGGCTGGGAGTGACCGGCTGGCTCCTGAAAAGCTACGATAGGCAGGATGGTGACCAGACCCATGGTGGCACCAGTGCCAAGTTGGGCTGGTTTGATAGTACCAAGTGGCTCCTGCAATCTGCCATCAAAAGTTGGCAGGCGAGTTTTGTTTTCCAGGGAATAGCGCCGTTGTTTGTGTCTGCGGGCCTGTGGCTGGAGTGGCCGGCTGGCTCCTTTAAACACACGATACGCCGGATGGTTCCCAGACCCAAGTTGGCACCAGTGCCAAGTTGGGCTGGTTTGATAGTACCAAGTGGTTCCTGCAATCTGCAATCAAAATGTTGGCAGGCGAGTTTTGTTTTCCAGGGAAAAGCGCCGATGTTTTTTTTTGGGGGCCTGTGGCTGGGAGTGGCCGGCTGGCTCCTTAGAATCCAAGATACGCAGGATGGTTCCCAGACCAGAGGTGGCACCAGTGCCAAGTTGGGCTGGTTTGATAATAACAAGTGGATCCTGAAATCTGCCATCCAGAAGCGGGGCAGCTTACTTTTGTTTGCCAGGGAAACGGGCCGAGCTTTGTGTCTGTGGGCCTATGGCTGGGAGTGACCGGCTGGCTCCTGAAAAGCTACGATAGGCAGGATGGTGACCAGACCCATGGTGTCAGCAGTGCCAAGTTGGGCTGGTTTGATAGTACCAAGTGGCTCCTGCAATCTGCCATCAAAATTTGGCAGGCGAGTTTTGTTTTCCAGGGAAAAGCGCCGTTGTTTGTGTTTGGGGGCCTGTGGCTGGGAGTGGCCGTCTTGCTAATTGGAATCCACGATACGCAGGAGGGTTCCCAGACCTGAGGTGGCACCAGTGACAAGTCGGGCCAGTTTGATGGTGCAAAGTGGCTCCTGCAATCTGCCATCCAGAAGCGGGGCAGCTTACTTTTGTTTGCCAGGGAAACGGGCCGAGGTTTGTGTCTGGGTTCCTATGGCTGGGAGTGACCGGCTGGCACCTGAAAAGCTACGATAGGCAGGATGGTGACCAGATCCATGGTGGCACCAGTGCCAAGTTGGGCTGATTTGATAGTACCAAGTGGCTCCTGCAATCTGCCATCAAAAATTTGGCAGGCGAGTTTTGTTTTCCAGGGAAAAGCGCCGTTGTTTGTATTTGGGGGCCTGTGGCTGGGAGTGGCCCGCTGGCTCCTTAGAATCCACGATACGCAGGATGGTTCCCAGACCCAAGGTGGCACCATTTCCAAGTTGGGCTGGTTTGATAGTACCAAGTGCGTACTGCAATCTGCCATCCAGAAGCGGGGCAGCTTACTTTTGTTTGCCAGGGAAACGGGCCGAGGTTTGTGTCTGGGGGCCTATGGCTGGGAGTGACCGGCTGGCTCCTGAAAAGCTACGATACGCAGGATGGTGACCAGACCCATGGTGGCACCAGTGCCAAGTTGGGCTGATTTGATAGTACCAAGTGGCTCCTGCAATCTGCCATCAAAAAGTTGGCAGGCGAGTTTTGTTTTCCAGGGAAAAGTGCCGTTGTTTGTGTTTGGGGGCCTGTGGCTGGGAGTGGCCGGCTGGCTCCTTAGAATCCACGATACGCAGGATGGTTCCCAGACCCAAGGTGGCACCAGTGCCAAGTTGGGCTGGTTTGATAGTACCAAGTGTCTCCTGCAATCTGCCATCCAGAAGCAGGGCAGCTTACTTTTGTTTGCCAGAGAAATAGGCCTAGGTTTTTGTTTGGGGGCCTGTGGCTAGGAGTGGCCGGCTGGCTCCTAAGAATCCACGATACGCAGGATGTTTCCCAGACCCAAGGTGGCACCAGTGCCAAGTCGGGCTGGTTTGATAGTACCAAGTGGCTCCTGCAAACTCCATCAAAAAGTTGGCAGGCGTGTTTTGTTTTCCAGGGAACAGCGCCGTTGATTTTGTTTGGGGGCCTGTGGCTCAGAGTGGCCGGGTGGCTCCTTAGAATCCACGATACGCAGGATGGTTCCCAGACCCAAGGTGGCACCAGTGCCAAGTCGGGCTGGTTTGATTACACCAAGTGGCTCCTGCAATCTGCCATCCAGAAGTGAGGCAGCTAAGTTTTGTTTGCGAGAAAAAAGGGCCGTGGTTTTTGTTGGGGGCCTGTGGCTGGGAGTAGCCGGCTGGCTCCTTAAAATCCACGATAGGCAGGATGGTTCCCAGACCCAAGGTGGCACCAGTGCCAAGTCGGGCTGGTTTGATAGTACCAAGTGGCTCCTGCAATCTGCCATCCAGAAGCGGGGCAGCTGAGTTTTGTTTGCCAGAGAAAAAGGCTGTGGTTTGTGTTTGGGGGCCTGTGGCTGGCAGTGGCCGGCTGGCTCCTGAAAATCCACGATACGCAGCATGGTTCCCAGACCCAAGGTGGCACCAGTGCCAAGTGGGGCTCGTTTGACAGTGTCAAGTGCCTCCTGCAATCTCCCATCCAGAAGCGGGGCAGCTGAGTTTTTTTTGCCAGGGAAACGGACCTTTGTTTTTGATTGGGCTCTGTGGCCGAGAGTGGTCGGCTGTCTCCTGACAATCCACAATACGCAGGATGGTTCCCAGACCCAAGGTGGCACCAGTGCCAAGTCGGGCTGGTTTGATAGTACCAAGTGTCTCCTGCAATCTGCCATCCAGAAGCGGGGCAGCTGAGTTTTGTTTGCCAGAGAAAAGGGCCGTGGGTTGTGTTTGGGGGCATATGGCTGGGAGTGGCCACCTGGCTCCTTAAAATGCACGATACGCCGCATGGTAACCAGACGCAAGGTGGCACCAGTGCCAAGTCAGGCTGTTTTTGTAGTACCCAGTGGCTCCTGCAATTTGCCATCCAGAAGCGGGGCAGTTGAATTTTGTTTGCTAGAGAAAAGGGCTGTGGTTTGTGTTTGGGGGCCTATGGCTGAGAGTGGCCGGCTGGCCCCTGAAAATCAACGATAGGCAGGATGGTTCCCAGATCCAAGGTGGCACCAGTGCCAAGTAAGGCTGGTTGTATGGTTCAAAGTAACTCCTGCAATCTGCCATCCAGAAGCGGGACAGCTGAGTTTTTTTTGCCAGAGAAAAGGTCCATGGTTTCTTTTTGGGGCATACGGCTGGGAATTGCCGGCTGGCTCCTTAAAATGCTCGATACGCAGGATGGTTCCCAGAGCCAAGGTGGCACCACTGCCAAGTCGGGCTCTTTTTGTAGTACCAAGTGCGTCCTGCAATTTGCCATCCAGAAGAGGGGCAGTTGAGTTTTGTTTGCCAGAGAAAAGGGCCGTTGTTTGTGTTTGGGGGCCTGTGGCTGGGAGTGTTCGGCTGGTTCCTGAATATGTACGATACGCAGGATTGTTCCCAGATCCAAGGTGGCAGCAGTGCCATGTTGTGCTGGTGTGATAGTCCCAAGTGGCTCCTGCAATCTGCCATCCAGAAGTGGGGCAGCTGATTTTTGTTTGCCAGAGGAAAGGTCCGTGGTTTGTTTTTGGGGGCATATGGCTGAGAGTGACCGGCTGGCCCCTGAAAATCCACGATACACAGGATGGTTCCCAGATCCAAGGTGGCACCTGTGCCAAGTCGGGCTGATTTGATAGTACTAAGTAGCTCCTGCAATCTGCCATGCAGAAGCGGGGCAGCTTACTTTTGTTTGCCAGGGAAACGGGCCGAGGTTTGTGTTTGGGGGCCTATGGCTGAGAGTGACCGGCTGGCTCCTGAAAAGCTACAATAGGCAGGATGGTGACCAGACCCATGGTGGCACCAGTGCCAAGTTGGGCTGGTTTGATAGTACCAAGTGGTTCCTGCAATCTGCCATCCAGAAGCAGGGCAGCTTAGTTTTGTTTGCCAGAGAAAAGGGCCTTGGTTTGTGTTTGGGGGCATATGGCTGGGTGTGGCCAGCTGGCTCCTTAAAATGCACGATATGCAACATGGCTCCCAGACCCAAGGTGGCACAAGTGCCAAGTTGGGCTGGTTTGATAGTACCAAGTGGCTCCTGCAATCTTCCATGATCACGTGGAGAAATACTTTCTGGTTTCAGCCTCATGCTCTTTCTTCTCTCCCTCAGCTTCTCTATCACCTCTCATCTGGTTCACATGCGCTGTCTTCAAGGTCCACAGGCTACTTTTCACAGAATCTTCTGGCCTGATGAAGTAAGGATGATGAATAGAACAGAGCTGGGATCTATTTTCCAGTTTGGATAAAATGCATTCTGCACACAAATCCAAGGAGAACGGGCTGCCCCGATGCCCAGAAAATCTTTCACTCCTGCTAGTGTTCTACGTCAACCGCAACTTAGTCTGAAAGAAAAGCTTTTTCTCTGAGAGCATCTGAGAGGTTTGCATGAAGCACTGATATCTGACATATGCAATTTTGAATAGGAGAGGAAAAAGAAAATGGCAAGGAGTTTTTAATTTTAGTGGTTTCAATTTTAATTTCCGTGCACTTTTTCAAAACTTGTCAGCTCAAATGCCCATCAACATCTTTTAGTCATCTGTAAGTCAGTATTCATATAAAATGTGCTTCAAATCCAAAGAATTTCAAATTTGCACTCCAAGCTTCTATGCCTAGATTTATGATTTCCTACACATATTAGATGAAAGGAAGGCCTTTTTTACTGTGGGAGTGCTGGAACACTGGAACAGGTTGCCCAGAGAAGTTGTGGGTGTCCCATCCCTGAAAGTATTCAAGGTCACCCTGGACGGGGCTTGGAGCAGCAACAAAGGAGAAGCTTGATGGTAGAGAAACAAAGTTGGACTATAGAAGAAACTCGGATTGAAGTATAGGATCAAGTTTTCTCTCAGCTCTTGGGGTAAATTCAAAGTTGTACAAAATGACATTTATCTGTGCTATTCACTACTGTAACAGAAAGTTTCATGAAAACTGTACAGAAGATAGTAAATTTTAAAAGAGATAAGAATTACAGCATAAAATCCATGGGATAGGTTACAACATGAGACACTCTCTAAGAGAAAATCTCTGTGTTTCAGCACTTCATCGGGGTAAGATTTCATGAAGTGCCAAAGAAGGCGGCAAAATATCATTCGGGACATTATTTACTGGAATTCAGCCTGGCCATTAGTAGGAACTGCCTTTGAACATATCATGTAGATATACCACACACACTTTCCCTTCACTGAAAAATTACTGTTTACAACAAATAAGCAATTGACAATCAAAATTGATTGAAAGCATCTTAAACATGTCAAGTATTTCATTGTAGATGATCTGTGATCCAAATGCTTCTTCCACCTTCGAGAGGGACAGAAGAATTCTTCCATATCATGATGGTTTAAAATTGTATCAACCAATGTTTTCTGCTGAAAAGATATCATCTATTTTTTTCTATTTTTGGAAGAAAATATTCCTAGACATACAACAGGTGAGAACTAAGTAATTTTAAAGAAACAAATGAAATGAAAATATTCTGTAAATAGAATGAAATGAAAAGCTGTGTTTTAAATAGGAGCTAAATATTAAACAGAATTTTTGTACCAGGCATTTGAATTACTGCACCAGCTCTTTTGCCCATCAAGAGAGGCATTTAGCATTTCAGTCTTTTCCAAGGTGTTCATGATCTGCTATGCTGATCTCTGTGTGTGCCTAGGTGTGTGTGGAGGGGGGGGCATATGAAGGGGAGTGTGTATGTTTGCTTTACAATTGTTGTGGCAGATTCATGCCTCAGCTCCACATTTTGTTTTAAAAAGGTCACACCGAGTGGATATGAAGTTTACTATCAACAAGAGATCGATTCCCAAATCATCCATTTGACTCTCCCTTATAAATCATGTGCTTTGTTGCATATTTTATCAAATATACTTTCAAGCCAGATGGAGGAAGGAGGATGTGGGAATCCCTCCACCATCTTGCAACTTTTATGTAAGTAGGTTTTCAAGAAAATCATCATTTCTCTTTTAAATATGTCTGGAACAGGCATGATGGTAGTGTCAACCTGTTGGAGTTTTTGTTGCTGGAAGAAGTTGTACAAAAGGATTGGTTTTTACATTGACCAGTTACTGAATCAAGCGCAGGAATACATTGGAAATTTAGCTGGGGGTTCCTTTTCCCAGCAGACTACTTCTAGAACGAGCTTGTACACTGAAGCTGACTCTTTTGCTCTCTTTTTGTTTCTTTCCTATTTTCTTGGCTTCTTTGCCACTATCTAGACAATTTTGGAACTTTGTTCCCAACTAAAATGGTTTCAATAGTCTGATTGTGATCATACATTTTTACAAGGAATTTTTAAAATCTTTCCTCGAGTCCAGAAAGTCAAGGACTTAGATCTTTTTCTTCCCTTATCAATATTGCCATGAAATTGATAAATAAAGACCAACTCTTTATTTTTGTTTTTAACCCACGTAGATAATTCCCATCCATTAATCCATTTTGTGGACCAATAGCTGCCATTCTGATGGAAGCTGTCACTTCTTAACAATAGGCATTCTGTGACTATGTTGACAGCACTTTGGGTGAAGATCCTAACTGGTCTTAGATATACATAGGGAGAAATTTGCTCAGCCAGTGTCAGTCTTAAGCATGCGTATCAGAAGATCTTTCTAGAGCTGGGAATTTTCCCATGAAAGGGATTCAGTTAGGGAAGAGACACTTGTGCCAGAGTTTTACATTCTTCTTGAACACTGCTTAAGGAACTTAGATGCCATGTCCATTTGGATCTCTGTCTGCACAGAACTTTGTCATGCCAGTGCTTTGAAATGCATCTTGAAGAGAATTCACTAGCACAGAATGAAAGAGAGTGGAAGGGGTTGGTGGGGCTAACCAGGCCCAACCCCCCTGCCTAAACCAGGATACCTAGAGCCTCTTGCCCAGGATTCTATCTGGGTGTACTTTTAATGTCTTCAAAGATCCAGGCTCCACAATCTTTCTGGGCAGTCTGTGCCGTGGTTCAGTCACCCTGACAGTAAAGAAACATTTACTGATGTTCAAAGGCAATCTCCTGTATTTCAGTGTGTGCCCACTGCCTCTTGTCTTTTCCCTCAGCATCACTGAAAAGACACTGATTCCCTCCCCTTTGCACTATTGCTTCCATATGTATGTGTGATGCCATGTAGAGGTATGTCAAAAACCTCCCTGAAGCCCAGGCAGATAATATTCCCTTCATCTACCAGTCAAGTTGATTCATCAGAGGAGTTTAAAGTGATGTTCAGCATGAAATTCCCCTGAAAAATCATGCTAACTACATTATTTGGTCATCTGTCATGTGCCTGGCAAGGATTTCCAGGAAGAGCTGCTTCATCAACTTCCTGGGGATAAAAAAGAGGCTGGCTGGTTTGTACTATGGCGAGTCCTCTTAATTGCCTTTTTTGAAGATGGGTGTCATTTGCTAACATCCACTCTTTAGCCTCTCTTGTCGTCTACATCTTAGCAAAACGCTTTTCCACTATGTCTGGCTAGGAAAAACTGTGCCAGCACAGAAAACATCTCCCATCGTGTTCTAGAAGTTGCACGGATGTCTGCCAAGTGTTTGGCAGGAAGAAAAGAAAAGTTGTCCAAAACAGCTTCCAATCGAATGTTCCTGTGATTGGAAAAGTCAGGAGAGTGCAAAGGTACTGTTTTCTATCAGTTGGCAAGGTGCGCACACAATCCCAGTGTTGTACAGCTTGCTTCTTCACCTTCCCGAAGCTGCCGCTCTCGCCGGCTGCCGGAGCCCAAGAAGCGGCTTCTTCGCGCAAAGACGATTGTGCCGCTCACAGGGCTCTCCTTAGCGCGGCTTCTGCCGAAAGACGCCCGGCAGCGGCTCTTACCTCCGGAGAGCATCCTACCTTCGTCTTTAGCTCCTCTTCTCATCTACACCTCGGCAAAAAGCTTTTCCACTATGTCTGGCTAGGAAAAACTGTGCCAGCACAGAAAACATCTCCCATCGTGTTCTAGAAGTTGCACGGATGTCTGCCAAGTGTTTGGCAGGAAGAAAAGAAAAGTTGTCCAAAACAGCTTCCAATCGAATGTTCCTGTGATTGGAAAAGTCAGGAGAGTGCAAAGGTACTGTTTTCTATCAGTTGGCAAGGTGCGCACACAATCCCAGTGTTGTACAGCTTGCTTCTTCACCTTCCCGAAGCTGCCGCTCTCGCCGGCTGCCGGAGCCTAAGAAGCGGCTTCTTCGCGCAAAGACGATTGTGCCGCTCACAGTGCTCACTTTAGCGCGGCTTCTGCCGAAAGACGCCCGGCAGCGGCTCTTACCTCCGGAGAGCATCCTACCTTCGTCTTTCGCGTCTTTTGTAGTCTACATCTTAGCAAAACGCTTTTCCACTATGTCTGGCTAGGAAAAACTGTGCCAGCACAGAAAACATCTCCCATCGTGTTCTAGAAGTTGCACGGATGTCTGCCAAGTGTTTGGCAGGAAGAAAAGAAAAGTTGTCCAAAACAGCTTCCAATCGAATGTTCCTGTGATTGGAAAAGTCAGGAGAGTGCAAAGGTACTGTTTTCTATCAGTTGGCAAGGTGCGCACACAATCCCAGTGTTGTACAGCTTGCTTCTTCACCTTCCCGAAGCTGCCGCTCTCGCCGGCTGCCGGAGCCCAAGAAGCGGCTTCTTCGCGCAAAGACGATTGTGCCGCTCACAGGGCTCTCCTTAGCGCGGCTTCTGCCGAAAGACGCCCGGCAGCGGCTCTTACCTCCGGAGAGCATCCTACCTTCGTCTTTCGCGTCTTTTGTAGTCTACATCTTAGCAAAACGCTTTTCCACTATGTCTGGCTAGGAAAAACTGTGCCAGCACAGAAAACATCTCCCATCGTGTTCTAGAAGTTGCACGGATGTCTGCCAAGTGTTTGGCAGGAAGAAAAGAAAAGTTGTCCAAAACAGCTTCCAATCGAATGTTCCTGTGATTGGAAAAGTCAGGAGAGTGCAAAGGTACTGTTTTCTATCAGTTGGCAAGGTGCGCACACAATCCCAGTGTTGTACAGCTTGCTTCTTCACCTTCCCGAAGCTGCCGCTCTCGCCGGCTGCCGGAGCCCAAGAAGCGGCTTCTTCGCGCAAAGACGATTGTGCCGCTCACAGGGCTCTCCTTAGCGCGGCTTCTGCCGAAAGACGCCCGGCAGCGGCTCTTACCTCCGGAGAGCATCCTACCTTCGTCTTTCGCGTCTTTTGTAGTCTACATCTTAGCAAAACGCTTTTCCACTATGTCTGGCTAGGAAAAACTGTGCCAGCACAGAAAACATCTCCCATCGTGTTCTAGAAGTTGCACGGATGTCTGCCAAGTGTTTGGCAGGAAGAAAAGAAAAGTTGTCCAAAACAGCTTCCAATCGAATGTTCCTGTGATTGGAAAAGTCAGGAGAGTGCAAAGGTACTATTTTCTATCAGTTGGCAAGGTGCGCACACAATCCCAGTGTTGTACAGCTTGCTTCTTCACCTTCCCGAAGCTGCCGCTCTCGCCGGCTGCCGGAGCCCAAGAAGCGGCTTCTTCGCGCAAAGACGATTGTGCCGCTCACAGTGCTCTCCTTAGCGCGGCTTCTGCCGAAAGACGCCCGGCAGCGGCTCTTACCTCCGGAGAGCATCCTACCTTCGTCTTTCGCGTCTTTTGTAGTCTACATCTTAGCAAAACGCTTTTCCACTATGTCTGGCTAGGAAAAACTGTGCCAGCACAGAAAACATCTCCCATCGTGTTCTAGAAGTTGCACGGATGTCTGCCAAGTGTTTGGCAGGAAGAAAAGAAAAGTTGTCCAAAACAGCTTCCAATCGAATGTTCCTGTGATTGGAAAAGTCAGGAGAGTGCAAAGGTACTGTTTTCTATCAGTTGGCAAGGTGCGCACACAATCCCAGTGTTGTACAGCTTGCTTCTTCACCTTCCCGAAGCTGCCGCTCTCGCCGGCTGCCGGAGCCCAAGAAGCGGCTTCTTCGCGCAAAGACGATTGTGCCGCTCACAGTGCTCTCCTTAGCGCGGCTTCTGCCGAAAGACGCCCGGCAGCGGCTCTTACCTCCGGAGAGCATCCTACCTTCGTCTTTCGCGTCTTTTGTAGTCTACATCTTAGCAAAACGCTTTTCCACTATGTCTGGCTAGGAAAAACTGTGCCAGCACAGAAAACATCTCCCATCGTGTTCTAGAAGTTGCACGGATGTCTGCCAAGTGTTTGGCAGGAAGAAAAGAAAAGTTGTCCAAAACAGCTTCCAATCGAATGTTCCTGTGATTGGAAAAGTCAGGAGAGTGCAAAGGTACTGTTTTCTATCAGTTGGCAAGGTGCGCACACAATCCCAGTGTTGTACAGCTTGCTTCTTCACCTTCCCGAAGCTGCCGCTCTCGCCGGCTGCCGGAGCCCAAGAAGCGGCTTCTTCGCGCAAAGACGATTGTGCCGCTCACAGGGCTCTCCTTAGCGCGGCTTCTGCCGAAAGACGCCCGGCAGCGGCTCTTACCTCCGGAGAGCATCCTACCTTCGTCTTTCGCGTCTTTTGTAGTCTACATCTTAGCAAAACGCTTTTCCACTATGTCTGGCTAGGAAAAACTGTGCCAGCACAGAAAACATCTCCCATCGTGTTCTAGAAGTTGCACGGATGTCTGCCAAGTGTTTGGCAGGAAGAAAAGAAAAGTTGTCCAAAACAGCTTCCAATCGAATGTTCCTGTGATTGGAAAAGTCAGGAGAGTGCAAAGGTACTGTTTTCTATCAATTGGCAAGGTGCGCACACAATCCCAGTGTTGTACAGCTTGCTTCTTCACCTTCCCGAAGCTGCCGCTCTCGCCGGCTGCCGGAGCCCAAGAAGCGGCTTTTTCGCGCAAAGACGATTGTGCCGCTCACAGTGCTCTCCTTAGCGCAGCTTCTGCCGAAAGACGCCCGGCAGCGGCTCTTACCTCCTGAGAGTGGCAGCTTCGGGAAGGTGAAGAAGCAAGCTGTACAACACTGGGATTGTGTGCGCACCTTGCCAACTGATAGAAAACAGTACCTTTGCACTCTCCTGACTTTTCCAATCACAGGAACATTCGATTGGAAGCTGTTTTGGACAACTTTTCTTTTCTTCCTGCCAAACACTTGGCAGACATCCGTGCAACTTCTAGAAAACGATGGGAGATGTTTTCTGTGCTGGCACGGGTTTTCCTAGCCAGACATAGTGGAAAAGCGTTTTGCTAAGATGTAGACTACAAAAGACGCGAAAGACGAAGCTAGGATGCTCTCCGGAGGTAAGAGCCGCTGCCGGGCGTCTTTCGGCAGAAGCCGCGCTAAGGAGAGCACTGTGAGCGGCACAATCGTCTTTGCGCGAAGAAGCCGCTTCTTGGGCTCCGGCAGCCGGCGAGAGCGGCAGCTTCGGGAAGGTGAAGAAGCAAGCTGTACAACACTGGGATTGTGTGCGCACCTTGCCAACTGATAGAAAACAGTACCTTTGCACTCTCCTGACTTTTCCAATCACAGGAACATTCGATTGGAAGCTGTTTTGGACAACTTTTCTTTTCTTCCTGCCAAACACTTGGCAGACATCCGTGCAACTTCTAGAACACGATGGGAGATGTTTTCTGTGCTGGCACAGTTTTTACTAGCCAGACATAGTGGAAAAGCGTTTTGCTAAGATGTAGACTACAAAAGACGCGAAAGACGAAGGTAGGATGCTCTCCGGAGGTAAGAGCCGCTGCCGGGCGTCTTTCGGCAGAAGCCGCGCTAAGGAGAGCACTGTGAGCGGCACAATCGTCTTTGCGCGAAGAAGCCGCTTCTTGGGCTCCGGCAGCCGGCGAGAGCGGCAGCTTCGGGAAGGTGAAGAAGCAAGCTGTACAACACTGGGATTGTGTGCGCACCTTGCCAACTGATAGAAAACAGTACCTTTGCACTCTCCTGACTTTTCCAATCACAGGAACATTCGATTGGAAGCTGTTTTGGACAACTTTTCTTTTCTTCCTGCCAAACACTTGGCAGACATCCGTGCAACTTCTAGAACACGATGGGAGATGTTTTCTGTGCTGGCACAGTTTTTACTAGCCAGACATAGTGGAAAAGCGTTTTGCTAAGATGTAGACTACAAAAGACGCGAAAGACGAAGGTAGGATGCTCTCCGGAGGTAAGAGCCGCTGCCGGGCGTCTTTCGGCAGAAGCCGCGCTAAGGAGAGCACTGTGAGCGGCACAATCGTCTTTGCGCGAAGAAGCCGCTTCTTGGGCTCCGGCAGCCGGCGAGAGCGGCAGCTTCGGGAAGGTGAAGAAGCAAGCTGTACAACACTGGGATTGTGTGCGCACCTTGCCAACTGATAGAAAACAGTACCTTTGCACTCTCCTGACTTTTCCAATCACAGGAACATTCGATTGGAAGCTGTTTTGGACAACTTTTCTTTTCTTCCTGCCAAACACTTGGCAGACATCCGTGCAACTTCTAGAACACGATGGGAGATGTTTTCTGTGCTGGCACAGTTTTTCCTAGCCAGACATAGTGGAAAAGCTTTTTGCCGAGGTGTAGATGAGAAGAGGAGCTAAAGACGAAGGTAGGATGCTCTCCGGAGGTAAGAGCCGCTGCCGGGCGTCTTTCGGCAGAAGCCGCGCTAAGGAGAGCCCTGTGAGCGGCACAATCGTCTTTGCGCGAAGAAGCCGCTTCTTGGGCTCCGGCAGCCGGCGAGAGCGGCAGCTTCGGGAAGGTGAAGAAGCAAGCTGTACAACACTGGGATTGTGTGCGCACCTTGCCAACTGATAGAAAACAGTACCTTTGCACTCTCCTGACTTTTCCAATCACAGGAACATTCGATTGGAAGCTGTTTTGGACAACTTTTCTTTTCTTCCTGCCAAACACTTGGCAGACATCCGTGCAACTTCTAGAACACGATGGGAGATGTTTTCTGTGCTGGCACAGTTTTTCCTAGCCAGACATAGTGGAAAAGCGTTTTGCTAAGATGTAGACGACAAGAGAGGCTAAAGAGTGGATGTTAGCAAATGACACCCATCTTCAAAAAAGGCAATTAAGAGGACTCGCCATAGTACAAACCAGCCAGCCTCTTTTTTATCCCCAGGAAGTTGATGAAGCAGCTCTTCCTGGAAATCCTTGCCAGGCACATGACAGATGACCAAATAATGTAGTTAGCATGATTTTTCAGGGGAATTTCATGCTGAACATCACTTTAAACTCCTCTGATGAATCAACTTGACTGGTAGATGAAGGGAATATTATCTGCCTGGGCTTCAGGGAGGTTTTTGACATACCTCTACATGGCATCACACATACATATGGAAGCAATAGTGCAAAGGGGAGGGAATCAGTGTCTTTTCAGTGATGCTGAGGGAAAAGACAAGAGGCAGTGGGCACACACTGAAATACAGGAGATTGCCTTTGAACATCAGTAAATGTTTCTTTACTGTCAGGGTGACTGAACCACGGCACAGACTGCCCAGAAAGATTGTGGAGCCTGGATCTTTGAAGACATTAAAAGTACACCCAGATAGAATCCTGGGCAAGAGGCTCTAGGTATCCTGGTTTAGGCAGGGGGGTTGGGCCTGGTTAGCCCCACCAACCCCTTCCACTCTCTTTCATTCTGTGCTAGTGAATTCTCTTCAAGATGCATTTCAAAGCACTGGCATGACAAAGTTCTGTGCAGACAGAGATCCAAATGGACATGGCATCTAAGTTCCTTAAGCAGTGTTCAAGAAGAATGTAAAACTCTGGCACAAGTGTCTCTTCCCTAACTGAATCCCTTTCATGGGAAAATTCCCAGCTCTAGAAAGATCTTCTGATACGCATGCTTAAGACTGACACTGGCTGAGCAAATTTCTCCCTATGTATATCTAAGACCAGTTAGGATCTTCACCCAAAGTGCTGTCAACATAGTCACAGAATGCCTATTGTTAAGAAGTGACAGCTTCCATCAGAATGGCAGCTATTGGTCCACAAAATGGATTAATGGATGGGAATTATCTACGTGGGTTAAAAACAAAAATAAAGAGTTGGTCTTTATTTATCAATTTCATGGCAATATTGATAAGGGAAGAAAAAGATCTAAGTCCTTGACTTTCTGGACTCGAGGAAAGATTTTAAAAATTCCTTGTAAAAATGTATGATCACAATCAGACTATTGAAACCATTTTAGTTGGGAACAAAGTTCCAAAATTGTCTAGATAGTGGCAAAGAAGCCAAGAAAATAGGAAAGAAACAAAAAGAGAGCAAAAGAGTCAGCTTCAGTGTACAAGCTCGTTCTAGAAGTAGTCTGCTGGGAAAAGGAACCCCCAGCTAAATTTCCAATGTATTCCTGCGCTTGATTCAGTAACTGGTCAATGTAAAAACCAATCCTTTTGTACAACTTCTTCCAGCAACAAAAACTCCAACAGGTTGACACTACCATCATGCCTGTTCCAGACATATTTAAAAGAGAAATGATGATTTTCTTGAAAACCTACTTACATAAAAGTTGCAAGATGGTGGAGGGATTCCCACATCCTCCTTCCTCCATCTGGCTTGAAAGTATATTTGATAAAATATGCAACAAAGCACATGATTTATAAGGGAGAGTCAAATGGATGATTTGGGAATCGATCTCTTGTTGATAGTAAACTTCATATCCACTCGGTGTGACCTTTTTAAAACAAAATGTGGAGCTGAGGCATGAATCTGCCACAACAATTGTAAAGCAAACATACACACTCCCCTTCATATGCCCCCCCCTCCACACACACCTAGGCACACACAGAGATCAGTATAGCAGATCATGAACACCTTGGAAAAGACTGAAATGCTAAATGCCTCTCTTGATGGGCAAAAGAGCTGGTGCAGTAATTCAAATGCCTGGTACAAAAATTCTGTTTAATATTTAGCTCCTATTTAAAACACAGCTTTTCATTTCATTCTATTTACAGAATATTTTCATTTCATTTGTTTCTTTAAAATTACTTAGTTCTCACCTGTTGTATGTCTAGGAATATTTTCTTCCAAAAATAGAAAAAAATAGATGATATCTTTTCAGCAGAAAACATTGGTTGATACAATTTTAAACCATCATGATATGGAAGAATTCTTCTGTCCCTCTCGAAGGTGGAAGAAGCATTTGGATCACAGATCATCTACAATGAAATACTTGACATGTTTAAGATGCTTTCAATCAATTTTGATTGTCAATTGCTTATTTGTTGTAAACAGTAATTTTTCAGTGAAGGGAAAGTGTGTGTGGTATATCTACATTATATGTTCAAAGGCAGTTCCTACTAATGGCCAGGCTGAATTCCAGTAAATAATGTCCCGAATGATATTTTGCCGCCTTCTTTGGCACTTCATGAAATCTTACCCCGATGAAGTGCTGAAACACAGAGATTTTCTCTTAGAGAGTGTCTCATGTTGTAACCTATCCCATGGATTTTATGCTGTAATTCTTATCTCTTTTAAAATTTACTATCTTCTGTACAGTTTTCATGAAACTTTCTGTTACAGTAGTGAATAGCACAGATAAATGTCATTTTGTACAACTTTGAATTTACCCCAAGAGCTGAGAGAAAACTTGATCCTATACTTCAATCCGAGTTTCTTCTATAGTCCAACTTTGTTTCTCTACCATCAAGCTTCTCCTTTGTTGCTGCTCCAAGCCCCGTCCAGGGTGACCTTGAATACTTTCAGGGATGGGACACCCACAACTTCTCTGGGCAACCTGTTCCAGTGTTCCAGCACTCCCACAGTAAAAAAGGCCTTCCTTTCATCTAATATGTGTAGGAAATCATAAATCTAGGCATAGAAGCTTGGAGTGCAAATTTGAAATTCTTTGGATTTGAAGCACATTTTATATGAATACTGACTTACAGATGACTAAAAGATGTTGATGGGCATTTGAGCTGACAAGTTTTGAAAAAGTGCACGGAAATTAAAATTGAAACCACTAAAATTAAAAACTCCTTGCCATTTTCTTTTTCCTCTCCTATTCAAAATTGCATATGTCAGATATCAGTGCTTCATGCAAACCTCTCAGATGCTCTCAGAGAAAAAGCTTTTCTTTCAGACTAAGTTGCGGTTGACATAGAACACTAGCAGGAGTGAAAGATTTTCTGGGCATCGGGGCAGCCCGTTCTCCTTGGATTTGTGTGCAGAATGCATTTTATCCAAACTGGAAAATAGATCCCAGCTCTGTTCTATTCATCATCCTTACTTCATCAGGCCAGAAGATTCTGTGAAAAGTAGCCTGTGGACCTTGAAGACAGCGCATGTGAACCAGATGAGAGGTGATAGAGAAGTTGAGGGAGAGAAGAAAGAGCATGAGGCTGAAACCAGAAAGTATTTCTCCACGTGATCATGGAAGATTGCAGGAGCCACTTGGTACTATCAAACCAGCCCAACTTGGCACTTGTGCCACCTTGGGTCTGGGAGCCATGTTGCATATCGTGCATTTTAAGGAGCCAGCTGGCCACACCCAGCCATATGCCCCCAAACACAAACCAAGGCCCTTTTCTCTGGCAAACAAAACTCAGCTGCCCTGCTTCTGGATGGCAGATTGCAGGAACCACTTGGTACTATCAAACCAGCCCAACTTGGCACTGGTGCCACCATGGGTCTGGTCACCATCCTGCCTATCGTAGCTTTTCAGGAGCCAGCCGGTCACTCTCAGCCATAGGCCCCCAAACACAAACCTCGGCCCGTTTCCCTGGCAAACAAAAGTAAGCTGCCCCGCTTCTGGATGGCAGATTGCAGGAGCTACTTAGTACTATCAAATCAGCCCGACTTGGCACAGGTGCCACCTTGGATCTGGGAACCATCCTGTGTATCGTGGATTTTCAGGGGCCAGCCGGCCACTCTCAGCCATATGCCCCCAAAAACAAACCACGGACCTTTTCTCTGGCAAACAAAAATCAGCTGCCCCACTTCTGGATGGCAGATTGCAGGAGCCACTTGGGACTATCACACCAGCACAACATGGCACTGCTGCCACCTTGGATCTGGGAACAATCCTGCGTATCGTACATATTCAGGAACCAGCCGAACACTCCCAGCCACAGGCCCCCAAACACAAACAACGGCCCTTTTCTCTGGCAAACAAAACTCAACTGCCCCTCTTCTGGATGGCAAATTGCAAAACGCACTTGGTACTACAAAAAGAGCCCGACTTGGCAGTGGTGCCACCTTGGCTCTGGGAACCATCCTGCGTATCGAGCATTTTAAGGAGCCAGCCGGCAATTCCCAGCCGTATGCCCCAAAAAGAAACCATGGACCTTTTCTCTGGCAAAAAAAACTCAGCTGTCCCGCTTCTGGATGGCAGATTGCAGGAGTTACTTTGAACCATACAACCAGCCTTACTTGGCACTGGTGCCACCTTGGATCTGGGAACCATCCTGCCTATCGTTGATTTTCAGGGGCCAGCCGGCCACTCTCAGCCATAGGCCCCCAAACACAAACCACAGCCCTTTTCTCTAGCAAACAAAATTCAACTGCCCCGCTTCTGGATGGCAAATTGCAGGAGCCACTGGGTACTACAAAAACAGCCTGACTTGGCACTGGTGCCACCTTGCGCCTGGTTACCATGCGGCGTATCGTGCATTTTAAGGAGCCAGGTGGCCACTCCCAGCCATATGCCCCCAAACACAACCCACGGCCCTTTTCTCTGGCAAACAAAACTCAGCTGCCCCGCTTCTGGATGGCAGATTGCAGGAGACACTTGGTACTATCAAACCAGCCCGACTTGGCACTGGTGCCACCTTGGGTCTGGGAACCATCCTGCGTATTGTGGATTGTCAGGAGACAGCCGACCACTCTCGGCCACAGAGCCCAATCAAAAACAAAGGTCCGTTTCCCTGGCAAAAAAAACTCAGCTGCCCCGCTTCTGGATGGGAGATTGCAGGAGGCACTTGACACTGTCAAACGAGCCCCGCTTGGCACTGGTGCCACCTTGGGTCTGGGAACCATGCTGCGTATCGTGGATTTTCAGGAGCCAGCCGGCCACTGCCAGCCACAGGCCCCCAAACACAAACCACAGCCTTTTTCTCTGGCAAACAAAACTCAGCTGCCCCGCTTCTGGATGGCAGATTGCAGGAGCCACTTGGTACTATCAAACCAGCCCGACTTGGCACTGGTGCCACCTTGGGTCTGGGAACCATCCTGCCTATCGTGGATTTTAAGGAGCCAGCCGGCTACTCCCAGCCACAGGCCCCCAACAAAAACCACGGCCCTTTTTTCTCGCAAACAAAACTTAGCTGCCTCACTTCTGGATGGCAGATTGCAGGAGCCACTTGGTGTAATCAAACCAGCCCGACTTGGCACTGGTGCCACCTTGGGTCTGGGAACCATCCTGCGTATCGTGGATTCTAAGGAGCCAGCCGGCCACTCCTAGCCACAGGCCCCCAAACAAAATCAACGGCGCTGTTCCCTGGAAAACAAAACACGCCTGCCAACTTTTTGATGGAGTTTGCAGGAGCCACTTGGTACTATCAAACCAGCCCGACTTGGCACTGGTGCCACCTTGGGTCTGGGAACCATCCTGCGTATCGTGGATTCTAAGGAGCCAGCCGGCCACTCCTAGCCACAGGCCCCCAAACAAAAACCTAGGCCTATTTCTCTGGCAAACAAAAGTAAGCTGCCCTGCTTCTGGATGGCAGATTGCAGGAGACACTTGGTACTATCAAACCAGCCCAACTTGGCACTGGTGCCACCTTGGATCTGGGAACCATGCTCTGTATCGTGGATATTCAGGGGCCAGCCGGCCGCTCTCAGCCATATGTCCCCAAACAGAAACCTCGGCCCGTTTCTCTGGCAAACAAAACTCAACTGCCCCTCTTCTGGATGGCAAATTGCAGGATGAACTTGATACTAAAACCGCAGGCCGACTTGGTAGTGGTGACACCTTGGGCCTGGGAATCATCATGCGTATCGAGCATTTTAAGGAGCCAGCCGGCCACTCCCAGCAATATGCCCCCAAAAACAATCCACGGAATTTTCCTCTGGCAAACAAAAATCAGCTGCCTCGCTTCTGGATGGCAGATTGCAGGAGCCACTTTGCACCATCAAACCAGCCCGACTTGGCACTGGTGCCACATTGCATCTGGGAACCATGCTGCCTAGCGTGGATTTTCAGGAGCCAGCCGGCCACTCTCAGCTATATGCCCCCAAACAAAACCCACGGCCCGTTTCCCTGGCAAACAAAATTAAGCTGCCCCGCTTCTGGATGGCAGATTGCAGGACGCACTTGGTAGTATCAAACCAGCCCGACTTGGCACTGGTGCCACCTTGGGTCTGGGAACCATCCTGCGTATCGTGGAGTCTAAGGAGCCAGCCGGTCACTCCCAGCCACAGGCCCCCAAATACAAACAATGTCGCTTTTCCCTGGAAAACAAAACTCGCCTGCCAACTTTTTGATGGCAGATTGCAGGAGCCACTTGGTACTATCAAACCAGCCCAACTTGGCACTGGTGCCACCATGGGTCTGGTAACCATCCTGCCTATCGTAGCTTTCCAGGAGCCAGCCGGTCACTCCCAGCCATAGGTCCCCAGTCACAAACCTCGGCCCGTTTCCCTGGCAAACAAAAGTAAGCTACCCCGCTTCTGGATGGCAGATTGCAGGACCACTTGGTACTATCAAACCAGCCCAACTTGGCACTGGTGCCACCTTGGGTCTGGGAACCATGCTGCGTAACACAGATTCTAAGGCGCCAGTCGGCCACTACGAGCCACAAGCCCCCAAACACAAACAACGGCGCTATTCTCTGGCAAACAAAACTCAACTGCCCCTCTTCTGGATGGCAAATTGCAGGACGCACTTGGTACTATAAAAACAGCCCGACTTGGCACTGGTGCCCCCTTGGGTCTGGGAACCATCCTGCGTATCGATCTTTTTAATGAGACAGCCGGCCACTCCCAGCCATATGCCCCCAAACACAACCCACGGCCCTTTTCTCTGGCAAACAAAACTCAACTGCACCGCTTCTGGATGGCAGATTGCAGGAGCCACTTGGTACTATCAAACCAGCCCGACTTGGCACTGGTGCCACCTTGGGTCTGGGAACCATCCTGCGTATTGTGGGTTGTCAGGAGCCAGCCGAACACTCTCGGCCACAGACCCCAATTAAAAACAACGGCCCGTTTCACAGGCAAACAAAACTCAGCTGCCCCGCTTCTGGATGGGAGATTGCAGGAGCCACTGGGTACTATGAAACCAGCCCTACTTGGCACTGATGCCACCTTGGGTCTGGGAACCATGCTGCGTATCATGGATTTTCAGGAGCCAGCCGGCCACTGCCAGCCACAGGCCCCGAAACACAAACAACAGCCTTTTTGTCTGGCAAACAAAATTCAGCTGCCCCGCTTCTGGATGGCAGATTGCAGGAACCACTTGGTACTAACAAACCAGCCCGACTTGGCACTGATGCCACCTTGGGTCTGGGAACCATCCGGCGTATCGTGGATTCTAAGGAGCCAGCTGGCCACTCCCAGCCACAGGCCCCAAAACACACACAACGGTGCTTTTCCCTGGAAAACAAAACTCGCCTGCCAAACTTTTGATGGCAGATTGCAGGAGCCACTTGGTATTATCAAACCAGCCCAACTTGGCACTGGTGCCACCATGGGTCTGGTCACCATCCTGCCTATCGTAGCTTTTCAGGAGCCAGCCAGCCACCCCCAGCCAGAGGCCCCCAGACAAATATTTCGGCCCGTTTCCCTGGCAAACAAAAGTAAGCTGCCCCGCTTCTGGATGGCAGATTGCAGGAGCCACTTGGTACCATCAAACCAGCCCAACTTGGCACTGGTGCCAACTCAGGTCTGGGAAACATCCTGCCTATCGTGGGTTCTAAGGAGCCAGCTGGCCACTCCCAGCCACAGGCCCCCAAACACAAACAACGGCGCTTTTCCCTGGAAAACAAAACTCGCCTGCCAACTTTTTGATGGCAGATTGCAGGAGCCACTTGGTACTATCAAACCAGCCCAACTTGGCACTGGTGCCACCATGGGTCTGGTCACCATCCTGCCTATCGTAGCTTTTCAGGAGCCAGCCGGCCACTCCCAGCCATAGGCCCCCAGACACAAACCTCGGCCCGTTTCCCTGGCAAACAAAAGTAAGCTGCCCCGCTTCTGCATGGCAGATTGCAGGAGCTACTTAGTACTATCAAACCAGCCCGACTTGGCACTGGTGACACCTCTGGTCTGGGAACCATCCTGCCTATCGTGGATTTTCAGGGGCCAGCCGGCCACTCTCAGCCATATGCCCCCAAAAACAAACCACGGCCCTTTTCTCTGGCAAACAAAACTCAACTGCCCCTCTTCTGGATGGCAAATTTTAGGACGCACTTTGTACTACGAAAACCGCCCGACGTGGCACTGGTGCCACCTTGTGTCAGGGAACCATCCTGCATATCGAGCTTTTTAAGGAGCCAGCCGGCCACGCCCAGCCATATACCCCCAAAAACAAACCACGGACCATTTCTCTTGGAAACAAAAATCCGCTGCCCCGCGTCTGGATGGCAGATTGCAGGAGCCACTTTGCACCATCAAACCAGCCCGACTTGGCACTGGTGCCACCTTGGGTCTGGGAACAATCCTGCATATCGTGGATTCTAAGGAGCCAGCCGGCCACTCCCTGCCATAGGCCCCCAAACAAAAACAACGGCGCTTTTCCCTGGAAAACAAAATTCGCCTGCCAGCATTTTGATGGCAGATTGCAGGAGCCACTTGGTACTATCAAATCATCCCAACTTGGCACTGGTGCCACTATGGGTCTGGGAACCATCCTGCCTATTGTAGCATTTCAGGAGCCAGCCGGTCACTCCCAGCCATAGGCCCCCAGACACAAACCTCGGACCGTTTCCCTGGCAAACAAAATTAAGCTGCCCCGATTCTGGATGGCAGATTGCAGGAGCCACTTGGTTGTGTCAAACCAGCCCGACTTGGAACTGGTGCCACCTTGGGTCTGGGAACCATCCTGCGTAACGTGGATTCTAAGCAGCCACCCGGCCACTCTGAGCCACAGGCCCCCAAACACAAACAACGGTGCTTTTCCCTGGAAACCAAAACTCGCCTGCCAACTTTTTGATGGCAGATTGCAGGAGCCACTTGGTACTATCAAACCAGCCCAACTTGGCACTGGTGCCACCTCTGGTCTGGGAACCATCCTGCCTATCGTAGCTTTTCAGGAGCCAGCCGGTCACTCCCAGCCATAGACCCCCAGACACAAACCTCGGCCCGTTTCCCTGGAAAACAAAAGTAAGTTACCCCGATTGTGGATGGCAGATTGCAGGAGCCACTTGGTACTATCAAATCAGCCCAACTTGGCACTGGTGCCACCATGGGTCTGGTAAACATCCTGCCTATCGTAGCTTTTCAGGAGCCAGCCGGTCACTCCCTGCCATAGGCCCCCGGACACAAACCTCGGCCCGTTTCCCTGGCAAACAAAAGTAAGCTGCCCCGCTTTTGGATGGCAGATTGCAGGATGCAGTTGGTACTTACAAACCAGCCCGACTTGGCCCTGGTGCCACCTCTGGTCTGGGAACCATGCTGCGTAACGTAGATTCTACGAGGACAGGCGGCCACTCCCAGCCACAGGCCTCTAAACAAAAACAACGGCGCTTTTCCCTGGAAAACAAAACTCGCCTGCCAACTTCTTGATGGCAGATTGCAGGAGCCACTTGGTACTATCAAACCAGCCCAACTTGGCACTGGTGCCACCATGGGTCTGGTCACCATCCTGCCTATCGTAGCTTTTCAGGAGCCAGCCGCTCACTCCCAGCCATAGGCCCCCAGACAAAAACCTCGGCACGTTTCCCTGGCAAACAAAAGTAGGCTGCCCCGCTTCTGGATGGCAAATTGCAGGACGCACTTGGTACTACGAAAACAGCCCGACTTGGCACTGATGCCACCTTGGGTCAGGGAACAATCCTGTGTATAGAGCTTTTTAAGGAGCCAGCCGGCCACGTCCAGTCATATACCCCCAAAAAAAAAACCACGGAACTTTCCTCCAGCAAACAAAAATCCGCTGCCCCGCGTCTGGATGGCAGATTGCAGGAGCTATTTAGTATTATCAAACCAGCCCGACTTGGCACTGGTGGCACCATGAGTCTGGTAACCATCCTGCCTATCGTAGCTTTTCAGTAGTCAGCCGGTCACTCCCAGCCATAGGCCCCCAGACAAATACCTCGGCCCGTTTCCCTGGGAAACAAAAGTAAGCTGTCCCGCTTCTGGATGGCAGATTGCAGGAGCCACTTGGTACTATCAAACCAGCCCAACTTGTTCCCAGACCCAAGGTGGCACCAGTGCCAAGTGGGGCTGGTTTGATGGTGCAACGTGGCTCCTGCAATCTGCCATCCAAAAGCGGGGCAGCTTACTTTTGTTTGCCAGGGAAACGGGCCGAGGTTTGTGTCTGGGGGTCTATGGCTGGGAGTGACCGGCTGGCTCCTGAAAAGCTACGATAGGCAGGATGGTTCCCAGACCAGTGGTGGCACCAGTGCCAATGTTGGGCTGGTTTGATAGTACCAAGTGGCTCCTGAAATCTGCCATCAAAAAGTTGGCAGGCGAGTTTTGTTTTCCAGGGAAAAGCGCCGTAGTTTTTGTTTGGGGGCCTGTGGCTCAGAGTGGCCGGGTGGCTGCTTAGAATCCACGATACGCAGGATGGTTCCCAGACCCAAGGTGGCACCAGTGCCAAGTCGGGCTGGTTTGACACAACCAAGTGGCTCCTGCAATCTGCCATCCAGAATCGGGGCAGCTTAATTTTGTTTGCCAGGGAAACGGTCCGAGGTTTGTGTCTGGGGGCCTATGGCTGGGAGTGACCGGCTGGCTCCTGAAATGCTACAATAGGCAGGATGGTTCCCAGACCCAGAGTGGCACCAGTGCCAAGTTGGGATGATTTGATAGTACCAAGTGGCTCCTGCAATCTGCCATCAAAAAGTTGGCAGGCGAATTTTGTTTTCCAGGGAAAAGCGCCGTTGTTTGTGTTTGGGGGCCTGTGGCTGGGAGTGGCCGGCTGGCTCCTTAGAATCCACGATATGCAGGATTGTTCCCAGACCCAAGGTTGCACCAGTGCCAAGTCGGGCTGGTTTGATGGTGCAAAGTGGCTCCTGCAATCTGCCATCCAGACGCGGGGCAGTGGATTTTTGTTTCCAAGAGAAATGGTCCGTGGTTTGTTTTTGGGGGTTTATGGCTGGGTGTGGCCGGCTGGCTCCTTAAAAAGCTCGATATGCAGGATGGTTCCCTGACACAAGGTGGCACCAGTGCCACGTCGGGCGGTTTTCGTAGTACAAAGTGCGTCCTAAAATTTGCCATCCAGAAGAGGGGCAGTTGAGTTTTGTTTGCCAGAGAAAAGGGCCGTGGTTTGTTTTTGGGGGCATATGGCTGAGAGTGGCCGGCTGGCTCCTGAAAAGCTACGATAGGCAGGATGTTTACCAGACCCATGGTGGCACCAGTGCCAAGGTGGGCTGATTTGATAGTACCAAGTGGCTCCTGCAATCTGCCATCCAGAATCGGGGTAGCTTACTTTTGTTTTCCAGGGAAACGGGCCGAGGTTTGTGTCTGGGGGTCTATGGTTGGGAGTGGCCGGCTGGCTCCTTAGAAACCACGATACGCAGCATGGTTCCCAGACAAGAGGTGCCACCAGTGCCAAGTTGGGCTGGTTTGATACTACCAAGTGGTTCCTGCAATCTGCCATCCAGAAGCGGGGCAGCTTACTTTTGTTTGCCAGGGAAACGGGCCGAGGTTTTTGTCTGGGGGCCTATGGCTGGGAGTGACCGGCTGGCTCCTGAAAAGCTACGATAGGCAGGATGGTGACCAGACCCATGGTGGCACCAGTGCCAAGTTGGGCTGGTTTGATAGTACCAAGTGGCTCCTGCTATCTGCCATCAAAAAGTTGGCAGGCGAGTTTTGTTAACCAGGGAAAAGCGCCGTTGTTTGTGTTTGGGTGCCTGTGGCTGGGAGTGGCCGGCTGGCTCTTTAGAATCCACGATACGCAGGATGGTTCCCAGACCAGTGGTGGCACCAGTGCCAAGTCGGGCGGGTTAGATAGTAACAAGTGCGTCCTACAATCTGCCATCCAGAAGCGGGGCAGCTTACTTTTGTTTGCCAGGGAAACGGGCCGAGGTTTTTGTCTGGGGGCCTATGGCTGGGAGTGACCGGCTGGCTCGTGAAAAGCTACGATAGGCAGGATGGTGACCAGACCCATGGCGGCACCAGTGCCAAGTTGGGCTGGTTTGATAGTAGCAAGTGGCTCCTGCAATCTGCCATCAAAAAGTTGGCAGGCGAGTTTTGTTTTCCAGGGAAAAGCGCCGTTGTTTGTGTTTGGCGGCCTGTGGCTGGGAGTGGTCGGCTGGCTCCTTAGAATCCACGATACGCAGGATGGTTCCCAGACCAGAGGTGGCACCAGTGCCAAGTCGGGCTGGTTTGATAGTACCAAGTGGCTCCTGCAATCTGCCATCCAGAAGCGGGGCAGCTTACTTTTGTTTGCCAGGGAAACGGGCCGAGCTTTGTGTCTGGGGGCCTATGGCTGGGAGTGACCGGCTGGCTCCTGAAAAGCTACGATAGGCAGGATGGTGACCAGACCCATGGTGGCACCAGTGCCAAGTTGGGCTGGTTTGATAGTACCAAGTGGCTCCTGCAATCTGCCATCAAAAAGTTGGCAGGCAAGTTTTCTTTACCAGGGAAAAGCGCCGTTGTTTTTGTTTGGGGGCCTATGGCTGGGAGTGGCCGGCTGGCTCCTTAGAATCCACGATATGCAGGATTGTTCCCAGACCCAAGGTTGCACCAGTGCCAAGTCGGGCTGGTTTGATGGTGCAAAGTGGCTCCTGCAATCTGCCATCCAGACGCGGGGCAGTGGATTTTTGTTTCCAAGAGAAATGGTCCGTGGTTTGTTTTTGGGGGTTTATGGCTGGGTGTGGCCGGCTGGCTCCTTAAAAAGCTCGATATGCAGGATGGTTCCCTGACACAAGGTGGCACCAGTGCCACGTCGGGCGGTTTTCGTAGTACAAAGTGCGTCCTAAAATTTGCCATCCAGAAGAGGGGCAGTTGAGTTTTGTTTGCCAGAGAAAAGGGCCGTGGTTTGTTTTTGGGGGCATATGGCTGAGAGTGGCCGGCTGGCTCCTGAAAAGCTACGATAGGCAGGATGTTTACCAGACCCATGGTGGCACCAGTGCCAAGGTGGGCTGATTTGATAGTACCAAGTGGCTCCTGCAATCTGCCATCCAGAATCGGGGTAGCTTACTTTTGTTTTCCAGGGAAACGGGCCGAGGTTTGTGTCTGGGGGTCTATGGTTGGGAGTGGCCGGCTGGCTCCTTAGAAACCACGATACGCAGCATGGTTCCCAGACAAGAGGTGCCACCAGTGCCAAGTTGGGCTGGTTTGATACTACCAAGTGGTTCCTGCAATCTGCCATCCAGAAGCGGGGCAGCTTACTTTTGTTTGCCAGGGAAACGGGCCGAGGTTTTTGTCTGGGGGCCTATGGCTGGGAGTGACCGGCTGGCTCCTGAAAAGCTACGATAGGCAGGATGGTGACCAGACCCATGGTGGCACCAGTGCCAAGTTGGGCTGGTTTGATAGTACCAAGTGGCTCCTGCTATCTGCCATCAAAAAGTTGGCAGGCGAGTTTTGTTAACCAGGGAAAAGCGCCGTTGTTTGTGTTTGGGTGCCTGTGGCTGGGAGTGGCCGGCTGGCTCTTTAGAATCCACGATACGCAGGATGGTTCCCAGACCAGTGGTGGCACCAGTGCCAAGTCGGGCGGGTTAGATAGTAACAAGTGCGTCCTACAATCTGCCATCCAGAAGCGGGGCAGCTTACTTTTGTTTGCCAGGGAAACGGGCCGAGGTTTTTGTCTGGGGGCCTATGGCTGGGAGTGACCGGCTGGCTCGTGAAAAGCTACGATAGGCAGGATGGTGACCAGACCCATGGCGGCACCAGTGCCAAGTTGGGCTGGTTTGATAGTAGCAAGTGGCTCCTGCAATCTGCCATCAAAAAGTTGGCAGGCGAGTTTTGTTTTCCAGGGAAAAGCGCCGTTGTTTGTGTTTGGCGGCCTGTGGCTGGGAGTGGTCGGCTGGCTCCTTAGAATCCACGATACGCAGGATGGTTCCCAGACCAGAGGTGGCACCAGTGCCAAGTCGGGCTGGTTTGATAGTACCAAGTGGCTCCTGCAATCTGCCATCCAGAAGCGGGGCAGCTTACTTTTGTTTGCCAGGGAAACGGGCCGAGCTTTGTGTCTGGGGGCCTATGGCTGGGAGTGACCGGCTGGCTCCTGAAAAGCTACGATAGGCAGGATGGTGACCAGACCCATGGTGGCACCAGTGCCAAGTTGGGCTGGTTTGATAGTACCAAGTGGCTCCTGCAATCTGCCATCAAAAAGTTGGCAGGCAAGTTTTCTTTACCAGGGAAAAGCGCCGTTGTTTTTGTTTGGGGGCCTATGGCTGGGAGTGGCCGGCTGGCTCCTTAGAATCCACGATACGCAGGATGGTTCCTAGACTTGACGTGGCACCAGTGCCAAGTTGGGCTGGTTTGATAGTACCAAGTGCGTCCTGCAATCTGCCATCCAGAAGTGGGGTAGCTTACTTTTGTTTGCCAGGGAAACGGGCCGAGGTTTGTGTCTCGGGGCATATGGCTGGGAGTGACCGGCTGGCTCCTGAAAAGCTACGATAGGCAGGATGGTGACCAGACCCATGGTGGCACCAGTGCCAAGTTGGGCTGGTTTGATAGTACCAAGTGGCTCCTGCAATCTGCCATCAAAAAGTTGGCAGGCGAGTTTGTTATCCAGGGAAAAGCGCCGTTGTTTGTGCCTGGGGCCCTATCGCCTGGAGTGGACGGATGGCTAATTAGAATCCACGATACACAGGATGGTTCCCAGACCCATGGTGGCACCAGTGCCAAGTTGGGCTGGTTTGATAGTACCAAGTGGTTCCTGCAATCTGCCATCCAGAAGCGGGGCAGCTTACTTTTGTTTGCCAGGGAAACGGTCCGAGGTTTGTGTCTGGGGTCCTAAGCCTGGAAGTGACCCGCTGGCTCGTGAAAAGCTACGATAGGCAGGATGGTGACCAGACCCATGACGGCACCAGTGCCAAGTTGGGCTGGTTTGATAGTACCAAGTGGCTCCTGCAATCTGCCATCAAAAAGTTGGCAGGCGAGTTTTGTTTTCCAGGGAAAAGCGCCGTTGTTTGTGTTTGGGGGCCTGTGGCTGGGAGTGGCCGGCTGGCTCCTTAGAATCCACGATGCTCAGCATGGTTCCCAGACCAAAGGTGGCACCAGTGCCAAGTTGGGCTGGTTTGATGGTGAAAAGTGGCTCCTGCAATCTGCCATCCAGAAGCGGGGCAGCTTACTTTTGTTTGCCAGGGAAACGGGCCGAGGTTTGTGTCTGGGGGCCTATGGCTGGGAGTGACCGGCTGGCTCCTGAAAAGCTACGATAGGCAGGATGGTGACCAGACCCATGGTGGCACCAGTGTCAAGGTGGGCTGGTTTGATAGTACCAAGTGGCTCCGGCAATCTGCCATCAAAATTTGGCAGGCGAGTTTTGTTTTCCAGGGAAAAGCGCCGTTGTTTTTGTTTGGGGGCCTGTGGCTGGGAGTGGCCGGATGGCTAATTAGAATCCACGATACGCAGCATGGTTCCCAGACCTGAGGTGGCACCAGTGCCAAGTCGGGCTAGTTTGATGGTGCAAAGTGGCTCCTGCAATCTGCCATCCAGAAGCGGGGCAGCTTGCTTTTGTTTGCCAGGGAAACGGGCCGAGGTTTGTGTCTGGGGCCTATGGCTGGGAGTGACCGGCTGGCTCCTGAAAAGCTACGATAGGCAGGATGGTGACCAGACCCAAGGTGGCACCAGTGCCAAGTTGGGTTGGTTTGATAGTACCAAGTGGCTCCTGCAATCTGCCATCAAAAAGTTGGCAGGCGAGTTTTGTTTTCCAGGGAAAAGCGCCGTTGTTTGTGTTTGGGGGCCTGTGGCTGGGCGTGGCCGGCTGGCTCCTTAGAATCCACGATACCCAGGCTCATTCCCAGACCTGAGGTGGCAACAGTGCCAAGTCGGGCTAGTTTGATGGTGCAAAGTGGCTCCTGCAATCTGCCATCCAGAAGCGGGACAGCTTACTTTTCCTTGCCAGGGAAACGGGCCGAGCTTTGTGTCTGGGGGCCTATGGCTGGGAGTGACCGGCTGGCTCCTGAAAAGCTACGATAGGCAGGATGGTGACCAGACCCATGGTGGCACCAGTGCCAAGTTGGGCTGGTTTGATAGTACCAAGTGGCTCCTGCAATCTGCCATCAAAAACTTGGCAGGCGAGTTTTGTTTTCCAGGGAAAAGCGCCGTTGTTTGTGTTTGGGGGCCTGTGGCTGGGAGTGGCCGGATGGCTCCTTAGAATCCACGATACTCAGCATGGTTCCCAGACCAGAGGTGGCACCAGTGCCAAGTTGGGCTGGTTTGATAGTACCAAGTGGCTCCTGCAATCTGCCATCCAGAAGCGGGGCAGCTTACTTTTGTTTGCCAGGGAAACGGGCCGAGGTTTGTGTCTGGGGGCCTATGGCTGGGAGTGACCGGCTGGCTCCTGAAAAGCTACGATAGGCAGTATGGTGACCAGACCCATGGTGGCACCAGTGCCAAGTTGGGCTGATTTGATAGTACCAAGTGGCTCCTGCAATCTGCCATCAAAAAATTGGCAGGCGAATTTTGTTATCCAGGGAAAAGCGCCGTTGTTTGTGTTTGGGGGCCTGTGGCAGGGAGTTGCCGGCTGGCTCCTGAAAAGCTACGATAGGCAGGATGGTGACCAGACCCATGGTGGCACCAGTGCCAAGTTGGGCTGGTTTGATAGTACCAAGTGGCTCCGGCAATCTGCCATCAAAATTTGGCAGGCGAGTTTTGTTTTCCAGGGAAAAGCGCCGTTGTTTGTGTTTGGGGGCCTGTGGGTGGGAGTGGCCGGATGGCTAATTAGAATCCACGATACGCAGCATGGTTCCCAGACCTGAGGTGGCACCAGTGCCAAGTCGGGCTAGTTTGATGGTGCGAAGTGGCTCCTGCAATCTGCCATCCAGAAGCGGGGCAGCTTAATTTTGTTTGCCAGGGAAACGGGCCGAGCTTTGTGTCTGGGCGCCTATGGCTGGGAGTGACCTGCTAGGTACTGAAAAGCTACGATAGGCAGGATGGTGACCACATCCATGGTGGCACCAGTGCCAAGTTGGGCTGGTTTGATAGTACCAAGTGGCTCCTGCAATCCGCCATCAAAAAGTTGGCAGGCGAGTTTTGTTTTCCAGGGAAAAGCGCCGTTGTTTGTGTTTGGGTGCCTGTGGCAGGGAGTGGCCGGCTGGCTCCTTAGAATCCACGATACGCAGGATGGTTCCCAGACTTGTCGTGGCACCAGTGCCAAGTCGGGCTGGTTTGATAGTACCAAGTGCGTCCTGCAATCTGCCATCCAGAAGCGGGGCAGCTAACTTTTGTTTGCCAGGGAAACGGGCCGAGGTTTGTGTCTAAGGGCCTATGGCTGGGAGTGACCGGTTGGCTCCTGAAAAGCTACGATAGGCAGGATGGTGACCAGACCCATGGTGGCACCAGTGCCAAGTTGGGCTGGTTTGATAGTACCTAGTGGCTCCTGCAATCTGCCATCAAAAAGTTGGCAGGCGAGTTTGTTATCCAGGGAAAAGCGCCGTTGTTTGTGTTTGGGGGCCTGTGGCTGGGAGTGGCCGGCTGGCTCCTTAGAATCCACGATACGGAGGATGGTTCCCAGACCAGTGGTGGTACCAGTGCCAAGTTTTGCTGGTTTGATGGAGAAAACTGGCTCCTGAAATCTGCCATCCACATGCGGGATAACTTACTTTTGTTTGCCAGGGAAACGGGTCGAGGTTTTTGTCTGGGGGCCTATGGCTGGGAGTGACAGGCTGGCTCCTGAAAAGCTACGATAGGCAGGATGGTGACCAGACCCATGGTGGCACCACTGTCAAGTTGGGCTGGTTTGATAGTACCAAGTGGCTCCGGCAATCTGCCATCAAAATTTGGCAGGCGAGTTTTGTTTTCCAGTGAATAGCGCCCTTGTTTGTGTTTGGGGGCCTATGGCAGGGACTGACCGGCTGGCTAATTAGAATCCACGATACGCAGCATGGTTCCCAGACCTGAGGTGGCACCAGTGCCAAGTCGGGCTAGTTTGATGGTGTAAAGTGGCTCCTGCAATCTGCCATCCAGAAGCGGGGCAGCTTACTTTTGTTTGCCAGGGAAACGGGCGGAGCTTTGTGTCTGGGGGCCTATGGCTGCGAGTGACCGGCTGGCTCCTGAAAAGCTACGATAGGCAGGATGGTGACCAGACCCATGGTGGCACCAGTGCCAAGTTGGGCTGGTTTGATAGTACCAAGTGGCTCCTGCAATCTGCCATCAAAAAGTTGGCAGGCGAGTTTTGTATTCCAGGGGAAAGCGCCGTTGTTTGTGTTTGGGGGCCTGTGGCTGGGAGTGGCCGGCTGGCTCCTTAGAATCCACCATACCCAGGCTCATTCCCAGACCAGAGGTGGCACCAGTGCCAAGTCGGGCTAGTTTGATGGTGCAAAGTGGCTCCTGCAATCTGCCATCCAGAAGCGGGGTAGCTTACTTTTGTTTGCCAGGGAAACGGGCGGAGCTTTGTGTCTGGGGGCCTATGGCTGCGAGTGACCGGCTGGCTCCTGAAAAGCTACGATAGGCAGGATGGTGACCAGACCCATGGTGGCACCAGTGCCAAGTTGGGCTGGTTTGATAGTACCAAGTGGCTCCTGCAATCTGCCATCAAAAACTTGGCAGGCGAGTTTTGTTTTCCAGGGAAAAGCGCCGTTGTTTGTGTCTGGGGGCCTGTGGCTGGAGTGGCCGTCTGGTTCCTTAGACTCCACGATACGCAGCATGGTTCCCAGACCAGAGGTGGCACCAGTGCCAAGTCGGGCTAGTTTGATGGTGCAAAGTGGCTCCTGCAATCTGCCATCCAGAAGCGGGGCAGCTTACTTTTGTTTGCCAGGGAAACGGGCCGAGGTTTTTCTCTGGGGGCCTATGGCAGGGAGGGACCGGCTGGCTCCTGAAAAGCTACGATAGGCAGGATGGTGACCAGACCCATGGTGGCACCAGTGCCAAGTTGGGCTGATTTGATAGTACCAAGTGGCTCCTGCAATCTGCCATCAAAATATTGGCAGGCCAGTTTTGTTTTCCAGGGAAAAGCGCCGTTGTTTGTGTTTGGGGGCCTGTGGCTGGGAGTGACCGGCTGGCTCCTTAGAATCCACGATACGCAGGATGGTTCCCAGACCCAAGGTGGCACCAGTGCCAAGTTGGGCTGGTTTCATAGTACCAAGTTCTTCCTGCAATCTGCCGTCCAGAAGCGGGGCAGCTTACTTTTGTTTGCCAGGGAAACGGGCCGAGGTTTGTGTCTGGGGGCCTATGGCTGGGAGTGACCGGCTGGCTCCTGAAAAGCTACGATAGGCAGGATGGTGACCAGACCCAAGGTGGCATCAGTGCCAAGTTGGGCTGGTTTGATAGTACCAAGTGGCTCCTGCAATCTGCCATCAAAAAGTTGGCAGGCGAGTTTTGTTTTCCAGGGAAAAGCGCCGTTGTTTGTGTTTGGGGGCCTGTGGCTGGGAGTGGCCGGCTGGCTCCTTAGAATCCACGATACGCAGCATGGTTCCCAGACCAGAGGTGGCACCAGTGCCAAGTAGGGCTGGTTTTATAGTACCAAGTGGCTCCTGCAATCTGCCATCCAGAAGCGGGGCAGCTTACTTTTGTTTGCCAGGGAAACGGGCCGAGGTTTTTGTCTGGGGGCCTATGGCTTGGAGTGACAGGCTGGCTCCTGAAAAGCTACGATAGGCAGGATGGTGACCAGACCCATGGTGGCACCAGTGCCAAGTTGGGCTGGTTTGATAGTACCAAGTGGCTCCTGCAATCTGCCATCAAAAAGATGGCAGGCGAGTTTTGTTTTCCAGGGGAAAGCGCCGTTGTTTGTGTTTGGGCGCCTGTGGCTGGGAGTGGCCGGCTGGCTAATTAGAATCCACGATACGCAGCATGGTTCCCAGACCAGAGGTGGCACCAGTGCCAAGTCGGGCAGGTTTGATAATACCTAGTTGATCCTGCAATCTGCCATCCAGAAGCGGGACAGCTTACTTTTGTTTGCCAGGAAAACGGGCAGAGCTTTGTGTCTGGGGGCCTATGGCTGGGAGTGACCTGCTAGGTCCTGAAAAGCTACGATAGGCAGGATGGTGACCATATCCATGGTGGCACCAGTGCCAAGTTGGACTGGTTTGATAGTACCAAGTGGCTCCTGCAATCCGCCATCAAAAAGTTGGCAGGCGAGTTTTGTTTTCCAGGGAAAAGCGCCGTTGTTTTTGTTTGGGGGCCTGTGGGTGGGAGTGGCCGGATGGCTCCTTCGAATCCACGATAGGCAGGATGGTTCCCAGACCTGAGGTGGCACCAGTGCCAAGTTGGGCTGGTTTGATAGTACCAAGTGGTTCCTGCAATCTGCCATCCAGAAGCGGGGCAGCTTACTCGTTTGCCAGGGAAACGGGCCGAGCTTTGTGTCTGGGGGCCTATGGCTGCGAGTGACCGTCTAGGTCCTGAAAAGCTACGATAGGCAGGATGGTGACCAGACCCATGGTGGCACCAGTGCCAAGTTGGGCTGGTTTGATAGTACCAAGTGGCTCCTGCAATCTGCCATCAAAAATTTGGCAGGCGAGTTTTGATTTCCAGGGGAAAGCGCCGTTGTTTGTGTTTGGGGGCCTGTGGCTGGGAGTGGCCGGCTTTATAATTGGAATCCACGATACGCAGGATGGTTCCCAGACCTGACGTGGCACCAGTGCCAAGTCGGGCTAGTTGGATGCTGCAAAGTGGCTCCTGCAATCAGCCATCCAGAAGCGGGGTGGCTTACTTTTGTTTGCCAGGGAAAATGGCCGAGGTTTTGTCTGGGGGCCTATGGCTTGGAGTGACCGGCTGGCTCCTGAAAAGCTACGATAGGCAGGATGGTGACCAGACCCATGGTGGCACCAGTGCCAAGTTGGGCTGGTTTGATAGTACCAAGTTGCTCCGGCAATCTGCCATCAAAATTTGGCAGGCGAGTTTTGTTTTCCAGGGAAAAGCGCCGCTGTTTGTGTTTGAGGGCCTGTGGCTGGGAGTGTCCGGCTGGCTCCTTAGAATCCACGATACGCAGGATGGTTCCCAGACCTGAGGTGGCACCAGTGCCAAGTCGGGCTAGTTTGATGGTGCAAAGTGGCTCCTGCAATCTGTCATCCAGAAGCGGGGCAGCTTACTTTTTTTTGCCAGGGAAACGGGCCGAGGTTTGTGTCTGGGGTCTATGGCTGGGAGTGACCGGCTGGCTCCTGAAAAGCTACGATAGGCAGGATGGTGACCAGACCCATGGTGGCACCAGTGCCAAGTTGGGCTGGTTTGATAGTACCAAGTGGCTCCGGCAAACTGCCATCAAAAAGTTGGCAGGCGAGTTTTGTTTTCCAGGGAAAAGCGCCGATGTTTGTGTTTGGGGGCCTGAGGCTGGGAGTGGCCGGCTGGCTCCTTAGACTCCACGATACGCAGTATGGTTCCCAGACCTGAGGTAGCACCAGTGCCAAGTCGGGCTGGTTTGATAGTACCAAGTGCGTCCTGCAATCTGCCATCCAGAAGCGGGGCAGCTTACTTTTGTTTGCCAGGGAAACGGGCCAAGGTTTGTGTCTGGGGGCCTATGGCTGGGAGTGACCGCCTGGCTCCTGAAAAGCTACGATAGGCAGGATGGTGACCAGACCCATGGTGGCACCAGTGCCAAGTTGGGCTGGTTTGATAGTACCAAGTGGCTCCTGCAATCTGCCATCAAAAAGTTGGCAGGCGAGTTTTGTTTTCCAGGGAAAAGCGCCGTTGTTTGTGTTTGGGGGCCTGTGGCTGGGAGTGGCCGGCTGGCTCCTTAGAATCCACAATACGCAGGATGGTTCCCTGACCTGAGGTGGCACCAGTGATAAGTTGGGCTGGTTTGATAGTACCAAGTGCGTCCTGCAATCTGCCATCCAGAAGCGGGTTAGCTTACTTTTGTTTGCCAGGGAAACGGGCCGAGCTTTGTGTCTGGGGGCCTATGGCTGGGAGTGACCGGCTGGCTCCTGAAAAGCTACGATAGGCAGGATGGTGACCAGACCCATGGTGGCACCAGAGCCATGTTCGGCTGATTTCAAAGTACAAAGTGGCTCCTGCAATCTGCCATCAAAAGTCAGCAGGCAAGCTTTGTTTTCCAGGGAAAAGCGCCGTTGTTTGTGTCTGCGGGCCTGTGGCTGGAGTGGCCGGCTGGCTCCTTTAAACACACGATACGCCGGATGGTTCCCAGACCCAAGGTGGCACCAGTGCCAAGTTGGGCTGGTTTGATAGTACCAAGTGGTTCCTGCAATCTGCCATCAAAATGTTGGCAGGCGAGTTTTGTTTTCCAGGGAAAAGCGCCGGTGTTTTTTTTTGGGGGCCTGTGGCTGGGAGTGGCCGGCTGGCTCCTTAGAATCCACGATACGCAGGATGGTTCCCAGACCAGAGGTGGCACCAGTACCAAGTCGGGCTGGTTTGATAATAACAAGTGGATCCTGAAATCTGCCATCCAGAAGCGGGGCAGCTTACTTTTGTTTGCCAGGGAAACGGGCCGAGCTTTGTGTCTGGGGGCCTATGGCTGGGAGTGACCGGCTGGCTCCTGAAAAGCTACGATAGGCAGGAAGGTGACCAGACCCATGGTGTCAGCAGTGCCAAGTTGGGCTGGTTTGATAGTACCAAGTGGCTCCTGCAATCTGCCATCAAAAAGTTGGCAGGCGAGTTTTGTTTTCCAGGGAAAAGCGCCGTTGTTTGTGTTTGGGGGCCTGTGCTGGGAGTGGCCGTCTTGCTAATTGGAATCCACGATACGCAGGAGGGTTCCCAGACCTGAGGTGGCACCAGTGACAAGTCGGGCCAGTTTGATGGTGCAAAGTGGCTCCTGCAATCTGCCATCCAGAAGCGGGGCAGCTTACTTTTGTTTGCCAGGGAAACGGGCCGAGGTTTGTGTCCGGGGGCCTATGGCTGGGAGTGACCGGCTGGCACCTGAACAGCTACGATAGGCAGGATGGTGACCAGATCCATGGTGGCACCAGTGCCAAGTTGGGCTGATTTGATAGTACCAAGTGGCTCCTGCAATCTGCCATCAAAAATTTGGCAGGCGAGTTTTGTTTTCCAGGGAAAAGCGCCGTTGTTTGTATTTGGGGGCCTGTGGCTGGGAGTGGCCCGCTGGCTCCTTAGAATCCACGATACGCAGGATGGTTCCCAGACCCAAGGTGGCACCATTTCCAAGTTGGGCTGGTTTGATAGTACCAAGTGCGTCCTGCAATCTGCCATCCAGAAGCGGGGCAGCTTACTTTTGTTTGCCAGGGAAACGGGCCGAGGTTTTTGTCTGGGGGCCTATGGCTGGGAGTGACCGGCTGGCTCCTGAAAAGCTACGATAGGCAGGATGGTGACCAGACCCATGGTGGCACCAGTGCCAAGTTGGGCTGATTTGATAGTACCAAGTGTCTCCTGCAATCTGCCATCAAAAAGTTGGCAGGCGAGTTTTGTTTTCCAGGGAAAAGCGCCGTTGTTTGTGTTTGGGGGCCTGTGGCTGGGAATGGCCAGCTGGCTCCTTAGAATCCACGATACGCAGGATGGTTCCCAGACCCAAGGTGGCACCAGTGCCAAGTTGGGCTGGTTTGATAGTACCAAGTGTCTCCTGCAATCTGCCATCCAGAAGCAGGGCAGCTTACTTTTGTTTGCCAGAGAAATAGGCCTAGGTTTTTGTTTGGGGGCCTGTGGCTAGGAGTGGCCGGCTGGCTCCTAAGAATCCACGATACGCAGGATGTTTCCCAGACCCAAAGTGGCACCAGTGCCAAGTCGGGCTGGTTTGATAGTACCAAGTGGCTCCTGCAAACTCCATCAAAAACTTGGCAGGCGTGTTTTGTTTTCCAGGGAACAGCGCCGTTTATTTTGTTTGGGGGCCTGTGGCTGGGAGTAGCCGGCTGGCTCCTTAGAATCCACGATACGCAGGATGGTTCCCAGACCCAAGGTGGCACCAGTGCCAAGTCGGGCTGGTTTGATTACACCAAGTGGCTCCTGCAATCTGCCATCCAGAAGCGGGGCAGCTGAGTTTTGTTTGCCAGAGAAAAAGGCTGTGGTTTGTGTTTGGGGGCCTGTGGCTGGCAGTGGCCGGCTGGCTCCTGAAAATCCACGATACGCAGCATGGTTCCCAGACCCAAGGTGGCACCAGTGCCAAGTGGGGCTCGTTTGACAGTGTCAAGTGCCTCCTGCAATCTCCCATCCAGAAGCGGGGCAGCTGAGTTTTTTTTGCCAGGGAAACGGACCTTTGTTTTTGATTGGGCTCTGTGGCCGAGAGTGGTCGGCTGTCTCCTGACAATCCACAATACGCAGGATGGTTCCCAGACCCAAGGTGGCACCAGTGCCAAGTCGGGCTGGTTTGATAGTACCAAGTGTCTCCTGCAATCTGCCATCCAGAAGCGGGGCAGCTGAGTTTTGTTTGCCAGAGAAAAGGGCCGTGGGTTGTGTTTGGGGGCATATGGCTGGGAGTGGCCACCTGGCTCCTTAAAATGCACGATACGCCGCATGGTAACCAGGCGCAAGGTGGCACCAGTGCCAAGTCAGGCTGTTTTTGTAGTACCCAGTGGCTCCTGCAATTTGCCATCCAGAAGCGGGGCAGTTGAATTTTGTTTGCTAGAGAAAAGGGCTGTGGTTTGTGTTTGGGGGCCTATGGCTGAGAGTGGCCGGCTGGCCCCTGAAAATCAACGATAGGCAGGATGGTTCCCAGATCCAAGGTGGCACCAGTGCCAAGTAAGGCTGGTTGTATGGTTCAAAGTAACTCCTGCAATCTGCCATCCAGAAGCGGGACAGCTGAGTTTTTTTTGCCAGAGAAAAGGTCCATGGTTTCTTTTTGGGGCATACGGCTGGGAATTGCCGGCTGGCTCCTTAAAATGCTCGATACACAGGATGGTTCCCAGAGCCAAGGTGGCACCACTGCCAAGTCGGGCTCTTTTTGTAGTACCAAGTGCGTCCTGCAATTTGCCATCCAGAAGAGGGGCAGTTGAGTTTTGTTTGCCAGAGAAAAGGGCCGTTGTTTGTGTTTGGGGGCCTGTGGCTGGGAGTGTTCGGCTGGTTCCTGAATATGTACGATACGCAGGATTGTTCCCAGATCCAAGGTGGCAGCAGTGCCATGTTGTGCTGGTGTGATAGTCCCAAGTGGCTCCTGCAATCTGCCATCCAGAAGTGGGGCAGCTGATTTTTGTTTGCCAGAGAAAAGGTCCGTGGTTTGTTTTTGGGGGCATATGGCTGAGAGTGGCCGGCTGGCCCCTGAAAATCCACGATACACAGGATGGTTCCCAGATCCAAGGTGGCACCTGTGCCAAGTCGGGCTGATTTGATAGTACTAAGTAGCTCCTGCAATCTGCCATGCAGAAGCGGGGCAGCTTACTTTTGTTTGCCAGGGAAACGGGCCGAGGTTTGTGTTTGGGGGCCTATGGCTGAGAGTGACCGGCTGGCTCCTGAAAAGCTACAATAGGCAGGATGGTGACCAGACCCATGGTGGCACCAGTGCCAAGTTGGGCTGGTTTGATAGTACCAAGTGGTTCCTGCAATCTGCCATCCAGAAGCAGGGCAGCTGAGTTTTGTTTGCCAGAGAAAAGGGCCTTGGTTTGTGTTTGGGGGCATATGGCTGGGTGTGGCCAGCTGGCTCCTTAAAATGCACGATATGCAACATGGCTCCCAGACCCAAGGTGGCACAAGTGCCAAGTTGGGCTGGTTTGATAGTACCAAGTGGCTCCTGCAATCTTCCATGATCACGTGGAGAAATACTTTCTGGTTTCAGCCTCATGCTCTTTCTTCTCTCCCTCAACTTCTCTATCACCTCTCATCTGGTTCACATGCGCTGTCTTCAAGGTCCACAGGCTACTTTTCACAGAATCTTCTGGCCTGATGAAGTAAGGATGATGAATAGAACAGAGCTGGGATCTATTTTCCAGTTTGGATAAAATGCATTCTGCACACAAATCCAAGGAGAACGGGCTGCCCCGATGCCCAGAAAATCTTTCACTCCTGCTAGTGTTCTACGTCAACCGCAACTTAGTCTGAAAGAAAAGCTTTTTCTCTGAGAGCATCTGAGAGGTTTGCATGAAGCACTGATATCTGACATATGCAATTTTGAATAGGAGAGGAAAAAGAAAATGGCAAGGAGTTTTTAATTTTAGTGGTTTCAATTTTAATTTCCGTGCACTTTTTCAAAACTTGTCAGCTCAAATGCCCATCAACATCTTTTAGTCATCTGTAAGTCAGTATTCATATAAAATGTGCTTCAAATCCAAAGAATTTCAAATTTGCACTCCAAGCTTCTATGCCTAGATTTATGATTTCCTACACATATTAGATGAAAGGAAGGCCTTTTTTACTGTGGGAGTGCTGGAACACTGGAACAGGTTGCCCAGAGAAGTTGTGGGTGTCCCATCCCTGAAAGTATTCAAGGTCACCCTGGACGGGGCTTGGAGCAGCAACAAAGGAGAAGCTTGATGGTAGAGAAACAAAGTTGGACTATAGAAGAAACTCGGATTGAAGTATAGGATCAAGTTTTCTCTCAGCTCTTGGGGTAAATTCAAAGTTGTACAAAATGACATTTATCTGTGCTATTCACTACTGTAACAGAAAGTTTCATGAAAACTGTACAGAAGATAGTAAATTTTAAAAGAGATCAGAATTACAGCATAAAATCCATGGGATAGGTTACAACATGAGACACTCTCTAAGAGAAAATCTCTGTGTTTCAGCACTTCATCGGGGTAAGATTTCATGAAGTGCCAAAGAAGGCGGCAAAATATCATTCGGGACATTATTTACTGGAATTCAGCCTGGCCATTAGTAGGAACTGCCTTTGAACATATCATGTAGATATACCACACACACTTTCCCTTCACTGAAAAATTACTGTTTACAACAAATAAGCAATTGACAATCAAAATTGATTGAAAGCATCTTAAACATGTCAAGTATTTCATTGTAGATGATCTGTGATCCAAATGCTTCTTCCACCTTCGAGAGGGACAGAAGAATTCTTCCATATCATGATGGTTTAAAATTGTATCAACCAATGTTTTCTGCTGAAAAGATATCATCTATTTTTTTCTATTTTTGGAAGAAAATATTCCTAGACATACAACAGGTGAGAACTAAGTAATTTTAAAGAAACAAATGAAATGAAAATATTCTGTAAATAGAATGAAATGAAAAGCTGTGTTTTAAATAGGAGCTAAATATTAAACAGAATTTTTGTACCAGGCATTTGAATTACTGCACCAGCTCTTTTGCCCATCAAGAGAGGCATTTAGCATTTCAGTCTTTTCCAAGGTGTTCATGATCTGCTATGCTGATCTCTGTGTGTGCCTAGGTGTGTGTGGAGGGGGGGGCATATGAAGGGGAGTGTGTATGTTTGCTTTACAATTGTTGTGGCAGATTCATGCCTCAGCTCCACATTTTGTTTTAAAAAGGTCACACCGAGTGGATATGAAGTTTACTATCAACAAGAGATCGATTCCCAAATCATCCATTTGACTCTCCCTTATAAATCATGTGCTTTGTTGCATATTTTATCAAATATACTTTCAAGCCAGATGGAGGAAGGAGGATGTGGGAATCCCTCCACCATCTTGCAACTTTTATGTAAGTAGGTTTTCAAGAAAATCATCATTTCTCTTTTAAATATGTCTGGAACAGGCATGATGGTAGTGTCAACCTGTTGGAGTTTTTGTTGCTGGAAGAAGTTGTACAAAAGGATTGGTTTTTACATTGACCAGTTACTGAATCAAGCGCAGGAATACATTGGAAATTTAGCTGGGGGTTCCTTTTCCCAGCAGACTACTTCTAGAACGAGCTTGTACACTGAAGCTGACTCTTTTGCTCTCTTTTTGTTTCTTTCCTATTTTCTTGGCTTCTTTGCCACTATCTAGACAATTTTGGAACTTTGTTCCCAACTAAAATGGTTTCAATAGTCTGATTGTGATCATACATTTTTACAAGGAATTTTTAAAATCTTTCCTCGAGTCCAGAAAGTCAAGGACTTAGATCTTTTTCTTCCCTTATCAATATTGCCATGAAATTGATAAATAAAGACCAACTCTTTATTTTTGTTTTTAACCCACGTAGATAATTCCCATCCATTAATCCATTTTGTGGACCAATAGCTGCCATTCTGATGGAAGCTGTCACTTCTTAACAATAGGCATTCTGTGACTATGTTGACAGCACTTTGGGTGAAGATCCTAACTGGTCTTAGATATACATAGGGAGAAATTTGCTCAGCCAGTGTCAGTCTTAAGCATGCGTATCAGAAGATCTTTCTAGAGCTGGGAATTTTCCCATGAAAGGGATTCAGTTAGGGAAGAGACACTTGTGCCAGAGTTTTACATTCTTCTTGAACACTGCTTAAGGAACTTAGATGCCATGTCCATTTGGATCTCTGTCTGCACAGAACTTTGTCATGCCAGCGCTTTGAAATGCATCTTGAAGAGAATTCACTAGCACAGAATGAAAGAGAGTGGAAGGGGTTGGTGGGGCTAACCAGGCCCAACCCCCCTGCCTAAACCAGGATACCTAGAGCCTCTTGCCCAGGATTCTATCTGGGTGTACTTTTAATGTCTTCAAAGATCCAGGCTCCACAATCTTTCTGGGCAGTCTGTGCCGTGGTTCAGTCACCCTGACAGTAAAGAAACATTTACTGATGTTCAAAGGCAATCTCCTGTATTTCAGTGTGTGCCCACTGCCTCTTGTCTTTTCCCTCAGCATCACTGAAAAGACACTGATTCCCTCCCCTTTGCACTATTGCTTCCATATGTATGTGTGATGCCATGTAGAGGTATGTCAAAAACCTCCCTGAAGCCCAGGCAGATAATATTCCCTTCATCTACCAGTCAAGTTGATTCATCAGAGGAGTTTAAAGTGATGTTCAGCATGAAATTCCCCTGAAAAATCATGCTAACTACATTATTTGGTCATCTGTCATGTGCCTGGCAAGGATTTCCAGGAAGAGCTGCTTCATCAACTTCCTGGGGATAAAAAAGAGGCTGGCTGGTTTGTACTATGGCGAGTCCTCTTAATTGCCTTTTTTGAAGATGGGTGTCATTTGCTAACATCCACTCTTTAGCCTCTCTTGTCGTCTACATCTTAGCAAAACGCTTTTCCACTATGTCTGGCTAGGAAAAACTGTGCCAGCACAGAAAACATCTCCCATCGTGTTCTAGAAGTTGCACGGATGTCTGCCAAGTGTTTGGCAGGAAGAAAAGAAAAGTTGTCCAAAACAGCTTCCAATCGAATGTTCCTGTGATTGGAAAAGTCAGGAGAGTGCAAAGTACTGTTTTCTATCAGTTGGCAAGGTGCGCACACAATCCCAGTGTTGTACAGCTTGCTTCTTCACCTTCCCGAAGCTGCCGCTCTCGCCTGCTGCCGGAGCCCAAGAAGCGGCTTCTTCGCGCAAAGACGATTGTGCCGCTCACAGTGCTCTCCTTAGCGCGGCTTCTGCCGAAAGACGCCCGGCAGCGGCTCTTACCTCCGGAGAGCATCCTACCTTCGTCTTTAGCTCCTCTTCTCATCTACACCTCGGCAAAAAGCTTTTCCACTATGTCTGGCTAGGAAAAACTGTGCCAGCACAGAAAACATCTCCCATCGTGTTCTAGACGTTGCACGGATGTCTGCCAAGTGTTTGGCAGGAAGAAAAGAAAAGTTGTCCAAAACAGCTTCCAATCGAATGTTCCTGTGATTGGAAAAGTCAGGAGAGTGCAAAGGTACTGTTTTCTATCAGTTGGCAAGGTGCGCACACAATCCCAGTGTTGTACAGCTTGCTTCTTCACCTTCCCGAAGCTGCCGCTCTCGCCGGCTGCCGGAGCCCAAGAAGCGGCTTCTTCGCGCAAAGACGATTGTGCCTCTCACAGGGCTCTCCTTAGCGCGGCTTCTGCCGAAAGACGCCCGGCAGCGGCTCTTACCTCCGGAGAGCATCCTACCTTCGTCTTTAGCTCCTCTTCTCATCTACACCTCGGCAAAAAGCTTTTCCACTATGTCTGGCTAGGAAAAACTGTGCCAGCACAGAAAACATCTCCCATCGTGTTCTAGAAGTTGCACGGATGTCTGCCAAGTGTTTGGCAGGAAGAAAAGAAAAGTTGTCCAAAACAGCTTCCAATCGAATGTTCCTGTGATTGGAAAAGTCAGGAGAGTGCAAAGGTACTGTTTTCTATCAGTTGGCAAGGTGCGCACACAATCCCAGTGTTGTACAGCTTGCTTCTTCACCTTCCCGAAGCTGCCGCTCTCGCCGGGTGCCGGAGCCGAAGAAGCGGCTTCTTCGCGCAAAGACGATTGTGCCGCTCACAGGGCTCTCCTTAGCGCGGCTTCTGCCGAAAGACACCCGGCAGCGGCTCTTACCTCCGGAGAGCATCCTACCTTCGTCTTTCGCGTCTTTTGTAGTCTACATCTTAGCAAAACGCTTTTCCACTATGTCTGGCTAGGAAAAACTGTGCCAGCACAGAAAACATCTCCCATCGTGTTCTAGAAGTTGCACGGATGTCTGCCAAGTGTTTGGCAGGAAGAAAAGAAAAGTTGTCCAAAACAGCTTCCAATCGAATGTTCCTGTGATTGGAAAAGTCAGGAGAGTGCAAAGGTACTGTTTTCTATCAGTTGGCAAGGTGCGCACACAATCCCAGTGTTGTACAGCTTGCTTCTTCACCTTCCCGAAGCTGCCGCTCTCGCCGGCTGCCGGAGCCCAAGAAGCGGCTTCTTCGCGCAAAGACGATTGTGCCGCTCACAGGGCTCTCCTTAGCGCGGCTTCTGCCGAAAGACGCCCGGCAGCGGCTCTTACCTCCGGAGAGCATCCTACCTTCGTCTTTCGCGTCTTTTGTAGTCTACGTCTTAGCAAAACGCTTTTCCACTATGTCTGGCTAGGAAAAACTGTGCCAGCACAGAAAACATCTCCCATCGTGTTCTAGAAGTTGCACGGATGTCTGCCAAGTGTTTGGCAGGAAGAAAAGAAAAGTTGTCCAAAACAGCTTCCAATCGAATGTTCCTGTGATTGGAAAAGTCAGGAGAGTGCAAAGGTACTGTTTTCTATCAGTTGGCAAGGTGCGCACACAATCCCAGTGTTGTACAGCTTGCTTCTTCACCTTCCCGAAGCTGCCGCTCTCGCCGGCTGCCGGAGCCCAAGAAGCGGCTTCTTCGCGCAAAGACGATTGTGCCGCTCACAGGGCTCTCCTTAGCGCGGCTTCTGCCGAAAGACACCCGGCAGCGGCTCTTACCTCCGGAGAGCATCCTACCTTCGTCTTTCGCGTCTTTTGTAGTCTACATCTTAGCAAAACGCTTTTCCACTATGTCTGGCTAGGAAAAACTGTGCCAGCACAGAAAACATCTCCCATCGTGTTCTAGAAGTTGCACGGATGTCTGCCAAGTGTTTGGCAGGAAGAAAAGAAAAGTTGTCCAAAACGCTTCCAAACAAATGTTCCTGTGATTGGAAAAGTCAGGAGAGTGCAAAGGTACTGTTTTCTATCAGTTGGCAAGGTGCGCACACAATCCCAGTGTTGTACAGCTTGCTTCTTCACCTTCCCGAAGCTGCCGCTCTCGCCGGCTGCCGGAGCCCAAGAAGCGGCTTCTTCGCGCAAAGACGATTGTGCCGCTCACAGTGCTCTCCTTAGCGCGGCTTCTGCCGAAAGACGCCCGGCAGCGGCTCTTACCTCCTGAGAGTGGCAGCTTCGGGAAGGTGAAGAAGCAAGCTGTACAACACTGGGATTGTGTGCGCACCTTGCCAACTGATAGAAAACAGTACCTTTGCACTCCTGACTTTTCCAATCACATGAACATTCGATTGGAAGCTGTTTTGGACAACTTTTCTTTTCTTCCTCCCAAACACTTGGCAGACATCCGTGCAACTTCTAGAAAACGATGGGAGATGTTTTCTGTGCTGGCACGGTTTTTCCTAGCCAGACATAGTGGAAAAGCGTTTTGCTAAGATGTAGACTACAAAAGACGCGAAAGACGAAGGTAGGATGCTCTCCGGAGGTAAGAGCCGCTGCCGGGCGTCTTTCGGCAGAAGCCGCGCTAAGGAGAGCCCTGTGAGCGGCACAATCGTCTTTGCGCGAAGAAGCCGCTTCTTGGGCTCCGGCAGCCGGCGAGAGCGGCAGCTTCGGGAAGGTGAAGAAGCAAGCTGTACAACACTGGGATTGTGTGCGCACCTTGCCAACTGATAGAAAACAGTACCTTTGCACTCTCCTGACTTTTCCAATCACAGGAACATTCGATTGGAAGCTGTTTTGGACAACTTTTCTTTTCTTCCTGCCAAACACTTGGCAGACATCCGTGCAACTTCTAGAACACGATGGGAGATGTTTTCTGTGCTGGCACAGTTTTTCCTAGCCAGACATAGTGGAAAAGCGTTTTGCTAAGATGTAGACGACAAGAGAGGCTAAAGAGTGGATGTTAGCAAATGACACCCATCTTCAAAAAAGGCAATTAAGAGGACTCGCCATAGTACAAACCAGCCAGCCTCTTTTTTATCCCCAGGAAGTTGATGAAGCAGCTCTTCCTGGAAATCCTTGCCAGGCACATGACAGATGACCAAATAATGTAGTTAGCATGATTTTTCAGGGGAATTTCATGCTGAACATCACTTTAAACTCCTCTGATGAATCAACTTGACTGGTAGATGAAGGGAATATTTTCTGCCTGGGCTTCAGGGAGGTTTTTGACATACCTCTACATGGCATCACACATACATATGGAAGCAATAGTGCAAAGGGGAGGGAATCAGTGTCTTTTCAGTGATGCTGAGGGAAAAGACAAGAGGCAGTGGGCACACACTGAAATACAGGAGATTGCCTTTGAACATCAGTAAATGTTTCTTTACTGTCAGGGTGACTGAACCACGGCACAGACTGCCCAGAAAGATTGTGGAGCCTGGATCTTTGAAGACATTAAAAGTACACCCAGATAGAATCCTGGGCAAGAGGCTCTAGGTATCCTGGTTTAGGCAGGGGGGTTGGGCCTGGTTAGCCCCACCAACCCCTTCCACTCTCTTTCATTCTGTGCTAGTGAATTCTCTTCAAGATGCATTTCAAAGCACTGGCATGACAAAGTTCTGTGCAGACAGAGATCCAAATGGACATGGCATCTAAGTTCCTTAAGCAGTGTTCAAGAAGAATGTAAAACTCTGGCACAAGTGTCTCTTCCCTAACTGAATCCCTTTCATGGGAAAATTCCCAGCTCTAGAAAGATCTTCTGATACGCATGCTTAAGACTGACACTGGCTGAGCAAATTTCTCCCTATGTATATCTAAGACCAGTTAGGATCTTCACCCAAAGTGCTGTCAACATAGTCACAGAATGCCTATTGTTAAGAAGTGACAGCTTCCATCAGAATGGCAGCTATTGGTCCACAAAATGGATTAATGGATGGGAATTATCTACGTGGGTTAAAAACAAAAATAAAGAGTTGGTCTTTATTTATCAATTTCATGGCAATATTGATAAGGGAAGAAAAAGATCTAAGTCCTTGACTTTCTGGACTCGAGGAAAGATTTTAAAAATTCCTTGTAAAAATGTATGATCACAATCAGACTATTGAAACCATTTTAGTTGGGAACAAAGTTCCAAAATTGTCTAGATAGTGGCAAAGAAGCCAAGAAAATAGGAAAGAAACAAAAAGAGAGCAAAAGAGTCAGCTTCAGTGTACAAGCTCGTTCTAGAAGTAGTCTGCTGGGAAAAGGAACCCCCAGCTAAATTTCCAATGTATTCCTGCGCTTGATTCAGTAACTGGTCAATGTAAAAACCAATCCTTTTGTACAACTTCTTCCAGCAACAAAAACTCCAACAGGTTGACACTACCATCATGCCTGTTCCAGACATATTTAAAAGAGAAATGATGATTTTCTTGAAAACCTACTTACATAAAAGTTGCAAGATGGTGGAGGGATTCCCACATCCTCCTTCCTCCATCTGGCTTGAAAGTATATTTGATAAAATATGCAACAAAGCACATGATTTATAAGGGAGAGTCAAATGGATGATTTGGGAATCGATCTCTTGTTGATAGTAAACTTCATATCCACTCGGTGTGACCTTTTTAAAACAAAATGTGGAGCTGAGGCATGAATCTGCCACAACAATTGTAAAGCAAACATACACACTCCCCTTCATATGCCCCCCCCTCCACACACACCTAGGCACACACAGAGATCAGCATAGCAGATCATGAACACCTTGGAAAAGACTGAAATGCTAAATGCCTCTCTTGATGGGCAAAAGAGCTGGTGCAGTAATTCAAATGCCTGGTACAAAAATTCTGTTTAATATTTAGCTCCTATTTAAAACACAGCTTTTCATTTCATTCTATTTACAGAATATTTTCATTTCATTTGTTTCTTTAAAATTACTTAGTTCTCACCTGTTGTATGTCTAGGAATATTTTCTTCCAAAAATAGAAAAAAATAGATGATATCTTTTCAGCAGAAAACATTGGTTGATACAATTTTAAACCATCATGATATGGAAGAATTCTTCTGTCCCTCTCGAAGGTGGAAGAAGCATTTGGATCACAGATCATCTACAATGAAATACTTGACATGTTTAAGATGCTTTCAATCAATTTTGATTGTCAATTGCTTATTTGTTGTAAACAGTAATTTTTCAGTGAAGGGAAAGTGTGTGTGGTATATCTACATGATATGTTCAAAGGCAGTTCCTACTAATGGCCAGGCTGAATTCCAGTAAATAATGTCCCGAATGATATTTTGCCGCCTTCTTTGGCACTTCATGAAATCTTACCCCGATGAAGTGCTGAAACACAGAGATTTTCTCTTAGAGAGTGTCTCATGTTGTAACCTATCCCATGGATTTTATGCTGTAATTCTGATCTCTTTTAAAATTTACTATCTTCTGTACAGTTTTCATGAAACTTTCTGTTACAGTAGTGAATAGCACAGATAAATGTCATTTTGTACAACTTTGAATTTACCCCAAGAGCTGAGAGAAAACTTGATCCTATACTTCAATCCGAGTTTCTTCTATAGTCCAACTTTGTTTCTCTACCATCAAGCTTCTCCTTTGTTGCTGCTCCAAGCCCCGTCCAGGGTGACCTTGAATACTTTCAGGGATGGGACACCCACAACTTCTCTGGGCAACCTGTTCCAGTGTTCCAGCACTCCCACAGTAAAAAAGGCCTTCCTTTCATCTAATATGTGTAGGAAATCATAAATCTAGGCATAGAAGCTTGGAGTGCAAATTTGAAATTCTTTGGATTTGAAGCACATTTTATATGAATACTGACTTACAGATGACTAAAAGATGTTGATGGGCATTTGAGCTGACAAGTTTTGAAAAAGTGCACGGAAATTAAAATTGAAACCACTAAAATTAAAAACTCCTTGCCATTTTCTTTTTCCTCTCCTATTCAAAATTGCATATGTCAGATATCAGTGCTTCATGCAAACCTCTCAGATGCTCTCAGAGAAAAAGCTTTTCTTTCAGACTAAGTTGCGGTTGACGTAGAACACTAGCAGGAGTGAAAGATTTTCTGGGCATCGGGGCAGCCCGTTCTCCTTGGATTTGTGTGCAGAATGCATTTTATCCAAACTGGAAAATAGATCCCAGCTCTGTTCTATTCATCATCCTTACTTCATCAGGCCAGAAGATTCTGTGAAAAGTAGCCTGTGGACCTTGAAGACAGCGCATGTGAACCAGATGAGAGGTGATAGAGAAGTTGAGGGAGAGAAGAAAGAGCATGAGGCTGAAACCAGAAAGTATTTCTCCACGTGATCATGGAAGATTGCAGGAGCCACTTGGTACTATCAAACCAGCCCAACTTGGCACTTGTGCCACCTTGGGTCTGGGAGCCATGTTGCATATCGTGCATTTTAAGGAGCCAGCTGGCCACACCCAGCCATATGCCCCCAAACACAAACCAAGGCCCTTTTCTCTGGCAAACAAAACTCAGCTGCCCTGCTTCTGGATGGCAGATTGCAGGAACCACTTGGTACTATCAAACCAGCCCAACTTGGCACTGGTGCCACCATGGGTCTGGTCACCATCCTGCCTATTGTAGCTTTTCAGGAGCCAGCCGGTCACTCTCAGCCATAGGCCCCCAAACACAAACCTCGGCCCGTTTCCCTGGCAAACAAAAGTAAGCTGCCCCGCTTCTGCATGGCAGATTGCAGGAGCTACTTAGTACTATCAAATCAGCCCGACTTGGCACAGGTGCCACCTTGGATCTGGGAACCATCCTGTGTATCGTGGATTTTCAGGGGCCAGCCGGCCACTCTCAGCCATATGCCCCCAAAAACAAACCACGGACCTTTTCTCTGGCAAACAAAAATCAGCTGCCCCACTTCTGGATGGCAGATTGCAGGAGCCACTTGGGACTATCACACCAGCACAACATGGCACTGCTGCCACCTTGGATCTGGGAACAATCCTGCGTATCGTACATATTCAGGAACCAGCCGAACACTCCCAGCCACAGGCCCCCAAACACAAACAACGGCCCTTTTCTCTGGCAAACAAAACTCAACTGCCCCTCTTCTGGATGGCAAATTGCAGGACGCACTTGGTACTACAAAAAGAGCCCGACTTGGCAGTGGTGCCACCTTGGCTCTGGGAACCATCCTGCGTATCGTGCATTTTAAGGAGCCAGCCGGCAATTCCCAGCCGTATGCCCCAAAAAGAAACCATGGACCTTTTCTCTGGCAAAAAAAACTCAGCTGTCCCGCTTCTGGATGGCAGATTGCAGGAGTTACTTTGAACCATACAACCAGCCTTACTTGGCACTGGTGCCACCTTGGATCTGGGAACCATCCTGCCTATCGTTGATTTTCAGGGGCCAGCCGGCCACTCTCAGCCATAGGCCCCCAAACACAAACCACAGCCCTTTTCTCTAGCAAACAAAATTCAACTGCCCCGCTTCTGGATGGCAAATTGCAGGAGCCACTGGGTACTACAAAAACAGCCTGACTTGGCACTGGTGCCACCTTGCGCCTGGTTACCATGCGGCGTATCGTGCATTTTAAGGAGCCAGGTGGCCACTCCCAGCCATATGCCCCCAAACACAACCCACGGCCCTTTTCTCTGGCAAACAAAACTCAGCTGCCCCGCTTCTGGATGGCAGATTGCAGGAGACACTTGGTACTATCAAACCAGCCCGACTTGGCACTGGTGCCACCTTGGGTCTGGGAACCATCCTGCGTATTGTGGATTGTCAGGAGACAGCCGACAACTCTCGGCCACAGAGCCCAATCAAAAACAAAGGTCCGTTTCCCTGGCAAAAAAAACTCAGCTGCCCCGCTTCTGGATGGGAGATTGCAGGAGGCACTTGACACTGTCAAACGAGCCCCACTTGGCACTGGTGCCACCTTGGGTCTGGGAACCATGCTGCGTATCGTGGATTTTCAGGAGCCAGCCGGCCACTGCCAGCCACAGGCCCCCAAACACAAACCACAGCCTTTTTCTCTGGCAAACAAAACTCAGCTGCCCCGCTTCTGGATGGCAGATTGCAGGAGCCACTTGGTACTATCAAACCAGCCCGACTTGGCACTGGTGCCACCTTGGGTCTGGGAACCATCCTGTCTATCGTGGATTTTAAGGAGCCAGCCGGCTACTCCCAGCCACAGGCCCCCAACAAAAACCACGGCCCTTTTTTCTCGCAAACAAAACTTAGCTGCCTCACTTCTGGATGGCAGATTGCAGGAGCCACTTGGTGTAATCAAACCAGCCCGACTTGGCACTGGTGCCACCTTGGGTCTGGGAACCATCCTGCGTATCGTGGATTCTAAGGAGCCACCCGGCCACTCTGAGCCACAGGCCCCCAAACAAAATCAACGGCGCTGTTCCCTGGAAAACAAAACACGCCTGCCAACTTTTTGATGGAGTTTGCAGGAGCCACTTGGTACTATCAAACCAGCCCGACTTGGCACTGGTGCCACCTTGGGTCTGGGAAACATCCTGCGTATCGTGGATTCTTAGGAGCCAGCCGGCCACTCCTAGCCACAGGCCCCCAAACAAAAACCTAGGCCTATTTCTCTGGCAAACAAAAGTAAGCTGCCCTGCTTCTGGATGGCAGATTGCAGGAGACACTTGGTACTATCAAACCAGCCCAACTTGGCACTGGTGCCACCTTGGGTCTGGGAACCATCCTGCGTATCGTGGATTCTAAGGAGCCAGCTGGCCACTCCCAGCCACAGGCCCCCAAACACAAACAACGGCGCTTTTCCCTGGAAAACAAAACTCGCCTGCCAACTTTTTGATGGCAGATTGCAGGAGCCACTTGGTACTATCAAATCAGCCCAACTTGGCACTGGTGCCACCATGGGTCTGGTCACCATCCTGCCTATCGTAGCTTTTCAGGAGCCAGCCGGTCACTCCCAGCCATAGGCCCCCAGACACAAACCTCGGCCCGTTTCCCTGGCAAACAAAAGTAAGCTGCCCCGCTTCTGGATGGCAGATTGCAGTACGCACTTGGTACTATCAAACCAGCCCAACTTGGAAATGGTGCCACCTTGGGTCTGGGAACCATCCTGCGTATCGTGGATTCTAAGGAGCCAGCGGGCCACTCCCAGCCACAGGCCCCCAAATACAAACAACAGCGCTTTTCCCTGGAAAACAAAACTCGCCTGCCAAATTTTTGATGGCAGATTGCAGGAGCCACTTGGTACTATCAAATCAGCCCAACTTGGCACTGGTGCCACCATGGATCTGGTCACCATCCTGCCTATCGTAGCTTTTCAGGAGCCAGCCGGTCACTCCCAGCCATAGGAACCCAGACACAAAGCTCGGCCCGTTTCCCTGGCAAACAAAAGTAAGCTGCCCCGCTTCTGGATGGCAGATTGCAGGAGCCACTTTGCACCATCAAACTGGCCCGACTTGTCACTGGTGCCACCTCAGGTCTGGGAACCCTCCTGCGTATCGTGGATTCCAATTAGCAAGACGGCCACTCCCAGCCACAGGCCCCCAAACACAAACAACGGCGCTTTTCCCTGGAAAACAAAACTCGCCTGCCAACTTTTTGATGGCAGATTGCAGGAGCCACTTGGTACTATCAAACCAGCCCAACTTGGCACTGCTGACACCATGGGTCTGGTCACCATCCTGCCTATCGTAGCTTTTCAGGAGCCAGCCGGTCACTCCCAGCCATAGGCCCCCAGACACAAAGCTCGGCCCGTTTCCCTGGCAAACAAAAGTAAGCTGCCCCGCTTCTGGATGGCAGATTTCAGGATCCACTTGTTATTATCAAACCAGCCCGACTTGGTACTGGTGCCACCTCTGGTCTGGGAACCATCCTGCGTATCTTGGATTCTAAGGAGCCAGCCGGCCACTCCCAGCCACAGGCCCCCAAAAAAAAACATCGGCGCTTTTCCCTGGAAAACAAAACTCCCCTGCCAACATTTTGATTGCAGATTGCAGGAACCACTTGGTACTATCAAACCAGCCCAACTTGGCACTGGTGCCAACTTGGGTCTGGGAACCATCCGGCGTATCGTGTGTTTAAAGGAGCCAGCCGGCCACTCCAGCCACAGGCCCGCAGACACAAACAACGGCGCTTTTCCCTGGAAAACAAAACTCGCCTGCCAACTTTTTGATGGCAGATTGCAGGAGCCACTTGGTACTATCAAACCAGCCCAACTTGGCACTGGTGCCACCATGGGTCTGGTCACCATCCTGCCTATCGTAGCTTTTCAGGAGCCAGCCGGTCACTCCCAGCCATAGGCCCCCAGACACAAACCTCGGCCCGTTTCCCTGGCAAACAAAAGTAATCTGCCCCGCTTCTGGATGGCAGATTGCAGGACGCACTTGGTACTATCAAACCAGCCCGACTTGGCACTGGTGCTACCTCAGGTCTGGGAACCATCCTGCGTATCGTGGATTCTAAGGAGCCAGCCGGCCACTCCCAGCCACAGGCCCCCAAACACAAACATCGGCGCTTTTCCCTGGAAAACAAAACTCGCCTGCCAACTTTTTGATGGCAGATTGCCGGAGCCACTTGGTACTATCAAACCAGCCCAACTTGGCACTGGTGCCACCATGGGTCTGGTCACCATCCTGCCTATCGTAGCTTTTCAGGAGCCAGCCGGTCACTCCCAGCCATAGACCCCAGACACAAACCTCGGCCCGTTTCCCTGGCAAAAAAAAGTAAGCTGCCCCGCTTCTGGATGGCAGATTGCAGGAGCCACTTTGCACCATCAAACTAGCCCGACTTGGCACTGGTGCCACCTCAGGTCTGGGAACCATCCTGCGTATCGTGGATTCTAAGGAGCCAGCCGGACACTCCCAGCCACAGGCCCTCAAACACAAACAGCGGCGCTTTTCCCTGGAAAACAAAACTCGCCTGCCAAATTTTGATGGCAGATTGCCGGAGCAACTTGGTACTATCAAACCAGCCCAACTTGGCACTGGTGCCACCATGGGTCTGGTCACCATCCTGCCTATCGTAGATTTTCAGGACCTAGCCGGTCACTCCCAGCCATAGGCCCCCAGACACAAACCTCGGCCCGTTTCCGTGGCAAACAAAACTAAGCGGCGCCGCTTGTGGATGGCAGATTGCAGGACGCACTTGGTACTATCAAACCAGCCCGACTTGGCACTGGTGCCACCTCTGGTCTGGGAACCATCCTGCGTATCGTGGACTCCAATTAGCAAGCTGGCCACTCCCAGCCACAGGCCCCCAAACACAAACAACGGCGCTTTTCCCTGGAAAACAAAACTTGCCTGCCAACATTTTTATGGCAGATTGCAGGAGCCACTTGGTACTATCAAATCAGCCCAACATGGCACTGGTGCCACCATGGGTCTTGGAACCATCCTGCCTATCGTAGCTGTTCAGGCGCCAGCCGGTCACTCCCAACCATAGGCCCCCAGAGAAAAACCTCGGCCCTTTTCCCTGGAAAACAAAAGTAAGCTGCCCCGCTTCTGGATGGCAGATTGCAGGAGCCACTTTGCACCATCAAACTGGCCCGACTTGTCACTGGTGCCACCTCAGGTCTGGGAACCATCCGGCGTATCGTGGATTCCAATTAGAAGCTGGCCACTCCCAGCCACAGGCACCCAAACACAAACAACGGCGCTTTTCCCTGGAAAACAAAACTCGCCTGCCAACATTTTGATGGCAGATTGCAGGAGCCACTTGGTACTATCAAACCAGCCCAACTTGGCACTGGTGCCACCATGGGTCTGGTCACCATCCTGCCTATCGTAGCTTTTCAGGACCTAGACGGTCACTCCCAGCCATAGGCCCCCAGACACAAAGCTCTGCCCGTTTCCCTGGCAAACAAAAGTAAGCTGCCCCGCTTCTGGATGGCAGATTGCAGTACGCACTTGGTACTATCAAACCAGCCCGACTTGGCACTGGTGCCACCTCTGGTCTGGGAACCATCCTGCGTATCGTGGATTCTAAGGAGCCAGCCGGCCACTCCCAGCCACAGGCCCCCAAACACAAACAACGGCGCTTTTCCCTGGAAAACAAAACTCGCCTGTCAACTTTTTGATGGCAGATTGCAGGAGCCACTTGGTACTATCAAACCAGCCCAACTTGGCACTGGTGCCACCATGGGTCTGGTCACCATCCTGCCTATCGTAGCTTTTCAGGAGCCAGCCGGTCACTCCCAGCCATAGGCCCCCAGACACAAACCTCGGCCCGTTTCCCTGGCAAACAAAAGTAAGCTGCCCCGCTTCTGGATGGCAGATTGCAGGAGCCACTTTGCACCATCAAACTAGCCCGACTTGGCACTGGTGCCACCTCATGTCTGGGAACCATGCTGCGTATCGTGGATTCTAATTAGCCAGCCGGTCACTCCCTGCCATAGGCCCCCAAACACAAACAAGGGCGCTATTCGCTAGAAAACAAAACTCGCCTGCCAACATTTTGATGGCAGATTGCCGGAGCCACTTGGTACTATCAAACCAGCCCAACTTGGCACTGGTGCCACCATGGGTCTGGTCACCATCCTGCCTATCGTAGCTTTTCAGGAGCCAGCCGGTCACTCCCAGCCATAGGCCCCCAGACACAAACCTCGGCCCGTTTCCCTGGCAAACAAAAGTAAGCTGCCCCGCTTCTGGATGGCAGATTGCAGTACGCACTTGGTACTATCAAACCAGCCCGACTTGGCACTGGTGCAACGTCTGGTCTGGGAACCATCCTGCGTATCGTGGATTCTAAGGAGCCAGCCGGCCACTCCCAGCCACAGGCCCCCAAACAAAAACAACGGCGCTTTTCCCTGGAAAACAAAACTCGCCTGCCAACTTTTTGATGGCAGATTGCAGGAGCCACTTGGTACTATCAAACCAGCCCAACTTGGCACTGGTGCCACCATGGGTCTGGTCACCATCCTGCCTATCGTAGCTTTTCAGGACCTAGACGGTCACTCCCAGTCATAGGCCCCCAGACACAAAGCTCTGCCCGTTTCCCTGGCAAACAAAAGTAAGCTGTCCCGCTTCTGGATGGCAGATTGCAGGATCCACTTGGTAGTATCAAACCAGCCCGACTTGGCACTGGTGCCACCTCTGGTCTGGGAACCATCCTGCGTATCGTGGATTCTAAGCAGCCAGCCGGCCACTCCCAGCCACAGGCCCCCAAACACAAACAACGGCGCTTTTCCCTGGAAAACAAAACTCGCCTGCCAACTTTTTGATGGCAGATTGCAGGAGCCACTTGGTACTATCAAACCAGCCCAACTTGGCACTGGTGCCACCATGGGTCTGGTCACCATCCTGCCTATCGTAGCTTTTCAGGAGCCAGCCGGTCACTCCCAGCCATAGGCCCCCAGACACAAACCTCGGCCCGTTTCCCTGGCAAACAAAAGTAAGCTGCCCCGCTTCTGGATGGCAGATTGCAGGAGCCACTTTGCACCATCAAACTAGCCCGACTTGGCACTGGTGCCACCTCAGGTCTGGGAACCATGCTGCGTATCGTGGATTCTAATTAGCCAGCCGGTCACTCCCTGCCATAGGCCCCCCAAACACAAACAAGGGCGCTATTCGCTGGAAAACAAAACTCGCCTGCCAACATTTTGATGGCAGATTGCCGGAGCCACTTGGTACTATCAAACCAGCCCAACTTGGCACTGGTGCCACCATGGGTCTGGTCACCATCCTGCCTATCGTAGCTTTTCAGGAGCCAGCCGGTCACTCCCTGCCATAGGCCCCCAGACACAAACCTCGGCCCGTTTCCCTGGCAAACAAAAGTAAGCTGCCCCGCTTCTGGATGGCAGATTGCAGTACGCACTTGGTACTATCAAACCAGCCCGACTTGGCACTGGTGCCACCTCTGGTCTGGGAACCATCCTGCGTATCGTGGATTCTAAGGAGCCAGCCGGCCACTCCCAGCCACAGGCCCCCAAACACAAACAACGGCGCTTTTCCCTGGAAAACAAAACTCGCCTGCCAACTTTTTGATGGCAGATTGCAGGAGCCACTTGGTACTATCAAACCAGCCCAACTTGGCACTGGTGCCGCCATGGGTCTGGTCACCATCCTGCCTATCGTAGCTTTTCAGGATCTAGACGGTCACTCCCAGCAATAGGCCCCGTGACACAAAGCTCAGCCGGTTTCCCTGACAAAAAAAAGTAAGCTGTCCCGCTTCTGGATGGCAGATTGCAGGATCCACTACGTAGTATCAAACCAGCCCGACTTGGCAGTGGTGCGACCTCTGGTCTGGGAACCATCCTGCGTATCGTGGATTCCAAGCAGCCAGCCGGCCACTCCCAGCCACAGGCCCCCAAACAAAAACAACGGCGCTTTTCCCTGGAAAACAAAACTCGCCTGCCAACATTTTGATGGCAGATTGCAGGAACCACTTGTTACTATCAAACCAGCCCAACTTGGCACTGGTGCCACCATGGGTCTGGTAAACATCCTGCCTATCGTAGCTTTTCAGGAGCCAGCCGGCCACTCCCAGCCATATGCCCCCAAAAACAAACCACGGCCCTTTTCTCTGGCAAACAAAACTCGCCTGCCAACATTTTGATGGCAGATTGCAGGAGCCACTTGGTACTATCAAACCAGCCCGACTTGGCACTGGTGCCACCTCTGGTCTGGGAACCATCCTGCGTATCGTGGATTTTATGGAGCCAGCCGGTCATTCCCAGCCATAGGCCCCCAAACACAAACAACGGTCCGTTTCCCTGGCAAACAAAAGTAAGCTGCCCCGCTTCTGGATGGCAGATTGCAGCAGCCACTTGGTAGTATCAAACCAGCCCAACTTGGCACTGGTGGCACCTCTTGTCTGGGAACCATGCTGCGTATCGTGGTTTCTAAGGAGCCAGCCGGCCACTCCCAACCATAGACCCCCAGACACAAACCTCGGCCCGTTTCCCTGGAAAACAAAAGTAAGCTACTCCGATTCTGGATGGCAGATTGCAGGAGCCACTTGGTACTATCAAATCAGCCCAACTTGGCACTGGTGCCACCATGGGTCTGGTAAACATCCTGCCTATCGTAGCTTTTCAGGAGCCAGCCGGCCACTCTCAGCCATATGCCCCCAAAAACAAACCACGGCCCTTTTCTCTGGCAAACAAAACTCAACTGCCCCTCTTCTGGATGGCAAATTTTAGGACGCACTTTGTACTACGAAAACCGCCCGACGTGGCACTGGTGCCACCTTGTGTCAGGGAACCATCCTGCATATCGAGCTTTTTAAGGAGCCAGCCGGCCACGCCCAGCCATAAACCCCCAAAAACAAACCACGGACCATTTCTCTTGGAAACAAAAATCCGCTGCCCCGCGTCTGGATGGCAGATTGCCGGAGCCACTTTGCACCATCAAACCAGCCCGACTTGGCACTGGTGCCACCTTGGGTCTGGGAACAATCCTGCATATCGTGGATTCTAAGGAGCCAGCCGGCCACTCCCAGCCACAGGCCCCCAAACACAAACAACGGCGCTTTTCCCTGGAAAACAAAATTCGCCTGCCAACTTTTTGATGGCAGATTGCAGGAGCCACTTGGTACTATCAAATCATCCCAACTTGGCACTGGTGCCACTATGGGTCTGGGAACCATCCTGCCTATTGTAGCATTTCAGGAGCCAGCCGGTCACTCCCAGCCATAGGCTCCCAGACACAAACCTCGGACCGTTTCCCTGGCAAACAAAATTAAGCTGCCCCGATTCTGGATGGCAGATTGCAGGAGCCACTTGGTTGTGTCAAACCAGCCCGACTTGGCACTGGTGCCACCTTGGGTCTAGGAACCATCCTGCGTATCGTGGATTCTAAGAAGCCACCCGGCCACTCTGAGCCACAGGCCCCCAAACAAAAACTACGGCGCTTTTCCCTGGAAAACAAAACTCGCCTGCCAACTTTTTGATGGCAGATTGCAGGAGCCACTTGGTACTATCAAACCAGCCCAACTTGGCACTGGTGGCACCTCTTGTCTGGGAACCATCCTGCCTATCGTAGCTTTTCAGGAGCCAGCCGGTCACTCCCAGCCATAGACCCCCAGACACAAACCTCGGCCCGTTTCCCTGGCAAACAAAAGTAAGCTGCCCCGCTTTTGGATGGCAGATTGCAGGAGCCACGTTGCACCATCAAACCAGCCCCACTTGGCACTGGTGCCACCTTGGGTCTGGGAACAAGTTGGGCTGGTTTGATAGTACCAAGTGGCTCCTGCAATCTGCCATCCAGAAGCGGGACAGCTTACTTTTGTTTCCCAGGGAAACGGGCCGAGGTATTTGTCTGGGGGCCTATGGCTGGGAGTGACCGGCTGACTACTGAAAAGCTACGATAGGCAGGATGGTTACCAGACTCATGGTGCCACCAGTGCCAAGTCGGGCTGGTTTGATAATACTAAATAGCTCCTGCAATCTGCCATCCAGACGCGGGGCAGCGGATTTTTGTTTGCTGGAGAAAAGTTCCGTGGTTTTTTTTTGGGGGTATATGACTGGACGTGGCCGGCTGGCTCCTTAAAAAGCTCTATACGCAGGATTGTTCCCTGACCCAAGGTGGCATCAGTGCCAAGTCGGGCTGTTTTCGTAGTACCAAGTGCGTCCTGGAATTTGCCATCCAGAAGCGGGGCAGCCTACTTTTGTTTGCCAGGGAAACGTGCCGAGGTATTTGTCTGGGGGCCGATGGCTGGGAGTGAGCGGCTGGCTCCTGAAAAGCTACGATAGGCAGGATGGTGACCAGACCCATGGTGGCACCAGTGCCAAGTTGGGCTGGTTTGATAGTACCAAGTGGCTCCTGCAATCTGCCATCAAGAAGTTGGCAGGCGAGTTTTGTTTTCCAGGGAAAAGCGCCGTTGTTTTTATTTAGAGGCCTGTGGCTGGGAGTGGCCGCCTGTCCTCGTAGAATCTACGTTACCCAGCATGGTTCCCAGAGCCAAGGTGGCAACAGGGCCAAGTCGGGCTGGTTTGTAAGTACCAAGTGCGTACTGCAATCTGCCATCCAGAAGCGGGGCAGCTTACTTTTGTTTGCCAGGGAAACGGGCAGAGGTTTGTGTCCGGGGGCCTATGGCAGGGAGTGACCGGCTGGCTCCTGAAAAGCTACGATAGGCAGGATGTTTACCAGTCCCATGTTGGCACCAGTGCCAAGTTGGGCTGATTTGATAGTACCAAGTGGCTCCTGCAATCTGCCATCCAGAATCGGGGTAACTTACTTTTGTTTTCCAGGGAAACGGGCCGAGGTTTGTGTCTGGGGGTCTATGGCTGGGAGTGACCGGCTGGCTCCTGAAAAGCTACGATAGGCAGGATGGTTCCCAGACCAGAGGTGGCACCAGTGCCAAGTTGGGCTGGTTTGATAGTACCAAGTGGCTCCTGCAATCTGCCATCAAAAAGTTGGCAGGCGAGTTTTGTTTTCCAGGGAAAAGCGCCGTTGTTTGTGTTTGGGGGCCTGTGGCTCAGAGAGGCCGGGTGGCTGCTTAGAATCCACGTTACGCAGGATGGTTCCCAGATCCAAGATGGCACCAGTGCCAAGTCGGGGTGGTTTGATGGTGCAAAGTGGCTCCTGCAATCTGCCATCCTGACGCGGGGCAGCGGATTTTTGTTTCCAAGAGAAATGGTCCGTGGTTTGTTTTTGGGGGTATATGGCTGGGCGTGGCCTGCTGGCTCCTTAAAAAGCTACGATAGGCAGGATGGTTCCCTGACCCAAGGTGGCACCAGTGCCAAGTCGGGCGGTTTTCGTAGTACAAAGTGCGTCCTAAAATTTGCCATCCAGAAGAGGGGCAGTTGAGTTTTGTTTACCAGAGAAAAGGGCCGTGGTTTGTTTTTGGGGGCATATGGCTGATAGTGGCCGTCTGGCCCCTGAAAATCCACGATGGGCAGGATGGTTCCCAGACCTGAGGTGGCACCAGTGCCAGGTCGGGCTGGTTTGATAGTACTAAATAGCACCTGCAATCTGCCATGCAGAAGCGGGGCAGCTTACTTTTGTTTGCCAGGGAAACGGGCCGAGGTTTGTGTCTGGGGGCCTATGGCTGGGAGTGACCGCCTGGCTCCTGAAAAGCTACGATAGGCAGGATGGTGACCAGACCCATGGTGGCACCAGTGCCAAGTTGGGCTGGTTTGATAGTACCAAGTGGCTCCTGCAATCTGCCATCAAAAAGTTGGCAGGCGAGTTTTGTTTTCCAGGGAAAAGCGCCGTTGTTTGTGTTTGGGGGACTGTGGGTGGGAGTGGCCGGCTGGCTCCTTAGAACACACGATACGCAGGATGGTTCCCAGACCCAAGGTGGCACCAGTGCCACGTCGGGCTGGTTTGATGGTGCCAAGTGGTTCCTGCAATCTGCCATCCTGAAGCGGGTTAGCTTACCTTTGTGTGCCAGGGAAACGGGCCGAGGTTTATGACTGGGGGCCTAGGGCTAGGAGTGACCGGCTGGCTAATTAGAATCCACGATACGCAGCATGGTTCCCAGACATGAGGTGGCACCAGTGCCAAGTCGGGCTAGTTTGATGGTGCAAAGTGGCTCCTGCAATCTGCCATCCAGAAGCGGGGCAGCTTACTTTTGTTTGCCAGGGAAACGGGCCGAGGTTTGTGTCTGGGGGCCTATGGCTGGGAGTGACCGGCTGGCTCCTGAAAAGCTACGATAGGCAGGATGGTGACCAGACCCATGGTGGCACCAGTGCCAAGTTGGGCTGGTTTGATAGTACCAAGTGGCTCCTGCAATCTGCCATCAAAAAGTTGACAGGCGAGTTTTGTTTTCCAGGGAAAAGCGCCGTTGTTTGTGTTTGGGGGCCTGTGGCTGGGAGTGGCCGGCTGGCTGCTTAGAATCCACGATACGCAGGATGGTTCCCAGACCAGAGGTGGCACCAGTGCCAAGTCGGGCTGGTTTGATACTACCAAGTGGATCCTGCAATCTGCCATCCAGAAGCGGGACAGCTTACTTTTGTTTGCCAGGGAAACGGGCAGAGCTTTGTGTCTGGGGGCCTATGGCTGGGAGTGACCGTCTAGGTCCTGAAAAGCTACGATAGGCAGGATGGTGACCAGACCCATGGTGGCACCAGTGCCAAGTTGGGCTGGTTTGATAGTACCAAGTGGCTCCTGCAATCTGCCATCAAAATGTTGGCAGGCGAGTTTTGTTTTCCAGGGAAAAGCGCCGTTGTTTGTGTTTGGGTGCCTGTGGCTGAGAGTGGCCAGCTTCTAATTGGAATCCACGATACGCCGGATGGTTCCCAGACCTGAGGTGGCACCAGTGACAAGTCGGGCCAGTTTGATGGTGCAAAGTGGCTCCTGCAATCTGCCATCCAGAAGCGGGGCAGCTTACTTTTGTTTTCCAGGGAAAAGGGCCGAGGTTTTTCTCTGGGGGCCTATGGCTGGGAGTGACCGGCTGGCGCCTGAACAGCTACGATAGGCAGGATGGTTCCAAGACCCATGGTGGCACCAGTGCCATGTTGGGCTGATTTGATAGTACCAAGTGGCTCCTGCAATCTGCCATCAAAATGTTGGCAGGCGAGTTTTGTTTTCCAGGGAAAAGCGCCGTTGTTTGTGTTTGGGGGCCTGTGGCTGGGAGTGGCCAGCTTGCTAATTGGAATCCACGATACGCAGGATGGTTCCCAGACCAGAGGTGGCACCAGTGCCAAGTCGGGCTGGTTTGATAGTACCAAGTGCGTCCTGCAATCTGCCATCCACAAGCGGCGCCGCTTAGTTTTGTTTGCCACGGAAACGGGCCGAGGTTTGTGTCTGGGGGCCTATGGCTGGGAGTGACCGGCTAGGTCCTGAAAATCTACGATAGACAGGATGGTGACCAGACCCATGGTGGCACCAGTGCCAAGTTGGGCTGGTTTGATAGTACCAAGTTGCTCCGGCAATCTGCCATCAAAATTTGGCAGGCGAGTTTTGTTTTCCAGGGAAAAGCGCCGCTGTTTGTGTTTGAGGGCCTGTGGCTGGGAGTGTCCGGCTGGCTCCTTAGAATCCACGATACGCAGGATGGTTCCCAGACCTGAGGTGGCACCAGTGCCAAGTCGGGCTAGTTTGATGGTGCAAAGTGGCTCCTGCAATCTGCCATCCAGAAGCGGGGCAGCTTACTTTTTTTTGCCAGGGAAACGGGCCGAGGTTTGTGTCTGGGGTCTATGGCTGGGAGTGACCGGCTGGCTCCTGAAAAGCTACGATAGGCAGGATGGTGACCAGACCCATGGTGGCACCAGTGCCAAGTTGGGCTGGTTTGATAGTACCAAGTGGCTCCGGCAATCTGCCATCAAGAAGTTGGCAGGCGAGTTTTGTTTTCCAGGGAAAAGCGCCGATGTTTGTGTTTGGGGGCCTGTGGCTGGGAGTGGCCGGCTGGCTCCTTAGAATCCACGATACGCAGGATGGTTCCCAGACCTGAGGTAGCACCAGTGCCAAGTCGAGCTGGTTTGATAGTGCCAAGTGCGTCCTGCAATCTGCCATCCACAAGCGGCGCCGCTTAGTTTTGTTTGCCACGGAAACGGGCCGAGGTTTGTGTCTGGGGGCCTATGGCTGGGAGTGACCGGCTGGCTCGTGAAAAGCTACGATAGGCAGGATGGTGACCAGACCCATGGTGGCACCAGTGCCAAGTTGGGCTGGTTTGATAGTACCAAGTGGCTCCTGCAATCTGCCATCAAAAGTTGGCAGGCGAGTTTTGTTTTCCAGGGAAAAGCGCCGTTGTTTGTGTCTGCGGGCCTGTGGCTGGAGTGGCCGGCTGGCTCCTTTAAACACACGATACGCCGGATGGTTCCCAGACCCAAGTTGGCACCAGTGCCAAGTTGGGCTGGTTTGATAGTACCAAGTGGTTCCTGCAATCTGCAATCAAAATGTTGGCAGGCGAGTTTTGTTTTCCAGGGAAAAGCGCCGATGTTTTTTTTTGGGGGCCTGTGGCTGGGAGTGGCCGGCTGGCTCCTTAGAATCCAAGATACGCAGGATGGTTCCCAGACCAGAGGTGGCACCAGTACCAAGTCGGGCTGGTTTGATAATAACAAGTGGATCCTGAAATCTGCCATCCAGAAGCGGGGCAGCTTACTTTTGTTTGCCAGGGAAACGGGCCGAGCTTTGTGTCTGGGGGCCTATGGCTGGGAGTGACCGGCTGGCTCCTGAAAAGCTACGATAGGCAGGATGGTGACCAGACCCATGGTGTCAGCAGTGCCAAGTTGGGCTGGTTTGATAGTACCAAGTGGCTCCTGCAATCTGCCATCAAAAAGTTGGCAGGCGAGTTTTGTTTTCCAGGGAAAAACGCCGTTGTTTGTGTTTGGGGGCCTGTGGCTGGGAGTGGCCGTCTTGCTAATTGGAATCCACGATACGCAGGAGGGTTCCCAGACCTGAGGTGGCACCAGTGACAAGTCGGGCCAGTTTGATGGTGCAAAGTGGCTCCTGCAATCTGCCATCCAGAAGCGGGGCAGCTTACTTTTGTTTGCCAGGGAAACGGGCCGAGGTTTGTGTCTGGGTTCCTATGGCTGGGAGTGACCGGCTGGCACCTGAAAAGCTACGATAGGCAGGATGATGACCAGATCCATGGTGGCACCAGTGCCAAGTTGGGCTGATTTGATAGTACCAAGTGGCTCCTGCAATCTGCCATCAAAAATTTGGCAGGCGAGTTTTGTTTTCCAGGGAAAAGCGCCGTTGTTTGTATTTGGGGGCCTGTGGCTGGGAGTGGCCCGCTGGCTCCTTAGAATCCACGATACGCAGGATGGTTCCCAGACCCAAGGTGGCACCATTTCCAAGTTGGGCTGGTTTGATAGTACCAAGTGCGTACTGCAATCTGCCATCCAGAAGCGGGGCAGCTTACTTTTGTTTGCCAGGGAAACGGGCCGAGGTTTTTGTCTGGGGGCCTATGGCTGGGAGTGACCGGCTGGCTCCTGAAAAGCTACGATAGGCAGGATGGTGACCAGACCCATGGTGGCACCAGTGCCAAGTTGGGCTGATTTGATAGTACCAAGTGGCTCCTGCAATCTGCCATCAAAAAGTTGGCAGGCGAGTTTTGTTTTCCAGGGAAAAGCGCCGTTGTTTGTGTTTGGGGGCCTGTGGCTGGGAGTGGCCAGCTGGCTCCTTAGAATCCACGATACGCAGGATGGTTCCCAGACCCAAGGTGGCACCAGTGCCAAGTTGGGCTGGTTTGATAGTACCAAGTGTCTCCTGCAATCTGCCATCCAGAAGCAGGGCAGCTTACTTTTGTTTGCCAGAGAAATAGGCCTAGGTTTTTGTTTGGGGGCCTGTGGCTAGGAGTGGCCGGCTGGCTCCTAAGAATCCACGATACGCAGGATGTTTCCCAGACCCAAGGTGGCACCAGTGCCAAGTCGGGCTGGTTTGATAGTACCAAGTGGCTCCTGCAAACTCCATCAAAAAGTTGGCAGGTGTGTTTTGTTTTCCAGGGAACAGCGCCGTTGATTTTGTTTGGGGGCCTGTGGCTAGGAGTGGCCGGGTGGCTCCTTAGAATCCACGATACGCAGGATGGTTCCCAGACCCAAGGTGGCACCAGTGCCAAGTCGGGCTGGTTTGATTACACCAAGTGGCTCCTGCAATCTGCCATCCAGAAGTGAGGCAGCTAAGTTTTGTTTGCGAGAAAAAAGGGCCGTGGTTTTTGTTGGGGGCCTGTGGCTGGGAGTAGCCGGCTGGCTCCTTAAAATCCACGATAGGCAGGATGGTTCCCAGACCCAAGGTGGCACCAGTGCCAAGTCGGGCTGGTTTGATAGTACCAAGTGGCTCCTGCAATCTGCCATCCAGAAGCGGGGCAGCTGAGTTTTGTTTGCCAGAGAAAAAGGCTGTGGTTTGTGTTTGGGGGCCTGTGGCTGGCAGTGGCCGGCTGGCTCCTGAAAATCCACGATACGCAGCATGGTTCCCAGACCCAAGGTGGCACCAGTGCCAAGTGGGGCTCGTTTGACAGTGCCAAGTGCCTCCTGCAATCTCCCATCCAGAAGCGGGGCAGCTGAGTTTTTTTTGCCAGGGAAACGGACCTTTGTTTTTGATTGGGCTCTGTGGCCGAGAGTGGTCGGCTGTCTCCTGACAATCCACAATACGCAGGATGGTTCCCAGACCCAAGGTGGCACCAGTGCCAAGTCGGGCTGGTTTGATAGTACCAAGTGTCTCCTGCAATCTGCCATCCAGAAGCGGGGCAGCTGAGTTTTGTTTGCCAGAGAAAAGGGCCGTGGGTTGTGTTTGGGGGCATATGGCTGGGAGTGGCCACCTGGCTCCTTAAAATGCACGATACGCCGCATGGTAACCAGGCGCAAGGTGGCACCAGTGCCAAGTCAGGCTGTTTTTGTACTACCCAGTGGCTCCTGCAATTTGCCATCCAGAAGCGGGGCAGTTGAATTTTGTTTGCTAGAGAAAAGGGCTGTGGTTTGTGTTTGGGGGCCTATGGCTGAGAGTGGCCGGCTGGCCCCTGAAAATCAACGATAGGCAGGATGGTTCCCAGATCCAAGGTGGCACCAGTGCCAAGTAAGGCTGGTTGTATGGTTCAAAGTAACTCCTGCAATCTGCCATCCAGAAGCGGGACAGCTGAGTTTTTTTTGCCAGAGAAAAGGTCCATGGTTTCTTTTTGGGGCATACGGCTGGGAATTGCCGGCTGGCTCCTTAAAATGCTCGATACGCAGGATGGTTCCCAGAGCCAAGGTGGCACCACTGCCAAGTCGGGCTCTTTTTGTAGTACCAAGTGCGTCCTGCAATTTGCCATCCAGAAGAGGGGCAGTTGAGTTTTGTTTGCCAGAGAAAAGGGCCGTTGTTTGTGTTTGGGGGCCTGTGGCTGGGAGTGTTCGGCTGGTTCCTGAATATGTACGATACGCAGGATTGTTCCCAGATCCAAGGTGGCAGCAGTGCCATGTTGTGCTGGTGTGATAGTCCCAAGTGGCTCCTGCAATCTGCCATCCAGAAGCGGGGCAGCTGATTTTTGTTTGCCAGAGGAAAGGTCCGTGGTTTGTTTTTGGGGGCATATGGCTGAGAGTGGCCGGCTGGCCCCTGAAAATCCACGATACACAGGATGGTTCCCAGATCCAAGGTGGCACCTGTGCCAAGTCGGGCTGATTTGATAGTACTAAGTAGCTCCTGCAATCTGCCATCCAGAAGCGGGGCAGCTTACTTTTGTTTGCCAGGGAAACGGGCCGAGGTTTGTGTTTGGGGGCCTATGGCTGAGAGTGACCGGCTGGCTCCTGAAAAGCTACAATAGGCAGGATGGTGACCAGACCCATGGTGGCACCAGTGCCAAGTTGGGCTGGTTTGATAGTACCAAGTGGTTCCTGCAATCTGCCATCCAGAAGCAGGGCAGCTGAGTTTTGTTTGCAGAGAAAAGGGCCTTGGTTTGTGTTTGGGGGCATATGGCTGGGTGTGGCCAGCTGGCTCCTTAAAATGCACGATATGCAACATGGCTCCCAGACCCAAGGTGGCACAAGTGCCAAGTTGGGCTGGTTTGATAGTACCAAGTGGCTCCTGCAATCTTCCATGATCACGTGGAGAAATACTTTCTGGTTTCAGCCTCATGCTCTTTCTTCTCTCCCTCAATTTCTCTATCACCTCTCATCTGGTTCACATGCGCTGTCTTCAAGGTCCACAGGCTACTTTTCACAGAATCTTCTGGCCTGATGAAGTAAGGATGATGAATAGAACAGAGCTGGGATCTATTTTCCAGTTTGGATAAAATGCATTCTGCACACAAATCCAAGGAGAACGGGCTGCCCCGATGCCCAGAAAATCTTTCACTCCTGCTAGTGTTCTACGTCAACCGCAACTTAGTCTGAAAGAAAAGCTTTTTCTCTGAGAGCATCTGAGAGGTTTGCATGAAGCACTGATATCTGACATATGCAATTTTGAATAGGAGAGGAAAAAGAAAATGGCAAGGAGTTTTTAATTTTAGTGGTTTCAATTTTAATTTCCGTGCACTTTTTCAAAACTTGTCAGCTCAAATGCCCATCAACATCTTTTAGTCATCTGTAAGTCAGTATTCATATAAAATGTGCTTCAAATCCAAAGAATTTCAAATTTGCACTCCAAGCTTCTATGCCTAGATTTATGATTTCCTACACATATTAGATGAAAGGAAGGCCTTTTTTACTGTGGGAGTGCTGGAACACTGGAACAGGTTGCCCAGAGAAGTTGTGGGTGTCCCATCCCTGAAAGTATTCAAGGTCACCCTGGACGGGGCTTGGAGCAGCAACAAAGGAGAAGCTTGATGGTAGAGAAACAAAGTTGGACTATAGAAGAAACTCGGATTGAAGTATAGGATCAAGTTTTCTCTCAGCTCTTGGGGTAAATTCAAAGTTGTACAAAATGACATTTATCTGTGCTATTCACTACTGTAACAGAAAGTTTCATGAAAACTGTACAGAAGATAGTAAATTTTAAAAGAGATAAGAATTACAGCATAAAATCCATGGGATAGGTTACAACATGAGACACTCTCTAAGAGAAAATCTCTGTGTTTCAGCACTTCATCGGGGTAAGATTTCATGAAGTGCCAAAGAAGGCGGCAAAATATCATTCGGGACATTATTTACTGGAATTCAGCCTGGCCATTAGTAGGAACTGCCTTTGAACATATCATGTAGATATACCACACACACTTTCCCTTCACTGAAAAATTACTGTTTACAACAAATAAGCAATTGACAATCAAAATTGATTGAAAGCATCTTAAACATGTCAAGTATTTCATTGTAGATGATCTGTGATCCAAATGCTTCTTCCACCTTCGAGAGGGACAGAAGAATTCTTCCATATCATGATGGTTTAAAATTGTATCAACCAATGTTTTCTGCTGAAAAGATATCATCTATTTTTTTCTATTTTTGGAAGAAAATATTCCTAGACATACAACAGGTGAGAACTAAGTAATTTTAAAGAAACAAATGAAATGAAAATATTCTGTAAATAGAATGAAATGAAAAGCTGTGTTTTAAATAGGAGCTAAATATTAAACAGAATTTTTGTACCAGGCATTTGAATTACTGCACCAGCTCTTTTGCCCATCAAGAGAGGCATTTAGCATTTCAGTCTTTTCCAAGGTGTTCATGATCTGCTATGCTGATCTCTGTGTGTGCCTAGGTGTGTGTGGAGGGGGGGGCATATGAAGGGGAGTGTGTATGTTTGCTTTACAATTGTTGTGGCAGATTCATGCCTCAGCTCCACATTTTGTTTTAAAAAGGTCACACCGAGTGGATATGAAGTTTACTATCAACAAGAGATCGATTCCCAAATCATCCATTTGACTCTCCCTTATAAATCATGTGCTTTGTTGCATATTTTATCAAATATACTTTCAAGCCAGATGGAGGAAGGAGGATGTGGGAATCCCTCCACCATCTTGCAACTTTTATGTAAGTAGGTTTTCAAGAAAATCATCATTTCTCTTTTAAATATGTCTGGAACAGGCATGATGGTAGTGTCAACCTGTTGGAGTTTTTGTTGCTGGAAGAAGTTGTACAAAAGGATTGGTTTTTACATTGACCAGTTACTGAATCAAGCGCAGGAATACATTGGAAATTTAGCTGGGGGTTCCTTTTCCCAGCAGACTACTTCTAGAACGAGCTTGTACACTGAAGCTGACTCTTTTGCTCTCTTTTTGTTTCTTTCCTATTTTCTTGGCTTCTTTGCCACTATCTAGACAATTTTGGAACTTTGTTCCCAACTAAAATGGTTTCAATAGTCTGATTGTGATCATACATTTTTACAAGGAATTTTTAAAATCTTTCCTCGAGTCCAGAAAGTCAAGGACTTAGATCTTTTTCTTCCCTTATCAATATTGCCATGAAATTGATAAATAAAGACCAACTCTTTATTTTTGTTTTTAACCCACGTAGATAATTCCCATCCATTAATCCATTTTGTGGACCAATAGCTGCCATTCTGATGGAAGCTGTCACTTCTTAACAATAGGCATTCTGTGACTATGTTGACAGCACTTTGGGTGAAGATCCTAACTGGTCTTAGATATACATAGGGAGAAATTTGCTCAGCCAGTGTCAGTCTTAAGCATGCGTATCAGAAGATCTTTCTAGAGCTGGGAATTTTCCCATGAAAGGGATTCAGTTAGGGAAGAGACACTTGTGCCAGAGTTTTACATTCTTCTTGAACACTGCTTAAGGAACTTAGATGCCATGTCCATTTGGATCTCTGTCTGCACAGAACTTTGTCATGCCAGTGCTTTGAAATGCATCTTGAAGAGAATTCACTAGCACAGAATGAAAGAGAGTGGAAGGGGTTGGTGGGGCTAACCAGGCCCAACCCCCCTGCCTAAACCAGGATACCTAGAGCCTCTTGCCCAGGATTCTATCTGGGTGTACTTTTAATGTCTTCAAAGATCCAGGCTCCACAATCTTTCTGGGCAGTCTGTGCCGTGGTTCAGTCACCCTGACAGTAAAGAAACATTTACTGATGTTCAAAGGCAATCTCCTGTATTTCAGTGTGTGCCCACTGCCTCTTGTCTTTTCCCTCAGCATCACTGAAAAGACACTGATTCCCTCCCCTTTGCACTATTGCTTCCATATGTATGTGTGATGCCATGTAGAGGTATGTCAAAAACCTCCCTGAAGCCCAGGCAGATAATATTCCCTTCATCTACCAGTCAAGTTGATTCATCAGAGGAGTTTAAAGTGATGTTCAGCATGAAATTCCCCTGAAAAATCATGCTAACTACATTATTTGGTCATCTGTCATGTGCCTGGCAAGGATTTCCAGGAAGAGCTGCTTCATCAACTTCCTGGGGATAAAAAAGAGGCTGGCTGGTTTGTACTATGGCGAGTCCTCTTAATTGCCTTTTTTGAAGATGGGTGTCATTTGCTAACATCCACTCTTTAGCCTCTCTTGTCGTCTACATCTTAGCAAAATGCTTTTCCACTATGTCTGGCTAGGAAAAACTGTGCCAGCACAGAAAACATCTCCCATCGTGTTCTAGAAGTTGCACGGATGTCTGCCAAGTGTTTGGCAGGAAGAAAAGAAAAGTTGTCCAAAACAGCTTCCAATCGAATGTTCCTGTGATTGGAAAAGTCAGGAGAGTGCAAAGGTACTGTTTTCTATCAGTTGGCAAGGTGCGCACACAATCCCAGTGTTGTACAGCTTGCTTCTTCACCTTCCCGAAGCTGCCGCTCTCGCCGGCTGCCGGAGCCCAAGAAGCGGCTTCTTCGCGCAAAGACGATTGTGCCGCTCACAGGGCTCTCCTTAGCGCGGCTTCTGCCGAAAGACGCCCGGCAGCGGCTCTTACCTCCGGAGAGCATCCTACCTTCGTCTTTAGCTCCTCTTCTCATCTACACCTCGGCAAAAAGCTTTTCCACTATGTCTGGCTAGGAAAAACTGTGCCAGCACAGAAAACATCTCCCATCGTGTTCTAGAAGTTGCACGGATGTCTGCCAAGTGTTTGGCAGGAAGAAAAGAAAAGTTGTCCAAAACAGCTTCCAATCGAATGTTCCTGTGATTGGAAAAGTCAGGAGAGTGCAAAGGTACTGTTTTCTATCAGTTGGCAAGGTGCGCACACAATCCCAGTGTTGTACAGCTTGCTTCTTCACCTTCCCGAAGCTGCCGCTCTCGCCGGCTGCCGGAGCCCAAGAAGCGGCTTCTTCGCGCAAAGACGATTGTGCCGCTCACAGTGCTCACCTTAGCGCGGCTTCTGCCGAAAGACGCCCGGCAGCGGCTCTTACCTCCGGAGAGCATCCTACCTTCGTCTTTCGCGTCTTTTGTAGTCTACATCTTAGCAAAACGCTTTTCCACTATGTCTGGCTAGGAAAAACTGTGCCAGCACAGAAAACATCTCCCATCGTGTTCTAGAAGTTGCACGGATGTCTGCCAAGTGTTTGGCAGGAAGAAAAGAAAAGTTGTCCAAAACAGCTTCCAATCGAATGTTCCTGTGATTGGAAAAGTCAGGAGAGTGCAAAGATACTGTTTTCTATCAGTTGGCAAGGTGCGCACACAATCCCAGTGTTGTACAGCTTGCTTCTTCACCTTCCCGAAGCTGCCGCTCTCGCCGGCTGCCGGAGCCCAAGAAGCGGCTTCTTCGCGCAAAGACGATTGTGCCGCTCACAGGGCTCTCCTTAGCGCGGCTTCTGCCGAAAGACGCCCGGCAGCGGCTCTTACCTCCGGAGAGCATCCTACCTTCGTCTTTCGCGTCTTTTGTAGTCTACATCTTAGCAAAACGCTTTTCCACTATGTCTGGCTAGGAAAAACTGTGCCAGCACAGAAAACATCTCCCATCGTGTTCTAGAAGTTGCACGGATGTCTGCCAAGTGTTTGGCAGGAAGAAAAGAAAAGTTGTCCAAAACAGCTTCCAATCGAATGTTCCTGTGATTGGAAAAGTCAGGAGAGTGCAAAGGTACTGTTTTCTATCAGTTGGCAAGGTGCGCACACAATCCCAGTGTTGTACAGCTTGCTTCTTCACCTTCCCGAAGCTGCCGCTCTCGCCGGCTGCCGGAGCCCAAGAAGCGGCTTCTTCGCGCAAAGACGATTGTGCCGCTCACAGGGCTCTCCTTAGCGCGGCTTCTGCCGAAAGACGCCCGGCAGCGGCTCTTACCTCCGGAGAGCATCCTACCTTCGTCTTTCGCGTCTTTTGTAGTCTACATCTTAGCAAAACGCTTTTCCACTATGTCTGGCTAGGAAAAACTGTGCCAGCACAGAAAACATCTCCCATCGTGTTCTAGAAGTTGCACGGATGTCTGCCAAGTGTTTGGCAGGAAGAAAAGAAAAGTTGTCCAAAACAGCTTCCAATCGAATGTTCCTGTGATTGGAAAAGTCAGGAGAGTGCAAAGGTACTATTTTCTATCAGTTGGCAAGGTGCGCACACAATCCCAGTGTTGTACAGCTTGCTTCTTCACCTTCCCGAAGCTGCCGCTCTCGCCGGCTGCCGGAGCCCAAGAAGCGGCTTCTTCGCGCAAAGACGATTGTGCCGCTCACAGTGCTCTCCTTAGCGCGGCTTCTGCCGAAAGACGCCCGGCAGCGGCTCTTACCTCCGGAGAGCATCCTACCTTCGTCTTTCTCGTCTTTTGTAGTCTACATCTTAGCAAAACGCTTTTCCACTATGTCTGGCTAGGAAAAACTGTGCCAGCACAGAAAACATCTCCCATCGTGTTCTAGAAGTTGCACGGATGTCTGCCAAGTGTTTGGCAGGAAGAAAAGAAAAGTTGTCCAAAACAGCTTCCAATCGAATGTTCCTGTGATTGGAAAAGTCAGGAGAGTGCAAAGGTACTGTTTTCTATCAGTTGGCAAGGTGCGCACACAATCCCAGTGTTGTACAGCTTGCTTCTTCACCTTCCCGAAGCTGCCGCTCTCGCCGGCTGCCGGAGCCCAAGAAGCGGCTTCTTCGCGCAAAGACGATTGTGCCGCTCACAGTGCTCTCCTTAGCGCGGCTTCTGCCGAAAGACGCCCGGCAGCGGCTCTTACCTCCGGAGAGCATCCTACCTTCGTCTTTCGCGTCTTTTGTAGTCTACATCTTAGCAAAACGCTTTTCCACTATGTCTGGCTAGGAAAAACTGTGCCAGCACAGAAAACATCTCCCATCGTGTTCTAGAAGTTGCACGGATGTCTGCCAAGTGTTTGGCAGGAAGAAAAGAAAAGTTGTCCAAAACAGCTTCCAATCGAATGTTCCTGTGATTGGAAAAGTCAGGAGAGTGCAAAGGTACTGTTTTCTATCAGTTGGCAAGGTGCGCACACAATCCCAGTGTTGTACAGCTTGCTTCTTCACCTTCCCGAAGCTGCCGCTCTCGCCGGCTGCCGGAGCCCAAGAAGCGGCTTCTTCGCGCAAAGACAATTGTGCCGCTCACAGGGCTCTCCTTAGCGCGGCTTCTGCCGAAAGACGCCCGGCAGCGGCTCTTACCTCCGGAGAGCATCCTACCTTCGTCTTTCGCGTCTTTTGTAGTCTACATCTTAGCAAAACGCTTTTCCACTATGTCTGGCTAGGAAAAACTGTGCCAGCACAGAAAACATCTCCCATCGTGTTCTAGAAGTTGCACGGATGTCTGCCAAGTGTTTGGCAGGAAGAAAAGAAAAGTTGTCCAAAACAGCTTCCAATCGAATGTTCCTGTGATTGGAAAAGTCAGGAGAGTGCAAAGGTACTGTTTTCTATCAATTGGCAAGGTGCGCACACAATCCCAGTGTTGTACAGCTTGCTTCTTCACCTTCCCGAAGCTGCCGCTCTCGCCGGCTGCCGGAGCCCAAGAAGCGGCTTCTTCGCGCAAAGACGATTGTGCCGCTCACAGTGCTCTCCTTAGCGCAGCTTCTGCCGAAAGACGCCCGGCAGCGGCTCTTACCTCCTGAGAGTGGCAGCTTCGGGAAGGTGAAGAAGCAAGCTGTACAACACTGGGATTGTGTGCGCACCTTGCCAACTGATAGAAAACAGTACCTTTGCACTCTCCTGACTTTTCCAATCACAGGAACATTCGATTGGAAGCTGTTTTGGACAACTTTTCTTTTCTTCCTGCCAAACACTTGGCAGACATCCGTGCAACTTCTAGAAAACGATGGGAGATGTTTTCTGTGCTGGCACGGGTTTTCCTAGCCAGACATAGTGGAAAAGCGTTTTGCTAAGATGTAGACTACAAAAGACGCGAAAGACGAAGGTAGGATGCTCTCCGGAGGTAAGAGCCGCTGCCGGGCGTCTTTCGGCAGAAGCCGCGCTAAGGAGAGCACTGTGAGCGGCACAATCGTCTTTGCGCGAAGAAGCCGCTTCTTGGGCTCCGGCAGCCGGCGAGAGCGGCAGCTTCGGGAAGGTGAAGAAGCAAGCTGTACAACACTGGGATTGTGTGCGCACCTTGCCAACTGATAGAAAACAGTACCTTTGCACTCTCCTGACTTTTCCAATCACAGGAACATTCGATTGGAAGCTGTTTTGGACAACTTTTCTTTTCTTCCTGCCAAACACTTGGCAGACATCCGTGCAACTTCTAGAACACGATGGGAGATGTTTTCTGTGCTGGCACAGTTTTTCCTAGCCAGACATAGTGGAAAAGCGTTTTGCTAAGATGTAGACTACAAAAGACGCGAAAGACGAAGGTAGGATGCTCTCCGGAGGTAAGAGCCGCTGCCGGGCGTCTTTCGGCAGAAGCCGCGCTAAGGAGAGCACTGTGAGCGGCACAATCGTCTTTGCGCGAAGAAGCCGCTTCTTGGGCTCCGGCAGCCGGCGAGAGCGGCAGCTTCGGGAAGGTGAAGAAGCAAGCTGTACAACACTGGGATTGTGTGCGCACCTTGCCAACTGATAGAAAACAGTACCTTTGCACTCTCCTGACTTTTCCAATCACAGGAACATTCGATTGGAAGCTGTTTTGGACAACTTTTCTTTTCTTCCTGCCAAACACTTGGCAGACATCCGTGCAACTTCTAGAACACGATGGGAGATGTTTTCTGTGCTGGCACAGTTTTTACTAGCCAGACATAGTGGAAAAGCGTTTTGCTAAGATGTAGACTACAAAAGACGCGAAAGACGAAGGTAGGATGCTCTCCGGAGGTAAGAGCCGCTGCCGGGCGTCTTTCGGCAGAAGCCGCGCTAAGGAGAGCACTGTGAGCGGCACAATCGTCTTTGCGCGAAGAAGCCGCTTCTTGGGCTCCGGCAGCCGGCGAGAGCGGCAGCTTCGGGAAGGTGAAGAAGCAAGCTGTACAACACTGGGATTGTGTGCGCACCTTGCCAACTGATAGAAAACAGTACCTTTGCACTCTCCTGACTTTTCCAATCACAGGAACATTCGATTGGAAGCTGTTTTGGACAACTTTTCTTTTCTTCCTGCCAAACACTTGGCAGACATCCGTGCAACTTCTAGAACACGATGGGAGATGTTTTCTGTGCTGGCACAGTTTTTCCTAGCCAGACATAGTGGAAAAGCGTTTTGCTAAGATGTAGACTACAAAAGACGCGAAAGACGAAGGTAGGATGCTCTCCGGAGGTAAGAGCCGCTGCCGGGCGTCTTTCGGCAGAAGCCGCGCTAAGGAGAGCACTGTGAGCGGCACAATCGTCTTTGCGCGAAGAAGCCGCTTCTTGGGCTCCGGCAGCCGGCGAGAGCGGCAGCTTCGGGAAGGTGAAGAAGCAAGCTGTACAACACTGGGATTGTGTGCGCACCTTGCCAACTGATAGAAAACAGTACCTTTGCACTCTCCTGACTTTTCCAATCACAGGAACATTCGATTGGAAGCTGTTTTGGACAACTTTTCTTTTCTTCCTGCCAAACACTTGGCAGACATCCGTGCAACTTCTAGAACACGATGGGAGATGTTTTCTGTGCTGGCACAGTTTTTCCTAGCCAGACATAGTGGAAAAGCTTTTTGCCGAGGTGTAGATGAGAAGAGGAGCTAAAGACGAAGGTAGGATGCTCTCCGGAGGTAAGAGCCGCTGCCGGGCGTCTTTCGGCAGAAGCCGCGCTAAGGAGAGCCCTGTGAGCGGCACAATCGTCTTTGCGCGAAGAAGCCGCTTCTTGGGCTCCGGCAGCCGGCGAGAGCGGCAGCTTCGGGAAGGTGAAGAAGCAAGCTGTACAACACTGGGATTGTGTGCGCACCTTGCCAACTGATAGAAAACAGTACCTTTGCACTCTCCTGACTTTTCCAATCACAGGAACATTCGATTGGAAGCTGTTTTGGACAACTTTTCTTTTCTTCCTGCCAAACACTTGGCAGACATCCGTGCAACTTCTAGAACACGATGGGAGATGTTTTCTGTGCTGGCACAGTTTTTCCTAGCCAGACATAGTGGAAAAGCGTTTTGCTAAGATGTAGACTACAAGAGAGGCTAAAGAGTGGATGTTAGCAAATGACACCCATCTTCAAAAAAGGCAATTAAGAGGACTCGCCATAGTACAAACCAGCCAGCCTCTTTTTTATCCCCAGGAAGTTGATGAAGCAGCTCTTCCTGGAAATCCTTGCCAGGCACATGACAGATGACCAAATAATGTAGTTAGCATGATTTTTCAGGGGAATTTCATGCTGAACATCACTTTAAACTCCTCTGATGAATCAACTTGACTGGTAGATGAAGGGAATATTATCTGCCTGGGCTTCAGGGAGGTTTTTGACATACCTCTACATGGCATCACACATACATATGGAAGCAATAGTGCAAAGGGGAGGGAATCAGTGTCTTTTCAGTGATGCTGAGGGAAAAGACAAGAGGCAGTGGGCACACACTGAAATACAGGAGATTGCCTTTGAACATCAGTAAATGTTTCTTTACTGTCAGGGTGACTGAACCACGGCACAGACTGCCCAGAAAGATTGTGGAGCCTGGATCTTTGAAGACATTAAAAGTACACCCAGATAGAATCCTGGGCAAGAGGCTCTAGGTATCCTGGTTTAGGCAGGGGGGTTGGGCCTGGTTAGCCCCACCAACCCCTTCCACTCTCTTTCATTCTGTGCTAGTGAATTCTCTTCAAGATGCATTTCAAAGCACTGGCATGACAAAGTTCTGTGCAGACAGAGATCCAAATGGACATGGCATCTAAGTTCCTTAAGCAGTGTTCAAGAAGAATGTAAAACTCTGGCACAAGTGTCTCTTCCCTAACTGAATCCCTTTCATGGGAAAATTCCCAGCTCTAGAAAGATCTTCTGATACGCATGCTTAAGACTGACACTGGCTGAGCAAATTTCTCCCTATGTATATCTAAGACCAGTTAGGATCTTCACCCAAAGTGCTGTCAACATAGTCACAGAATGCCTATTGTTAAGAAGTGACAGCTTCCATCAGAATGGCAGCTATTGGTCCACAAAATGGATTAATGGATGGGAATTATCTACGTGGGTTAAAAACAAAAATAAAGAGTTGGTCTTTATTTATCAATTTCATGGCAATATTGATAAGGGAAGAAAAAGATCTAAGTCCTTGACTTTCTGGACTCGAGGAAAGATTTTAAAAATTCCTTGTAAAAATGTATGATCACAATCAGACTATTGAAACCATTTTAGTTGGGAACAAAGTTCCAAAATTGTCTAGATAGTGGCAAAGAAGCCAAGAAAATAGGAAAGAAACAAAAAGAGAGCAAAAGAGTCAGCTTCAGTGTACAAGCTCGTTCTAGAAGTAGTCTGCTGGGAAAAGGAACCCCCAGCTAAATTTCCAATGTATTCCTGCGCTTGATTCAGTAACTGGTCAATGTAAAAACCAATCCTTTTGTACAACTTCTTCCAGCAACAAAAACTCCAACAGGTTGACACTACCATCATGCCTGTTCCAGACATATTTAAAAGAGAAATGATGATTTTCTTGAAAACCTACTTACATAAAAGTTGCAAGATGGTGGAGGGATTCCCACATCCTCCTTCCTCCATCTGGCTTGAAAGTATATTTGATAAAATATGCAACAAAGCACATGATTTATAAGGGAGAGTCAAATGGATGATTTGGGAATCGATCTCTTGTTGATAGTAAACTTCATATCCACTCGGTGTGACCTTTTTAAAACAAAATGTGGAGCTGAGGCATGAATCTGCCACAACAATTGTAAAGCAAACATACACACTCCCCTTCATATGCCCCCCCCTCCACACACACCTAGGCACACACAGAGATCAGCATAGCAGATCATGAACACCTTGGAAAAGACTGAAATGCTAAATGCCTCTCTTGATGGGCAAAAGAGCTGGTGCAGTAATTCAAATGCCTGGTACAAAAATTCTGTTTAATATTTAGCTCCTATTTAAAACACAGCTTTTCATTTCATTCTATTTACAGAATATTTTCATTTCATTTGTTTCTTTAAAATTACTTAGTTCTCACCTGTTGTATGTCTAGGAATATTTTCTTCCAAAAATAGAAAAAAATAGATGATATCTTTTCAGCAGAAAACATTGGTTGATACAATTTTAAACCATCATGATATGGAAGAATTCTTCTGTCCCTCTCGAAGGTGGAAGAAGCATTTGGATCACAGATCATCTACAATGAAATACTTGACATGTTTAAGATGCTTTCAATCAATTTTGATCGTCAATTGCTTATTTGTTGTAAACAGTAATTTTTCAGTGAAGGGAAAGTGTGTGTGGTATATCTACATGATATGTTCAAAGGCAGTTCCTACTAATGGCCAGGCTGAATTCCAGTAAATAATGTCCCGAATGATATTTTGCCGCCTTCTTTGGCACTTCATGAAATCTTACCCCGATGAAGTGCTGAAACACAGAGATTTTCTCTTAGAGAGTGTCTCATGTTGTAACCTATCCCATGGATTTTATGCTGTAATTCTTATCTCTTTTAAAATTTACTATCTTCTGTACAGTTTTCATGAAACTTTCTGTTACAGTAGTGAATAGCACAGATAAATGTCATTTTGTACAACTTTGAATTTACCCCAAGAGCTGAGAGAAAACTTGATCCTATACTTCAATCCGAGTTTCTTCTATAGTCCAACTTTGTTTCTCTACCATCAAGCTTCTCCTTTGTTGCTGCTCCAAGCCCCGTCCAGGGTGACCTTGAATACTTTCAGGGATGGGACACCCACAACTTCTCTGGGCAACCTGTTCCAGTGTTCCAGCACTCCCACAGTAAAAAAGGCCTTCCTTTCATCTAATATGTGTAGGAAATCATAAATCTAGGCATAGAAGCTTGGAGTGCAAATTTGAAATTCTTTGGATTTGAAGCACATTTTATATGAATACTGACTTACAGATGACTAAAAGATGTTGATGGGCATTTGAGCTGACAAGTTTTGAAAAAGTGCACGGAAATTAAAATTGAAACCACTAAAATTAAAAACTCCTTGCCATTTTCTTTTTCCTCTCCTATTCAAAATTGCATATGTCAGATATCAGTGCTTCATGCAAACCTCTCAGATGCTCTCAGAGAAAAAGCTTTTCTTTCAGACTAAGTTGCGGTTGACGTAGAACACTAGCAGGAGTGAAAGATTTTCTGGGCATCGGGGCAGCCCGTTCTCCTTGGATTTGTGTGCAGAATGCATTTTATCCAAACTGGAAAATAGATCCCAGCTCTGTTCTATTCATCATCCTTACTTCATCAGGCCAGAAGATTCTGTGAAAAGTAGCCTGTGGACCTTGAAGACAGCGCATGTGAACCAGATGAGAGGTGATAGAGAAGTTGAGGGAGAGAAGAAAGAGCATGAGGCTGAAACCAGAAAGTATTTCTCCACGTGATCATGGAAGATTGCAGGAGCCACTTGGTACTATCAAACCAGCCCAACTTGGCACTTGTGCCACCTTGGGTCTGGGAGCCATGTTGCATATCGTGCATTTTAAGGAGCCAGCTGGCCACACCCAGCCATATGCCCCCAAACACAAACCAAGGCCCTTTTCTCTGGCAAACAAAACTCAGCTGCCCTGCTTCTGGATGGCAGATTGCAGGAACCACTTGGTACTATCAAACCAGCCCAACTTGGCACTGGTGCCACCATGGGTCTGGTCACCATCCTGCCTATTGTAGCTTTTCAGGAGCCAGCCGGTCACTCTCAGCCATAGGCCCCCAAACACAAACCTCGGCCCGTTTCCCTGGCAAACAAAAGTAAGCAGCCCCGCTTCTGCATGGCAGATTGCAGGAGCTACTTAGTACTATCAAATCAGCCCGACTTGGCACAGGTGCCACCTTGGATCTGGGAACCATCCTGTGTATCGTGGATTTTCAGGGGCCAGCCGGCCACTCTCAGCCATATGCCCCCAAAAACAAACCACGGACCTTTTCTCTGGCAAACAAAAATCAGCTGCCCCACTTCTGGATGGCAGATTGCAGGAGCCACTTGGGACTATCACACCAGCACAACATGGCACTGCTGCCACCTTGGATCTGGGAACAATCCTGCGTATCGTACATATTCAGGAACCAGCCGAACACTCCCAGCCACAGGCCCCCAAACAAAAACAACGGCCCTTTTCTCTGGCAAACAAAACTCAACTGCCCCTCTTCTGGATGGCAAATTGCAGGACGCACTTGGTACTACAAAAAGAGCCCGACTTGGCAGTGGTGCCACCTTGGCTCTGGGAACCATCCTGCGTATCGAGCATTTTAAGGAGCCAGCCGGCAATTCCCAGCCGTATGCCCCAAAAAGAAACCATGGACCTTTTCTCTGGCAAAAAAAACTCAGCTGTCCCGCTTCTGGATGGCAGATTGCAGGAGTTACTTTGAACCATACAACCAGCCTTACTTGGCACTGGTGCCACCTTGGATCTGGGAACCATCCTGCCTATCGTTGATTTTCAGGGGCCAGCCGGCCACTCTCAGCCATAGGCCCCCAAACACAAACCACAGCCCTTTTCTCTAGCAAACAAAATTCAACTGCCCCGCTTCTGGATGGCAAATTGCAGGAGCCACTGGGTACTACAAAAACAGCCTGACTTGGCACTGGTGCCACCTTGCGTCTGGTTACCATGCGGCGTATCGTGCATTTTAAGGAGCCAGGTGGCCACTCCCAGCCATATGCCCCCAAACACAACCCACGGCCCTTTTCTCTGGCAAACAAAACTCAGCTGCCCCGCTTCTGGATGGCAGATTGCAGGAGACACTTGGTACTATCAAACCAGCCCGACTTGGCACTGGTGCCACCTTGGGTCTGGGAACCATCCTGCGTATTGTGGATTGTCAGGAGACAGCCAACCACTCTCGGCCACAGAGCCCAATCAAAAACAAAGGTCCGTTTCCCTGGCAAAAAAAACTCAGCTGCCCCGCTTCTGGATGGGAGATTGCAGGAGGCACTTGACACTGTCAAACGAGCCCCACTTGGCACTGGTGCCACCTTGGGTCTGGGAACCATGCTGCGTATCGTGGATTTTCAGGAGCCAGCCGGCCACTGCCAGCCATAGGCCCCCAAACACAAACCACAGCCTTTTTCTCTGGCAAACAAAACTCAGCTGCCCCGCTTCTGGATGGCAGATTGCAGGAGCCACTTGGTACTATCAAACCAGCCCGACTTGGCACTGGTGCCACCTTGGGTCTGGGAACCATCCTGCCTATCGTGGATTTTAAGGAGCCAGCCGGCTACTCCCAGCCACAGGCCCCCAACAAAAACCACGGCCCTTTTTTCTCGCAAACAAAACTTAGCTGCCTCACTTCTGGATGGCAGATTGCAGGAGCCACTTGGTGTAATCAAACCAGCCCGACTTGGCACTGGTGCCACCTTGGGTCTGGGAACCATCCTGCGTATCGTGGATTCTAAGGAGCCAGCCGGCCACTCCTAGCCACAGGCCCCCAAACAAAATCAACGGCGCTGTTCCCTGGAAAACAAAACACGCCTGCCAACTTTTTGATGGAGTTTGCAGGAGCCACTTGGTACTATCAAACCAGCCCGACTTGGCACTGGTGCCACCTTGGGTCTGGGAACCATCCTGCGTATCGTGGATTCTAAGGAGCCAGCCGGCCACTCCTAGCCACAGGCCCCCAAACAAAAACCTAGGCCTATTTCTCTGGCAAACAAAAGTAAGCTGCCCTGCTTCTGGATGGCAGATTGCAGGAGACACTTGGTACTATCAAACCAGCCCAACTTGGCACTGGTGCCACCTTGGATCTGGGAACCATGCTCTGTATCGTGGATATTCAGGGGCCAGCCGGCCGCTCTCAGCCATATGTCCCCAAACAGAAACCTCGGCCCGTTTCTCTGGCAAACAAAACTCAACTGCCCCTCTTCTGGATGGCAAATTGCAGGAGCCACTTGATACTAAAACCGCAGGCCGACTTGGTAGTGGTGACACCTTGGGCCTGGGAATCATCATGCGTATCGAGCATTTTAAGGAGCCAGCCGGCCACTCCCAGCAATATGCCCCCAAAAACAATCCACGGAATTTTCCTCTGGCAAACAAAAATCAGCTGCCTCGCTTCTGGATGGCAGATTGCAGGAGCCACTTTGCACCATCAAACCAGCCCGACTTGGCACTGGTGCCACATTGCATCTGGGAACCATGCTGCCTAGCGTGGATTTTCAGGAGCCAGCCGGCCACTCTCAGCTATATGCCCCCAAACAAAACCCACGGCCCGTTTCCCTGGCAAACAAAATTAAGCTGCCCCGCTTCTGGATGGCAGATTGCAGGACGCACTTGGTAGTATCAAACCAGCCCGAGTTGGCACTGGTGCCACCTTGGGTCTGGGAACCATCCTGCGTATCGTGGGTTCAAAGGAGCCAGCCGGTCACTCCCAGCCACAGGCCCCCAAATACAAACAATGTCGCTTTTCCCTGGAAAACAAAACTCGCCTGCCAACTTTTTGATGGCAGATTGCAGGAGCCACTTGGTACTATCAAACCAGCCCAACTTGGCACTGGTGCCACCATGGGTCTGGTAACCATCCTGCCTATCGTAGCTTTCCAGGAGCCAGCCGGTCACTCCCAGCCATAGGTCCCCAGTCACAAACCTCGGCCCGTTTCCCTGGCAAACAAAAGTAAGCTACCCCGCTTCTGGATGGCAGATTGCAGGAGCCACTTGGTACTATCAAACCAGCCCAACTTGGCACTGGTGCCACCTTGGGTCTGGGAACCATGCTGCGTAACACAGATTCTAAGGCGCCAGTCGGCCACTACGAGCCACAAGCCCCCAAACACAAACAACGGCGCTATTCTCTGGCAAACAAAACTCAACTGCCCCTCTTCTGGATGGCAAATTGCAGGACGCACTTGGTACTATAAAAACAGCCCGACTTGGCACTGGTGCCCCCTTGGGTCTGGGAACCATCCTGCGTATCGATCTTTTTAATGAGACAGCCGGCCACTCCCAGCCATAGGCCCCCAAACACTAACCACAGCCTTTTTCTCTGGCAAACAAAACTCAGCTGCCCCGCTTCTGGATGGCAGATTGCAGGAGCCACTTGGTACTATCAAACCAGCCCGACTTGGCACTGGTGCCACCTTGGGTCTGGGAACCATCCTGCCTATCGTGGATTTTAAGGAGCCAGCCGGCTACTCCCAGCCACAGGCCCCCAACAAAAACCACGGCCCTTTTTTCTCGCAAACAAAACTTAGCTGCCTCACTTCTGGATGGCAGATTGCAGGAGCCACTTGGTGTAATCAAACCAGCCCGACTTGGCACTGGTGCCACCTTGGGTCTGGGAACCATCCTGCGTATCGTGGATTCTAAGGAGCCAGCCGGCCACTCCTAGCCACAGGCCCCCAAACAAAATCAACGGCGCTGTTCCCTGGAAAACAAAACACGCCTGCCAACTTTTTGATGGAGTTTGCAGGAGCCACTTGGTACTATCAAACCAGCCCGACTTGGCACTGGTGCCACCTTGGGTCTGGGAACCATCCTGCGTATCGTGGATTCTAAGGAGCCAGCCGGCCACTCCTAGCCACAGGCCCCCAAACAAAAACCTAGGCCTATTTCTCTGGCAAACAAAAGTAAGCTGCCCTGCTTCTGGATGGCAGATTGCAGGAGACACTTGGTACTATCAAACCAGCCCAACTTGGCACTGGTGCCACCTTGGATCTGGGAACCATGCTCTGTATCGTGGATATTCAGGGGCCAGCCGGCCGCTCTCAGCCATATGTCCCCAAACAGAAACCTCGGCCCGTTTCTCTGGCAAACAAAACTCAACTGCCCCTCTTCTGGATGGCAAATTGCAGGATGAACTTGATACTAAAACCGCAGGCCGACTTGGTAGTGGTGACACCTTGGGCCTGGGAATCATCATGCGTATCGAGCATTTTAAGGAGCCAGCCGGCCACTCCCAGCAATATGCCCCCAAAAACAATCCACGGAATTTTCCTCTGGCAAACAAAAATCAGCTGCCTCGCTTCTGGATGGCAGATTGCAGGAGCCACTTTGCACCATCAAACCAGCCCGACTTGGCACTGGTGCCACATTGCATCTGGGAACCATGCTGCCTAGCGTGGATTTTCAGGAGCCAGCCGGCCACTCTCAGCTATATGCCCCCAAACAAAACCCACGGCCCGTTTCCCTGGCAAACAAAATTAAGCTGCCCCGCTTCTGGATGGCAGATTGCAGGACGCACTTGGTAGTATCAAACCAGCAAAACTTGGCACTGGTGCCACCTTGGGTCTGGGAACCATCCTGCGTATCGTGGGTTCAAAGGAGCCAGCCGGTCACTCCCAGCCACAGGCCCCCAAATACAAACAATGTCGCTTTTCCCTGGAAAACAAAACTCGCCTGCCAACTTTTTGATGGCAGATTGCAGGAGCCACTTGGTACTATCAAACCAGCCCAACTTGGCACTGGTGCCACCATGGGTCTGGTAACCATCCTGCCTATCGTAGCTTTCCAGGAGCCAGCCGGTCACTCCCAGCCATAGGTCCCCAGTCACAAACCTCGGCCCGTTTCCCTGGCAAACAAAAGTAAGCTACCCCGCTTCTGGATGGCAGATTGCAGGAGCCACTTGGTACTATCAAACCAGCCCAACTTGGCACTGGTGCCACCTTGGGTCTGGGAACCATGCTGCGTAACACAGATTCTAAGGCGCCAGTCGGCCACTACGAGCCACAAGCCCCCAAACACAAACAACGGCGCTATTCTCTGGCAAACAAAACTCAACTGCCCCTCTTCTGGATGGCAAATTGCAGGACGCACTTGGTACTATAAAAACAGCCCGACTTGGCACTGGTGCCCCCTTGGGTCTGGGAACCATCCTGCGTATCGATCTTTTTAATGAGACAGCCGGCCACTCCCAGCCATATGCCCCCAAACACAACCCACGGCCCTTTTCTCTGGCAAACAAAACTCAACTGCACCGCTTCTGGATGGCAGATTGCAGGAGCCACTTGGTACTATCAAACCAGCCCGACTTGGCACTGGTGCCACCTTGGGTCTGGGAACCATCCTGCGTATTGTGGGTTGTCAGGAGCCAGCCGAACACTCTCGGCCACAGACCCCAATTAAAAACAACGGCCCGTTTCACAGGCAAACAAAACTCAGCTGCCCCGCTTCTGGATGGGAGATTGCAGGAGCCACTGGGTACTATGAAACCAGCCCTACTTGGCACTGATGCCACCTTGGGTCTGGGAACCATGCTGCGTATCATGGATTTTCAGGAGCCAGCCGGCCACTGCTAGCCACAGGCCCCGAAACACAAACAACAGCCTTTTTGTCTGGCAAACAAAATTCAGCTGCCCCGCTTCTGGATGGCAGATTGCAGGAACCACTTGGTACTAACAAACCAGCCCGACTTGGCACTGATGCCACCTTGGGTCTGGGAACCATCCTGCGTATCGTGGATTCTAAGGAGCCAGCCGGCCACTCCCAGCCACAGGCCCCAAAACACACACAATGGTGCTTTTCCCTGGAAAACAAAACTCGCCTGCCAAACTTTTGATGGCAGATTGCAGGAGCCACTTGGTATTATCAAACCAGCCCAACTTGGCACTGGTGCCACCATGGGTCTGGTCACCATCCTGCCTATCGTAGCTTTTCAGGAGCCAGCCAGCCACCCCCAGCCAGAGGCCCCCAGACAAATATTTCGGCCCGTTTCCCTGGCAAACAAAAGTAAGCTGTCCCGCTTCTGGATGGCAGATTGCAGGAGCCACTTGGTACCATCAAACCAGCCCAACTTGGCACTGGTGCCAACTCAGGTCTGGGAACCATCCTGCCTATCGTGGGTTCTAAGGAGCCAGCTGGCCACTCCCAGCCACAGGCCCCCAAACACAAACAACGGCGCTTTTCCCTGGAAAACAAAACTCGCCTGCCAAATTTTTGATGGCAGATTGCAGGAGCCACTTGGTACTATCAAACCAGCCCAACTTGGCACTGGTGCCACCATGGGTCTGGTCACCATCCTGCCTATCGTAGCTTTTCAGGAGCCAGCCGGCCACTCCCAGCCATAGGCCCCCAGACACAAACCTCGGACCGTTTCCCTGGCAAACAAAAGTAAGCTGCCCCGCTTCTGCATGGCAGATTGCAGGAGCTACTTAGTACTATCAAACCAGCCCGACTTGGCACTGGTGACACCTCTGGTCTGGGAACCATCCTGCCTATCGTGGATTTTCAGGGGCCAGCCGGCCACTCTCAGCCATATGCCCCCAAAAACAAACCACGGCCCTTTTCTCTGGCAAACAAAACTCAACTGCCCCTCTTCTGGATGGCAAATTTTAGGACGCACTTTGTACTACGAAAACCGCCCGACGTGGCACTGGTGCCACCTTGTGTCAGGGAACCATCCTGCATATCGAGCTTTTTAAGGAGCCAGCCGGCCACGCCCAGCCATATACCCCCAAAAACAAACCACGGACCATTTCTCTTGGAAACAAAAATCCGCTGCCCCGCGTCTGGATGGCAGATTGCAGGAGCCACTTTGCACCATCAAACCAGCCCGACTTGGCACTGGTGCCACCTTGGGTCTGGGAACAATCCTGCATATCGTGGATTCTAAGGAGCCAGCCGGCCACTCCCTGCCATAGGCCCCCAAACAAAAACAACGGCGCTTTTCCCTGGAAAACAAAATTCGCCTGCCAGCATTTTGATGGCAGATTGCAGGAGCCACTTGGTACTATCAAATCATCCCAACTTGGCACTGGTGCCACTATGGGTCTGGGAACCATCCTGCCTATTGTAGCATTTCAGGAGCCAGCCGGTCACTCCCAGCCATAGGCCCCCAGACACAAACCTCGGACCGTTTCCCTGGCAAACAAAATTAAGCTGCCCCGATTCTGGATGGCAGATTGCAGGAGCCACTTGGTTGTGTCAAACCAGCCCGACTTGGAACTGGTGCCACCTTGGGTCTGGGAACCATCCTGCGTATCGTGGATTCTAAGCAGCCACCCGGCCACTCTGAGCCACAGGCCCCCAAACACAAACAACGGCGCTTTTCCCTGGAAAACAAAACTCGCCTGCCAACTTTTTGATGGCAGATTGCAGGAGCCACTTGGTACTATCAAACCAGCCCAACTTGGCTCTGGTGCCACCTCTGGTCTGGGAACCATCCTGCCTATCGTAGCTTTTCAGGAGCCAGCCGGTCACTCCCAGCCATAGACCCCCAGACACAAACCTCGGCCCGTTTCCCTGGAAAACAAAAGTAAGTTACCCCGATTCTGGATGGCAGATTGCAGGAGCCACTTGGTACTATCAAATCAGCCCAACTTGGCACTGGTGCCACCATGGGTCTGGTAAACATCCTGCCTATCGTAGCTTTTCAGGAGCCAGCCGGTCACTCCCTGCCATAGGCCCCCGGACACAAACCTCGGCCCGTTTCCCTGGCAAACAAAAGTAAGCTGCCCCGCTTTTGGATGGCAGATTGCAGGATGCAGTTGGTACTTACAAACCAGCCCGACTTGGCCCTGGTGCCACCTCTGGTCTGGGAACCATGCTGCGTAACGTAGATTCTACGAGGACAGGCGGCCACTCCCAGCCACAGGCCTCTAAACAAAAACAACTGCGCTTTTCCCTGGAAAACAAAACTCGCCTGCCAACTTCTTGATGGCAGATTGCAGGAGCCACTTGGTACTATCAAACCAGCCCAACTTGGCACTGGTGCCACCATGGGTCTGGTCACCATCCTGCCTATCGTAGCTTTTCAGGAGCCAGCCGCTCACTCCCAGCCATAGGCCCCCAGACAAATACCTCGGCACGTTTCCCTGGCAAACAAAAGTAGGCTGCCCCGCTTCTGGATGGCAAATTGCAGGACGCACTTGGTACTACGAAAACAGCCCGACTTGGCACTGATGCCACCTTGGGTCAGGGAACAATCCTGTGTATAGAGCTTTTTAAGGAGCCAGCCGGCCACGTCCAGTCATATACCCCCAAAAAAAAAACCACGGAACTTTCCTCCAGCAAACAAAAATCCGCTGCCCCGCGTCTGGATGGCAGATTGCAGGAGCTATTTAGTATTATCAAACCAGCCCGACTTGGCACTGGTGGCACCATGAGTCTGGTAACCATCCTGCCTATCGTAGCTTTTCAGTAGTCAGCCGGTCACTCCCAGCCATAGGCCCCCAGACAAATACCTCGGCCCGTTTCCCTGGGAAACAAAAGTAAGCTGTCCCGCTTCTGGATGGCAGATTGCAGGAGCCACTTGGTACTATCAAACCAGCCCAACTTGTTCCCAGACCCAAGGTGGCACCAGTGCCAAGTGGGGCTGGTTTGATGGTGCAACGTGGCTCCTGCAATCTGCCATCCAAAAGCGGGGCAGCTTACTTTTGTTTGCCAGGGAAACGGGCCGAGGTTTGTGTCTGGGGGTCTATGGCTGGGAGTGACCGGCTGGCTCCTGAAAAGCTACGATAGGCAGGATGGTTCCCAGACCAGTGGTGGCACCAGTGCCAATGTTGGGCTGGTTTGATAGTACCAAGTGGCTCCTGCAATCTGCCATCAAAAAGTTGGCAGGCGAGTTTTGTTTTCCAGGGAAAAGCGCCGTAGTTTTTGTTTGGGGGCCTGTGGCTCAGAGTGGCCGGGTGGCTGCTTAGAATCCACGATACGCAGGATGGTTCCCAGACCCAAGGTGGCACCAGTGCCAAGTCGGGCTGGTTTGACACAACCAAGTGGCTCCTGCAATCTGCCATCCAGAATCGGGGCAGCTTAATTTTGTTTGCCAGGGAAACGGTCCGAGGTTTGTGTCTGGGGGCCTATGGCTGGGAGTGACCGGCTGGCTCCTGAAATGCTACAATAGGCAGGATGGTTCCCAGACCCAGAGTGGCACCAGTGCCAAGTTGGGATGATTTGATAGTACCAAGTGGCTCCTGCAATCTGCCATCAAAATTTGGCAGGCGAGTTTTGTTTTCCAGGGAAAAGCGCCGTTGTTTGTGTTTGGGGGCCTGTGGCTGGGAGTGGCCGGCTGGCTCCTTAGAATCCACGATATGCAGGATTTTTCCCAGACCCAAGGTTGCACCAGTGCCAAGTCGGGCTGGTTTGATGGTGCAAAGTGGCTCCTGCAATCTGCCATACAGACGCGGGGCAGCGGATTTTTGTTTCCAAGAGAAATGGTCCGTGGTTTGTTTTTGGGGGTATATGGCTGGGCGTGGCCGGCTGGCTCCTTAAAAAGCTCGATATGCAGGATGGTTCCCTGACACAAGGTGGCACCAGTGCCACGTCGGGCGGTTTTCGTAGTACAAAGTGCGTCCTAAAATTTGCCATCCAGAAGAGGGGCAGTTGAGATTTGTTTGCCAGAGAAAAGGGCCGTGGTTTGTTTTTGGGGGCATATGGCTGAGAGTGGCCGGCTGGCTCCTGAAAAGCTACGATAGGCAGGATGTTTACCAGACCCATGGTGGCACCAGTGCCAAGTTGGGCTGATTTGATAGTACCAAGTGGCTCCTGCAATCTGCCATCCAGAATCGGGGTAGCTTACTTTTGTTTTCCAGGGAAACGGGCCGAGGTTTGTGTCTGGGGGTCTATGGTTGGGAGTGGCCGGCTGGCTCCTTAGAAACCACGATACGCAGCATGGTTCCCAGACAAGAGGTGCCACCAGTGCCAAGTTGGGCTGGTTTGATACTACCAAGTGGTTCCTGCAATCTGCCATCCAGAAGCGGGGCAGCTTACTTTTGTTTGCCAGGGAAACGGATCGTTGTTTGTGTTTGGGGGCCTATGGCTGGGACTGACCGGCTGGCTCCATAAAATCCACGATACGCAGGATGGTTCCCAGACCAGAGGTGGCACCAGTTCCAAGTCGGGCTGGTTTGATAGTACCAAGTGGATCCTGCAATCTGCCATCCAGAAGCGGGGCAGCTTACTTTTGTTTGCCAGGGAAACGGGCCGAGGTTTTTGTCTGGGGGCCTATGGCTGGGAGTGACCGGCTGGCTCCTGAAAAGCTACGATAGGCAGGATGGTGACCAGACCCATGGTGGCAGCAGTGCCAAGTTGGGCTGGTTTGATAGTACCAAGTGGCTCCTGCAATCTGCCATCAAAAAGTTGGCAGGCGAGTTTTGTTTTCCAGGGAAAAGCGCCGTTGTTTGTGTTTGGCTGCCTGTGGCTGGGAGTGGCCGGCTGGCTCTTTAGAATCCACGATACGCAGGATGGTTCCCAGACCAGTGGTGGCACCAGTGCCAAGTCGGGCGGGTTAGATAGTAACAAGTGCGTCCTACAATCTGCCATCCAGAAGCGGGGCAGCTTACTTTTGTTTGCCAGGGAAACGGGCCGAGGTTTTTGTCTGGGGGCCTATGGCTGGGAGTGACCGGCTGGCTCGTGAAAAGCTACGATAGGCAGGATGGTGACCAGACCCATGGCGGCACCAGTGCCAAGTTGGGCTGGTTTGATAGTAGCAAGTGGCTCCTGCAATCTGCCATCAAAAAGTTGGCAGGCGAGTTTTGTTTTCCAGGGAAAAGCGCCGTTGGTTGTGTTTGGCGGCCTGTGGCTCAGAGTGGCCGGGTGGCTGCTTAGAATCCACGATACGCAGGATGGTTCCCAGACCCAAGGTGGCACCAGTGCCAAGTCGGGCTGGTTTGACACAACCAAGTGGCTCCTGCAATCTGCCATCCAGAATCGGGGCAGCTTAATTTTGTTTGCCAGGGAAACGGTCCGAGGTTTGTGTCTGGGGGCCTATGGCTGGGAGTGACCGGCTGGCTCCTGAAATGCTACAATAGGCAGGATGGTTCCCAGACCCAGAGTGGCACCAGTGCCAAGTTGGGATGATTTGATAGTACCAAGTGGCTCCTGCAATCTGCCATCAAAATTTGGCAGGCGAGTTTTGTTTTCCAGGGAAAAGCGCCGTTGTTTGTGTTTGGGGGCCTGTGGCTGGGAGTGGCCGGCTGGCTCCTTAGAATCCACGATATGCAGGATTGTTCCCAGACCCAAGGTTGCACCAGTGCCAAGTCGGGCTGGTTTGATGGTGCAAAGTGGCTCCTGCAATCTGCCATACAGACGCGGGGCAGCGGATTTTTGTTTCCAAGAGAAATGGTCCGTGGTTTGTTTTTGGGGGTTTATGGCTGGGTGTGGCCGGCTGGCTCCTTAAAAAGCTCGATATGCAGGATGGTTCCCTGACACAAGGTGGCACCAGTGCCACGTCGGGCGGTTTTCGTAGTACAAAGTGCGTCCTAAAATTTGCCATCCAGAAGAGGGGCAGTTGAGTTTTGTTTGCCAGAGAAAAGGGCCGTGGTTTGTTTTTGGGGGCATATGGCTGAGAGTGGCCGGCTGGCTCCTGAAAAGCTACGATAGGCAGGATGTTTACCAGACCCATGGTGGCACCAGTGCCAAGTTGGGCTGATTTGATAGTACCAAGTGGCTCCTGCAATCTGCCATCCAGAATCGGGGTAGCTTACTTTTGTTTTCCAGGGAAACGGGCCGAGGTTTGTGTCTGGGGGTCTATGGTTGGGAGTGGCCGGCTGGCTCCTTAGAAACCACGATACGCAGCATGGTTCCCAGACAAGAGGTGCCACCAGTGCCAAGTTGGGCTGGTTTGATACTACCAAGTGGTTCCTGCAATCTGCCATCCAGAAGCGGGGCAGCTTACTTTTGTTTGCCAGGGAAACGGATCGTTGTTTGTGTTTGGGGGCCTATGGCTGGGACTGACCGGCTGGCTCCATAAAATCCACGATACGCAGGATGGTTCCCAGACCAGAGGTGGCACCAGTTCCAAGTCGGGCTGGTTTGATAGTACCAAGTGGATCCTGCAATCTGCCATCCAGAAGCGGGGCAGCTTACTTTTGTTTGCCAGGGAAACGGGCCGAGGTTTTTGTCTGGGGGCCTATGGCTGGGAGTGACCGGCTGGCTCCTGAAAAGCTACGATAGGCAGGATGGTGACCAGACCCATGGTGGCAGCAGTGCCAAGTTGGGCTGGTTTGATAGTACCAAGTGGCTCCTGCAATCTGCCATCAAAAAGTTGGCAGGCGAGTTTTGTTTTCCAGGGAAAAGCGCCGTTGTTTGTGTTTGGCTGCCTGTGGCTGGGAGTGGCCGGCTGGCTCTTTAGAATCCACGATACGCAGGATGGTTCCCAGACCAGTGGTGGCACCAGTGCCAAGTCGGGCGGGTTAGATAGTAACAAGTGCGTCCTACAATCTGCCATCCAGAAGCGGGGCAGCTTACTTTTGTTTGCCAGGGAAACGGGCCGAGGTTTTTGTCTGGGGGCCTATGGCTGGGAGTGACCGGCTGGCTCGTGAAAAGCTACGATAGGCAGGATGGTGACCAGACCCATGGCGGCACCAGTGCCAAGTTGGGCTGGTTTGATAGTAGCAAGTGGCTCCTGCAATCTGCCATCAAAAAGTTGGCAGGCGAGTTTTGTTTTCCAGGGAAAAGCGCCGTTGTTTGTGTTTGGCGGCCTGTGGCTGGGAGTGGTCGGCTGGCTCCTTAGAATCCACGATACGCAGGATGGTTCCCAGACCAGAGGTGGCACCAGTGCCAAGTCGGGCTGGTTTGATAGTACCAAGTGGCTCCTGCAATCTGCCATCCAGAAGCGGGGCCGCTTACTTTTGTTTGCCAGGGAAACGGGCCGAGCTTTGTGTCTGGGGGCCTATGGCTGGGAGTGACCGGCTGGCTCCTGAAAAGCTACGATAGGCAGGATGGTGACCAGACCCATGGTGGCACCAGTGCCAAGTTGGGCTGGTTTGATAGTACCAAGTGGCTCCTGCAATCTGCCATCAAAAAGTTGGCAGGCAAGTTTTCTTTACCAGGGAAAAGCGCCGTTGTTTTTGTTTGGGGGCCTATGGCTGGGAGTGGCCGGCTGGCTCCTTAGAATCCACGATACGCAGGATGGTTCCTAGACTTGACGTGGCACCAGTGCCAAGTTGGGCTGGTTTGATAGTACCAAGTGCGTCCTGCAATCTGCCATCCAGAAGTGGGGTAGCTTACTTTTGTTTGCCAGGGAAACGGGCCGAGGTTTGTGTCTCGGGGCATATGGCTGGGAGTGACCGGCTGGCTCCTGAAAAGCTACGATAGGCAGGATGGTGACCAGACCCATGGTGGCACCAGTGCCAAGTTGGGCTGGTTTGATAGTACCAAGTGGCTCCTGCAATCTGCCATCAAAAAGTTGGCAGGCGAGTTTGTTATCCAGGGAAAAGCGCCGTTGTTTGTGCCTGGGGCCCTATCGCCTGGAGTGGACGGATGGCTAATTAGAATCCACGATACACAGGATGGTTCCCAGACCCATGGTGGCACCAGTGCCAAGTTGGGCTGGTTTGATAGTACCAAGTGGTTCCTGCAATCTGCCATCCAGAAGCGGGGCAGCTTACTTTTGTTTGCCAGGGAAACGGTCCGAGGTTTGTGTCTGGGGTCCTAAGCCTGGAAGTGACCGGCTGGCTCGTGAAAAGCTACGATAGGCAGGATGGTGACCAGACCCATGACGGCACCAGTGCCAAGTTGGGCTGGTTTGATAGTACCAAGTGGCTCCTGCAATCTGCCATCAAAAACTTGGCAGGCGAGTTTTGTTTTCCAGGGAAAAGCGCCGTTGTTTGTGTTTGGGGGCCTGTGGCTGGGAGTGGCCGGCTGGCTCCTTAGAATCCACGATACGCAGGATGGTTCCCAGACTTGTCGTGGCACCAGTGCCAAGTTGGGCTGGTTTGATAGTACCAAGTGCGTCCTGCAATCTGCCATCCAGAAGCGGGGCAGCTTACATTTGTTGGCCAGGGAAACGGGCCGAGGTTTGTGTCTGGGGGCCTATGGCTGGGAGTGACCGGCTGGCTCCTGAAAAGCTACGATAGGCAGGATGGTGACCAGACCCATGGTGGCACCAGTGCCAAGTTGGGCTGATTTGATTGTACCAAGTGGCTCCTGCAATCTGCCATCAAAAAGTTGGCAGGCGAATTTTGTTTTCCAGGGAAAAGGGCCGTTGTTTGTGTTTGGGGGCCTGTGGCAGGGAGTGGCCGGCTGGCTCCTGAAAAGCTACGATAGGCAGGATGGTGACGAGACCCATGGTGGCACCAGTGCCAAGTTGGGCTGGTTTGATAGTACCAAGTGGCTCCGGCAATCTGCCATCAAAAAGTTGGCAGACGAGATTTGTTTTCAAGGGAAAAGCGCCGTTGTTTGTGTTTGGGGGCCTGTGGCTGGGAGTGGCCGGCTGGCTGCTTAGAATCTACCATACGCAGGATGGTTCCCAGACCAGAGGTGGCACCAGTGCCAAGTCGGGCTGGTTTGATAGTACCAAGTGCGTCCTGCAATCTGCCATCCAGAAGCGGGACAGCTTACTTTTGTTTGTCAGGGTAACGGGCCGAGCTTTGTGTCTGTGGGCCTACGGCTGGGAGTGACCGGCTGGCTCCTGAAAAGCTACGATAGGCAGGATGGTGACCAGACCCATGGTGGCACCAGTGCCAAGTTGGGCTGGTTTGATAGTACCAAGTGGCTCCTGCAATCTGCCATCAAAAATTTGGCAGGCAAGTTTTGTTTTCCAGGGAAAAGTGCCGTTGTTCTTTTTTGGGGGCCTATGGCTGGGAGTGGCCGGCTGGCTCCTTAGAATCCACGATACGCAGGATGGTTCCCAGACCTGAGGTGGCACCAGTGCCAAGTTGGGCTGGTTTGATAGTACCAAGTGCGTCCTGCAATCTGCCATCCAGAAGCGGGGTAGCTTACTTTTGTTTGCCAGGGAAACGGGCCGAGGTTTGTGTCTCGGGGCCTATGGCTGGGAGTGACCGGCTGGCTCCTGAAAAGCTACGATAGGCAGGATGGTGACCAGACCCATGGTGGCACCAGTGCCAAGTTGGGCTGGTTTGATAGTACCAAGTGGCTCCTGCAATCTGCCATCAAAAACTTGGCAGGCGAGTTTGTTATCCAGGGAAAAGCGCCGTTGTTTGTGTTTGGGGGCCTGTGGCTGGGAGTGGCCGGCTGGCTCCTTAGAATCCATGATACGCAGGATGGTTCCCAGACCAGAGGTGGCACCAGTGCCAAGTTGGGCTGGTTTGATGGTGAAAAGTGGCTCCTGCAATCTGCCATCCAGAAGCGGGGCAGCTTACTTTTGTTTGCCAGGGAAACGGGCCGAGGTTTGTGTCTGGGGGCCTATGGCTGGGAGTGACCGGCTGGCTCCTGAAAAGCTACGATAGGCAGGATGGTGACCAGACCCATGGTGGCACCAGTGTCAAGGTGGGCTGGTTTGATAGTACCAAGTGGCTCCGGCAATCTGCCATCAAAATTTGGCAGGCGAGTTTTGTTTTCCAGGGAAAAGCGCCGTTGTTTTTGTTTGGGGGCCTGTGGCTGGGAGTGGCCGGATGGCTAATTAGAATCCACGATACGCAGCATGGTTCCCAGACCTGAGGTGGCATCAGTGCCAAGTCGGGCTAGTTTGATGGTGCAAAGTGGCTCCTGCAATCTGCCATCCAGAAGCGGGGCAGCTTGCTTTTGTTTGCCAGGGAAACGGGCCGAGGTTTGTGTCTGGGGCCTATGGCTGGGAGTGACCGGCTGGCTCCTGAAAAGCTACGATAGGCAGGATGGTGACCAGACCCAAGGTGGCACCAGTGCCAAGTTGGGCTGGTTTGATAGTACCAAGTGGCTCCTGCAATCTGCCATCAAAAACTTGGCAGGCGAGTTTTGTTTTCCAGGGAAAAGCGCCGTTGTTTGTGTTTGGGGGCCTGTGGCTGGGAGTGGCCGGCTGGCTCCTTAGAATCCACGATACCCAGGCTCATTCCCAGACCTGAGGTGGCACCAGTGCCAAGTCGGGCTAGTTTGATGGTGCAAAGTGGCTCCTGCAATCTGCCATCCAGAAGCGGGACAGCTTACTTTTCCTTGCCAGGGAAACGGGCCGAGCTTTGTGTCTGGGGGCCTATGGCTGGGAGTGACCGGCTGGCTCCTGAAAAGCTACGATAGGCAGGATGGTGACCAGACCCATGGTGGCACCAGTGCCAAGTTGGGCTGGTTTGATAGTACCAAGTGGCTCCTGCAATCTGCCATCAAAAATTGGCAGGCGAGTTTTGTTTTCCAGGGAAAAGCGCCGTTGTTTGTGTTTAGGGGCCTGTGGGTGGAAGTGGCCGGCTGGCTGCTTAGAATCTACCATACGCAGGATGGTTCCCAGACCAGAGGTGGCACCAGTGCCAAGTCGGGCTGGTTTGATAGTACCAAGTGCGTCCTGCAATCTGCCATCCAGAAGCGGGACAGCTTACTTTTGTTTGTCAGGGAAACGGGCCGAGGTTTGTGTCTGTGGGCCTACGGCTGGGAGTGACCGGCTGGCTCCTGAAAAGCTACGATAGGCAGGATGGTGACCAGACCCATGGTGGCACCAGTGCCAAGTTGGGCTGGTTTGATAGTACCAAGTGGCTCCTGCAATCTGCCATCAAAAATTTGGCAGGCAAGTTTTGTTTTCCAGGGAAAAGTGCCGTTGTTCTTTTTTGGGGGCCTATGGCTGGGAGTGGCCGGCTGGCTCCTTAGAATCCACGATACGCAGGATGGTTCCCAGACTTGTCGTGGCACCAGTGCCAAGTTGGGCTGGTTTGATAGTACCAAGTGCGTCCTGCAATCTGCCATCCAGAAGCGGGGTAGCTTACTTTTGTTTGCCAGGGAAACGGGCCGAGGTTTGTGTCTGGGGGCCTATGGCTGGGAGTGACCGGCTGGCTCCTGAAAAGCTACGATAGGCAGGATGGTGACCAGACCCATGGTGGCACCAGTGCCAAGTTGGGCTGGTTTGATAGTAGCAAGTGGCTCCTGCAATCTGCCATCAAAAAGTTGGCAGGCGAGTTTGTTATCCAGGGAAAAGCGCCGTTGTTTGTGTTTGGGGGCCTGTGGCTGGGAGTGGCCGGCTGGCTCCTTAGAATCCATGATACGCAGGATGGTTCCCAGACCAGAGGTGGCACCAGTGCCAAGTTGGGCTGGTTTGATGGTGAAAAGTGGCTCCTGCAATCTGCCATCCAGAAGCGGGGCAGCTTACTTTTGTTTGCCAGGGAAACGGGCCGAGCTTTGTGTCTGGGGGCCTATGGCTGGGAGTGACCGGCTGGCTCCTGAAAAGCTACGATAGGCAGGATGGTGACCAGACCCATGGTGGCACCAGTGCCAAGTTGGGCTGGTTTGATAGTACCAAGTGGCTCCTGCAATCTGCCATCAAAAATTGGCAGGCGAGTTTTGTTTTCCAGGGAAAAGCGCCGTTGTTTGTGTTTAGGGGCCTGTGGGTGGAAGTGGCCGGCTGGCTGCTTAGAATCTACCATACGCAGGATGGTTCCCAGACCAGAGGTGGCACCAGTGCCAAGTCGGGCTGGTTTGATAGTACCAAGTGCGTCCTGCAATCTGCCATCCAGAAGCGGGACAGCTTACTTTTGTTTGTCAGGGAAACGGGCCGAGGTTTGTGTCTGTGGGCCTACGGCTGGGAGTGACCGGCTGGCTCCTGAAAAGCTACGATAGGCAGGATGGTGACCAGACCCATGGTGGCACCAGTGCCAAGTTGGGCTGGTTTGATAGTACCAAGTGGCTCCTGCAATCTGCCATCAAAAATTTGGCAGGCAAGTTTTGTTTTCCAGGGAAAAGTGCCGTTGTTCTTTTTTGGGGGCCTATGGCTGGGAGTGGCCGGCTGGCTCCTTAGAATCCACGATACGCAGGATGGTTCCCAGACTTGTCGTGGCACCAGTGCCAAGTTGGGCTGGTTTGATAGTACCAAGTGCGTCCTGCAATCTGCCATCCAGAAGCGGGGTAGCTTACTTTTGTTTGCCAGGGAAACGGGCCGAGGTTTGTGTCTCGGGGCCTATGGCTGGGAGTGACCGGCTGGCTCCTGAAAAGCTACGATAGGCAGGATGGTGACCAGACCCATGGTGGCACCAGTGCCAAGTTGGGCTGGTTTGATAGTACCAAGTGGCTCCTGCAATCTGCCATCAAAAAGTTGGCAGGCGAGTTTGTTATCCAGGGAAAAGCGCCGTTGTTTGTGTTTGGGGGCCTGTGGCTGGGAGTGGCCGGCTGGCTCCTTAGAATCCATGATACGCAGGATGGTTCCCAGACCAGAGGTGGCACCAGTGCCAAGTTGGGCTGGTTTGATGGTGAAAAGTGGCTCCTGCAATCTGCCATCCAGAAGCGGGGCAGCTTACTTTTGTTTGCCAGGGAAACGGGCCGAGGTTTGTGTCTGGGGGCCTATGGCTGGGAGTGACCGGCTGGCTCCTGAAAAGCTACGATAGGCAGGATGGTGACCAGACCCAAGGTGGCACCAGTGCCAAGTTGGGCTGGTTTGATAGTACCAAGTGGCTCCTGCAATCTGCCATCAAAAAGTTGGCAGGCGAGTTTTGTTTTCCAGGGAAAAGCGCCGTTGTTTGTGTTTGGGGGCCTGTGGCTGGGAGTGGCCGGCTGGCTCCTTAGAATCCACGATACCCAGGCTCATTCCCAGACCTGAGGTGGCACCAGTGCCAAGTCGGGCTGGTTTGATGGTGCAAAGTGGCTCCTGCAATCTGCCATCCAGAAGCGGGACAGCTTACTTTTCCTTGCCAGGGAAACGGGCCGAGCTTTGTGTCTGGGGGCCTATGGCTGGGAGTGACCGGCTGGCTCCTGAAAAGCTACGATAGGCAGGATGGTGACCAGACCCATGGTGGCACCAGTGCCAAGTTGGGCTGGTTTGATAGTACCAAGTGGCTCCTGCAATCTGCCATCAAAAATTGGCAGGCGAGTTTTGTTTTCCAGGGAAAAGCGCCGTTGTTTGTGTTTAGGGGCCTGTGGGTGGAAGTGGCCAGATGGCTAATTAGAATCCACGATACGCAGCATGGTTCCCAGACCTGAGGTGGCACCAGTGCCAAGTCGGGCTAGTTGGATGGTGCAAAGTGGCTCCTGCAATCTGCCATCCAGAAGCGGGGCAGCTTACTTTTGTTTTCCAGGGAAAAGTGCCGTTGTTTGTGTTTGGGGGCCTGTGGGTGGGAGTGGCCGGATGGCTCCTTAGAATCCACGATACGCAGGATGGTTCCCAGACCAGAGGTGGCACCAGTGCCAAGTTGGGCTGGTTTGATAGTACCAAGTGGTTCCTGCAATCTGCCATCCAGAAGCGGGGCAGCTTACTTTTGTTTGCCAGGGAAACGGTCCGAGGATTGTGTCTGGGGGCCTAAGCCTGGAAATGACCGGCTGGCTCGCGAAAAGCTACGATAGGCAGGATGGTGACCAGACCCATGACGGCACCAGTGCCAAGTTGGGCTGGTTTGATAGTACCAAGTGGCTCCTGCAATCTGCCATCAAAAACTTGGCAGGCGAGTTTTGTTTTCCAGGGAAAAGCGCCGTTGTTTGTGTTTGGGGGCCTGTGGCTGGGAGTGGCCGGATGGCTCCTTAGAATCCACGATACTCAGCATGGTTCCCAGACCAGAGGTGGCACCAGTGCCAAGTTGGGCTGGTTTGATAGTAGCAAGTGGCTCCTGCAATCTGCCATCCAGAAGCGGGGCAGCTTACTTTTGTTTGCCAGGGAAACGGGCCGAGGTTTGTGTCTGGGGGCCTATGGCTGGGAGTGACCGGCTGGCTCCTGAAAAGCTACGATAGGCAGTATGGTGACCAGACCCATGGTGGCACCAGTGCCAAGTTGGGCTGATTTGATAGTACCAAGTGGCTCCTGCAATCTGCCATCAAAAAATTGGCAGGCGAATTTTGTTATCCAGGGAAAAGCGCCGTTGTTTGTGTTTGGGGGCCTGTGGCAGGGAGTTGCCGGCTGGCTCCTGAAAAGCTACGATAGGCAGGATGGTGACCAGACCCATGGTGGCACCAGTGCCAAGTTGGGCTGGTTTGATAGTACCAAGTGGCTCCGGCAATCTGCCATCAAAATTTGGCAGGCGAGTTTTGTTTTCCAGGGAAAAGCGCCGTTGTTTGTGTTTGGGGGCCTGTGGGTGGGAGTGGCCGGATGGCTAATTAGAATCCACGATACGCAGCATGGTTCCCAGACCTGAGGTGGCACCAGTGCCAAGTCGGGCTAGTTTGATGGTGCGAAGTGGCTCCTGCAATCTGCCATCCAGAAGCGGGGCAGCTTGCTTTTGTTTGCCAGGGAAACGGGCCGAGGTTTGTGTCTGGGGGCCTATGGCTGGGAGTGACCGGCTGGCTCCTGAAAAGCTATGATAGGCAGGATGGTGACCAGACCCATGGTGGCACCAGTGCCAAGTTGGGCTGGTTTGATAGTACCAAGTGGCTCCTGCAATCTGCCATCAAAAAGTTGGCAGGCGAGTTTTGTTTTCCAGGGAAAAGCGCCGTTGTTTGTGTTTGGGGGCCTGTGGCTGGGAGTGGCCGACTGGCTGCTTAGAATCCACGATACGCAGGATGGTTCCCAGACGTGAGGTGGCGCCAGTGCCAAGTCGGGCTGGTTTGATACTACCAAGTGCGTCCTGCAATCTGCCATCCAGAAGCGGGACAGCTTACATTTTTTTGTCAGGGAAACGGGCTGAGCTTTGTGTCACGGGGCCTATGGCTGGGAGTGACCGTCTAGGTCCTGAAAAGCTACGATAGGCAGGATGGTGACCAGACCCATGGTGGCACCAGTGCCAAGTTGGGCTGGTTTGATAGTACCAAGTGGCTCCTGCAATCTGCCATCAAAAATTTGTCAGGCGAGTTTTGTTTTCCAGGGAAAAGCGCCGTTGTTTGTGTTTGGGGGCCTGTGGCTGGGAGTGGCCGGCTTGCTAATTGGAATCCACGATACGCAGCATGGTTCCCAGACTTGAGGTGGCACCAGTGACAAGTCGGGCCAGTTTGATGGTGCAAAGTGGCTCCTGCAATCTGCCATCCAGAAGCGGGGTAGCTTACTTTTCTTTGCCAGGGAAACGGGCCGAGGTTTTTCTCTGGGGGCCTATGGCTGGGAGTGACCGGGTGGCGCCTGAACAGCTACGATAGGCAGGATGGTGACCAGACCCAAGGTGGCACCACTGCCATGTTCGGCTGATTTCATAGTACCAAGTGGCTCCTGCAATCTGCCATCAAAATGTTGGCAGGCGAGTTTTGTTTTCCAGGGAACAGCGCCGTTGATTTTGTTTGGGGGCCTGTGGCTAGGAGTGGCCGGCTGGCTCCTTAGAATCCACGATACGCAGGATGGTTCCCAGACCCAAGGTGGCACCAGTGCCAAGTCGGGCTGGTTTGATTACACCAAGTGGCTCCTGCAATCTGCCATCCAGAAGTGAGGCAGCTAAGTTTTGTTTGCGAGAAAAAAGGGCCGTGGTTTTTGTTGGGGGCCTGTGGCTGGGAGTAGCCGGCTGGCTCCTTAAAATCCACGATAGGCAGGATGGTTCCCAGACCCAAGTTGGCACCAGTGCCAAGTCGGGCTGGTTTGATAGTACCAAGTGGCTCCTGCAATCTGCCATCCAGAAGCGGGGCAGCTGAGTTTTGTTTGCCAGAGAAAAAGGCTGTGGTTTGTGTTTGGGGGCCTATGGCTGGCAGTGGCCGGCTGGCTCCTGAAAATCCACGATACGCAGCATGGTTCCCAGACCCAAGGTGGCACCAGTGCCAAGTGGGGCTCGTTTGACAGTGTCAAGTGCCTCCTGCAATCTCCCATCCAGAAGCGGGGCAGCTGAGTTTTTTTTGCCAGGGAAACGGACCTTTGTTTTTGATTGGGCTCTGTGGCCGAGAGTGGTTGGCTGTCTCCTGACAATCCACAATACGCAGGATGGTTCCCAGACCCAAGGTGGCACCAGTGCCAAGTCGGGCTGGTTTGATAGTACCAAGTGTCTCCTGCAATCTGCCATCCAGAAGCGGGGCAGCTGAGTTTTGTTTGCCAGAGAAAAGGGCCGTGGGTTGTGTTTGGGGGCATATGGCTGGGAGTGGCCACCTGGCTCCTTAAAATGCATGATACGCCGCATGGTAACCAGACGCAAGGTGGCACCAGTGCCAAGTCAGGCTGTTTTTGTAGTACCCAGTGGCTCCTGCAATTTGCCATCCAGAAGCGGGGCAGTTGAATTTTGTTTGCTAGAGAAAAGGGCTGTGGTTTGTGTTTGGGGGCCTATGGCTGAGAGTGGCCGGCTGGCCCCTGAAAATCAACGATAGGCAGGATGGTTCCCAGATCCAAGGTGGCACCAGTGCCAAGTAAGGCTGGTTGTATGGTTCAAAGTAACTCCTGCAATCTGCCATCCAGAAGCGGGACAGCTGAGTTTTTTTTGCCAGAGAAAAGGTCCATGGTTTCTTTTTGGGGCATACGGCTGGGAATTGCCGGCTGGCTCCTTAAAATGCTCGATACGCAGGATGGTTCCCAGAGCCAAGGTGGCACCACTGCCAAGTCGGGCTCTTTTTGTAGTACCAAGTGCGTCCTGCAATTTGCCATCCAGAAGAGGGGCAGTTGAGTTTTGTTTGCCAGAGAAAAGGGCCGTTGTTTGTGTTTGGGGGCCTGTGGCTGGGAGTGTTCGGCTGGTTCCTGAATATGTACGATACGCAGGATTGTTCCCAGATCCAAGGTGGCAGCAGTGCCATGTTGTGCTGGTGTGATAGTCCCAAGTGGCTCCTGCAATCTGCCATCCAGAAGTGGGGCAGCTGATTTTTGTTTGCCAGAGAAAAGGTCCGTGGTTTGTTTTTGGGGGCATATGGCTGAGAGTGGCCGGCTGGCCCCTGAAAATCCACGATACACAGGATGGTTCCCAGATCCAAGGTGGCACCTGTGCCAAGTCGGGCTGATTTGATAGTACTAAGTAGCTCCTGCAATCTGCCATGCAGAAGCGGGGCAGCTTACTTTTGTTTGCCAGGGAAACGGGCCGAGGTTTGTGTTTGGGGGCCTATGGCTGAGAGTGACCGGCTGGCTCCTGAAAAGCTACAATAGGCAGGATGGTGACCAGACCCATGGTGGCACCAGTGCCAAGTTGGGCTGGTTTGATAGTACCAAGTGGTTCCTGCAATCTGCCATCCAGAAGCAGGGCAGCTGAGTTTTGTTTGCCAGAGAAAAGGGCCTTGGTTTGTGTTTGGGGGCATATGGCTGGGTGTGGCCAGCTGGCTCCTTAAAATGCACGATATGCAACATGGCTCCCAGACCCAAGGTGGCACAAGTGCCAAGTTGGGCTGGTTTGATAGTACCAAGTGGCTCCTGCAATCTTCCATGATCACGTGGAGAAATACTTTCTGGTTTCAGCCTCATGCTCTTTCTTCTCTCCCTCAACTTCTCTATCACCTCTCATCTGGTTCACATGCGCTGTCTTCAAGGTCCACAGGCTACTTTTCACAGAATCTTCTGGCCTGATGAAGTAAGGATGATGAATAGAACAGAGCTGGGATCTATTTTCCAGTTTGGATAAAATGCATTCTGCCACAAATCCAAGGAGAACGGGCTGCCCCGATGCCCAGAAAATCTTTCACTCCTGCTAGTGTTCTACGTCAACCGCAACTTAGTCTGAAAGAAAAGCTTTTTCTCTGAGAGCATCTGAGAGGTTTGCATGAAGCACTGATATCTGACATATGCAATTTTGAATAGGAGAGGAAAAAGAAAATGGCAAGGAGTTTTTAATTTTAGTGGTTTCAATTTTAATTTCCGTGCACTTTTTCAAAACTTGTCAGCTCAAATGCCCATCAACATCTTTTAGTCATCTGTAAGTCAGTATTCATATAAAATGTGCTTCAAATCCAAAGAATTTCAAATTTGCACTCCAAGCTTCTATGCCTAGATTTATGATTTCCTACACATATTAGATGAAAGGAAGGCCTTTTTTACTGTGGGAGTGCTGGAACACTGGAACAGGTTGCCCAGAGAAGTTGTGGGTGTCCCATCCCTGAAAGTATTCAAGGTCACCTTGGACGGGGCTTGGAGCAGCAACAAAGGAGAAGCTTGATGGTAGAGAAACAAAGTTGGACTATAGAAGAAACTCGGATTGAAGTATAGGATCAAGTTTTCTCTCAGCTCTTGGGGTAAATTCAAAGTTGTACAAAATGACATTTATCTGTGCTATTCACTACTGTAACAGAAAGTTTCATGAAAACTGTACAGAAGATAGTAAATTTTAAAAGAGATAAGAATTACAGCATAAAATCCATGGGATAGGTTACAACATGAGACACTCTCTAAGAGAAAATCTCTGTGTTTCAGCACTTCATCGGGGTAAGATTTCATGAAGTGCCAAAGAAGGCGGCAAAATATCATTCGGGACATTATTTACTGGAATTCAGCCTGGCCATTAGTAGGAACTGCCTTTGAACATATCATGTAGATATACCACACACACTTTCCCTTCACTGAAAAATTACTGTTTACAACAAATAAGCAATTGACGATCAAAATTGATTGAAAGCATCTTAAACATGTCAAGTATTTCATTGTAGATGATCTGTGATCCAAATGCTTCTTCCACCTTCGAGAGGGACAGAAGAATTCTTCCATATCATGATGGTTTAAAATTGTATCAACCAATGTTTTCTGCTGAAAAGATATCATCTATTTTTTTCTATTTTTGGAAGAAAATATTCCTAGACATACAACAGGTGAGAACTAAGTAATTTTAAAGAAACAAATGAAATGAAAATATTCTGTAAATAGAATGAAATGAAAAGCTGTGTTTTAAATAGGAGCTAAATATTAAACAGAATTTTTGTACCAGGCATTTGAATTACTGCACCAGCTCTTTTGCCCATCAAGAGAGGCATTTAGCATTTCAGTCTTTTCCAAGGTGTTCATGATCTGCTATGCTGATCTCTGTGTGTGCCTAGGTGTGTGTGGAGGGGGGGGCATATGAAGGGGAGTGTGTATGTTTGCTTTACAATTGTTGTGGCAGATTCATGCCTCAGCTCCACATTTTGTTTTAAAAAGGTCACACCGAGTGGATATGAAGTTTACTATCAACAAGAGATCGATTCCCAAATCATCCATTTGACTCTCCCTTATAAATCATGTGCTTTGTTGCATATTTTATCAAATATACTTTCAAGCCAGATGGAGGAAGGAGGATGTGGGAATCCCTCCACCATCTTGCAACTTTTATGTAAGTAGGTTTTCAAGAAAATCATCATTTCTCTTTTAAATATGTCTGGAACAGGCATGATGGTAGTGTCAACCTGTTGGAGTTTTTGTTGCTGGAAGAAGTTGTACAAAAGGATTGGTTTTTACATTGACCAGTTACTGAATCAAGCGCAGGAATACATTGGAAATTTAGCTGGGGGTTCCTTTTCCCAGCAGACTACTTCTAGAACGAGCTTGTACACTGAAGCTGACTCTTTTGCTCTCTTTTTGTTTCTTTCCTATTTTCTTGGCTTCTTTGCCACTATCTAGACAATTTTGGAACTTTGTTCCCAACTAAAATGGTTTCAATAGTCTGATTGTGATCATACATTTTTACAAGGAATTTTTAAAATCTTTCCTCGAGTCCAGAAAGTCAAGGACTTAGATCTTTTTCTTCCCTTATCAATATTGCCATGAAATTGATAAATAAAGACCAACTCTTTATTTTTGTTTTTAACCCACGTAGATAATTCCCATCCATTAATCCATTTTGTGGACCAATAGCTGCCATTCTGATGGAAGCTGTCACTTCTTAACAATAGGCATTCTGTGACTATGTTGACAGCACTTTGGGTGAAGATCCTAACTGGTCTTAGATATACATAGGGAGAAATTTGCTCAGCCAGTGTCAGTCTTAAGCATGCGTATCAGAAGATCTTTCTAGAGCTGGGAATTTTCCCATGAAAGGGATTCAGTTAGGGAAGAGACACTTGTGCCAGAGTTTTACATTCTTCTTGAACACTGCTTAAGGAACTTAGATGCCATGTCCATTTGGATCTCTGTCTGCACAGAACTTTGTCATGCCAGTGCTTTGAAATGCATCTTGAAGAGAATTCACTAGCACAGAATGAAAGAGAGTGGAAGGGGTTGGTGGGGCTAACCAGGCCCAACCCCCCTGCCTAAACCAGGATACCTAGAGCCTCTTGCCCAGGATTCTATCTGGGTGTACTTTTAATGTCTTCAAAGATCCAGGCTCCACAATCTTTCTGGGCAGTCTGTGCCGTGGTTCAGTCACCCTGACAGTAAAGAAACATTTACTGATGTTCAAAGGCAATCTCCTGTATTTCAGTGTGTGCCCACTGCCTCTTGTCTTTTCCCTCAGCATCACTGAAAAGACACTGATTCCCTCCCCTTTGCACTATTGCTTCCATATGTATGTGTGATGCCATGTAGAGGTATGTCAAAAACCTCCCTGAAGCCCAGGCAGATAATATTCCCTTCATCTACCAGTCAAGTTGATTCATCAGAGGAGTTTAAAGTGATGTTCAGCATGAAATTCCCCTGAAAAATCATGCTAACTACATTATTTGGTCATCTGTCATGTGCCTGGCAAGGATTTCCAGGAAGAGCTGCTTCATCAACTTCCTGGGGATAAAAAAGAGGCTGGCTGGTTTGTACTATGGCGAGTCCTCTTAATTGCCTTTTTTGAAGATGGGTGTCATTTGCTAACATCCACTCTTTAGCCTCTCTTGTCGTCTACATCTTAGCAAAACGCTTTTCCACTATGTCTGGCTAGGAAAAACTGTGCCAGCACAGAAAACATCTCCCATCGTGTTCTAGAAGTTGCACGGATGTCTGCCAAGTGTTTGGCAGGAAGAAAAGAAAAGTTGTCCAAAACAGCTTCCAATCGAATGTTCCTGTGATTGGAAAAGTCAGGAGAGTGCAAAGGTACTGTTTTCTATCAGTTGGCAAGGTGCGCACACAATCCCAGTGTTGTACAGCTTGCTTCTTCACCTTCCCGAAGCTGCCGCTCTCGCCGGCTGCCGGAGCCCAAGAAGCGGCTTCTTCGCGCAAAGACGATTGTGCCGCTCACAGGGCTCTCCTTAGCGCGGCTTCTGCCGAAAGACGCCCGGCAGCGGCTCTTACCTCCGGAGAGCATCCTACCTTCGTCTTTAGCTCCTCTTCTCATCTACACCTCGGCAAAAAGCTTTTCCACTATGTCTGGCTAGGAAAAACTGTGCCAGCACAGAAAACATCTCCCATCGTGTTCTAGAAGTTGCACGGATGTCTGCCAAGTGTTTGGCAGGAAGAAAAGAAAAGTTGTCCAAAACAGCTTCCAATCGAATGTTCCTGTGATTGGAAAAGTCAGGAGAGTGCAAAGGTACTGTTTTCTATCAGTTGGCAAGGTGCGCACACAATCCCAGTGTTGTACAGCTTGCTTCTTCACCTTCCCGAAGCTGCCGCTCTCGCCGGCTGCCGGAGCCCAAGAAGCGGCTTCTTCGCGCAAAGACGATTGTGCCGCTCACAGTGCTCACCTTAGCGCGGCTTCTGCCGAAAGACGCCCGGCAGCGGCTCTTACCTCCGGAGAGCATCCTACCTTCGTCTTTCGCGTCTTTTGTAGTCTACATCTTAGCAAAACGCTTTTCCACTATGTCTGGCTAGGAAAAACTGTGCCAGCACAGAAAACATCTCCCATCGTGTTCTAGAAGTTGCACGGATGTCTGCCAAGTGTTTGGCAGGAAGAAAAGAAAAGTTGTCCAAAACAGCTTCCAATCGAATGTTCCTGTGATTGGAAAAGTCAGGAGAGTGCAAAGATACTGTTTTCTATCAGTTGGCAAGGTGCGCACACAATCCCAGTGTTGTACAGCTTGCTTCTTCACCTTCCCGAAGCTGCCGCTCTCGCCGGCTGCCGTAGCCCAAGAAGCGGCTTCTTCGCGCAAAGAAGATTGTGCCGCTCACAGGGCTCTCCTTAGCGCGGCTTCTGCCGAAAGACGCCCGGCAGCGGCTCTTACCTCCGGAGAGCATCCTACCTTCGTCTTTCGCGTCTTTTGTAGTCTACATCTTAGCAAAACGCTTTTCCACTATGTCTGGCTAGGAAAAACTGTGCCAGCACAGAAAACATCTCCCATCGTGTTCTAGCAGTTGCACGGATGTCTGCCAAGTGTTTGGCAGGAAGAAAAGAAAAGTTGTCCAAAACAGCTTCCAATCGAATGTTCCTGTGATTGGAAAAGTCAGGAGAGTGCAAAGGTACTGTTTTCTATCAGTTGGCAAGGTGCGCACACAATCCCAGTGTTGTACAGCTTGCTTCTTCACCTTCCCGAAGCTGCCGCTCTCGCCGGCTGCCGGAGCCCAAGAAGCGGCTTCTTCGCGCAAAGACGATTGTGCCGCTCACAGGGCTCTCCTTAGCGCGGCTTCTGCCGAAAGACGCCCGGCAGCGGCTCTTACCTCCGGAGAGCATCCTACCTTCGTCTTTCGCGTCTTTTGTAGTCTACATCTTAGCAAAACGCTTTTCCACTATGTCTGGCTAGGAAAAACTGTGCCAGCACAGAAAACATCTCCCATCGTGTTCTAGAAGTTGCACGGATGTCTGCCAAGTGTTTGGCAGGAAGAAAAGAAAAGTTGTCCAAAACAGCTTCCAATCGAATGTTCCTGTGATTGGAAAAGTCAGGAGAGTGCAAAGGTACTGTTTTCTATCAGTTGGCAAGGTGCGCACACAATCCCAGTGTTGTACAGCTTGCTTCTTCACCTTCCCGAAGCTGCCGCTCTCGCCGGCTGCCGGAGCCCAAGAAGCGGCTTCTTCGCGCAAAGACGATTGTGCCGCTCACAGTGCTCTCCTTAGCGCGGCTTCCGCCGAAAGACGCCCGGCAGCGGCTCTTACCTCCGGAGAGCATCCTACCTTCGTCTTTCGCGTCTTTTGTAGTCTACATCTTAGCAAAACGCTTTTCCACTATGTCTGGCTAGGAAAAACTGTGCCAGCACAGAAAACATCTCCCATCGTGTTCTAGAAGTTGCACGGATGTCTGCCAAGTGTTTGGCAGGAAGAAAAGAAAAGTTGTCCAAAACAGCTTCCAATCGAATGTTCCTGTGATTGGAAAAGTCAGGAGAGTGCAAAGGTACTGTTTTCTATCAGTTGGCAAGGTGCGCACACAATCCCAGTGTTGTACAGCTTGCTTCTTCACCTTCCCGAAGCTGCCGCTCTCGCCGGCTGCCGGAGCCCAAGAAGCGGCTTCTTCGCGCAAAGACGATTGTGCCGCTCACAGGGCTCTCCTTAGCGCGGCTTCTGCCGAAAGACGCCCGGCAGCGGCTCTTACCTCCGGAGAGCATCCTACCTTCGTCTTTCGCGTCTTTTGTAGTCTACATCTTAGCAAAACGCTTTTCCACTATGTCTGGCTAGGAAAAACTGTGCCAGCACAGAAAACATCTCCCATCGTGTTCTAGAAGTTGCACGGATGTCTGCCAAGTGTTTGGCAGGAAGAAAAGAAAAGTTGTCCAAAACAGCTTCCAATCGAATGTTCCTGTGATTGGAAAAGTCAGGAGAGTGCAAAGGTACTGTTTTCTATCAATTGGCAAGGTGCGCACACAATCCCAGTGTTGTACAGCTTGCTTCTTCACCTTCCCGAAGTTGCCGCTCTCGCCGGCTGCCGGAGCCCAAGAAGCGGCTTCTTCGCGCAAAGACGATTGTGCCGCTCACAGTGCTCTCCTTAGCGCAGCTTCTGCCGAAAGACGCCCGGCAGCGGCTCTTACCTCCTGAGAGTGGCAGCTTCGGGAAGGTGAAGAAGCAAGCTGTACAACACTGGGATTGTGTGCGCACCTTGCCAACTGATAGAAAACAGTACCTTTGCACTCTCCTGACTTTTCCAATCACAGGAACATTCGATTGGAAGCTGTTTTGGACAACTTTTCTTTTCTTCCTGCCAAACACTTGGCAGACATCCGTGCAACTTCTAGAAAACGATGGGAGATGTTTTCTGTGCTGGCACGGGTTTTCCTAGCCAGACATAGTGGAAAAGCGTTTTGCTAAGATGTAGACTACAAAAGACGCGAAAGACGAAGGTAGGATGCTCTCCGGAGGTAAGAGCCGCTGCCGGGCGTCTTTCGGCAGAAGCCGCGCTAAGGAGAGCACTGTGAGCGGCACAATCGTCTTTGCGCGAAGAAGCCGCTTCTTGGGCTCCGGCAGCCGGCGAGAGCGGCAGCTTCGGGAAGGTGAAGAAGCAAGCTGTACAACACTGGGATTGTGTGCGCACCTTGCCAACTGATAGAAAACAGTACCTTTGCACTCTCCTGACTTTTCCAATCACAGGAACATTCGATTGGAAGCTGTTTTGGACAACTTTTCTTTTCTTCCTGCCAAACACTTGGCAGACATCCGTGCAACTTCTAGAAAACGATGGGAGATGTTTTCTGTGCTGGCACGGGTTTTCCTAGCCAGACATAGTGGAAAAGCGTTTTGCTAAGATGTAGACTACAAAAGACGCGAAAGACGAAGGTAGGATGCTCTCCGGAGGTAAGAGCCGCTGCCGGGCGTCTTTCGGCAGAAGCCGCGCTAAGGAGAGCACTGTGAGCGGCACAATCGTCTTTGCGCGAAGAAGCCGCTTCTTGGGCTCCGGCAGCCGGCGAGAGCGGCAGCTTCGGGAAGGTGAAGAAGCAAGCTGTACAACACTGGGATTGTGTGCGCACCTTGCCAACTGATAGAAAACAGTACCTTTGCACTCTCCTGACTTTTCCAATCACAGGAACATTCGATTGGAAGCTGTTTTGGACAACTTTTCTTTTCTTCCTGCCAAACACTTGGCAGACATCCGTGCAACTTCTAGAACACGATGGGAGATGTTTTCTGTGCTGGCACAGTTTTTCCTAGCCAGACATAGTGGAAAAGCGTTTTGCTAAGATGTAGACTACAAAAGACGCGAAAGACGAAGGTAGGATGCTCTCCGGAGGTAAGAGCCGCTGCCGGGCGTCTTTCGGCAGAAGCCGCGCTAAGGAGAGCACTGTGAGCGGCACAATCGTCTTTGCGCGAAGAAGCCGCTTCTTGGGCTCCGGCAGCCGGCGAGAGCGGCAGCTTCGGGAAGGTGAAGAAGCAAGCTGTACAACACTGGGATTGTGTGCGCACCTTGCCAACTGATAGAAAACAGTACCTTTGCACTCTCCTGACTTTTCCAATCACAGGAACATTCGATTGGAAGCTGTTTTGGACAACTTTTCTTTTCTTCCTGCCAAACACTTGGCAGACATCCGTGCAACTTCTAGAACATGATGGGAGATGTTTTCTGTGCTGGCACAGTTTTTCCTAGCCAGACATAGTGGAAAAGCGTTTTGCTAAGATGTAGACTACAAAAGACGCGAAAGACGAAGGTAGGATGCTCTCCGGAGGTAAGAGCCGCTGCCGGGCGTCTTTCGGCAGAAGCCGCGCTAAGGAGAGCACTGTGAGCGGCACAATCGTCTTTGCGCGAAGAAGCCGCTTCTTGGGCTCCGGCAGCCGGCGAGAGCGGCAGCTTCGGGAAGGTGAAGAAGCAAGCTGTACAACACTGGGATTGTGTGCGCACCTTGCCAACTGATAGAAAACAGTACCTTTGCACTCTCCTGACTTTTCCAATCACAGGAACATTCGATTGGAAGCTGTTTTGGACAACTTTTCTTTTCTTCCTGCCAAACACTTGGCAGACATCCGTGCAACTTCTAGAACACGATGGGAGATGTTTTCTGTGCTGGCACAGTTTTTCCTAGCCAGACATAGTGGAAAAGTGTTTTGCTAAGATGTAGACTACAAAAGACGCGAAAGACGAAGGTAGGATGCTCTCCGGAGGTAAGAGCCGCTGCCGGGCGTCTTTCGGCAGAAGCCGCGCTAAGGAGAGCACTGTGAGCGGCACAATCGTCTTTGCGCGAAGAAGCCGCTTCTTGGGCTCCGGCAGCCGGCGAGAGCGGCAGCTTCGGGAAGGTGAAGAAGCAAGCTGTACAACACTGGGATTGTGTGCGCACCTTGCCAACTGATAGAAAACAGTACCTTTGCACTCTCCTGACTTTTCCAATCACAGGAACATTCGATTGGAAGCTGTTTTGGACAACTTTTCTTTTCTTCCTGCCAAACACTTGGCAGACATCCGTGCAACTTCTAGAACACGATGGGAGATGTTTTCTGTGCTGGCACAGTTTTTCCTAGCCAGACATAGTGGAAAAGCGTTTTGCTAAGATGTAGACTACAAAAGACGAGAAAGACGAAGGTAGGATGCTCTCCGGAGGTAAGAGCCGCTGCCGGGCGTCTTTCGGCAGAAGCCGCGCTAAGGATAGCCCTGTGAGCGGCACAATCGTCTTTGCGCGAAGAAGCCGCTTCTTGGGCTCCGGCAGCCGGCGAGAGCGGCAGCTTCGGGAAGGTGAAGAAGCAAGCTGTACAACACTGGGATTGTGTGCGCACCTTGCCAACTGATAGAAAACAGTACCTTTGCACTCTCCTGACTTTTCCAATCACAGGAACATTCGATTGGAAGCTGTTTTGGACAACTTTTCTTTTCTTCCTGCCAAACACTTGGCAGACATCCGTGCAACTTCTAGAACACGATGGGAGATGTTTTCTGTGCTGGCACAGTTTTTCCTAGCCAGACATAGTGGAAAAGCGTTTTGCTAAGATGTAGACTACAAAAGACGAGAAAGACGAAGGTAGGATGCTCTCCGGAGGTAAGAGCCGCTGCCGGGCGTCTTTCGGCAGAAGCCGCGCTAAGGAGAGCCCTGTGAGCGGCACAATCGTCTTTGCGCGAAGAAGCCGCTTCTTGGGCTCCGGCAGCCGGCGAGAGCGGCAGCTTCGGGAAGGTGAAGAAGCAAGCTGTACAACACTGGGATTGTGTGCGCACCTTGCCAACTGATAGAAAACAGTACCTTTGCACTCTCCTGACTTTTCCAATCACAGGAACATTCGATTGGAAGCTGTTTTGGACAACTTTTCTTTTCTTCCTGCCAAACACTTGGCAGACATCCGTGCAACTTCTAGAACACGATGGGAGATGTTTTCTGTGCTGGCACAGTTTTTCCTAGCCAGACATAGTGGAAAAGCTTTTTGCCGAGGTGTAGATGAGAAGAGGAGCTAAAGACGAAGGTAGGATGCTCTCCGGAGGTAAGAGCCGCTGCCGGGCGTCTTTCGGCAGAAGCCGCGCTAAGGAGAGCCCTGTGAGCGGCACAATCGTCTTTGCGCGAAGAAGCCGCTTCTTGGGCTCCGGCAGCCGGCGAGAGCGGCAGCTTCGGGAAGGTGAAGAAGCAAGCTGTACAACACTGGGATTGTGTGCGCACCTTGCCAACTGATAGAAAACAGTACCTTTGCACTCTCCTGACTTTTCCAATCACAGGAACATTCGATTGGAAGCTGTTTTGGACAACTTTTCTTTTCTTCCTGCCAAACACTTGGCAGACATCCGTGCAACTTCTAGAACACGATGGGAGATGTTTTCTGTGCTGGCACAGTTTTTCCTAGCCAGACATAGTGGAAAAGCGTTTTGCTAAGATGTAGACGACAAGAGAGGCTAAAGAGTGGATGTTAGCAAATGACACCCATCTTCAAAAAAGGCAATTAAGAGGACTCGCCATAGTACAAACCAGCCAGCCTCTTTTTTATCCCCAGGAAGTTGATGAAGCAGCTCTTCCTGGAAATCCTTGCCAGGCACATGACAGATGACCAAATAATGTAGTTAGCATGATTTTTCAGGGGAATTTCATGCTGAACATCACTTTAAACTCCTCTGATGAATCAACTTGACTGGTAGATGAAGGGAATATTATCTGCCTGGGCTTCAGGGAGGTTTTTGACATACCTCTACATGGCATCACACATACATATGGAAGCAATAGTGCAAAGGGGAGGGAATCAGTGTCTTTTCAGTGATGCTGAGGGAAAAGACAAGAGGCAGTGGGCACACACTGAAATACAGGAGATTGCCTTTGAACATCAGTAAATGTTTCTTTACTGTCAGGGTGACTGAACCACGGCACAGACTGCCCAGAAAGATTGTGGAGCCTGGATCTTTGAAGACATTAAAAGTACACCCAGATAGAATCCTGGGCAAGAGGCTCTAGGTATCCTGGTTTAGGCAGGGGGGTTGGGCCTGGTTAGCCCCACCAACCCCTTCCACTCTCTTTCATTCTGTGCTAGTGAATTCTCTTCAAGATGCATTTCAAAGCACTGGCATGACAAAGTTCTGTGCAGACAGAGATCCAAATGGACATGGCATCTAAGTTCCTTAAGCAGTGTTCAAGAAGAATGTAAAACTCTGGCACAAGTGTCTCTTCCCTAACTGAATCCCTTTCATGGGAAAATTCCCAGCTCTAGAAAGATCTTCTGATACGCATGCTTAAGACTGACACTGGCTGAGCAAATTTCTCCCTATGTATATCTAAGACCAGTTAGGATCTTCACCCAAAGTGCTGTCAACATAGTCACAGAATGCCTATTGTTAAGAAGTGACAGCTTCCATCAGAATGGCAGCTATTGGTCCACAAAATGGATTAATGGATGGGAATTATCTACGTGGGTTAAAAACAAAAATAAAGAGTTGGTCTTTATTTATCAATTTCATGGCAATATTGATAAGGGAAGAAAAAGATCTAAGTCCTTGACTTTCTGGACTCGAGGAAAGATTTTAAAAATTCCTTGTAAAAATGTATGATCACAATCAGACTATTGAAACCATTTTAGTTGGGAACAAAGTTCCAAAATTGTCTAGATAGTGGCAAAGAAGCCAAGAAAATAGGAAAGAAACAAAAAGAGAGCAAAAGAGTCAGCTTCAGTGTACAAGCTCGTTCTAGAAGTAGTCTGCTGGGAAAAGGAACCCCCAGCTAAATTTCCAATGTATTCCTGCGCTTGATTCAGTAACTGGTCAATGTAAAAACCAATCCTTTTGTACAACTTCTTCCAGCAACAAAAACTCCAACAGGTTGACACTACCATCATGCCTGTTCCAGACATATTTAAAAGAGAAATGATGATTTTCTTGAAAACCTACTTACATAAAAGTTGCAAGATGGTGGAGGGATTCCCACATCCTCCTTCCTCCATCTGGCTTGAAAGTATATTTGATAAAATATGCAACAAAGCACATGATTTATAAGGGAGAGTCAAATGGATGATTTGGGAATCGATCTCTTGTTGATAGTAAACTTCATATCCACTCGGTGTGACCTTTTTAAAACAAAATGTGGAGCTGAGGCATGAATCTGCCACAACAATTGTAAAGCAAACATACACACTCCCCTTCATATGCCCCCCCCTCCACACACACCTAGGCACACACAGAGATCAGCATAGCAGATCATGAACACCTTGGAAAAGACTGAAATGCTAAATGCCTCTCTTGATGGGCAAAAGAGCTGGTGCAGTAATTCAAATGCCTGGTACAAAAATTCTGTTTAATATTTAGCTCCTATTTAAAACACAGCTTTTCATTTCATTCTATTTACAGAATATTTTCATTTCATTTGTTTCTTTAAAATTACTTAGTTCTCACCTGTTGTATGTCTAGGAATATTTTCTTCCAAAAATAGAAAAAAATAGATGATATCTTTTCAGCAGAAAACATTGGTTGATACAATTTTAAACCATCATGATATGGAAGAATTCTTCTGTCCCTCTCGAAGGTGGAAGAAGCATTTGGATCACAGATCATCTACAATGAAATACTTGACATGTTTAAGATGCTTTCAATCAATTTTGATCGTCAATTGCTTATTTGTTGTAAACAGTAATTTTTCAGTGAAGGGAAAGTGTGTGTGGTATATCTACATGATATGTTCAAAGGCAGTTCCTACTAATGGCCAGGCTGAATTCCAGTAAATAATGTCCCGAATGATATTTTGCCGCCTTCTTTGGCACTTCATGAAATCTTACCCCGATGAAGTGCTGAAACACAGAGATTTTCTCTTAGAGAGTGTCTCATGTTGTAACCTATCCCATGGATTTTATGCTGTAATTCTTATCTCTTTTAAAATTTACTATCTTCTGTACAGTTTTCATGAAACTTTCTGTTACAGTAGTGAATAGCACAGATAAATGTCATTTTGTACAACTTTGAATTTACCCCAAGAGCTGAGAGAAAACTTGATCCTATACTTCAATCCGAGTTTCTTCTATAGTCCAACTTTGTTTCTCTACCATCAAGCTTCTCCTTTGTTGCTGCTCCAAGCCCCGTCCAGGGTGACCTTGAATACTTTCAGGGATGGGACACCCACAACTTCTCTGGGCAACCTGTTCCAGTGTTCCAGCACTCCCACAGTAAAAAAGGCCTTCCTTTCATCTAATATGTGTAGGAAATCATAAATCTAGGCATAGAAGCTTGGAGTGCAAATTTGAAATTCTTTGGATTTGAAGCACATTTTATATGAATACTGACTTACAGATGACTAAAAGATGTTGATGGGCATTTGAGCTGACAAGTTTTGAAAAAGTGCACGGAAATTAAAATTGAAACCACTAAAATTAAAAACTCCTTGCCATTTTCTTTTTCCTCTCCTATTCAAAATTGCATATGTCAGATATCAGTGCTTCATGCAAACCTCTCAGATGCTCTCAGAGAAAAAGCTTTTCTTTCAGACTAAGTTGCGGTTGACATAGAACACTAGCAGGAGTGAAAGATTTTCTGGGCATCGGGGCAGCCCGTTCTCCTTGGATTTGTGTGCAGAATGCATTTTATCCAAACTGGAAAATAGATCCCAGCTCTGTTCTATTCATCATCCTTACTTCATCAGGCCAGAAGATTCTGTGAAAAGTAGCCTGTGGACCTTGAAGACAGCGCATGTGAACCAGATGAGAGGTGATAGAGAAGTTGAGGGAGAGAAGAAAGAGCATGAGGCTGAAACCAGAAAGTATTTCTCCACGTGATCATGGAAGATTGCAGGAGCCACTTGGTACTATCAAACCAGCCCAACTTGGCACTTGTGCCACCTTGGGTCTGGGAGCCATGTTGCATATCGTGCATTTTAAGGAGCCAGCTGGCCACACCCAGCCATATGCCCCCAAACACAAACCAAGGCCCTTTTCTCTGGCAAACAAAACTCAGCTGCCCTGCTTCTGGATGGCAGATTGCAGGAACCACTTGGTACTATCAAACCAGCCCAACTTGGCACTGGTGCCACCATGGGTCTGGTCACCATCCTGCCTATCGTAGCTTTTCAGGAGCCAGCCGGTCACTCTCAGCCATAGGCCCCCAAACACAAACCTCGGCCCGTTTCCCTGGCAAACAAAAGTAAGCTGCCCCGCTTCTGGATGGCAGATTGCAGGAGCTACTTAGTACTATCAAATCAGCCCGACTTGGCACAGGTGCCACCTTGGATCTGGGAACCATCCTGTGTATCGTGGATTTTCAGGGGCCAGCCGGCCACTCTCAGCCATATGCCCCCAAAAACAAACCACGGACCTTTTCTCTGGCAAACAAAAATCAGCTGCCCCACTTCTGGATGGCAGATTGCAGGAGCCACTTGGGACTATCACACCAGCACAACATGGCACTGCTGCCACCTTGGATCTGGGAACAATCCTGCGTATCGTACATATTCAGGAACCAGCCGAACACTCCCAGCCACAGGCCCCCAAACACAAACAACGGCCCTTTTCTCTGGCAAACAAAACTCAACTGCCCCTCTTCTGGATGGCAAATTGCAGGACGCACTTGGTACTACAAAAAGAGCCCGACTTGGCAGTGGTGCCACCTTGGCTCTGGGAACCATCCTGCGTATCGAGCATTTTAAGGAGCCAGCCGGCAATTCCCAGCCGTATGCCCCAAAAAGAAACCATGGACCTTTTCTCTGGCAAAAAAAACTCAGCTGTCCCGCTTCTGGATGGCAGATTGCAGGAGTTACTTTGAACCATACAACCAGCCTTACTTGGCACTGGTGCCACCTTGGATCTGGGAACCATCCTGCCTATCGTTGATTTTCAGGGGCCAGCCGGCCACTCTCAGCCATAGGCCCCCAAACACAAACCACAGCCCTTTTCTCTAGCAAACAAAATTCAACTGCCCCGCTTCTGGATGGCAAATTGCAGGAGCCACTGGGTACTACAAAAACAGCCTGACTTGGCACTGGTGCCACCTTGCGCCTGGTTACCATGCGGCGTATCGTGCATTTTAAGGAGCCAGGTGGCCACTCCCAGCCATATGCCCCCAAACAAAACCCACGGCCCTTTTCTCTGGCAAACAAAACTCAGCTGCCCCGCTTCTGGATGGCAGATTGCAGGAGACACTTGGTACTATCAAACCAGCCCGACTTGGCACTGGTGCCACCTTGGGTCTGGGAACCATCCTGCGTATTGTGGATTGTCAGGAGACAGCCGACCACTCTCGGCCACAGAGCCCAATCAAAAACAAAGGTCCGTTTCCCTGGCAAAAAAAACTCAGCTGCCCCGCTTCTGGATGGGAGATTGCAGGAGGCACTTGACACTGTCAAACGAGCCCCACTTGGCACTGGTGCCACCTTGGGTCTGGGAACCATGCTGCGTATCGTGGATTTTCAGGAGCCAGCCGGCCACTGCCAGCCACAGGCCCCCAAACACAAACCACAGCCTTTTTCTCTGGCAAACAAAACTCAGCTGCCCCGCTTCTGGATGGCAGATTGCAGGAGCCACTTGGTACTATCAAACCAGCCCGACTTGGCACTGGTGCCACCTTGGGTCTGGGAACCATCCTGCCTATCGTGGATTTTAAGGAGCCAGCCGGCTACTCCCAGCCACAGGCCCCCAACAAAAACCACGGCCCGTTTTTCTCGCAAACAAAACTTAGCTGCCTCACTTCTGGATGGCAGATTGCAGGAGCCACTTGGTGTAATCAAACCAGCCCCACTTGGCACTGGTGCCACCTTGGGTCTGGGAACCATCCTGCGTATCGTGGATTCTAAGGAGCCACCCGGCCACTCTGAGCCACAGGCCCCCAAACAAAATCAACGGCGCTGTTCCCTGGAAAACAAAACACGCCTGCCAACTTTTTGATGGAGTTTGCAGGAGCCACTTGGTACTATCAAACCAGCCCGACTTGGCACTGGTGCCACCTTGGGTCTGGGAAACATCCTGCGTATCGTGGATTCTTAGGAGCCAGCCGGCCACTCCTAGCCACAGGCCCCCAAACAAAAACCTAGGCCTATTTCTCTGGCAAACAAAAGTAAGCTGCCCTGCTTCTGGATGGCAGCTTGCAGGAGACACTTGGTACTATCAAACCAGCCCAACTTGGCACTGGTGCCACCTTGGGTCTGGGAACCATCCTGCGTATCGTGGATTCTAAGGAGCCAGCGGGCCACTCCCAGCCACAGGCCCCCAAATAAAAACAATGGCGCTTTTCCCTGGAAAACAAAACTCGCCTGCCAAATTTTTGATGGCAGATTGCAGGAGCCACTTGGTACTATCAAATCAGCCCAACTTGGCACTGGTGCCACCATGGATCTGGTCACCATCCTGCCTATCGTAGCTTTTCAGGTGCCAGCCGGTCACTCCCAGCCATAGGAACCCAGACACAAACCTCGGCCCGTTTCCCTGGCAAACAATAGTAAGCTGCCCCGCTTCTGGATGGCAGATTGCAGGAGCCACTTTGCACCATCAAACTGGCCCGACTTGTCACTGGTGCCACCTCAGGTCTGGGAACACTCCTGCGTATCGTGGATTCCAATTAGCAAGACGGCCACTCCCAGCCACAGGCCCCCAAACACAAACAACGGCGCTTTTCCCTGGAAAACAAAACTCGCCTGCCAACTTTTTGATGGCAGATTGCAGGAGCCACTTGGTACTATCAAACCAGCCCAACTTGGCACTGCTGACACCATGGGTCTGGTCACCTTCCTGCCTATCGTAGCTTTTCAGGAGCCAGCCGGTCACTCCCAGCCATAGGCCCCCAGACACAAAGCTCTGCCCGTTTCCCTGGCAAACAAAAGTAAGCTGCCCCGCTTCTGGATGGCAGATTTCAGGATCCACTTGTTATTATCAAACCAGCCCGACTTGGTACTGGTGCCACCTCTGGTCTGGGAACCATCCTGCGTATCTTGGATTCTAAGGAGCCAGCCGGCCACTCCCAGCCACAGGCCCCCAAAAAAAAACATCGGCGCTTTTCCCTGGAAAACAAAACTCGCCTGCCAACATTTTGATTGCAGATTGCAGGAACCACTTGGTACTATCAAACCAGCCCAACTTGGCACTGGTGCCACCTTGGGTCTGGGAACCATCCGGCGTATCGTGTGTTTAAAGGAGCCAGCCGGCCACTCCAGCCACAGGCCCGCAGACACAAACAACGGCGCTTTTCCCTGGAAAACAAAGCTTGCCTGCTGACTTTTGATGGCAGATTGCAGGAGCCACTTTGTACTTTGAAACCAGCCGAACATGGCTCTGGTGCCACCATGGGTCTGGTCACCATCCTGCCTATCGTAGCTTTTCAGGAGCCAGCCGGTCACTCCCAGCCATAGGCCCCCAGACACAAAGCTCGGCCCGTTTCCCTGGCAAACAAAAGTAAGCTACCCCGCTTCTGGATGGCAGATTGCAGGACGCACTTGGTACTATCAAACCAGCCCAACTTATCACTGGTGCCACCTCAGGTCAGGGAACCATCCTGCGTATTGTGGATTCTAAGGAGCCAGCCGGCCACTCCCAGCCACAGGCCCCCAAACACAAACAACGGCGCTTTTCCCTGGAAAACAAAACTCGCCTGCCAACTTTTGATGGCAGATTGCAGGAGCCACTTGGTACTATCAAACCAGCCCAACTTGGCACTGGTGCCACCATGGGTCTGGTCACCATCCTGCCTATCGTAGCTTTTCAGGAGCCAGCCGGTCACTCCCTGCCATAGGCCCCCAGACACAAACCTCGGCCCGTTTCCCTGGCAAACAAAAGTAAGCTGCCCCGCTTCTGGATGGCAGATTGCAGGACGCACTTGGTACTATCAAACCAGCCCGACTTGGCACTGGTGCTACCTCAGGTCTGGGAACCATCCTGCGTATCGTGGATTCTAAGGAGCCAGCCGGTCACTCCCAGCCACAGGCCCCCAAACACAAACATCGGCGCTTTTCCCTGGAAAACAAAACTCGCCTGCCAACTTTTTGATGGCAGATTGCCGGAGCCACTTGGTACTATCAAACCAGCCCAACTTGGCACTGGTGCCACCATGGGTCTGGTCACCATCCTGCCTATCGTAGCTTTTCAGGAGCCAGCCGGTCACTCCCTGCCATAGACCCCAGACACAAACCTCGGCCCGTTTCCCTGGCAAAAAAAAGTAAGCTGCCCCGCTTCTGGATGGCAGATTGCAGGAGCCACTTTGCACCATCAAAGTAGCCCGACTTGGCACTGGTGCCACCTCAGGTCTGGGAACCATCCTGCGTATCGTGGATTCTAAGGAGCCAGCCGGACACTCCCAGCCACAGGCCCTCAAACACAAACAGCGGCGCTTTTCCCTGGAAAACAAAACTCGCCTGCCACATTTTGATGGCAGATTGCCGGAGCAACTTGGTACTATCAAACCAGCCCAACTTGGCACTGGTGCCACCATGGGTCTGGTCACCATCCTGCCTATCGTAGATTTTCAGGACCTAGCCGGTCACTCCCAGCCATAGGCCCCCAGACACAAACCTCGGCCCGTTTCCGAGGCAAACAAAACTAAGCGGCGCCGCTTGTGGATGGCAGATTGCAGGACGCACTTGGTACTATCAAACCAGCCCGACTTGGCACTGGTGCCACCTCTGGTCTGGGAACCATCCTGCGTATCGTGGATTCCAATTAGCAAGCTGGCCACTCCCAGCCACAGGCCCCCAAACACAAACAACGGCGCTTTTCCCTGGAAAACAAAACTCGCCTGCCAACATTTTGATGGCAGATTGCAGGAGCCACTTGGTACTATCAAATCAGCCGAACATGGCACTGGTGCCACCATGGGTCTTGGAACCAACCTGCCTATCGTAGCTGTTCAGGCGCCAGCCGGTCACTCCCAGCCATAGGCCCCCAGAGAAAAACCTCGGCCCTTTTCCCTGGAAAACAAAAGTAAGCTGCCCCGCTTCTGGATGGCAGATTGCAGGAATAACTTGGTATTATCAAACCAGCCCAACTTGGCACTGGTGCCACCTTGGGTCTGGGAACCATCCGGCGTATCGTGGATTCTAAGGAGCCAGCCGGTCACTCCCAGCCACAGGCCCCCAAACACAAACAACGGCGCTTTTCCCTGGAAAACAAAACTCGCCTGCCAACATTTTGATGGCAGATTGCAGGAGCCACTTGCTACTATCAAATCAGCCCAACTTGGCACTGGTGCCACCATGGGTCTGGTCACCATCCTGCCTATCGTAGCTTTTCAGGAGCCAGCCGGTCACTCCCAGCCATAGGCCCCCAGACACAAAGCTCGGCCCGTTTCCCTGGCAAACAAAAGTAAGCTGCCCCGCTTCTGGATGGCAGATTGCAGGACGCGCTTGGTAGTATCAAACCAGCCCGACTTGTCACTGGTGCCAACTCTGGTCTGGGAACCATCCTGCGTATCGTTGATTCTAATTAGCCAGCCGGCCACTCCCAGCCACAGGCCCCCAAACACAAACAAGGGCGCTTTTCCCTGGAAAACAAAACTCGCCTGCCAAATTTTTGATGGCAGATTGCAGGAGCCACTTGGTACTATCAAATCAGCCCAACTCGGCACTGGTGCCACCATGGGTCTGGTCACCATCCTGCCTATCGTAGCTTTTCAGGAGCCAGCCGGTCACCCCCAGCCACAGGCCCCGAGACAAAAACCTCGGCCCGTTTCCCTGGCAAAAAAAAGTAAGCTACCTCGCTTCTGGATGGCAGATTGCAGGAGCCACTTTGCACCATCCAACTAGCCCGACTTGGCACTGGTGCCACCTCAGGTCTGGGAACCATGCTGCGTATCGTGGATTCTAATTAGCCATCCGGCCACTCCCACCCACAGGCCCCTAAACACAAACAACGGCGCTTTTCCCTGGAAAACAAAACTCGCCTGCCAATTTTTGATGGCAGATTGCAGGAGCCACTTGGTACTATCAAACCAGCCCAACTTGGCACTGGTGCCACCATGGGTCTGGTCACCATCCTGCCTATCGTAGCTTTTCAGGAGCCAGCCGGTCACTCCCAGCCATAGGCGCCCAGACCCAAAGCTCGGCCCGTTTCCCTGGCTAGCAAAAGTAAGCTGTCCCGCTTCTGGATGGCAGATTGCAGGACGCACTTGGTAGTATCAAACCAGCCCGACTTGGCACTGGCGCCGCCTCACGTCTGGGAACCATCCTGCGTATCGTGGATTCTAAGCAACCAGCCGGCCACTCCCAGCCACAGGCCCCCAAACACAAACAACGGCGCTTTTCCCTGGAAAACAAAACTCGCCTGCCAACTTTTTGATGGCAGATTGCAGGAGCCACTTGGTACTATCAAACCAGCCCAACTTGGCACTGGTGCCACCTTGGGTCTGGTCACCATCCTGCCTATCATAGCTTTTCAGAGGCAGCCGGTCACTCCCAGCCATAGGCCCCCAGACACAAACCTCGGCCCGTTTCCCTGGCAAACAAAAGCAAGCTGCCCCGCTTCTGGATGGCAGATTGCAGGAGCCACTTTGCACCATCAAACTAGCCCGACTTGGCACTGGTGCCACCTCAGGTCTGGGAACCATGCTGCGTATCGTGGATTCTAATTAGCCATCCGGCCACTCCCACCCACAGGCCCCCAAACAAAAACAACGGCGCTTTTCCCTGGAAAACAAAACTCGCCTGCCAAATTTTGATGGCAGACTGCCGGAGCCACTTGGTACTATCAAACCAGCCCACCTTGACACTGGTGCCACCATGGGTCTGGTCACCATCCTGCCTATCGTAGCTTTTCAGGAGCCAGCCGGTCACTCCCAGCCATAAACCCCCAGACACAAACCTCGGCCCGTTTCCCTGGCAAACAAAAGTAAGCTGCCCCGCTTCTGGATGGCAGATTGCAGGAGCCACTTTTCACCATCAAACCAGCCCGACTTGGCACTGGTGCCACCTCTGGTCTGGGAACCATCCTGCGTATCATGGATTCTAAGGAGCCAGCCGGCCACTCCCAGCCACAGGCCCCCAAACAAAAACAACGGCGCTTTTCCCTGGATAACAAACTCGCCTGCCAAGTTTTTGATGGCAGATTGCAGGAGCCACTTGGTACTATCAAACCAGCCCAACTTGGCACTGGTGCCACCATGGGTCTGGTCACCATCCTGCCTATCGTAGCTTTTCAGGAGCCAGCCAGTCACTCCCAGCCATAGGCCCCGAGACACAAACCTCGGCCCGTTTCCCTGGCAAACAAAAGTAAGCTACCCCGCTTCTGGATGGCAGATTGCAGGACGCACTTGGTACTATCAAACCAGCCCAACTTGGCACTGGTGCCACCTCAGGTCTGGGAACCATCCTGCGTATCGTGGATTCTAAGGAGCCAGCCGGCCACTCCCAGCCATAGGCCCCCAAAAAAAACAACGGCACTTTTCCCTGGAAAACAAAACTTGCCTGCCAAATTTTTGATGGCAGATTGCAGGAGCCACTTGGTACTATCAAACCAGCCCAACTTGGCACTGGTGCCACCATGGGTCTGGTCACCATCCTGCCTATCGTAGCTTTTCAGGAGCCAGCCGGTCACTCCCAGCCGTAGGCCCACAGACACAAAGCTCCGCCTGTTTCCCTGACAAACAATAGTAAGCTACCCCGCTTCTGGATGGCAGATTGCAGGACGCACTTGGTACTATCAAACCAGCCCGACTTGGCACTGGTGCCACCTCTGGTCTGGGAACCATCCTGCGTATGGTAGCTTCTAAGCAGCCAGCCGGCCACTCCCAGCCACAGGCCCCCAAACACAAACAACGGCGCTTATCCCTTGAAAACAAAACTCGTCTGCCAACTTTTTGATGGCAGATTGCCGGAGCCACTTGGTACTATCAAACCAACCCAAATTGGCACTGGTGCCACCATGGGTCTCGTCACCATCCTGCCTATCGTAGCTTTTCAGGAGCCAGCCGGCCACTCCCTGCCACAGGCCCCCAAACACAAACAACGGCGCTTTTCCCTGGAAAACAAAATTCGCCTGCCAAGTTTTTGATGGCAGATTGCAGGAGCCACTTGGTACAATCAAATCAGCCCAACTTGCCACTGGTGCCACCATGGGTCTGGTCACCATCCTGCCTATCGTAGCTTTTCAGGAGCCAGCCGGTCACTCCCAGCCATAGGCCCCCAGACACAAACCTCGGCCCGTTTCCCTGGCCAACAAAAGTAAGCTGCCCCGCTTCTGGATGGCAGATTGCAGGAACCACTTGGTACTATCCAACCAGCCGAACTTGGCACTGGTGCCACCTTTGGTCTGGGAACCATGCTGAGTATCGTGGATTCTAAGGAGCCAGCCGGCCACTCCCAGCCACAGGCCCCCAAACACAAACAACGGCGCTTTTCCCTGGAAAACAAAACTCGCCTGCCAACTTCTTGATGGCAGATTGCAGGAGCCACTTGGTACTATCAAACCAGCCCAACTTGGCACTGGTGCCGTCATGGGTCTGGTCACCATCCTGCCTATCGTAGCTTTTCACGAGCCAGCCGGTCACTCCCAGCCATAGGCCCCCAGACACAATCCTCGGACCGTTTCCCTGGCAAACAAAAGTAAGCTGCCCCGCTTCTGGATGGCAGATTGCAGGAACCACTTGGTAGTATCAAACCAGCCCAACTTGGCACTGGTGCCACCATGGGTCTGGGAACCATCCTGTGTATCGTGGATTCTAATTAGCCATCCGGCCACTCCCAGCCACAGGCCCCCAAACACAAACAAGGGCGCTTTTCCCTGGAAAACAAAACTCGCCTGCCAAATTTTTGATGGCAGATTGCAGGAGCCACTTGGTACTATCAAATCAGCCCAACTCGGCACTGGTGCCACCATGGGTCTGGTCACCATCCTGCCTATCGTAGCTTTTCAGGAGCCAGCCGGTCACCCCCAGCCACAGGCCCCGAGACAAAAACCTCGGCCCGTTTCCCTGGCAAAAAAAAGTAAGCTACCTCGCTTCTGGATGGCAGATTGCAGGAGCCACTTTGCACCATCCAACTAGCCCGACTTGGCACTGTTGCCACCTCAGGTCTGGGAACCATGCTGCGTATCGTGGATTCTAATTAGCCATCCGGCCACTCCCACCCACAGGCCCCTAAACACAAACAACGGCGCTTTTCCCTGGAAAACAAAACTCGCCTGCCAATTTTTGATGGCAGATTGCAGGAGCCACTTGGTACTATCAAACCAGCCCAACTTGGCACTGGTGCCACCATGGGTCTGGTCACCATCCTGCCTATCGTAGCTTTTCAGGAGCCAGCCGGTCACTCCCAGCCATAGGCGCCCAGACCCAAAGCTCGGCCCGTTTCCCTGGCTAGCAAAAGTAAGCTGTCCCGCTTCTGGATGGCAGATTGCAGGACGCACTTGGTAGTATCAAACCAGCCCGACTTGGCACTGGCGCCGCCTCACGTCTGGGAACCATCCTGCGTATCGTGGATTCTAAGCAACCAGCCGGCCACTCCCAGCCACAGGCCCCCAAACACAAACAACGGCGCTTTTCCCTGGAAAACAAAACTCGCCTGCCAAATTTTTGATGGCAGATTGCAGGAGCCACTTGGTACTATCAAACCAGCCCAACTTGGCACTGGTGCCACCTTGGGTCTGGTCACCATCCTGCCTATCATAGCTTTTCAGAGGCAGCCGGTCACTCCCAGCCATAGGCCCCCAGACACAAACCTCGGCCCGTTTCCCTGGCAAACAAAAGCAAGCTGCCCCGCTTCTGGATGGCAGATTGCAGGAGCCACTTGGTGTAATCAAACTAGCCCGACTTGGCACTGGTGCCACCTCAGGTCTGGGAACCATGCTGCGTATCGTGGATTCTAATTAGCCATCCGGCCACTCCCACCCACAGGCCCCCAAACAAAAACAACGGCGCTTTTCCCTGGAAAACAAAACTCGCCTGCCAAGTTTTTGATGGCAGATTGCAGGAGCCACTTGGTACTATCAAACCAGCCCAACTTGGCACTGGTGCCACCATGGGTCTGGTCACCATCCTGCCTATCGTAGCTTTTCAGGAGCCAGCCGGTCACTCCCAGCCATAGGCCCCGAGACACAAACCTCGGCCCGTTTCCCTGGCAAACAAAAGTAAGCTACCCCGCTTCTGGATGGCAGATTGCAGGACGCACTTGGTACTATCAAACCAGCCCAACTTGGCACTGGTGCCACCTCAGGTCTGGGAACCATCCTGCGTATCGTGGATTCTAAGGAGCCAGCCGGCCACTCCCAGCCATAGGCCCCCAAAAAAAACAACGGCACTTTTCCCTGGAAAACAAAACTTGCCTGCCAAATTTTTGATGGCAGATTGCAGGAGCCACTTGGTACTATCAAACCAGCCCAACTTGGCACTGGTTCCACCATGGGTCTGGTCACCATCCTGCCTATCGTAGCTTTTCAGGAGCCAGCCGGTCACTCCCAGCCGTAGGCCCACAGACACAAAGCTCGGCCCGTTTCCCTGACAAACAATAGTAAGCTACCCCGCTTCTGGATGGCAGATTGCAGGACGCACTTGGTACTATCAAACCAGCCCGACTTGGCACTGGTGCCACCTCTGGTCTGGGAACCATCCTGCGTATGGTAGCTTCTAAGCAGCCAGCCGGCCACTCCCAGCCACAGGCCCCCAAACGCAAACAACGGCGCTTTTCCCTTGAAAACAAAACTCGTCTGCCAACTTTTTGATGGCAGATTGCCGGAGCCACTTGGTACTATCAAACCAACCCAACTTGGCACTGGTGCCACCATGGGTCTCGTCACCATCCTGCCTATCGTAGCTTTTCAGGAGCCAGCCGGCCACTCCCTGCCACAGGCCCCCAAACACAAACAACGGCGCTTTTCCCTGGAAAACAAAATTCGCCTGCCAAGTTTTTGATGGCAGATTGCAGGAGCCACTTGGTACAATCAAATCAGCCCAACTTGCCACTGGTGCCACCATGGGTCTGGTCACCATCCTGCCTATCGTAGCTTTTCAGGAGCCAGCCGGTCACTCCCAGCCATAGGCCCCCAGACACAAACCTCGGCCCGTTTCCCTGGCCAACAAAAGTAAGCTGCCCCGCTTCTGGATGGCAGATTGCAGGAACCACTTGGTACTATCCAACCAGCCGAACTTGGCACTGGTGCCACCTTTGGTCTGGGAACCATGCTGAGTATCGTGGATTCTAAGGAGCCAGCCGGCCACTCCCAGCCACAGGCCCCCAAACACAAACAACGGCGCTTTTCCCTGGAAAACAAAACTCGCCTGCCAACTTCTTGATGGCAGATTGCAGGAGCCACTTGGTACTATCAAACCAGCCCAACTTGGCACTGGTGCCGTCATGGGTCTGGTCACCATCCTGCCTATCGTAGCTTTTCACGAGCCAGCCGGTCACTCCCAGCCATAGGCCCCCAGACACAATCCTCGGACCGTTTCCCTGGCAAACAAAAGTAAGCTGCCCCGCTTCTGGATGGCAGATTGCAGGAACCACTTGGTAGTATCAAACCAGCCCAACTTGGCACTGGTGCCACCATGGGTCTGGGAACCATCCTGTGTATCGTGGATTCTAATTAGCCATCCGTCCACTCCAGGCGATAGGGCCCCAGGCACAAACAACGGCGCTTTTCCCTGGATAACAAACTCGCCTGCCAACTTTTTGATGGCAGATTGCAGGAGCCACTTGGTACTATCAAACCAGCCCAACTTGGCACTGGTGCCACCATGGGTCTGGTCACCATCCTGCCTATCGTAGCTTTTCAGGAGCCAGCCGGTCACTCCCAGCCATACGCCCCGAGACACAAACCTCGGCCCGTTTCCCTGGCAAACAAAAGTAAGCTACCCCACTTCTGGATGGCAGATTGCAGGACGCACTTGGTACTATCAAACCAGCCCAACTTGGCACTGGTGCCACGTCAAGTCTAGGAACCATCCTGCGTATCGTGGATTCTAAGGAGCCAGCCGGCCACTCCCAGCCATAGGCCCCCAAACAAAAACAACGGCGCTTTTCCCTGGTAAAGAAAACTACCCTGCCAACTTTTTGATGGCAGATTGCAGGAGCCACTTGGTACTATCAAACCAGCCCAACTTGGCACTGGTGCCACCATGGGTCTGGTCACCATCCTGCCTATCGTAGCTTTTCAGGAGCCAGCCGGTCACTCCCAGCCATAGGCCCCCAGACACAAAGCTCGGCCCGTTCCCCTGGCAAACAAAAGTAAGCTGCCCCGCTTCTGGATGGCAGATTGCAGGAGCCACTTGGTACTATCAAACCAGCCCGACTTGGCACTGGTGCCACCTCTGGTCTGGGAACCATCCTGCGTATCGTGGATTCTAAGGAGCCAGCCGGCCACTCCCAGCCACAGGCCCCCAAACACAAACAACGGCGCTTTTCCCTGGAAAACAAAACTCGCCTGCCAACTTTTTGATGGCAGATTGCAGGAGCCACTTGGTACTATCAAACCAGCCCAACTTGGCACTGGTGCCGCCATGGGTCTGGTCACCATCCTGCCTATCGTAGCTTTTCACGAGCCAGCCGGTCACTCCAAGCCATAGGCCCCCAGACAAAAACCTCGGCCCGTTTCCCTGGAAAACAAAAGTAAGCTGCCCCGCTTCTGGATGGCAGATTGTAGGACGCACTTGTTACTATCAAACCCGCCCGACTTGGCACTCGTGCCACCACTGGTCTGGGAACCATCCTGCGTATCGTGGATTCTAAAGAGCCAGCCGGCCACTCCCAGCCACAGGCACCCAAACACAAACAACGGCGCTTTTCCCTGGAAAACAAAACTCGCCTGCCAACTTTTTGATGGCAGATTGCAGGAGCCACTTGGTACTATCAAACCAGCCCAACTTGGCACTGCTGCCACCATGGGTCTGGTCACCATCCTGCCTATCGTAGCTTTTCAGGAGCCAGCCGGTCACTCCCAGCCATAGGCCCCCAGACAAAAACCTCGGCCCGTTTCCCTGGCAAACAAAAGTAAGCTGCCCCGCTTCTGGATGGCAGATTGCAGGATCCACTTGGTACTATCAAACCAGCCGGACTTGGCACTGGTGCCACGACAAGTCTGGGAACCATCCTGCGTATCGTGGATTCTAAGGAGCCAGCCGGCCACTCACAGCCACAGGCCCCCAAACACAAACAACGGCGCTTTTCCCTGGAAAACAAAACTCGCCTACCAACGTTTTGATGGCAGATTGCAGGAGCCACTTGGTACTATCAAATCAGCCCAACTTGGCACTCGTGCCACCATGGGTCTGGTCACCATCCTGCCTATCGTAACTTTTCAGGAGCCAGCCGGTCACTCCCAGCCATAGGCCCCCAGACACAAATCTCGGCCCGTTTCCCTGACAAAGAAAATTAAGCTGCCCCGCTTCTGGATGGCAGATTGCAGGAGCCACTTGGTACTATCAAACCAGCCCGACTTGGCACTGGTGCCACCTCTGGTCTGGGAACCATCCTGCGTATCGTGGATTCTAAGGAGCCAGTCGGCCACTCCCAGCCACAGGCCCCCAAACACAAACAACGGCCCGTTTCCGTGGCAAACAAAAGTAAGCTGCCCCGCTTCTGGATGGCAGATTGCAGGAGCCACTTGGTACTATCAAACCAGCCCGACTTGGCACTGGTGCCACCTCTGGTCTGGGAACCATCCTGCGTATCGTGGTTTCTAAGGAGCCAGCCGGCCACTCCCAAACACAGGCCCCCAAACACAAACAACGGCGCTTTTCCCTGGAAAACAAAACTCGCCTGCCAACTTCTTGATGGCAGATTGCAGGAGCCACTTGGTACTATCAAACCAGCCCAACTTGGCACTGGTGCCACCATGGGTCTGGTCACCATCCTGCCTATCGTAGTTTTCAGGACCCAGCCGGTCACTCCCAGCCATAGGCCCCCAGACACAAAGCTCGGCCCGTTTCCCTGGCAAACAAAAGTAAGCTGCCCCGCTTCTGGATGGCAGATTGCAGGAGCCACTTGGTACTATCAAACCAGCCCGACTTGGCACTGGTGCCACCTCTGGTCTGGGAACCATCCTGCGTATCGTGGATTCTAAGGAGCCAGCCGGCCACTCCCAGCCACAGGCCCCCAAACACAAACAACGGCGCTTTTCCCAGGAAAACAAAACTCGCCTGCCAACTTTTTGATGGCAGATTGCAGGAGCCACTTGGTACTATCAAACCAGCCCAACTTGGCACTGGTGCCGCCATGGGTCTGGTCACCATCCTGCCTATCGTAGCTTTTCACGAGCCAGCCGGTCACTCCCAGCCATAGGCCCCCAGACAAAAACCTCGGCCCGTTTCCCTGGCAAACAAAAGTAAGCTGCCCCGCTTCTGGATGGCAGATTGTAGGACGCACTTGTTACTATCAAACCCGCCCGACTTGGCACTGGTGCCACCACTGGTCTGGGAACCATCCTGCGTATCGTGGATTCTAAAGAGCCAGCCGGCCACTCCCACCACAGGCACCCAAACACAAACAACGGCGCTTTTCCCTGGAAAACAAAACTCGCCTGCCAACTTTTTGATGGCAGATTGCAGGAGCCACTTGGTACTATCAAACCAGCCCAACTTGGCACTGCTGCCACCATGGGTCTGGTCACCATCCTGCCTATCGTAGCTTTTCAGGAGCCAGCCGGTCACTCCCAGCCATAGGCCCCCAGACAAAAACCTCGGCCCGTTTCCCTGGCAAACAAAAGTAAGCTGCCCCGCTTCTGGATGGCAGATTGCAGGACGCACTTGGTACTATCAAACCAGCCGGACTTGGCACTGGTGCCACGACAAGTCTGGGAACCATCCTGCGTATCGTGGATTCTAAGGAGCCAGCCGGCCACTCACAGCCACAGGCCCCCAAACACAAACAACGGCGCTTTTCCCGGGAAAACAAAACTCGCCTACCAACGCTTTGATGGCAGATTGCAGGAGCCACTTGGTACTATCAAATCAGCCCAACTTGGCACTGGTGCCACCATGGGTCTGGTCACCATCCTGCCTATCGTAACTTTTCAGGAGCCAGCCGGTCACTCCCAGCCATAGGCCCCCAGACACAAAGCTCGGCCCGTTTCCCTGGCAAAGAAAATTAAGCTGCCCCGCTTCTGGATGGCAGATTGCAGGAGCCACTTGGTACTATCAAACCAGCCCGACTTGGCACTGGTGCCACCTCTGGTCTGGGAACCATCCTGCGTATCGTGGATTCTAAGGAGCCAGTCGGCCACTCCCAGCCACAGGCCCCCAAACACAAACAACGGCCCGTTTCCGTGGCAAACAAAAGTAAGCTGCCCTGCTTCTGGATGGCAGATTGCAGGAGCCACTTGGTACTATCAAACCAGCCCGACTTGGCACTGGTGCCACCTCTGGTCTGGGAACCATCCTGCGTATCGTGGTTTCTAAGGAGCCAGCCGGCCACTCCCAACCACAGGCCCCCAAACACAAACAACGGCGCTTTTCCCTGGAAAACAAAACTCGCCTGCCAACTTTTTGATGGCAGATTGCAGGAGCAACTTGGTACTATCAAACCAGCCCAACTTGGCACTGGTGCCACCATGGGTCTGGTCACCATCCTGCCTATCGTAGCTTTTCAGGAGCCAGCCGGTCACTGCCTGCCATAGGCCCCGAGACACAAACCTCGGCCCGTTTCCCTGGCAAACAAAAGTAAGCTGCCCCGCTTCTGGATGGCAGATTGCAGGAGCCACTTGGTACTATCAAACCAGCCCGACTTGGCACTGGTGCCACCTCTGGTCTGGGAACCATCCTGCGTATCGTGGATTTTATGGAGCCAGCCGGTCAGTCCCAGCCATAGGCCCCCAAACACAAACAACGATCCGTTTCCCTGGCAAACAAAAGTAAGCTGCCCCGCTTCTGGATGGCAGATTGCAGGAACCACTTGGTAGTATCAAACCAGCCCAACTTGGCACTGGTGGCACCTCTTGTCTGGGAACCATGCTGCGTATCGTGGTTTCTAAGGAGCCAGCCGGCCACTCCCAACCATAGACCCCCAGACACAAACCTCGGCCCGTTTCCCTGGCAAACAAAAGTAAGCTACCCCGATTCTGGATGGCAGATTGCAGGAGCCACTTGGTACTATCAAATCAGCCCAACTTGGCACTGGTGCCACCATGGGTCTGGTAAACATCCTGCCTATCGTAGCTTTTCAGGAGCCAGCCGGCCACTCTCAGCCATATGCCCCCAAAAACAAACCACGGCCCTTTTCTCTGGCAAACAAAACTCAACTGCCCCTCTTCTGGATGGCAAATTTTAGGACGCACTTTGTACTACGAAAACCGCCCGACGTGGCACTGGTGCCACCTTGTGTCAGGGAACCATCCTGCATATCGAGCTTTTTAAGGAGCCAGCCGGCCACGCCCAGCCATAAACCCCCAAAAACAAACCACGGACCATTTCTCTTGGAAACAAAAATCCGCTGCCCCGCGTCTGTATGGCATATTGCACGAGCCACTTTGCACCATCAAACCAGCCCGACTTGGCACTGGTGCCACCTTGGGTCTGGGAACAATCCTGCATATCGTGGATTCTAAGGAGCCAGCCGGCCACTCCCAGCCACAGGCCCCCAAACACAAACAACGGCGCTTTTCCCTGGAAAACAAAATTCGCCTGCCAAATTTTGATGGCAGATTGCAGGAGCCACTTGGTACTATCAAATCATCCCAACTTGGCACTGGTGCCACTCTGGGTCTGGGAACCATCCTGCCTATTGTAGCATTTCAGGAGCCAGCCGGTCACTCCCAGCCATAGGCCCCCAGACACAAACCTCGGACCGTTTCCCTGGTAAACAAAATTAAGCTGCCCCGATTCTGGATGGCAGATTGCAGGAGCCACTTGGTTGTGTCAAACCAGCCCGACTTGGCACTGGTGCCACCTTGGGTCTGGGAACCATCCTGCGTATCGTGGATTCTAAGCAGCCACCCGGCCACTCTGAGCCACAGGCCCCCAAACAAAATCTACGGCGCTTTTCCCTGGAAAACAAAACTCGCCTGCCAACTTTTTGATGGCAGATTGCAGGAGCCACTTGGTACTATCAAACCAGCCCAACTTGGCACTGGTGCCACCTCTGGTCTGGGAACCATCCTGCCTATCGTAGATTTTCAGGAGCCAGCCGGTCACTCCCAGCCATAGACCCCCAGACACAAACCTCGGCCCGTTTCCCTGGCAAACAAAAGTAAGCTGCCCCGCTTTTGGATGGCAGATTGCAGGAGCCACGTTGCACCATCAAACCAGCCCCACTTGGCACTGGTGCCACCTTGGGTCTGGGAACAAGTTGGGCTGGTTTGATAGTACCAAGTGGCTCCTGCAATCTGCCATCCAGAAGCGGGACAGCTTACTTTTGTTTCCCAGGGAAACGGGCCGAGGTATTTGTCTGGGGGCCTATGGCTGGGAGTGACCGGCTGACTACTGAAAAGCTACGATAGGCAGGATGGTTACCAGACTCATGGTGCCACCAGTGCCAAGTCGGGCTGGTTTGATAATACTAAATAGCTCCTGCAATCTGCCATCCAGACGCGGGGCAGCGGATTTTTGTTTGCTGGAGAAAAGTTCCGTGGTTTTTTTTTTGGGGGTATATGACTGGACGTGGCCGGCTGGCTCCTTAAAAAGCTCTATACACAGGATTGTTCCCTGACCCAAGGTGGCATCAGTGCCAAGTCGGGCTGTTTCCGTAGTACCAAGTGCGTCCTGCAATTTGCCATCCAGAAGCGGGGCAGCCTACTTTTGTTTGCCAGGGAAACGTGCCGAGGTATTTGTCTGGGGGCCTATGGCTGGGAGTGAGCGGCTGGCTCCTGAAAAGCTACGATAGGCAGGATGGTGACCAGACCCATGGTGGCACCAGTGCCAAGTTGGGCTGGTTTGATAGTACCAAGTGGCTCCTGCAATCTGCCATCAAGAAGTTGGCAGGCGAGTTTTGTTTTCCAGGGAAAAGCGCCGTTGTTTTTGTTTAGAGGCCTGTGGCTGGGAGTGGCCGCCTGTCCTCGTAGAATCTACGTTACGCAGCATGGTTCCCAGAGCCAAGGTGGCACCAGGGCCAAGTCGGGCTGGTTTGTAAGTACCAAGTGCATCCTGCAATCTGCCATCCAAAAGCGGGGCAGCTTACTTTTGTTTGCCAGGGAAACGGGCCGAGGTTTGTGTCCGGGGGCCTATGGCAGGGAGTGACCGGCTGGCTCCTGAAAAGCTACGATAGGCAGGATGTTTACCAGACCCATGGTGGCACCAGTGCCAAGTTGGGCTGATTTGATAGTACCAAGTGGCTCCTGCAATCTGCCATCCAGAAGCGGGGTAACTTACTTTTGTTTTCCAGGGAAACGGGCCGAGGTTTGTGTCTGGGTGTCTATGGCTGGGAGTGACCGGCTGGCTCCTGAAAAGCTACGATAGGCAGGATGGTTCCCAGACCAGAGGTGGCACCAGTGCCAAGTTGGGCTGGTTTGATAGTACCATGTGGCTCCTGCAATCTGCCATCAAAAAGTTGGCAGGCGAGTTTTGTTTTCCAGGGAAAAGCGCCGTTGTTTGTGTTTGGGGGCCTGTGGCAGGGAGTGGCCGGCTGGCTCCTTAGAATCCACGATATGCAGGATTGTTCCCAGACCCAAGGTGGCACCAGTGCCAAGTCGGGCTGGTTTGATGGTGCAAAGTGGCTCCTGCAATCTGCCATCCAGACGCGGGGCAGCGGATTTTTGTTTCCAAGAGAAATGGTCCGTGGTTTGTTTTTGTGGGTATATAGCTGGGCGTGGCCGGCTGGCTCCTTAAAAAGCTCGATATGCAGGATGGTTCCCTGACACAAGGTGGCACCAGTGCCACGTCGGGCGGTTTTCGTAGTACAAAGTGCGTCCTAAAATTTGCCATCCAGAAGAGGGGCAGTTGAGTTTTGTTTGCCAGAGAAAAGGGCCGTGGTTTGTTTTTGGGGCATATGGCTGAGAGTGGCCGGCTGGCCCCTGAAAATCCACGATAGGCAGGATGGTTCCCAGACCACAGGTGTCACCAGTGCCAAGTCGGGCTGGTTTGATAGTACTAAGTAGCTCCTGCAATCTGCCATGCAGAAGCGGGGCAGCTTACTTTTGTTTGCCAGGGAAACGGGCCGAGGTTTGTGTCTGGGGGCCTATGGCTGGGAGTGACCGGCTGGCTCCTGAAAAGCTACGATAGGCAGGATGGTGACCAGACCCATGGTGGCACCAGCTCCAAGTTGGGCTGGTTTGATAGTACCAAGTGGCTCCTGCAATCTGCCATCAAAAAGTTGGCAGGCGAGTTTTGTTTTCCAGGGAAAAGCGCCGTTGTTTGTGTTTGGGTGCCTGTGGCTGGGAGTGGCCAGCTGGCTCCTTAGAACCCACGATACGCAGGATGGTTCCCAGACCTGAGTTGGCACCAGTGCCAAGTTGGGCTGGTTTGATGGTACCAAGTGGCTCCTGCAATCTGCCATCCAGAAGCGGGGCAGCTTACTTTTGTTTGCCAGGGAAACGGGCCGAAATATTTGTCTGGGGGCCTCTGGCTGGGGGTGGCTGGCTGGCTCCTGAAAAGCTACGATAGGCAGGATGGTGACCAGACCCATGGTGGCACCAGTGCCAAGTTGGGCTGGTTTGATAATACCAAGTGGCTCCTGCAATCTGCCATCAAAAGTTTGGCAGGCGAGTTTTGTTTTCCAGGGAAAAGCACCGTTGTGTGTGTTTTGGGGCCTGTGGCTGGGAGTGGCCAGCTGGCTCCTTAGAATCCACGATACGCAGGATGGTTCCCAGACCCAAGGTGGCATCAGTGCCAAGTCGGGCTGGTTTGTTAGTACCAAGTGGTTCCTGCAATCTGCCATCCAGAAGCGGGGCAGCTGAATTTTGTTTGCCATAGAAAAAGGCTCTTTTTTGTGTTTCGGGGCCTGTGGCTGGCAGTGGCCGGCTGGCTCCTGAAAATCCATGATACGCAGCATGGTTCCCAGACCCAAGGTGGCATCAGTGCCAAGTAGGGCTGGTTTCATAGTACCCAGTGGCTCCTGCAATCTCCCATCCAGAAGCGGGGCAGCTGAGTTTTGTTTGCCTGTGAAACGGGCCGTTATTTTTAATTGGGGTCTGTGGCCGAGAGTGTTCGGCTGGCTCCTGACAACCCACAATACGCAGGATGGTTCCCAGACCCAAGGTGGCACCAGTGCCAAGTTGGGCTGGTTTGATAGTACCAAGTGGCTCCTGCAATCTGCCATCCAGAAGCGGTGCAGTTGAGTTTTGTTTGCCAGAGAAAAGGGCCGTGGGTTGTGTTTGGGGGCATATGGCTGGGAGTGGCCGGCTGTCTCATTAAAAAGTTCGATACGCAGGATGGTTCCCAGACCCAAGAGGGCACCAGTGCCAAGTCGGGCTGTTTTTATAGTACCAAGTGCGTCCTGCAATTTGCCATCCAGAAGAGGGGCAGTTGAGTTTTGTTTGCCAGAGAATAGCGCCGTTGTTTGTGTTTGGGGGCTTGTGGCTCGTAGTGGCCGACTGGCGCCTTAGAATCTGTGTTACGCAGCATGGTTCCCAGACCCAAGGTGGCACCAGTGCCAAGTTGGGCTGGTTTGATAGTACCAAGTGGCTCCTGCAATCTGCCATCCAGAAGCGGGGTAGCTTACTTTTGTTTGCCAGGGAAACGGGCCGAGGTTTGTGACTGGGGACCTATGGCTGGGAGTGACCGGCTGGCTCCTGGAAAGCTACGATAGGCAGGATGGTTACCAGACCCATGGTGGCACCAGTGCCAAGTTGGGCTGGTTTGATAGTACCAAGTGGCTCCTGCAATCTGCCATCAAAAAGTTGGCAGGCGAGTTTTGTTTTCCAGGGAAAAGCGACATTGTTTGTATTTGGGGGCCTGTGGCTGGGAGTGACCGGCTGGCTCCTTTGAACCCACGATACGCAGGATGGTTCCCAGACCCAAGGTGGCACCAGTGCCAAGTTTTGCTGGTTTGATACTACCAAGTGCGTCCTGCAATCTGCCATCCAGAAGCGGGGCAGCTTAATTTTGCTTGCCAGGGAAACGGGCCGTGGGTTTTGTTTGGGGGCATATAGCTGAGAGTGGCCGGCTGGCTCCTGAAAATCCACGCTAGGCAGCATGGTTCCCAGATGCAATGTGGCACCAGTGCCAAGTCGGGCTGGTTTGATGGTGCAAAGTGGCTCCTGCAATCTGCCATCCAGAAGCGAGGCAGCTGATTTTTGTTTGCCAGAGGAAAATTCCGTGGATTGTTTTTGGGGGCATATTGCTGGGAGTGGCCGGCTGGCTCCTTAAAATGCTCGATACGCATGATGGTTCCCAGGCCCAAGGTGTCACCACTACCAAGTCGGCCTGCGGTTTTAGTATCAAGTTCATCCTGCAATTTGCCATCCAGAAGAGGGGCAGTTGAGTTTTGTTTGCCAGAGAAACGGGCCGAGGTTTCTGTTTGGGGACATATGGCTGAGAGTGGCCGGCTGGCCCCTGAATATCCACGATACAGAGCATGGTTCCCAGATCCAAGGTGGCACCAGTGCCAAGTCGGGCTGGTTTGATAGTACCAAGTGTCTCCTGCAATCTGCCATCCAGAAGCAGGGCAGCTTACTTTTGTTTGCCAGAGAAATAGGCCTAGGTTTTTGTTTGGGGGCCTGTGGCTAGGAGTGGCCGGCTGGCTCCTTAGAATCCACGATACGCAGCATGGTTCCCAGACCCAAGGTGGCACCAGTGCCAAGTCGGGCTGGTTTGATTACACCAAGTGCCTCCTGCAATCTCCCATCCAGAAGCGGGGCAGCTGAGTTTTGTTTCCCTGTGAAACGGGCCGTTGTTTTTAATTGGGGTCTGTGGCCGAGAGTGTTCGGCTGGCTCCTGACAACCCACAATACGCAGGATGGTTCCAAGACCCAAGGTGGCACCAGTGCCAAGTCGGGCTGGTTTGATAGTACCAAGTGGCTCCTGCAATCTGCCATCCAGAAGCGGTGCAGTTGAGTTTTGTTTGCCAGAGAAAAGGGCCGTGGGTTGTGTTTGGGGGCATATGGCTGGGAGTGGCCGGCTGTCTCATTAAAAAGATCGATACGCAGGATGGTTCCCAGACCCAAGGGGGCACCAGTGCCAAGTCGGGCTGTTTTTATAGTACCAAGTGCGTCCTGCAATTTGCCATCCAGAAGAGGGGCAGTTGAGTTTTGTTTGCCAGAGAATAGCGCCGTTGTTTGTGTTTGGGGGCTTGTGGCTCGTAGTGGCTGACTGGCGCCTTAGAATCTGTGTTACGCAGCATGGTTCCCAGACCCAAGGTGGCACCAGTGCCAAGTTGGGCTGGTTTGATAGTACCAAGTGTCTCCTGCAATCTGCCATCCAGAAGCGGGGTAGCTTACTTTTGTTTGCCAGGGAAACGGGCCGAGGTTTGTGACTGGGGACCTATGGCTGGGAGTGAGCGGCTGGCTCCTGGAAAGCTACAATAGGCAGGATGGTTACCAGACCCATGGTGGCACCAGTGCCAAGTTGGGCTGGTTTGATAGTACCAAGTGGCTCCTGCAATCTGCCATCAAAAAGTTGGCAGGCGAGTTTTGTTTTCCAGGGAAAAGCGACATTGTTTGTATTTGGGGGCCTGTGGCTGGGAGTGACCGGCTGGCTCCTTTGAACCCACGATACGCAGGATGGTTCCCAGACCAGTGGTGGCACCAGTGCCAAGTTTTGCTGGTTTGATACTACCAAGTGCGTCCTGCAATCTGCCATCCAGAAGCGGGGCAGCTTAATTTTGTTTGCCAGGGAAACAGGCCGTGGGTTTTGTTTGGGGGCATATAGCTGAGAGTGGCCGGCTGGCTCCTGAAAATCCACGCTAGGCAGCATGGTTCCCAGATCCAATGTGGCACCAGTGCCAAGTCGGGCTGGTTTGATGGTGCAAAGTGGCTCCTGCAATCTGCCATCCAGAAGCGAGGCAGCTGATTTTTGTTTGCCAGAGGAAAATTCCGTGGATTGTTTTTGGGGGCATATTGCTGGGAGTGGCCGGCTGGCTCCTTAAAATGCTCGATACGCATGATGGTTCCCAGGCCCAAGGTGTCACCACTACCAAGTCGGCCTGCGGTTTTAGTATCAAGTGGCTCCTGCAATTTGCCATCCAGAAGAGGGGCAGTTGAGTTTTGTTTGCCAGAGAAACGGGCCGAGGTTTCTGTTTGGGGACATATGGCTGAGAGTGGCCGGCTGGCCCCTGAATATCCACGATACAGAGCATGGTTCCCAGATCCAAGGTGGCACCAGTGCCAAGTTGGGCTGGTTTGATAGTACCAAGTGTCTCCTGCAATCTGCCATCCAGAAGCAGGGCAGCTTACTTTTGTTTGCCAGAGAAATAGGCCTAGGTTTTTGTTTGGGGGCCTGTGGCTAGGAGTGGCCGGCTGGCTCCTTAGAATCCACGATACGCAGGATGGTTCCCAGACCCAAGGTGGCACCAGTGCCAAGTTGTGCTGGTTTGATAGTACCAAGTGGCTCCTGCAAACTCCATCAAAAAGTTGGCAGGCGTGTTTTGTTTTCCAGGGAACAGCGCCGTTGATTTTGTTTGGGGGCCTGTGGCTGGGAGTGGCCGGCTGGCTCCTTAGAATCCACGATACGCAGGATGGTTCCCAGACCCAAGGTGGCACCAGTGCCAAGTCGGGCTGGTTTGATTACACCAAGTGGCTCCTGCAATCTGCCATCCAGAAGTGAGGCAGCTAAGTTTTGTTTGCGAGAAAAAAGGGCCGTGGTTTTTGTTGGGGGCCTGTGGCTGGGAGTAGCCGGCTGGCTCCTTAAAATCCACGATAGGCAGGATGGTTCCCAGACCCAAGGTGGCACCAGTGCCAAGTCGGGCTGGTTTGATAGTACCAAGTGGCTCCTGCAATCTGCCATCCAGAAGCGGGGCAGCTGAGTTTTGTTTGCCAGAGAAAAAGGCTGTGGTTTGTGTTTGGGGGCCTGTGGCTGGCAGTGGCCGGCTGGCTCCTGAAAATCCACGATACGCAGCATGGTTCCCAGACCCAAGGTGGCACCAGTGCCAAGTGGGGCTCGTTTGACAGTGTCAAGTGCCTCCTGCAATCTCCCATCCAGAAGCGGGGCAGCTGAGTTTTTTTTGCCAGGGAAACGGACCTTTGTTTTTGATTGGGCTCTGTGGCCGAGAGTGGTTGGCTGTCTCCTGACAATCCACAATACGCAGGATGGTTCCCAGACCCAAGGTGGCACCAGTGCCAAGTCGGGCTGGTTTGATAGTACCAAGTGTCTCCTGCAATCTGCCATCCAGAAGCGGGGCAGCTGAGTTTTGTTTGCCAGAGAAAAGGGCCGTGGGTTGTGTTTGGGGGCATATGGCTGGGAGTGGCCACCTGGCTCCTTAAAATGCACGATACGCCGCATGGTAACCAGACGCAAGGTGGCACCAGTGCCAAGTCAGGCTGTTTTTGTAGTACCCAGTGGCTCCTGCAATTTGCCATCCAGAAGCGGGGCAGTTGAATTTTTTTTGCTAGAGAAAAGGGCTGTGGTTTGTGTTTGGGGGCCTATGGCTGAGAGTGGCCGGCTGGCCCCTGAAAATCAACGATAGGCAGGATGGTGCCCAGATCCAAGGTGGCACCAGTGCCAAGTAAGGCTGGTTGTATGGTTCAAAGTAACTCCTGCAATCTGCCATCCAGAAGCGGGACAGCTGAGTTTTTTTTGCCAGAGAAAAGGTCCATGGTTTCTTTTTGGGGCATACGGCTGGGAATTGCCGGCTGGCTCCTTAAAATGCTCGATACGCAGGATGGTTCCCAGAGCCAAGGTGGCACCACTGCCAAGTCGGGCTCTTTTTGTAGTACCAAGTGCGTCCTGCAATTTGCCATCCAGAAGAGGGGCAGTTGAGTTTTGTTTGCCAGAGAAAAGGGCCGTTGTTTGTGTTTGGGGGCCTGTGGCTGGGAGTGTTCGGCTGGTTCCTGAATATGTACGATACGCAGGATTGTTCCCAGATCCAAGGTGGCAGCAGTGCCATGTTGTGCTGGTGTGATAGTACCAAGTGGCTCCTGCAATCTGCCATCCAGAAGTGGGGCAGCTGATTTTTGTTTGCCAGAGAAAAGGTCCGTGGTTTGTTTTTGGGGGCATATGGCTGAGAGTGGCCGGCTGGCCCCTGAATATCCACGATACAGAGCATGGTTCCCAGATCCAAGGTGGCACCAGTGCCAAGTTGGGCTGGTTTGATAGTACCAAGTGTCTCCTGCAATCTGCCATCCAGAAGCAGGGCAGCTTACTTTTGTTTGCCAGAGAAATAGGCCTAGGTTTTTGTTTGGGGGCCTGTGGCTAGGAGTGGCCGGCTGGCTCCTTAGAATCCACGATACGCAGGATGGTTCCCAGACCCAAGGTGGCACCAGTGCCAAGTCGGGCTGGTTTGATAGTACCAAGTGGCTCCTGCAAACTCCATCAAAAAGTTGGCAGGCGTGTTTTGTTTTCCAGGGAACAGCGCCGTTGATTTTGTTTGGGGGCCTGTGGCTGGGAGTGGCCGGCTGGCTCCTTAGAATCCACGATACGCAGGATGGTTCCCAGACCCAAGGTGGCACCAGTGCCAAGTCGGGCTGGTTTGATTACACCAAGTGGCTCCTGCAATCTGCCATCCAGAAGTGAGGCAGCTAAGTTTTGTTTGCGAGAAAAAAGGGCCGTGGTTTTTGTTGGGGGCCTGTGGCTGGGAGTAGCCGGCTGGCTCCTTAAAATCCACGATAGGCAGGATGGTTCCCAGACCCAAGGTGGCACCAGTGCCAAGTCGGGCTGGTTTGATAGTACCAAGTGGCTCCTGCAATCTGCCATCCAGAAGCGGGGCAGCTGAGTTTTGTTTGCCAGAGAAAAAGGCTGTGGTTTGTGTTTGGGGGCCTGTGGCTGGCAGTGGCCGGCTGGCTCCTGAAAATCCACGATACGCAGCATGGTTCCCAGACCCAAGGTGGCACCAGTGCCAAGTGGGGCTCGTTTGACAGTGTCAAGTGCCTCCTGCAATCTCCCATCCAGAAGCGGGGCAGCTGAGTTTTTTTTGCCAGGGAAACGGACCTTTGTTTTTGATTGGGCTCTGTGGCCGAGAGTGGTTGGCTGTCTCCTGACAATCCACAATACGCAGGATGGTTCCCAGACCCAAGGTGGCACCAGTGCCAAGTCGGGCTGGTTTGATAGTACCAAGTGTCTCCTGCAATCTGCCATCCAGAAGCGGGGCAGCTGAGTTTTGTTTGCCAGAGAAAAGGGCCGTGGGTTGTGTTTGGGGGCATATGGCTGGGAGTGGCCACCTGGCTCCTTAAAATGCACGATACGCCGCATGGTAACCAGACGCAAGGTGGCACCAGTGCCAAGTCAGGCTGTTTTTGTAGTACCCAGTGGCTCCTGCAATTTGCCATCCAGAAGCGGGGCAGTTGAATTTTGTTTGCTAGAGAAAAGGGCTGTGGTTTGTGTTTGGGGGCCTATGGCTGAGAGTGGCCGGCTGGCCCCTGAAAATCAACGATAGGCAGGATGGTTCCCAGATCCAAGGTGGCACCAGTGCCAAGTAAGGCTGGTTGTATGGTTCAAAGTAACTCCTGCAATCTGCCATCCAGAAGCGGGACAGCTGAGTTTTTTTTGCCAGAGAAAAGGTCCATGGTTTCTTTTTGGGGCATACGGCTGGGAATTGCCGGCTGGCTCCTTAAAATGCTCGATACGCAGGATGGTTCCCAGAGCCAAGGTGGCACCACTGCCAAGTCGGGCTCTTTTTGTAGTACCAAGTGCGTCCTGCAATTTGCCATCCAGAAGAGGGGCAGTTGAGTTTTGTTTGCCAGAGAAAAGGGCCGTTGTTTGTGTTTGGGGGCCTGTGGCTGGGAGTGTTCGGCTGGTTCCTGAATATGTACGATACGCAGGATTGTTCCCAGATCCAAGGTGGCAGCAGTGCCATGTTGTGCTGGTGTGATAGTCCCAAGTGGCTCCTGCAATCTGCCATCCAGAAGTGGGGCAGCTGATTTTTGTTTGCCAGAGGAAAGGTCCGTGGTTTGTTTTTGGGGGCATATGGCTGAGAGTGGCCGGCTGGCCCCTGAAAATCCACGATACACAGGATGGTTCCCAGATCCAAGGTGGCACCTGTGCCAAGTCGGGCTGATTTGATAGTACTAAGTAGCTCCTGCAATCTGCCATGCAGAAGCGGGGCAGCTTACTTTTGTTTGCCAGGGAAACGGGCCGAGGTTTGTGTTTGGGGGCCTATGGCTGAGAGTGACCGGCTGGCTCCTGAAAAGCTACAATAGGCAGGATGGTGACCAGACCCATGGTGGCACCAGTGCCAAGTTGGGCTGGTTTGATAGTACCAAGTGGTTCCTGCAATCTGCCATCCAGAAGCAGGGCAGCTGAGTTTTGTTTGCCAGAGAAAAGGGCCTTGGTTTGTGTTTGGGGGCATATGGCTGGGTGTGGCCAGCTGGCTCCTTAAAATGCACGATATGCAACATGGCTCCCAGACCCAAGGTGGCACAAGTGCCAAGTTGGGCTGGTTTGATAGTACCAAGTGGCTCCTGCAATCTTCCATGATCACGTGGAGAAATACTTTCTGGTTTCAGCCTCATGCTCTTTCTTCTCTCCCTCAACTTCTCTATCACCTCTCATCTGGTTCACATGCGCTGTCTTCAAGGTCCACAGGCTACTTTTCACAGAATCTTCTGGCCTGATGAAGTAAGGATGATGAATAGAACAGAGCTGGGATCTATTTTCCAGTTTGGATAAAATGCATTCTGCACACAAATCCAAGGAGAACGGGCTGCCCCGATGCCCAGAAAATCTTTCACTCCTGCTAGTGTTCTACGTCAACCGCAACTTAGTCTGAAAGAAAAGCTTTTTCTCTGAGAGCATCTGAGAGGTTTGCATGAAGCACTGATATCTGACATATGCAATTTTGAATAGGAGAGGAAAAAGAAAATGGCAAGGAGTTTTTAATTTTAGTGGTTTCAATTTTAATTTCCGTGCACTTTTTCAAAACTTGTCAGCTCAAATGCCCATCAACATCTTTTAGTCATCTGTAAGTCAGTATTCATATAAAATGTGCTTCAAATCCAAAGAATTTCAAATTTGCACTCCAAGCTTCTATGCCTAGATTTATGATTTCCTACACATATTAGATGAAAGGAAGGCCTTTTTTACTGTGGGAGTGCTGGAACACTGGAACAGGTTGCCCAGAGAAGTTGTGGGTGTCCCATCCCTGAAAGTATTCAAGGTCACCTTGGACGGGGCTTGGAGCAGCAACAAAGGAGAAGCTTGATGGTAGAGAAACAAAGTTGGACTATAGAAGAAACTCGGATTGAAGTATAGGATCAAGTTTTCTCTCAGCTCTTGGGGTAAATTCAAAGTTGTACAAAATGACATTTATCTGTGCTATTCACTACTGTAACAGAAAGTTTCATGAAAACTGTACAGAAGATAGTAAATTTTAAAAGAGATAAGAATTACAGCATAAAATCCATGGGATAGGTTACAACATGAGACACTCTCTAAGAGAAAATCTCTGTGTTTCAGCACTTCATCGGGGTAAGATTTCATGAAGTGCCAAAGAAGGCGGCAAAATATCATTCGGGACATTATTTACTGGGATTCAGCCTGGCCATTAGTAGGAACTGCCTTTGAACATATCATGTAGATATACCACACACACTTTCCCTTCACTGAAAAATTACTGTTTACAACAAATAAGCAATTGACGATCAAAATTGATTGAAAGCATCTTAAACATGTCAAGTATTTCATTGTAGATGATCTGTGATCCAAATGCTTCTTCCACCTTCGAGAGGGACAGAAGAATTCTTCCATATCATGATGGTTTAAAATTGTATCAACCAATGTTTTCTGCTGAAAAGATATCATCTATTTTTTTCTATTTTTGGAAGAAAATATTCCTAGACATACAACAGGTGAGAACTAAGTAATTTTAAAGAAACAAATGAAATGAAAATATTCTGTAAATAGAATGAAATGAAAAGCTGTGTTTTAAATAGGAGCTAAATATTAAACAGAATTTTTGTACCAGGCATTTGAATTACTGCACCAGCTCTTTTGCCCATCAAGAGAGGCATTTAGCATTTCAGTCTTTTCCAAGGTGTTCATGATCTGCTATGCTGATCTCTGTGTGTGCCTAGGTGTGTGTGGAGGGGGGGGCATATGAAGGGGAGTGTGTATGTTTGCTTTACAATTGTTGTGGCAGATTCATGCCTCAGCTCCACATTTTGTTTTAAAAAGGTCACACCGAGTGGATATGAAGTTTACTATCAACAAGAGATCGATTCCCAAATCATCCATTTGACTCTCCCTTATAAATCATGTGCTTTGTTGCATATTTTATCAAATATACTTTCAAGCCAGATGGAGGAAGGAGGATGTGGGAATCCCTCCACCATCTTGCAACTTTTATGTAAGTAGGTTTTCAAGAAAATCATCATTTCTCTTTTAAATATGTCTGGAACAGGCATGATGGTAGTGTCAACCTGTTGGAGTTTTTGTTGCTGGAAGAAGTTGTACAAAAGGATTGGTTTTTACATTGACCAGTTACTGAATCAAGCGCAGGAATACATTGGAAATTTAGCTGGGGGTTCCTTTTCCCAGCAGACTACTTCTAGAACGAGCTTGTACACTGAAGCTGACTCTTTTGCTCTCTTTTTGTTTCTTTCCTATTTTCTTGGCTTCTTTGCCACTATCTAGACAATTTTGGAACTTTGTTCCCAACTAAAATGGTTTCAATAGTCTGATTGTGATCATACATTTTTACAAGGAATTTTTAAAATCTTTCCTCGAGTCCAGAAAGTCAAGGACTTAGATCTTTTTCTTCCCTTATCAATATTGCCATGAAATTGATAAATAAAGACCAACTCTTTATTTTTGTTTTTAACCCACGTAGATAATTCCCATCCATTAATCCATTTTGTGGACCAATAGCTGCCATTCTGATGGAAGCTGTCACTTCTTAACAATAGGCATTCTGTGACTATGTTGACAGCACTTTGGGTGAAGATCCTAACTGGTCTTAGATATACATAGGGAGAAATTTGCTCAGCCAGTGTCAGTCTTAAGCATGCGTATCAGAAGATCTTTCTAGAGCTGGGAATTTTCCCATGAAAGGGATTCAGTTAGGGAAGAGACACTTGTGCCAGAGTTTTACATTCTTCTTGAACACTGCTTAAGGAACTTAGATGCCATGTCCATTTGGATCTCTGTCTGCACAGAACTTTGTCATGCCAGTGCTTTGAAATGCATCTTGAAGAGAATTCACTAGCACAGAATGAAAGAGAGTGGAAGGGGTTGGTGGGGCTAACCAGGCCCAACCCCCCTGCCTAAACCAGGATACCTAGAGCCTCTTGCCCAGGATTCTATCTGGGTGTACTTTTAATGTCTTCAAAGATCCAGGCTCCACAATCTTTCTGGGCAGTCTGTGCCGTGGTTCAGTCACCCTGACAGTAAAGAAACATTTACTGATGTTCAAAGGCAATCTCCTGTATTTCAGTGTGTGCCCACTGCCTCTTGTCTTTTCCCTCAGCATCACTGAAAAGACACTGATTCCCTCCCCTTTGCACTATTGCTTCCATATGTATGTGTGATGCCATGTAGAGGTATGTCAAAAACCTCCCTGAAGCCCAGGCAGATAATATTCCCTTCATCTACCAGTCAAGTTGATTCATCAGAGGAGTTTAAAGTGATGTTCAGCATGAAATTCCCCTGAAAAATCATGCTAACTACATTATTTGGTCATCTGTCATGTGCCTGGCAAGGATTTCCAGGAAGAGCTGCTTCATCAACTTCCTGGGGATAAAAAAGAGGCTGGCTGGTTTGTACTATGGCGAGTCCTCTTAATTGCCTTTTTTGAAGATGGGTGTCATTTGCTAACATCCACTCTTTAGCCTCTCTTGTCGTCTACATCTTAGCAAAACGCTTTTCCACTATGTCTGGCTAGGAAAAACTGTGCCAGCACAGAAAACATCTCCCATCGTGTTCTAGAAGTTGCACGGATGTCTGCCAAGTGTTTGGCAGGAAGAAAAGAAAAGTTGTCCAAAACAGCTTCCAATCGAATGTTCCTGTGATTGGAAAAGTCAGGAGAGTGCAAAGGTACTGTTTTCTATCAGTTGGCAAGGTGCGCACACAATCCCAGTGTTGTACAGCTTGCTTCTTCACCTTCCCGAAGCTGCCGCTCTCGCCGGCTGCCGGAGCCCAAGAAGCGGCTTCTTCGCGCAAAGACGATTGTGCCGCTCACAGTGCTCTCCTTAGCGCGGCTTCTGCCGAAAGACGCCCGGCAGCGGCTCTTACCTCCGGAGAGCATCCTACCTTCGTCTTTCGCGTCTTTTGTAGTCTACATCTTAGCAAAACGCTTTTCCACTATGTCTGGCTAGGAAAAACTGTGCCAGCACAGAAAACATCTCCCATCGTGTTCTAGAAGTTGCACGGATGTCTGCCAAGTGTTTGGCAGGAAGAAAAGAAAAGTTGTCCAAAACAGCTTCCAATCGAATGTTCCTGTGATTGGAAAAGTCAGGAGAGTGCAAAGGTACTGTTTTCTATCAGTTGGCAAGGTGCGCACACAATCCCAGTGTTGTACAGCTTGCTTCTTCACCTTCCCGAAGCTGCCGCTCTCGCCGGCTGCCGGAGCCCAAGAAGCGGCTTCTTCGCGCAAAGACGATTGTGCCGCTCACAGTGCTCTCCTTAGCGCGGCTTCTGCCGAAAGACGCCCGGCAGCGGCTCTTACCTCCGGAGAGCATCCTACCTTCGTCTTTCTCGTCTTTTGTAGTCTACATCTTAGCAAAACGCTTTTCCACTATGTCTGGCTAGGAAAAACTGTGCCAGCACAGAAAACATCTCCCATCGTGTTCTAGAAGTTGCACGGATGTCTGCCAAGTGTTTGGCAGGAAGAAAAGAAAAGTTGTCCAAAACAGCTTCCAATCGAATGTTCCTGTGATTGGAAAAGTCAGGAGAGTGCAAAGGTACTGTTTTCTATCAGTTGGCAAGGTGCGCACACAATCCCAGTGTTGTACAGCTTGCTTCTTCACCTTCCCGAAGCTGCCGCTCTCGCCGGCTGCCGGAGCCCAAGAAGCGGCTTCTTCGCGCAAAGACGATTGTGCCGCTCACAGTGCTCTCCTTAGCGCGGCTTCTGCCGAAAGACGCCCGGCAGCGGCTCTTACCTCCGGAGAGCATCCTACCTTCGTCTTTCGCGTCTTTTGTAGTCTACATCTTAGCAAAACGCTTTTCCACTATGTCTGGCTAGGAAAAACTGTGCCAGCACAGAAAACATCTCCCATCGTGTTCTAGAAGTTGCACGGATGTCTGCCAAGTGTTTGGCAGGAAGAAAAGAAAAGTTGTCCAAAACAGCTTCCAATCGAATGTTCCTGTGATTGGAAAAGTCAGGAGAGTGCAAAGGTACTGTTTTCTATCAGTTGGCAAGGTGCGCACACAATCCCAGTGTTGTACAGCTTGCTTCTTCACCTTCCCGAAGCTGCCGCTCTCGCCGGCTGCCGGAGCCCAAGAAGCGGCTTCTTCGCGCAAAGACGATTGTGCCGCTCACAGTGCTCTCCTTAGCGCGGCTTCTGCCGAAAGACGCCCGGCAGCGGCTCTTACCTCCGGAGAGCATCCTACCTTCGTCTTTCGCGTCTTTTGTAGTCTACATCTTAGCAAAACGCTTTTCCACTATGTCTGGCTAGGAAAAACTGTGCCAGCACAGAAAACATCTCCCATCGTGTTCTAGAAGTTGCACGGATGTCTGCCAAGTGTTTGGCAGGAAGAAAAGAAAAGTTGTCCAAAACAGCTTCCAATCGAATGTTCCTGTGATTGGAAAAGTCAGGAGAGTGCAAAGGTACTGTTTTCTATCAGTTGGCAAGGTGCGCACACAATCCCAGTGTTGTACAGCTTGCTTCTTCACCTTCCCGAAGCTGCCGCTCTCGCCGGCTGCCGGAGCCCAAGAAGCGGCTTCTTCGCGCAAAGACGATTGTGCCGCTCACAGTGCTCTCCTTAGCGCGGCTTCTGCCGAAAGACGCCCGGCAGCGGCTCTTACCTCCGGAGAGCATCCTACCTTCGTCTTTCGCGTCTTTTGTAGTCTACATCTTAGCAAAACGCTTTTCCACTATGTCTGGCTAGGAAAAACTGTGCCAGCACAGAAAACATCTCCCATCGTGTTCTAGAAGTTGCACGGATGTCTGCCAAGTGTTTGGCAGGAAGAAAAGAAAAGTTGTCCAAAACAGCTTCCAATCGAATGTTCCTGTGATTGGAAAAGTCAGGAGAGTGCAAAGGTACTGTTTTCTATCAGTTGGCAAGGTGCGCACACAATCCCAGTGTTGTACAGCTTGCTTCTTCACCTTCCCGAAGCTGCCGCTCTCGCCGGCTGCCGGAGCCCAAGAAGCGGCTTCTTCGCGCAAAGACGATTGTGCCGCTCACAGTGCTCTCCTTAGCGCGGCTTCTGCCGAAAGACGCCCGGCAGCGGCTCTTACCTCCGGAGAGCATCCTACCTTCGTCTTTCTCGTCTTTTGTAGTCTACATCTTAGCAAAACGCTTTTCCACTATGTCTGGCTAGGAAAAACTGTGCCAGCACAGAAAACATCTCCCATCGTGTTCTAGAAGTTGCACGGATGTCTGCCAAGTGTTTGGCAGGAAGAAAAGAAAAGTTGTCCAAAACAGCTTCCAATCGAATGTTCCTGTGATTGGAAAAGTCAGGAGAGTGCAAAGGTACTGTTTTCTATCAGTTGGCAAGGTGCGCACACAATCCCAGTGTTGTACAGCTTGCTTCTTCACCTTCCCGAAGCTGCCGCTCTCGCCGGCTGCCGGAGCCCAAGAAGCGGCTTCTTCGCGCAAAGACGATTGTGCCGCTCACAGTGCTCTCCTTAGCGCGGCTTCTGCCGAAAGACGCCCGGCAGCGGCTCTTACCTCCGGAGAGCATCCTACCTTCGTCTTTCGCGTCTTTTGTAGTCTACATCTTAGCAAAACGCTTTTCCACTATGTCTGGCTAGGAAAAACTGTGCCAGCACAGAAAACATCTCCCATCGTGTTCTAGAAGTTGCACGGATGTCTGCCAAGTGTTTGGCAGGAAGAAAAGAAAAGTTGTCCAAAACAGCTTCCAATCGAATGTTCCTGTGATTGGAAAAGTCAGGAGAGTGCAAAGGTACTGTTTTCTATCAGTTGGCAAGGTGCGCACACAATCCCAGTGTTGTACAGCTTGCTTCTTCACCTTCCCGAAGCTGCCGCTCTCGCCGGCTGCCGGAGCCCAAGAAGCGGCTTCTTCGCGCAAAGACGATTGTGCCGCTCACAGTGCTCTCCTTAGCGCGGCTTCTGCCGAAAGACGCCCGGCAGCGGCTCTTACCTCCGGAGAGCATCCTACCTTCGTCTTTCGCGTCTTTTGTAGTCTACATCTTAGCAAAACGCTTTTCCACTATGTCTGGCTAGGAAAAACTGTGCCAGCACAGAAAACATCTCCCATCGTGTTCTAGAAGTTGCACGGATGTCTGCCAAGTGTTTGGCAGGAAGAAAAGAAAAGTTGTCCAAAACAGCTTCCAATCGAATGTTCCTGTGATTGGAAAAGTCAGGAGAGTGCAAAGGTACTGTTTTCTATCAGTTGGCAAGGTGCGCACACAATCCCAGTGTTGTACAGCTTGCTTCTTCACCTTCCCGAAGCTGCCGCTCTCGCCGGCTGCCGGAGCCCAAGAAGCGGCTTCTTCGCGCAAAGACGATTGTGCCGCTCACAGTGCTCTCCTTAGCGCGGCTTCTGCCGAAAGACGCCCGGCAGCGGCTCTTACCTCCGGAGAGCATCCTACCTTCGTCTTTCTCGTCTTTTGTAGTCTACATCTTAGCAAAACGCTTTTCCACTATGTCTGGCTAGGAAAAACTGTGCCAGCACAGAAAACATCTCCCATCGTGTTCTAGAAGTTGCACGGATGTCTGCCAAGTGTTTGGCAGGAAGAAAAGAAAAGTTGTCCAAAAAAGCTTCCAATCGAATGTTCCTGTGATTGGAAAAGTCAGGAGAGTGCAAAGGTACTGTTTTCTATCAATTGGCAAGGTGCGCACACAATCCCAGTGTTGTACAGCTTGCTTCTTCACCTTCCCGAAGCTGCCGCTCTCGCCGGCTGCCGGAGCCCAAGAAGCGGCTTCTTCGCGCAAAGACGATTGTGCCGCTCACAGTGCTCTCCTTAGCGCGGCTTCTGCCGAAAGACGCCCGGCAGCGGCTCTTACCTCCTGAGAGTGGCAGCTTCGGGAAGGTGAAGAAGCAAGCTGTACAACACTGGGATTGTGTGCGCACCTTGCCAACTGATAGAAAACAGTACCTTTGCACTCTCCTGACTTTTCCAATCACAGGAACATTCGATTGGAAGCTGTTTTGGACAACTTTTCTTTTCTTCCTGCCAAACACTTGGCAGACATCCGTGCAACTTCTAGAAAACGATGGGAGATGTTTTCTGTGCTGGCACGGGTTTTCCTAGCCAGACATAGTGGAAAAGCGTTTTGCTAAGATGTAGACTACAAAAGACGCGAAAGACGAAGGTAGGATGCTCTCCGGAGGTAAGAGCCGCTGCCGGGCGTCTTTCGGCAGAAGCCGCGCTAAGGAGAGCACTGTGAGCGGCACAATCGTCTTTGCGCGAAGAAGCCGCTTCTTGGGCTCCGGCAGCCGGCGAGAGCGGCAGCTTCGGGAAGGTGAAGAAGCAAGCTGTACAACACTGGGATTGTGTGCGCACCTTGCCAACTGATAGAAAACAGTACCTTTGCACTCTCCTGACTTTTCCAATCACAGGAACATTCGATTGGAAGCTGTTTTGGACAACTTTTCTTTTCTTCCTGCCAAACACTTGGCAGACATCCGTGCAACTTCTAGAACACGATGGGAGATGTTTTCTGTGCTGGCACAGTTTTTCCTAGCCAGACATAGTGGAAAAGCGTTTTGCTAAGATGTAGACTACAAAAGACGCGAAAGACGAAGGTAGGATGCTCTCCGGAGGTAAGAGCCGCTGCCGGGCGTCTTTCGGCAGAAGCCGCGCTAAGGAGAGCACTGTGAGCGGCACAATCGTCTTTGCGCGAAGAAGCCGCTTCTTGGGCTCCGGCAGCCGGCGAGAGCGGCAGCTTCGGGAAGGTGAAGAAGCAAGCTGTACAACACTGGGATTGTGTGCGCACCTTGCCAACTGATAGAAAACAGTACCTTTGCACTCTCCTGACTTTTCCAATCACAGGAACATTCGATTGGAAGCTGTTTTGGACAACTTTTCTTTTCTTCCTGCCAAACACTTGGCAGACATCCGTGCAACTTCTAGAACACGATGGGAGATGTTTTCTGTGCTGGCACAGTTTTTACTAGCCAGACATAGTGGAAAAGCGTTTTGCTAAGATGTAGACTACAAAAGACGCGAAAGACGAAGGTAGGATGCTCTCCGGAGGTAAGAGCCGCTGCCGGGCGTCTTTCGGCAGAAGCCGCGCTAAGGAGAGCACTGTGAGCGGCACAATCGTCTTTGCGCGAAGAAGCCGCTTCTTGGGCTCCGGCAGCCGGCGAGAGCGGCAGCTTCGGGAAGGTGAAGAAGCAAGCTGTACAACACTGGGATTGTGTGCGCACCTTGCCAACTGATAGAAAACAGTACCTTTGCACTCTCCTGACTTTTCCAATCACAGGAACATTCGATTGGAAGCTGTTTTGGACAACTTTTCTTTTCTTCCTGCCAAACACTTGGCAGACATCCGTGCAACTTCTAGAACACGATGGGAGATGTTTTCTGTGCTGGCACAGTTTTTCCTAGCCAGACATAGTGGAAAAGCGTTTTGCTAAGATGTAGACTACAAAAGACGAGAAAGACGAAGGTAGGATGCTCTCCGGAGGTAAGAGCCGCTGCCGGGCGTCTTTCGGCAGAAGCCGCGCTAAGGAGAGCCCTGTGAGCGGCACAATCGTCTTTGCGCGAAGAAGCCGCTTCTTGGGCTCCGGCAGCCGGCGAGAGCGGCAGCTTCGGGAAGGTGAAGAAGCAAGCTGTACAACACTGGGATTGTGTGCGCACCTTGCCAACTGATAGAAAACAGTACCTTTGCACTCTCCTGACTTTTCCAATCACAGGAACATTCGATTGGAAGCTGTTTTGGACAACTTTTCTTTTCTTCCTGCCAAACACTTGGCAGACATCCGTGCAACTTCTAGAACACGATGGGAGATGTTTTCTGTGCTGGCACAGTTTTTCCTAGCCAGACATAGTGGAAAAGCGTTTTGCTAAGATGTAGACGACAAGAGAGGCTAAAGAGTGGATGTTAGCAAATGACACCCATCTTCAAAAAAGGCAATTAAGAGGACTCGCCATAGTACAAACCAGCCAGCCTCTTTTTTATCCCCAGGAAGTTGATGAAGCAGCTCTTCCTGGAAATCCTTGCCAGGCACATGACAGATGACCAAATAATGTAGTTAGCATGATTTTTCAGGGGAATTTCATGCTGAACATCACTTTAAACTCCTCTGATGAATCAACTTGACTGGTAGATGAAGGGAATATTATCTGCCTGGGCTTCAGGGAGGTTTTTGACATACCTCTACATGGCATCACACATACATATGGAAGCAATAGTGCAAAGGGGAGGGAATCAGTGTCTTTTCAGTGATGCTGAGGGAAAAGACAAGAGGCAGTGGGCACACACTGAAATACAGGAGATTGCCTTTGAACATCAGTAAATGTTTCTTTACTGTCAGGGTGACTGAACCACGGCACAGACTGCCCAGAAAGATTGTGGAGCCTGGATCTTTGAAGACATTAAAAGTACACCCAGATAGAATCCTGGGCAAGAGGCTCTAGGTATCCTGGTTTAGGCAGGGGGGTTGGGCCTGGTTAGCCCCACCAACCCCTTCCACTCTCTTTCATTCTGTGCTAGTGAATTCTCTTCAAGATGCATTTCAAAGCACTGGCATGACAAAGTTCTGTGCATACAGAGATCCAAATGGACATGGCATCTAAGTTCCTTAAGCAGTGTTCAAGAAGAATGTAAAACTCTGGCACAAGTGTCTCTTCCCTAACTGAATCCCTTTCATGGGAAAATTCCCAGCTCTAGAAAGATCTTCTGATACGCATGCTTAAGACTGACACTGGCTGAGCAAATTTCTCCCTATGTATATCTAAGACCAGTTAGGATCTTCACCCAAAGTGCTGTCAACATAGTCACAGAATGCCTATTGTTAAGAAGTGACAGCTTCCATCAGAATGGCAGCTATTGGTCCACAAAATGGATTAATGGATGGGAATTATCTACGTGGGTTAAAAACAAAAATAAAGAGTTGGTCTTTATTTATCAATTTCATGGCAATATTGATAAGGGAAGAAAAAGATCTAAGTCCTTGACTTTCTGGACTCGAGGAAAGATTTTAAAAATTCCTTGTAAAAATGTATGATCACAATCAGACTATTGAAACCATTTTAGTTGGGAACAAAGTTCCAAAATTGTCTAGATAGTGGCAAAGAAGCCAAGAAAATAGGAAAGAAACAAAAAGAGAGCAAAAGAGTCAGCTTCAGTGTACAAGCTCGTTCTAGAAGTAGTCTGCTGGGAAAAGGAACCCCCAGCTAAATTTCCAATGTATTCCTGCGCTTGATTCAGTAACTGGTCAATGTAAAAACCAATCCTTTTGTACAACTTCTTCCAGCAACAAAAACTCCAACAGGTTGACACTACCATCATGCCTGTTCCAGACATATTTAAAAGAGAAATGATGATTTTCTTGAAAACCTACTTACATAAAAGTTGCAAGATGGTGGAGGGATTCCCACATCCTCCTTCCTCCATCTGGCTTGAAAGTATATTTGATAAAATATGCAACAAAGCACATGATTTATAAGGGAGAGTCAAATGGATGATTTGGGAATCGATCTCTTGTTGATAGTAAACTTCATATCCACTCGGTGTGACCTTTTTAAAACAAAATGTGGAGCTGAGGCATGAATCTGCCACAACAATTGTAAAGCAAACATACACACTCCCCTTCATATGCCCCCCCCTCCACACACACCTAGGCACACACAGAGATCAGCATAGCAGATCATGAACACCTTGGAAAAGACTGAAATGCTAAATGCCTCTCTTGATGGGCAAAAGAGCTGGTGCAGTAATTCAAATGCCTGGTACAAAAATTCTGTTTAATATTTAGCTCCTATTTAAAACACAGCTTTTCATTTCATTCTATTTACAGAATATTTTCATTTCATTTGTTTCTTTAAAATTACTTAGTTCTCACCTGTTGTATGTCTAGGAATATTTTCTTCCAAAAATAGAAAAAAATAGATGATATCTTTTCAGCAGAAAACATTGGTTGATACAATTTTAAACCATCATGATATGGAAGAATTCTTCTGTCCCTCTCGAAGGTGGAAGAAGCATTTGGATCACAGATCATCTACAATGAAATACTTGACATGTTTAAGATGCTTTCAATCAATTTTGATCGTCAATTGCTTATTTGTTGTAAACAGTAATTTTTCAGTGAAGGGAAAGTGTGTGTGGTATATCTACATGATATGTTCAAAGGCAGTTCCTACTAATGGCCAGGCTGAATTCCAGTAAATAATGTCCCGAATGATATTTTGCCGCCTTCTTTGGCACTTCATGAAATCTTACCCCGATGAAGTGCTGAAACACAGAGATTTTCTCTTAGAGAGTGTCTCATGTTGTAACCTATCCCATGGATTTTATGCTGTAATTCTTATCTCTTTTAAAATTTACTATCTTCTGTACAGTTTTCATGAAACTTTCTGTTACAGTAGTGAATAGCACAGATAAATGTCATTTTGTACAACTTTGAATTTACCCCAAGAGCTGAGAGAAAACTTGATCCTATACTTCAATCCGAGTTTCTTCTATAGTCCAACTTTGTTTCTCTACCATCAAGCTTCTCCTTTGTTGCTGCTCCAAGCCCCGTCCAGGGTGACCTTGAATACTTTCAGGGATGGGACACCCACAACTTCTCTGGGCAACCTGTTCCAGTGTTCCAGCACTCCCACAGTAAAAAAGGCCTTCCTTTCATCTAATATGTGTAGGAAATCATAAATCTAGGCATAGAAGCTTGGAGTGCAAATTTGAAATTCTTTGGATTTGAAGCACATTTTATATGAATACTGACTTACAGATGACTAAAAGATGTTGATGGGCATTTGAGCTGACAAGTTTTGAAAAAGTGCACGGAAATTAAAATTGAAACCACTAAAATTAAAAACTCCTTGCCATTTTCTTTTTCCTCTCCTATTCAAAATTGCATATGTCAGATATCAGTGCTTCATGCAAACCTCTCAGATGCTCTCAGAGAAAAAGCTTTTCTTTCAGACTAAGTTGCGGTTGACGTAGAACACTAGCAGGAGTGAAAGATTTTCTGGGCATCGGGGCAGCCCGTTCTCCTTGGATTTGTGTGCAGAATGCATTTTATCCAAACTGGAAAATAGATCCCAGCTCTGTTCTATTCATCATCCTTACTTCATCAGGCCAGAAGATTCTGTGAAAAGTAGCCTGTGGACCTTGAAGACAGCGCATGTGAACCAGATGAGAGGTGATAGAGAAGTTGAGGGAGAGAAGAAAGAGCATGAGGCTGAAACCAGAAAGTATTTCTCCACGTGATCATGGAAGATTGCAGGAGCCACTTGGTACTATCAAACCAGCCCAACTTGGCACTTGTGCCACCTTGGGTCTGGGAGCCATGTTGCATATCGTGCATTTTAAGGAGCCAGCTGGCCACACCCAGCCATATGCCCCCAAACACAAACCAAGGCCCTTTTCTCTGGCAAACAAAACTCAGCTGCCCTGCTTCTGGATGGCAGATTGCAGGAACCACTTGGTACTATCAAACCAGCCCAACTTGGCACTGGTGCCACCATGGGTCTGGTCACCATCCTGCCTATTGTAGCTTTTCAGGAGCCAGCCGGTCACTCTCAGCCATAGGCCCCCAAACACAAACCTCGGCCCGTTTCCCTGGCAAACAAAAGTAAGCTGCCCCGCTTCTGCATGGCAGATTGCAGGAGCTACTTAGTACTATCAAATCAGCCCGACTTGGCACAGGTGCCACCTTGGATCTGGGAACCATCCTGTGTATCGTGGATTTTCAGGGGCCAGCCGGCCACTCTCAGCCATATGCCCCCAAAAACAAACCACGGACCTTTTCTCTGGCAAACAAAAATCAGCTGCCCCACTTCTGGATGGCAGATTGCAGGAGCCACTTGGGACTATCACACCAGCACAACATGGCACTGCTGCCACCTTGGATCTGGGAACAATCCTGCGTATCGTACATATTCAGGAACCAGCCGAACACTCCCAGCCACAGGCCCCCAAACACAAACAACGGCCCTTTTCTCTGGCAAACAAAACTCAACTGCCCCTCTTCTGGATGGCAAATTGCAGGACGCACTTGGTACTACAAAAAGAGCCCGACTTGGCAGTGGTGCCACCTTGGCTCTGGGAACCATCCTGTGTATCGAGCATTTTAAGGAGCCAGCCGGCAATTCCCAGCCGTATGCCCCAAAAAGAAACCATGGACCTTTTCTCTGGCAAAAAAAACTCAGCTGTCCCGCTTCTGGATGGCAGATTGCAGGAGTTACTTTGAACCATACAACCAGCCTTACTTGGCACTGGTGCCACCTTGGATCTGGGAACCATCCTGCCTATCGTTGATTTTCAGGGGCCAGCCGGCCACTCTCAGCCATAGGCCCCCAAACACAAACCACAGCCCTTTTCTCTAGCAAACAAAATTCAACTGCCCCGCTTCTGGATGGCAAATTGCAGGAGCCACTGGGTACTACAAAAACAGCCTGACTTGGCACTGGTGCCACCTTGCGCCTGGTTACCATGCGGCGTATCGTGCATTTTAAGGAGCCAGGTGGCCACTCCCAGCCATATGCCCCCAAACACAACCCACGGCCCTTTTCTCTGGCAAACAAAACTCAGCTGCCCCGCTTCTGGATGGCAGATTGCAGGAGACACTTGGTACTATCAAACCAGCCCGACTTGGCACTGGTGCCACCTTGGGTCTGGGAACCATCCTGCGTATTGTGGATTGTCAGGAGACAGCCGACCACTCTCGGCCACAGAGCCCAATCAAAAACAAAGGTCCGTTTCCCTGGCAAAAAAAACTCAGCTGCCCCGCTTCTGGATGGGAGATTGCAGGAGGCACTTGACACTGTCAAACGAGCCCCACTTGGCACTGGTGCCACCTTGGGTCTGGGAACCATGCTGCGTATCGTGGATTTTCAGGAGCCAGCCGGCCACTGCCAGCCACAGGCCCCCAAACACAAACCACAGCCTTTTTCTCTGGCAAACAAAACTCAGCTGCCCCGCTTCTGGATGGCAGATTGCAGGAGCCACTTGGTACTATCAAACCAGCCCGACTTGGCACTGGTGCCACCTTGGGTCTGGGAACCATCCTGCCTATCGTGGATTTTAAGGAGCCAGCCGGCTACTCCCAGCCACAGGCCCCCAACAAAAACCACGGCCCTTTTTTCTCGCAAACAAAACTTAGCTGCCTCACTTCTGGATGGCAGATTGCAGGAGCCACTTGGTGTAATCAAACCAGCCCGACTTGGCACTGGTGCCACCTTGGGTCTGGGAACCATCCTGCGTATCGTGGATTCTAAGGAGCCACCCGGCCACTCTGAGCCACAGGCCCCCAAACAACATCAACGGCGCTGTTCCCTGGAAAACAAAACACGCCTGCCAACTTTTTGATGGAGTTTGCAGGAGCCACTTGGTACTATCAAACCAGCCCGACTTGGCACTGGTGCCACCTTGGGTCTGGGAAACATCCTGCGTATCGTGGATTCTTAGGAGCCAGCCGGCCACTCCTAGCCACAGGCCCCCAAACAAAAACCTAGGCCTATTTCTCTGGCAAACAAAAGTAAGCTGCCCTGCTTCTGGATGGCAGATTGCAGGAGACACTTGGTACTATCAAACCAGCCCAACTTGGCACTGGTGCCACCTTGGGTCTGGGAACCATCCTGCGTATCGTGGATTCTAAGGAGCCAGCTGGCCACTCCCAGCCACAGGCCCCCAAACACAAACAACGGCGCTTTTCCCTGGAAAACAAAACTCGCCTGCCAACTTTTTGATGGCAGATTGCAGGAGCCACTTGGTACTATCAAATCAGCCCAACTTGGCACTGGTGCCACCATGGGTCTGGTCACCATCCTGCGTATCGTAGCTTTTCAGGAGCCAGCCGGTCACTCCCAGCCATAGGCCCCCAGACACAAACCTCGGCCCGTTTCCCTGGCAAACAAAAGTAAGCTGCCCCGCTTCTGGATGGCAGATTACAGTACGCACTTGGTACTATCAAACCAGCCCAACTTGGAAATGGTGCCACCTTGGGTCTGGGAACCATCCTGCGTATCGTGGATTCTAAGGAGCCAGCGGGCCACTCCCAGCCACAGGCCCCCAAATACAAACAACGGCGCTTTTCCCTGGAAAACAAAACTCGCCTGCCAAATTTTTGATGGCAGATTGCAGGAGCCACTTGGTACTATCAAATCAGCCCAACTTGGCACTGGTGCCACCATGGATCTGGTCACCATCCTGCCTATCGTAGCTTTTCAGGTGCCAGCCGGTCACTCCCAGCCATAGGAACCCAGACATAAACCTCGGCCCGTTTCCCTGGCAAACAAAAGTAAGCTGCCCCGCTTCTGGATGGCAGATTGCAGGAGCCACTTTGCACCATCAAACTGGCCCGACTTGTCACTGGTGCCACCTCAGGTCTGGGAACCCTCCTGCGTATCGTGGATTCCAATTAGCAAGACGGCCACTCCCAGCCACAGGCCCCCAAACACAAACAACGGCGCTTTTCCCTGGAAAACAAAACTCGCCTGCCAAATTTTGATGGCAGATTGCAGGAGCCACTTGGTACTATCAAACCAGCCCAACTTGGCACTGCTGACACCATGGGTCTGGTCACCATCCTGCCTATCGTAGCTTTTCAGGAGCCAGCCGGTCACTCCCAGCCATAGGCCCCCAGACACAAAGCTCGGCCCGTTTCCCTGGCAAACAAAAGTAAGCTGCCCCGCTTCTGGATGGCAGATTTCAGGATCCACTTGTTATTATCAAACCAGCCCGACTTGGTACTGGTGCCACCTCTGGTCTGGGAACCATCCTGCGTATCTTGGATTCTAAGGAGCCAGCCGGCCACTCCCAGCCACAGGCCCCCAAAAAAAAACATCGGCGCTTTTCCCTGGAAAACAAAACTCGCCTGCCAACATTTTGATTGCAGATTGCAGGAACCACTTGGTACTATCAAACCAGCCCAACTTGGCACTGGTGCCACCTTGGGTCTGGGAACCATCCGGCGTATCGTGTGTTTAAAGGAGCCAGCCGGCCACTCCAGCCACAGGCCCGCAGACACAAACAACGGCGCTTTTCCCTGGAAAACAAAGCTTGCCTGCTGACTTTTGATGGCAGATTGCAGGAGCCACTTTGTACTTTGAAATCAGCCGAACATGGCTCTGGTGCCACCATGGGTCTGGTCACCATCCTGCCTATCGTAGCTTTTCAGGAGCCAGCCGGTCACTCCCAGCCATAGGCCCCCAGACACAAAGCTCGGCCTGTTTCCCTGGCAAACAAAAGTAAGCTACCCCGCTTCTGGATGGCAGATTGCAGGACGCACTTGGTACTATCAAACCAGCCCAACTTATCACTGGTGCCACCTCAGGTCAGGGAACCATCCTGCGTATTGTGGATTCTAAGGAGCCAGCCGGCCACTCCCAGCCACAGGCCCCCAAACACAAACAACGGCGCTTTTCCCTGGAAAACAAAACTCGCCTGCCAACTTTTGATGGCAGATTGCAGGAGCCACTTGGTACTATCAAACCAGCCCAACTTGGCACTGGTGCCACCATGGGTCTGGTCACCATCCTGCCTATCGTAGCTTTTCAGGAGCCAGCCGGTCACTCCCTGCCATAGGCCCCCAGACACAAACCTCGGCCCGTTACCCTGGCAAACAAAAGTAAGCTGCCCCGCTTCTGGATGGCAGATTGCAGGACGCACTTGGTACTATCAAACCAGCCCGACTTGGCACTGGTGCTACCTCAGGTCTGGGAACCATCCTGCGTATCGTGGATTCTAAGGAGCCAGCCGGCCACTCCCAGCCACAGGCCCCCAAACACAAACATCGGCGCTTTTCCCTGGAAAACAAAACTCGCCTGCCAACTTTTTGATGGCAGATTGCCGGAGCCACTTGGTACTATCAAACCAGCCCAACTTGGCACTGGTGCCACCATGGGTCTGGTCACCATCCTGCCTATCGTAGCTTTTCAGGAGCCAGCCGGTCACTCCCAGCCATAGACCCCAGACACAAACCTCGGCCCGTTTCCCTGGCAAAAAAAAGTAAGCTGCCCCGCTTCTGGATGGCAGATTGCAGGAGCCACTTTGCACCATCAAACTAGCCCGACTTGGCACTGGTGCCACCTCAGGTCTGGGAACCATCCTGCGTATCGTGGATTCTAAGGAGCCAGCCGGACACTCCCAGCCACAGGCCCTCAAACACAAACAGCGGCGCTTTTCCCTGGAAAACAAAACTCGCCTGCCAAATTTTGATGGCAGATTGCCGGAGCAACTTGGTACTATCAAACCAGCCCAACTTGGCACTGGTGCCACCATGGGTCTGGTCACCATCCTGCCTATCGTAGATTTTCAGGACCTAGCCGGTCACTCCCAGCCATAGGCCCCCAGACACAAACCTCGGCCCGTTTCCGTGGCAAACAAAACTAAGCGGCGCCGCTTGTGGATGGCAGATTGCAGGACGCACTTGGTACTATCAAACCAGCCCGACTTGGCACTGGTGCCACCTCTGGTCTGGGAACCATCCTGCGTATCGTGGATTCCAATTAGCAAGCTGGCCACTCCCAGCCACAGGCCCCCAAACACAAACAACGGCGCTTTTCCCTGGAAAACAAAACTCGCCTGCCAACATTTTGATGGCAGATTGCAGGAGCCACTTGGTACTATCAAATCAGCCGAACATGGCACTGGTGCCACCATGGGTCTTGGAACCATCCTGCCTATCGTAGCTGTTCAGGCGCCAGCCGGTCACTCCCAGCCATAGGCCCCCAGAGAAAAACCTCGGCCCTTTTCCCTGGAAAACAAAAGTAAGCTGCCCCGCTTCTGGATGGCAGATTGCAGGAATAACTTGGTACTATCAAACCAGCCCAACTTGGCACTGGTGCCACCTTGGGTCTGGGAACCATCCGGCGTATCGTGGATTCTAAGGAGCCAGCCGGTCACTCCCAGCCACAGGCCCCCAAACACAAACAACGGCGCTTTTCCCTGGAAAACAAAACTCGCCTGCCAACATTTTGATGGCAGATTGCAGGAGCCACTTGCTACTATCAAATCAGCCCAACTTGGCACTGGTGCCACCATGGGTCTGGTCACCATCCTGCCTATCGTAGCTTTTCAGGAGCCAGCCGGTCACTCCCAGCCATAGGCCCCCAGACACAAAGCTCGGCCCGTTTCCCTGGCAAACAAAAGTAAGCTGCCCCGCTTCTGGATGGCAGATTGCAGGACGCGCTTGGTAGTATCAAACCAGCCCGACTTGTCACTGGTGCCAACTCTGGTCTGGGAACCATCCTGCGTATCGTTGATTCTAATTAGCCAGCCGGCCACTCCCAGCCACAGGCCCCCAAACACAAACAAGGGCGCTTTTCCCTGGAAAACAAAACTCGCCTGCCAAATTTTTGATGGCAGATTGCAGGAGCCACTTGGTACTATCAAACCAGCCCAACTTGGCACTGGTGCCACCATGGGTCTGGTCACCATCCTGCCTATCGTAGCTTTTCAGGAGCCAGCAGGTCACCCCCAGCCACAGGCCCCGAGACAAAAACCTCGGCCCGTTTCCCTGGCAAAAAAAAGTAAGCTACCCCGCTTCTGGATGGCAGATTGCAGGACGCACTTCGTAATATCAAACCAGCCCAACTTGGCACTGGTGCCACCTTGGGTCTGGGAACCATCCTGCGTATCGTGGATTCTAAGCAGCCAGCCGGCCACTCCCTGCCACAGGCACTCAAACACAAACAACGGCGCTTTTCCCTGGAAAACAAAACTCGCCTGCCAACTTTTTGATGGCGGATTGCAGGAGCCACTTGATACTATCAAACCAGCCCAACTTGGCACTGGTGCCACCATGGGTCTGGTCACCATCCTGCCTATCGTAGCTTTTCAGGAGCCAGCCGGTCACCCCCAGCCACAGGCGCCGAGACAAACACCTCGGCCCGTTTCCCTGGCAAACAATAGTAAGCTACCCCGCTTCTGGATGGCAGATTGCAGGACGCACTTGGTAGTATCAAACCAGCCCGACTTGTCACTGGGGTCACCTCTGGTCTGGGAACCATCCTGCGTATCGTGGATTCTAATTAGCCAGCCGGCCACTCCCAGCCACAGGCCCCCAAACACAAACAACGGCGCTTTTCCCTGGAAAACAAAACTCGCCTGCCAAATTTTTGATGGCAGATTGCAGGAGCCACTTGGTACTATCAAACCAGCCCAACTTGGCACTGGTGCCACCATGGGTCTGGTCACCATCCTGCCTATCGTAGCTTTTCAGGAGCCAGCCGGTCACCCCCAGCCTTATACCCCGAGACAAAAACCTCGGCCCGTTTCCCTGGCAAAAAAAAGTAAGCTACCCCGCTTCTGGATGGCAGATTGCAGGACGCACTTGGTAGTATCAAACCAGCCCAACTTGGCACTGGTGCCACCTTGGGTCTGGGAACCATCCTGCGTATCGTGGATTCTAAGGAGCCAGCCGGCCACTCCCTGCCACAGGCACCCAAACACAAACAACGGCGCTTTTCCCTGGAAAACAAAACTCGCCTGCCAACTTTTTCATGGCGGATTGCAGGAGCCACTTGGTACTATCAAACCAGCCCAACTTGGCACTGGTGCCACCATGGATGTGGTCACCATCCTGCCTATCGTAGCTTTTCAGTACCTAGCAGGTCACTCCCAGCCATAGGCGCCCAGACACAAAGCTCGGCCCGTTTCCCTGGCAAACAAAATTAAGCTGCCCCGCTTCTGGATGGCAGATTGCATGAAACACTTGGTACTATAAAACCAGCCCGACTTGGCACTGGTGCCACCTCTGGTCTGGGAACCATCCTGCGTATCGTGGATTCTAAGGAGCCAGCCGGTCACTCCCAGCCACAGGCCCCCAAACACAAACAACAGCGCTTTTCCCTGGAAAACAAAACTCGCCTGCCAACATTTTGATGGCAGATTGCAGGAGCCACTTGGTACTATCAAACCAGCCCAACTTGGCACTGGTGCCACCATGGGTCTGGTCACCATCCTGCCTATCGTAGCTGTTCAGGCGCCACCCGGTCACTCCCAGCCATAGGCCCCCAGAGAAAAACCTCGGCCCGTTTCCCTGGCAAAGAAAAGTAAGCTACCCCGCTTCTGGATGGCAGATTGCAGGAGCCACTTTGCACCATCAAACTGGCCCGACTTGTCACTGGTGCCACCTCAAGTCTGGGAACCATCCTGCGTATCGTGGATTCTAAGGAGCCAGCCGGTCACTCCCACCCACAGGCCCCCAGTCACAAACAACGGCGCTTTTCCCTGGAAAACAAAACTCGCCTGCCGACTATTTGATGGCAGATTGCAGGAGCCACTTGGTACTATCAAATCAGCCCAACTTGGCTCTGGTGCCACCATGGGTCTGGTCACCATCCTGCCTATCGTAGCTTTTCAGGAGCCAGCCGGTCACTCCCAGCCATAGGCCCCCAGACACAAACCTCGGCCAGTTTCCCTGGAAAACAAAAGTAAGCTGCCCCGCTTCTGGATGGCAGATTGCAGGAGCCACTTTTCACCATCCAACTAGCCCGACTTGGCACTGGTGCCACCTCAGGTCTGGGAACCATGCTGCGTATCGTGGATTCTAATTAGCCATCCGGCCACTCCCACCCACAGGCCCCTAAACACAAACAACGGCGCTTTTCCCTGGAAAACAAAACTCGCCTGCCAATTTTTGATGGCAGATTGCAGGAGCCACTTGGTACTATCAAACCAGCCCAACTTGGCACTGGTGCCACCATGGGTCTGGTCACCATCCTGCCTATCGTAGCTTTTCAGGAGCCAGCCGGTCACTCCCAGCCATAGGCGCCCAGACCCAAAGCTCGGCCCGTTTCCCTGGCAAGCAAAAGTAAGCTGTCCCGCTTCTGGATGGCAGAATGCAGGACGCACTTGGTAGTATCAAACCAGCCCGACTTGGCACTGGCGCCGCCTCACGTCTGGGAACCATCCTGCGTATCGTGGATTCTAAGCAACCAGCCGGCCACTCCCAGCCACAGGCCCCCAAACACAAACAACGGCGCTTTTCCCTGGAAAACAAAACTCGCCTGCCAAGTTTTTGATGGCAGATTGCAGGAGCCACTTGGTACTATCAAACCAGCCCAACTTGGCACTGGTGCCACCTTGGGTCTGGTCACCATCCTGCCTATCATAGCTTTTCAGGAGCCAGCCGGTCACTCCCAGCCATAGGCCCCCAGACACAAACCTCGGCCCGTTTCCCTGGCAAACAAAAGCAAGCTGCCCCGCTTCTGGATGGCAGATTGCAGGAGCCACTTTGCAACATCAAACTAGCCCGACTTGGCACTGGTGCCACCTCAGGTCTGGGAACCATGCTGCGTATCGTGGATTCTAATTAGCCATCCGGCCACTCCCACCCACAGGCCCCTAAACAAAAACAACGGCGCTTTTCCCTGGAAAACAAAACTCGCCTGCCAAATTTTGATGGCAGACTGCCGGAGCCACTTGGTACTATCAAACCAGCCCACCTTGACACTGGTGCCACCATGGGTCTGGTCACCATCCTGCCTATCGTAGCTTTTCAGGAGCCAGCCGGTCACTCCCAGCCATAAACCCCCAGACACAAACCTCGGCCCGTTTCCCTGGCAAACAAAAGTAAGCTGCCCCGCTTCTGGATGGCAGATTGCAGGAGCCACTTTTCACCATCAAACCAGCCCGACTTGGCACTGGTGCCACCTCTGGTCTGGGAACCATCCTGCGTATCATGGATTCTAAGGAGCCAGCCGGCCACTCCCAGCCACAGGCCCCCAAACAAAAACAACGGCGCTTTTCCCTGGATAACAAACTCGCCTGCCAAGTTTTTGATGGCAGATTGCAGGAGCCACTTGGTACTATCAAACCAGCCCAACTTGGCACTGGTGCCACCATGGGTCTGGTCACCATCCTGCCTATCGTAGCTTTTCAGGAGCCAGCCGGTCACTCCCAGCCATAGGCCCCGAGACACAAAGCTCGGCCCGTTTCCCTGGCAAACAAAAGTAAGCTACCCCGCTTCTGGATGGCAGATTGCAGGACGCACTTGGTACCATCAAACCAGCCCAACTTGGCACTGGTGCCACCTCAGGTCTGGGAACCATCCTGCGTATCGTGGATTCTAAGGAGCCAGCCGGCCACTCCCAGCCATAGGCCCCCAAACAAAACAACGGCACTTTTCCCTGGAAAACAAAACTTGCCTGCCAAATTTTTGATGGCAGATTGCAGGAGCCACTTGGTACTATCAAACCAGCCCAACTTGGCACTGGTTCCACCATGGGTCTGGTCACCATCCTGCCTATCGTAGCTTTTCAGGAGCCAGCCGGTCACTCCCAGCCGTAGGCCCACAGACACAAAGCTCGGCCCGTTTCCCTGACAAACAAAAGTAAGCTGTCCCGCTTCTGGATGGCAGATTGCAGGACGCACTTGGTACTATCAAACCAGCCCGACTTGGCACTGGTGCCACCTCTGGTCTGGGAACCATCCTGCGTATGGTAGATTCTAAGCAGCCAGCCGGCCACTCCCAGCCACAGGCCCCCAAACACAAACAACGGCGCTTTTCCCTTGAAAACAAAACTCGTCTGCCAACTTTTGGATGGCAGATTGCCGGAGCCACTTGGTACTATCAAACCAACCCAACTTGGCACTGGTGCCACCATGGGTCTCGTCACCATCCTGCCTATCGTAGCTTTTCAGGAGCCAGCCGGCCACTCCCTGCCACAGGCCCCCAAACACAAACAACGGCGCTTTTCCCTGGAAAACAAAATTCGCCTGCCAACTTTTTGATGGCAGATTGCAGGAGCCACTTGGTACAATCAAATCAGCCCAACTTGCCACTGGTGCCACCATGGGTCTGGTCACCATCCTGCCTATCGTAGCTTTTCAGGAGCCAGCCGGTCACTCCCAGCCATAGGCCCCCAGACACAAACCTCGGCCCGTTTCCCTGGCCAACAAAAGTAAGCTGCCCCGCTTCTGGATGGCAGATTGCAGGAACCACTTGGTACTATCCAACCAGCCCAACTTGGCACTGGTGCCACCTTTGGTCTGGGAACCATGCTGAGTATCGTGGATTCTAAGGAGCCAGCCGGCCACTCCCAGCCACAGGCCCCCAAACACAAACAACGGCGCTTTTCCCTGGAAAACAAAACTCGCCTGCCAACTTTTTGATGGCAGATTGCAGGAGCCACTTGGTACTATCAAACCAGCCCAACTTGGCACTGGTGCCACCATGGGTCTGGTCACCATCCTGCCTATCGTAGCTTTTCAGGAGCCAGCCGGTCACTGCCTGCCATAAACCCCCAGACACAAACCTCGGCCCGTTTCCCTGGCAAACAAAAGTAAGCTGCCCCGCTTCTGGATGGCAGATTGCAGGAGCCACTTTTCACCATCAAACCAGCCCGACTTGGCACTGGTGCCACCTCTGGTCTGGGAACCATCCTGCGTATCATGGATTCTAAGGAGCCAGCCGGCCACTCCCAGCCACAGGCCCCCAAACAAAAACAACGGCGCTTTTCCCTGGATAACAAACTCGCCTGCCAAGTTTTTGATGGCAGATTGCAGGAGCCACTTGGTACTATCAAACCAGCCCAACTTGGCACTGGTGCCACCATGGGTCTGGTCACCATCCTGCCTATCGTAGCTTTTCAGGAGCCAGCCGGTCACTCCCAGCCATAGGCCCCCAGACAAAAACCTCGGCCCGTTTCCCTGGCAAACAAAAGTAAGCTGCCCCGCTTCTGGATGGCAGATTGCAGGAGCCACTTGGTACTATCAAACCAGCCGGACTTGGCACTGGTGCCACGACAAGTCTGGGAACCATCCTGCGTATCGTGGATTCTAAGGAGCCAGCCGGCCACTCACAGCCACAGGCCCCCAAACACAAACAACGGCGCTTTTCCCTGGAAAACAAAACTCGCCTACCAACGTTTTGATGGCAGATTGCAGGAGCCACTTGGTACTATCAAATCAGCCCAACTTGGCACTGGTGCCACCATGGGTCTGGTCACCATCCTGCCTATCGTAACTTTTCAGGAGCCAGCCGGTCACTCCCAGCCATAGGCCCCCAGACACAAATCTCGGCCTGTTTCCCTGGCAAAGAAAATTAAGCTGCCCCGCTTCTGGATGGCAGATTGCAGGAGCCACTTGGTACTATCAAACCAGCCCGACTTGGCACTGGTGCCACCTCTGGTCTGGGAACCATCATGCGTATCGTGGATTCTAAGGAGCCAGTCGGCCACTCCCAGCCACAGGCCCCCAAACACAAACAACGGCCCGTTTCCGTGGCAAACAAAAGTAAGCTGCCCCGCTTCTGGATGGCAGATTGCAGGAGCCACTTGGTACTATCAAACCAGCCCGACTTGGCACTGGTGCCACCTCTGGTCTGGGAACCATCCTGCGTATCGTGGTTTCTAAGGAGCCAGCCGGCCACTCCCAACCACAGGCCCCCAAACACAAACAACGGCGCTTTTCCCTGGAAAACAAAACTCGCCTGCCAACTTTTTGATGGCAGATTGCAGGAGCCACTTGGTACTATCAAACCAGCCCAACTTGGCACTGGTGCCACCATGGGTCTGGTCACCATCCTGCCTATCGTAGCTTTTCAGGAGCCAGCCGGTCACTGCCTGCCATAGGCCCCGAGACACAAACCTCGGCCCGTTTCCCTGGCAAACAAAAGTAAGCTGCCCCGCTTCTGGATGGCAGATTGCAGGAGCCACTTGGTACTATCAAACCAGCCCGACTTGGCACTGGTGCCACCTCTGGTCTGGGAACCATCCTGCGTATCGTGGATTTTATGGAGCCAGCCGGTCAGTCCCAGCCATAGGCCCCCAAACACAACCAACGATCCGTTTCCCTGGCAAACAAAAGTAAGCTGCCCCGCTTCTGGATGGCAGATTGCAGGAACCACTTGGTAGTATCAAACCAGCCCAACTTGGCACTGGTGGCACCTCTTGTCTGGGAACCATGCTGCGTATCGTGGTTTCTAAGGAGCCAGCCGGCCACTCCCAACCATAGACCCCCAGACACAAACCTCGGCCCGTTTCCCTGGAAAACAAAAGTAAGCTACCCCGATTCTGGATGGCAGATTGCAGGAGCCACTTGGTACTATCAAATCAGCCCAACTCGGCACTGGTGCCACCATGGGTCTGGTAAACATCCTGCCTATCGTAGCTTTTCAGGAGCCAGCCGGCCACTCTCAGCCATATGCCCCCAAAAACAAACCACGGCCCTTTTCTCTGGCAAACAAAACTCAACTGCCCCTCTTCTGGATGGCAAATTTTAGGACGCACTTTGTACTACGAAAACCGCCCGACGTGGCACTGGTGCCACCTTGTGTCAGGGAACCATCCTGCATATCGAGCTTTTTAAGGAGCCAGCCGGCCACGCCCAGCCATAAACCCCCAAAAACAAACCACGGACCATTTCTCTTGGAAACAAAAATCCGCTGCCCCGCGTCTGTATGGCAGATTGCAGGAGCCACTTTGCACCATCAAACCAGCCCGACTTGGCACTGGTGCCACCTTGGGTCTGGGAACAATCCTGCATATCGTGGATTCTAAGGAGCCAGCCGGCCACTCCCTGCCACAGGCCCCCAAACACAAACAACGGCGCTTTTCCCTGGAAAACAAAACTCGCCTGCCAACTTTTTGATGGCAGATTGCAGGAGCCACTTGGTACTATCAAACCAGCCCAACTTGGCACTGGTGCCACCTCTGGTCTGGGAACCATCCTGCCTATCGTAGCTTTTCAGGAGCCAGCCGGTCACTCCCAGCCATAGACACCCAGACACAAACCTCGGCCCGTTTCCCTGGAAAACAAAAGTAAGTTACCCCGATTCTGGATGGCAGATTGCAGGAGCCACTTGGTACTATCAAATCAGCCCAACTTGGCACTGGTGCCACCATGGGTCTGGTAAACATCCTGCCTATCGTAGCTTTTCAGGAGCCAGCCGGTCACTCCCTGCCATAGGCCCCCGGACACAAACCTCGGCCCGTTTCCCTGGCAAACAAAAGTAAGCTGCCCCGCTTTTGGATGGCAGATTGCAGGATGCACTTGGTACTACGAAACCAGCCCGACTTGGCCCTGGTGCCACCTTGGCTCTGGGAACCATGCTGCGTAACGTAGATTCTACGAGGACAGGCGGCCACTCCCAGCCACAGGCCTCTAAACAAAAACAACGGCGCTTTTCCCTGGAAAACAAAACTCGCCTGCCAACTTCTTGATGGCAGATTGCAGGAGCCACTTGGTACTATCAAACCAGCCCAACTTGGCACTGGTGCCACCATGGGTCTGGTCACCATCCTGCCTATCGTAGCTTTTCAGGAGCCAGCCGCTCACTCCCAGCCATAGGCCCCCAGACAAATACCTCGGCACGTTTCCCTGGCAAACAAAAGTAGGCTGCCCCGCTTCTGGATGGCAAATTGCAGGACGCACTTGGTACTACGAAAACAGCCCGACTTGGCACTGATGCCACCTTGGGTCAGGGAACAATCCTGTGTATAGAGCTTTTTAAGGAGCCAGCCGGCCACGTCCAGTCATATACCCCCAAAAAAAAAACCACGGAACTTTTCTCCAGCAAACAAAAATCCGCTGCCCCGCGTCTGGATGGCAGATTGCAGGAGCTATTTAGTAATATCAAACCAGCCCGACTTGGCACTGGTGGCACCATGAGTCTGGTAACCATCCTGCCTATCGTAGCTTTTCAGTAGTCAGCCGGTCACTCCCAGCCATAGGCCCCCAGACAAATACCTCGGCCCGTTTCCCTGGGAAACAAAAGTAAGCTGTCCCGCTTCTGGATGGCAGATTGCAGGAGCCACTTGGTACTATCAAACCAGCCCAACTTTTTCCCAGACCCAAGGTGGCACCAGTGCCAAGTGGGGCTGGTTTGATGGTGCAACGTGGCTCCTGCAATCTGCCATCCAAAAGCGGGGCAGCTTACTTTTGTTTGCCAGGGAAACGGGCCGAGGTTTGTGTCTGGGGGTCTATGGCTGGGAGTGACCGGCTGGCTCCTGAAAAGCTACGATAGGCAGCATGGTTCCCAGACCAGAGGTGGCACCAGTGCCAAGTTGGGCTGGTTTGATAGTACCAAGTGGCTCCTGCAATCTGCCATCAAAAAGTTGGCAGGCGAGTTTTGTTTTCCAGGGAAAAGCGCCGTAGTTTTTGTTTGGGGGCCTGTGGCTCAGAGTGGCCGGGTGGCTGCTTAGAATCCACGATACGCAGGATGGTTCCCAGACCCAAGGTGGCACCAGTGCCAAGTCGGGCTGGTTTGATGGTGCAAAGTGGCTCGTGCAATATGCCATACAGACGCGGGGCAGCGGATTTTTGTTTCCAAGAGAAATGGTCCGTGGTTTGTTTTTGGGGGGTTTATGGCTGGGCGTGGCCGGCTGGCTCCTTAAAAAGCTCGATATGCAGGATGGTTCCCTGACACAAGGTGGCACCAGTGCCACGTCGGGCGGTTTTCGTAGTACAAAGTGCGTCCTAAAATTTGCCATCCAGAAGAGGGGCAGTTGAGTTTTGTTTGCCAGAGAAAAGGGCCGTGGTTTGTTTTTGGGGGCATATGGCTGAGAGTGGCCGGCTGGCTCCTGAAAAGCTACGATAGGCAGGATGTTTACCAGACCCATGGTGGCACCAGTGCCAAGTTGGGTTGATTTGATAGTACCAAGTGGCTCCTGCAATCTGCCATCCAGAATCGGGGTAGCTTACTTTTGTTTTCCAGGGAAACGGGCCGAGGTTTGTGTCTGGGGGTCTATGGTTGGGAGTGGCCGGCTGGCTCCTTAGAAACCACGATACGCAGCATGGTTCCCAGACAAGAGGTGCCACCAGTGCCAAGTCGGGCTGGTTTGATACTACCAAGTGGTTCCTGCAATCTGCCATCCAGAAGCGGGGCAGCTTACTTTTGTTTGCCAGGGAAACGGATCGTTGTTTGTGTTTGGGGGCCTATGGCTGGGACTGACCGGCTGGCTCCATAAAATCCACGATACGCAGGATGGTTCCCAGACCAGAGGTGGCACCAGTGCCAAGTCGGGCTGGTTTGATAGTACCAAGTGGCTCCTGCAATCTGCCATCCAGAAGCGGGGCAGCTTACTTTTGTTTGCCAGGGAAACGGGCCGAGGTTTGTGTCTCGGGGCCTATGGCAGGCAGTGACCGGCTGGCTCCTGAAAAGCTACGATAGGCAGGATGGTGACCAGACCCATGGTGGCACCAGTGCCAAGTTGGGCTGGTTTGATAGTACCAAGTGGCTCCTGCAATCTGCCATCAAAAAGTTGGCAGGCGAGTTTTGTTTTCCAGGGAAAAGCGCCGTTGTTTTTGTTTGGGGGCCTGTGGTGGGAGTGGCCGGCTGGCTCCTTAGAAACCACGATACGCAGGATGGTTCCCAGACCAGAGGTGGCACCAGTGCCAAGTCGGGCTGGTTTGATAGTACCAAGTGGCTCCTGCAATCTGCCATCCAGAAGCGGGGCAGCTTACTTTTGTTTGCCACGGAAACGGGCCGTTGTTTGTCTTTGGGGGCCTGTGGCTGGGAGTGGCCGACTGGCTCCTTAGAATCCACGATACGCAGGATGGTTCCCAGACCAGAGGTGGCACCAGTGCCAAGTCGGGCTGGTTTGATAGTACCAAGTGGCTCCTGCAATCTGCCATCCAGAAGCGGGGCAGCTTAATTTTCTTTGCCAGGGAAACGGGCCGAGCTTTGTGTCTGGGGGCCTATGGCTGGGAGTGACCGGCTGGCTCCTGAAAAGTTACGATAGGCAGGATGGTGACCAGACCCATGGTGGCACCAGTGCCAAGTTGGGCTGATTTGATAGTACCAAGTGGCTCCTGCAATCTGCCATCAAAACGTTGGTAGGCGAGTTTTGTTTTCCAGGGAAAAGCGCCGTTGTTTGTGTTTGGGGGCCTGTGGCTGTGAGTGGCCGGCTGGCTCCTTAGAATCCACGATACGCAGGATGGTTCCCAGACTTGTCGTGGCACCAGTGCCAAGTCCGGCTGGTTTGATAGTACCAAGTGGATCCTGCAATCTGCCATCCAGAAGCGGGGCAGCTTACTTTTGTTTGCCAGGGAAACGGGCCGAGGTTTTTGTCTGGGGGCCTATGGCTGGGAGTGACCGGCTGGCTCCTGAAAAGCTACGATAGGCAGGATGGTGACCAGACCCATGGTGGCAGCAGTGCCAAGTTGGGCTGGTTTGATAGTACCAAGTGGCTCCTGCAATCTGCCATCAAAAAGTTGGCAGGCGAGTTTTGTTTTCCAGGGAAAAGCGCCGTTGTTTGTGTTTGGGTGCCTGTGGTGGGAGTGGCCGGCTGGCTCTTTAGAATCCACGATACGCAGGATGGTTCCCAGACCAGTGGTGGCACCAGTGCCAAGTCGGGCGGGTTTGATAGTAACAAGTGCGTCCTACAATCTGCCATCCAGAAGCGGGGCAGCTTACTTTTGTTTGCCAGGGAAACGGGCCGAGGTTTTTGTCTGGGGGCCTATGGCTGGGAGTGACCGGCTGGCTCGTGAAAAGCTACGATAGGCAGGATGGTGACCAGACCCATGGCGGCACCAGTGCCAAGTTGGGCTGGTTTGATAGTACCAAGTGGCTCCTGCAATCTGCCATCAAAAAGTTGGCAGGCGAGTTTTGTTTTCCAGGGAAAAGCGCCGTTGTTTGTGTTTGGGGGCCTGTGGCTGGGAGTGGCCGGCTGGCTCCTTAGAATCCACGATACGCAGGATGGTTCCCAGACCAGAGGTGGCACCAGTGCCAAGTCGGGCTGGTTTGATAGTACCAAGTGCGTCCTGCAATCTGCCATCCACAAGCGGGGCAGCTTACTTTTGTTTGCCAGGGAAACGGGCCGAGCTTTGTGTCTGGGGGCCTATGGCTGGGAGTGACCGGCTGGCTCCTGAAAAGCTACGATAGGCAGGATGGTGACCAGACCCATGGTGGCACCAGTGCCAAGTTGGGCTGGTTTGATAGTACCAAGTGGCTCCTGCAATCTGCCATCAAAAAGTTGGCAGGCGAGTTTTGTTTTCCAGGGAAAAGCGCCGTTGTTTGTGTTTGGGTGCCTGTGGTGGGAGTGGCCGGCTGGCTCCTTAGAAACCACGATACGCAGGATGGTTCCCAGACCAGAGGTGGCACCAGTGCCAAGTCGGGCTGGTTTGATAGTACCAAGTGGCTCCTGCAATCTGCCATCCAGAAGCGGGGCAGCTTACTTTTGTTTGCCACGGAAACGGGCCGTTGTTTGTGTTTGGGGGCCTGTGGCTGGGAGTGGCCGACTGGCTCCTTAGAATCCACGATACGCAGGATGGTTCCCAGACCAGAGGTGGCACCAGTGCCAAGTCGGGCTGGTTTGATAGTACCAAGTGGCTCCTGCAATCTGCCATCCAGAAGCGGGGCAGCTTAATTTTCTTTGCCAGGGAAACGGGCCGAGATTTGTGTCTGGGGGCCTAAGGCTGGGAGTGACCGGCTGGCTCCTGAAAAGCTACGATAGGCAGGATGGTGACCAGACCCATGGTGGCACCAGTGCCAAGTACGGCTGGTTTGATAGTACCAAGTGGCTCCTGCAATCTGCCATCAAAAAGTTGGCAGGGAAGTTTTGTTTTCCAGGGAAAAGCGCCGTTGTTTGTGTTTGGGGGCCTGTGGCTGTGAGTGGCCGGCTGGCTCCTTAGAATCCACGATACGCAGGATGGTTCCCAGACTTGTCGTGGCACCAGTGCCAAGTCCGGCTGGTTTGATAGTACCAAGTGGATCCTGCAATCTGCCATCCAGAAGCGGGGCAGCTTACTTTTGTTTGCCAGGGAAACGGGCCGAGGTTTTTGTCTGGGGGCCTATGGCTGGGAGTGACCGGCTGGCTCCTGAAAAGCTACGATAGGCAGGATGGTGACCAGACCCATGGTGGCAGCAGTGCCAAGTTGGGCTGGTTTGATAGTACCAAGTGGCTCCTGCAATCTGCCATCAAAAACTTGGCAGGCGAGTTTTGTTTTCCAGGGAAAAGCGCCGTTGTTTGTGTTTGGGTGCCTGTGGTGGGAGTGGCCGGCTGGCTCCTTAGAAACCACGATACGCAGGATGGTTCCCAGACCAGTGGTGGCACCAGTGCCAAGTCGGGCGGGTTTGATAGTAACAAGTGCGTCCTACAATCTGCCATCCAGAAGCGGGGCAGCTTACTTTTGTTTTCCAGGGAAACGGGCCGAGGTTTTTGTTTGGGGGCCTATGGCTGGGAGTGACCGGCTGGCTCGTGAAAAGCTACGATAGGCAGGATGGTGACCAGACCCATGGCGGCACCAGTGCCAAGTTGGGCTGGTTTGATAGTACCAAGTGGCTCCTGCAATCTGCCATCAAAAAGTTGGCAGGCGAGTTTTGTTTTCCAGGGAAAAGCGCCGTTGTTTGTGTTTGGGGGCCTGTGGCTGGGAGTGGCCGGCTGGCTCCTTAGAATCCACGATACGCAGGATGGTTCCCAGACCAGAGGTGGCACCAGTGCCAAGTCGGGCTGGTTTGATAGTACCAAGTGGCTCCTGCAATCTGCCATCCAGAAGCGGGGCAGCTTACTTTTGTTTGCCAGGGAAACGGGCCGAGCTTTGTGTCTGGGGGCCTATGGCTGGGAGTGACCGGCTGGCTCCTGAAAAGCTACGATAGGCAGGATGGTGACCAGACCCATGGTGGCACCAGTGCCAAGTTGGGCTGGTTTGATAGTACCAAGTGGCTCCTGCAATCTGCCATCAAAAAGTTGGCAGGGAAGTTTTCTTTACCAGGGAAAAGCGCCGTTGTTTTTGTTTGGGGGCCTATGGCTGGGAGTGGCCGGCTGGCTCCTTAGAATCCACGATACGCAGGATGGTTCCTAGACTTGACGTGGCACCAGTGCCAAGTTGGGCTGGTTTGATAGTACCAAGTGCGTCCTGCAATCTGCCATCCAGAAGTGGGGTAGCTTACTTTTGTTTGCCAGGGAAACGGGCCGAGGTTTGTGTCTCGGGGCATATGGCTGGGAGTGACCGGCTGGCTCCTGAAAAGCTACGATAGGCATGATGGTGACCAGACCCATGGTGGCACCAGTGCCAAGTTGGGCTGGTTTGATAGTACCAAGTGGCTCCTGCAATCTGCCATCAAAAAGTTGGCAGGCGAGTTTGTTATCCAGGGAAAAGCGCCGTTGTTTGTGCCTGGGGCCCTATCGCCTGGAGTGGACGGATGGCTAATTAGAATCCACGATACACAGGATGGTTCCCAGACCCATGGTGGCACCAGTGCCAAGTTGGGCTGGTTTGATAGTACCAAGTGGTTCCTGCAATCTGCCATCCAGAAGCGGGGCAGCTTACTTTTGTTTGCCAGGGAAACGGTCCGAGGATTGTGTCTGGGGGCCTAAGCCTGGAAGTGACCGGCTGGCTCGTGAAAAGCTACGATAGGCAGGATGGTGACCAGACCCATGACGGCACCAGTGCCAAGTTGGGCTGGTTTGATAGTACCAAGTGGCTCCTGCAATCTGCCATCAAGAAGTTGGCAGGCGAGTTTTGTTTTCCAGGGAAAAGCGCCGTTGTTTGTGTTTGGGGGCCTGTGGCTGGGAGTGGCCGGCTGGCTCCTTAGAATCCACGATACTCAGCATGGTTCCCAGACCAAAGGTGGCACCAGTGGCAAGTTGGGCTGATTTGATTGTACCAAGTGGCTCCTGCAATCTGCCATCAAAAAGTTGGCAGGCGAATTTTGTTTTCCAGGGAAAAGCGCCGTTGTTTGTGTTTGGGGGCCTGTGGCAGGGAGTGGCCGGCTGGCTCCTGAAAAGCTACGATAGGCAGGATGGTGACGAGACCCATGGTGGCACCAGTGCCAAGTTGGGTTGGTTTGATAGTACCAAGTGGCTCCGGCAATCTGCCATCAAAAAGTTGGCAGACGAGTTTTGTTTTCAAGGGAAAAGCGCCGTTGTTTGTGTTTGGGGGCCTGTGGCTGGGAGTGGCCGGCTGGCTGCTTAGAATCTACCATGCGCAGGATGGTTCCCAGACCAGAGGTGGCACCAGTGCCAAGTCGGGCTGGTTTGATAGTACCAAGTGCGTCCTGCAATCTGCCATCCAGAAGCGGGACAGCTTACTTTTGTTTGTCACGGAAACGGGCCGAGCTTTGTGTCTGTGGGCCTACGGCTGGGAGTGACCGGCTGGCTCCTGAAAAGCTACGATAGGCAGGATGGTGACCAGACCCATGGTGGAACCAGTGCCAAGTTGGGCTGGTTTGATAGTACCAAGTGGCTCCTGCAATCTGCCATCAAAAATTTGGCAGGCAAGTTTTGTTTTCCAGGGAAAAGTGCCGTTGTTTTGTTTGGGGGCCTATGGCTGGGAGTGGCCGGCTGGCTCCTTAGAATCCACGATACGCAGGATGGTTCCCAGACCTGAGGTGGCACCAGTGCCAAGTCGGGCTGGTTTGATGGTGAAAAGTGGCTCCTGCAATCTGCCATCCAGAAGCGGGGCAGCTTACTTTTGTTTGCCAGGGAAACGGGCCGAGGTTTGTGTCTGGGGGTTTATGGCTGGGAGTGACCGGCTGGCTCCTGAAAAGCTACGATAGGCAGGATGGTGACCAGACCCATGGTGGCACCAGTGTCAAGGTGGGCTGGTTTGATAGTACCAAGTGGCTCCGGCAGTCTGCCATCAAAATTTGGCAGGCGAGTTTTGTTTTCCAGGGAAAAGCGCCGTTGTTTTTGTTTGGGGGCCTGTGGGTGGGAGTGGCCGGATGGCTAATTAGAATCCACGATACGCAGCATGGTTCCCAGACCTGAGGTGGCACCAGTGCCAAGTCGGGCTAGTTTGATGGTGCAAAGTGGCTCCTGCAATCTGCCATCCAGAAGCGGGGCAGCTTGCTTTTGTTTGCCAGGGAAACGGGCCGAGGTTTGTGTCTGGGGGCCTATGGCTGGGAGTGACCGGCTGGCTCCTGAAAAGCTATGATAGGCAGGATGGTGACCAGACCCAAGGTGGCACCAGTGCCAAGTTGGGCTGGTTTGATAGTACCAAGTGGCTCCTGCAATCTGCCATCAAAAAGTTGGCAGGCGAGTTTTGTTTTCCAGGGAAAAGCGCCGTTGTTTGTGTTTGGGGGCCTGTGGCTGGGAGTGGCCGGCTGGTTGCTTAGAATCCACGATACGCAGGATGGTTCCCAGACGTGAGGCGGCGCCAGTGCCAAGTCGGGCTGGTTTGATACTACCAAGTGCGTCCTGCATTCTGCCATCCAGAAGCGGGACAGCTTACTTTTGCTTGCCAGGGAAACGGGCCGAGCTTTGGGTCTGGGCGCCTATGGCTGGGAGTGACCGGCTGGCTCCTGAAAAGCTACGATAGGCAGGATGGTGACCAGACCCATGGTGGCACCAGTGCCAAGTTGGGCTGGTTTGATAGTACCAAGTGGCTCCTGCAATCTGCCATCAAAAATTGGCAGGCGAGTTTTGTTTTCCAGGGAAAAGCGCCGTTGTTTGTGTTTAGGGGCCTGTGGGTGGGAGTGGCCGGATGGCTAATTAGAATCCACGATACGCAGCATGGTTCCCAGACCTGAGGTGGCACCAGTGCCAAGTCGGGCTAGTTGGATGGTGCAAAGTGGCTCCTGCAATCTGCCATCCAGAAGCGGGGCAGCTTACTTTTGTTTTCCAGGGAAACTGGCCGAGGTTTGTGTCTGGGGGCCTATGGCTGGGAGTGACCGGCTGGCTCCTGAAAAGCTACGATAGGCAGGATGGTGACCAGACCCATGGTGGCACCAGAGCCAAGTTGGGCTGATTTGATAGTACCAAGTGGCTCCTGCAATCTGCCATCAAATAGTCGGCAGGCGAGTTTTGTTTTCCAGGGAAATGCGCCGTTGTTTGTGACTGGGGGCCTGTGGGTGGGAGTGGCCGGCTGGCTCCTTAGAATCCACGATACGCAGGATGGTTCCCAGACTTGAGGTGGCACCAGTGACAAGTCGGGACAGTTTGATGGTGCAAAGTGGCTCCTGCAATCTGCCATCCAGAAGCGGGGTAGCTTACTTTTCTTTGCCAGGGAAACGGGCCGAGGTTTTTCTCTGGGGGCCTATGGCTGGGAGTGACCGGGTGGCGCCTGAACAGCTACGATAGGCAGGATGGTGACCAGACCCATGGTGGCACCAGTGCCAAGTTGGGCTGGTTTGATAGTACCAAGTGGCTCCTGCAATCTGCCATCAAAATGTTGGCAGGCGAGTTTTGTTTTCCAGGGAAAAGCGCTGTTGTTTGTGTTTGGGGGCCTGTGGCTGGGAGTGACCGGATGGCTCCTTAGAATCCACGATACGCAGGATGGTTCCCAGACCAGAGGTGGCACCAGTGCCAAGTCGGGCTGGTTTTATAGTACCAAGTGGTTCATGCAATCTGCCATCCAGAAGCGGGGCAGCTTAATTTTGTTTGCCAGGGAAACGGGCCGAGCTTTGTGTCTGGGCGCCTATGGCTGGGAGTGACCTGCTAGGTACTGAAAAGCTACGATAGGCAGGATGGTGACCACATCCATGGTGGCACCAGTGCCAAGTTGGGCTGGTTTGATAGTACCAAGTGGCTCCTGCAATCCGCCATCAAAAAGTTGGCAGGCGAGTTTTGTTTTCCAGGGAAAAGCGCCGTTGTTTGTGTTTGGGTGCCTGTGGCAGGGAGTGGCCGGCTGGCTCCTTAGAATCCACGATACGCAGGATGGTTCCCAGACCCAAGGTGGCACCAGTGCCAAGTTGGGCTGGTTTGATACTACCAAGTGCGTCCTGCAATCTGCCATCCAGAAGCGGGGTAGCTTACTTTTTTTTGCCAGGGAAACGGGCCGAGGTTTTTGTCTCGGGGTATAAGTCTGGGGGTGACCGGCTGGCTCCTGAAAAGCTACGATAGGCAGGATGGTGACCAGACCCATGGTGGCACCAGTGCCAAGTTGGGCTGGTTTGATAGTACCAAGTGGCTCCTGCAATCTGCCATCAAAAATTTGGCAGGCGAGTTTTGTTTTCCAGGGAAAAGCGCCGTTGTTTGTGTTTGGGGGCCTGTGGCTGGGAGTGGCCGGCTGGCTAATTAGAATCCACGATACGCAGGATGGTTCCCAGACCAGAGGTGACCCCAGTGACAAGTCGGGCTGGTTTGATACTACCAAGTGCGTCCTGCAATCGGCCATCCAGAAGCGGGGTAGCTTACTATTGTTTGCCAGGGAAACGGGCCGAGGTGTTTGTCTCGGCGCCTGTGGCTGGGGGTGACCGGCTGGCTCCTGAAAAGCTACGATAGGCAGGATGGTGACCAGACCCATGGTGGCACCAGTGCCAAGTTGGGCTGGTTTGATAGTATCAAGTGGCTCCTGCAATCCGCCATCAAAAAGTTGGCAGGCGAGTTTTGTTTTCCAGGGAAAAGCGCCGTTGTTTGTGTTTGAGTGCCTGTGGCAGGGAGTGGCCGGCTGGCTGCTTAGAATCCACGTTACGCAGGATGGTTCCCAGACCCAAGGTGGCACCAGTGCCAAGTTTGGCTGGTTTGATACTACGAAGTGCGTCCTGCAATCTGCCATCCAGAAGCGGGGTAGCTTACTTTTTTTTGCCAGGGAAACGGGCCGAGGTTTTTGTCTCGGGGCCTGTGGCTGGGGGTGACCGGCTGGCTCCTGAAAAGCTACGATAGGCAGGATGGTAACCAGACCCATGGTGGCACCAGTGCCGAGTTGGGCTGATTTCATAGTACCAAGTGGCTCCTGCAATCTGCCATCAAAAATTTGGCAGGCGAGTTTTGTTTTCCAGGGAAAAGCGCCCTTGTTTGTGTTTGGGGGCCTGTGGCTGGGAGTGGCCGGCTGGCTAATTAGAATCAACGATACGCAGGATGGTTCCCAGACCAGAGTTGGCACCAGTGACAAGTCGGGCTGGTTTGATACTACCAAGCGCGTCCTGCAATCTGCCATCCAGAAGCGGGGCAGCTTACTTTTGTTTGCCAGGGAAACGGGCCGAGCTTTGTGTCTGGGGGCCTATGGCTGGGAGTGACCGGCTGGCTCCTGAAAAGCTACGATAGGCAGGATGGTGACCAGACCCATGGTGGCACCAGTGCCAAGTTGGGCTGATTTGATAGTAGCAAGTGGCTCCTGCAATCTGCCATCAAAATGTTGGCAGGCGAGTTTTGTTTTCCAGGGAAAAGCGCCGTTGTTTGTGTTTGGGGGCCTGTGGCTGGGAGTGACCGGCTGGCTCCTTAGAATCCACGATACGCCGGATGGTTCCCAGACCCAAGGTGGCACCAGTGCCAAGTTGGGCTGGTTTGATAGTACCAAGTTATTCCTGCAATCTGCCATCCAGAAGCGGGGCAGCTTACTTTTGTTTTCCAGGGAAAAGGGCCGAGGTTTTTCTCTGGGGGCCTATGGCTGGGAGTGACCGGCTGGCGCCTGAACAGCTACGATAGGCAGGATGGTTCCAAGACCCATGGTGGCACCAGTGCCATGTTCGGCTGATTTGATAGTACCAAGTGGCTCCTGCAATCTGCCATCAAAATGTTGGCAGGCGAGTTTTGTTTTCCAGGGAAAAGCGCCGTTGTTTGTGTTTGGGGGCCTGTGGCTGGGAGTGGCCAGCTTGCTAATTGGAATCCACGATACGCAGGATGGTTCCCAGACCAGAGGTGGCACCAGTGCCAAGTCGGGCTGGTTTGATAGTACCAAGTGCGTCCTGCAATCTGCCATCCACAAGCGGCGCCGCTTAGTTTTGTTTGCCACGGAAACGGGCCGAGGTTTGTGTCTGGGGGCCTATGGCTGGGAGTGACCGGCTAGGTCCTGAAAATCTACGATAGGCAGGATGGTGACCAGACCCATGGTGGCACCAGTGCCAAGTTGGGCTGGTTTGATAGTACCAAGTTGCTCCGGCAATCTGCCATCAAAATTTGGCAGGCGAGTTTTGTTTTCCAGGGAAAAGCGCCGCTGTTTGTGTTTGAGGGCCTGTGGCTGGGAGTGTCCGGCTGGCTCCTTAGAATCCACGATACGCAGGATGGTTCCCAGACCTGAGGTGGCACCAGTGCCAAGTCGGGCTAGTTTGATGGTGCAAAGTGGCTCCTGCAATCTGCCATCCAGAAGCGGGGCAGCTTACTTTTTTTTGCCAGGGAAACGGGCCGAGGTTTGTGTCTGGGGTCTATGGCTGGGAGTGACCGGCTGGCTCCTGAAAAGCTACGATAGGCAGGATGGTGACCAGACCCATGGTGGCACCAGTGCCAAGTTGGGCTGGTTTGATAGTACCAAGTGGCTCCGGCAATCTGCCATCAAAAAGTTGGCAGGCGAGTTTTGTTTTCCAGGGAAAAGCGCCGTTGTTTGTGTTTGGGGGCCTGTGGCTGGGAGTGGCCGGCTGGCTCCTTAGAATCCACGATACGCAGGATGGTTCCCAGACCTGAGGTGGCACCAGTGCCAAGTCGGGCTGGTTTGATAGTACCAAGTGCGTCCTGCAATCTGCCATCCAGAAGCGGGGCAGCTTACTTTTGTTTGCCAGGGAAACGGGCCGAGGTTTTTGTCTGGGGGCCTATGGCAGGGAGTGACCGGCTGGCTCCTGAAAAGCTACGATAGGCAGGATGGTGACCAGACCCATGGTGGCACCAGTGCCAAGTTGGGCTGGTTTGATAGTACCAAGTGGCTCCTGCAATCTGCCATCAAAATATTGGCAGGCGAGTTTTGTTTTCCAGGGAAAAGCGCCGTTGTTTGTGTTTGGGGGCCTGTGGCTGGGAGTGGCCGGCTGGCTCCTTAGAATCCACAATACGCAGGATGGTTCCCTGACCTGAGGTGGCACCAGTGATAAGTTGGGCTGGTTTGATAGTACCAAGTGCGTCCTGCAATCTGCCATCCAGAAGCGGGGTAGCTTACTTTTGTTTGCCAGGGAAACGGGCCGAGCTTTGTGTCTGGGGGCCTATGGCTGGGAGTGACCGGCTGGCTCCTGAAAAGCTACGATAGGCAGGATGGTGACCAGACCCATGGTGGCACCAGAGCCATGTTCGGCTGATTTCAAAGTACAAAGTGGCTCCTGCAATCTGCCATCAAAAGTCAGCAGGCAAGCTTTGTTTTCCAGGGAAAAGCGCCGTTGTTTGTGTCTGCGGGCCTGTGGCTGGAGTGGCCGGCTGGCTCCTTTAAACACACGATACGCCGGATGGTTCCCAGACCCAAGGTGGCACCAGTGCCAAGTTGGGCTGGTTTGATAGTACCAAGTGGTTCCTGCAATCTGCAATCAAAATGTTGGCAGGCGAGTTTTGTTTTCCAGGGAAAAGCGCCGATGTTTTTTTTTGGGGGCCTGTGGCTGGGAGTGGCCGGCTGGCTCCTTAGAATCCAAGATACGCAGGATGGTTCCCAGACCAGAGGTGGCACCAGTACCAAGTCGGGCTGGTTTGATAATAACAAGTGGATCCTGAAATCTGCCATCCAGAAGCGGGGCAGCTTACTTTTGTTTGCCAGGGAAACGGGCAGAGCTTTGTGTCTGGGGGCCTATGGCTGGGAGTGACCGGCTGGCTCCTGAAAAGCTACGATAGGCAGGAAGGTGACCAGACCCATGGTGTCAGCAGTGCCAAGTTGGGCTGGTTTGATAGTACCAAGTGGCTCCTGCAATCTGCCATCAAAAAGTTGGCAGGCGAGTTTTGTTTTCCAGGGAAAAGCGCCGTTGTTTGTGTTTGGGGGCCTGTGGCTGGGAGTGGCCGTCTTGCTAATTGGAATCCACGATACGCAGGAGGGTTCCCAGACCTGAGGTGGCACCAGTGACAAGTCGGGCCAGTTTGATGGTGCAAAGTGGCTCCTGCAATCTGCCATCCAGAAGCGGGGCAGCTTACTTTTGTTTGCCAGGGAAACGGGCCGAGGTTTGTGTCTGGGTTCCTATGGCTGGGAGTGACCGGCTGGCACCTGAAAAGCTACGATAGGCAGGATGGTGACCAGATCCATGGTGGCACCAGTGCCAAGTTGGGCTGATTTGATAGTACCAAGTGGCTCCTGCAATCTGCCATCAAAAATTTGGCAGGCGAGTTTTGTTTTCCAGGGAAAAGCGCGGTTGTTTGTATTTGGGGGCCTGTGGCTGGGAGTGGCCCGCTGGCTCCTTAGAATCCACGATACGCAGGATGGTTCCCAGACCCAAGGTGGCACCATTTCCAAGTTGGGCTGGTTTGATAGTACCAAGTGCGTACTGCAATCTGCCATCCAGAAGCGGGGCAGCTTACTTTTGTTTGCCAGGGAAACGGGCCGAGGTTTTTGTCTGGGGGCCTATGGCTGGGAGTGACCGGCTGGCTCCTGAAAAGCTACGATAGGCAGGATGGTGACCAGACCCATGGTGGCACCAGTGCCAAGTTGGGCTGATTTGATAGTACCAAGTGGCTCCTGCAATCTGCCATCAAAAAGTTGGCAGGCGAGTTTTGTTTTCCAGGGAAAAGCGCCGTTGTTTGTGTTTGGGGGCCTGTGGCTGGGAGTGGCCAGCTGGCTCCTTAGAATCCACGATACGCAGGATGGTTCCCAGACCCAACGTGGCACCAGTGCCAAGTTGGGCTGGTTTGATAGTACCAAGTGTCTCCTGCAATCTGCCATCCAGAAGCAGGGCAGCTTACTTTTGTTTGCCAGAGAAATAGGCCTAGGTTTTTGTTTGGGGGCCTGTGGCTAGGAGTGGCCGGCTGGCTCCTAAGAATCCACGATACGCAGGATGTTTCCCAGACCCAAGGTGGCACCAGTGCCAAGTCGGGCTGGTTTGATAGTACCAAGTGGCTCCTGCAAACTCCATCAAAAAGTTGGCAGGCGAGTTTTGTTTTCCAGGGAACAGCGCCGTTGATTTTGTTGGGGGGCCTGTGGCTCAGAGTGGCCGGGTGGCTCCTTAGAATCCACGATACGCAGGATGGTTCCCAGACCCAAGGTGGCACCAGTGCCAAGTCGGGCTGGTTTGATTACACCAAGTGGCTCCTGCAATCTGCCATCCAGAAGTGAGGCAGCTAAGTTTTGTTTGCGAGAAAAAAGGGCCGTGGTTTTTGTTGGGGGCCTGTGGCTGGGAGTAGCCGGCTGGCTCCTTAAAATCCACGATAGGCAGGATGGTTCCCAGACCCAAGGTGGCACCAGTGCCAAGTCGGGCTGGTTTGATAGTACCAAGTGGCTCCTGCAATCTGCCATCCAGAAGCGGGGCAGCTGAGTTTTGTTTGCCAGAGAAAAAGGCTGTGGTTTGTGTTTGGGGGCCTGTGGCTGGCAGTGGCCGGCTGGCTCCTGAAAATCCACGATACGCAGCATGGTTCCCAGACCCAAGGTGGCACCAGTGCCAAGTGGGGCTCGTTTGACAGTGTCAAGTGCCTCCTGCAATCTCCCATCCAGAAGCGGGGCAGCTGAGTTTTTTTTGCCAGGGAAACGGACCTTTGTTTTTGATTGGGCTCTGTGGCCGAGAGTGGTCGGCTGTCTCCTGACAATCCACAATACGCAGGATGGTTCCCAGACCCAAGGTGGCACCAGTGCCAAGTCGGGCTGGTTTGATAGTACCAAGTGTCTCCTGCAATCTGCCATCCAGAAGCGGGGCAGCTGAGTTTTGTTTGCCAGAGAAAAGGGCCGTGGGTTGTGTTTGGGGGCATATGGCTGGGAGTGGCCACCTGGCTCCTTAAAATGCACGATACGCCGCATGGTAACCAGGCGCAAGGTGGCACCAGTGCCAAGTCAGGCTGTTTTTGTAGTACCCAGTGGCTCCTGCAATTTGCCATCCAGAAGCGGGGCAGTTGAATTTTGTTTGCTAGAGAAAAGGGCTGTGGTTTGTGTTTGGGGGCCTATGGCTGAGAGTGGCCGGCTGGCCCCTGAAAATCAACGATAGGCAGGATGGTTCCCAGATCCAAGGTGGCACCAGTGCCAAGTAAGGCTGGTTGTATGGTTCAAAGTAACTCCTGCAATCTGCCATCCAGAAGCGGGACAGCTGAGTTTTTTTTGCCAGAGAAAAGGTCCATGGTTTCTTTTTGGGGCATACGGCTGGGAATTGCCGGCTGGCTCCTTAAAATGCTCGATACGCAGGATGGTTCCCAGAGCCAAGGTGGCACCACTGCCAAGTCGGGCTCTTTTTGTAGTACCAAGTGCGTCCTGCAATTTGCCATCCAGAAGAGGGGCAGTTGAGTTTTGTTTGCCAGAGAAAAGGGCCGTTGTTTGTGTTTGGGGGCCTGTGGCTGGGAGTGTTCGGCTGGTTCCTGAATATGTACGATACGCAGGATTGTTCCCAGATCCAAGGTGGCAGCAGTGCCATGTTGTGCTGGTGTGATAGTCCCAAGTGGCTCCTGCAATCTGCCATCCAGAAGTGGGGCAGCTGATTTTTGTTTGCCAGAGAAAAGGTCCGTGGTTTGTTTTTGGGGGCATATGGCTGAGAGTGGCCGGCTGGCCCCTGAAAATCCACGATACACAGGATGGTTCCCAGATCCAAGGTGGCACCTGTGCCAAGTCGGGCTGATTTGATAGTACTAAGTAGCTCCTGCAATCTGCCATGCAGAAGCGGGGCAGCTTACTTTTGTTTGCCAGGGAAACGGGCCGAGGTTTGTGTTTGGGGGCCTATGGCTGAGAGTGACCGGCTGGCTCCTGAAAAGCTACAATAGGCAGGATGGTGACCAGACCCATGGTGGCACCAGTGCCAAGTTGGGCTGGTTTGATAGTACCAAGTGGTTCCTGCAATCTGCCATCCAGAAGCAGGGCAGCTGAGTTTTGTTTGCCAGAGAAAAGGGCCTTGGTTTGTGTTTGGGGGCATATGGCTGGGTGTGGCCAGCTGGCTCCTTAAAATGCACGATATGCAACATGGCTCCCAGACCCAAGGTGGCACAAGTGCCAAGTTGGGCTGGTTTGATAGTACCAAGTGGCTCCTGCAATCTTCCATGATCACGTGGAGAAATACTTTCTGGTTTCAGCCTCATGCTCTTTCTTCTCTCCCTCAACTTCTCTATCACCTCTCATCTGGTTCACATGCGCTGTCTTCAAGGTCCACAGGCTACTTTTCACAGAATCTTCTGGCCTGATGAAGTAAGGATGATGAATAGAACAGAGCTGGGATCTATTTTCCAGTTTGGATAAAATGCATTCTGCACACAAATCCAAGGAGAACGGGCTGCCCCGATGCCCAGAAAATCTTTCACTCCTGCTAGTGTTCTACGTCAACCGCAACTTAGTCTGAAAGAAAAGCTTTTTCTCTGAGAGCATCTGAGAGGTTTGCATGAAGCACTGATATCTGACATATGCAATTTTGAATAGGAGAGGAAAAAGAAAATGGCAAGGAGTTTTTAATTTTAGTGGTTTCAATTTTAATTTCCGTGCACTTTTTCAAAACTTGTCAGCTCAAATGCCCATCAACATCTTTTAGTCATCTGTAAGTCAGTATTCATATAAAATGTGCTTCAAATCCAAAGAATTTCAAATTTGCACTCCAAGCTTCTATGCCTAGATTTATGATTTCCTACACATATTAGATGAAAGGAAGGCCTTTTTTTACTGTGGGAGTGCTGGAACACTGGAACAGGTTGCCCAGAGAAGTTGTGGGTGTCCCATCCCTGAAAGTATTCAAGGTCACCCTGGACGGGGCTTGGAGCAGCAACAAAGGAGAAGCTTGATGGTAGAGAAACAAAGTTGGACTATAGAAGAAACTCGGATTGAAGTATAGGATCAAGTTTTCTCTCAGCTCTTGGGGTAAATTCAAAGTTGTACAAAATGACATTTATCTGTGCTATTCACTACTGTAACAGAAAGTTTCATGAAAACTGTACAGAAGATAGTAAATTTTAAAAGAGATAAGAATTACAGCATAAAATCCATGGGATAGGTTACAACATGAGACACTCTCTAAGAGAAAATCTCTGTGTTTCAGCACTTCATCGGGGTAAGATTTCATGAAGTGCCAAAGAAGGCGGCAAAATATCATTCGGGACATTATTTACTGGAATTCAGCCTGGCCATTAGTAGGAACTGCCTTTGAACATATCATGTAGATATACCACACACACTTTCCCTTCACTGAAAAATTACTGTTTACAACAAATAAGCAATTGACAATCAAAATTGATTGAAAGCATGTTAAACATGTCAAGTATTTCATTGTAGATGATCTGTGATCCAAATGCTTCTTCCACCTTCGAGAGGGACAGAAGAATTCTTCCATATCATGATGGTTTAAAATTGTATCAACCAATGTTTTCTGCTGAAAAGATATCATCTATTTTTTTCTATTTTTGGAAGAAAATATTCCTAGACATACAACAGGTGAGAACTAAGTAATTTTAAAGAAACAAATGAAATGAAAATATTCTGTAAATAGAATGAAATGAAAAGCTGTGTTTTAAATAGGAGCTAAATATTAAACAGAATTTTTGTACCAGGCATTTGAATTACTGCACCAGCTCTTTTGCCCATCAAGAGAGGCATTTAGCATTTCAGTCTTTTCCAAGGTGTTCATGATCTGCTATGCTGATCTCTGTGTGTGCCTAGGTGTGTGTGGAGGGGGGGGCATATGAAGGGGAGTGTGTATGTTTGCTTTACAATTGTTGTGGCAGATTCATGCCTCAGCTCCACATTTTGTTTTAAAAAGGTCACACCGAGTGGATATGAAGTTTACTATCAACAAGAGATCGATTCCCAAATCATCCATTTGACTCTCCCTTATAAATCATGTGCTTTGTTGCATATTTTATCAAATATACTTTCAAGCCAGATGGAGGAAGGAGGATGTGGGAATCCCTCCACCATCTTGCAACTTTTATGTAAGTAGGTTTTCAAGAAAATCATCATTTCTCTTTTAAATATGTCTGGAACAGGCATGATGGTAGTGTCAACCTGTTGGAGTTTTTGTTGCTGGAAGAAGTTGTACAAAAGGATTGGTTTTTACATTGACCAGTTACTGAATCAAGCGCAGGAATACATTGGAAATTTAGCTGGGGGTTCCTTTTCCCAGCAGACTACTTCTAGAACGAGCTTGTACACTGAAGCTGACTCTTTTGCTCTCTTTTTGTTTCTTTCCTATTTTCTTGGCTTCTTTGCCACTATCTAGACAATTTTGGAACTTTGTTCCCAACTAAAATGGTTTCAATAGTCTGATTGTGATCATACATTTTTACAAGGAATTTTTAAAATCTTTCCTCGAGTCCAGAAAGTCAAGGACTTAGATCTTTTTCTTCCCTTATCAATATTGCCATGAAATTGATAAATAAAGACCAACTCTTTATTTTTGTTTTTAACCCACGTAGATAATTCCCATCCATTAATCCATTTTGTGGACCAATAGCTGCCATTCTGATGGAAGCTGTCACTTCTTAACAATAGGCATTCTGTGACTATGTTGACAGCACTTTGGGTGAAGATCCTAACTGGTCTTAGATATACATAGGGAGAAATTTGCTCAGCCAGTGTCAGTCTTAAGCATGCGTATCAGAAGATCTTTCTAGAGCTGGGAATTTTCCCATGAAAGGGATTCAGTTAGGGAAGAGACACTTGTGCCAGAGTTTTACATTCTTCTTGAACACTGCTTAAGGAACTTAGATGCCATGTCCATTTGGATCTCTGTCTGCACAGAACTTTGTCATGCCAGTGCTTTGAAATGCATCTTGAAGAGAATTCACTAGCACAGAATGAAAGAGAGTGGAAGGGGTTGGTGGGGCTAACCAGGCCCAACCCCCCTGCCTAAACCAGGATACCTAGAGCCTCTTGCCCAGGATTCTATCTGGGTGTACTTTTAATGTCTTCAAAGATCCAGGCTCCACAATCTTTCTGGGCAGTCTGTGCCGTGGTTCAGTCACCCTGACAGTAAAGAAACATTTACTGATGTTCAAAGGCAATCTCCTGTATTTCAGTGTGTGCCCACTGCCTCTTGTCTTTTCCCTCAGCATCACTGAAAAGACACTGATTCCCTCCCCTTTGCACTATTGCTTCCATATGTATGTGTGATGCCATGTAGAGGTATGTCAAAAACCTCCCTGAAGCCCAGGCAGATAATATTCCCTTCATCTACCAGTCAAGTTGATTCATCAGAGGAGTTTAAAGTGATGTTCAGCATGAAATTCCCCTGAAAAATCATGCTAACTACATTATTTGGTCATCTGTCATGTGCCTGGCAAGGATTTCCAGGAAGAGCTGCTTCATCAACTTCCTGGGGATAAAAAAGAGGCTGGCTGGTTTGTACTATGGCGAGTCCTCTTAATTGCCTTTTTTGAAGATGGGTGTCATTTGCTAACATCCACTCTTTAGCCTCTCTTGTCGTCTACATCTTAGCAAAACGCTTTTCCACTATGTCTGGCTAGGAAAAACTGTGCCAGCACAGAAAACATCTCCCATCGTGTTCTAGAAGTTGCACGGATGTCTGCCAAGTGTTTGGCAGGAAGAAAAGAAAAGTTGTCCAAAACAGCTTCCAATCGAATGTTCCTGTGATTGGAAAAGTCAGGAGAGTGCAAAGGTACTGTTTTCTATCAGTTGGCAAGGTGCGCACACAATCCCAGTGTTGTACAGCTTGCTTCTTCACCTTCCGAAGCTGCCGCTCTCGCCGGCTGCCGGAGCCCAAGAAGCGGCTTCTTCGCGCAAAGACGATTGTGCCGCTCACAGGGCTCTCCTTAGCGCGGCTTCTGCCGAAAGACGCCCGGCAGCGGCTCTTACCTCCGGAGAGCATCCTACCTTCGTCTTTAGCTCCTCTTCTCATCTACACCTCGGCAAAAAGCTTTTCCACTATGTCTGGCTAGGAAAAACTGTGCCAGCACAGAAAACATCTCCCATCGTGTTCTAGAAGTTGCACGGATGTCTGCCAAGTGTTTGGCAGGAAGAAAAGTTGTCCAAAACAGCTTCCAATCGAATGTTCCTGTGATTGGAAACGTCAGGAGAGTGCAAAGGTACTGTTTTCTATCAGTTGGCAAGGTGCGCACACAATCCCAGTGTTGTACAGCTTGCTTCTTCACCTTCCCGAAGCTGCCGCTCTCGCCGGCTGCCGGAGCCCAAGAAGCGGCTTCTTCGCGCAAAGACGATTGTGCCGCTCACAGTGCTCTCCTTAGCGCGGCTTCTGCCGAAAGACGCCCGGCAGCGGCTCTTACCTCCGGAGAGCATCCTACCTTCGTCTTTCGCGTCTTTTGTAGTCTACATCTTAGCAAAACGCTTTTCCACTATGTCTGGCTAGGAAAAACTGTGCCAGCACAGAAAACATCTCCCATCGTGTTCTAGAAGTTGCACGGATGTCTGCCAAGTGTTTGGCAGGAAGAAAAGAAAAGTTGTCCAAAACAGCTTCCAATCGAATGTTCCTGTGATTGGAAAAGTCAGGAGAGTGCAAAGGTACTGTTTTCTATCAGTTGGCAAGGTGCGCACACAATCCCAGTGTTGTACAGCTTGCTTCTTCACCTTCCCGAAGCTGCCGCTCTCGCCGGCTGCCGGAGCCCAAGAAGCGGCTTCTTCGCGCAAAGACGATTGTGCCGCTCACAGTGCTCTCCTTAGCGCGGCTTCTGCCGAAAGACGCCCGGCAGCGGCTCTTACCTCCGGAGAGCATCCTACCTTCGTCTTTCGCGTCTTTTGTAGTCTACATCTTAGCAAACGCTTTTCCACTATGTCTGGCTAGGAAAAACTGTGCCAGCACAGAAAACATCTCCCATCGTGTTCTAGAAGTTGCACGGATGTCTGCCAAGTGTTTGGCAGGAAGAAAAGAAAAGTTGTCCAAAACAGCTTCCAATCGAATGTTCCTGTGATTGGAAAAGTCAGGAGAGTGCAAAGGTACTGTTTTCTATCAGTTGGCAAGGTGCGCACACAATCCCAGTGTTGTACAGCTTGCTTCTTCACCTTCCCGAAGCTGCCGCTCTCGCCGGCTGCCGGAGCCCAAGAAGCGGCTTCTTCGCGCAAAGACGATTGTGCCGCTCACAGTGCTCTCCTTAGCGCGGCTTCTGCCGAAAGACGCCCGGCAGCGGCTCTTACCTCCGGAGAGCATCCTACCTTCGTCTTTCGCGTCTTTTGTAGTCTACATCTTAGCAAAACGCTTTTCCACTATGTCTGGCTAGGAAAAACTGTGCCAGCACAGAAAACATCTCCCATCGTGTTCTAGAAGTTGCACGGATGTCTGCCAAGTGTTTGGCAGGAAGAAAAGAAAAGTTGTCCAAAACAGCTTCCAATCGAATGTTCCTGTGATTGGAAAAGTCAGGAGAGTGCAAAGGTACTGTTTTCTATCAGTTGGCAAGGTGCGCACACAATCCCAGTGTTGTACAGCTTGCTTCTTCACCTTCCCGAAGCTGCCGCTCTCGCCGGCTGCCGGAGCCCAAGAAGCGGCTTCTTCGCGCAAAGACGATTGTGCCGCTCACAGTGCTCTCCTTAGCGCGGCTTCTGCCGAAAGACGCCCGGCAGCGGCTCTTACCTCCGGAGAGCATCCTACCTTCGTCTTTCGCGTCTTTTGTAGTCTAGATCTTAGCAAAACGCTTTTCCACTATGTCTGGCTAGGAAAAACTGTGCCAGCACAGAAAACATCTCCCATCGTGTTCTAGAAGTTGCACGGATGTCTGCCAAGTGTTTGGCAGGAAGAAAAGAAAAGTTGTCCAAAACAGCTTCCAATCGAATGTTCCTGTGATTGGAAAAGTCAGGAGAGTGCAAAGGTACTGTTTTCTATCAGTTGGCAAGGTGCGCACACAATCCCAGTGTTGTACAGCTTGCTTCTTCACCTTCCCGAAGCTGCCGCTCTCGCCGGCTGCCGGAGCCCAAGAAGCGGCTTCTTCGCGCAAAGACGATTGTGCCGCTCACAGTGCTCTCCTTAGCGCGGCTTCTGCCGAAAGACGCCCGGCAGCGGCTCTTACCTCCGGAGAGCATCCTACCTTCGTCTTTCGCGTCTTTTGTAGTCTACATCTTAGCAAAACGCTTTTCCACTATGTCTGGCTAGGAAAAACTGTGCCAGCACAGAAAACATCTCCCATCGTGTTCTAGAAGTTGCACGGATGTCTGCCAAGTGTTTGGCAGGAAGAAAAGAAAAGTTGTCCAAAACAGCTTCCAATCGAATGTTCCTGTGATTGGAAAAGTCAGGAGAGTGCAAAGGTACTGTTTTCTATCAGTTGGCAAGGTGCGCACACAATCCCAGTGTTGTACAGCTTGCTTCTTCACCTTCCCGAAGCTGCCGCTCTCGCCGGCTGCCGGAGCCCAAGAAGCGGCTTCTTCGCGCAAAGACGATTGTGCCGCTCACAGGGCTCTCCTTAGCGCGGCTTCTGCCGAAAGACGCCCGGCAGCGGCTCTTACCTCCGGAGAGCATCCTACCTTCGTCTTTCGCGTCTTTTGTAGTCTACATCTTAGCAAAACGCTTTTCCACTATGTCTGGCTAGGAAAAACTGTGCCAGCACAGAAAACATCTCCCATCGTGTTCTAGAAGTTGCACGGATGTCTGCCAAGTGTTTGGCAGGAAGAAAAGAAAAGTTGTCCAAAACAGCTTCCAATCGAATGTTCCTGTGATTGGAAAAGTCAGGAGAGTGCAAAGGTACTGTTTTCTATCAGTTGGCAAGGTGCGCACACAATCCCAGTGTTGTACAGCTTGCTTCTTCACCTTCCCGAAGCTGCCGCTCTCGCCGGCTGCCGGAGCCCAAGAAGCGGCTTCTTCGCGCAAAGACGATTGTGCCGCTCACAGGGCTCTCCTTAGCGCGGCTTCTGCCGAAAGACGCCCGGCAGCGGCTCTTACCTCCGGAGAGCATCCTACCTTCGTCTTTCGCGTCTTTTGTAGTCTACATCTTAGCAAAACGCTTTTCCACTATGTCTGGCTAGGAAAAACTGTGCCAGCACAGAAAACATCTCCCATCGTGTTCTAGAAGTTGCACGGATGTCTGCCAAGTGTTTGGCAGGAAGAAAAGAAAAGTTGTCCAAAACAGCTTCCAATCGAATGTTCCTGTGATTGGAAAAGTCAGGAGAGTGCAAAGGTACTGTTTTCTATCAGTTGGCAAGGTGCGCACACAATCCCAGTGTTGTACAGCTTGCTTCTTCACCTTCCCGAAGCTGCCGCTCTCGCCGGCTGCCGGAGCCCAAGAAGCGGCTTCTTCGCGCAAAGACGATTGTGCCGCTCACAGTGCTCTCCTTAGCGCGGCTTCTGCCGAAAGACGCCCGGCAGCGGCTCTTACCTCCGGAGAGCATCCTACCTTCGTCTTTCGCGTCTTTTGTAGTCTACATCTTAGCAAAACGCTTTTCCACTATGTCTGGCTAGGAAAAACTGTGCCAGCACAGAAAACATCTCCCATCGTGTTCTAGAAGTTGCACGGATGTCTGCCAAGTGTTTGGCAGGAAGAAAAGAAAAGTTGTCCAAAACAGCTTCCAATCGAATGTTCCTGTGATTGGAAAAGTCAGGAGAGTGCAAAGGTACTGTTTTCTATCAGTTGGCAAGGTGCGCACACAATCCCAGTGTTGTACAGCTTGCTTCTTCACCTTCCCGAAGCTGCCGCTCTCGCCGGCTGCCGGAGCCCAAGAAGCGGCTTCTTCGCGCAAAGACGATTGTGCCGCTCACAGGGCTCTCCTTAGCGCGGCTTCTGCCGAAAGACGCCCGGCAGCGGCTCTTACCTCCGGAGAGCATCCTACCTTCGTCTTTCGCGTCTTTTGTAGTCTACATCTTAGCAAAACGCTTTTCCACTATGTCTGGCTAGGAAAAACTGTGCCAGCACAGAAAACATCTCCCATCGTGTTCTAGAAGTTGCACGGATGTCTGCCAAGTGTTTGGGAGGAAGAAAAGAAAAGTTGTCCAAAACAGCTTCCAATCGAATGTTCCTGTGATTGGAAAAGTCAGGAGAGTGCAAAGGTACTGTTTTCTATCAGTTGGCAAGGTGCGCACACAATCCCAGTGTTGTACAGCTTGCTTCTTCACCTTCCCGAAGCTGCCACACTCAGGAGGTAAGAGCCGCTGCCGGGCGTCTTTCGGCAGAAGCTGCGCTAAGGAGAGCACTGTGAGCGGCACAATCGTCTTTGCGCGAAGAAGCCGCTTCTTGGGCTCCGGCAGCCGGCGAGAGCGGCAGCTTCGGGAAGGTGAAGAAGCAAGCTGTACAACACTGGGATTGTGTGCGCACCTTGCCAACTGATAGAAAACAGTACCTTTGCACTCTCCTGACTTTTCCAATCACAGGAACATTCGATTGGAAGCTGTTTTGGACAACTTTTCTTTTCTTCCTGCCAAACACTTGGCAGACATCCGTGCAACTTCTAGAACACGATGGGAGATGTTTTCTGTGCTGGCACAGTTTTTCCTAGCCAGACATAGTGGAAAAGCGTTTTGCTAAGATGTAGACTACAAAAGACGCGAAAGACGAAGGTAGGATGCTCTCCGGAGGTAAGAGCCGCTGCCGGGCGTCTTTCGGCAGAAGCCGCGCTAAGGAGAGCACTGTGAGCGGCACAATCGTCTTTGCGCGAAGAAGCCGCTTCTTGGGCTCCGGCAGCCGGCGAGAGCGGCAGCTTCGGGAAGGTGAAGAAGCAAGCTGTACAACACTGGGATTGTGTGCGCACCTTGCCAACTGATAGAAAACAGTACCTTTGCACTCTCCTGACTTTTCCAATCACAGGAACATTCGATTGGAAGCTGTTTTGGACAACTTTTCTTTTCTTCCTGCCAAACACTTGGCAGACATCCGTGCAACTTCTAGAACACGATGGGAGATGTTTTCTGTGCTGGCACAGTTTTTCCTAGCCAGACATAGTGGAAAAGCGTTTTGCTAAGATGTAGACTACAAAAGACGCGAAAGACGAAGGTAGGATGCTCTCCGGAGGTAAGAGCCGCTGCCGGGCGTCTTTCGGCAGAAGCCGCGCTAAGGAGAGCCCTGTGAGCGGCACAATCGTCTTTGCGCGAAGAAGCCGCTTCTTGGGCTCCGGCAGCCGGCGAGAGCGGCAGCTTCGGGAAGGTGAAGAAGCAAGCTGTACAACACTGGGATTGTGTGCGCACCTTGCCAACTGATAGAAAACAGTACCTTTGCACTCTCCTGACTTTTCCAATCACAGGAACATTCGATTGGAAGCTGTTTTGGACAACTTTTCTTTTCTTCCTGCCAAACACTTGGCAGACATCCGTGCAACTTCTAGAACACGATGGGAGATGTTTTCTGTGCTGGCACAGTTTTTCCTAGCCAGACATAGTGGAAAAGCGTTTTGCTAAGATGTAGACTACAAAAGACGCGAAAGACGAAGGTAGGATGCTCTCCGGAGGTAAGAGCCGCTGCCGGGCGTCTTTCGGCAGAAGCTGCGCTAAGGAGAGCACTGTGAGCGGCACAATCGTCTTTGCGCGAAGAAGCCGCTTCTTGGGCTCCGGCAGCCGGCGAGAGCGGCAGCTTCGGGAAGGTGAAGAAGCAAGCTGTACAACACTGGGATTGTGTGCGCACCTTGCCAACTGATAGAAAACAGTACCTTTGCACTCTCCTGACTTTTCCAATCACAGGAACATTCGATTGGAAGCTGTTTTGGACAACTTTTCTTTTCTTCCTGCCAAACACTTGGCAGACATCCGTGCAACTTCTAGAACACGATGGGAGATGTTTTCTGTGCTGGCACAGTTTTTCCTAGCCAGACATAGTGGAGAAGCTTGTTGCCGAGGTGTAGATGAGAAGAGGAGCTAAAGACGAAGGTAGGATGCTCTCCGGAGGTAAGAGCCGCTGCCGGGCGTCTTTCGGCAGAAGCCGCGCTAAGGAGAGCCCTGTGAGCGGCACAATCGTCTTTGCGCGAAGAAGCCGCTTCTTGGGCTCCGGCAGCCGGCGAGAGCGGCAGCTTCGGGAAGGTGAAGAAGCAAGCTGTACAACACTGGGATTGTGTGCGCACCTTGCCAACTGATAGAAAACAGTATCTTTGCACTCTCCTGACTTTTCCAATCACAGGAACATTCGATTGGAAGCTGTTTTGGACAACTTTTCTTTTCTTCCTGCCAAACACTTGGCAGACATCCGTGCAACTTCTAGAACACGATGGGAGATGTTTTCTGTGCTGGCACAGTTTTTCCTAGCCAGACATAGTGGAAAAGCGTTTTGCTAAGATGTAGACTACAAAAGACGCGAAAGACGAAGGTAGGATGCTCTCCGGAGGTAAGAGCCGCTGCCGGGCGTCTTTCGGCAGAAGCCGCGCTAAGGAGAGCACTGTGAGCGGCACAATCGTCTTTGCGCGAAGAAGCCGCTTCTTGGGCTCCGGCAGCCGGCGAGAGCGGCAGCTTCGGGAAGGTGAAGAAGCAAGCTGTACAACACTGGGATTGTGTGCGCACCTTGCCAACTGATAGAAAACAGTACCTTTGCACTCTCCTGACTTTTCCAATCACAGGAACATTCGATTGGAAGCTGTTTTGGACAACTTTTCTTTTCTTCCTGCCAAACACTTGGCAGACATCCGTGCAACTTCTAGAACACGATGGGAGATGTTTTCTGTGCTGGCACAGTTTTTCCTAGCCAGACATAGTGGAAAAGCGTTTTGCTAAGATGTAGACTACAAAAGACGCGAAAGACGAAGGTAGGATGCTCTCCGGAGGTAAGAGCCGCTGCCGGGCGTCTTTCGGCAGAAGCCGCGCTAAGGAGAGCACTGTGAGCGGCACAATCGTCTTTGCGCGAAGAAGCCGCTTCTTGGGCTCCGGCAGCCGGCGAGAGCGGCAGCTTCGGGAAGGTGAAGAAGCAAGCTGTACAACACTGGGATTGTGTGCGCACCTTGCCAACTGATAGAAAACAGTACCTTTGCACTCTCCTGACTTTTCCAATCACAGGAACATTCGATTGGAAGCTGTTTTGGACAACTTTTCTTTTCTTCCTGCCAAACACTTGGCAGACATCCGTGCAACTTCTAGAACACGATGGGAGATGTTTTCTGTGCTGGCACAGTTTTTCCTAGCCAGACATAGTGGAAAAGCGTTTTGCTAAGATGTAGACTACAAAAGACGCGAAAGACGAAGGTAGGATGCTCTCCGGAGGTAAGAGCCGCTGCCGGGCGTCTTTCGGCAGAAGCCGCGCTAAGGAGAGCACTGTGAGCGGCACAATCGTCTTTGCGCGAAGAAGCCGCTTCTTGGGCTCCGGCAGCCGGCGAGAGCGGCAGCTTCGGGAAGGTGAAGAAGCAAGCTGTACAACACTGGGATTGTGTGCGCACCTTGCCAACTGATAGAAAACAGTACCTTTGCACTCTCCTGACTTTTCCAATCACAGGAACATTCGATTGGAAGCTGTTTTGGACAACTTTTCTTTTCTTCCTGCCAAACACTTGGCAGACATCCGTGCAACTTCTAGAACACGATGGGAGATGTTTTCTGTGCTGGCACAGTTTTTCCTAGCCAGACATAGTGGAAAAGCGTTTTGCTAAGATGTAGACTACAAAAGACGCGAAAGACGAAGGTAGGATGCTCTCCGGAGGTAAGAGCCGCTGCCGGGCGTCTTTCGGCAGAAGCTGCGCTAAGGAGAGCACTGTGAGCGGCACAATCGTCTTTGCGCGAAGAAGCCGCTTCTTGGGCTCCGGCAGCCGGCGAGAGCGGCAGCTTCGGGAAGGTGAAGAAGCAAGCTGTACAACACTGGGATTGTGTGCGCACCTTGCCAACTGATAGAAAACAGTACCTTTGCACTCTCCTGACTTTTCCAATCACAGGAACATTCGATTGGAAGCTGTTTTGGACAACTTTTCTTTTCTTCCTGCCAAACACTTGGCAGACATCCGTGCAACTTCTAGAACACGATGGGAGATGTTTTCTGTGCTGGCACAGTTTTTCCTAGCCAGACATAGTGGAGAAGCTTGTTGCCGAGGTGTAGATGAGAAGAGGAGCTAAAGACGAAGGTAGGATGCTCTCCGGAGGTAAGAGCCGCTGCCGGGCGTCTTTCGGCAGAAGCCGCGCTAAGGAGAGCCCTGTGAGCGGCACAATCGTCTTTGCGCGAAGAAGCCGCTTCTTGGGCTCCGGCAGCCGGCGAGAGCGGCAGCTTCGGGAAGGTGAAGAAGCAAGCTGTACAACACTGGGATTGTGTGCGCACCTTGCCAACTGATAGAAAACAGTACCTTTGCACTCTCCTGACTTTTCCAATCACAGGAACATTCGATTGGAAGCTGTTTTGGACAACTTTTCTTTTCTTCCTGCCAAACACTTGGCAGACATCCGTGCAACTTCTAGAACACGATGGGAGATGTTTTCTGTGCTGGCACAGTTTTTCCTAGCCAGACATAGTGGAAAAGCGTTTTGCTAAGATGTAGACGACAAGAGAGGCTAAAGAGTGGATGTTAGCAAATGACACCCATCTTCAAAAAAGGCAATTAAGAGGACTCGCCATAGTACAAACCAGCCAGCCTCTTTTTTATCCCCAGGAAGTTGATGAAGCAGCTCTTCCTGGAAATCCTTGCCAGGCACATGACAGATGACCAAATAATGTAGTTAGCATGATTTTTCAGGGGAATTTCATGCTGAACATCACTTTAAACTCCTCTGATGAATCAACTTGACTGGTAGATGAAGGGAATATTATCTGCCTGGGCTTCAGGGAGGTTTTTGACATACCTCTACATGGCATCACACATACATATGGAAGCAATAGTGCAAAGGGGAGGGAATCAGTGTCTTTTCAGTGATGCTGAGGGAAAAGACAAGAGGCAGTGGGCACACACTGAAATACAGGAGATTGCCTTTGAACATCAGTAAATGTTTCTTTACTGTCAGGGTGACTGAACCACGGCACAGACTGCCCAGAAAGATTGTGGAGCCTGGATCTTTGAAGACATTAAAAGTACACCCCGATAGAATCCTGGGCAAGAGGCTCTAGGTATCCTGGTTTAGGCAGGGGGGTTGGGCCTGGTTAGCCCCACCAACCCCTTCCACTCTCTTTCATTCTGTGCTAGTGAATTCTCTTCAAGATGCATTTCAAAGCACTGGCATGACAAAGTTCTGTGCAGACAGAGATCCAAATGGACATGGCATCTAAGTTCCTTAAGCAGTGTTCAAGAAGAATGTAAAACTCTGGCACAAGTGTCTCTTCCCTAACTGAATCCCTTTCATGGGAAAATTCCCAGCTCTAGAAAGATCTTCTGATACGCATGCTTAAGACTGACACTGGCTGAGCAAATTTCTCCCTATGTATATCTAAGACCAGTTAGGATCTTCACCCAAAGTGCTGTCAACATAGTCACAGAATGCCTATTGTTAAGAAGTGACAGCTTCCATCAGAATGGCAGCTATTGGTCCACAAAATGGATTAATGGATGGGAATTATCTACGTGGGTTAAAAACAAAAATAAAGAGTTGGTCTTTATTTATCAATTTCATGGCAATATTGATAAGGGAAGAAAAAGATCTAAGTCCTTGACTTTCTGGACTCGAGGAAAGATTTTAAAAATTCCTTGTAAAAATGTATGATCACAATCAGACTATTGAAACCATTTTAGTTGGGAACAAAGTTCCAAAATTGTCTAGATAGTGGCAAAGAAGCCAAGAAAATAGGAAAGAAACAAAAAGAGAGCAAAAGAGTCAGCTTCAGTGTACAAGCTCGTTCTAGAAGTAGTCTGCTGGGAAAAGGAACCCCCAGCTAAATTTCCAATGTATTCCTGCGCTTGATTCAGTAACTGGTCAATGTAAAAACCAATCCTTTTGTACAACTTCTTCCAGCAACAAAAACTCCAACAGGTTGACACTACCATCATGCCTGTTCCAGACATATTTAAAAGAGAAATGATGATTTTCTTGAAAACCTACTTACATAAAAGTTGCAAGATGGTGGAGGGATTCCCACATCCTCCTTCCTCCATCTGGCTTGAAAGTATATTTGATAAAATATGCAACAAAGCACATGATTTATAAGGGAGAGTCAAATGGATGATTTGGGAATCGATCTCTTGTTGATAGTAAACTTCATATCCACTCGGTGTGACCTTTTTAAAACAAAATGTGGAGCTGAGGCATGAATCTGCCACAACAATTGTAAAGCAAACATACACACTCCCCTTCATATGCCCCCCCCTCCACACACACCTAGGCACACACAGAGATCAGCATAGCAGATCATGAACACCTTGGAAAAGACTGAAATGCTAAATGCCTCTCTTGATGGGCAAAAGAGCTGGTGCAGTAATTCAAATGCCTGGTACAAAAATTCTGTTTAATATTTAGCTCCTATTTAAAACACAGCTTTTCATTTCATTCTATTTACAGAATATTTTCATTTCATTTGTTTCTTTAAAATTACTTAGTTCTCACCTGTTGTATGTCTAGGAATATTTTCTTCCAAAAATAGAAAAAAATAGATGATATCTTTTCAGCAGAAAACATTGGTTGATACAATTTTAAACCATCATGATATGGAAGAATTCTTCTGTCCCTCTCGAAGGTGGAAGAAGCATTTGGATCACAGATCATCTACAATGAAATACTTGACATGTTTAAGATGCTTTCAATCAATTTTGATCGTCAATTGCTTATTTGTTGTAAACAGTAATTTTTCAGTGAAGGGAAAGTGTGTGTGGTATATCTACATGATATGTTCAAAGGCAGTTCCTACTAATGGCCAGGCTGAATCCCAGTAAATAATGTCCCGAATGATATTTTGCCGCCTTCTTTGGCACTTCATGAAATCTTACCCCGATGAAGTGCTGAAACACAGAGATTTTCTCTTAGAGAGTGTCTCATGTTGTAACCTATCCCATGGATTTTATGCTGTAATTCTTATCTCTTTTAAAATTTACTATCTTCTGTACAGTTTTCATGAAACTTTCTGTTACAGTAGTGAATAGCACAGATAAATGTCATTTTGTACAACTTTGAATTTACCCCAAGAGCTGAGAGAAAACTTGATCCTATACTTCAATCCGAGTTTCTTCTATAGTCCAACTTTGTTTCTCTACCATCAAGCTTCTCCTTTGTTGCTGCTCCAAGCCCCGTCCAAGGTGACCTTGAATACTTTCAGGGATGGGACACCCACAACTTCTCTGGGCAACCTGTTCCAGTGTTCCAGCACTCCCACAGTAAAAAAGGCCTTCCTTTCATCTAATATGTGTAGGAAATCATAAATCTAGGCATAGAAGCTTGGAGTGCAAATTTGAAATTCTTTGGATTTGAAGCACATTTTATATGAATACTGACTTACAGATGACTAAAAGATGTTGATGGGCATTTGAGCTGACAAGTTTTGAAAAAGTGCACGGAAATTAAAATTGAAACCACTAAAATTAAAAACTCCTTGCCATTTTCTTTTTCCTCTCCTATTCAAAATTGCATATGTCAGATATCAGTGCTTCATGCAAACCTCTCAGATGCTCTCAGAGAAAAAGCTTTTCTTTCAGACTAAGTTGCGGTTGACGTAGAACACTAGCAGGAGTGAAAGATTTTCTGGGCATCGGGGCAGCCCGTTCTCCTTGGATTTGTGTGCAGAATGCATTTTATCCAAACTGGAAAATAGATCCCAGCTCTGTTCTATTCATCATCCTTACTTCATCAGGCCAGAAGATTCTGTGAAAAGTAGCCTGTGGACCTTGAAGACAGCGCATGTGAACCAGATGAGAGGTGATAGAGAAGTTGAGGGAGAGAAGAAAGAGCATGAGGCTGAAACCAGAAAGTATTTCTCCACGTGATCATGGAAGATTGCAGGAGCCACTTGGTACTATCAAACCAGCCCAACTTGGCACTTGTGCCACCTTGGGTCTGGGAGCCATGTTGCATATCGTGCATTTTAAGGAGCCAGCTGGCCACACCCAGCCATATGCCCCCAAACACAAACCAAGGCCCTTTTCTCTGGCAAACAAAACTCAGCTGCCCTGCTTCTGGATGGCAGATTGCAGGAACCACTTGGTACTATCAAACCAGCCCAACTTGGCACTGGTGCCACCATGGGTCTGGTCACCATCCTGCCTATTGTAGCTTTTCAGGAGCCAGCCGGTCACTCTCAGCCATAGGCCCCCAAACACAAACCTCGGCCCGTTTCCCTGGCAAACAAAAGTAAGCTGCCCCGCTTCTGCATGGCAGATTGCAGGAGCTACTTAGTACTATCAAATCAGCCCGACTTGGCACAGGTGCCACCTTGGATCTGGGAACCATCCTGTGTATCGTGGATTTTCAGGGGCCAGCCGGCCACTCTCAGCCATATGCCCCCAAAAACAAACCACGGACCTTTTCTCTGGCAAACAAAAATCAGCTGCCCCACTTCTGGATGGCAGATTGCAGGAGCCACTTGGGACTATCACACCAGCACAACATGGCACTGCTGCCACCTTGGATCTGGGAACAATCCTGCGTATCGTACATATTCAGGAACCAGCCGAACACTCCCAGCCACAGGCCCCCAAACACAAACAACGGCCCTTTTCTCTGGCAAACAAAACTCAACTGCCCCTCTTCTGGATGGCAAATTGCAGGACGCACTTGGTACTACAAAAAGAGCCCGACTTGGCAGTGGTGCCACCTTGGCTCTGGGAACCATCCTGCGTATCGAGCATTTTAAGGAGCCAGCCGGCAATTCCCAGCCGTATGCCCCAAAAAGAAACCATGGACCTTTTCTCTGGCAAAAAAAACTCAGCTGTCCCGCTTCTGGATGGCAGATTGCAGGAGTTACTTTGAACCATACAACCAGCCTTACTTGGCACTGGTGCCACCTTGGATCTGGGAACCATCCTGCCTATCGTTGATTTTCAGGGGCCAGCCGGCCACTCTCAGCCATAGGCCCCCAAACACAAACCACAGCCCTTTTCTCTAGCAAACAAAATTCAACTGCCCCGCTTCTGGATGGCAAATTGCAGGAGCCACTGGGTACTACAAAAACAGCCTGACTTGGCACTGGTGCCACCTTGGATCTGGGAACCATGCGGCGTATCGTGCATTTTAAGGAGCCAGGTGGCCACTCCCAGCCATATGCCCCCAAACACAACCCACGGCCCTTTTCTCTGGCAAACAAAACTCAGCTGCCCCGCTTCTGGATGGCAGATTGCAGGAGACACTTGGTACTATCAAACCAGCCCGACTTGGCACTGGTGCCACCTTGGGTCTGGGAACCATCCTGCGTATTGTGGATTGTCAGGAGACAGCCAACCACTCTCGGCCACAGAGCCCAATCAAAAACAAAGGTCCGTTTCCCTGGCAAAAAAAACTCAGCTGCCCCGCTTCTGGATGGGAGATTGCAGGAGGCACTTGACACTGTCAAACGAGCCCCACTTGGCACTGGTGCCACCTTGGGTCTGGGAACCATGCTGCGTATCGTGGATTTTCAGGAGCCAGCCGGCCACTGCCAGCCATAGGCCCCCAAACACAAACCACAGCCTTTTTCTCTGGCAAACAAAACTCAGCTGCCCCGCTTCTGGATGGCAGATTGCAGGAGCCACTTGGTACTATCAAACCAGCCCGACTTGGCACTGGTGCCACCTTGGGTCTGGGAACCATCCTGCGTATCGTGGATTCTAAGGAGCCAGCCGGCCACTCCTAGCCACAGGCCCCCAAACAAAATCAACGGCGCTGTTCCCTGGAAAACAAAACACGCCTGCCAACTTTTTGATGGAGTTTGCAGGAGCCACTTGGTACTATCAAACCAGCCCGACTTGGCACTGGTGCCACCTTGGGTCTGGGAACCATCCTGCGTATCGTGGATTCTAAGGAGCCAGCCGGCCACTCCTAGCCACAGGCCCCCAAACAAAAACCTAGGCCTATTTCTCTGGCAAACAAAAGTAAGCTGCCCTGCTTCTGGATGGCAGATTGCAGGAGACACTTGGTACTATCAAACCAGCCCAACTTGGCACTGGTGCCACCTTGGATCTGGGAACCATGCTCTGTATCGTGGATATTCAGGGGCCAGCCGGCCACTCTCAGCCATATGTCCCCAAACAGAAACCTCGGCCCGTTTCTCTGGCAAACAAAACTCAACTGCCCCTCTTCTGGATGGCAAATTGCAGGATGAACTTGATACTAAAACCGCAGGCCGACTTGGTAGTGGTGACACCTTGGGCCTGGGAACCATCATGCGTATCGAGCATTTTAAGGAGCCAGCCGGCCACTCCCAGCAATATGCCCCCAAAAACAATCCACGGAATTTTCCTCTGGCAAACAAAAATCAGCTGCCTCGCTTCTGGATGGCAGATTGCAGGAGCCACTTTGCACCATCAAACCAGCCCGACTTGGCACTGGTGCCACATTGCATCTGGGAACCATGCTGCCTAGCGTGGATTTTCAGGAGCCAGCCGGCCACTCTCAGCTATATGCCCCCAAACAAAACCCACGGCCCGTTTCCCTGGCAAACAAAATTAAGCTGCCCCGCTTCTGGATGGCAGATTGCAGGACGCACTTGGTAGTATCAAACCAGCAAAACTTGGCACTGGTGCCACCTTGGGTCTGGGAACCATCCTGCGTATCGTGGGTTCAAAGGAGCCAGCCGGTCACTCCCAGCCACAGGCACCCAAATACAAACAATGTCGCTTTTCCCTGGAAAACAAAACTCGCCTGCCAACTTTTTGATGGCAGATTGCAGGACCCACTTGGTACTATCAAACCAGCCCAACTTGGCACTGGTGCCACCATGGGTCTGGTAACCATCCTGCCTATCGTAGCTTTCCAGGAGCCAGCCGGTCACTCCCAGCCATAGGTCCCCAGTCACAAACCTCGGCCCGTTTCCCTGGCAAACAAAAGTAAGCTACCCCGCTTCTGGATGGCAGATTGCAGGAGCCACTTGGTACTATCAAACCAGCCCAACTTGGCACTGGTGCCACCTTGGGTCTGGGAACCATGCTGCGTAACACAGATTCTAAGGCGCCAGTCGGCCACTACGAGCCACAAGCCCCCAAACACAAACAACGGCGCTATTCTCTGGCAAACAAAACTCAACTGCCCCTCTTCTGGATGGCAAATTGCAGGACGCACTTGGTACTATAAAAACAGCCCGACTTGGCACTGGTGCCCCCTTGGGTCTGGGAACCATCCTGCGTATCGATCTTTTTAATGAGACAGCCGGCCACTCCCAGCCATATGCCCCCAAACACAACCCACGGCCCTTTTCTCTGGCAAACAAAACTCAACTGCACCGCTTCTGGATGGCAGATTGCAGGAGCCACTTGGTACTATCAAACCAGCCCGACTTGGCACTGGTGCCACCTTGGGTCTGGGAACCATCCTGCGTATTGTAGGTTGTCAGGAGCCAGCCGAACACTCTCGGCCACAGACCCCAATTAAAAACAACGGCCCGTTTCACAGGCAAACAAAACTCAGCTGCCCCGCTTCTGGATGGGAGATTGCAGGAGCCACTGGGTACTATAAAACCAGCCCTACTTGGCACTGATGCCACCTTGGGTCTGGGAACCATGCTGTGTATCATGGATTTTCAGGAGCCAGCCGGCCACTGCCAGCCACAGGCCCCGAAACACAAACAACAGCCTTTTTGTCTGGCAAACAAAATTCAGCTGCCCCGCTTCTGGATGGCAGATTGCAGGAACCACTTGGTACTAACAAACCAGCCCGACTTGGCACTGGTGCCACCTTGGGTCTGGGAACCATCCTGCGTATCGTGGATTCTAAGGAGCCAGCTGGCCACTCCCAGCCACAGGCCCCAAAACACACACAACGGCGCTTTTCCCTGGAAAACAAAACTCGCCTGCCAACATTTTGATGGCAGATTGCAGGAGCCACTTGGTACTATCAAACCAGCCCAACTTGGCACTGGTGCCACCATGGGTCTGGTCACCATCCTGCCTATCGTAGCTTTTCAGGAGCCAGCCGGTCACTCCCAGCCATAGGCCCCCAGACACAAACCTCGGCCTGTTTCCCTGGCACACAAAAGTAAGCTACCGCACTTCTGGATGGCAGATTGCAGGAGCCACTTTGCACCATCAAACCAGCCCGACTTGGCACTGGTGCCACCTCTGGTCTGGGAACCATGCTGCGTATCGTGGATTCTAAGGAGCCAGCCGGTCACTCCCAGCCATAGGCCCCCAAAAAAAACCTCGGTCCGTTTCCCTGGCAAACAAAAGTAAGCTTCCCCGCTTCTGGATGGCAGATTGCAGGAGCCACTTGGTACTATCAAACCAGCCCGACTTGGCACTAGTGCCACCTTGGGTCTGGGAACCATCCTGCGTATCGTGTGTTCTAAGGAGCCAGCCGGCCACTCCCACCCACAGTCCCCCAAACACAAACAACGGCGCTTTTCCCTGGAAAACAAAACTCGCCTGCCAACTTTTTGATGGCAGATTGCAGGAGCCACTTGGTACTATCAAACCAGCCCAACTTGGCACTGGTGCCACCATGGATCTGGTCACCATCCTGCCTATCGTAGCTTTTCAGGAGCCAGCCGGTCACTCCTAGCCCTAGGCCCCCAGTCATAAACCTCGGCCCGTTTCCCTGGCACACAAAGGTAAGCTACCCCGCTTCAGGATGGCAGATTGCAGGAACCACTTGGCACCATCAAACCAGCCCGACGTGGCACTGGTGCCACCTTGGGTCTGGGAACCATCCTGCGTATCGTGTGTTCTAAGGAGCCAGCCGGCCACTCCCAGCCACAGTCCCCCAAACACAAACAACGGCGCTTTTCCCTGGAAAACAAAATTCGCCTGCCAACTTTTTGATGGCAGATTGCAGGAGCCACTTGGTACTATCAAACCAGCCCAACTTGGCACTGGTGCCACCATGGGTCTGGTCACCATCCTGCCTATCGTAGCTTTTCAGGAGCCAGGCGGTCACTCCCAGCCATAGGCCCCCAGACACAAACCTCGGCCCGTTTCCCTGGCAAACAAAAGTAAGCTGCCCCGCTTCTGCATGGCACATTGCAGGTGCTATTTAGTACTATCAAACCAGCCCAACCTGGCACTGGTGCCACCTCAGGTCTGGGAACCATCCTGCCCATCGTGGATTTTCAGGGGCCAGACGGCCACTATCAGCCATATGCCCCCAAAAACAAACCACGGCCCTTTTCTCTGGTAAACAAAACTCAACTGCCCCTCTTCTGGATGGCAAATTTTAGGACGCACTTTGTACTACGAAAACCGCCCGACTTGGCACTGGTGCCACCTTGGGTCAGGGAACCATCCTGCCTATCGTAGCTTTTTAAGGAGCCAGCAGGCCACGCCCAGCCATATACCCCCAAAAACAAACCACGGACCATTTCTCTTGGAAACAAAAATCCGCTGCCCCGCGTCAGGATGGCAGATTGCAGGAGCCACTTTGCACCATCAAACCACCCCGACTTGGCACTGGTGCCATCTTGGATCTGGGAACCATCCTGCCTATCGTAGCTTTTCAGGAGCCAGCCGGTTACTCCCAACCATAGGCCCCCAGACAGAAAGCTCTGCCCGTTTCCCTGGCAAACAAAAGTAAGCTACCCCGCTTCTGGATGGCAGATTGCAGGAGCCACTTGGTACTATCAAACCAGCCCAACTTGACACTGGTGCCACTTTGGGTCTGGGAACCATGCTGCGTAACGTAGATTCTAAGGCGCCAGGCGGCGACTCCCAGCCACAGGCCCCCAAATACAAACAACGGCGCTTTTCCCTGGAAAACAAAACTCGCCTGCCAAATTTTTGATGGCAGATTGCAGGAGCCACTTGGTACTATCAAACCAGCCCAACTTGGCACTGGTGCCACCATGGGTCTGGTCACCATCCTGCCTATCGTAGCTTTTCAGGAGCCAGCCGGTCACTCCCAGCCATAGGCCCCCAGACACAAACCTCGGCCCGTTTCCCTGGCAAACAAAACTAAGTTATCCCGCATGTGGATGGCAGATTGCAGGAGCCACTTTGCACCATCAAACCAGCAAAACTTGGCACTGGTGCCACCTCTGGTCTGGGAACCATCCTCCGTATCGTGGATTCTAAGGAGCCAGCCGGCCACTCCCAGCCACAGGCCCCCAAACAAAAACAACGGCGCTTTTCCCTGGATAACAAACTCGCGTGCCAACTTTTTGATGGCAGATTGCAGGAGCCACTTGGTACTATCAAATCAGCCCAACTTGGCACTGGTGCCACCTTGGGTCTGGTCACCATCCTGCCTATCATAGCTTTTCAGGAGCCAGCCGGTCACTCCCAGCCATAGGCCCCCAGACACAAAGCTCGGCCCGTTTCCCTGGCAAACAAAATTAAGCTACCCCGCTTCTGGATGGCAGATTGCAGGAGTCACTTTGCACCATCAAACTAGCCCGACTTGGCACTGGTGCAACGTCTGGTCTGGGAACCATCCTGCGTATCGTGGATTCTAAGGAGCCAGCCGGCCACTCCCAGCCACAGGCCCCCAAACAAAAACAACGGCGCTTTTCCCTGGAAAACAAAACTCGCCTGCCAACTTTTTGATGGCAGATTACAGGAGCCACTTGGTACTATCAAACCAGCCCAACTTGGCACTGGTGCCACCATGGGTCTGGTCACCATCCTGCCTATCGTAGATTTTCAGGAGCCTGCCGGTCACTCCCAGCCATAGGCCCCCAGACACAAACCTCGGCCCGTTTCCCTAGCAAACAAAAGTAAGCTGCCCCGCTTCTGGATGGCAGATTGCAGGACGCACTTGGTAGTATCAAACCAGACCGACTTGTCACTGGTGCCACCTCTGGTCTGGGAACCATCCTGCGTATCGTTGATTCTAATTAGCCAGCCGGCCACTCCCATCCACAGGCCCCCAAACACAAACAACGGCGCTTTTCCCTGGAAAACAAAACTCGCCTGCCAAATTTTTGATGGCAGATTGCAGGAGCCACTTGGTACTATCAAATCAGCCCAACTTGGCACTGGTGCCACCATGGGTCTGGTCACCATCCTGCCTATCGTAGCTTTTCAGGAGCCAGCCGGTCACCCCCAGCCACAGGCCCCGAGACAAAAACCTCGGCCCGTTTCCCTGGCAAAAAAAAGTAAGCTACCCAGCTTCTGGATGGCAGATTGCAGGACGCACTTGGTAGTATCAAACCAGCCCAACTTGGCACTGGTGCCACCTCACGTCTGGGAACCATCCTGCGTATCGTGGATTCTAAGCAGCCAGCCAGCCACTCCGTGCCACAGGCACCCAAACACAAACAACGGCGCTTTTCCCTGGAAAACAAAACTCGCCTGCCAACTTTTTGATGGCGGATTGCAGGAGCCACTTGGTACTATCAAACCAGCCCAACTTGGCACTGGTGCCACCATGGATATGGTCACCATCCTGCCTATCGTAGCTTTTCAGGACCTAGCAGGTCACTCCCAGCCATAGGCGCCCAGACACAAAGCTTGGCCCGTTTCCCTGGCAAACAAAAGTAAGCTGCCCCGCTTCTGGATGGCAGATTGCAGGAACCACTTGGTACTATAAAACCAGCCCGACTTGGCACTGGTGCCACGTCAGGTCTGGGAACCATCCTGCGTATCGTGGATTCTAAGGAGCCAGCCGGCCACTCCCTGCCACAGTCCCCCAAACACAAACAACGGCGCTTTTCCCTGGAAAACAAAACTCGCCTGCCAAATTTTGAGGGCAGATTGCAGGAGCCACTTGGTACTATCAAACCAGCCCAACTTGGCACTGGTGCCACCATGGGTCTGGTCACCATCCTGCCTATCGTAGCTTTTCAGGAGCCAGCCGGTCACTCCCAGCCATAGGCCCCCAGAGAAAAACCTCGGCCCGTTTCCCTGGCAAACAAAAGTAAGCTACCCCGCTTCTGGATGGCAGATTGCAGGACGCACTTGGTAGTATCAAACCAGCCCGACTTGTCACTGGTGTCACCTCTGGTCTGGGAACCATCCTGCGTATCGTGGATTCTAAGCAGCCAGCCGGCCACTCCCAGCCACAGGCCCCCAAACACAAACAACGGCGCTTTTCCCTGGAAAACAAAACTCACCTGCCAAATTTTTGATGGCAGATTGCAGGAGCCACTTGGTACTATCAAACGAGCCCAACTTGGCACTGGTGCCACCATGGGTCTGGTCACCATCCTGCCTATCGTAGCTTTTCAGGAGCCAGCCGGTCACCCCCAGCCATATACCCCGAGACAAAAAGCTCGGCCCGTTTCCCTGGCAAAAAAAAGTAAGCTACCCCGCTTCTGGATGGCAGATTGCAGGACGCACTTGGGAGTATCAAACCAGCCCAACTTGGCACTGGTGCCACCTCAGGTCTGGGAACCATCCTGCGTATCGTGGATTCTAAGGAGCCAGCCGGCCACTCCCAGCCATAGGCCCCCAAACAAAAACAACGGCACTTTTCCCTGGAAAACAAAACTTGCCTGCCAACTTTTTGATGGCAGATTGCAGGAGCCACTTGGTACTATCAAACCAGCCCAACTTGGCACTCGTGCCACCTCTGGTCTGGGAACCATGCTGAGTATCGTGGATTCTAAGGAGCCAGCCGGCCACTCCCAACCACAGGCCCCCAAACACAAACAACGGCGCTTTTCCCTGGAAAACAAAACTCGCCTGCCAAGTTTTTGATGGCAGATTGCAGGAGCCACTTGGTACTATCAAACCAGCCCAACTTGGCACTGGTGCCGTCATGGGTCTGGTCACCATCCTGCCTATCGTAGCTTTTCACGAGCCAGCCGGTCACTTCCAGGCTTAGGCCCCCAGACACAAACCTCGGACCGTTTCCCTGGCAAACAAAAGTAAGCTGCCCCGCTTCTGGATGGCAGATTGCAGGAACCACTTGGTACTATCAAACCAGCCCAACTTGGCACTGATGCCACCTCAGGTCTGGGAACCATGCTGCGTATCATGGATTTTCAGAAGCCAGCCGGGCACTGCCAGCCACAGGCCCCGAAACACAAACAACAGCCTTTTTCTCTGGCAAACAAAATTCAGCTGCCCCGCTTCTGGATGGCAGATTGCAGGAACCACTTGGTACTAACAAACCAGCCCGACTTGGCACTGGTGCCACCTCAGGTCTGGGAACCATCCGGCGTATCGTGGATTCCAATTAGCAAGCTGGCCACTCCCAGCCACAGGCCCCAAAACACACACAACGGTGCTTTTCCCTGGAAAACAAAACTCGCCTGCCAAACTTTTGATGGCAGATTGCAGGAGCCACTTGGTATTATCAAACCAGCCCAACTTGGCACTGGTGCCACCATGGGTCTGGTCACCATCCTGCCTATCGTAGCTTTTCAGGAGCCAGCCAGCCACCCCCAGCCAGAGGCCCCCAGACAAATATTTCGGCCCGTTTCCCTGGCAAACAAAAGTAAGCTGCCCCGCTTCTGGATGGCAGATTGCAGGAGCCACTTTGCACCATCAAACCAGCCCAACTTGGCACTGGTGCCAACTCAGGTCTGGGAACCATCCTGCGTAACGTGGATTCTAAGCAGCCACCCGGCCTCTCTGAGCCACAGGCCCCCAAACACAAACAACGGCGCTTTTCCCTGGAAAACAAAACTCGCCTGCCAACTTTTTGATGGCAGATTGCAGGAGCCACTTGGTACTATCAAACCAGCCCAACTTGGCACTGGTGCCACCTCTGGTCTGGGAACCATCCTGCCTATCGTAGCTTTTCAGGAGCCAGCCGGTCACTCCCAGCCATAGACCCCCAGACACAAACCTCGGCCCGTTTCCCTGGAAAACAAAAGTAAGTTACCCCGATTCTGGATGGCAGATTGCAGGAGCCACTTGGTACTATCAAATCAGCCCAACTTGGCACTGGTGCCACCATGGGACTGGTAAACATCCTGCCTATCGTAGCTTTTCAGGAGCCAGCCGGTCACTCCCTGCCATAGGCCCCCGGACACAAACCTCTGCCCGTTTCCCTGGCAAACAAAAGTAAGCTGCCCCGCTTTTGGATGGCAGATTGCAGGATGCACTTGGTACTTACAAACCAGCCCGACTTGGCCCTGGTGCCACCTTGGCTCTGGGAACCATGCTGGGTAACGTAGATTCTACGAGGACAGGCGGCCACTCCCAGCCACAGGCCTCTAAATAAAATCAACGGCGCTTTTCCCTGGAAAACAAAACTCGCCTGCCAACTTCTTGATGGCAGATTGCAGGAGCCACTTGGTACTATCAAACCAGCCCAACTTGGCACTGGTGCCACCATGGGTCTGGTCACCATCCTGCCTATCGTAGCTTTTCAGGAGCCAGCCGCTCACTCCCAGCCATAGGCCCCCAGACAAATACCTCGGCACGTTTCCCTGGCAAACAAAAGTAGGCTGCCCCGCTTCTGGATGGCAAATTGCAGGACGCACTTGGTACTACGAAAACAGCCCGACTTGGCACTGATGCCACCTTGGGTCAGGGAACAATCCTGCGTATAGAGCTTTTTAAGGAGCCAGCCGGCCACGTCCAGTCATATACCCCCAAAAAAAACCCACGGAACTTTTATCCAGCAAACAAAAATCCGCTGCCCCGCGTCTGGATGGCAGATTGCAGGAGCTATTTAGTATTATCAAACCAGCCCGACTTGGCACTGGTGGCACCATGAGTCTGGTAACCATCCTGCCTATCGTAGCTTTTCAGTAGTCAGCCGGTCACTCCCAGCCATAGGCCCGCAGACAAATACCTCGGCCCGTTTCCCTGGGAAACAAAAGTAAGCTGTCCCGCTTCTGGATGGCAGATTGCAGGAGCCACTTGGTACTATCAAACCAGCCCAACTTGTTCCCAGACCCAAGGTGGCACCAGTGCCAAGTGGGGCTGGTTTGATGGTGCAACGTGGCTCCTGCAATCTGCCATCCAAAAGCGGGGCAGCTTACTTTTGTTTGCCAGGGAAACGGGCCGAGGTTTGTGTCTGGGGGTCTATGGCTGGGAGTGACCGGCTGGCTCCTGAAAAGCTACGATAGGCAGGATGGTTCCCAGACAAGAGGTGCCACCAGTGCCAAGTTGGGCTGGTTTGATAGTACCAAGTGGCTCCTGCAATCTGCCATCAAAAAGTTGGCAGGCGAGTTTTGTTTTCCAGGGAAAAGCGCCGTAGTTTTTGTTTGGGGGCCTGTGGCTCAGAGTGGCCGGGTGGCTTCTTAGAATCCACGATACGCAGGATGGTTCCTAGACCCAAGGTGGCACCAGTGCCAAGTCGGGCTGGTTTGACACAACCAAGTGGCTCCTGCAATCTGCCATCCAGAATCGGGGCAGCTTAATTTTGTTTGCCAGGGAAACGGTCCGAGGTTTGTGTCTGGGAGCCTATGGCTGGGAGTGACCGGCTGGCTCCTGAAATGCTACAATAGGCAGGATGGTTCCCAGACCCATAGTGGCACCAGTGCCAAGTTGGGATGATTTGATAGTACCAAGTGGCTCCTGCAATCTGCCATCAAAAAGTTGGCAGGCGAATTTTGTTTTCCAGGGAAAAGCGCCGTTGTTTGTGTTTGGGGGCCTGTGGCTGGGAGTGGCCGGCTGGCTCCTTAGAATCCACGATATGCAGGATTGTTCCCAGACCCAAGGTGGCACCAGTGCCAAGTCGGGCTGGTTTGATGGTGCAAAGTGGCTCCGGCAATCTGCCATCCAGACGCGGGGCAGCGGATTTTTGTTTCCAAGAGAAATGGTCCGTGGTTTGTTTTTGGGGGTTTATGGCTGGGCGTGGCCGGCTGGCTCCTTAAAAAGCTCGATATGCAGGATGGTTCCCTGACACAAGGTGGCACCAGTGCCACGTCGGGCGGTTTTCGTAGTACAAAGTGCGTCCTAAAATTTGCCATCCAGAAGAGGGGCAGTTGAGTATTGTTTGCCAGAGAAAAGGGCCGTGGTTTGTTTTTGGGGGCATATGGCTGAGAGTGGCCGGCTGGCTCCTGAAAAGCTACGATAGGCAGGATGTTTACCAGACCCATGGTGGCACCAGTGCCAAGTTGGGCTGATTTGATAGTACCAAGTGGCTCCTGCAATCTGCCATCCAGAATCGGAGTAGCTTACTTTTGTTTTCCAGGGAAACGGGCCGAGGTTTGTGTCTGGGGGTCTATGGTTGGGAGTGGCCGGCTGGCTCCTTAGAAACCACGATACGCAGCATGGTTCCCAGACAAGAGGTGCCACCAGTGCCAAGTTGGGCTGGTTTGATACTACCAAGTGGCTGCTGCAATCTGCCATCCAGAAGCGGGGCAGCTTACTTTTGTTTGCCAGGGAAACGGACCGTTGTTTGTGTTTGGGGGCCTATGGCTGGGAATGACCGGCTGGCTCCATAAAATCCACGATACGCAGGATGGTTCCCAGACCAGAGGTGGCACCAGTGCCAAGTCGGGCTGGTTTGATAGTACCAAGTGTCTCCTGCAATCTGCCATCCAGAAGCGGGGCAGCTTACTTTTGTTTGCCAGGGAAACGGGCCGAGGTGTGTATCTCGGGGCCTATGGCAGGGAGTGACCGGCTGGCTCCTGAAAAGCTACGATAGGCAGGATGGTGACCAGACCCATGGTGGCACCAGTGCCAAGTTGGGCTGGTTTGATAGTAACAAGTGGTTCCTGCAATCTGCCAACAAAATGTTGGCAGGCGAGTTTTGTTTTCCAGGGAAAAGCGCCGTTGTTTTTGTTTGGGGGCCTGTGGCTGGGAGTGGCCGGCTGGATGCTTAGAATCCACGATACGCAGGATGGTTCCCAGACCTGACGTGGCACCAGTGCCAAGTCGGGCTGGTTTGATACTACCTAGTGGATCCTGCAATCTGCCATCCAGAAGCGGGACAGCTTACTTTTTTTTGTCAGGGAAACCGGCTGAGCTTTGTGTCACGGGGCCTATTGCTGGGAGTGACCGTCTAGATCCTGAAAAGCTACGATAGGCAGGATGGTGACCAGACCCATGGTGGCACCAGTGCCAAGTTGGGCTGGTTTGATAGTACCAAGTGGCTCCTGCAATCTGCCATCAAAAAGTTGGCAGGCGAGTTTGTTATCCAGGGAAAAGCGCCGTTGTTTGTGTTTGGGGGCCTGTGACTGGGAGTGGCCGGCTGGCTCCTTAGAATCCACGATCGGGAGGATGGTTCCCAGACCTGAGGTGGCACCAGTGCCAAGTCGGGCTAGTTTGATGGTGCAAAGTGGCTCCTGCAATCTGCCATCCAGAAGCGGGGCAGCTTACTTTTGTTTGCCAGGGAAACGGGCCGAGGTTTGTGTCTGGGGGCCTATGGCTGGGAGTGACCGGCTGGCTCCTGAAAAGCTACGATAGGCAGGATGGTGACCAGACCCATGGTGGCACCAGTGCCAAGTTGGGCTGGTTTGATAGTACCAAGTGGCTCCTGCAATCTGCCATCAAAAAGTTGGCAGGCGAGTTTTGTTTTCCAGGGAAAAGCGCCGTTGTTTTTGTTTGGGGGCCTGTGGCTGGGAGTGGCCGGCTGGCTCCTTAGAATCCACGATACGCAGGATGGTTCCCAGACCAGAGGTGGCACCAGTGCCAAGTCGGGCTGGTTTGATAGTACCAAGTGCGTACTGCAATCTGCCATCCAGAAGCGGGGCAGCTTACTTTTGTTTGCCAGGGAAACGGGCCGAGGTTTGTGTCTGGGGGCCTATGGCTGGGAGTGACCGGCTGGCTCCTGAAAAGCTACGATAGGCAGGATGGTGACCAGACCCATGGTGGCACCACTGTCAAGTTGGGCTGGTTTGATAGTACCAATTGGCTCCGGCAATCTGCCATCAAAATTTGGCAGGCGAGTTTTGTTTTCCAGTGAATAGCGACCTTGTTTGTGTTTGGGGGCCTATGGCAGGGAGTGACCGGCTGGCTAATTAGAATCCATGGTACGCAGCATGGTTCCCAAACCTGAGGTGGCACCAGTGCCAAGTCGGGCTAGTTTGATGGTGCAAAGTGGCTCCTGCAATCTGCCATCCAGAAGCGGGGCAGCTTACTTTTGTTTGCCAGGGAAACGGGCCGAGGTTTGTGTCTGGGGGCCTATGGCTGGGAGTGACCGGCTGGCTCCTGAAAAGCTACGATAGGCAGGATGGTGACCAGACCCATGGTGGCACCAGTGCCAAGTTGGGCTGGTTTGATAGTACCAAGTGGCTCCTGCAATCTGCCATCAAAAAGTTGGCAGGCGAGTTTTGTTTTCCAGGGAAAAGCGCCGTTGTTTGTGTTTGGGGGCCTGTGGCTGGGAGTGGCCGGCTGGCTGCTTAGAATCCACGATACGCAGGATGGTTCCCAGACCAGAGGTGGCACCAGTGCCAAGTCGGGCTGGTTTGATACTACCTAGTGGATCCTGCAATCTGCCATCCAGAAGCGGGACAGCTTACTTTTGTTTGCCAGGGAAACGGGCAGAGCTTTGTGTCTGGGGGCCTATGACTGGGAGTGACCGTCTAGGTCCTGAAAAGCTACGATAGGCAGGATGGTGACCAGACCCATGGTGGCACCAGTGCCAAGTTGGGCTGGTTTGATAGTACCAAGTGGCTCCTGCAATCTGCCATCAAAAAGTTGGCAGGCGAGTTTTGTTTTCCAGGGAAAAGCGCCGTTGTTTTTGTTTGGGGGCCTATGGCTGGGAGTGGCCGGCTGGCTCCTTAGAATCCACGATACGCAGGATGGTTCCCAGACCAGAGGTGGCACCAGTGCCAAGTCGGGCTGGTTTGATAGTACCAAGTGCGTACTGCAATCTGCCATCCAGAAGCGGGGCAGCTTACTTTTGTTTGCCAGGGAAACGGGCCGAGGTTTGTGTCTGGGGGCCTATGGCTGGGAGTGACCGGCTGGCTCCTGAAAAGCTACGATAGGCAGGATGGTGACCAGACCCATGGTGGCACCAGTGCCAAGTTGGGCTGGTTTGATAGTACCAAGTGGCTCCGGCAATCTGCCATCAAAAAGTTGGCAGGCGAGTTTTGTTTTCCAGCGAATAGCGCCCTTGTTTGTGTTTGGGGGCCTATGGCAGGGAGTGACCGGCTGGCTAATTAGAATCCACGATACGCAGCATGGTTCCCAGACCTGAGGTGGCACCAGTGCCAAGTCGGGCTAGTTTGATGGTGCAAAGTGGCTCCTGCAATCTGCCATCCAGAAGCGGGGCAGCTTACTTTTGTTTGCCAGGGAAACGGGCCGAGGTTTGTGTCTGGGGGCCTATGGCTGGGAGTGACCGGCTGGCTCCTGAAAAGCTACGATAGGCAGGATGGTGACCAGACCCATGGTGGCACCAGTGCCAAGTTGGGCTGGTTTGATAGTACCAAGTGGCTCCTGCAATCTGCCATCAAAAAGTTGGCAGGCGAGTTTTGTTTTCCAGGGAAAAGCGCCGTTGTTTGTGTTTGGGGGCCTGTGGCTGGGAGTGGCCGGCTGGCTGCTTAGAATCCACGATACGCAGGATGGTTCCCAGACCAGAGGTGGCACCAGTGCCAAGTCGGGCCAGTTTGATACTACCAAGTGGATCCTGCAATCTGCCATCCAGAAGCGGGACAGCTTACTTTTGTTTGCCAGGGAAACGGGCAGAGCTTTGTGTCTGGGGGCCTATGGCTGGGAGTGACCGTCTAGGTCCTGAAAAGCTACGATAGGCAGGATGGTGACCAGACCCATGGTGGCACCAGTGCCAAGTTGGGCTGGTTTGATAGTACCAAGTGGCTCCTGCAATCTGCCATCAAAAAGTTGGCAGGCGAGTTTTGTTTTCCAGGGAAAAGCGCCGTTGTTTGTGTTTGGGGGCCTGTGGCTGGGAGTGGCCAGCTTCTAATTGGAATCCACGATACGCCGGATGGTTCCCAGACCTGAGGTGGCACCAGTGACAAGTCGGGCCAGTTTGATGGTGCAAAGTGGCTCCTGCAATCTGCCATCCAGAAGCGGGGCAGCTTACTTTTGTTTTCCAGGGAAAAGGGCCGAGGTTTTCTCTGGGGGCCTATGGCTGGGAGTGACCGGCTGGCGCCTGAACAGCTACGATAGGCAGGATGGTTCCAAGACCCATGGTGGCACCAGTGCCATGTTGGGCTGATTTGATAGTACCAAGTGGCTCCTGCAATCTGCCATCAAAATGTTGGCAGGCGAGTTTTGTTTTCCAGGGAAAAGCGCCGTTGTTTGTGTTTGGGGGCCTGTGGCTGGGAGTGGCCAGCTTGCTAATTGGAATCCACGATACGCAGGATGGTTCCCAGACCAGAGGTGGCACCAGTGCCAAGTCGGGCTGGTTTGATAGTACCAAGTGCGTCCTGCAATCTGCCATCCACAAGCGGCGCCGCTTAGTTTTGTTTGCCACGGAAACGGGCCGAGGTTTGTGTCTGGGGGCCTATGGCTGGGAGTGACCGGCTAGGTCCTGAAAATCTACGATAGGCAGGATGGTGACCAGACCCATGGTGGCACCAGTGCCAAGTTGGGCTGGTTTGATAGTACCAAGTTGCTCCGGCAATCTGCCATCAAAATTTGGCAGGCGAGTTTTGTTTTCCAGGGAAAAGCGCCGCTGTTTGTGTTTGAGGGCCTGTGGCTGGGAGTGTCCGGCTGGCTCCTTAGAATCCACGATACGCAGGATGGTTCCCAGACCTGAGGTGGCACCAGTGCCAAGTCGGGCTAGTTTGATGGTGCAAAGTGGCTCCTGCAATCTGCCATCCAGAAGCGGGGCAGCTTACTTTTTTTTGCCAGGGAAACGGGCCGAGGTTTGTGTCTGGGGTCTATGGCTGGGAGTGACCGGCTGGCTCCTGAAAAGCTACGATAGGCAGGATGGTGACCAGACCCATGGTGGCACCAGTGCCAAGTTGGGCTGGTTTGATAGTACCAAGTGGCTCCGGCAATCTGCCATCAAAAAGTTGGCAAGCGAGTTTTGTTTTCCAGGGAAAAGCGCCGATGTTTGTGTTTGGGGGCCTGTGGCTGGGAGTGGCCGGCTGGCTCCTTAGAATCCACGATACGCAGGATGGTTCCCAGACCTGAGGTAGCACCAGTGCCAAGTCGGGCTGGTTTGATAGTACCAAGTGCGTCCTGCAATCTGCCATCCAGAAGCGGGGCAGCTTACTTTTGTTTGCCAGGGAAACGGGCCGAGGTTTGTGTCTGGGGGCCTATGGCTGGGAGTGACCGGCTGGCTCCTGAAAAGCTACGATAGGCAGGATGGTGACCAGACCCATGGTGGCACCAGTGCCAAGTTGGGCTGGTTTGATAGTACCAAGTGGCTCCTGCAATCTGCCATCAAAAGTTGGCAGGCGAGTTTTGTTTTCCAGGGAAAAGCGCCGTTGTTTGTGTCTGCGGGCCTGTGGCTGGAGTGGCCGGCTGGCTCCTTTAAACACACGATACGCCGGATGGTTCTCAGACCCAAGTTGGCACCAGTGCCAAGTTGGGCTGGTTTGATAGTACCAAGTGGTTCCTGCAATCTGCAATCAAAATGTTGGCAGGCGAGTTTTGTTTTCCAGGGAAAAGCGCCGATGTTTTTTTTTGGGGGCCTGTGGCTGGGAGTGGCCGGCTGGCTCCTTAGAATCCAAGATACGCAGGATGGTTCCCAGACCAGAGGTGGCACCAGTACCAAGTCGGGCTGGTTTGATAATAACAAGTGGATCCTGAAATCTGCCATCCAGAAGCGGGGCAGCTTACTTTTGTTTGCCAGGGAAACGGGCCGAGCTTTGTGTCTGGGGGCCTATGGCTGGGAGTGACCGGCTGGCTCCTGAAAAGCTACGAAAGGCAGGATGGTGACCAGACCCATGGTGTCAGCAGTGCCAAGTTGGGCTGGTTTGATAGTACCAAGTGGCTCCTGCAATCTGCCATCAAAAAGTTGGCAGGCGAGTTTTGTTTTCCAGGGAAAAGCGCCGTTGTTTGTGTTTGGGGGCCTGTGGCTGGGAGTGGCCGTCTTGCTAATTGGAATCCACGATACGCAGGAGGGTTCCCAGACCTGAGGTGGCACCAGTGACAAGTCGGGCCAGTTTGATGGTGCAAAGTGGCTCCTGCAATCTGCCATCCAGAAGCGGGGCAGCTTACTTTTGTTTGCCAGGGAAACGGGCCGAGGTTTGTGTCTGGGTTCCTATGGCTGGGAGTGACCGGCTGGCACCTGAAAAGCTACGATAGGCAGGATGGTGACCAGATCCATGGTGGCACCAGTGCCAAGTTGGGCTGATTTGATAGTACCAAGTGGCTCCTGCAATCTGCCATCAAAAATTTGGCAGGCGAGTTTTGTTTTCCAGGGAAAAGCGCCGTTGTTTGTATTTGGGGGCCTGTGGCTGGGAGTGGCCCGCTGGCTCCTTAGAATCCACGATACGCAGGATGGTTCCCAGACCCAAGGTGGCACCATTTCCAAGTCGGGCTGGTTTGATAGTACCAAGTGCGTACTGCAATCTGCCATCCAGAAGCGGGGCAGCTTACTTTTGTTTGCCAGGGAAACGGGCCGAGGTTTTTGTCTGGGGGCCTATGGCTGGGAGTGACCGGCTGGCTCCTGAAAAGCTACGATACGCAGGATGGTGACCAGACCCATGGTGGCACCAGTGCCAAGTTGGGCTGATTTGATAGTACCAAGTGGCTCCTGCAATCTGCCATCAAAAAGTTGGCAGGCGAGTTTTGTTTTCCAGGGAAAAGCGCCGTTGTTTGTGTTTGGGGGCCTGTGGCTGGGAGTGGCCAGCTGGCTCCTTAGAATCCACGATACGCAGGATGGTTCCCAGACCCAAGGTGGCACCAGTGCCAAGTTGGGCTGGTTTGATAGTACCAAGTGTCTCCTGCAATCTGCCATCCAGAAGCAGGGCAGCTTACTTTTGTTTGCCAGAGAAATAGGCCTAGGTTTTTGTTTGGGGGCCTGTGGCTAGGAGTGGCCGGCTGGCTCCTAAGAATCCACGATACGCAGGATGTTTCCCAGACCCAAGGTGGCACCAGTGCCAAGTCGGGCTGGTTTGATAGTACCAAGTGGCTCCTGCAAACTCCATCAAAATGTTGGCAGGCGTGTTTTGTTTTCCAGGGAACAGCGCCGTTGATTTTGTTTGGGGGCCTGTGGCTCAGAGTGGCCGGGTGGCTCCTTAGAATCCACGATACGCAGGATGGTTCCCAGACCCAAGGTGGCACCAGTGCCAAGTCGGGCTGGTTTGATTACACCAAGTGGCTCCTACAATCTGCCATCCAGAAGTGAGGCAGCTAAGTTTTGTTTGCGAGAAAAAAGGGCCGTGGTTTTTGTTGGGGGCCTGTGGCTGGGAGTAGCCGGCTGGCTCCTTAAAATCCACGATAGGCAGGATGGTTCCCAGACCCAAGGTGGCACCAGTGCCAAGTCGGGCTGGTTTGATAGTACCAAGTGGCTCCTGCAATCTGCCATCCAGAAGCGGGGCAGCTGAGTTTTGTTTGCCAGAGAAAAAGGCTGTGGTTTGTGTTTGGGGGCCTGTGGCTGGCAGTGGCCGGCTGGCTCCTGAAAATCCACGATACGCAGCATGGTTCCCAGACCCAAGGTGGCACCAGTGCCAAGTGGGGCTCGTTTGACAGTGTCAAGTGCCTCCTGCAATCTCCCATCCAGAAGCGGGGCAGCTGAGTTTTTTTTGCCAGGGAAACGGACCTTTGTTTTTGATTGGGCTCTGTGGCCGAGAGTGGTCGGCTGTCTCCTGACAATCCACAATACGCAGGATGGTTCCCAGACCCAAGGTGGCACCAGTGCCAAGTCGGGCTGGTTTGATAGTACCAAGTGTCTCCTGCAATCTGCCATCCAGAAGCGGGGCAGCTGAGTTTTGTTTGCCAGAGAAAAGGGCCGTGGGTTGTGTTTGGGGGCATATGGCTGGGAGTGGCCACCTGGCTCCTTAAAATGCACGATACGCCGCATGGTAACCAGGCGCAAGGTGGCACCAGTGCCAAGTCAGGCTGTTTTTGTAGTACCCAGTGGCTCCTGCAATTTGCCATCCAGAAGCGGGGCAGTTGAATTTTGTTTGCTAGAGAAAAGGGCTGTGGTTTGTGTTTGGGGGCCTATGGCTGAGAGTGGCCGGCTGGCCCCTGAAAATCAACGATAGGCAGGATGGTTCCCAGATCCAAGGTGGCACCAGTGCCAAGTAAGGCTGGTTGTATGGTTCAAAGTAACTCCTGCAATCTGCCATCCAGAAGCGGGACAGCTGAGTTTTTTTTGCCAGAGAAAAGGTCCATGGTTTCTTTTTGGGGCATACGGCTGGGAATTGCCGGCTGGCTCCTTAAAATGCTCGATACGCAGGATGGTTCCCAGAGCCAAGGTGGCACCACTGCCAAGTCGGGCTCTTTTTGTAGTACCAAGTGCGTCCTGCAATTTGCCATCCAGAAGAGGGGCAGTTGAGTTTTGTTTGCCAGAGAAAAGGGCCGTTGTTTGTGTTTGGGGGCCTGTGGCTGGGAGTGTTCGGCTGGTTCCTGAATATGTACGATACGCAGGATTGTTCCCAGATCCAAGGTGGCAGCAGTGCCATGTTGTGCTGGTGTGATAGTCCCAAGTGGCTCCTGCAATCTGCCATCCAGAAGTGGGGCAGCTGATTTTTGTTTGCCAGAGGAAAGGTCCGTGGTTTGTTTTTGGGGGCATATGGCTGAGAGTGGCCGGCTGGCCCCTGAAAATCCACGATACACAGGATGGTTCCCAGATCCAAGGTGGCACCTGTGCCAAGTCGGGCTGATTTGATAGTACTAAGTAGCTCCTGCAATCTGCCATCCAGAAGCGGGGCAGCTTACTTTTGTTTGCCAGGGAAACGGGCCGAGGTTTGTGTTTGGGGGCCTATGGCTGAGAGTGACCGGCTGGCTCCTGAAAAGCTACAATAGGCAGGATGGTGACCAGACCCATGGCGGCACCAGTGCCAAGTTGGGCTGGTTTGATAGTACCAAGTGGTTCCTGCAATCTGCCATCCAGAAGCAGGGCAGCTGAGTTTTGTTTGCCAGAGAAAAGGGCCTTGGTTTGTGTTTGGGGGCATATGGCTGGGTGTGGCCAGCTGGCTCCTTAAAATGCACGATATGCAACATGGCTCCCAGACCCAAGGTGGCACAAGTGCCAAGTTGGGCTGGTTTGATAGTACCAAGTGGCTCCTGCAATCTTCCATGATCACGTGGAGAAATACTTTCTGGTTTCAGCCTCATGCTCTTTCTTCTCTCCCTCAACTTCTCTATCACCTCTCATCTGGTTCACATGCGCTGTCTTCAAGGTCCACAGGCTACTTTTCACAGAATCTTCTGGCCTGATGAAGTAAGGATGATGAATAGAACAGAGCTGGGATCTATTTTCCAGTTTGGATAAAATGCATTCTGCACACAAATCCAAGGAGAACGGGCTGCCCCGATGCCCAGAAAATCTTTCACTCCTGCTAGTGTTCTACGTCAACCGCAACTTAGTCTGAAAGAAAAGCTTTTTCTCTGAGAGCATCTGAGAGGTTTGCATGAAGCACTGATATCTGACATATGCAATTTTGAATAGGAGAGGAAAAAGAAAATGGCAAGGAGTTTTTAATTTTAGTGGTTTCAATTTTAATTTCCGTGCACTTTTTCAAAACTTGTCAGCTCAAATGCCCATCAACATCTTTTAGTCATCTGTAAGTCAGTATTCATATAAAATGTGCTTCAAATCCAAAGAATTTCAAATTTGCACTCCAAGCTTCTATGCCTAGATTTATGATTTCCTACACATATTAGATGAAAGGAAGGCCTTTTTTACTGTGGGAGTGCTGGAACACTGGAACAGGTTGCCCAGAGAAGTTGTGGGTGTCCCATCCCTGAAAGTATTCAAGGTCACCCTGGACGGGGCTTGGAGCAGCAACAAAGGAGAACCTTGATGGTAGAGAAACAAAGTTGGACTATAGAAGAAACTCGGATTGAAGTATAGGATCAAGTTTTCTCTCAGCTCTTGGGGTAAATTCAAAGTTGTACAAAATGACATTTATCTGTGCTATTCACTACTGTAACAGAAAGTTTCATGAAAACTGTACAGAAGATAGTAAATTTTAAAAGAGATAAGAATTACAGCATAAAATCCATGGGATAGGTTACAACATGAGACACTCTCTAAGAGAAAATCTCTGTGTTTCAGCACTTCATCGGGGTAAGATTTCATGAAGTGCCAAAGAAGGCGGCAAAATATCATTCGGGACATTATTTACTGGAATTCAGCCTGGCCATTAGTAGGAACTGCCTTTGAACATATCATGTAGATATACCACACACACTTTCCCTTCACTGAAAAATTACTGTTTACAACAAATAAGCAATTGACAATCAAAATTGATTGAAAGCATCTTAAACATGTCAAGTATTTCATTGTAGATGATCTGTGATCCAAATGCTTCTTCCACCTTCGAGAGGGACAGAAGAATTCTTCCATATCATGATGGTTTAAAATTGTATCAACCAATGTTTTCTGCTGAAAAGATATCATCTATTTTTTTCTATTTTTGGAAGAAAATATTCCTAGACATACAACAGGTGAGAACTAAGTAATTTTAAAGAAACAAATGAAATGAAAATATTCTGTAAATAGAATGAAATGAAAAGCTGTGTTTTAAATAGGAGCTAAATATTAAACAGAATTTTTGTACCAGGCATTTGAATTACTGCACCAGCTCTTTTGCCCATCAAGAGAGGCATTTAGCATTTCAGTCTTTTCCAAGGTGTTCATGATCTGCTATGCTGATCTCTGTGTGTGCCTAGGTGTGTGTGGAGGGGGGGGCATATGAAGGGGAGTGTGTATGTTTGCTTTACAATTGTTGTGGCAGATTCATGCCTCAGCTCCACATTTTGTTTTAAAAAGGTCACACCGAGTGGATATGAAGTTTACTATCAACAAGAGATCGATTCCCAAATCATCCATTTGACTCTCCCTTATAAATCATGTGCTTTGTTGCATATTTTATCAAATATACTTTCAAGCCAGATGGAGGAAGGAGGATGTGGGAATCCCTCCACCATCTTGCAACTTTTATGTAAGTAGGTTTTCAAGAAAATCATCATTTCTCTTTTAAATATGTCTGGAACAGGCATGATGGTAGTGTCAACCTGTTGGAGTTTTTGTTGCTGGAAGAAGTTGTACAAAAGGATTGGTTTTTACATTGACCAGTTACTGAATCAAGCGCAGGAATACATTGGAAATTTAGCTGGGGGTTCCTTTTCCCAGCAGACTACTTCTAGAACGAGCTTGTACACTGAAGCTGACTCTTTTGCTCTCTTTTTGTTTCTTTCCTATTTTCTTGGCTTCTTTGCCACTATCTAGACAATTTTGGAACTTTGTTCCCAACTAAAATGGTTTCAATAGTCTGATTGTGATCATACATTTTTACAAGGAATTTTTAAAATCTTTCCTCGAGTCCAGAAAGTCAAGGACTTAGATCTTTTTCTTCCCTTATCAATATTGCCATGAAATTGATAAATAAAGACCAACTCTTTATTTTTGTTTTTAACCCACGTAGATAATTCCCATCCATTAATCCATTTTGTGGACCAATAGCTGCCATTCTGATGGAAGCTGTCACTTCTTAACAATAGGCATTCTGTGACTATGTTGACAGCACTTTGGGTGAAGATCCTAACTGGTCTTAGATATACATAGGGAGAAATTTGCTCAGCCAGTGTCAGTCTTAAGCATGCGTATCAGAAGATCTTTCTAGAGCTGGGAATTTTCCCATGAAAGGGATTCAGTTAGGGAAGAGACACTTGTGCCAGAGTTTTACATTCTTCTTGAACACTGCTTAAGGAACTTAGATGCCATGTCCATTTGGATCTCTGTCTGCACAGAACTTTGTCATGCCAGTGCTTTGAAATGCATCTTGAAGAGAATTCACTAGCACAGAATGAAAGAGAGTGGAAGGGGTTGGTGGGGCTAACCAGGCCCAACCCCCCTGCCTAAACCAGGATACCTAGAGCCTCTTGCCCAGGATTCTATCTGGGTGTACTTTTAATGTCTTCAAAGATCCAGGCTCCACAATCTTTCTGGGCAGTCTGTGCCGTGGTTCAGTCACCCTGACAGTAAAGAAACATTTACTGATGTTCAAAGGCAATCTCCTGTATTTCAGTGTGTGCCCACTGCCTCTTGTCTTTTCCCTCAGCATCACTGAAAAGACACTGATTCCCTCCCCTTTGCACTATTGCTTCCATATGTATGTGTGATGCCATGTAGAGGTATGTCAAAAACCTCCCTGAAGCCCAGGCAGATAATATTCCCTTCATCTACCAGTCAAGTTGATTCATCAGAGGAGTTTAAAGTGATGTTCAGCATGAAATTCCCCTGAAAAATCATGCTAACTACATTATTTGGTCATCTGTCATGTGCCTGGCAAGGATTTCCAGGAAGAGCTGCTTCATCAACTTCCTGGGGATAAAAAAGAGGCTGGCTGGTTTGTACTATGGCGAGTCCTCTTAATTGCCTTTTTTGAAGATGGGTGTCATTTGCTAACATCCACTCTTTAGCCTCTCTTGTCGTCTACATCTTAGCAAAACGCTTTTCCACTATGTCTGGCTAGGAAAAACTGTGCCAGCACAGAAAACATCTCCCATCGTGTTCTAGAAGTTGCACGGATGTCTGCCAAGTGTTTGGCAGGAAGAAAAGAAAAGTTGTCCAAAACAGCTTCCAATCGAATGTTCCTGTGATTGGAAAAGTCAGGAGAGTGCAAAGGTACTGTTTTCTATCAGTTGGCAAGGTGCGCACACAATCCCAGTGTTGTACAGCTTGCTTCTTCACCTTCCCGAAGCTGCCGCTCTCGCCGGCTGCCGGAGCCCAAGAAGCGGCTTCTTCGCGCAAAGACGATTGTGCCGCTCACAGTGCTCTCCTTAGCGCGGCTTCTGCCGAAAGACGCCCGGCAGCGGCTCTTACCTCCGGAGAGCATCCTACCTTCGTCTTTCGCGTCTTTTGTAGTCTACATCTTAGCAAAACGCTTTTCCACTATGTCTGGCTAGGAAAAACTGTGCCAGCACAGAAAACATCTCCCATCGTGTTCTAGAAGTTGCACGGATGTCTGCCAAGTGTTTGGCAGGAAGAAAAGAAAAGTTGTCCAAAACAGCTTCCAATCGAATGTTCCTGTGATTGGAAAAGTCAGGAGAGTGCAAAGGTACTGTTTTCTATCAGTTGGCAAGGTGCGCACACAATCCCAGTGTTGTACAGCTTGCTTCTTCACCTTCCCGAAGCTGCCGCTCTCGCCGGCTGCCGGAGCCCAAGAAGCGGCTTCTTCGCGCAAAGACGATTGTGCCGCTCACAGTGCTCTCCTTAGCGCGGCTTCTGCCGAAAGACGCCCGGCAGCGGCTCTTACCTCCGGAGAGCATCCTACCTTCGTCTTTCGCGTCTTTTGTAGTCTACATCTTAGCAAAACGCTTTTCCACTATGTCTGGCTAGGAAAAACTGTGCCAGCACAGAAAACATCTCCCATCGTGTTCTAGAAGTTGCACGGATGTCTGCCAAGTGTTTGGCAGGAAGAAAAGAAAAGTTGTCCAAAACAGCTTCCAATCGAATGTTCCTGTGATTGGAAAAGTCAGGAGAGTGCAAAGGTACTGTTTTCTATCAGTTGGCAAGGTGCGCACACAATCCCAGTGTTGTACAGCTTGCTTCTTCACCTTCCCGAAGCTGCCGCTCTCGCCGGCTGCCGGAGCCCAAGAAGCGGCTTCTTCGCGCAAAGACGATTGTGCCGCTCACAGTGCTCTCCTTAGCGCGGCTTCTGCCGAAAGACGCCCGGCAGCGGCTCTTACCTCCGGAGAGCATCCTACCTTCGTCTTTCGCGTCTTTTGTAGTCTACATCTTAGCAAAACGCTTTTCCACTATGTCTGGCTAGGAAAAACTGTGCCAGCACAGAAAACATCTCCCATCGTGTTCTAGAAGTTGCACGGATGTCTGCCAAGTGTTTGGCAGGAAGAAAAGAAAAGTTGTCCAAAACAGCTTCCAATCGAATGTTCCTGTGATTGGAAAAGTCAGGAGAGTGCAAAGGTACTGTTTTCTATCAATTGGCAAGGTGCGCACACAATCCCAGTGTTGTACAGCTTGCTTCTTCACCTTCCCGAAGCTGCCGCTCTCGCCGGCTGCCGGAGCCCAAGAAGCGGCTTCTTCGCGCAAAGACGATTGTGCCGCTCACAGTGCTCTCCTTAGCGCGGCTTCTGCCGAAAGACGCCCGGCAGCGGCTCTTACCTCCGGAGAGCATCCTACCTTCGTCTTTCGCGTCTTTTGTAGTCTACATCTTAGCAAAACGCTTTTCCACTATGTCTGGCTAGGAAAAACTGTGCCAGCACAGAAAACATCTCCCATCGTGTTCTAGAAGTTGCACGGATGTCTGCCAAGTGTTTGGCAGGAAGAAAAGAAAAGTTGTCCAAAACAGCTTCCAATCGAATGTTCCTGTGATTGGAAAAGTCAGGAGAGTGCAAAGGTACTGTTTTCTATCAATTGGCAAGGTGCGCACACAATCCCAGTGTTGTACAGCTTGCTTCTTCACCTTCCCGAAGCTGCCGCTCTCGCCGGCTGCCGGAGCCCAAGAAGCGGCTTCTTCGCGCAAAGACGATTGTGCCGCTCACAGTGCTCTCCTTAGCGCGGCTTCTGCCGAAAGACGCCCGGCAGCGGCTCTTACCTCCGGAGAGCATCCTACCTTCGTCTTTCGCGTCTTTTGTAGTCTACATCTTAGCAAAACGCTTTTCCACTATGTCTGGCTAGTAAAAACTGTGCCAGCACAGAAAACATCTCCCATCGTGTTCTAGAAGTTGCACGGATGTCTGCCAAGTGTTTGGCAGGAAGAAAAGAAAAGTTGTCCAAAACAGCTTCCAATCGAATGTTCCTGTGATTGGAAAAGTCAGGAGAGTGCAAAGGTACTGTTTTCTATCAGTTGGCAAGGTGCGCACACAATCCCAGTGTTGTACAGCTTGCTTCTTCACCTTCCCGAAGCTGCCGCTCTCGCCGGCTGCCGGAGCCCAAGAAGCGGCTTCTTCGCGCAAAGACGATTGTGCCGCTCACAGGGCTCTCCTTAGCGCGGCTTCTGCCGAAAGACGCCCGGCAGCGGCTCTTACCTCCGGAGAGCATCCTACCTTCGTCTTTCGCGTCTTTTGTAGTCTACATCTTAGCAAAACGCTTTTCCACTATGTCTGGCTAGGAAAAACTGTGCCAGCACAGAAAACATCTCCCATCGTGTTCTAGAAGTTGCACGGATGTCTGCCAAGTGTTTGGCAGGAAGAAAAGAAAAGTTGTCCAAAACAGCTTCCAATCGAATGTTCCTGTGATTGGAAAAGTCAGGAGAGTGCAAAGGTACTGTTTTCTATCAGTTGGCAAGGTGCGCACACAATCCCAGTGTTGTACAGCTTGCTTCTTCACCTTCCCGAAGCTGCCGCTCTCGCCGGCTGCCGGAGCCCAAGAAGCGGCTTCTTCGCGCAAAGACGATTGTGCCGCTCACAGTGCTCTCCTTAGCGCGGCTTCTGCCGAAAGACGCCCGGCAGCGGCTCTTACCTCCGGAGAGCATCCTACCTTCGTCTTTCGCGTCTTTTGTAGTCTACATCTTAGCAAAACGCTTTTCCACTATGTCTGGCTAGGAAAAACTGTGCCAGCACAGAAAACATCTCCCATCGTGTTCTAGAAGTTGCACGGATGTCTGCCAAGTGTTTGGCAGGAAGAAAAGAAAAGTTGTCCAAAACAGCTTCCAATCGAATGTTCCTGTGATTGGAAAAGTCAGGAGAGTGCAAAGGTACTGTTTTCTATCAATTGGCAAGGTGCGCACACAATCCCAGTGTTGTACAGCTTGCTTCTTCACCTTCCCGAAGCTGCCGCTCTCGCCGGCTGCCGGAGCCCAAGAAGCGGCTTCTTCGCGCAAAGACGATTGTGCCGCTCACAGTGCTCTCCTTAGCGCGGCTTCTGCCGAAAGACGCCCGGCAGCGGCTCTTACCTCCGGAGAGCATCCTACCTTCGTCTTTCGCGTCTTTTGTAGTCTACATCTTAGCAAAACGCTTTTCCACTATGTCTGGCTAGTAAAAACTGTGCCAGCACAGAAAACATCTCCCATCGTGTTCTAGAAGTTGCACGGATGTCTGCCAAGTGTTTGGCAGGAAGAAAAGAAAAGTTGTCCAAAACAGCTTCCAATCGAATGTTCCTGTGATTGGAAAAGTCAGGAGAGTGCAAAGGTACTGTTTTCTATCAGTTGGCAAGGTGCGCACACAATCCCAGTGTTGTACAGCTTGCTTCTTCACCTTCCCGAAGCTGCCGCTCTCGCCGGCTGCCGGAGCCCAAGAAGCGGCTTCTTCGCGCAAAGACGATTGTGCCGCTCACAGGGCTCTCCTTAGCGCGGCTTCTGCCGAAAGACGCCCGGCAGCGGCTCTTACCTCCGGAGAGCATCCTACCTTCGTCTTTCGCGTCTTTTGTAGTCTACATCTTAGCAAAACGCTTTTCCACTATGTCTGGCTAGGAAAAACTGTGCCAGCACAGAAAACATCTCCCATCGTGTTCTAGAAGTTGCACGGATGTCTGCCAAGTGTTTGGCAGGAAGAAAAGAAAAGTTGTCCAAAACAGCTTCCAATCGAATGTTCCTGTGATTGGAAAAGTCAGGAGAGTGCAAAGGTACTGTTTTCTATCAATTGGCAAGGTGCGCACACAATCCCAGTGTTGTACAGCTTGCTTCTTCACCTTCCCGAAGCTGCCGCTCTCGCCGGCTGCCGGAGCCCAAGAAGCGGCTTCTTCGCGCAAAGACGATTGTGCCGCTCACAGTGCTCTCCTTAGCGCAGCTTCTGCCGAAAGACGCCCGGCAGCGGCTCTTACCTCCTGAGAGTGGCAGCTTCGGGAAGGTGAAGAAGCAAGCTGTACAACACTGGGATTGTGTGCGCACCTTGCCAACTGATAGAAAACAGTACCTTTGCACTCTCCTGACTTTTCCAATCACAGGAACATTCGATTGGAAGCTGTTTTGGACAACTTTTCTTTTCTTCCTCCCAAACACTTGGCAGACATCCGTGCAACTTCTAGAAAACGATGGGAGATGTTTTCTGTGCTGGCACGGGTTTTCCTAGCCAGACATAGTGGAAAAGCGTTTTGCTAAGATGTAGACTACAAAAGACGCGAAAGACGAAGGTAGGATGCTCTCCGGAGGTAAGAGCCGCTGCCGGGCGTCTTTCGGCAGAAGCCGCGCTAAGGAGAGCACTGTGAGCGGCACAATCGTCTTTGCGCGAAGAAGCCGCTTCTTGGGCTCCGGCAGCCGGCGAGAGCGGCAGCTTCGGGAAGGTGAAGAAGCAAGCTGTACAACACTGGGATTGTGTGCGCACCTTGCCAACTGATAGAAAACAGTACCTTTGCACTCTCCTGACTTTTCCAATCACAGGAACATTCGATTGGAAGCTGTTTTGGACAACTTTTCTTTTCTTCCTGCCAAACACTTGGCAGACATCCGTGCAACTTCTAGAACACGATGGGAGATGTTTTCTGTGCTGGCACAGTTTTTCCTAGCCAGACATAGTGGAAAAGCGTTTTGCTAAGATGTAGACTACAAAAGACGCGAAAGACGAAGGTAGGATGCTCTCCGGAGGTAAGAGCCGCTGCCGGGCGTCTTTCGGCAGAAGCCGCGCTAAGGAGAGCACTGTGAGCGGCACAATCGTCTTTGCGCGAAGAAGCCGCTTCTTGGGCTCCGGCAGCCGGCGAGAGCGGCAGCTTCGGGAAGGTGAAGAAGCAAGCTGTACAACACTGGGATTGTGTGCGCACCTTGCCAACTGATAGAAAACAGTACCTTTGCACTCTCCTGACTTTTCCAATCACAGGAACATTCGATTGGAAGCTGTTTTGGACAACTTTTCTTTTCTTCCTGCCAAACACTTGGCAGACATCCGTGCAACTTCTAGAACACGATGGGAGATGTTTTCTGTGCTGGCACAGTTTTTCCTAGCCAGACATAGTGGAAAAGCGTTTTGCTAAGATGTAGACTACAAAAGACGCGAAAGACGAAGGTAGGATGCTCTCCGGAGGTAAGAGCCGCTGCCGGGCGTCTTTCGGCAGAAGCCGCGCTAAGGAGAGCACTGTGAGCGGCACAATCGTCTTTGCGCGAAGAAGCCGCTTCTTGGGCTCCGGCAGCCGGCGAGAGCGGCAGCTTCGGGAAGGTGAAGAAGCAAGCTGTACAACACTGGGATTGTGTGCGCACCTTGCCAACTGATAGAAAACAGTACCTTTGCACTCTCCTGACTTTTCCAATCACAGGAACATTCGATTGGAAGCTGTTTTGGACAACTTTTCTTTTCTTCCTGCCAAACACTTGGCAGACATCCGTGCAACTTCTAGAACACGATGGGAGATGTTTTCTGTGCTGGCACAGTTTTTCCTAGCCAGACATAGTGGAAAAGCTTTTTGCCGAGGTGTAGATGAGAAGAGGAGCTAAAGACGAAGGTAGGATGCTCTCCGGAGGTAAGAGCCGCTGCCGGGCGTCTTTCGGCAGAAGCCGCGCTAAGGAGAGCCCTGTGAGCGGCACAATCGTCTTTGCGCGAAGAAGCCGCTTCTTGGGCTCCGGCAGCCGGCGAGAGCGGCAGCTTCGGGAAGGTGAAGAAGCAAGCTGTACAACACTGGGATTGTGTGCGCACCTTGCCAACTGATAGAAAACAGTACCTTTGCACTCTCCTGACTTTTCCAATCACAGGAACATTCGATTGGAAGCTGTTTTGGACAACTTTTCTTTTCTTCCTGCCAAACACTTGGCAGACATCCGTGCAACTTCTAGAACACGATGGGAGATGTTTTCTGTGCTGGCACAGTTTTTCCTAGCCAGACATAGTGGAAAAGCGTTTTGCTAAGATGTAGACGACAAGAGAGGCTAAAGAGTGGATGTTAGCAAATGACACCCATCTTCAAATAAGGCAATTAAGAGGACTCGCCATAGTACAAACCAGCCAGCCTCTTTTTTATCCCCAGGAAGTTGATGAAGCAGCTCTTCCTGGAAATCCTTGCCAGGCACATGACAGATGACCAAATAATGTAGTTAGCATGATTTTTCAGGGGAATTTCATGCTGAACATCACTTTAAACTCCTCTGATGAATCAACTTGACTGGTAGATGAAGGGAATATTATCTGCCTGGGCTTCAGGGAGGTTTTTGACATACCTCTACATGGCATCACACATACATATGGAAGCAATAGTGCAAAGGGGAGGGAATCAGTGTCTTTTCAGTGATGCTGAGGGAAAAGACAAGAGGCAGTGGGCACACACTGAAATACAGGAGATTGCCTTTGAACATCAGTAAATGTTTCTTTACTGTCAGGGTGACTGAACCACGGCACAGACTGCCCAGAAAGATTGTGGAGCCTGGATCTTTGAAGACATTAAAAGTACACCCAGATAGAATCCTGGGCAAGAGGCTCTAGGTATCCTGGTTTAGGCAGGGGGGTTGGGCCTGGTTAGCCCCACCAACCCCTTCCACTCTCTTTCATTCTGTGCTAGTGAATTCTCTTCAAGATGCATTTCAAAGCACTGGCATGACAAAGTTCTGTGCAGACAGAGATCCAAATGGACATGGCATCTAAGTTCCTTAAGCAGTGTTCAAGAAGAATGTAAAACTCTGGCACAAGTGTCTCTTCCCTAACTGAATCCCTTTCATGGGAAAATTCCCAGCTCTAGAAAGATCTTCTGATACGCATGCTTAAGACTGACACTGGCTGAGCAAATTTCTCCCTATGTATATCTAAGACCAGTTAGGATCTTCACCCAAAGTGCTGTCAACATAGTCACAGAATGCCTATTGTTAAGAAGTGACAGCTTCCATCAGAATGGCAGCTATTGGTCCACAAAATGGATTAATGGATGGGAATTATCTACGTGGGTTAAAAACAAAAATAAAGAGTTGGTCTTTATTTATCAATTTCATGGCAATATTGATAAGGGAAGAAAAAGATCTAAGTCCTTGACTTTCTGGACTCGAGGAAAGATTTTAAAAATTCCTTGTAAAAATGTATGATCACAATCAGACTATTGAAACCATTTTAGTTGGGAACAAAGTTCCAAAATTGTCTAGATAGTGGCAAAGAAGCCAAGAAAATAGGAAAGAAACAAAAAGAGAGCAAAAGAGTCAGCTTCAGTGTACAAGCTCGTTCTAGAAGTAGTCTGCTGGGAAAAGGAACCCCCAGCTAAATTTCCAATGTATTCCTGCGCTTGATTCAGTAACTGGTCAATGTAAAAACCAATCCTTTTGTACAACTTCTTCCAGCAACAAAAACTCCAACAGGTTGACACTACCATCATGCCTGTTCCAGACATATTTAAAAGAGAAATGATGATTTTCTTGAAAACCTACTTACATAAAAGTTGCAAGATGGTGGAGGGATTCCCACATCCTCCTTCCTCCATCTGGCTTGAAAGTATATTTGATAAAATATGCAACAAAGCACATGATTTATAAGGGAGAGTCAAATGGATGATTTGGGAATCGATCTCTTGTTGATAGTAAACTTCATATCCACTCGGTGTGACCTTTTTAAAACAAAATGTGGAGCTGAGGCATGAATCTGCCACAACAATTGTAAAGCAAACATACACACTCCCCTTCATATGCCCCCCCCTCCACACACACCTAGGCACACACAGAGATCAGCATAGCAGATCATGAACACCTTGGAAAAGACTGAAATGCTAAATGCCTCTCTTGATGGGCAAAAGAGCTGGTGCAGTAATTCAAATGCCTGGTACAAAAATTCTGTTTAATATTTAGCTCCTATTTAAAACACAGCTTTTCATTTCATTCTATTTACAGAATATTTTCATTTCATTTGTTTCTTTAAAATTACTTAGTTCTCACCTGTTGTATGTCTAGGAATATTTTCTTCCAAAAATAGAAAAAAATAGATGATATCTTTTCAGCAGAAAACATTGGTTGATACAATTTTAAACCATCATGATATGGAAGAATTCTTCTGTCCCTCTCGAAGGTGGAAGAAGCATTTGGATCACAGATCATCTACAATGAAATACTTGACATGTTTAAGATGCTTTCAATCAATTTTGATCGTCAATTGCTTATTGTAAACAGTAATTTTTCAGTGAAGGGAAAGTGTGTGTGGTATATCTACATGATATGTTCAAAGGCAGTTCCTACTAATGGCCAGGCTGAATTCCAGTAAATAATGTCCCGAATGATATTTTGCCGCCTTCTTTGGCACTTCATGAAATCTTACCCCGATGAAGTGCTGAAACACAGAGATTTTCTCTTAGAGAGTGTCTCATGTTGTAACCTATCCCATGGATTTTATGCTGTAATTCTTATCTCTTTTAAAATTTACTATCTTCTGTACAGTTTTCATGAAACTTTCTGTTACAGTAGTGAATAGCACAGATAAATGTCATTTTGTACAACTTTGAATTTACCCCAAGAGCTGAGAGAAAACTTGATCCTATACTTCAATCCGAGTTTCTTCTATAGTCCAACTTTGTTTCTCTACCATCAAGCTTCTCCTTTGTTGCTGCTCCAAGCCCCGTCCAAGGTGACCTTGAATACTTTCAGGGATGGGACACCCACAACTTCTCTGGGCAACCTGTTCCAGTGTTCCAGCACTCCCACAGTAAAAAAGGCCTTCCTTTCATCTAATATGTGTAGGAAATCATAAATCTAGGCATAGAAGCTTGGAGTGCAAATTTGAAATTCTTTGGATTTGAAGCACATTTTATATGAATACTGACTTACAGATGACTAAAAGATGTTGATGGGCATTTGAGCTGACAAGTTTTGAAAAAGTGCACGGAAATTAAAATTGAAACCACTAAAATTAAAAACTCCTTGCCATTTTCTTTTTCCTCTCCTATTCAAAATTGCATATGTCAGATATCAGTGCTTCATGCAAACCTCTCAGATGCTCTCAGAGAAAAAGCTTTTCTTTCAGACTAAGTTGCGGTTGACGTAGAACACTAGCAGGAGTGAAAGATTTTCTGGGCATCGGGGCAGCCCGTTCTCCTTGGATTTGTGGCAGAATGCATTTTATCCAAACTGGAAAATAGATCCCAGCTCTGTTCTATTCATCATCCTTACTTCATCAGGCCAGAAGATTCTGTGAAAAGTAGCCTGTGGACCTTGAAGACAGCGCATGTGAACCAGATGAGAGGTGATAGAGAAGTTGAGGGAGAGAAGAAAGAGCATGAGGCTGAAACCAGAAAGTATTTCTCCACGTGATCATGGAAGATTGCAGGAGCCACTTGGTACTATCAAACCAGCCCAACTTGGCACTTGTGCCACCTTGGGTCTGGGAGCCATGTTGCATATCGTGCATTTTAAGGAGCCAGCTGGCCACACCCAGCCATATGCCCCCAAACACAAACCAAGGCCCTTTTCTCTGGCAAACAAAACTCAGCTGCCCTGCTTCTGGATGGCAGATTGCAGGAACCACTTGGTACTATCAAACCAGCCCAACTTGGCACTGGTGCCACCATGGGTCTGGTCACCATCCTGCCTATTGTAGCTTTTCAGGAGCCAGCCGGTCACTCTCAGCCATAGGCCCCCAAACACAAACCTCGGCCCGTTTCCCTGGCAAACAAAAGTAAGCTGCCCCGCTTCTGCATGGCAGATTGCAGGAGCTACTTAGTACTATCAAATCAGCCCGACTTGGCACAGGTGCCACCTTGGATCTGGGAACCATCCTGTGTATCGTGGATTTTCAGGGGCCAGCCGGCCACTCTCAGCCATATGCCCCCAAAAACAAACCACGGACCTTTTCTCTGGCAAACAAAAATCAGCTGCCCCACTTCTGGATGGCAGATTGCAGGAGCCACTTGGGACTATCACACCAGCACAACATGGCACTGCTGCCACCTTGGATCTGGGAACAATCCTGCGTATCGTACATATTCAGGAACCAGCCGAACACTCCCAGCCACAGGCCCCCAAACACAAACAACGGCCCTTTTCTCTGGCAAACAAAACTCAACTGCCCCTCTTCTGGATGGCAAATTGCAGGACGCACTTGGTACTACAAAAAGAGCCCGACTTGGCAGTGGTGCCACCTTGGCTCTGGGAACCATCCTGCGTATCGAGCATTTTAAGGAGCCAGCCGGCAATTCCCAGCCGTATGCCCCAAAAAGAAACCATGGACCTTTTCTCTGGCAAAAAAAACTCAGCTGTCCCGCTTCTGGATGGCAGATTGCAGGAGTTACTTTGAACCATACAACCAGCCTTACTTGGCACTGGTGCCACCTTGGATCTGGGAACCATCCTGCCTATCGTTGATTTTCAGGGGCCAGCCGGCCACTCTCAGCCATAGGCCCCCAAACACAAACCACAGCCCTTTTCTCTAGCAAACAAAATTCAACTGCCCCGCTTCTGGATGGCAAATTGCAGGAGCCACTGGGTACTACAAAAACAGCCTGACTTGGCACTGGTGCCACCTTGCGTCTGGTTACCATGCGGCGTATCGTGCATTTTAAGGAGCCAGGTGGCCACTCCCAGCCATATGCCCCCAAACACAACCCACGGCCCTTTTCTCTGGCAAACAAAACTCAGCTGCCCCGCTTCTGGATGGCAGATTGCAGGAGACACTTGGTACTATCAAACCAGCCCGACTTGGCACTGGTGCCACCTTGGGTCTGGGAACCATCCTGCGTATTGTGGATTGTCAGGAGACAGCCAACCACTCTCGGCCACAGAGCCCAATCAAAAACAAAGGTCCGTTTCCCTGGCAAAAAAAACTCAGCTGCCCCGCTTCTGGATGGGAGATTGCAGGAGGCACTTGACACTGTCAAACGAGCCCCACTTGGCACTGGTGCCACCTTGGGTCTGGGAACCATGCTGCGTATCGTGGATTTTCAGGAGCCAGCCGGCCACTGCCAGCCATAGGCCCCCAAACACAAACCACAGCCTTTTTCTCTGGCAAACAAAACTCAGCTGCCCCGCTTCTGGATGGCAGATTGCAGGAGCCACTTGGTACTATCAAACCAGCCCGACTTGGCACTGGTGCCAACTTGGGTCTGGGAACCATCCTGCCTATCGTGGATTTTAAGGAGCCAGCCGGCTACTCCCAGCCACAGGCCCCCAACAAAAACCACGGCCCTTTTTTCTCGCAAACAAAACTTAGCTGCCTCACTTCTGGATGGCAGATTGCAGGAGCCACTTGGTGTAATCAAACCAGCCCGACTTGGCACTGGTGCCACCTTGGGTCTGGGAACCATCCTGCGTATCGTGGATTCTAAGGAGCCAGCCGGCCACTCCTAGCCACAGGCCCCCAAACAAAATCAACGGCGCTGTTCCCTGGAAAACAAAACACGCCTGCCAACTTTTTGATGGAGTTTGCAGGAGCCACTTGGTACTATCAAACCAGCCCGACTTGGCACTGGTGCCACCTTGGGTCTGGGAACCATCCTGCGTATCGTGGATTCTAAGGAGCCAGCCGGCCACTCCTAGCCACAGGCCCCCAAACAAAAACCTAGGCCTATTTCTCTGGCAAACAAAAGTAAGCTGCCCTGCTTCTGGATGGCAGATTGCAGGAGACACTTGGTACTATCAAACCAGCCCAACTTGGCACTGGTGCCACCTTGGATCTGGGAACCATGCTCTGTATCGTGGATATTCAGGGGCCAGCCGGCCGCTCTCAGCCATATGTCCCCAAACAGAAACCTCGGCCCGTTTCTCTGGCAAACAAAACTCAACTGCCCCTCTTCTGGATGGCAAATTGCAGGATGAACTTGATACTAAAACCGCAGGCCGACTTGGTAGTGGTGACACCTTGGGCCTGGGAACCATCATGCGTATCGAGCATTTTAAGGAGCCAGCCGGCCACTCCCAGCAATATGCCCCCAAAAACAATCCACGGAATTTTCCTCTGGCAAACAAAAATCAGCTGCCTCGCTTCTGGATGGCAGATTGCAGGAGCCACTTTGCACCATCAAACCAGCCCGACTTGGCACTGGTGCCACATTGCATCTGGGAACCATGCTGCCTAGCGTGGATTTTCAGGAGCCAGCCGGCCACTCTCAGCTATATGCCCCCAAACAAAACCCACGGCCCGTTTCCCTGGCAAACAAAATTAAGCTGCCCCGCTTCTGGATGGCAGATTGCAGGACGCACTTGGTAGTATCAAACCAGCAAAACTTGGCACTGGTGCCACCTTGGGTCTGGGCACCATCCTGCGTATCGTGGGTTCAAAGGAGCCAGCCGGTCACTCCCAGCCACAGGCCCCCAAATACAAACAATGTCGCTTTTCCCTGGAAAACAAAACTCGCCTGCCAACTTTTTGATGGCAGATTGCAGGAGCCACTTGGTACTATCAAACCAGCCCAACTTGGCACTGGTGCCACCATGGGTCTGGTCACCATCCTGCCTATCGTAGCTTTCCAGGAGCCAGCCGCTCACTCCCAGCCATAGGTCCCCAGTCACAAACCTCGGCCCGTTTCCCTGGCAAACAAAAGTAAGCTACCCCGCTTCTGGATGGCAGATTGCAGGAGCCACTTGGTACTATCAAACCAGCCCAACTTGGCACTGGTGCCACCTTGGGTCTGGGAACCATGCTGCGTAACACAGATTCTAAGGCGCCAGTCGGCCACTACGAGCCACAAGCCCCCAAACACAAACAACGGCGCTATTCTCTGGCAAACAAAACTCAACTGCCCCTCTTCTGGATGGCAAATTGCAGGACGCACTTGGTACTATAAAAACAGCCCGACTAGGCACTGGTGCCCCCTTGGGTCTGGGAACCATCCTGCGTATCGATCTTTTTAATGAGACAGCCGGCCACTCCCAGCCATATGCCCCCAAACACAACCCACGGCCCTTTTCTCTGGCAAACAAAACTCAACTGCACCGCTTCTGGATGGCAGATTGCAGGAGCCACTTGGTACTATCAAACCAGCCCGACTTGGCACTGGTGCCACCTTGGGTCTGGGAACCATCCTGCGTATTGTGGGTTGTCAGGAGCCAGCCGAACACTCTCGGCCACAGACCCCAATTAAAAACAACGGCCCGTTTCACAGGCAAACAAAACTCAGCTGCCCCGCTTCTGGATGGGAGATTGCAGGAGCCACTGGGTACTATGAAACCAGCCCTACTTGGCACTGGTGCCACATTGCATCTGGGAACCATGCTGCGTATCATGGATTTTCAGGAGCCAGCCGGCCACTGCCAGCCACAGGCCCCGAAACACAAACAACAGCCTTTTTGTCTGGCAAACAAAATTCAGCTGCCCCGCTTCTGGATGGCAGATTGCAGGAACCACTTGGTACTAACAAACCAGCCCGACTTGGCACTGATGCCACCTTGGGTCTGGGAACCATCCTGCGTATCGTGGATTCTAAGGAGCCAGCTGGCCACTCCCAGCCACAGGCCCCAAAACACACACAACGGTGCTTTTCCCTGGAAAACAAAACTCGCCTGCCAAACTTTTGATGGCAGATTGCAGGAGCCACTTGGTATTATCAAACCAGCCCAACTTGGCACTGGTGCCACCATGGGTCTGGTCACCATCCTGCCTATCGTAGCTTTTCAGGAGCCAGCCAGCCACCCCCAGCCAGAGGCCCCCAGACAAATATTTCGGCCCGTTTCCCTGGCAAACAAAAGTAAGCTGCCCCGCTTCTGGATGGCAGATTGCAGGAGCCACTTGGTACCATCAAACCAGCCCAACTTGGCACTGGTGCCAACTCAGGTCTGGGAACCATCCTGCCTATCGTGGGTTCTAAGGAGCCAGCTGGCCACTCCCAGCCACAGGCCCCCAAACACAAACAACGGCGCTTTTCCCTGGAAAACAAAACTCGCCTGCCAACTTTTTGATGGCAGATTGCAGGAGCCACTTGGTACTATCAAACCAGCCCAACTTGGCACTGGTGCCACCATGGGTCTGGTCACCATCCTGCCTATCGTAGCTTTTCAGGAGCCAGCCGGTCACTCCCAGCCATAGGCCCCCAGACACAAACCTCGGCCCGTTTCCCTGGCAAACAAAAGTAAGCTGCCCCGCTTCTGGATGGCAGATTGCAGGAGCTACTTAGTACTATCAAACCAGCCCGACTTGGCACTGGTGACACCTCTGGTCTGGGAACCATCCTGCCTATCGTGGATTTTCAGGGGCCAGCCGGCCACTCTCAGCCATATGCCCCAAAAACAAACCACGGCCCTTTTCTCTGGCAAACAAAACTCAACTGCCCCTCTTCTGGATGGCAAATTTTAGGACGCACTTTGTACTACGAAAACCGCCCGACGTGGCACTGGTGCCACCTTGTGTCAGGGAACCATCCTGCATATCGAGCTTTTTAAGGAGCCAGCCGGCCACGCCCAGCCATATACCCCCAAAAACAAACCACGGACCATTTCTCTTGGAAACAAAAATCCGCTGCCCCGCGTCTGGATGGCAGATTGCAGGAGCCACTTTGCACCATCAAACCAGCCCGACTTGGCACTGGTGCCACCTTGGGTCTGGGAACCATCCTGCATATTGTAGCATTTCAGGAGCCAGCCGGTCACTCCCAGCCATAGGCCCCCAGACACAAACCTCGGACCGTTTCCCTGGCAAACAAAATTAAGCTGCCCCGATTCTGGATGGCAGATTGCAGGAGCCACTTGGTTGTGTCAAACCAGCCCGACTTGGAACTGGTGCCACCTTGGGTCTGGGAACCATCCTGCGTAACGTGGATTCTAAGCAGCCACCCGGCCACTCTGAGCCACAGGCCCCCAAACACAAACAACGGCGCTTTTCCCTGGAAAACAAAACTCGCCTGCCAACTTTTTGATGGCAGATTGCAGGAGCCACTTGGTACTATCAAACCAGCCCAACTTGGCACTGGTGCCACCTCTGGTCTGGGAACCATCCTGCCTATCGTAGCTTTTCAGGAGCCAGCCGGTCACTCCCAGCCATAGACCCCCAGACACAAACCTCGGCCCGTTTCCCTGGAAAACAAAAGTAAGTTACCCCGATTCTGGATGGCAGATTGCAGGAGCCACTTGGTACTATCAAATCAGCCCAACTTGGCACTGGTGCCACCATGGGTCTGGTAAACATCCTGCCTATCGTAGCTTTTCAGGAGCCAGCCGGTCACTCCCTGCCATAGGCCCCCGGACACAAACCTCGGCCCGTTTCCCTGGCAAACAAAAGTAAGCTGCCCCGCTTTTGGATGGCAGATTGCAGGATGCAGTTGGTACTTACAAACCAGCCCGACTTGGCCCTGGTGCCACCTCTGGTCTGGGAACCATGCTGCGTAACGTAGATTCTACGAGGACAGGCGGCCACTCCCAGCCACAGGCCTCTAAACAAAAACAACGGCGCTTTTCCCTGGAAAACAAAACTCGCCTGCCAACTTCTTGATGGCAGATTGCAGGAGCCACTTGGTACTATCAAACCAGCCCAACTTGGCACTGGTGCCACCATGGGTCTGGTCACCATCCTGCCTATCGTAGCTTTTCAGGAGCCAGCCGCTCACTCCCAGCCATAGGCCCCCAGACAAATACCTCGGCACGTTTCCCTGGCAAACAAAAGTAGGCTGCCCCGCTTCTGGATGGCAAATTGCAGGACGCACTTGGTACTACGAAAACAGCCCGACTTGGCACTGATGCCACCTTGGGTCAGGGAACAATCCTGTGTATAGAGCTTTTTATGGAGCCAGCCGGCCACGTCCAGTCATATACCCCCAAAAAAAAAACCACGGAACTTTCCTCCAGCAAACAAAAATCCGCTGCCCCGCGTCTGGATGGCAGATTGCAGGAGCTATTTAGTATTATCAAACCAGCCCGACTTGGCACTGGTGGCACCATGAGTCTGGTAACCATCCTGCCTATCGTAGCTTTTCAGTAGTCAGCCGGTCACTCCCAGCCATAGGCCCCCAGACAAATACCTCGGCCCGTTTCCCTGGGAAACAAAAGTAAGCTGTCCCGCTTCTGGATGGCAGATTGCAGGAGCCACTTGGTACTATCAAAACAGCCCAACTTGTTCCCAGACCCAAGGTGGCACCAGTGCCAAGTGGGGCTGGTTTGATGGTGCAACGTGGCTCCTGCAATCTGCCATCCAAAAGCGGGGCAGCTTACTTTTGTTTGCCAGGGAAACGGGCCGAGGTTTGTGTCTGGGGGTCTATGGCTGGGAGTGACCGGCTGGCTCGTGAAAAGCTACGATAGGCAGGATGGTTCCCAGACCAGTGGTGGCACCAGTGCCAATGTTGGGCTGGTTTGATAGTACCAAGTGGCTCCTGCAATCTGCCATCAAAAAGTTGGCAGGCGAGTTTTGTTTTCCAGGGAAAAGCGCCGTAGTTTTTGTTTGGGGGCCTGTGGCTCAGAGTGGCCGGGTGGCTGCTTAGAATCCACGATACGCAGGATGGTTCCCAGACCCAAGGTGGCACCAGTGCCAAGTCGGGCTGGTTTGACACAACCAAGTGGCTCCTGCAATCTGCCATCCAGAATCAGGGCAGCTTAATTTTGTTTGCCAGGGAAACGGTCCGAGGTTTGTGTCTGGGGGCCTATGGCTGGGAGTGACCGGCTGGCTCCTGAAATGCTACAATAGGCAGGATGGTTCCCAGACCCAGAGTGGCACCAGTGCCAAGTTGGGATGATTTGATAGTACCAAGTGGCTCCTGCAATCTGCCATCAAAATTTGGCATGCGAATTTTGTTTTCCAGGGAAAAGCGCCGTTGTTTGTGTTTGGGGGCCTGTGGCTGGGAGTGGCCGGCTGGCTCCTTAGAATCCACGATATGCAGGATTGTTCCCAGACCCAAGGTGGCACCAGTGCCAAGTCGGGCTGGTTTGATGGTGCAAAGTGGCTCCTGCAATCTGCCATACAGACGCGGGGCAGCGGATTTTTGTTTCCAAGAGAAATGGTCCGTGGTTTGTTTTTGGGGGTTTATGGCTGGGTGTGGCCGGCTGGCTCCTTAAAAAGCTCGATATGCAGGATGGTTCCCTGACACAAGGTGGCACCAGTGCCACGTCGGGCGGTTTTCGTAGTACAAAGTGCGTCCTAAAATTTGCCATCCAGAAGAGGGGCAGTTGAGTTTTGTTTGCCAGAGAAAAGGGACGTGGTTTGTTTTTGGGGGCATATGGCTGAGAGTGGCCGGCTGGCTCCTGAAAAGCTACGATAGGCAGGATGTTTACCAGACCCATGGTGGCACCAGTGCCAAGTTGGGCTGATTTGATAGTACCAAGTGGCTCCTGCAATCTGCCATCCAGAATCGGGGTAGCTTACTTTTGTTTTCCAGGGAAACGGGCCGAGGTTTGTGTCTGGGGGTCTATGGTTGGGAGTGGCCGGCTGGCTCCTTAGAAACCACGATACGCAGCATGGTTCCCAGACAAGAGGTGCCACCAGTGCCAAGTTGGGCTGGTTTGATACTACCAAGTGGTTCCTGCAATCTGCCATCCAGAAGCGGGGCAGCTTACTTTTGTTTGCCAGGGAAACGGATCGTTGTTTGTGTTTGGGGGCCTATGGCTGGGACTGACCGGCTGGCTCCATAAAATCCACGATACGCAGGATGGTTCCCAGACCAGAGGTGGCACCAGTGCCAAGTCGGGCTGGTTTGATAGTACCAAGTGGATCCTGCAATCTGCCATCCAGAAGCGGGGCACCTTACTTTTGTTTGCCAGGGAAACGGGCCGAGGTTTTTGTCTGGGGGCCTATGGCTGGGAGTGACCGGCTGGCTCCTGAAAAGCTACGATAGGCAGGATGGTGACCAGACCCATGGTGGCAGCAGTGCCAAGTTGGGCTGGTTTGATAGTACCAAGTGGCTCCTGCAATCTGCCATCAAAAAGTTGGCAGGCGAGTTTTGTTTTCCAGGGAAAAGCGCCGTTGTTTGTGTTTGGGTGCCTGTGGCTGGGAGTGGCCGGCTGGCTCTTTAGAATCCACGATACGCAGGATGGTTCCCAGACCAGTGGTGGCACCAGTGCCAAGTCGGGCGGGTTAGATAGTAACAAGTGCGTCCTACAATCTGCCATCCAGAAGCGGGGCAGCTTACTTTTGTTTGCCAGGGAAACGGGCCGAGGTTTTTGTCTGGGGGCCTATGGCTGGGAGTGACCGGCTGGCTCGTGAAAAGCTACGATAGGCAGGATGGTGACCAGACCCATGGCGGCACCAGTGCCAAGTTGGGCTGGTTTGATAGTACCAAGTGGCTCCTGCAATCTGCCATCAAAAAGTTGGCAGGCGAGTTTGTTATCCAGGGAAAAGCGCCGTTGTTTGTGCCTGGGGCCCTATCGCCTGGAGTGGACGGATGGCTAATTAGAATCCACGATACACAGGATGGTTCCCAGACCCATGGTGGCACCAGTGCCAAGTTGGGCTGGTTTGATAGTACCAAGTGCGTCCTGCAATCTGCCATCCAGAAGCGGGGCAGCTTACTTTTGTTTGCCAGGGAAACGGTCCGAGGTTTGTGTCTGGGGTCCTAAGCCTGGAAGTGACCGGCTGGCTCGTGAAAAGCTACGATAGGCAGGATGGTGACCAGACCCATGACGGCACCAGTGCCAAGTTGGGCTGGTTTGATAGTACCAAGTGGCTCCTGCAATCTGCCATCAAAAACTTGGCAGGCGAGTTTTGTTTTCCAGGGAAAAGCGCCGTTGTTTTTGTTTGGGGGCCTGTGGCTGGGAGTGGCCGGCTGGCTCCTTAGAATCCACGATACTCAGCATGGTTCCCAGACCAAAGGTGGCACCAGTGCCAAGTTGGGCTGGTTTGATAGTACCAAGTGGTTCCTGCAATCTGCCATCCAGAAGCGGGGCAGCTTACATTTGTTGGCCAGGGAAACGGGCCGAGGTTTGTGTCTGGGGGCCTATGGCTGGGAGTGACCGGCTGGCTCCTGAAAAGCTACGATAGGCAGGATGGTGACCAGACCCATGGTGGCACCAGTGCCAAGTTGGGCTGATTTGATTGTACCAAGTGGCTCCTGCAATCTGCCATCAAAAAGTTGGCAGGCGAATTTTGTTTTCCAGGGAAAAGCGCCGTTGTTTGTGTTTGGGGGCCTGTGGCAGGGAGTGGCCGGCTGGCTCCTGAAAAGCTACGATAGGCAGGATGGTGACGAGACCCATGGTGGCATTAGTGCCAAGTTGGGCTGGTTTGATAGTACCAAGTGGCTCCGGCAATCTGCCATCAAAAAGTTGGCAGACGAGTTTTGTTTTCAAGGGAAAAGCGCCGTTGTTTGTGTTTGGGGGCCTGTGGCTGGGAGTGGCCGGCTGGCTGCTTAGAATCTACCATACGCAGGATGGTTCCCAGACCAGAGGTGGCACCAGTGCCAAGTCGGGCTGGTTTGATAGTACCAAGTGCGTCCTGCAATCTGCCATCCAGAAGCGGGACAGCTTACTTTTGTTTGTCAGGGAAACGGGCCGAGCTTTGTGTCTGTGGGCCTACGGCTGGGAGTGACCGGCTGGCTCCTGAAAAGCTACGATAGGCAGGATGGTGACCAGACCCATGGTGGCACCAGTGCCAAGTTGGGCTGGTTTGATAGTACCAAGTGGCTCCTGCAATCTGCCATCAAAAATTTGGCAGGCAAGTTTTGTTTTCCAGGGAAAAGTGCCGTTGTATTTTTTTGGGGGCCTATGGCTGGGAGTGGCCGGCTGGCTCCTTAGAATCCACGATACGCAGGATGGTTCCCAGACCTGAGGTGGCACCAGTGCCAAGTTGGGCTGGTTTGATAGTACCAAGTGCGTCCTGCAATCTGCCATCCAGAAGCGGGGCAGCTTACTTTTGTTTGCCAGGGAAACGGGCCGAGGTTTGTGTCTCGGGGCCTATGGCTGGGAGTGACCGGCTGGCTCCTGAAAAGCTACGATAGGCAGGATGGTGACCAGACCCATGGTGGCACCAGTGCCAAGTTGGGCTGGTTTGATAGTACCAAGTGGCTCCTGCAATCTGCCATCAAAAACTTGGCAGGCGAGTTTGTTATCCAGGGAAAAGCGCCGTTGTTTGTGTTTGGGGGCCTGTGGCTGGGAGTGGCCGGCGGGCTCCTTAGAATCCATGATACGCAGGATGGTTCCCAGACCAGTGGTGGCACCAGTGCCAAGTTGGGCTGGTTTGATGGTGAAAAGTGGCTCCTGCAATCTGCCATCCAGAAGCGGGGCAGCTTACTTTTGTTTGCCAGGGAAACGGGCCGAGCTTTGTGTCTGGGGGCCTATGGCTGGGAGTGACCGGCTGGCTCCTGAAAAGCTACGATAGGCAGGATGGTGACCAGACCCATGGTGGCACCAGTGTCAAGGTGGGCTGGTTTGATAGTACCAAGTGGCTCCGGCAATCTGCCATCAAAATTTGGCAGGCGAGTTTTGTTTTCCAGGGAAAAGCGCCGTTGTTTGTGTTTGGGGGCCTGTGGCTGGGAGTGGCCGGATGGCTAATTAGAATCCACGATACGCAGCATGGTTCCCAGACCTGAGGTGGCACCAGTGCCAAGTCGGGCTAGTTTGATGGTGCAAAGTGGCTCCTGCAATCTGCCATCCAGAAGCGGGGCAGCTTGCTTTTGTTTGCCAGGGAAACGGGCCGAGGTTTGTGTCTGGGGCCTATGGCTGGGAGTGACCGGCTGGCTCCTGAAAAGCTACGATAGGCAGGATGGTGACCAGACCCAAGGTGGCACCAGTGCCAAGTTGGGCTGGTTTGATAGTACCAAGTGGCTCCTGCAATCTGCCATCAAAAAGTTGGCAGGCGAGATTTGTTTTCCAGGGAAAAGCGCCGTTGTTTGTGTTTGGGGGCCTGTGGCTGGGAGTGGCCGGCTGGCTCCTTAGAATCCACGATACCCAGGCTCATTCCCAGACCTGAGGTGGCACCAGTGCCAAGTCGGGCTAGTTTGATGGTGCAAAGTGGCTCCTGCAATCTGCCATCCAGAAGCGGGACAGCTTACTTTTCCTTGCCAGGGAAACGGGCCGAGCTTTGTGTCTGGGGGCCTATGGCTGGGAGTGACCGGCTGGCTCCTGAAAAGCTACGATAGGCAGGATGGTGACCAGACCCATGGTGGCACCAGTGCCAAGTTGGGCTGGTTTGATAGTACCAAGTGGCTCCTGCAATCTGCCATCAAAAATTGGCAGGCGAGTTTTGTTTTCCAGGGAAAAGCGCCGTTGTTTGTGTTTAGGGGCCTGTGGGTGGAAGTGGCCGGATGGCTAATTAGAATCCACGATACGCAGGATGGTTCCCAGACCTGAGGTGGCACCAGTGCCAAGTCGGGCTAGTTGGATGGTGCAAAGTGGCTCCTGCAATCTGCCATCCAGAAGCGGGGCAGCTTACTTTTGTTTTCCAGGGAAAAGCGCCGTTGTTTGTGTTTGGGGGCCTGTGGGTGGGAGTGGCCGGATGGCTCCTTAGAATCCACGATACGCAGGATGGTTCCCAGACCCATGGTGGCACCAGTGCCAAGTTGGGCTGGTTTGATAGTACCAAGTGGTTCCTGCAATCTGCCATCCAGAAGCGGGGCAGCTTACTTTTGTTTGCCAGGGAAACGGTCCGAGGATTGTGTCTGGGGGCCTAAGCCTGGAAGTGACCGGCTGGCTCGTGAAAAGCTACGATAGGCAGGATGGTGACCAGACCCATGACGGCACCAGTGCCAGGTTGGGCTGGTTTGATAGTACCAAGTGGCTCCTGCAATCTGCCATCAAAAACTTGGCAGGCGAGTTTTGTTTTCCAGGGAAAAGCGCCGTTGTTTGTGTCTGGGGGCCTGTGGCTGGGAGTGGCCGGATGGCTCCTTAGAATCCACGATACTCAGCATGGTTCCCAGACCAGAGGTGGCACCAGTGCCAAGTTGGGCTGGTTTGATAGTACCAAGTGGCTCCTGCAATCTGCCATCCAGAAGCGGGGCAGCTTACTTTTGTTTGCCAGGGAAACGGGCCGAGGTTTGTGTCTGGGGGCCTATGGCTGGGAGTGACCGGCTGGCTCCTGAAAAGCTACGATAGGCAGTATGGTGACCAGACCCATGGTGGCACCAGTGCCAAGTTGGGCTGATTTGATAGTACCAAGTGGCTCCTGCAATCTGCCATCAAAAAATTGGCAGGCGAATTTTGTTATCCAGGGAAAAGCGCCGTTGTTTGTGTTTGGGGGCCTGTGGCAGGGAGTTGCCGGCTGGCTCCTGAAAAGCTACGATAGGCAGGATGGTGACCAGACCCATGGTGGCACCAGTGCCAAGTTGGGCTGGTTTGATAGTACCAAGTGGCTCCGGCAATCTGCCATCAAAATTTGGCAGGCGAGTTTTGTTTTCCAGGCAAAAGCGCCGTTGTTTGTGTTTGGGGGCCTGTGGGTGGGAGTGGCCGGATGGCTAATTAGAATCCACGATACGCAGCATGGTTCCCAGACCTGAGGTGGCACCAGTGCCAAGTCGGGCTAGTTTGATGGTGCGAAGTGGCTCCTGCAATCTGCCATCCAGAAGCGGGGCAGCTTGCTTTTGTTTGCCAGGGAAACGGGCCGAGGTTTGTGTCTGGGGGCCTATGGCTGGGAGTGACCGGCTGGCTCCTGAAAAGCTATGATAGGCAGGATGGTGACCAGACCCATGGTGGCACCAGTGCCAAGTTGGGCTGGTTTGATAGTACCAAGTGGCTCCTGCAATCTGCCATCAAAAAGTTGGCAGGCGAGTTTTGTTTTCCAGGGAAAAGCGCCGTTGTTTGTGTTTGGGGGCCTGTGGGTGGGAGTGGCCGGATGGCTGCTTAGAATCCACGATACGCAGGATGGTTCCCAGACGTGAGGTGGCGCCAGTGCCAAGTCGGGCTGGTTTGATACTACCAAGTGCGTCCTGCAATCTGCCATCCAGAAGCGGGACAGCTTACTTTTTTTTGTCAGGGAAACGGGCTGAGCTTTGTGTCACGGGGCCTATGGCTGGGAGTGACCGTCTAGGTCCTGAAAAGCTACGATAGGCAGGATGGTGACCAGACCCATGGTGGCACCAGTGCCAAGTTGGGCTGGTTTGATAGTACCAAGTGGCTCCTGCAATCTGCCATCAAAAATTTGGCAGGCGAGTTTTGTTTTCCAGGGAAAAGCGCCGTTGTTTGTGTTTGGGGGCCTGTGGCTGGGAGTGGCCGGCTTGCTAATTGGAATCCACGATACGCAGGGTGGTTCCCAGACTTGAGGTGGCACCAGTGACAAGTCGGGCCAGTTTGATGGTGCAAAGTGGCTCCTGCAATCTGCCATCCAGAAGCGGGGTAGCTTACTTTTCTTTGCCAGGGAAACGGGCCGAGGTTTTTCTCTGGGGGCCTATGGCTGGGAGTGACCGGGTGGCGCCTGAACAGCTACGATAGGCAGGATGGTGACCAGACCCAAGGTGGCACCAGTGCCAAGTTGGGCTGATTTGATAGTACCAAGTGGCTCCTGCAATCTGCCATCAAAATGTTGGCAGGCGAGTTTTGTTTTCCAGGGAAAAGCGCTGTTGTTTGTGTTTGGGGGCCTGTGGCTGGGAGTGACCGGCTGGCTCCTTAGAATCCACGATACACAGGATGGTTCCCAGACCAGAGGTGGCACCAGTGCCAAGTCGGGCTGGTTTTATACTACCAAGTGGTTCATGCAATCTGCCATCCAGAAGCGGGGCAGCTTAATTTTGTTTGCCAGGGAAACGGGCCGAGCTTTGTGTCTGGGCGCCTATGGCTGGGAGTGACCTGCTAGGTACTGAAAAGCTACGATAGGCAGGATGGTGACCACATCCATGGTGGCACCAGTGCCAAGTTGGGCTGGTTTGATAGTACCAAGTGGCTCCTGCAATCCGCCATCAAAAAGTTGGCAGGCGAGTTTTGTTTTCCAGGGAAAAGCGCCGTTGTTTGTGTTTGCGTGCCTGTGGCAGGGAGTGGCCGGCTGGCTCCTTAGAATCCACGATACGCAGGATGGTTCCCAGACTTGTCGTGGCACCAGTGCCAAGTCGGGCTGGTTTGATAGTACCAAGTGCGTCCTGCAATCTGCCATCCAGAAGCGGGGCAGCTAACTTTTGTTTGCCAGGGAAACGGGCCGAGGTTTGTGTCTAAGGGCCTATGGCTGGGAGTGACCGGTTGGCTCCTGAAAAGCTACGATAGGCAGGATGGTGACCAGACCCATGGTGGCACCAGTGCCAAGTTGGGCTGGTTTGATAGTACCTAGTGGCTCCTGCAATCTGCCATCAAAAAGTTGGCAGGCGAGTTTGTTATCCAGGGAAAAGCGCCGTTGTTTGTGTTTGGGGGCCTGTGGCTGGGAGTGGCCGGCTGGCTCCTTAGAATCCACGATACGGAGGATGGTTCCCAGACCAGTGGTGGTACCAGTGCCAAGTTTTGCTGGTTTGATGGAGAAAACTGGCTCCTGCAATCTGCCATCCACATGCGGGATAACTTACTTTTGTTTGCCAGGGAAACGGGTCGAGGTTTTTGTCTGGGGGCCTATGGCTGGGAGTGACCGGCTGGCTCCTGAAAAGCTACGATAGGCAGGATGGTGACCAGACCCATGGTGGCACCACTGTCAAGTTGGGCTGGTTTGATAGTACCAAGTGGCTCCGGCAATCTGCCATCAAAATTTGGCAGGCGAGTTTTGTTTTCCAGTGAATAGCGCCCTTGTTTGTGTTTGGGGGCCTATGGCAGGGACTGACCGGCTGGCTAATTAGAATCCACGATACGCAGCATGGTTCCCAGACCTGAGGTGGCACCAGTGCCAAGTCGGGCTAGTTTGATGGTGTAAAGTGGCTCCTGCAATCTGCCATCCAGAAGCGGGGCAGCTTACTTTTGTTTGCCAGGGAAACGGGCCGAGCTTTGTGTCTGGGGGCCTATGGCTGGGAGTGACCGGCTGGCTCCTGAAAAGCTACGATAGGCAGGAAGGTGACCAGACCCATGGTGGCACCAGTGCCAAGTTGGGCTGGTTGGATAGTACCAAGTGGCTCCTGCAATCTGCCATCAAAAAGTTGGCAGGCGAGTTTTGTTTTCCAGGGGAAAGCGCCGTTGTTTGTGTTTGGGGGCCTGTGGCTGGGAGTGGCCGGCTGGCTCCTTAGAATCCACCATACCCAGGCTCATTCCCAGACCTGAGGTGGCACCAGTGCCAAGTCGGGCTAGTTTGATGGTGCAAAGTGGCTCCTGCAATCTGCCATCCAGAAGCGGGGTAGCTTACTTTTGTTTGCCAGGGAAACGGGCCGAGCTTTGTGTCTGGGGGCCTATGGCTGCGAGTGACCGGCTGGCTCCTGAAAAGCTACGATAGGCAGGATGGTGACCAGACCCATGGTGGCACCAGTGCCAAGTTGGGCTGGTTTGATAGTACCAAGTGGCTCCTGCAATCTGCCATCAAAAACTTGGCAGGCGAGTTTTGTTTTCCAGGGAAAAGCGCCGTTGTTTGTGTTTGGGGGCCTGTGGCTGGGAGTGGCCGGCTGGCTGCTTAGAATCCACGATACGCAGGATGGTTCCCAGACGTGAGGTGGCGCCAGTGCCAAGTCGGGCTGGTTTGATACTACCAAGTGCGTCCTGCAATCTGCCATCCAGAAGCGGGACAGCTTACTTTTTTTTGTCAGGGAAACGGGCTGAGCTTTGTGTCACGGGGCCTATGGCTGGGAGTGACCGTCTAGGTCCTGAAAAGCTACGATAGGCAGGATGGTGACCAGACCCATGGTGGCACCAGTGCCAAGTTGGGCTGGTTTGATAGTACCAAGTGGCTCCTGCAATCTGCCATCAAAAATTTGGCAGGCGAGTTTTGTTTTCCAGGGAAAAGCGCCGTTGTTTGTGTTTGGGGGCCTGTGGCTGGGAGTGGCCGGCTTGCTAATTGGAATCCACGATACGCAGGATGGTTCCCAGACTTGAGGTGGCACCAGTGACAAGTCGGGCCAGTTTGATGGTGCAAAGTGGCTCCTGCAATCTGCCATCCAGAAGCGGGGTAGCTTACTTTTCTTTGCCAGGGAAACGGGCCGAGGTTTTTCTCTGGGGGCCTATGGCTGGGAGTGACCGGGTGGCGCCTGAACAGCTACGATAGGCAGGATGGTGACCAGACCCAAGGTGGCACCAGTGCCAAGTTGGGCTGATTTGATAGTACCAAGTGGCTCCTGCAATCTGCCATCAAAATGTTGGCAGGCGAGTTTTGTTTTCCAGGGAAAAGCGCTGTTGTTTGTGTTTGGGGGCCTGTGGCTGGGAGTGACCGGCTGGCTCCTTAGAATCCACGATACACAGGATGGTTCCCAGACCAGAGGTGGCACCAGTGCCAAGTCGGGCTGGTTTTATACTACCAAGTGGTTCATGCAATCTGCCATCCAGAAGCGGGGCAGCTTAATTTTGTTTGCCAGGGAAACGGGCCGAGCTTTGTGTCTGGGGGCCTATGGCTGCGAGTGACCGGCTGGCTCCTGAAAAGCTACGATAGGCAGGATGGTGACCAGACCCATGGTGGCACCAGTGCCAAGTTGGGCTGGTTTGATAGTACCAAGTGGCTCCTGCAATCTGCCATCAAAAACTTGGCAGGCGAGTTTTGTTTTCCAGGGAAAAGCGCCGTTGTTTGTGTTTGGGGGCCTGTGGCTGGGAGTGGCCGGCTGGCTGCTTAGAATCCACGATACGCAGGATGGTTCCCAGACGTGAGGTGGCGCCAGTGCCAAGTCGGGCTGGTTTGATACTACCAAGTGCGTCCTGCAATCTGCCATCCAGAAGCGGGACAGCTTACTTTTTTTTGTCAGGGAAACGGGCTGAGCTTTGTGTCACGGGGCCTATGGCTGCGAGTGACCGTCTAGGTCCTGAAAAGCTACGATAGGCAGGATGGTGACCAGACCCATGGTGGCACCAGTGCCAAGTTGGGCTGGTTTGATAGTACCAAGTGGCTCCTGCAATCTGCCATCAAAAATTTGGCAGGCGAGTTTTGTTTTCCAGGGAAAAGCGCCGTTGTTTGTGTTTGGGGGCCTGTGGCTGGGAGTGGCCGGCTTGCTAATTGGAATCCACGATACGCAGGATGGTTCCCAGACTTGAGGTGGCACCAGTGACAAGTCGGGCTAGTTTGATGGTGCAAAGTGGCTCCTGCAATCTGCCATCCAGAAGCGGGACAGCTTACTTTTCTTTGCCAGGGAAACGGGCCGAGGTTTTTCTCTGGGGGCCTATGGCTGGGAGTGACCGGGTGGCGCCTGAACAGCTACGATAGGCAGGATGGTGACCAGACCCAAGGTGGCACCAGTGCCAAGTTGGGCTGATTTGATAGTACCAAGTGGCTCCTGCAATCTGCCATCAAAATGTTGGCAGGCGAGTTTTGTTTTCCAGGGAAAAGCGCTGTTGTTTGTGTTTGGGGGCCTGTGGCTGGGAGTGACCGGCTGGCTCCTTAGAATCCACGATACGCAGGATGGTTCCCAGACCTGAGGTGGCACCAGTGCCAAGTCGGGCTAGTTTGATGGTGCGAAGTGGCTCCTGCAATCTGCCATCCAGAAGCGGGGCAGCTTGCTTTTGTTTGCCAGGGAAACGGGCCGAGGTTTGTGTCTGGGGGCCTATGGCTGGGAGTGACCGGGTGGCGCCTGAACAGCTACGATAGGCAGGATGGTGACCAGACCCATGGTGGCACCAGTGCCAAGTTGGGCTGGTTTGATAGTACCAAGTTGCTCCGGCAATCTGCCATCAAAATTTGGCAGGCGAGTTTTGTTTTCCAGGGAAAAGCGCCGTTGTTTGTGTTTGGGGGCCTGTGGGTGGGAGTGGCCGGATGGCTGCTTAGAATCCACGATACGCAGGATGGTTCCCAGACGTGAGGTGGCGCCAGTGCCAAGTCGGGCTGGTTTGATACTACCAAGTGCGTCCTGCAATCTGCCATCCAGAAGCGGGACAGCTTACTTTTTTTTGTCAGGGAAACGGGCTGAGCTTTGTGTCACGGGGCCTATGGCTGGGAGTGACCGTCTAGGTCCTGAAAAGCTACGATAGGCAGGATGGTGACCAGACCCATGGTGGCACCAGTGCCAAGTTGGGCTGGTTTGATAGTACCAAGTGGCTCCTGCAATCTGCCATCAAAAATTTGGCAGGCGAGTTTTGTTTTCCAGGGAAAAGCGCCGTTGTTTGTGTTTGGGGGCCTGTGGCTGGGAGTGGCCGGCTTGCTAATTGGAATCCACGATACGCAGGGTGGTTCCCAGACTTGAGGTGGCACCAGTGACAAGTCGGGCCAGTTTGATGGTGCAAAGTGGCTCCTGCAATCTGCCATCCAGAAGCGGGGTAGCTTACTTTTCTTTGCCAGGGAAACGGGCCGAGGTTTTTCTCTGGGGGCCTATGGCTGGGAGTGACCGGGTGGCGCCTGAACAGCTACGATAGGCAGGATGGTGACCAGACCCAAGGTGGCACCAGTGCCAAGTTGGGCTGATTTGATAGTACCAAGTGGCTCCTGCAATCTGCCATCAAAATGTTGGCAGGCGAGTTTTGTTTTCCAGGGAAAAGCGCTGTTGTTTGTGTTTGGGGGCCTGTGGCTGGGAGTGACCGGCTGGCTCCTTAGAATCCACGATACACAGGATGGTTCCCAGACCAGAGGTGGCACCAGTGCCAAGTCGGGCTGGTTTTATACTACCAAGTGGTTCATGCAATCTGCCATCCAGAAGCGGGGCAGCTTAATTTTGTTTGCCAGGGAAACGGGCCGAGCTTTGTGTCTGGGCGCCTATGGCTGGGAGTGACCTGCTAGGTACTGAAAAGCTACGATAGGCAGGATGGTGACCACATCCATGGTGGCACCAGTGCCAAGTTGGGCTGGTTTGATAGTACCAAGTGGCTCCTGCAATCCGCCATCAAAAAGTTGGCAGGCGAGTTTTGTTTTCCAGGGAAAAGCGCCGTTGTTTGTGTTTGCGTGCCTGTGGCAGGGAGTGGCCGGCTGGCTCCTTAGAATCCACGATACGCAGGATGGTTCCCAGACTTGTCGTGGCACCAGTGCCAAGTCGGGCTGGTTTGATAGTACCAAGTGCGTCCTGCAATCTGCCATCCAGAAGCGGGGCAGCTAACTTTTGTTTGCCAGGGAAACGGGCCGAGGTTTGTGTCTAAGGGCCTATGGCTGGGAGTGACCGGTTGGCTCCTGAAAAGCTACGATAGGCAGGATGGTGACCAGACCCATGGTGGCACCAGTGCCAAGTTGGGCTGGTTTGATAGTACCTAGTGGCTCCTGCAATCTGCCATCAAAAAGTTGGCAGGCGAGTTTGTTATCCAGGGAAAAGCGCCGTTGTTTGTGTTTGGGGGCCTGTGGCTGGGAGTGGCCGGCTGGCTCCTTAGAATCCACGATACGGAGGATGGTTCCCAGACCAGTGGTGGTACCAGTGCCAAGTTTTGCTGGTTTGATGGAGAAAACTGGCTCCTGCAATCTGCCATCCACATGCGGGATAACTTACTTTTGTTTGCCAGGGAAACGGGTCGAGGTTTTTGTCTGGGGGCCTATGGCTGGGAGTGACCGGCTGGCTCCTGAAAAGCTACGATAGGCAGGATGGTGACCAGACCCATGGTGGCACCACTGTCAAGTTGGGCTGGTTTGATAGTACCAAGTGGCTCCGGCAATCTGCCATCAAAATTTGGCAGGCGAGTTTTGTTTTCCAGTGAATAGCGCCCTTGTTTGTGTTTGGGGGCCTATGGCAGGGACTGACCGGCTGGCTAATTAGAATCCACGATACGCAGCATGGTTCCCAGACCTGAGGTGGCACCAGTGCCAAGTCGGGCTAGTTTGATGGTGTAAAGTGGCTCCTGCAATCTGCCATCCAGAAGCGGGGCAGCTTACTTTTGTTTGCCAGGGAAACGGGCCGAGCTTTGTGTCTGGGGGCCTATGGCTGGGAGTGACCGGCTGGCTCCTGAAAAGCTACGATAGGCAGGAAGGTGACCAGACCCATGGTGGCACCAGTGCCAAGTTGGGCTGGTTGGATAGTACCAAGTGGCTCCTGCAATCTGCCATCAAAAAGTTGGCAGGCGAGTTTTGTTTTCCAGGGGAAAGCGCCGTTGTTTGTGTTTGGGGGCCTGTGGCTGGGAGTGGCCGGCTGGCTCCTTAGAATCCACCATACCCAGGCTCATTCCCAGACCTGAGGTGGCACCAGTGCCAAGTCGGGCTAGTTTGATGGTGCAAAGTGGCTCCTGCAATCTGCCATCCAGAAGCGGGGTAGCTTACTTTTGTTTGCCAGGGAAACGGGCCGAGCTTTGTGTCTGGGGGCCTATGGCTGCGAGTGACCGGCTGGCTCCTGAAAAGCTACGATAGGCAGGATGGTGACCAGACCCATGGTGGCACCACTGCCAAGTTGGGCTGGTTTGATAGTACCAAGTGGCTCCTGCAATCTGCCATCAAAAACTTGGCAGGCGAGTTTTGTTTTCCAGGGAAAAGCGCCGTTGTTTGTGTTTGGGGGCCTGTGGCTGGGAGTGGCCGGCTGGCTGCTTAGAATCCACGATACGCAGGATGGTTCCCAGACGTGAGGTGGCGCCAGTGCCAAGTCGGGCTGGTTTGATACTAACAAGTGCGTCCTGCAATCTGCCATCCAGAAGCGGGACAGCTTACTTTTTTTTGTCAGGGAAACGGGCTGAGCTTTGTGTCACGGGGCCTATGGCTGGGAGTGACCGTCTAGGTCCTGAAAAGCTACGATAGGCAGGATGGTGACCAGACCCATGGTGGCACCAGTGCCAAGTTGGGCTGGTTTGATAGTACCAAGTGGCTCCTGCAATCTGCCATCAAAAATTTGGCAGGCGAGTTTTGTTTTCCAGGGAAAAGCGCCGTTGTTTGTGTTTGGGGGCCTGTGGCTGGGAGTGGCCGGCTTGCTAATTGGAATCCACGATACGCAGGATGGTTCCCAGACTTGAGGTGGCACCAGTGACAAGTCGGGCCAGTTTGATGGTGCAAAGTGGCTCCTGCAATCTGCCATCCAGAAGCGGGGTAGCTTACTTTTCTTTGCCAGGGAAACGGGCCGAGGTTTTTCTCTGGGGGCCTATGGCTGGGAGTGACCGGGTGGCGCCTGAACAGCTACGATAGGCAGGATGGTGACCAGACCCAAGGTGGCACCAGTGCCAAGTTGGGCTGATTTGATAGTACCAAGTGGCTCCTGCAATCTGCCATCAAAATGTTGGCAGGCGAGTTTTGTTTTCCAGGGAAAAGCGCTGTTGTTTGTGTTTGGGGGCCTGTGGCTGGGAGTGACCGGCTGGCTCCTTAGAATCCACGATACACAGGATGGTTCCCAGACCAGAGGTGGCACAGGTGCCAAGTCGGGCTGGTTTTATACTACCAAGTGGTTCATGCAATCTGCCATCCAGAAGCGGGGCAGCTTAATTTTGTTTGCCAGGGAAACGGGCCGAGCTTTGTGTCTGGGGGCCTATGGCTGCGAGTGACCGGCTGGCTCCTGAAAAGCTACGATAGGCAGGATGGTGACCAGACCCATGGTGGCACCAGTGCCAAGTTGGGCTGGTTTGATAGTACCAAGTGGCTCCTGCAATCTGCCATCAAAAACTTGGCAGGCGAGTTTTGTTTTCCAGGGAAAAGCGCCGTTGTTTGTGTTTGGGGGCCTGTGGCTGGGAGTGGCCGGCTGGCTGCTTAGAATCCACGATACGCAGGATGGTTCCCAGACGTGAGGTGGCGCCAGTGCCAAGTCGGGCTGGTTTGATACTACCAAGTGCGTCCTGCAATCTGCCATCCAGAAGCGGGACAGCTTACTTTTTTTTGTCAGGGAAACGGGCTGAGCTTTGTGTCACGGGGCCTATGGCTGGGAGTGACCGTCTAGGTCCTGAAAAGCTACGATAGGCAGGATGGTGACCAGACCCATGGTGGCACCAGTGCCAAGTTGGGCTGGTTTGATAGTACCAAGTGGCTCCTGCAATCTGCCATCAAAAATTTGGCAGGCGAGTTTTGTTTTCCAGGGAAAAGCGCCGTTGTTTGTGTTTGGGGGCCTGTGGCTGGGAGTGGCCGGCTTGCTAATTGGAATCCACGATACGCAGGATGGTTCCCAGACTTGAGGTGGCACCAGTGACAAGTCGGGCCAGTTTGATGGTGCAAAGTGGCTCCTGCAATCTGCCATCCAGAAGCGGGGTAGCTTACTTTTCTTTGCCAGGGAAACGGGCCGAGGTTTTTCTCTGGGGGCCTATGGCTGGGAGTGACCGGGTGGCGCCTGAACAGCTACGATAGGCAGGATGGTGACCAGACCCAAGGTGGCACCAGTGCCAAGTTGGGCTGATTTGATAGTACCAAGTGGCTCCTGCAATCTGCCATCAAAATGTTGGCAGGCGAGTTTTGTTTTCCAGGGAAAAGCGCTGTTGTTTGTGTTTGGGGGCCTGTGGCTGGGAGTGACCGGCTGGCTCCTTAGAATCCACGATACACAGGATGGTTCCCAGACCAGAGGTGGCACCAGTGCCAAGTCGGGCTGGTTTTATACTACCAAGTGGTTCATGCAATCTGCCATCCAGAAGCGGGGCAGCTTAATTTTGTTTGCCAGGGAAACGGGCCGAGCTTTGTGTCTGGGCGCCTATGGCTGGGAGTGACCTGCTAGGTACTGAAAAGCTACGATAGGCAGGATGGTGACCACATCCATGGTGGCACCAGTGCCAAGTTGGGCTGGTTTGATAGTACCAAGTGGCTCCTGCAATCCGCCATCAAAAAGTTGGCAGGCGAGTTTTGTTTTCCAGGGAAAAGCGCCGTTGTTTGTGTTTGGGTGCCTGTGGCAGGGAGTGGCCGGCTGGCTCCTTAGAATCCACGATACGCAGGATGGTTCCCAGACTTGTCGTGGCACCAGTGCCAAGTCGGGCTGGTTTGATAGTACCAAGTGCGTCCTGCAATCTGCCATCCAGAAGCGGGGCAGCTAACTTTTGTTTGCCAGGGAAACGGGCCGAGGTTTGTGTCTAAGGGCCTATGGCTGGGAGTGACCGGTTGGCTCCTGAAAAGCTACGATAGGCAGGATGGTGACCAGACCCATGGTGGCACCACTGTCAAGTTGGGCTGGTTTGATAGTACCAAGTGGCTCCGGCAATCTGCCATCAAAATTTGGCAGGCGAGTTTTGTTTTCCAGTGAATAGCGCCCTTGTTTGTGTTTGGGGGCCTATGGCAGGGACTGACCGGCTGGCTAATTAGAATCCACGATACGCAGCATGGTTCCCAGACCTGAGGTGGCACCAGTGCCAAGTCGGGCTAGTTTGATGGTGTAAAGTGGCTCCTGCAATCTGCCATCCAGAAGCGGGGCAGCTTACTTTTGTTTGCCAGGGAAACGGGCCGAGCTTTGTGTCTGGGGGCCTATGGCTGGGAGTGACCGGCTGGCTCCTGAAAAGGTACGATAGGCAGGAAGGTGACCAGACCCATGGTGGCACCAGTGCCAAGTTGGGCTGGTTGGATAGTACCAAGTGACTCCTGCAATCTGCCATCAAAAAGTTGGCAGGCGAGTTTTGTTTTCCAGGGGAAAGCGCCGTTGTTTGTGTTTGGGGGCCTGTGGCTGGGAGTGGCCGGCTGGCTCCTTAGAATCCACCATACCCAGGCTCATTCCCAGACCTGAGGTGGCACCAGTGCCAAGTCGGGCTAGTTTGATGGTGCAAAGTGGCTCCTGCAATCTGCCATCCAGAAGCGGGGTAGCTTACTTTTGTTTGCCAGGGAAACGGGCCGAGCTTTGTGTCTGGGGGCCTATGGCTGCGAGTGACCGGCTGGCTCCTGAAAAGCTACGATAGGCAGGATGGTGACCAGACCCATGGTGGCACCAGTGCCAAGTTGGGCTGGTTTGATAGTACCAAGTGGCTCCTGCAATCTGCCATCAAAAACTTGGCAGGCGAGTTTTGTTTTCCAGGGAAAAGCGCCGTTGTTTGTGTCTGGGGGCCTGTGGCTGGAGTGGCCGTCTGGTTCCTTAGTCTCCACGATACGCAGGATGGTTCCCAGACCAGAGGTGGCACCAGTACCAAGTCGGGCTAGTTTGATGGTGCAAAGTGGCTCCTGCAATCTGCCATCCAGAAGCGGAGCAGCTTACTTTTGTTTGCCAGGGAAACGGGCCGAGGTTTTTCTCTGGGGGCCTATGGCAGGGAGGGACCGGCTGGCTCCTGAAAAGCTACGATAGGCAGGATGGTGACCAGACCCATGGTGGCACCAGTGGCATGTTGGGCTGATTTGATAGTACCAAGTGGCTCCTGCAATCTGCCATCAAAATATTGGCAGGCCAGTTTTGTTTTCCAGGGAAAAGCGCCGTTGTTTGTGTTTGGGGGCCTGTGGCTGGGAGTGACCGGCTGGCTCCTTAGAATCCACGATACGCAGGATGGTTCCCAGACCCAAGGTGGCACCAGTGCCAAGTTGGGCTGGTTTCATAGTACCAAGTTATTCCTGCAATCTGCCGTCCAGAAGCGGGGCAGCTTACTTTTGTTTGCCAGGGAAACGGGCCGAGGTTTGTGTCTGGGGGCCTATGGCTGAGAGTGACCGGCTGGCTCCTGAAAAGCTACGATAGGCAGGATGGTGACCAGACCCAAGGTGGCACCAGTGCCAAGTTGGGCTGGTTTGATAGTACCAAGTGGCTCCTGCAATCTGCCATCAAAAAGTTGGCAGGCGATTTTTGTTTTCCAGGGAAAAGCGCCGTTGTTTGTGTTTGGGGGCCTGTGGCTGGGAGTGGCCGGCTGGCTCCTTAGAATCCACGATACGCACCATGGTTCCCAGACCAGAGGTGGCACCAGTGCCAAGTAGGGCTGGTTTTATAGTACCAAGTGGCTCCTGCAATCTTCCATCCAGAAGCGGGGCAGCTTACTTTTGTTTGCCAGGGAAACGGGCCGAGGTTTGTGTCTGGGGGCCTATGGCTTGGAGTGACAGGCTGGCTCCTGAAAAGCTACGATAGGCAGGATGGTGACCAGACCCATGGTGGCACCAGTGCCAAGTTGGGCTGGTTTGATAGTACCAAGTGGCTCCTGCAATCTGCCATCAAAATGTTGGCAGGCGAGTTTTGTTTTCCAGGGGAAAGCGCCGTTGTTTGTGTTTGGGCGCCTGTGGGTGGGAGTGGCCGGCTGGCTAATTAGAATCCACGATACGCAGCATGGTTCCCAGACCAGAGGTGGCACCAGTGCCAAGTCGGGCAGGTTTGATAATACCTATTGGATCCTGCAATCTGCCATCCAGAAGCGGGACAGCTTACTTTTGTTTGCCAGGGAAACGGGCAGAGCTTTGTGTCTGGGGGCCTATGGCTGGGAGTGACCTGCTAGGTCCTGAAAAGCTACGATAGGCAGGATGGTGACCAGACCCATGGTGGCACCAGTGCCAAGTTGGACTGGTTTGATAGTACCAAGTGGCTCCTGCAATCCGCCATCAAAAAGTTGGCAGGCGAGTTTTGTTTTCCAGGGAAAAGCGCCGTTGTTTGTGTTTGGGTGCCTGTGGGTGGGAGTGGCCGGATGGCTCCTTAGAATCCACGATAGGCAGGATGGTTCCCAGACCTGAGGTGGCACCAGTGCCAAGTTGGGCTGGTTTGATAGTACCAAGTGGTTCCTGCAATCTGCCATCCAGAAGCGGGGCAGCTTACTCGTTTGCCAGGGAAACGGGCCGAGCTTTGTGTCTGGGGGCCTATGGCTGCGAGTGACCGTCTAGGTCCTGAAAAGCTACGATAGGCAGGATGGTGACCAGACCCATGGTGGCACCAGTGCCAAGTTGGGCTGGTTTGATAGTACCAAGTGGCTCCTGCAATCTGCCATCAAAAATTTGGCAGGCGAGTTTTGATTTCCAGGGGAAAGCGCCGTTGTTTGTGTTTGGGGGCCTGTGGCTGGGAGTGGCCGGCTTTATAATTGGAATCCACGATACGCAGGATGGTTCCCAGACCTGACGTGGCACCAGTGCCAAGTCGGGCTAGTTGGATGCTGCAAAGTGGCTCCTGCAATCATCCATGCAGAAGCGGAGTGGCTTACTTTTGTTTGCCAGGGAAAATGGCCGAGGTTTTGTCTGGGGGCCTATGGCTTGGATTGACCGGCTGGCTCCTGAAAAGCTACGATAGGCAGGATGGTGACCAGACCCATGGTGGCACCAGTGCCAAGTTGGGCTGGTTTGATAGTACCAAGTTGCTCCGGCAATCTGCCATCAAAATTTGGCAGGCGAGTTTTGTTTTCCAGGGAAAAGCGCCGCTGTTTGTGTTTGAGGGCCTGTGGCTGGGAGTGTCCGGCTGGCTCCTTAGAATCCACGATACGCAGGATGGTTCCCAGACCTGAGGTGGCACCAGTGCCAAGTCGGGCTAGTTTGATGGTGCAAAGTGGCTCCTGCAATCTGCCATCCAGAAGCGGGGCAGCTTACTTTTTTTTGCCAGGGAAACGGGCCGAGGATTGTGTCTGGGGTCTATGGCTGGGAGTGACCGGCTGGCTCCTGAAAAGCTACGATAGGCAGGATGGTGACCAGACCCATGGTGGCACCAGTGCCAAGTTGGGCTGGTTTGATAGTACCAAGTGGCTCCGGCAATCTGCCATCAAAAAGTTGGCAGGCGAGTTTTGTTTTCCAGGGAAAAGCGCCGATGTTTGTGTTTGGGGGCCTGAGGCTGGGAGTGGCCGGCTGGCTCCTTAGACTCCACGATACGCAGGATGGTTCCCAGACCTGAGGTAGCACCAGTGCCAAGTCGGGCTGGTTTGATAGTACCAAGTGCGTCCTGCAATCTGCCATCCAGAAGCGGGGCAGCTTACTTTTGTTTGCCAGGGAAACGGGCCGAGGTTTGTGTTTGGGGGCCTATGGCAGGGAGTGACCGGCTGGCTCCTGAAAAGCTACGATAGGCAGGAAGGTGACCAGACCCATGGTGGCACCAGTGCCAAGTTGGGCTGGTTTGATAGTACCAAGTGGCTCCTGCAATCTGCCATCAAAAAGTTGGCAGGCGAGTTTTGTTTTCCAGGGAAAAGCGCCGTTGTTTGTGTTTGGGGGCCTGTGGCTGGGAGTGGCCGGCTGGCTCCTTAGAATCCACAATACGCAGGATGGTTCCCTGACCTGAGGTGGCACCAGTGATAAGTTGGGCTGGTTTGATAGTACCAAGTGCGTCCTGCAATCTGCCATCCAGAAGTGGGGTAGCTTACTTTTGTTTGCCAGGGAAACGGGCCGAGCTTTGTGTCTGGGGGCCTATGGCTGGGAGTGACCGGCTGGCTCCTGAAAAGCTACGATAGGCAGGATGGTGACCAGACCCATGGTGGCACCAGAGCCATGTTCGGCTGATTTCAAAGTACAAAGTGGCTCCTGCAATCTGCCATCAAAAGTCAGCAGGCAAGCTTTGTTTTCCAGGGAAAAGCGCCGTTGTTTGTGTCTGCGGGCCTGTGGCTGGAGTGGCCGGCTGGCTCCTTTAAACACACGATACGCCGGATGGTTCCCAGACCCAAGGTGGCACCAGTGCCAAGTTGGGCTGGTTTGATAGTACCAAGTGGCTCCGGCAATCTGCCATCAAAAAGTTGGCAGGCGAGTTTTGTTTTCCAGGGAAAAGCGCCGATGTTTGTGTTTGGGGGCCTGAGGCTGGGAGTGGCCGGCTGGCTCCTTAGACTCCACGATACGCAGGATGGTTCCCAGACCTGAGGTAGCACCAGTGCCAAGTCGGGCTGGTTTGATAGTACCAAGTGCGTCCTGCAATCTGCCATCCAGAAGCGGGGCAGCTTACTTTTTTTTGTCAGGGAAACGGGCTGAGCTTTGTGTCACGGGGCCTATGGCTGGGAGTGACCGTCTAGGTCCTGAAAAGCTACGATAGGCAGGATGGTGACCAGACCCATGGTGGCACCAGTGCCAAGTTGGGCTGGTTTGATAGTACCAAGTGGCTCCTGCAATCTGCCATCAAAATGCTGGCAGGCGAATTTTGTTTTCCAGGGAAAAGCGCCGTTGTTTTTGTTTGGGGGCCTGTGGCAGGGAGTGGCCGGCTGGCTCCTTAGAATCCACGATATGCAGGATTGTTCCCAGACCTGAGTTGGCACCAGTGCCAAGTCGGGCTAGTTTGATGGTGCAAAGTGGCTCCTGCAATCTGCCATCCAGACGCGGGGCAGCGGATTTTTGTTTCCAAGAGATATGGTCCGTGGTTTGTTTTTAGGGGTGTATGGCTGGGCGTGGCCGGCTGGCTCCTTAAAAAGCTCGATATGCAGGATGGTTCCCTGACACAAGGTGGCACCAGTGCCACGTCGGGCGGTTTTCGTAGTACAAAGTGCGTCCTAAAATTTGCCATCCAGAAGAGGGGCAGTTGAGTTTTGTTTGCCAGAGAAAAGGGCCGTGGTTTGTTTTTGGGGCATATGGCTGAGAGTGGCCGGCTGGCCCCTGAAAATCCACGATAGGCAGGATGGTTCCCAGACCAGAGGTGTCACCAGTGCCAAGTCGGGCTGGTTTGATAGTACTAAGTAGCTCCTGCAATCTGCCATGCAGAAGCGGGGCAGCTTACTTTTGTTTGCCAGGGAAACGGGCCGAGGTTTGTGTCTGGGGGCCTATGGCTGGGAGTGACCGGCTGGCTCCTGAAAAGCTACGATAGGCAGGATGGTGACCAGACCCATGGTGGCACCAGTGCCAAGTTGGGCTGGTTTGATAGTACCAAGTGGCTCCTGCAATCTGCCATCAAAAAGTTGGCAGGCGAGTTTTGTTTTCCAGGGAAAAGCGCCGTTGTTTGTGTTTGGGTGCCTGTGGCTGGGAGTGGCCAGCTGGCTCCTTAGAACCCACGATACGCAGCATGGTTCCCAGACCTGAGTTGGCAGCAGTGCCAAGTTGGGCTGGTTTGATGGTACCAAGTGGCTCCTGCAATCTGCCATCCAGAAGCAGGGCAGCTTACTTTTGTTTGCCAGGGAAACGGGCCGAAATATTTGTCTGGGGGCCTCTGGCTGGGGGTGGCTGGCTGGCTCCTGAAAAGCTACGATAGGCAGGATGGTGACCAGACCCATGGTGGCACCAGTGCCAAGTTGGGCTGGTTTGATAATACCAAGTGGCTCCTGCAATCTGCCATCAAAAGTTTGGCAGGCGAGTTTTGTTTTCCAGGGAAAAGCACCGTTGTGTGTGTTTTGGGGCCTGTGGCTGGGAGTGGCCAGCTGGCTCCTTAGAATCCACGATACGCAGGATGGTTCCCAGACCCAAGGTGGCATCAGTGCCAAGTCGGGCTGGTTTGTTAGTACCAAGTGGTTCCTGCAATCTGCCATCCAGAAGTGGGGCAGCTGAATTTTGTTTGCCAGAGAAAAAGGCTGTTTTTTGTGTTTCGGGGCCTGTGGCTGGCAGTGGCCGGCTGGCTCCTGAAAATCCATGATACGCAGCATGGTTCCCAGACCCAAGGTGGCATCAGTGCCAAGTAGGGCTGGTTTCATAGTACCCAGTGGCTCCTGCAATCTCCCATCCAGAAGCGGGGCAGCTGAGTTTTGTTTGCCTGTGAAACGGGCCGTTGTTTTTAATTGGGGTCTGTGGCCGAGAGTGTTCGGCTGGCTCCTGATAACCCACAATACGCAGGATGGTTCCCAGACCCAAGGTGGCACCAGTGCCAAGTCGGGCTGGTTTGATAGTACCAAGTGGCTCCTGCAATCTGCCATCCAGAAGCGGTGCAGTTGAGTTTTGTTTGCCAGAGAAAAGGGCCGTGGGTTGTGTTTGGGGGCATATGGCTGGGAGTGGCCGGCTGTCTCATTAAAAAGATCGATACCCAGGATGGTTCCCAGACCCAAGAGGGCACCAGTGCCAAGTCGGGCTGTTTTTATAGTACCAAGTGCGTCCTGCAATTTGCCATCCAGAAGAGGGGCAGTTGAGTTTTGTTTGCCAGAGAATAGCGCCGTTGTTTGTGTTTGGGGGCTTGTGGCTCGTAGTGGCCGACTGGCGCCTTAGAATCTGTGTTACGCAGCATGGTTCCCAGACCCAAGGTGGCACCAGTGCCAAGTTGGGCTGGTTTGATAGTACCAAGTGGCTCCTGCAATCTGCCATCCAGAAGCGGGGTAGCTTACTTTTGTTTGCCAGGGAAACGGGCCGAGGTTTGTGACTGGGGACCTATGGCTGGGAGTGACCGGCTGGCTCCTGGAAAGCTACGATAGGCAGGATGGTGACCAGACCCATGGTGGCACCAGTGCCAAGTTGGGCTGGTTTGATAGTACCAAGTGGCTCCTGCAATCTGCCATCAAAAAGTTGGCAGGCGAGTTTTGTTTTCCAGGGAAAAGCGACATTGTTTGTATTTGGGGGCCTGTGGCTGGGAGTGACCGGCTGGCTCCTTTGAACCCACGATACGCAGGATGGTTCCCAGACCCAAGGTGGCACCAGTGCCAAGTTTTGCTGGTTTGATAGTACCAAGTGCGTCCTGCAATCTGCCATCCAGAAGCGGGGCAGCTTAATTTTGTTTGCCAGGGAAACGGGCCGTGGGTTTTGTTTGGGGGCATATAGCTGAGAGTGGCCGGCTGGCTCCTGAAAATCCACGCTAGGCAGCATGGTTCCCAGATGCAATGTGGCACCAGTGCCAAGTCGGGCTGGTTTGATGGTGCAAAGTGGCTCCTGCAATCTGCCATCCAGAAGCGAGGCAGCTGATTTTTGTTTGCCAGAGGAAAATTCCGTGGATTGTTTTTGGGGGCATATTGCTGGGAGTGGCCGGCTGGCTCCTTAAAATGCTCGATACGCATGATGGTTCCCAGGCCCAAGGTGTCACCACTACCAAGTCGGCCTGCGGTTTTAGTATCAAGTTCATCCTGCAATTTGCCATCCAGAAGAGGGGCAGTTGAGTTTTGTTTGCGAGAGAAACGGGCCGAGGTTTCTGTTTGGGGACATATGGCTGAGAGTGGCCGGCTGGCCCCTGAATATCCACGATACAGAGCATGGTTCCCAGATCCAAGGTGGCACCAGTGCCAAGTCGGGCTGGTTTGATAGTACCAAGTGTCTCCTGCAATCTGCCATCCAGAAGCAGGGCAGCTTACTTTTGTTTGCCAGAGAAATAGGCCTAGGTTTTTGTTTGGGGGCCTGTGGCTAGGAGTGGCCGGCTGGCTCCTTAGAATCCACGATACGCAGGATGGTTCCCAGACCCAAGGTGGCACCAGTGCCAAGTCGGGCTGGTTTGATTACACCAAGTGCCTCCTGCAATCTCCCATCCAGAAGCGGGGCAGCTGAGTTTTGTTTGCCTGTGAAACCGGCCGTTGTTTTTAATTGGGGTCTGTGGCCGAGAGTGTTCGGCTGGCTCCTGATAACCCACAATACGCAGGATGGTTCCCAGACCCAAGGTGGCACCAGTGCCAAGTCGGGCTGGTTTGATAGTACCAAGTGGCTCCTGCAATCTGCCATCCAGAAGCGGTGCAGTTGAGTTTTGTTTGCCAGAGAAAAGGGCCGTGGGTTGTGTTTGGGGGCATATGGCTGGGAGTGGCCGGCTGTCTCATTAAAAAGATCGATACGCAGGATGGTTCCCAGACCCAAGGGGGCACCAGTGCCAAGTCGGGCTGTTTTTATAGTACCAAGTGCGTCCTGCAATTTGCCATCCAGAAGAGGGGCAGTTGAGTTTTGTTTGCCAGAGAATAGCGCCGTTGTTTGTGTTTGGGGGCTTGTGGCTCGTAGTGGCCGACTGGCGCCTTAGAATCTGTGTTACGCAGCATGGTTCCCAGACCCAAGGTGGCACCAGTGCCAAGTTGGGCTGGTTTGATAGTACCAAGTGGCTCCTGCAATCTGCCATCCAGAAGCGGGGTAGCTTACTTTTGTTTGCCAGGGAAACGGGCCGAGGTTTGTGACTGGGGACCTATGGCTGGGAGTGTCCGGCTGGCTCCTGGAAAGCTACAATAGGCAGGATGGTTACCAGACCCATGGTGGCACCAGTGCCAAGTTGGGCTGGTTTGATAGTACCAAGTGGCTCCTGCAATCTGCCATCAAAAAGTTGGCAGGCGAGTTTTGTTTTCCAGGGAAAAGCGACATTGTTTGTATTTGGGGGCCTGTGGCTGGGAGTGACCGGCTGGCTCCTTTGAACCCACGATACACAGGATGGTTCCCAGACCCAAGGTGGCACCAGTGCCAAGTTTTGCTGGTTTGATACTACCAAGTGCGTCCTGCAATCTGCCATCCAGAAGCGGGGCAGCTTAATTTTGTTTGCCAGGGAAACGGGCCGTGGGTTTTGTTTGGGGGCATATAGCTGAGAGTGGCCGGCTGGCTCCTGAAAATCCACGCTAGGCAGCATGGTTCCCAGATGCAATGTGGCACCAGTGCCAAGTCGGGCTGGTTTGATGGTGCAAAGTGGCTCCTGCAATCTGCCATCCAGAAGCGAGGCAGCTGATTTTTGTTTGCCAGAGGAAAATTCCGTGGATTGTTTTTGGGGGCATATTGCTGGGAGTGGCCGGCTGGCTCCTTAAAATGCTCGATACGCATGATGGTTCCCAGGCCCAAGGTGTCACCACTACCAAGTCGGCCTGCGGTTTTAGTATCAAGTTCATCCTGCAATTTGCCATCCAGAAGAGGGGCAGTTGAGTTTTGTTTGCCAGAGAAACGGGCCGAGGTTTCTGTTTGGGGACATATGGCTGAGAGTGGCCGGCTGGCCCCTGAATATCCACGATACAGAGCATGGTTCCCAGATCCAAGGTGGCACCAGTGCCAAGTTGGGCTGGTTTGATAGTACCAAGTGTCTCCTGCAATCTGCCATCCAGAAGCAGGGCAGCTTACTTTTGTTTGCCAGAGAAATAGGCCTAGGTTTTTGTTTGGGGGCCTGTGGCTAGGAGTGGCCGGCTGGCTCCTTAGAATCCACGATACGCAGGATGGTTCCCAGACCCAAGGTGGCACCAGTGCCAAGTCGGGCTGGTTTGATAGTACCAAGTGGCTCCTGCAATCTGCCATCCAGAAGCGGGGCAGCTAAGTTTTGTTTGCGAGAAAAAAGGGCCGTGGTTTTTGTTGGGGGCCTGTGGCTGGGAGTAGCCGGCTGGCTCCTTAGAATCCACGATACGCAGGATGGTTCCCAGACCCAAGGTGGCACCAGTGCCAAGTCGGGCTGGTTTGATTACACCAAGTGGCTCCTGCAATCTGCCATCCAGAAGTGAGGCAGCTAAGTTTTGTTTGCGAGAAAAAAGGGCCGTGGTTTTTGTTGGGGGCCTGTGGCTGGGAGTAGCCGGCTGGCTCCTTAAAATCCACGATAGGCAGGATGGTTCCCAGACCCAAGGTGGCACCAGTGCCAAGTCGGGCTGGTTTGATAGTACCAAGTGGCTCCTGCAATCTGCCATCCAGAAGCGGGGCAGCTGAGTTTTGTTTGCCAGAGAAAAAGGCTGTGGTTTGTGTTTGGGGGCCTGTGGCTGGCAGTGGCCGGCTGGCTCCTGAAAATCCACGATACGCAGCATGGTTCCCAGATGCAATGTGGCACCAGTGCCAAGTAGGGCTGGTTTCATAGTACCCAGTGGCTCCTGCAATCTCCCATCCAGAAGCGGGGCAGCTGAGTTTTTTTTGCCAGGGAAACGGACCTTTGTTTTTGATTGGGCTCTGTGGCCGAGAGTGGTTGGCTGTCTCCTGACAATCCACAATACGCAGGATGGTTCCCAGACCCAAGGTGGCACCAGTGCCAAGTCGGGCTGGTTTGATAGTACCAAGTGTCTCCTGCAATCTGCCATCCAGAAGCAGGGCAGCTGAGTTTTGTTTGCCAGAGAAAAGGGCCGTGGGTTGTGTTTGGGGGCATATGGCTGGGAGTGGCCACCTGGCTCCTTAAAATGCACGATACGCCGCATGGTAACCAGACGCAAGGTGGCACCAGTGCCAAGTCAGGCTGTTTTTGTAGTACCCAGTGGCTCCTGCAATTTGCCATCCAGAAGCGGGGCAGTTGAATTTTGTTTGCTAGAGAAAAGGGCTGTGGTTTGTGTTTGGGGGCCTATGGCTGAGAGTGGCCGGCTGGCCCCTGAAAATCAACGATAGGCAGGATGGTTCCCAGATCCAAGGTGGCACCAGTGCCAAGTAAGGCTGGTTGTATGGTTCAAAGTAACTCCTGCAATCTGCCATCCAGAAGCGGGACAGCTGAGATTTTTTTGCCAGAGAAAAGGTCCATGGTTTCTTTTTGGGGCATACGGCTGGGAATTGCCGGCTGGCTCCTTAAAATGCTCGATACGCAGGATGGTTCCCAGAGCCAAGGTGGCACCACTGCCAAGTCGGGCTCTTTTTGTAGTACCAAGTGCGTCCTGCAATTTGCCATCCAGAAGAGGGGCAGTTGAGTTTTGTTTGCCAGAGAAAAGGGCCGTTGTTTGTGTTTGGGGGCCTGTGGCTGGGAGTGTTCGGCTGGTTCCTGAATATGTACGATACGCAGGATTGTTCCCAGATCCAAGGTGGCAGCAGTGCCATGTTGTGCTGGTGTGATAGTCCCAAGTGGCTCCTGCAATCTGCCATCCAGAAGTGGGGCAGTTGAGTTTTGTTTGCCAGAGAAAAGGTCCGTGGTTTGTTTTTGGGGGCATATGGCTGAGAGTGGCCGGCTGGCCCCTGAATATCCACGATACAGAGCATGGTTCCCAGATCCAAGGTGGCACCAGTGCCAAGTTGGGCTGGTTTGATAGTACCAAGTGTCTCCTGCAATCTGCCATCCAGAAGCAGGGCAGCTTACTTTTGTTTGCCAGAGAAATAGGCCTAGGTTTTTGTTTGGGGGCCTGTGGCTAGGAGTGGCCGGCTGGCTCCTTAGAATCCACGATACGCAGGATGGTTCCCAGACCCAAGGTGGCACCAGTGCCAAGTCGGGCTGGTTTGATAGTACCAAGTGGCTCCTGCAAACTCCATCAAAAAGTTGGCAGGCGTGTTTTGTTTTCCAGGGAACAGCGCCGTTGATTTTGTTTGGGGGCCTGTGGCTGGGAGTGGCCGGCTGGCTCCTTAGAATCCACGATACGCAGGATGGTTCCCAGACCCAAGGTGGCACCAGTGCCAAGTCGGGCTGGTTTGATTACACCAAGTGGCTCCTGCAATCTGCCATCCAGAAGTGAGGCAGCTAAGTTTTGTTTGCGAGAAAAAAGGGCCGTGGTTTTTGTTGGGGGCCTGTGGCTGGGAGTAGCCGGCTGGCTCCTTAAAATCCACGATAGGCAGGATGGTTCCCAGACCCAAGGTGGCACCAGTGCCAAGTCGGGCTGGTTTGATAGTACCAAGTGGCTCCTGCAATCTGCCATCCAGAAGCGGGGCAGCTGAGTTTTGTTTGCCAGAGAAAAAGGCTGTGGTTTGTGTTTGGGGGCCTGTGGCTGGCAGTGGCCGGCTGGCTCCTGAAAATCCACGATACGCAGCATGGTTCCCAGACCCAAGGTGGCACCAGTGCCAAGTCGGGCTGGTTTGATAGTACCAAGTGTCTCCTGCAATCTGCCATCCAGAAGCGGGGCAGCTGAGTTTTGTTTGCCAGAGAAAAGGGCCGTGGGTTGTGTTTGGGGGCATATGGCTGGGAGTGGCCACCTGGCTCCTTAAAATGCACGATACGCCGCATGGTAACCAGACGCAAGGTGGCACCAGTGCCAAGTCAGGCTGTTTTTGTAGTACCCAGTGGCTCCTGCAATTTGCCATCCAGAAGCGGGGCAGTTGAATTTTGTTTGCTAGAGAAAAGGGCTGTGGTTTGTGTTTGGGGGCCTATGGCTGAGAGTGGCCGGCTGGCCCCTGAAAATCAACGATAGGCAGGATGGTTCCCAGATCCAAGGTGGCACCAGTGCCAAGTAAGGCTGGTTGTATGGTTCAAAGTAACTCCTGCAATCTGCCATCCAGAAGCGGGACAGCTGAGTTTTTTTTGCCAGAGAAAAGGTCCATGGTTTCTTTTTGGGGCATACGGCTGGGAATTGCCGGCTGGCTCCTTAAAATGCTCGATACGCAGGATGGTTCCCAGAGCCAAGGTGGCACCACTGCCAAGTCGGGCTCTTTTTGTACTACCAAGTGCGTCCTGCAATTTGCCATCCAGAAGAGGGGCAGTTGAGTTTTGTTTGCCAGAGAAAAGGGCCGTTGTTTGTGTTTGGGGGCCTGTGGCTGGGAGTGTTCGGCTGGTTCCTGAATATGTACGATACGCAGGATTGTTCCCAGATCCAAGGTGGCAGCAGTGCCATGTTGTGCTGGTGTGATAGTCCCAAGTGGCTCCTGCAATCTGCCATCCAGAAGTGGGGCAGCTGATTTTTGTTTGCCAGAGAAAAGGTCCGTAGTTTGTTTTTGGGGGCATATGGCTGAGAGTGGCCGGCTGGCCCCTGAAAATCCACGATACACAGGATGGTTCCCAGATCCAAGGTGGCACCTGTGCCAAGTCGGGCTGATTTGATAGTACTAAGTAGCTCCTGCAATCTGCCATGCAGAAGCGGGGCAGCTTACTTTTGTTTGCCAGGGAAACGGGCCGAGGTTTGTGTTTGGGGGCCTATGGCTGAGAGTGACCGGCTGGCTCCTGAAAAGCTACAATAGGCAGGATGGTGACCAGACCCATGGTGGCACCAGTGCCAAGTTGGGCTGGTTTGATAGTACCAAGTGATTCCTGCAATCTGCCATCCAGAAGAGGGGCAGTTGAGTTTTGTTTGCCAGAGAAAAGGGCCTTGGTTTGTGTTTGGGGGCATATGGCTGGGTGTGGCCAGCTGGCTCCTTAAAATGCACGATATGCAACATGGCTCCCAGACCCAAGGTGGCACAAGTGCCAAGTTGGGCTGGTTTGATAGTACCAAGTGGCTCCTGCAATCTTCCATGATCACGTGGAGAAATACTTTCTGGTTTCAGCCTCATGCTCTTTCTTCTCTCCCTCAACTTCTCTATCACCTCTCATCTGGTTCACATGCGCTGTCTTCAAGGTCCACAGGCTACTTTTCACAGAATCTTCTGGCCTGATGAAGTAAGGATGATGAATAGAACAGAGCTGGGATCTATTTTCCAGTTTGGATAAAATGCATTCTGCACACAAATCCAAGGAGAACGGGCTGCCCCGATGCCCAGAAAATCTTTCACTCCTGCTAGTGTTCTACGTCAACCGCAACTTAGTCTGAAAGAAAAGCTTTTTCTCTGAGAGCATCTGAGAGGTTTGCATGAAGCACTGATATCTGACATATGCAATTTTGAATAGGAGAGGAAAAAGAAAATGGCAAGGAGTTTTTAATTTTAGTGGTTTCAATTTTAATTTCCGTGCACTTTTTCAAAACTTGTCAGCTCAAATGCCCATCAACATCTTTTAGTCATCTGTAAGTCAGTATTCATATAAAATGTGCTTCAAATCCAAAGAATTTCAAATTTGCACTCCAAGCTTCTATGCCTAGATTTATGATTTCCTACACATATTAGATGAAAGGAAGGCCTTTTTTACTGTGGGAGTGCTGGAACACTGGAACAGGTTGCCCAGAGAAGTTGTGGGTGTCCCATCCCTGAAAGTATTCAAGGTCACCCTGGACGGGGCTTGGAGCAGCAACAAAGGAGAAGCTTGATGGTAGAGAAACAAAGTTGGACTATAGAAGAAACTCGGATTGAAGTATAGGATCAAGTTTTCTCTCAGCTCTTGGGGTAAATTCAAAGTTGTACAAAATGACATTTATCTGTGCTATTCACTACTGTAACAGAAAGTTTCATGAAAACTGTACAGAAGATAGTAAATTTTAAAAGAGATAAGAATTACAGCATAAAATCCATGGGATAGGTTACAACATGAGACACTCTCTAAGAGAAAATCTCTGTGTTTCAGCACTTCATCGGGGTAAGATTTCATGAAGTGCCAAAGAAGGCGGCAAAATATCATTCGGGACATTATTTACTGGAATTCAGCCTGGCCATTAGTAGGAACTGCCTTTGAACATATCATGTAGATATACCACACACACTTTCCCTTCACTGAAAAATTACTGTTTACAACAAATAAGCAATTGACAATCAAAATTGATTGAAAGCATCTTAAACATGTCAAGTATTTCATTGTAGATGATCTGTGATCCAAATGCTTCTTCCACCTTCGAGAGGGACAGAAGAATTCTTCCATATCATGATGGTTTAAAATTGTATCAACCAATGTTTTCTGCTGAAAAGATATCATCTATTTTTTTCTATTTTTGGAAGAAAATATTCCTAGACATACAACAGGTGAGAACTAAGTAATTTTAAAGAAACAAATGAAATGAAAATATTCTGTAAATAGAATGAAATGAAAAGCTGTGTTTTAAATAGGAGCTAAATATTAAACAGAATTTTTGTACCAGGCATTTGAATTACTGCACCAGCTCTTTTGCCCATCAAGAGAGGCATTTAGCATTTCAGTCTTTTCCAAGGTGTTCATGATCTGCTATGCTGATCTCTGTGTGTGCCTAGGTGTGTGTGGAGGGGGGGGCATATGAAGGGGAGTGTGTATGTTTGCTTTACAATTGTTGTGGCAGATTCATGCCTCAGCTCCACATTTTGTTTTAAAAAGGTCACACCGAGTGGATATGAAGTTTACTATCAACAAGAGATCGATTCCCAAATCATCCATTTGACTCTCCCTTATAAATCATGTGCTTTGTTGCATATTTTATCAAATATACTTTCAAGCCAGATGGAGGAAGGAGGATGTGGGAATCCCTCCACCATCTTGCAACTTTTATGTAAGTAGGTTTTCAAGAAAATCATCATTTCTCTTTTAAATATGTCTGGAACAGGCATGATGGTAGTGTCAACCTGTTGGAGTTTTTGTTGCTGGAAGAAGTTGTACAAAAGGATTGGTTTTTACATTGACCAGTTACTGAATCAAGCGCAGGAATACATTGGAAATTTAGCTGGGGGTTCCTTTTCCCAGCAGACTACTTCTAGAACGAGCTTGTACACTGAAGCTGACTCTTTTGCTCTCTTTTTGTTTCTTTCCTATTTTCTTGGCTTCTTTGCCACTATCTAGACAATTTTGGAACTTTGTTCCCAACTAAAATGGTTTCAATAGTCTGATTGTGATCATACATTTTTACAAGGAATTTTTAAAATCTTTCCTCGAGTCCAGAAAGTCAAGGACTTAGATCTTTTTCTTCCCTTATCAATATTGCCATGAAATTGATAAATAAAGACCAACTCTTTATTTTTGTTTTTAACCCACGTAGATAATTCCCATCCATTAATCCATTTTGTGGACCAATAGCTGCCATTCTGATGGAAGCTGTCACTTCTTAACAATAGGCATTCTGTGACTATGTTGACAGCACTTTGGGTGAAGATCCTAACTGGTCTTAGATATACATAGGGAGAAATTTGCTCAGCCAGTGTCAGTCTTAAGCATGCGTATCAGAAGATCTTTCTAGAGCTGGGAATTTTCCCATGAAAGGGATTCAGTTAGGGAAGAGACACTTGTGCCAGAGTTTTACATTCTTCTTGAACACTGCTTAAGGAACTTAGATGCCATGTCCATTTGGATCTCTGTCTGCACAGAACTTTGTCATGCCAGTGCTTTGAAATGCATCTTGAAGAGAATTCACTAGCACAGAATGAAAGAGAGTGGAAGGGGTTGGTGGGGCTAACCAGGCCCAACCCCCCTGCCTAAACCAGGATACCTAGAGCCTCTTGCCCAGGATTCTATCTGGGTGTACTTTTAATGTCTTCAAAGATCCAGGCTCCACAATCTTTCTGGGCAGTCTGTGCCGTGGTTCAGTCACCCTGACAGTAAAGAAACATTTACTGATGTTCAAAGGCAATCTACTGTATTTCAGTGTGTGCCCACTGCCTCTTGTCTTTTCCCTCAGCATCACTGAAAAGACACTGATTCCCTCCCCTTTGCACTATTGCTTCCATATGTATGTGTGATGCCATGTAGAGGTATGTCAAAAACCTCCCTGAAGCCCAGGCAGATAATATTCCCTTCATCTACCAGTCAAGTTGATTCATCAGAGGAGTTTAAAGTGATGTTCAGCATGAAATTCCCCTGAAAAATCATGCTAACTACATTATTTGGTCATCTGTCATGTGCCTGGCAAGGATTTCCAGGAAGAGCTGCTTCATCAACTTCCTGGGGATAAAAAAGAGGCTGGCTGGTTTGTACTATGGCGAGTCCTCTTAATTGCCTTTTTTGAAGATGGGTGTCATTTGCTAACATCCACTCTTTAGCCTCTCTTGTCGTCTACATCTTAGCAAAACGCTTTTCCACTATGTCTGGCTAGGAAAAACTGTGCCAGCACAGAAAACATCTCCCATCGTGTTCTAGAAGTTGCACGGATGTCTGCCAAGTGTTTGGCAGGAAGAAAAGAAAAGTTGTCCAAAACAGCTTCCAATCGAAAGTTCCTGTGATTGGAAAAGTCAGGAGAGTGCAAAGGTACTGTTTTCTATCAGTTGGCAAGGTGCGCACACAATCCCAGTGTTGTACAGCTTGCTTCTTCACCTTCCCGAAGCTGCCGCTCTCGCCGGCTGCCGGAGCCCAAGAAGCGGCTTCTTCGCGCAAAGACGATTGTGCCGCTCACAGGGCTCTCCTTAGCGCGGCTTCTGCCGAAAGACGCCCGGCAGCGGCTCTTACCTCCGGAGAGCATCCTACCTTCGTCTTTAGCTCCTCTTCTCATCTACACCTCGGCAAAAAGCTTTTCCACTATGTCTGGCTAGGAAAAACTGTGCCAGCACAGAAAACATCTCCCATCGTGTTCTAGAAGTTGCACGGATGTCTGCCAAGTGTTTGGCAGGAAGAAAAGAAAAGTTGTCCAAAACAGCTTCCAATCGAATGTTCCTGTGATTGGAAAAGTCAGGAGAGTGCAAAGGTACTGTTTTCTATCAGTTGGCAAGGTGCGCACACAATCCCAGTGTTGTACAGCTTGCTTCTTCACCTTCCCGAAGCTGCCGCTCTCGCCGGCTGCCGGAGCCCAAGAAGCGGCTTCTTCGCGCAAAGACGATTGTGCCGCTCACAGTGCTCTCCTTAGCGCGGCTTCTGCCGAAAGACGCCCGGCAGCGGCTCTTACCTCCGGAGAGCATCCTACCTTCGTCTTTCGCGTCTTTTGTAGTCTACATCTTAGCAAAACGCTTTTCCACTATGTCTGGCTAGGAAAAACTGTGCCAGCACAGAAAACATCTCCCATCGTGTTCTAGAAGTTGCACGGATGTCTGCCAAGTGTTTGGCAGGAAGAAAAGAAAAGTTGTCCAAAACAGCTTCCAATCGAATGTTCCTGTGATTGGAAAAGTCAGGAGAGTGCAAAGATACTGTTTTCTATCAGTTGGCAAGGTGCGCACACAATCCCAGTGTTGTACAGCTTGCTTCTTCACCTTCCCGAAGCTGCCGCTCTCGCCGGCTGCCGGAGCCCAAGAAGCGGCTTCTTCGCGCAAAGACGATTGTGCCGCTCACAGTGCTCTCCTTAGCGCGGCTTCTGCCGAAAGACGCCCGGCAGCGGCTCTTACCTCCGGAGAGCATCCTACCTTCGTCTTTCGCGTCTTTTGTAGTCTACATCTTAGCAAAACGCTTTTCCACTATGTCTGGCTAGGAAAAACTGTGCCAGCACAGAAAACATCTCCCATCGTGTTCTAGAAGTTGCACGGATGTCTGCCAAGTGTTTGGCAGGAAGAAAAGAAAAGTTGTCCAAAACAGCTTCCAATCGAATGTTCCTGTGATTGGAAAAGTCAGGAGAGTGCAAAGGTACTGTTTTCTATCAATTGGCAAGGTGCGCACACAATCCCAGTGTTGTACAGCTTGCTTCTTCACCTTCCCGAAGCTGCCGCTCTCGCCGGCTGCCGGAGCCCAAGAAGCGGCTTCTTCGCGCAAAGACGATTGTGCCGCTCACAGTGCTCTCCTTAGCGCGGCTTCTGCCGAAAGACGCCCGGCAGCGGCTCTTACCTCCGGAGAGCATCCTACCTTCGTCTTTCGCGTCTTTTGTAGTCTACATCTTAGCAAAACGCTTTTCCACTATGTCTGGCTAGGAAAAACTGTGCCAGCACAGAAAACATCTCCCATCGTGTTCTAGAAGTTGCACGGATGTCTGCCAAGTGTTTGGCAGGAAGAAAAGAAAAGTTGTCCAAAACAGCTTCCAATCGAATGTTCCTGTGATTGGAAAAGTCAGGAGAGTGCAAAGGTACTGTTTTCTATCAGTTGGCAAGGTGCGCACACAATCCCAGTGTTGTACAGCTTGCTTCTTCACCTTCCCGAAGCTGCCGCTCTCGCCGGCTGCCGGAGCCCAAGAAGCGGCTTCTTCGCGCAAAGACGATTGTGCCGCTCACAGTGCTCTCCTTAGCGCGGCTTCTGCCGAAAGACGCCCGGCAGCGGCTCTTACCTCCGGAGAGCATCCTACCTTCGTCTTTCGCGTCTTTTGTAGTCTACATCTTAGCAAAACGCTTTTCCACTATGTCTGGCTAGGAAAAACTGTGCCAGCACAGAAAACATCTCCCATCGTGTTCTAGAAGTTGCACGGATGTCTGCCAAGTGTTTGGCAGGAAGAAAAGAAAAGTTGTCCAAAACAGCTTCCAATCGAATGTTCCTGTGATTGGAAAAGTCAGGAGAGTGCAAAGGTACTGTTTTCTATCAGTTGGCAAGGTGCGCACACAATCCCAGTGTTGTACAGCTTGCTTCTTCACCTTCCCGAAGCTGCCGCTCTCGCCGGCTGCCGGAGCCCAAGAAGCGGCTTCTTCGCGCAAAGACGATTGTGCCGCTCACAGTGCTCTCCTTAGCGCGGCTTCTGCCGAAAGACGCCCGGCAGCGGCTCTTACCTCCGGAGAGCATCCTACCTTCGTCTTTCGCGTCTTTTGTAGTCTACATCTTAGCAAAACGCTTTTCCACTATGTCTGGCTAGGAAAAACTGTGCCAGCACAGAAAACATCTCCCATCGTGTTCTAGAAGTTGCACGGATGTCTGCCAAGTGTTTGGCAGGAAGAAAAGAAAAGTTGTCCAAAACAGCTTCCAATCGAATGTTCCTGTGATTGGAAAAGTCAGGAGAGTGCAAAGGTACTGTTTTCTATCAGTTGGCAAGGTGCGCACACAATCCCAGTGTTGTACAGCTTGCTTCTTCACCTTCCCGAAGCTGCCGCTCTCGCCGGCTGCCGGAGCCCAAGAAGCGGCTTCTTCGCGCAAAGACGATTGTGCCGCTCACAGGGCTCTCCTTAGCGCGGCTTCTGCCGAAAGACGCCCGGCAGCGGCTCTTACCTCCGGAGAGCATCCTACCTTCGTCTTTCGCGTCTTTTGTAGTCTACATCTTAGCAAAACGCTTTTCCACTATGTCTGGCTAGGAAAAACTGTGCCAGCACAGAAAACATCTCCCATCGTGTTCTAGAAGTTGCACGGATGTCTGCCAAGTGTTTGGCAGGAAGAAAAGAAAAGTTGTCCAAAACAGCTTCCAATCGAATGTTCCTGTGATTGGAAAAGTCAGGAGAGTGCAAAGGTACTGTTTTCTATCAGTTGGCAAGGTGCGCACACAATCCCAGTGTTGTACAGCTTGCTTCTTCACCTTCCCGAAGCTGCCGCTCTCGCCGGCTGCCGGAGCCCAAGAAGCGGCTTCTTCGCGCAAAGACGATTGTGCCGCTCACAGGGCTCTCCTTAGCGCGGCTTCTGCCGAATGACGCCCGGCAGCGGCTCTTACCTCCGGAGAGCATCCTACCTTCGTCTTTCGCGTCTTTTGTAGTCTACATCTTAGCAAAACGCTTTTCCACTATGTCTGGCTAGGAAAAACTGTGCCAGCACAGAAAACATCTCCCATCGTATTCTAGAAGTTGCACGGATGTCTGCCAAGTGTTTGGCAGGAAGAAAAGAAAAGTTGTCCAAAACAGCTTCCAATCGAATGTTCCTGTGATTGGAAAAGTCAGGAGAGTGCAAAGGTACTGTTTTCTATCAATTGGCAAGGTGCGCACACAATCCCAGTGTTGTACAGCTTGCTTCTTCACCTTCCCGAAGCTGCCACTCTCAGGAGGTAAGAGCCGCTGCCGGGCGTCTTTCGGCAGAAGCCGCGCTAAGGAGAGCACTGTGAGCGGCACAATCGTCTTTGCGCGAAGAAGCCGCTTCTTGGGCTCCGGCAGCCGGCGAGAGCGGCAGCTTCGGGAAGGTGAAGAAGCAAGCTGTACAACACTGGGATTGTGTGCGCACCTTGCCAACTGATAGAAAACAGTACCTTTGCACTCTCCTGACTTTTCCAATCACAGGAACATTCGATTGGAAGCTGTTTTGGACAACTTTTCTTTTCTTCCTGCCAAACACTTGGCAGACATCCGTGCAACTTCTAGAACACGATGGGAGATGTTTTCTGTGCTGGCACAGTTTTTCCTAGCCAGACATAGTGGAAAAGCGTTTTGCTAAGATGTAGACTACAAAAGACGCGAAAGACGAAGGTAGGATGCTCTCCGGAGGTAAGAGCCGCTGCCGGGCGTCTTTCGGCAGAAGCCGCGCTAAGGAGAGCACTGTGAGCGGCACAATCGTCTTTGCGCGAAGAAGCCGCTTCTTGGGCTCCGGCAGCCGGCGAGAGCGGCAGCTTCGGGAAGGTGAAGAAGCAAGCTGTACAACACTGGGATTGTGTGCGCACCTTGCCAACTGATAGAAAACAGTACCTTTGCACTCTCCTGACTTTTCCAATCACAGGAACATTCGATTGGAAGCTGTTTTGGACAACTTTTCTTTTCTTCCTGCCAAACACTTGGCAGACATCCGTGCAACTTCTAGAACACGATGGGAGATGTTTTCTGTGCTGGCACAGTTTTTACTAGCCAGACATAGTGGAAAAGCGTTTTGCTAAGATGTAGACTACAAAAGACGCGAAAGACGAAGGTAGGATGCTCTCCGGAGGTAAGAGCCGCTGCCGGGCGTCTTTCGGCAGAAGCCGCGCTAAGGAGAGCACTGTGAGCGGCACAATCGTCTTTGCGCGAAGAAGCCGCTTCTTGGGCTCCGGCAGCCGGCGAGAGCGGCAGCTTCGGGAAGGTGAAGAAGCAAGCTGTACAACACTGGGATTGTGTGCGCACCTTGCCAACTGATAGAAAACAGTACCTTTGCACTCTCCTGACTTTTCCAATCACAGGAACATTCGATTGGAAGCTGTTTTGGACAACTTTTCTTTTCTTCCTGCCAAACACTTGGCAGACATCCGTGCAACTTCTAGAACACGATGGGAGATGTTTTCTGTGCTGGCACAGTTTTTCCTAGCCAGACATAGTGGAAAAGCGTTTTGCTAAGATGTAGACTACAAAAGACGCGAAAGACGAAGGTAGGATGCTCTCCGGAGGTAAGAGCCGCTGCCGGGCGTCTTTCGGCAGAAGCCGCGCTAAGGAGAGCACTGTGAGCGGCACAATCGTCTTTGCGCGAAGAAGCCGCTTCTTGGGCTCCGGCAGCCGGCGAGAGCGGCAGCTTCGGGAAGGTGAAGAAGCAAGCTGTACAACACTGGGATTGTGTGCGCACCTTGCCAACTGATAGAAAACAGTACCTTTGCACTCTCCTGACTTTTCCAATCACAGGAACATTCGATTGGAAGCTGTTTTGGACAACTTTTCTTTTCTTCCTGCCAAACACTTGGCAGACATCCGTGCAACTTCTAGAACACGATGGGAGATGTTTTCTGTGCTGGCACAGTTTTTCCTAGCCAGACATAGTGGAAAAGCGTTTTGCTAAGATGTAGACTACAAAAGACGCGAAAGACGAAGGTAGGATGCTCTCCGGAGGTAAGAGCCGCTGCCGGGCGTCTTTCGGCAGAAGCCGCGCTAAGGAGAGCACTGTGAGCGGCACAATCGTCTTTGCGCGAAGAAGCCGCTTCTTGGGCTCCGGCAGCCGGCGAGAGCGGCAGCTTCGGGAAGGTGAAGAAGCAAGCTGTACAACACTGGGATTGTGTGCGCACCTTGCCAACTGATAGAAAACAGTACCTTTGCACTCTCCTGACTTTTCCAATCACAGGAACATTCGATTGGAAGCTGTTTTGGACAACTTTTCTTTTCTTCCTGCCAAACACTTGGCAGACATCCGTGCAACTTCTAGAACACGATGGGAGATGTTTTCTGTGCTGGCACAGTTTTTCCTAGCCAGACATAGTGGAAAAGCGTTTTGCTAAGATGTAGACTACAAAAGACGCGAAAGACGAAGGTAGGATGCTCTCCGGAGGTAAGAGCCGCTGCCGGGCGTCTTTCGGCAGAAGCCGCGCTAAGGAGAGCACTGTGAGCGGCACAATCGTCTTTGCGCGAAGAAGCCGCTTCTTGGGCTCCGGCAGCCGGCGAGAGCGGCAGCTTCGGGAAGGTGAAGAAGCAAGCTGTACAACACTGGGATTGTGTGCGCACCTTGCCAACTGATAGAAAACAGTACCTTTGCACTCTCCTGACTTTTCCAATCACAGGAACATTCGATTGGAAGCTGTTTTGGACAACTTTTCTTTTCTTCCTGCCAAACACTTGGCAGACATCCGTGCAACTTCTAGAACACGATGGGAGATGTTTTCTGTGCTGGCACAGTTTTTCCTAGCCAGACATAGTGGAGAAGCTTGTTGCCGAGGTGTAGATGAGAAGAGGAGCTAAAGACGAAGGTAGGATGCTCTCCGGAGGTAAGAGCCGCTGCCGGGCGTCTTTCGGCAGAAGCCGCGCTAAGGAGAGCACTGTGAGCGGCACAATCGTCTTTGCGCGAAGAAGCCGCTTCTTGGGCTCCGGCAGCCGGCGAGAGCGGCAGCTTCGGGAAGGTGAAGAAGCAAGCTGTACAACACTGGGATTGTGTGCGCACCTTGCCAACTGATAGAAAACAGTACCTTTGCACTCTCCTGACTTTTCCAATCACAGGAACATTCGATTGGAAGCTGTTTTGGACAACTTTTCTTTTCTTCCTGCCAAACACTTGGCAGACATCCGTGCAACTTCTAGAACACGATGGGAGATGTTTTCTGTGCTGGCACAGTTTTTCCTAGCCAGACATAGTGGAAAAGCGTTTTGCTAAGATGTAGACGACAAGAGAGGCTAAAGAGTGGATGTTAGCAAATGACACCCATCTTCAAAAAAGGCAATTAAGAGGACTCGCCATAGTACAAACCAGCCAGCCTCTTTTTTATCCCCAGGAAGTTGATGAAGCAGCTCTTCCTGGAAATCCTTGCCAGGCACATGACAGATGACCAAATAATGTAGTTAGCATGATTTTTCAGGGGAATTTCATGCTGAACATCACTTTAAACTCCTCTGATGAATCAACTTGACTGGTAGATGAAGGGAATATTATCTGCCTGGGCTTCAGGGAGGTTTTTGACATACCTCTACATGGCATCACACATACATATGGAAGCAATAGTGCAAAGGGGAGGGAATCAGTGTCTTTTCAGTGATGCTGAGGGAAAAGACAAGAGGCAGTGGGCACACACTGAAATACAGGAGATTGCCTTTGAACATCAGTAAATGTTTCTTTACTGTCAGGGTGACTGAACCACGGCACAGACTGCCCAGAAAGATTGTGGAGCCTGGATCTTTGAAGACATTAAAAGTACACCCAGATAGAATCCTGGGCAAGAGGCTCTAGGTATCCTGGTTTAGGCAGGGGGGTTGGGCCTGGTTAGCCCCACCAACCCCTTCCACTCTCTTTCATTCTGTGCTAGTGAATTCTCTTCAAGATGCATTTCAAAGCACTGGCATGACAAAGTTCTGTGCAGACAGAGATCCAAATGGACATGACATCTAAGTTCCTTAAGCAGTGTTCAAGAAGAATGTAAAACTCTGGCACAAGTGTCTCTTCCCTAACTGAATCCCTTTCATGGGAAAATTCCCAGCTCTAGAAAGATCTTCTGATACGCATGCTTAAGACTGACACTGGCTGAGCAAATTTCTCCCTATGTATATCTAAGACCAGTTAGGATCTTCACCCAAAGTGCTGTCAACATAGTCACAGAATGCCTATTGTTAAGAAGTGACAGCTTCCATCAGAATGGCAGCTATTGGTCCACAAAATGGATTAATGGATGGGAATTATCTACGTGGGTTAAAAACAAAAATAAAGAGTTGGTCTTTATTTATCAATTTCATGGCAATATTGATAAGGGAAGAAAAAGATCTAAGTCCTTGACTTTCTGGACTCGAGGAAAGATTTTAAAAATTCCTTGTAAAAATGTATGATCACAATCAGACTATTGAAACCATTTTAGTTGGGAACAAAGTTCCAAAATTGTCTAGATAGTGGCAAAGAAGCCAAGAAAATAGGAAAGAAACAAAAAGAGAGCAAAAGAGTCAGCTTCAGTGTACAAGCTCGTTCTAGAAGTAGTCTGCTGGGAAAAGGAACCCCCAGCTAAATTTCCAATGTATTCCTGCGCTTGATTCAGTAACTGGTCAATGTAAAAACCAATCCTTTTGTACAACTTCTTCCAGCAACAAAAACTCCAACAGGTTGACACTACCATCATGCCTGTTCCAGACATATTTAAAAGAGAAATGATGATTTTCTTGAAAACCTACTTACATAAAAGTTGCAAGATGGTGGAGGGATTCCCACATCCTCCTTCCTCCATCTGGCTTGAAAGTATATTTGATAAAATATGCAACAAAGCACATGATTTATAAGGGAGAGTCAAATGGATGATTTGGGAATCGATCTCTTGTTGATAGTAAACTTCATATCCACTCGGTGTGACCTTTTTAAAACAAAATGTGGAGCTGAGGCATGAATCTGCCACAACAATTGTAAAGCAAACATACACACTCCCCTTCATATGCCCCCCCCTCCACACACACCTAGGCACACACAGAGATCAGCATAGCAGATCATGAACACCTTGGAAAAGACTGAAATGCTAAATGCCTCTCTTGATGGGCAAAAGAGCTGGTGCAGTAATTCAAATGCCTGGTACAAAAATTCTGTTTAATATTTAGCTCCTATTTAAAACACAGCTTTTCATTTCATTCTATTTACAGAATATTTTCATTTCATTTGTTTCTTTAAAATTACTTAGTTCTCACCTGTTGTATGTCTAGGAATATTTTCTTCCAAAAATAGAAAAAAATAGATGATATCTTTTCAGCAGAAAACATTGGTTGATACAATTTTAAACCATCATGATATGGAAGAATTCTTCTGTCCCTCTCGAAGGTGGAAGAAGCATTTGGATCACAGATCATCTACAATGAAATACTTGACATGTTTAAGATGCTTTCAATCAATTTTGATCGTCAATTGCTTATTTGTTGTAAACAGTAATTTTTCAGTGAAGGGAAAGTGTGTGTGGTATATCTACATGATATGTTCAAAGGCAGTTCCTACTAATGGCCAGGCTGAATCCCAGTAAATAATGTCCCGAATGATATTTTGCCGCCTTCTTTGGCACTTCATGAAATCTTACCCCGATGAAGTGCTGAAACACAGAGATTTTCTCTTAGAGAGTGTCTCATGTTGTAACCTATCCCATGGATTTTATGCTGTAATTCTTATCTCTTTTAAAATTTACTATCTTCTGTACAGTTTTCATGAAACTTTCTGTTACAGTAGTGAATAGCACAGATAAATGTCATTTTGTACAACTTTGAATTTACCCCAAGAGCTGAGAGAAAACTTGATCCTATACTTCAATCCGAGTTTCTTCTATAGTCCAACTTTGTTTCTCTACCATCAAGCTTCTCCTTTGTTGCTGCTCCAAGCCCCGTCCAAGGTGACCTTGAATACTTTCAGGGATGGGACACCCACAACTTCTCTGGGCAACCTGTTCCAGTGTTCCAGCACTCCCACAGTAAAAAAGGCCTTCCTTTCATCTAATATGTGTAGGAAATCATAAATCTAGGCATAGAAGCTTGGAGTGCAAATTTGAAATTCTTTGGATTTGAAGCACATTTTATATGAATACTGACTTACAGATGACTAAAAGATGTTGATGGGCATTTGAGCTGACAAGTTTTGAAAAAGTGCACGGAAATTAAAATTGAAACCACTAAAATTAAAAACTCCTTGCCATTTTCTTTTTCCTCTCCTATTCAAAATTGCATATGTCAGATATCAGTGCTTCATGCAAACCTCTCAGATGCTCTCAGAGAAAAAGCTTTTCTTTCAGACTAAGTTGCGGTTGACGTAGAACACTAGCAGGAGTGAAAGATTTTCTGGGCATCGGGGCAGCCCGTTCTCCTTGGATTTGTGTGCAGAATGCATTTTATCCAAACTGGAAAATAGATCCCAGCTCTGTTCTATTCATCATCCTTACTTCATCAGGCCAGAAGATTCTGTGAAAAGTAGCCTGTGGACCTTGAAGACAGCGCATGTGAACCAGATGAGAGGTGATAGAGAAGTTGAGGGAGAGAAGAAAGAGCATGAGGCTGAAACCAGAAAGTATTTCTCCACGTGATCATGGAAGATTGCAGGAGCCACTTGGTACTATCAAACCAGCCCAACTTGGCACTTGTGCCACCTTGGGTCTGGGAGCCATGTTGCATATCGTGCATTTTAGGGAGCCAGCTGGCCACACCCAGCCATATGCCCCCAAACACAAACCAAGGCCCTTTTCTCTGGCAAACAAAACTCAACTGCCCCTCTTCTGGATGGCAGATTGCAGGAACCACTTGGTACTATCAAACCAGCCCAACTTGGCACTGGTGCCACCATGGGTCTGGTCACCATCCTGCCTATTGTAGCTTTTCAGGAGCCAGCCGGTCACTCTCAGCCATAGGCCCCCAAACACAAACCTCGGCCCGTTTCCCTGGCAAACAAAAGTAAGCTGCCCCGCTTCTGCATGGCAGATTGCAGGAGCTACTTAGTACTATCAAATCAGCCCGACTTGGCACAGGTGCCACCTTGGATCTGGGAACCATCCTGTGTATCGTGGATTTTCAGGGGCCAGCCGGCCACTCTCAGCCATATGCCCCCAAAAACAAACCACGGACCTTTTCTCTGGCAAACAAAAATCAGCTGCCCCACTTCTGGATGGCAGATTGCAGGAGCCACTTGGGACTATCACACCAGCACAACATGGCACTGCTGCCACCTTGGATCTGGGAACAATCCTGCGTATCGTACATATTCAGGAACCAGCCGAACACTCCCAGCCACAGGCCCCCAAACACAAACAACGGCCCTTTTCTCTGGCAAACAAAACTCAACTGCCCCTCTTCTGGATGGCAAATTGCAGGACGCACTTGGTACTACAAAAAGAGCCCGACTTGGCAGTGGTGCCACCTTGGCTCTGGGAACCATCCTGCGTATCGAGCATTTTAAGGAGCCAGCCGGCAATTCCCAGCCGTATGCCCCAAAAAGAAACCATGGACCTTTTCTCTGGCAAAAAAAACTCAGCTGTCCCGCTTCTGGATGGCAGATTGCAGGAGTTACTTTGAACCATACAACCAGCCTTACTTGGCACTGGTGCCACCTTGGATCTGGGAACCATCCTGCCTATCGTTGATTTTCAGGGGCCAGCCGGCCACTCTCAGCCATAGGCCCCCAAACACAAACCACAGCCCTTTTCTCTAGCAAAAAAAATTCAACTGCCCCGCTTCTGGATGGCAAATTGCAGGAGCCACTGGGTACTACAAAAACAGCCTGACTTGGCACTGGTGCCACCTTGCGTCTGGTTACCATGCGGCGTATCGTGCATTTTAAGGAGCCAGGTGGCCACTCCCAGCCATATGCCCCCAAACACAACCCACGGCCCTTTTCTCTGGCAAACAAAACTCAGCTGCCCCGCTTCTGGATGGCAGATTGCAGGAGACACTTGGTACTATCAAACCAGCCCGACTTGGCACTGGTGCCACCTTGGGTCTGGGAACCATCCTGCGTATTGTGGATTGTCAGGAGACAGCCAACCACTCTCGGCCACAGAGCCCAATCAAAAACAAAGGTCCGTTTCCCTGGCAAAAAAAACTCAGCTGCCCCGCTTCTGGATGGGAGATTGCAGGAGGCACTTGACACTGTCAAACGAGCCCCACTTGGCACTGGTGCCACCTTGGGTCTGGGAACCATGCTTGCGTATCGTGGATTTTCAGGAGCCAGCCGGCCACTGCCAGCCACAGGCCCCCAAACACAAACCACAGCCTTTTTCTCTGGCAAACAAAACTCAGCTGCCCCGCTTCTGGATGGCAGATTGCAGGAGCCACTTGGTACTATCAAACCAGCCCGACTTGGCACTGGTGCCACCTTGGGTCTGGGAACCATCCTGCCTATCGTGGATTTTAAGGAGCCAGCCGGCTACTCCCAGCCACAGGCCCCCAACAAAAACCACGGCCCTTTTTTCTCGCAAACAAAACTTAGCTGCCTCACTTCTGGATGGCAGATTGCAGGAGCCACTTGGTGTAATCAAACCAGCCCGACTTGGCACTGGTGCCACCTTGGGTCTGGGAACCATCCTGCGTATCGTGGATTCTAAGGAGCCAGCCGGCCACTCCCAGCCACAGGCCCCCAAACAAAATCAACGGCGCTGTTCCCTGGAAAACAAAACACGCCTGCCAACTTTTTGATGGAGTTTGCAGGAGCCACTTGGTACTATCAAACCAGCCCGACTTGGCACTGGTGCCACCTTGGGTCTGGGAACCATCCTGCGTATCGTGGATTCTAAGGAGCCAGCCGGCCACTCCTAGCCACAGGCCCCCAAACAAAAACCTAGGCCTATTTCTCTGGCAAACAAAAGTAAGCTGCCCTGCTTCTGGATGGCAGATTGCAGGAGACACTTGGTACTATCAAACCAGCCCAACTTGGCACTGGTGCCACCTTGGATCTGGGAACCATGCTCTGTATCGTGGATATTCAGGGGCCAGCCGGCCACTCTCAGCCATATGCCCCCAAAAACAAACCACGGACCTTTTCTCTGGCAAACAAAAATCAGCTGCCCCACTTCTGGATGGCAGATTGCAGGAGCCACTTGGTACTATCACACCAGCACAACATGGCACTGCTGCCACCTTGGATCTGGGAACAATCCTGCGTATCGTACATATTCAGGAACCAGCCGAACACTCCCAGCCACAGGCCCCCAAACACAAACAACGGCCCTTTTCTCTGGCAAACAAAACTCAACTGCCCCTCTTCTGGATGGCAAATTGCAGGACGCACTTGGTACTACAAAAAGAGCCCGACTTGGCAGTGGTGCCACCTTGGCTCTGGGAACCATCCTGCGTATCGAGCATTTTAAGGAGCCAGCCGGCAATTCCCAGCCGTATGCCCCAAAAAGAAACCATGGACCTTTTCTCTGGCAAAAAAAACTCAGCTGTCCCGCTTCTGGATGGCAGATTGCAGGAGTTACTTTGAACCATACAACCAGCCTTACTTGGCACTGGTGCCACCTTGGATCTGGGAACCATCCTGCCTATCGTTGATTTTCAGGGGCCAGCCGGCCACTCTCAGCCATAGGCCCCCAAACACAAACCACAGCCCTTTTCTCTAGCAAACAAAATTCAACTGCCCCGCTTCTGGATGGCAAATTGCAGGAGCCACTGGGTACTACAAAAACAGCCTGACTTGGCACTGGTGCCACCTTGCGTCTGGTTACCATGCGGCGTATCGTGCATTTTAAGGAGCCAGGTGGCCACTCCCAGCCATATGCCCCCAAACACAACCCACGGCCCTTTTCTCTGGCAAACAAAACTCAGCTGCCCCGCTTCTGGATGGCAGATTGCAGGAGACACTTGGTACTATCAAACCAGCCCGACTTGGCACTGGTGCCACCTTGGGTCTGGGAACCATCCTGCGTATTGTGGATTGTCAGGAGACAGCCAACCACTCTCGGCCACAGAGCCCAATCAAAAACAAAGGTCCGTTTCCCTGGCAAAAAAAACTCAGCTGCCCCGCTTCTGGATGGGAGATTGCAGGAGGCACTTGACACTGTCAAACGAGCCCCACTTGGCACTGGTGCCACCTTGGGTCTGGGAACCATGCTGCGTATCGTGGATTTTCAGGAGCCAGCCGGCCACTGCCAGCCACAGGCCCCCAAACACAAACCACAGCCTTTTTCTCTGGCAAACAAAACTCAGCTGCCCCGCTTCTGGATGGCAGATTGCAGGAGCCACTTGGTACTATCAAACCAGCCCGACTTGGCACTGGTGCCACCTTGGGTCTGGGAACCATCCTGCCTATCGTGGATTTTAAGGAGCCAGCCGGCTACTCCCAGCCACAGGCCCCCAACAAAAACCACGGCCCTTTTTTCTCGCAAACAAAACTTAGCTGCCTCACTTCTGGATGGCAGATTGCAGGAGCCACTTGGTGTAATCAAACCAGCCCGACTTGGCACTGGTGCCACCTTGGGTCTGGGAACCATCCTGCGTATCGTGGATTCTAAGGAGCCAGCCGGCCACTCCCAGCCACAGGCCCCCAAACAAAATCAACGGCGCTGTTCCCTGGAAAACAAAACACGCCTGCCAACTTTTTGATGGAGTTTGCAGGAGCCACTTGGTACTATCAAACCAGCCCGACTTGGCACTGGTGCCACCTTGGGTCTGGGAACCATCCTGCGTATCGTGGATTCTAAGGAGCCAGCCGGCCACTCCTAGCCACAGGCCCCCAAACAAAAACCTAGGCCTATTTCTCTGGCAAACAAAAGTAAGCTGCCCTGCTTCTGGATGGCAGATTGCAGGAGACACTTGGTACTATCAAACCAGCCCGACTTGGCACTGGTGCCACCTTGGATCTGGGAACCATGCTCTGTATCGTGGATATTCAGGGGCCAGCCGGCCACTCTCAGCCATATGTCCCCAAACAGAAACCTCGGCCCGTTTCTTTGGCAAACAAAACTCAACTGCCCCTCTTCTGGATGGCAAATTGCAGGATGAACTTGATACTAAAACCGCAGGCCGACTTGGTAGTGGTGACACCTTGGGCCTGGGAACCATCATGCGTATCGAGCATTTTAAGGAGCCAGCCGGCCACTCCCAGCAATATGCCCCCAAAAACAATCCACGGAATTTTCCTCTGGCAAACAAAAATCAGCTGCCTCGCTTCTGGATGGCAGATTGCAGGAGCCACTTTGCACCATCAAACCAGCCCGACTTGGCACTGGTGCCACATTGCATCTGGGAACCATGCTGCCTAGCGTGGATTTTCAGGAGCCAGCCGGCCACTCTCAGCTATATGCCCCCAAACAAAACCCACGGCCCGTTTCCCTGGCAAACAAAATTAAGCTGCCCCGCTTCTGGATGGCAGATTGCAGGACGCACTTGGTAGTATCAAACCAGCAAAACTTGGCACTGGTGCCACCTTGGGTCTGGGAACCATCCTGCGTATCGTGGGTTCAAAGGAGCCAGCCGGTCACTCCCAGCCACAGGCCCCCAAATACAAACAATGTCGCTTTTCCCTGGAAAACAAAACTCGCCTGCCAACTTTTTGATGGCAGATTGCAGGAGCCACTTGGTACTATCAAACCAGCCCAACTTGGCACTGGTGCCACCATGGGTCTGGTAACCATCCTGCCTATCGTAGCTTTCCAGGAGCCAGCCGGTCACTCCCAGCCATAGGTCCCCAGTCACAAACCTCGGCCCGTTTCCCTGGCAAACAAAAGTAAGCTACCCCGCTTCTGGATGGCAGATTGCAGGAGCCACTTGGTACTATCAAACCAGCCCAACTTGGCACTGGTGCCACCTTGGGTCTGGGAACCATGCTGCGTAACACAGATTCTAAGGCGCCAGTCGGCCACTACGAGCCACAAGCCCCCAAACACAAACAACGGCGCTATTCTCTGGCAAACAAAACTCAACTGCCCCTCTTCTGGATGGCAAATTGCAGGACGCACTTGGTACTATAAAAACAGCCCGACTTGGCACTGGTGCCCTCTTGGGTCTGGGAACCATCCTGCGTATCGAAATTTTAATGAGACAGCCGGCCACTCCCAGCCATATGCCCCCAAACACAACCCACGGCCCTTTTCTCTGGCAAACAAAACTCAACTGCACCGCTTCTGGATGGCAGATTGCAGGAGCCACTTGGTACTATCAAACCAGCCCAACTTGGCACTGGTGCCACCTTGGGTCTGGGAACCATCCTGCGTATTGTGGGTTGTCAGGAGCCAGCCGAACACTCTCGGCCACAGACCCCAATTAAAAACAACGGCCCGTTTCACAGGCAAACAAAACTCAGCTGCCCCGCTTCTGGATGGGAGATTGCAGGAGCCACTGGGTACTATGAAACCAGCCCTACTTGGCACTGATGCCACCTTGGGTCTGGGAACCATGCTGCGTATCATGGATTTTCAGGAGCCAGCCGGCCACTGCCAGCCACAGGCCCCGAAACACAAAAAACAGCCTTTTTCTCTGGCAAACAAAATTCAGCTGCCCCGCTTCTGGATGGCAGATTGCAGGAACCACTTGGTACTAACAAACCAGCCCGACTTGGCACTGATGCCACCTTGGGTCTGGGAACCATCCTGCGTATCGTGGATTCTAAGGAGCCAGCTGGCCACTCCCAGCCACAGGCCCCAAAACACACACAACGGTGCTTTTCCCTGGAAAACAAAACTCGCCTGCCAAATTTTGATGGCAGATTGCAGGAGCCACTTGGTATTATCAAACCAGCCCAACTTGGCACTGGTGCCACCATGGGTCTGGTCACCATCCTGCCTATCGTAGCTTTTCAGGAGCCAGCCAGCCACCCCCAGCCAGAGGCCCCCAGACAAATATTTCGGCCCGTTTCCCTGGCAAACAAAAGTAAGCTGCCCCGCTTCTGGATGGCAGATTGCAGGAGCCACTTGGTACCATCAAACCAGCCCAACTTGGCACTGGTGCCAACTCAGGTCTGGTCACCATCCTGCGTATCGTGGGTTCTAAGGAGCCAGCTGGCCACTCCCAGCCACAGGCACCCAAACACAAACAACGGCGCTTTTCCCTGGAAAACAAAACTCGCCTGCCAAGTTTTTGATGGCAGATTGCAGGAGCCACTTGGTACTATCAAACCAGCCCAACTTGGAGCTGGTGCCACCATGGGTCTGGTCACCATCCTGCCTATCGTAGCTTTTCAGGAGCCAGCCAGTCACTCCCAGCCATAGGCCCCCAGACACAAACCTCGGCCCGTTTCCCTGGCAAACAAAAGTAAGCTGCCCCGCTTCTGCATGGCAGATTGCAGGAGCTACTTAGTACTATCAAACCAGCCCGACTTGGCACTGGTGACACCTCTGGTCTGGGAACCATCCTGCCTATCGTGGATTTTCAGGGGCCAGCCGGCCACTCTCAGCCATATGCCCCAAAAACAAACCACGGCCCTTTTCTCTGGCAAACAAAACTCAACTGCCCCTCTTCTGGATGGCAAATTTTAGGACGCACTTTGTACTACGAAAACCGCCCGACGTGGCACTGGTGCCACCTTTTGTCAGGGAACCATCCTGCATATCGAGCTTTTTAAGGAGCCAGCCGGCCACGCCCAGCCATATACCCCCAAAAACAAACCACGGACCATTTCTCTTGGAAACAAAAATCCGCTGCCCCGCGTCTGGATGGCAGATTGCAGGAGCCACTTTGCACCATCAAACCAGCCCGACTTGGCACTGGTGCCACCTTGGGTCTGGGAACAATCCTGCATATCGTGGATTCTAAGGAGCCAGCCGGCCACTCCCTGCCACAGGCCCCCAAACACAAACAACGGCGCTTTTCCCTGGAAAACAAAACTCGCCTGCCAACTTTTTGATGGCAGATTGCAGGAGCCACTTGGTACTATCAAACCAGCCCAACTTGGCACTGGTGCCACCTCTGGTCTGGGAACCATCCTGCCTATCGTAGCTTTTCAGGAGCCAGCCGGTCACTCCCAGCCATAGACACCCAGACACAAACCTCGGCCCGTTTCCCTGGAAAACAAAAGTAAGTTACCCCGATTCTGGATGGCAGATTGCAGGAGCCACTTGGTACTATCAAATCAGCCCAACTTGGCACTGGTGCCACCATGGGTCTGGTAAACATCCTGCCTATCGTAGCTTTTCAGGAGCCAGCCGGTCACTCCCTGCCATAGGCCCCCGGACACAAACCTCGGCCCATTTCCCTGGCAAACAAAAGTAAGCTGCCCCGCTTTTGGATGGCAGATTGCAGGATGCACTTGGTACTTACAAACCAGCCCGACTTGGCCCTGGTGCCACCTTGGCTCTGGGAACCATCCTGCGTAACGTAGATTCTACGAGGACAGGCGGCCACTCCCAGCCACAGGCCTCTAAACAAAAACAACGGCGCTTTTCCCTGGAAAACAAAACTCGCCTGCCAACTTCTTGATGGCAGATTGCAGGAGCCACTTGGTACTATCAAACCAGCCCAACTTGGCACTGGTGCCACCATGGGTCTGGTCACCATCCTGCCTATCGTAGCTTTTCAGGAGCCAGCCGCTCACTCCCAGCCATAGGCCCCCAGACAAATACCTCGGCACGTTTCCCTGGCAAACAAAAGTAGGCTGCCCCGCTTCTGGATGGCAAATTGCAGGACGCACTTGGTACTACGAAAACAGCCCGACTTGGCACTGATGCCACCTTGGGTCAGGGAACAATCCTGTGTATAGAGCTTTTTAAGGAGCCAGCCGGCCACGTCCAGTCATATACCCCCAAAAAAAAAACCACGGAACTTTTCTCCAGCAAACAAAAATCCGCTGCCCCGCGTCTGGATGGCAGATTGCAGGAGCTATTTAGTATTATCAAACCAGCCCGACTTGGCACTGGTGGCACCATGAGTCTGGTAACCATCCTGCCTATCGTAGCTTTTCAGTAGTCAGCCGGTCACTCCCAGCCATAGGCCCCCAGACAAATACCTCGGCCCGTTTCCCTGGGAAACAAAAGTAAGCTGTCCCGCTTCTGGATGGCAGATTGCAGGAGCCACTTGGTACTATCAAACCAGCCCAACTTGTACCCAGACCCAAGGTGGCACCAGTGCCAAGTGGGGCTGGTTTGATGGTGCAACGTGGCTCCTGCAATCTGCCATCCAAAAGCGGGGCAGCTTACTTTTGTTTGCCAGGGAAACGGGCCGAGGTTTGTGTCTGGGGGTCTATGGCTGGGAGTGACCGGCTGGCTCCTGAAAAGCTACGATAGGCAGCATGGTTCCCAGACCAGAGGTGGCACCAGTGCCAAGTTGGGCTGGTTTGATAGTACCAAGTGGCTCCTGCAATCTGCCATCAAAAAGTTGGCAGGCGAGTTTTGTTTTCCAGGGAAAAGCGCCGTAGTTTTTGTTTGGGGGCCTGTGGCTCAGAGTGGCCGGGTGGCTGCTTAGAATCCACGATACGCAGGATGGTTCCCAGACCCAAGGTGGCACCAGTGCCAAGTCGGGCTGGTTTGACACAACCAAGTGGCTCCTGCAATCTGCCATCCAGAATCGGGGCAGCTTAATTTTGTTTGCCAGGGAAACGGTCCGAGGTTTGTGTCTGGGGGCCTATGGCTGGGAGTGACCGGCTGGCTCCTGAAATGCTACAATAGGCAGGATGGTTCCCAGACCCAGAGTGGCACCAGTGCCAAGTTGGGATGATTTGATAGTACCAAGTGGCTCCTGCAATCTGCCATCAAAATTTGGCAGGCGAATTTTGTTTTCCAGGGAAAAGCGCCGTTGTTTGTGTTTGGGGGCCTGTGGCTGGGAGTGGCCGGCTGGCTCCTTAGAATCCACGATATGCAGGATTGTTCCCAGACCCAAGGTGGCACCAGTGCCAAGTCGGGCTGGTTTGATGGTGCAAAGTGGCTCGTGCAATATGCCATACAGACGCGGGGCAGCGGATTTTTGTTTCCAAGAGAAATGGTCCGTGGTTTGTTCTTGGGGGTTTATGGCTGGGCGTGGCCGGCTGGCTCCTTAAAAAGCTCGATATGCAGGATGGTTCCCTGACACAGGGTGGCACCAGTGCCACGTCGGGCGGTTTTCGTAGTACAAAGTGCGTCCTAAAATTTGCCATCCAGAAGAGGGGCAGTTGAGTTTTGTTTGCCAGAGAAAAGGGCCGTGGTTTGTTTTTGGGGGCATATGGCTGAGAGTGGCCGGCTGGCTCCTGAAAAGCTACGATAGGCAGGATGTTTACCAGACCCATGGTGGCACCAGTGCCAAGTTGGGCTGATTTGATAGTACCAAGTGGCTCCTGCAATCTGCCATCCAGAATCGGGGTAGCTTACTTTTGTTTTCCAGGGAAACGGGCCGAGGTTTGTGTCTGGGGGTCTATGGTTGGGAGTGGCCGGCTGGCTCCTTAGAAACCACGATACGCAGCATGGTTCCCAGACAAGAGGTGCCACCAGTGCCAAGTTGGGCTGGTTTGATACTACCAAGTGGTTCCTGCAATCTGCCATCCAGAAGCGGGGCAGCTTACTTTTGTTTGCCAGGGAAACGGATCGTTGTTTGTGTTTGGGGGCCTATGGCTGGGACTGACCGGCTGGCTCCATAAAATCCACGATACGCAGGATGGTTCCCAGACCAGAGGTGGCACCAGTGCCAAGTCGGGCTGGTTTGATAGTACCAAGTGGCTCCTGCAATCTGCCATCCAGAAGCGGGGCAGCTTACTTTTGTTTGCCAGGGAAACGGGCCGAGGTTTGTGTCTCGGGGCCTATGGCTGGGAGTGACCGGCTGGCTCCTGAAAAGCTACGATAGGCAGGATGGTGACCAGACCCATGGTGGCACCAGTGCCAAGTTGGGCTGGTTTGATAGTACCAAGTGGCTCCTGCAATCTGCCATCAAAAAGTTGGCAGGCGAGTTTTGTTTTCCAGGGAAAAGCGCCGTTGTTTGTGTTTGGGGGCCTGTGGTTGGGAGTGGCCGGCTGGCTCCTTAGAAACCACGATACGCAGGATGGTTCCCAGACCAGAGGTGGCACCAGTGCCAAGTCGGGCTGGTTTGATAGTACCAAGTGGCTCCTGCAATCTGCCATCCAGAAGCGGGGCAGCTTACTTTTGTTTGCCACGGAAACGGGCCGTTGTTTGTGTTTGGGGGCCTGTGGCTGGGAGTGGCCGACTGGCTCCTTAGAATCCACGATACGCAGGATGGTTCCCAGACCAGAGGTGGCACCAGTGCCAAGTCGGGCTGGTTTGATAGTACCAAGTGGCTCCTGAAATCTGCCATCCAGAAGCGGGGCAGCTTAATTTTCTTTGCCAGGGAAACGGGCCGAGCTTTGTGTCTGGGGGCCTATGGCTGGGAGTGACCGGCTGGCTCCTGAAAAGTTACGATAGGCAGGATGGTGACCAGACCCATGGTGGCACCAGTGCCAAGTTGGGCTGATTTGATAGTACCAAGTGGCTCCTGCAATCTGCCATCAAAAAGTTGGCAGGCGAGTTTTGTTTTCCAGGGAAAAGCGCCGTTGTTTGTGTTTGGGGGCCTGTGGCTGTGAGTGGCCGGCTGGCTCCTTAGAATCCACGATACGCAGGATGGTTCCCAGACCAAAGGTGGCACCAGTGCCAAGTCCGGCTGGTTTGATAGTACCAAGTGGATCCTGCAATCTGCCATCCAGAAGCGGGGCAGCTTACTTTTGTTTGCCAGGGAAACGGGCCGAGGTTTTTGTATGGGGGCCTATGGCTGGGAGTGACCGGCTGGCTCCTGAAAAGCTACGATAGGCAGGATGGTGACCAGACCCATGGTGGCAGCAGTGCCAAGTTGGGCTGGTTTGATAGTACCAAGTGGCTCCTGCAATCTGCCATCAAAAAGTTGGCAGGCGAGTTTTGTTTTCCAGGGAAAAGCGCCGTTGTTTGTGTTTGGGTGCCTGTGGTGGGAGTGGCCGGCTGGCTCTTTAGAATCCACGATACGCAGGATGGTTCCCAGACCAGTGGTGGCACCAGTGCCAAGTCGGGCGGGTTTGATAGTAACAAGTGCGTCCTACAATCTGCCATCCAGAAGCGGGGCAGCTTACTTTTGTTTTCCAGGGAAACGGGCCGAGGATTTTGTCTGGGGGCCTATGGCTGGGAGTGACCGGCTGGCTCGTGAAAAGCTACGATAGGCAGGATGGTGACCAGACCCATGGCGGCACCAGTGCCAAGTTGGGCTGGTTTGATAGTACCAAGTGGCTCCTGCAATCTGCCATCAAGAAGTTGGCAGGCGAGTTTTGTTTTCCAGGGAAAAGCGCCGTTGTTTGTGTTTGGGGGCCTGTGGTTGGGAGTGGCCGGCTGGCTCCTTAGAAACCACGATACGCAGGATGGTTCCCAGACCAGAGGTGGCACCAGTGCCAAGTCGGGCTGGTTTGATAGTACCAAGTGGCTCCTGCAATCTGCCATCCAGAAGCGGGGCAGCTTATTTTTGTTTGCCACGGAAACGGGCCGTTGTTTGTGTTTGGGGGCCTGTGGCTGGGAGTGGCCGACTGGCTCCTTAGAATCCACGATACGCAGGATGGTTCCCAGACCAGAGGTGGCACCAGTGCCAAGTCGGGCTGGTTTGATAGTACCAAGTGGCTCCTGCAATCTGCCATCCAGAAGCGGGGCAGCTTAATTTTCTTTGCCAGGGAAACGGGCCGAGATTTGTGTCTGGGGGCCTATGGCTGGGAGTGACCGGCTGGCTCCTGAAAAGTTACGATAGGCAGGATGGTGACCAGACCCATGGTGGCACGAGTGCCAAGTTGGGCTGATTTGATAGTACCAAGTGGCTCCTGCAATCTGCCATCAAAACTTTGGTAGGCAAGTTTTGTTTTCCAGGGAAAAGCGCCGTTGTTTGTGTTTGGGGGCCTGTGGCTGTGAGTGGCCGGCTGGCTCCTTAGAATCCACGATACGCAGGATGGTTCCCAGACTTGTCGTGGCACCAGTGCCAAGTCCGGCTGGTTTGATAGTACCAAGTGGATCCTGCAATCTGCCATCCAGAAGCGGGGCAGCTTACTTTTGTTTGCCAGGGAAACGGGCCGAGGTTTTTGTCTGGGGGCCTATGGCTGGGAGTGACCGGCTGGCTCCTGAAAAGCTACGATAGGCAGGATGGTGACCAGACCCATGGTGGCACCAGTGCCAAGTTGGGCTGGTTTGATAGTACCAAGTGGCTCCTGCAATCTGCCATCAAAAAGTTGGCAGGCGAGTTTTGTTTTCCAGGGAAAAGCGCCGTTGTTTGTGTTTGGGTGCCTGTGGCTGGGAGTGGCCGGCTGGCTCTTTAGAATCCACGATACGCAGGATGGTTCCCAGACCAGTGGTGGCACCAGTGCCAAGTCGGGCGGGTTTGATAGTAACAAGTGCGTCCTACAATCTGCCATCCAGAAGCGGGGCAGCTTACTTTTGTTTTCCAGGGAAACGGGCCGAGGTTTTTGTCTGGGGGCCTATGGCTGGGAGTGACCGGCTGGCTCGTGAAAAGCTACGATAGGCAGGATGGTGACCAGACCCATGGCGGCACCAGTGCCAAGTTGGGCTGGTTTGATAGTACCAAGTGGCTCCTGCAATCTGCCATCAAAAAGTTGGCAGGCGAGTTTTGTTTTCCAGGGAAAAGCGCCGTTGTTTGTGTTTGGGGGCCTGTGGCTGGGAGTGGCCGGCTGGCTCCTTAGAATCCACGATACGCAGGATGGTTCCCAGACCAGAGGTGGCACCAGTGCCAAGTCGGGCTGGTTTGATAGTACCAAGTGGCTCCTGCAATCTGCCATCCAGAAGCGGGGCAGCTTACTTTTGTTTGCCAGGGAAACGGGCCGAGCTTTGTGTCTGGGGGCCTATGGCTGGGAGTGACCGGCTGGCTCCTGAAAAGCTACGATAGGCAGGATGGTGACCAGACCCATGGTGGCACCAGTGCCAAGTTGGGCTGGTTTGATAGTACCAAGTGGCTCCTGCAATCTGCCATCAAAAAGTTGGCAGGCAAGTTTTCTTTACCAGGGAAAAGCGCCGTTGTTTTTCTTTGGGGGCCTATGGCTGGGAGTGGCCGGCTGGCTCCTTGGAATCCACGATACGCAGGATGGTTCCTAGACTTGACGTGGCACCAGTGCCAAGTTGGGCTGGTTTGATAGTACCAAGTGCGTCCTGCAATCTGCCATCCAGAAGTGGGGTAGCTTACTTTTGTTTGCCAGGGAAACGGGCCGAGGTTTGTGTCTCGGGGCATATGGCTGGGAGTGACCGGCTGGCTCCTGAAAAGCTACGATAGGCAGGATGGTGACCAGACCCATGGTGGCACCAGTGCCAAGTTGGGCTGGTTTGATAGTACCAAGTGGCTCCTGCAATCTGCCATCAAAAAGTTGGCAGGCGAGTTTGTTATCCAGGGAAAAGCGCCGTTGTTTGTGCCTGGGGCCCTATCGCCTGGAGTGGACGGATGGCTAATTAGAATCCACGATACACAGGATGGTTCCCAGACCCATGGTGGCACCAGTGCCAAGTTGGGCTGGTTTGATAGTACCAAGTGGTTCCTGCAATCTGCCATCCAGAAGCGGGGCAGCTTACTTTTGTTTGCCAGGGAAACGGTCCGAGGATTGTGTCTGGGGGCCTATGGCTGGGAGTGACCGGCTGGCTCGTGAAAAGCTACGATAGGCAGGATGGTGACCAGACCCATGACGGCACCAGTGCCAAGTTGGGCTGGTTTGATAGTACCAAGTGGCTCCTGCAATCTGCCATCAAGAAGTTGGCAGGCGAGTTTTGTTTTCCAGGGAAAAGCGCCGTTGTTTGTGTTTGGGGGCCTGTGGCTGGGAGTGGCCGGCTGGCTCCTTAGAATCCACGATACTCAGCATGGTTCCCAGACCAAAGGTGGCACCAGTGCCAAGTTGGGCTGGTTGGATAGTACCAAGTGGTTCCTGCAATCTGCCATCCAGAAGCGGGGCAGCTTACTTTTGTTGGCCAGGGAAACGGGCCGAGGTTTGTGTCTGGGGGCCTATGGCTGGGAGTGACCGGCTGGCTCCTGAAAAGCTACGATAGGCAGGATGGTGACCAGACCCATGGTGGCACCAGTGGCAAGTTGGGCTGATTTGATTGTACCAAGTGGCTCCTGCAATCTGCCATCAAAAAGTTGGCAGGCGAATTTTGTTTTCCAGGGAAAAGCGCCGTTGTTTGTGTTTGGGGGCCTGTGGCAGGGAGTGGCCGGCTGGCTCCTGAAAAGCTACGATAGGCAGGATGGTGACGAGACCCATGGTGGCACCAGTGCCAAGTTGGGTTGGTTTGATAGTACCAAGTGGCTCCGGCAATCTGCCATCAAAAAGTTGGCAGACGAGTTTTGTTTTCAAGGGAAAAGCGCCGTTGTTTGTGTTTGGGGGCCTGTGGCTGGGAGTGGCCGGCTGGCTGCTTAGAATCTACCATACGCAGGATGGTTCCCAGACCAGAGGTGGCACCAGTGCCAAGTCGGGCTGGTTTGATAGTACCAAGTGCGTCCTGCAATCTGCCATCCAGAAGCGGGGTAGCTTACTATTGTTTGTCAGGGAAACGGGCCGAGCTTTGTGTCTGTGGGCCTACGGCTGGGAGTGACCGGCTGGCTCCTGAAAAGCTACGATAGGCAGCATGGTGACCAGACCCATGGTGGAACCAGTGCCAAGTTGGGCTGGTTTGATAGTACCAAGTGGCTCCTGCAATCTGCCATCAAAAATTTGGCAGGCAAGTTTTGTTTTCCAGGGAAAAGTGCCGTTGTTTTGTTTGGGGGCCTATGGCTGGGAGTGGCCGGCTGGCTCCTTAGAATCCACGATACGCAGGATGGTTCCCAGACCTGAGGTGGCACCAGTGCCAAGTTGGGCTGGTTTGATAGTACCAAGTGCGTCCTGCAATCTGCCATCCAGAAGCGGGGTAGCTTACTTTTGTTTGCCAGGGAAACGGGCCGAGGTTTGTGTCTCGGGGCCTATGGCTGGGAGTGACCGGCTGGCTCCTGAAAAGCTACGATAGGCAGGATGGTGACCAGACCCATGGTGGCACCAGTGCCAAGTTGGGCTGGTTTGATAGTACCAAGTGGCTCCTGCAATCTGCCATCAAAAACTTGGCAGGCGAGTTTGTTATCCAGGGAAAAGCGCCGTTGTTTTTGTTTGGGGGCCTGTGGCTGGGAGTGGCCGGCTGGCTCCTTAGAATCCATGATACGCAGGATGGTTCCCAGACCAGAGATGGCACCAGTGCCAAGTCGGGCTGGTTTGATGGTGAAAAGTGGCTCCTGCAATCTGCCATCCAGAAGCGGGGCAGCTTACTTTTGTTTGCCAGGGAAACGGGCCGAGGTTTGTGTCTGGGGGTTTATGGCTGGGAGTGACCGGCTGGCTCCTGAAAAGCTACGATAGGCAGGATGGTGACCAGACCCATGGTGGCACCAGTGTCAAGGTGGGCTGGTTTGATAGTACCAAGTGGCTCCGGCAGTCTGCCATCAAAATTTGGCAGGCGAGTTTTGTTTTCCAGGGAAAAGCGCCGTTGTTTTTGTTTGGGGGCCTGTGGGTGGGAGTGGCCGGATGGCTAATTAGAATCCACGATACGCAGCATGGTTCCCAGACCTGAGGTGGCACCAGTGCCAAGTCGGGCTAGTTTGATGGTGCAAAGTGGCTCCTGCAATCTGCCATCCAGAAGCGGGGCAGCTTGCTTTTGTTTGCCAGGGAAACGGGCTGAGGTTTGTGTCTGGGGGCCTATGGCTGGGAGTGACCGGCTGGCTCCTGAAAAGCTATGATAGGCAGGATGGTGACCAGACCCAAGGTGGCACCAGTGCCAAGTTGGGCTGGTTTGATAGTACCAAGTGGCTCCTGCAATCTGCCATCAAAAACTTGGCAGGCGAGTTTTGTTTTCCAGGGAAAAGCGCCGTTGTTTGTGTTTGGGGGCCTGTGGCTGGGAGTGGCCGGCTGGTTCCTTAGAATCCACGATACGCAGGATGGTTCCCAGACGTGAGGCGGCGCCAGTGCCAAGTCGGGCTGGTTTGATACTACCAAGTGGCTCCTGCAATCTGCCATCCAGAAGCGGGACAGCTTACTTTTGCTTGCCAGGGAAACGGGCCGAGCTTTGGGTCTGGGCGCCTATGGCTGGGAGTGACCGGCTGGCTCCTGAAAAGCTACGATAGGCAGGATGGTGACCAGACCCATGGTGGCACCAGTGCCAAGTTGGGCTGGTTTGATAGTACCAAGTGGCTCCTGCAATCTGCCATCAAAAATTGGCAGGCGAGTTTTGTTTTCCAGGGAAAAGCGCCGTTGTTTGTGTTTAGGGGCCTGTGGGTGGGAGTGGCCGGATGGCTAATTAGAATCCACGATACGCAGCATGGTTCCCAGACCTGAGGTGGCACCAGTGCCAAGTCGGGCTAGTTGGATGGTGCAAAGTGGCTCCTGCCATCTGCCATCCAGAAGCGGGGCAGCTTACTTTTGTTTTCCAGGGAAACGGGCCGAGGTTTGTGTCTGGGGGCCTATGGCTGGGAGTGACCGGCTGGCTCCTGAAAAGCTACGATAGGCAGGATGGTGACCAGACCCATGGTGGCACCAGAGCCAAGTTGGGCTGATTTGATAGTACCAAGTGGCTCCTGCAATCTGCCATCAAATAGTCGGCAGGCGAGTTTTGTTTTCCAGGGAAAAGCGCCGTTGTTTGTGACTGGGGGCCTGTGGGTGGGAGTGACCGGCTGGCTCCTTAGAATCCACGATACGCAGGATGGTTCCCAGACTTGAGGTGGCACCAGTGACAAGTCGGGCCAGTTTGATGGTGCAAAGTGGCTCCTGCAATCTGCCCTCCAGAAGCGGGGTAGCTTACTTTTCTTTGCCAGGGAAACGGGCCGAGGTTTTTCTCTGGGGGCCTATGGCTGGGAGTGACCGGGTGGCGCCTGAACAGCTACGATAGGCAGGATGGTGACCAGACCCATGGTGGCACCAGTGCCAAGTTGGGCTGGTTTGATAGTACCAAGTGGCTCCTGCAATCTGCCATCAAAATGTTGGCAGGCGAGTTTTGTTTTCCAGGGAAAAGCGCTGTTGTTTGTGTTTGGGGGCCTGTGGCTGGGAGTGACCGGCTGGCTCCTTAGAATCCACGATACGCAGGATGGTTCCCAGACCCAAGGTGGCACCAGTGCCAAGTTGGGCTGGTTTGATACTACCAAGTGCGTCCTGCAATCTGCCATCCAGAAGCGGGGTAGCTTACTTTTTTTTGCCAGGGAAACGGGCCGAGGTTTTTGTCTCGGGGTATAAGGCTGGGGGTGACCGGCTGGCTCCTGAAAAGCTACGATAGGCAGGATGGTGACCAGACCCATGGTGGCACCAGTGCCAAGTTGGGCTGGTTTGATAGTACCAAGTGGCTCCTGCAATCTGCCATCAAAAATTTGGCAGGCGAGTTTTGTTTTCCAGGGAAAAGCGCCGTTGTTTGTGTTTGGGGGCCTGTGGATGGGAGTGGCCGGCTGGCTAATTAGAATCCACGATACGCAGGATGGTTCCCAGACCAGAGGTGACCCCAGTGACAAGTCGGGCTGGTTTGATACTACCAAGTGCGTCCTGCAATCTGCCATCCAGAAGCGGGGTAGCTTACTATTGTTTGCCAGGGAAACGGGCCGAGGTGTTTGTCTCGGCGCCTGTGGCTGGGGGTGACCGGCTGGCTCCTGAAAAGCTACGATAGGCAGGATGGTGACCAGACCCATGGTGGCACCAGTGCCAAGTTGGGCTGGTTTGATAGTATCAAGTGGCTCCTGCAATCCGCCATCAAAAAGTTGGCAGGCGAGTTTTGTTTTCCAGGGAAAAGCGCCGTTGTTTGTGTTTGAGTGCCTGTGGCAGGGAGTGGCCGGCTGGCTGCTTAGAATACACGATACGCAGGATGGTTCCCAGACCCAAGGTGGCACCAGTGCCAAGTTGGGCTGGTTTGATACTACGAAGTGCGTCCTGCAATCTGCCATCCAGAAGCGGGGTAGCTTACTTTTTTTTGCCAGGGAAACGGGCCGAGGTTTTTGTCTCGGGGCCTGTGGCTGGGGGTGACCGGCTGGCTCCTGAAAAGCTACGATAGGCAGGATGGTGACCAGACCCATGGTGGCACCAGTGCCGAGTTGGGCTGGTTTGATAGTACCAAGTGGCTCCTGCAATCTGCCATCAAAAATTTGGCAGGCGAGTTTTGTTTTCCAGGGAAAAGCGCCCTTGTTTGTGTTTGGGGGACTGTGGGTGGGAGTGGCCGGCTGGCTAATTAGAATCAACGATACGCAGGATGGTTCCCAGACCAGAGTTGGCACCAGTGACAAGTCGGGCTGGTTTGATACTACCAAGCGCGTCCTGCAATCTGCCATCCAGAAGCGGGGCAGCTTACTTTTGTTTGCCAGGGAAACGGGCCGAGCTTTGTGTCTGGGGGCCTATGGCTGGGAGTGACCGGCTGGCTCCTGAAAAGCTACGATAGGCAGGATGGTGACCAGACCCATGGTGGCACCAGTGCCAAGTTGGGCTGATTTGATAGTAGCAAGTGGCTCCTGCAATCTGCCATCAAAATGTTGGCAGGCGAGTTTTGTTTTCCAGGGAAAAGCGCCGTTGTTTGTGTTTGGGGGCCTGTGGCTGGGAGTGACCGGCTGGCTCCTTAGAATCCACGATACGCCGGATGGTTCCCAGACCCAAGGTGGCACCAGTGCCAAGTTGGGCTGGTTTGATAGTACCAAGTTATTCCTGCAATCTGCCATCCAGAAGCGGGGCAGCTTACTTTTGTTTTCCAGGGAAAAGGGTCGAGGTTTTTCTCTGGGGGCCTATGGCTGGGAGTGACCGGCTGGCGCCTGAACAGCTACGATAGGCAGGATGGTTCCAAGACCCATGGTGGCACCAGTGCCATGTTCGGCTGATTTGATAGTACCAAGTGGCTGCTGCAATCTGCCATCAAAATGTTGGCAGGCGAGTTTTGTTTTCCAGGGAAAAGCGCCGTTGTTTGTGTTTGGGGGCCTGTGGCTGGGAGTGGCCAGCTTGCTAATTGGAATCCACGATACGCAGGATGGTTCCCAGACCAGAGGTGGCACCAGTGCCAAGTCGGGCTGGTTTGATAGTACCAAGTGCGTCCTGCAATCTGCCATCCACAAGCGGCGCCGCTTAGTTTTGTTTGCCTCGGAAACGGGCCGAGGTTTGTGTCTGGGGGCCTATGGCTGGGAGTGACCGGCTAGGTCCTGAAAAGCTACAATAGGCAGGATGGTTCCCAGACCCATGGTGGCACCAGTGCCAAGTTGGGCTGGTTTGATAGTACCAAGTTGCTCCGGCAATCTGCCATCAAAATTTGGCAGGCGAGTTTTGTTTTCCAGGGAAAAGCGCCGCTGTTTGTGTTTGAGGGCCTGTGGCTGGGAGTGTCCGGCTGGCTCCTTAGAATCCACGATACGCAGGATGGTTCCCAGACCTGAGGTGGCACCAGTGCCAAGTCGGGCTAGTTTGATGGTGCAAAGTGGCTCCTGCAATCTGCCATCCAGAAGCGGGGCAGCTTACTTTTTTTTGCCAGGGAAACGGGCCGAGGTTTGTGTCTGGGGTCTATGGCTGGGAGTGACCGGCTGGCTCCTGAAAAGCTACGATAGGCAGGATGGTGACCAGACCCATGGTGGCACCAGTGCCAAGTTGGGCTGGTTTGATAGTACCAAGTGGCTCCGGCAATCTGCCATCAAAAAGTTGGCAGGCGAGTTTTGTTTTCCAGGGAAAAGCGCCGATGTTTGTGTTTGGGGGCCTGTGGCTGGGAGTGGCCGGCTGGCTCCTTAGAATCCACGATACGCAGGATGGTTCCCAGACCTGAGGTAGCACCAGTGCCAAGTCGGGCTGGATTTATAGTACCAAGTGCGTCCTGCAATCTGCCATCCAGAAGCGGGGCAGCTTACTTTTGTTTGCCAGGGAAACGGGCCGAGGTTTGTGTCTGGGGGCCTATGGCAGGGAGTGACCGGCTGGCTCCTGAAAAGCTACGATAGGCAGGATGGTGACCAGACCCATGGTGGCACCAGTGCCAAGTTGGGCTGGTTTGATAGTACCAAGTGGCTCCTGCAATCTGCCATCAAAAGTTGGCAGGCGAGTTTTGTTTTCCAGGGAAAAGCGCCGTTGTTTGTGTTTGGGGGCCTGTGGCTGGGAGTGGCCGGCTGGCTCCTTAGAATCCACAATACGCAGGATGGTTCCCTGACCTGAGGTGGCACCAGTGATAAGTTGGGCTGGTTTGATAGTACCAAGTGCGTCCTGCAATCTGCCATCCAGAAGCGGGGTAGCTTACTTTTGTTTGCCAGGGAAACGGGCCGAGCTTTGTGTCTGGGGGCCTATGGCTGGGAGTGACCGGCTGGCTCCTGAAAAGCTACGATAGGCAGGATGGTGACCAGACCCATGGTGGCACCAGAGCCATGTTCGGCTGATTTCAAAGTACAAAGTGGCTCCTGCAATCTGCCATCAAAAGTCAGCAGGCAAGCTTTGTTTTCCAGGGAAAAGCGTCGTTGTTTGTGTCTGCGGGCCTGTGGCTGGAGTGGCCGGCTGGCTCCTTTAAACACACGATACGCCGGATGGTTCCCAGACCCAAGGTGGCACCAGTGCCAAGTTGGGCTGGTTTGATAGTACCAAGTGGTTCCTGCAATCTGCAATCAAAATGTTGGCAGGCGAGTTTTGTTTTCCAGGGAAAAGCGCCGATGTTTTTTTTTGGGGGCCTGTGGCTGGGAGTGGCCGGCTGGCTCCTTAGAATCCAAGATACGCAGGATGGTTCCCAGACCAGAGGTGGCACCAGTACCAAGTCGGGCTGGTTTGATAATAACAAGTGGATCCTGAAATCTGCCATCCAGAAGCGGGGCAGCTTACTTTTGTTTGCCAGGGAAACGGGCAGAGCTTTGTGTCTGGGGGCCTATGGCTGGGAGTGACCGGCTGGCTCCTGAAAAGCTACGATAGGCAGGAAGGTGACCAGACCCATGGTGTCATCAGTGCCAAGTTGGGCTGGTTTGATAGTACCAAGTGGCTCCTGCAATCTGCCATCAAAAAGTTGGCAGGCGAGTTTTGTTTTCCAGGGAAAAGCGCCGTTGTTTGTGTTTGGGGGCCTGTGGCTGGGAGTGGCCGTCTTGCTAATTGGAATCCACGATACGCAGGAGGGTTCCCAGACCTGAGGTGGCACCAGTGACAAGTCGGGCCAGTTTGATGGTGCAAAGTGGCTCCTGCAATCTGCCATCCAGAAGCGGGGCAGCTTACTTTTGTTTGCCAGGGAAACGGGCCGAGGTTTGTGTCTGGGTTCCTATGGCTGGGAGTGACCGGCTGGCACCTGAAAAGCTACGATAGGCAGGATGGTGACCAGATCCATGGTGGCACCAGTGCCAAGTTGGGCTGATTTGATAGTACCAAGTTGCTCCGGCAATCTGCCATCAAAATTTGGCAGGCGAGTTTTGTTTTCCAGGGAAAAGCGCCGCTGTTTGTGTTTGAGGGCCTGTGGCTGGGAGTGTCCGGCTGGCTCCTTAGAATCCACGATACGCAGGATGGTTCCCAGACCTGAGGTGGCACCAGTGCCAAGTCGGGCTAGTTTGATGGTGCAAAGTGGCTCCTGCAATCTGCCATCCAGAAGCGGGGCAGCTTACTTTTTTTTGCCAGGGAAACGGGCCGAGGTTTGTGTCTGGGGTCTATGGCTGGGAGTGACCGGCTGGCTCCTGAAAAGCTACGATAGGCAGGATGGTGACCAGACCCATGGTGGCACCAGTGCCAAGTTGGGCTGGTTTGATAGTACCAAGTGGCTCCGGCAATCTGCCATCAAAAAGTTGGCAGGCGAGTTTTGTTTTCCAGGGAAAAGCGCCGATGTTTGTGTTTGGGGGCCTGTGGCTGGGAGTGGCCGGCTGGCTCCTTAGAATCCACGATACGCAGGATGGTTCCCAGACCTGAGGTAGCACCAGTGCCAAGTCGGGCTGGTTTGATAGTACCAAGTGCGTCCTGCAATCTGCCATCCAGAAGCGGGGCAGCTTACTTTTGTTTGCCAGGGAAACGGGCCGAGGTTTGTGTCTGGGGGCCTATGGCAGGGAGTGACCGGCTGGCTCCTGAAAAGCTACGATAGGCAGGATGGTGACCAGACCCATGGTGGCACCAGTGCCAAGTTGGGCTGGTTTGATAGTACCAAGTGGCTCCTGCAATCTGCCATCAAAAGTTGGCAGGCGAGTTTTGTTTTCCAGGGAAAAGCGCCGTTGTTTGTGTTTGGGGGCCTGTGGCTGGGAGTGGCCGGCTGGCTCCTTAGAATCCACAATACGCAGGATGGTTCCCTGACCTGAGGTGGCACCAGTGATAAGTTGGGCTGGTTTGATAGTACCAAGTGCGTCCTGCAATCTGCCATCCAGAAGCGGGGTAGCTTACTTTTGTTTGCCAGGGAAACGGGCCGAGCTTTGTGTCTGGGGGCCTATGGCTGGGAGTGACCGGCTGGCTCCTGAAAAGCTACGATAGGCAGGATGGTGACCAGACCCATGGTGGCACCAGAGCCATGTTCGGCTGATTTCAAAGTACAAAGTGGCTCCTGCAATCTGCCATCAAAAGTCAGCAGGCAAGCTTTGTTTTCCAGGGAAAAGCGCCGTTGTTTGTGTCTGCGGGCCTGTGGCTGGAGTGGCCGGCTGGCTCCTTTAAACACACGATACGCCGGATGGTTCCCAGACCCAAGGTGGCACCAGTGCCAAGTTGGGCTGGTTTGATAGTACGAAGTGGTTCCTGCAATCTGCAATCAAAATGTTGGCAGGCGAGTTTTGTTTTCCAGGGAAAAGCGCCGATGTTTTTTTTTGGGGGCCTGTGGCTGGGAGTGGCCGGCTGGCTCCTTAGAATCCAAGATACGCAGGATGGTTCCCAGACCAGAGGTGGCACCAGTACCAAGTCGGGCTGGTTTGATAATAACAAGTGGATCCTGAAATCTGCCATCCAGAAGCGGGGCAGCTTACTTTTGTTTGCCAGGGAAACGGGCAGAGCTTTGTGTCTGGGGGCCTATGGCTGGGAGTGACCGGCTGGCTCCTGAAAAGCTACGATAGGCAGGAAGGTGACCAGACCCATGGTGTCATCAGTGCCAAGTAGGGCTGGTTTGATAGTACCAAGTGGCTCCTGCAATCTGCCATCAAAAAGTTGGCAGGCGAGTTTTGTTTTCCAGGGAAAAGCGCCGTTGTTTGTGTTTGGGGGCCTGTGGCTGGGAGTGGCCGTCTTGCTAATTGGAATCCACGATACGCAGGAGGGTTCCCAGACCTGAGGTGGCACCAGTGACAAGTCGGGCCAGTTTGATGGTGCAATGTGGCTCCTGCAATCTGCCATCCAGAAGCGGGGCAGCTTACTTTTGTTTGCCAGGGAAACGGGCCGAGGTTTGTGTCTGGGTTCCTATGGCTGGGAGTGACCGGCTGGCACCTGAAAAGCTACGATAGGCAGGATGGTGACCAGATCCATGGTGGCACCAGTGCCAAGTTGGGCTGATTTGATAGTACCAAGTGGCTCCTGCAATCTGCCATCAAAAATTTGGCAGGCGAGTTTTGTTTTCCAGGGAAAAGCGCCGTTGTTTGTATTTGGGGGCCTGTGGCTGGGAGTGGCCGGCTGGCTCCTTAGAATCCACGATACGCAGGATGGTTCCCAGACCCAAGGTGGCACCATTTCCAAGTTGGGCTGGTTTGATAGTACCAAGTGCGTACTGCAATCTGCCATCCAGAAGCGGGGCAGCTTACTTTTGTTTGCCAGGGAAACGGGCCGAGGTTTTTGTCTGGGGGCCTATGGCTGGGAGTGACCGGCTGGCTCCTGAAAAGCTACGATAGGCAGGATGGTGACCAGACCCATGGTGGCACCAGTGCCAAGTTGGGCTGATTTGATAGTACCAAGTGGCTCCTGCAATCTGCCATCAAAAAGTTGGCAGGCGAGTTTTGTTTTCCAGGGAAAAGCGCCGTTGTTTGTGTTTGGGGGCCTGTGGCTGGGAGTGGCCAGCTGGCTCCTTAGAATCCACGATACGCAGGATGGTTCCCAGACCCAAGGTGGCACCAGTGCCAAGTTGGGCTGGTTTGATAGTACCAAGTGTCTCCTGCAATCTGCCATCCAGAAGCAGGGCAGCTTACTTTTGTTTGCCAGAGAAATAGGCCTAGGTTTTTGTTTAGGGGCCTGTGGCTAGGAGTGGCCGGCTGGCTCCTAAGAATCCACGATACGCAGGATGTTTCCCAGACCCAAGGTGGCACCAGTGCCAAGTCGGGCTGGTTTGATAGTACCAAGTGGCTCCTGCAAACTCCATCAAAAAGTTGGCAGGCGTGTTTTGTTTTCCAGGGAACAGCGCCGTTGATTTTGTTTGGGGGCCTGTGGCTCAGAGTGGCCGGGTGGCTCCTTAGAATCCACGATACGCAGGATGGTTCCCAGACCCAAGGTGGCACCAGTGCCAAGTCGGGCTGGTTTGATAGTACCAAGTGTCTCCTGCAATCTGCCATCCAGAAGCGGGGCAGCTGAGTTTTGTTTGCGAGAAAAAAGGGCCGTGGTTTTTGTTGGGGGCCTGTGGCTGGGAGTAGCCGGCTGGCTCCTTAAAATGCACGATACGCCGCATGGTAACCAGACGCAAGGTGGCACCAGTGCCAAGTCAGGCTGTTTTTGTAGTACCCAGTGGCTCCTGCAATTTGCCATCCAGAAGCGGGGCAGTTGAATTTTGTTTGCTAGAGAAAAGGGCTGTGGTTTGTGTTTGGGGGCCTATGGCTGAGAGTGGCCGGCTGGCCCCTGAAAATCAACGATAGGCAGGATGGTGCCCAGATCCAAGGTGGCACCAGTGCCAAGTAAGGCTGGTTGTATGGTTCAAAGTAACTCCTGCAATCTGCCATCCAGAAGCGGGACAGCTGAGTTTTTTTTGCCAGAGAAAAGGTCCATGGTTTCTTTTTGGGGCATACGGCTGGGAATTGCCGGCTGGCTCCTTAAAATGCTCGATACGCAGGATGGTTCCCAGAGCCAAGGTGGCACCACTGCCAAGTCGGGCTCTTTTTGTAGTACCAAGTGCGTCCTGCAATTTGCCATCCAGAAGAGGGGCAGTTGAGTTTTGTTTGCCAGAGAAAAGGGCCGTTGTTTGTGTTTGGGGGCCTGTGGCTGGGAGTGTTCGGCTGGTTCCTGAATATGTACGATACGCAGGATTGTTCCCAGATCCAAGGTGGCAGCAGTGCCATGTTGTGCTGGTGTGATAGTCCCAAGTGGCTCCTGCAATCTGCCATCCAGAAGTGGGGCAGCTGATTTTTGTTTGCCAGAGAAAAGGTCCGTGGTTTGTTTTTGGGGGCATATGGCTGAGAGTGGCCGGCTGGCCCCTGAAAATCCACGATACACAGGATGGTTCCCAGATCCAAGGTGGCACCTGTGCCAAGTCGGGCTGATTTGATAGTACTAAGTAGCTCCTGCAATCTGCCATCCAGAAGCGGGGCAGCTTACTTTTGTTTGCCAGGGAAACGGGCCGAGGTTTGTGTTTGGGGGCCTATGGCTGAGAGTGACCGGCTGGCTCCTGAAAAGCTACGATAGGCAGGATGGTGACCAGACCCATGGTGGCACCAGTGCCAAGTTGGGCTGGTTTGATAGTACCAAGTGGTTCCTGCAATCTGCCATCCAGAAGCAGGGCAGCTGAGTTTTGTTTGCCAGAGAAAAGGGCCTTGGTTTGTGTTTGGGGGCATATGGCTGGGTGTGGCCAGCTGGCTCCTTAAAATGCACGATATGCAACATGGCTCCCAGACCCAAGGTGGCACAAGTTCCAAGTTGGGCTGGTTTGATAGTACCAAGTGGCTCCTGCAATCTTCCATGATCACGTGGAGAAATACTTTCTGGTTTCAGCCTCATGCTCTTTCTTCTCTCCCTCAACTTCTCTATCACCTCTCATCTGGTTCACATGCGCTGTCTTCAAGGTCCACAGGCTACTTTTCACAGAATCTTCTGGCCTGATGAAGTAAGGATGATGAATAGAACAGAGCTGGGATCTATTTTCCAGTTTGGATAAAATGCATTCTGCACACAAATCCAAGGAGAACGGGCTGCCCCGATGCCCAGAAAATCTTTCACTCCTGCTAGTGTTCTATGTCAACCGCAACTTAGTCTGAAAGAAAAGCTTTTTCTCTGAGAGCATCTGAGAGGTTTGCATGAAGCACTGATATCTGACATATGCAATTTTGAATAGGAGAGGAAAAAGAAAATGGCAAGGAGTTTTTAATTTTAGTGGTTTCAATTTTAATTTCCGTGCACTTTTTCAAAACTTGTCAGCTCAAATGCCCATCAACATCTTTTAGTCATCTGTAAGTCAGTATTCATATAAAATGTGCTTCAAATCCAAAGAATTTCAAATTTGCACTCCAAGCTTCTATGCCTAGATTTATGATTTCCTACACATATTAGATGAAAGGAAGGCCTTTTTTACTGTGGGAGTGCTGGAACACTGGAACAGGTTGCCCAGAGAAGTTGTGGGTGTCCCATCCCTGAAAGTATTCAAGGTCACCCTGGACGGGGCTTGGAGCAGCAACAAAGGAGAAGCTTGATGGTAGAGAAACAAAGTTGGACTATAGAAGAAACTCGGATTGAAGTATAGGATCAAGTTTTCTCTCAGCTCTTGGGGTAAATTCAAAGTTGTACAAAATGACATTTATCTGTGCTATTCACTACTGTAACAGAAAGTTTCATGAAAACTGTACAGAAGATAGTAAATTTTAAAAGAGATAAGAATTACAGCATAAAATCCATGGGATAGGTTACAACATGAGACACTCTCTAAGAGAAAATCTCTGTGTTTCAGCACTTCATCGGGGTAAGATTTCATGAAGTGCCAAAGAAGGCGGCAAAATATCATTCGGGACATTATTTACTGGAATTCAGCCTGGCCATTAGTAGGAACTGCCTTTGAACATATCATGTAGATATACCACACACACTTTCCCTTCACTGAAAAATTACTGTTTACAACAAATAAGCAATTGACAATCAAAATTGATTGAAAGCATCTTAAACATGTCAAGTATTTCATTGTAGATGATCTGTGATCCAAATGCTTCTTCCACCTTCGAGAGGGACAGAAGAATTCTTCCATATCATGATGGTTTAAAATTGTATCAACCAATGTTTTCTGCTGAAAAGATATCATCTATTTTTTTCTATTTTTGGAAGAAAATATTCCTAGACATACAACAGGTGAGAACTAAGTAATTTTAAAGAAACAAATGAAATGAAAATATTCTGTAAATAGAATGAAATGAAAAGCTGTGTTTTAAATAGGAGCTAAATATTAAACAGAATTTTTGTACCAGGCATTTGAATTACTGCACCAGCTCTTTTGCCCATCAAGAGAGGCATTTAGCATTTCAGTCTTTTCCAAGGTGTTCATGATCTGCTATGCTGATCTCTGTGTGTGCCTAGGTGTGTGTGGAGGGGGGGGCATATGAAGGGGAGTGTGTATGTTTGCTTTACAATTGTTGTGGCAGATTCATGCCTCAGCTCCACATTTTGTTTTAAAAAGGTCACACCGAGTGGATATGAAGTTTACTATCAACAAGAGATCGATTCCCAAATCATCCATTTGACTCTCCCTTATAAATCATGTGCTTTGTTGCATATTTTATCAAATATACTTTCAAGCCAGATGGAGGAAGGAGGATGTGGGAATCCCTCCACCATCTTGCAACTTTTATGTAAGTAGGTTTTCAAGAAAATCATCATTTCTCTTTTAAATATGTCTGGAACAGGCATGATGGTAGTGTCAACCTGTTGGAGTTTTTGTTGCTGGAAGAAGTTGTACAAAAGGATTGGTTTTTACATTGACCAGTTACTGAATCAAGCGCAGGAATACATTGGAAATTTAGCTGGGGGTTCCTTTTCCCAGCAGACTACTTCTAGAACGAGCTTGTACACTGAAGCTGACTCTTTTGCTCTCTTTTTGTTTCTTTCCTATTTTCTTGGCTTCTTTGCCACTATCTAGACAATTTTGGAACTTTGTTCCCAACTAAAATGGTTTCAATAGTCTGATTGTGATCATACATTTTTACAAGGAATTTTTAAAATCTTTCCTCGAGTCCAGAAAGTCAAGGACTTAGATCTTTTTCTTCCCTTATCAATATTGCCATGAAATTGATAAATAAAGACCAACTCTTTATTTTTGTTTTTAACCCACGTAGATAATTCCCATCCATTAATCCATTTTGTGGACCAATAGCTGCCATTCTGATGGAAGCTGTCACTTCTTAACAATAGGCATTCTGTGACTATGTTGACAGCACTTTGGGTGAAGATCCTAACTGGTCTTAGATATACATAGGGAGAAATTTGCTCAGCCAGTGTCAGTCTTAAGCATGCGTATCAGAAGATCTTTCTAGAGCTGGGAATTTTCCCATGAAAGGGATTCAGTTAGGGAAGAGACACTTGTGCCAGAGTTTTACATTCTTCTTGAACACTGCTTAAGGAACTTAGATGCCATGGCCATTTGGATCTCTGTCTGCACAGAACTTTGTCATGCCAGTGCTTTGAAATGCATCTTGAAGAGAATTCACTAGCACAGAATGAAAGAGAGTGGAAGGGGTTGGTGGGGCTAACCAGGCCCAACCCCCCTGCCTAAACCAGGATACCTAGAGCCTCTTGCCCAGGATTCTATCTGGGTGTACTTTTAATGTCTTCAAAGATCCAGGCTCCACAATCTTTCTGGGCAGTCTGTGCCGTGGTTCAGTCACCCTGACAGTAAAGAAACATTTACTGATGTTCAAAGGCAATCTCCTGTATTTCAGTGTGTGCCCACTGCCTCTTGTCTTTTCCCTCAGCATCACTGAAAAGACACTGATTCCCTCCCCTTTGCACTATTGCTTCCATATGTATGTGTGATGCCATGTAGAGGTATGTCAAAAACCTCCCTGAAGCCCAGGCAGATAATATTCCCTTCATCTACCAGTCAAGTTGATTCATCAGAGGAGTTTAAAGTGATGTTCAGCATGAAATTCCCCTGAAAAATCATGCTAACTACATTATTTGGTCATCTGTCATGTGCCTGGCAAGGATTTCCAGGAAGAGCTGCTTCATCAACTTCCTGGGGATAAAAAAGAGGCTGGCTGGTTTGTACTATGGCGAGTCCTCTTAATTGCCTTTTTTGAAGATGGGTGTCATTTGCTAACATCCACTCTTTAGCCTCTCTTGTCGTCTACATCTTAGCAAAACGCTTTTCCACTATGTCTGGCTAGGAAAAACTGTGCCAGCACAGAAAACATCTCCCATCGTGTTCTAGAAGTTGCACGGATGTCTGCCAAGTGTTTGGCAGGAAGAAAAGAAAAGTTGTCCAAAACAGCTTCCAATCGAATGTTCCTGTGATTGGAAAAGTCAGGAGAGTGCAAAGGTATTGTTTTCTATCAGTTGGCAAGGTGCGCACACAATCCCAGTGTTGTACAGCTTGCTTCTTCACCTTCCCGAAGCTGCCGCTCTCGCCGGCTGCCGGAGCCCAAGAAGCGGCTTCTTCGCGCAAAGACGATTGTGCCGCTCACAGGGCTCTCCTTAGCGCGGCTTCTGCCGAAAGACGCCCGGCAGCGGCTCTTACCTCCGGAGAGCATCCTACCTTCGTCTTTAGCTCCTCTTCTCATCTACACCTCGGCAAAAAGCTTTTCCACTATGTCTGGCTAGGAAAAACTGTGCCAGCACAGAAAACATCTCCCATCGTGTTCTAGAAGTTGCACGGATGTCTGCCAAGTGTTTGGCAGGAAGAAAAGAAAAGTTGTCCAAAACAGCTTCCAATCGAATGTTCCTGTGATTGGAAAAGTCAGGAGAGTGCAAAGGTACTATTTTCTATCAGTTGGCAAGGTGCGCACACAATCCCAGTGTTGTACAGCTTGCTTCTTCACCTTCCCGAAGCTGCCGCTCTCGCCGGCTGCCGGAGCCCAAGAAGCGGCTTCTTCGCGCAAAGACGATTGTGCCGCTCACAGTGCTCTCCTTAGCGCGGCTTCTGCCGAAAGACGCCCGGCAGCGGCTCTTACCTCCGGAGAGCATCCTACCTTCGTCTTTCGCGTCTTTTGTAGTCTACATCTTAGCAAAACGCTTTTCCACTATGTCTGGCTAGGAAAAACTGTGCCAGCACAGAAAACATCTCCCATCGTGTTCTAGAAGTTGCACGGATGTCTGCCAAGTGTTTGGCAGGAAGAAAAGAAAAGTTGTCCAAAACAGCTTCCAATCGAATGTTCCTGTGATTGGAAAAGTCAGGAGAGTGCAAAGGTACTGTTTTCTATCAGTTGGCAAGGTGCGCACACAATCCCAGTGTTGTACAGCTTGCTTCTTCACCTTCCCGAAGCTGCCGCTCTCGCCGGCTGCCGGAGCCCAAGAAGCGGCTTCTTCGCGCAAAGACGATTGTGCCGCTCACAGTGCTCTCCTTAGCGCGGCTTCTGCCGAAAGACGCCCGGCAGCGGCTCTTACCTCCGGAGAGCATCCTACCTTCGTCTTTCGCGTCTTTTGTAGTCTACATCTTAGCAAAACGCTTTTCCACTATGTCTGGCTAGGAAAAACTGTGCCAGCACAGAAAACATCTCCCATCGTGTTCTAGAAGTTGCACGGATGTCTGCCAAGTGTTTGGCAGGAAGAAAAGCAAAGTTGTCCAAAACAGCTTCCAATCGAATGTTCCTGTGATTGGAAAAGTCAGGAGAGTGCAAAGGTACTGTTTTCTATCAGTTGGCAAGGTGCGCACACAATCCCAGTGTTGTACAGCTTGCTTCTTCACCTTCCCGAAGCTGCCGCTCTCGCCGGCTGCCGGAGCCCAAGAAGCGGCTTCTTCGCGCAAAGACGATTGTGCCGCTCACAGTGCTCTCCTTAGCGCGGCTTCTGCCGAAAGACGCCCGGCAGCGGCTCTTACCTCCGGAGAGCATCCTACCTTCGTCTTTCGCGTCTTTTGTAGTCTACATCTTAGCAAAACGCTTTTCCACTATGTCTGGCTAGGAAAAACTGTGCCAGCACAGAAAACATCTCCCATCGTGTTCTAGAAGTTGCACGGATGTCTGCCAAGTGTTTGGCAGGAAGAAAAGCAAAGTTGTCCAAAACAGCTTCCAATCGAATGTTCCTGTGATTGGAAAAGTCAGGAGAGTGCAAAGGTACTGTTTTCTATCAGTTGGCAAGGTGCGCACACAATCCCAGTGTTGTACAGCTTGCTTCTTCACCTTCCCGAAGCTGCCGCTCTCGCCGGCTGCCGGAGCCCAAGAAGCGGCTTCTTCGCGCAAAGACGATTGTGCCGCTCACAGTGCTCTCCTTAGCGCGGCTTCTGCCGAAAGACGCCCGGCAGCGGCTCTTACCTCCGGAGAGCATCCTACCTTCGTCTTTCGCGTCTTTTGTAGTCTACATCTTAGCAAAACGCTTTTCCACTATGTCTGGCTAGGAAAAACTGTGCCAGCACAGAAAACATCTCCCATCGTGTTCTAGAAGTTGCACGGATGTCTGCCAAGTGTTTGGCAGGAAGAAAAGAAAAGTTGTCCAAAACAGCTTCCAATCGAATGTTCCTGTGATTGGAAAAGTCAGGAGAGTGCAAAGGTACTGTTTTCTATCAGTTGGCAAGGTGCGCACACAATCCCAGTGTTGTACAGCTTGCTTCTTCACCTTCCCGAAGCTGCCGCTCTCGCCGGCTGCCGGAGCCCAAGAAGCGGCTTCTTCGCGCAAAGACGATTGTGCCGCTCACAGTGCTCTCCTTAGCGCGGCTTCTGCCGAAAGACGCCCGGCAGCGGCTCTTACCTCTGGAGAGCATCCTACCTTCGTCTTTCGCGTCTTTTGTAGTCTACATCTTAGCAAAACGCTTTTCCACTATGTCTGGCTAGGAAAACCCGTGCCAGCACAGAAAACATCTCCCATCGTTTTCTAGAAGTTGCACGGATGTCTGCCAAGTGTTTGGCAGGAAGAAAAGAAAAGTTGTCCAAAACAGCTTCCAATCGAATGTTCCTGTGATTGGAAAAGTCAGGAGAGTGCAAAGGTACTGTTTTCTATCAGTTGGCAAGGTGCGCACACAATCCCAGTGTTGTACAGCTTGCTTCTTCACCTTCCCGAAGCTGCCACTCTCAGGAGGTAAGAGCCGCTGCCGGGCGTCTTTCGGCAGAAGCTGCGCTAAGGAGAGCACTGTGAGCGGCACAATCGTCTTTGCGCGAAGAAGCCGCTTCTTGGGCTCCGGCAGCCGGCGAGAGCGGCAGCTTCGGGAAGGTGAAGAAGCAAGCTGTACAACACTGGGATTGTGTGCGCACCTTGCCAATTGATAGAAAACAGTACCTTTGCACTCTCCTGACTTTTCCAATCACAGGAACATTCGATTGGAAGCTGTTTTGGACAACTTTTCTTTTCTTCCTGCCAAACACTTGGCAGACATCCGTGCAACTTCTAGAACACGATGGGAGATGTTTTCTGTGCTGGCACAGTTTTTCCTAGCCAGACATAGTGGAAAAGCGTTTTGCTAAGATGTAGACTACAAAAGACGCGAAAGACGAAGGTAGGATGCTCTCCGGAGGTAAGAGCCGCTGCCGGGCGTCTTTCGGCAGAAGCCGCGCTAAGGAGAGCCCTGTGAGCGGCACAATCGTCTTTGCGCGAAGAAGCCGCTTCTTGGGCTCTGGCAGCCGGCGAGAGCGGCAGCTTCGGGAAGGTGAAGAAGCAAGCTGTACAACACTGGGATTGTGTGCGCACCTTGCCAACTGATAGAAAACAGTACCTTTGCACTCTCCTGACTTTTCCAATCACAGGAACATTCGATTGGAAGCTGTTTTGGACAACTTTTCTTTTCTTCCTGCCAAACACTTGGCAGACATCCGTGCAACTTCTAGAACACGATGGGAGATGTTTTCTGTGCTGGCACAGTTTTTCCTAGCCAGACATAGTGGAAAAGCGTTTTGCTAAGATGTAGACTACAAAAGACGCGAAAGACGAAGGTAGGATGCTCTCCGGAGGTAAGAGCCGCTGCCGGGCGTCTTTCGGCAGAAGCCGCGCTAAGGAGAGCACTGTGAGCGGCACAATCGTCTTTGCGCGAAGAAGCCGCTTCTTGGGCTCCGGCAGCCGGCGAGAGCGGCAGCTTCGGGAAGGTGAAGAAGCAAGCTGTACAACACTGGGATTGTGTGCGCACCTTGCCAACTGATAGAAAACAGTACCTTTGCACTCTCCTGACTTTTCCAATCACAGGAACATTCGATTGGAAGCTGTTTTGGACAACTTTTCTTTTCTTCCTGCCAAACACTTGGCAGACATCCGTGCAACTTCTAGAACACGATGGGAGATGTTTTCTGTGCTGGCACAGTTTTTCCTAGCCAGACATAGTGGAAAAGCGTTTTGCTAAGATGTAGACTACAAAAGACGCGAAAGACGAAGGTAGGATGCTCTCCGGAGGTAAGAGCCGCTGCCGGGCGTCTTTCGGCAGAAGCCGCGCTAAGGAGAGCACTGTGAGCGGCACAATCGTCTTTGCGCGAAGAAGCCGCTTCTTGGGCTCCGGCAGCCGGCGAGAGCGGCAGCTTCGGGAAGGTGAAGAAGCAAGCTGTACAACACTGGGATTGTGTGCGCACCTTGCCAACTGATAGAAAATAGTACCTTTGCACTCTCCTGACTTTTCCAATCACAGGAACATTCGATTGGAAGCTGTTTTGGACAACTTTTCTTTTCTTCCTGCCAAACACTTGGCAGACATCCGTGCAACTTCTAGAACACGATGGGAGATGTTTTCTGTGCTGGCACAGTTTTTCCTAGCCAGACATAGTGGAAAAGCGTTTTGCTAAGATGTAGACTACAAAAGACGCGAAAGACGAAGGTAGGATGCTCTCCGGAGGTAAGAGCCGCTGCCGGGCGTCTTTCGGCAGAAGCCGCGCTAAGGAGAGCCCTGTGAGCGGCACAATCGTCTTTGCGCGAAGAAGCCGCTTCTTGGGCTCCGGCAGCCGGCGAGAGCGGCAGCTTCGGGAAGGTGAAGAAGCAAGCTGTACAACACTGGGATTGTGTGCGCACCTTGCCAACTGATAGAAAACAGTACCTTTGCACTCTCCTGACTTTTCCAATCACAGGAACATTCGATTGGAAGCTGTTTTGGACAACTTTTCTTTTCTTCCTGCCAAACACTTGGCAGACATCCGTGCAACTTCTAGAACACGATGGGAGATGTTTTCTGTGCTGGCACAGTTTTTCCTAGCCAGACATAGTGGAAAAGCGTTTTGCTAAGATGTAGACTACAAAAGACGCGAAAGACGAAGGTAGGATGCTCTCCGGAGGTAAGAGCCGCTGCCGGGCGTCTTTCGGCAGAAGCCGCGCTAAGGAGAGCCCTGTGAGCGGCACAATCGTCTTTGCGCGAAGAAGCCGCTTCTTGGGCTCCGGCAGCCGGCGAGAGCGGCAGCTTCGGGAAGGTGAAGAAGCAAGCTGTACAACACTGGGATTGTGTGCGCACCTTGCCAACTGATAGAAAACAGTACCTTTGCACTCTCCTGACTTTTCCAATCACAGGAACATTCGATTGGAAGCTGTTTTGGACAACTTTTCTTTTCTTCCTGCCAAACACTTGGCAGACATCCGTGCAACTTCTAGAACACGATGGGAGATGTTTTCTGTGCTGGCACAGTTTTTCCTAGCCAGACATAGTGGAAAAGCGTTTTGCTAAGATGTAGACTACAAAAGACGCGAAAGACGAAGGTAGGATGCTCTCCGGAGGTAAGAGCCGCTGCCGGGCGTCTTTCGGCAGAAGCCGCGCTAAGGTGAGCACTGTGAGCGGCACAATCGTCTTTGCGCGAAGAAGCCGCTTCTTGGGCTCCGGCAGCCGGCGAGAGCGGCAGCTTCGGGAAGGTGAAGAAGCAAGCTGTACAACACTGGGATTGTGTGCGCACCTTGCCAACTGATAGAAAACAGTACCTTTGCACTCTCCTGACTTTTCCAATCACAGGAACATTCGATTGGAAGCTGTTTTGGACAACTTTTCTTTTCTTCCTGCCAAACACTTGGCAGACATCCGTGCAACTTCTAGAACACGATGGGAGATGTTTTCTGTGCTGGCACAGTTTTTCCTAGCCAGACATAGTGGAAAAGCTTTTTGCCGAGGTGTAGATGAGAAGAGGAGCTAAAGACGAAGGTAGGATGCTCTCCGGAGGTAAGAGCCGCTGCCGGGCGTCTTTCGGCAGAAGCCGCGCTAAGGAGAGCACTGTGAGCGGCACAATCGTCTTTGCGCGAAGAAGCCGCTTCTTGGGCTCCGGCAGCCGGCGAGAGCGGCAGCTTCGGGAAGGTGAAGAAGCAAGCTGTACAACACTGGGATTGTGTGCGCACCTTGCCAACTGATAGAAAACAGTACCTTTGCACTCTCCTGACTTTTCCAATCACAGGAACATTCGATTGGAAGCTGTTTTGGACAACTTTTCTTTTCTTCCTGCCAAACACTTGGCAGACATCCGTGCAACTTCTAGAACACGATGGGAGATGTTTTCTGTGCTGGCACAGTTTTTCCTAGCCAGACATAGTGGAAAAGCGTTTTGCTAAGATGTAGACGACAAGAGAGGCTAAAGAGTGGATGTTAGCAAATGACACCCATCTTCAAAAAAGGCAATTAAGAGGACTCGCCATAGTACAAACCAGCCAGCCTCTTTTTTATCCCCAGGAAGTTGATGAAGCAGCTCTTCCTGGAAATCCTTGCCAGGCACATGACAGATGACCAAATAATGTAGTTAGCATGATTTTTCAGGGGAATTTCATGCTGAACATCACTTTAAACTCCTCTGATGAATCAACTTGACTGGTAGATGAAGGGAATATTATCTGCCTGGGCTTCAGGGAGGTTTTTGACATACCTCTACATGGCATCACACATACATATGGAAGCAATAGTGCAAAGGGGAGGGAATCAGTGTCTTTTCAGTGATGCTGAGGGAAAAGACAAGAGGCAGTGGGCACACACTGAAATACAGGAGATTGCCTTTGAACATCAGTAAATGTTTCTTTACTGTCAGGGTGACTGAACCACGGCACAGACTGCCCAGAAAGATTGTGGAGCCTGGATCTTTGAAGACATTAAAAGTACACCCAGATAGAATCCTGGGCAAGAGGCTCTAGGTATCCTGGTTTAGGCAGGGGGGTTGGGCCTGGTTAGCCCCACCAACCCCTTCCACTCTCTTTCATTCTGTGCTAGTGAATTCTCTTCAAGATGCATTTCAAAGCACTGGCATGACAAAGTTCTGTGCAGACAGAGATCCAAATGGACATGGCATCTAAGTTCCTTAAGCAGTGTTCAAGAAGAATGTAAAACTCTGGCACAAGTGTCTCTTCCCTAACTGAATCCCTTTCATGGGAAAATTCCCAGCTCTAGAAAGATCTTCTGATACGCATGCTTAAGACTGACACTGGCTGAGCAAATTTCTCCCTATGTATATCTAAGACCAGTTAGGATCTTCACCCAAAGTGCTGTCAACATAGTCACAGAATGCCTATTGTTAAGAAGTGACAGCTTCCATCAGAATGGCAGCTATTGGTCCACAAAATGGATTAATGGATGGGAATTATCTACGTGGGTTAAAAACAAAAATAAAGAGTTGGTCTTTATTTATCAATTTCATGGCAATATTGATAAGGGAAGAAAAAGATCTAAGTCCTTGACTTTCTGGACTCGAGGAAAGATTTTAAAAATTCCTTGTAAAAATGTATGATCACAATCAGACTATTGAAACCATTTTAGTTGGGAACAAAGTTCCAAAATTGTCTAGATAGTGGCAAAGAAGCCAAGAAAATAGGAAAGAAACAAAAAGAGAGCAAAAGAGTCAGCTTCAGTGTACAAGCTCGTTCTAGAAGTAGTCTGCTGGGAAAAGGAACCCCCAGCTAAATTTCCAATGTATTCCTGCGCTTGATTCAGTAACTGGTCAATGTAAAAACCAATCCTTTTGTACAACTTCTTCCAGCAACAAAAACTCCAACAGGTTGACACTACCATCATGCCTGTTCCAGACATATTTAAAAGAGAAATGATGATTTTCTTGAAAACCTACTTACATAAAAGTTGCAAGATGGTGGAGGGATTCCCACATCCTCCTTCCTCCATCTGGCTTGAAAGTATATTTGATAAAATATGCAACAAAGCACATGATTTATAAGGGAGAGTCAAATGGATGATTTGGGAATCGATCTCTTGTTGATAGTAAACTTCATATCCACTCGGTGTGACCTTTTTAAAACAAAATGTGGAGCTGAGGCATGAATCTGCCACAACAATTGTAAAGCAAACATACACACTCCCCTTCATATGCCCCCCCCTCCACACACACCTAGGCACACACAGAGATCAGCATAGCAGATCATGAACACCTTGGAAAAGACTGAAATGCTAAATGCCTCTCTTGATGGGCAAAAGAGCTGGTGCAGTAATTCAAATGCCTGGTACAAAAATTCTGTTTAATATTTAGCTCCTATTTAAAACACAGCTTTTCATTTCATTCTATTTACAGAATATTTTCATTTCATTTGTTTCTTTAAAATTACTTAGTTCTCACCTGTTGTATGTCTAGGAATATTTTCTTCCAAAAATAGAAAAAAATAGATGATATCTTTTCAGCAGAAAACATTGGTTGATACAATTTTAAACCATCATGATATGGAAGAATTCTTCTGTCCCTCTCGAAGGTGGAAGAAGCATTTGGATCACAGATCATCTACAATGAAATACTTGACATGTTTAAGATGCTTTCAATCAATTTTGATTGTCAATTGCTTATTTGTTGTAAACAGTAATTTTTCAGTGAAGGGAAAGTGTGTGTGGTATATCTACATGATATGTTCAAAGGCAGTTCCTACTAATGGCCAGGCTGAATTCCAGTAAATAATGTCCCGAATGATATTTTGCCGCCTTCTTTGGCACTTCATGAAATCTTACCCCGATGAAGTGCTGAAACACAGAGATTTTCTCTTAGAGAGTGTCTCATGTTGTAACCTATCCCATGGATTTTATGCTGTAATTCTTATCTCTTTTAAAATTTACTATCTTCTGTACAGTTTTCATGAAACTTTCTGTTACAGTAGTGAATAGCACAGATAAATGTCATTTTGTACAACTTTGAATTTACCCCAAGAGCTGAGAGAAAACTTGATCCTATACTTCAATCCGAGTTTCTTCTATAGTCCAACTTTGTTTCTCTACCATCAAGGTTCTCCTTTGTTGCTGCTCCAAGCCCCGTCCAGGGTGACCTTGAATACTTTCAGGGATGGGACACCCACAACTTCTCTGGGCAACCTGTTCCAGTGTTCCAGCACTCCCACAGTAAAAAAGGCCTTCCTTTCATCTAATATGTGTAGGAAATCATAAATCTAGGCATAGAAGCTTGGAGTGCAAATTTGAAATTCTTTGGATTTGAAGCACATTTTATATGAATACTGACTTACAGATGACTAAAAGATGTTGATGGGCATTTGAGCTGACAAGTTTTGAAAAAGTGCACGGAAATTAAAATTGAAACCACTAAAATTAAAAACTCCTTGCCATTTTCTTTTTCCTCTCCTATTCAAAATTGCATATGTCAGATATCAGTGCTTCATGCAAACCTCTCAGATGCTCTCAGAGAAAAAGCTTTTCTTTCAGACTAAGTTGCGGTTGACGTAGAACACTAGCAGGAGTGAAAGATTTTCTGGGCATCGGGGCAGCCCGTTCTCCTTGGATTTGTGTGCAGAATGCATTTTATCCAAACTGGAAAATAGATCCCAGCTCTGTTCTATTCATCATCCTTACTTCATCAGGCCAGAAGATTCTGTGAAAAGTAGCCTGTGGACCTTGAAGACAGCGCATGTGAACCAGATGAGAGGTGATAGAGAAGTTGAGGGAGAGAAGAAAGAGCATGAGGCTGAAACCAGAAAGTATTTCTCCACGTGATCATGGAAGATTGCAGGAGCCACTTGGTACTATCAAACCAGCCCAACTTGGCACTGGTGCCACCATGGGTCTGGTCACCATCCTGCCTATTGTAGCTTTTCAGGAGCCAGCCGGTCACTCTCAGCCATAGGCCCCCAAACACAAACCTCGGCCCGTTTCCCTGGCAAACAAAAGTAAGCTGCCCCGCTTCTGCATGGCAGATTGCAGGAGCTACTTAGTACTATCAAATCAGCCCGACTTGGCACAGGTGCCACCTTGGATCTGGGAACCATCCTGTGTATCGTGGATTTTCAGGGGCCAGCCGGCCACTCTCAGCCATATGCCCCCAAAAACAAACCACGGACCTTTTCTCTGGCAAACAAAAATCAGCTGCCCCACTTCTGGATGGCAGATTGCAGGAGCCACTTGGGACTATCACACCAGCACAACATGGCACTGCTGCCACCTTGGATCTGGGAACAATCCTGCGTATCGTACATATTCAGGAACCAGCCGAACACTCCCAGCCACAGGCCCCCAAACACAAACAACGGCCCTTTTCTCTGGCAAACAAAACTCAACTGCCCCTCTTCTGGATGGCAAATTGCAGGACGCACTTGGTACTACAAAAAGAGCCCGACTTGGCAGTGGTGCCACCTTGGCTCTGGGAACCATCCTGCGTATCGAGCATTTTAAGGAGCCAGCCGGCAATTCCCAGCCGTATGCCCCAAAAAGAAACCATGGACCTTTTCTCTGGCAAAAAAAACTCAGCTGTCCCGCTTCTGGATGGCAGATTGCAGGAGTTACTTTGAACCATACAACCAGCCTTACTTGGCACTGGTGCCACCTTGGATCTGGGAACCATCCTGCCTATCGTTGATTTTCAGGGGCCAGCCGGCCACTCTCAGCCATAGGCCCCCAAACACAAACCACAGCCCTTTTCTCTAGCAAACAAAATTCAACTGCCCCGCTTCTGGATGGCAAATTGCAGGAGCCACTGGGTACTACAAAAACAGCCTGACTTGGCACTGGTGCCACCTTGCGTCTGGTTACCATGCGGCGTATCGTGCATTTTAAGGAGCCAGGTGGCCACTCCCAGCCATATGCCCCCAAACACAACCCACGGCCCTTTTCTCTGGCAAACAAAACTCAGCTGCCCCGCTTCTGGATGGCAGATTGCAGGAGACACTTGGTACTATCAAACCAGCCCGACTTGGCACTGGTGCCACCTTGGGTCTGGGAACCATCCTGCGTATTGTGGATTGTCAGGAGACAGCCAACCACTCTCGGCCACAGAGCCCAATCAAAAACAAAGGTCCGTTTCCCTGGCAAAAAAAACTCAGCTGCCCCGCTTCTGGATGGGAGATTGCAGGAGGCACTTGACACTGTCAAACGAGCCCCACTTGGCACTGGTGCCACCTTGGGTCTGGGAACCATGCTGCGTATCGTGGATTTTCAGGAGCCAGCCGGCCACTGCCAGCCACAGGCCCCCAAACACAAACCACAGCCTTTTTCTCTGGCAAACAAAACTCAGCTGCCCCGCTTCTGGATGGCAGATTGCAGGAGCCACTTGGTACTATCAAACCAGCCCGACTTGGCACTGGTGCCACCTTGGGTCTGGGAACCATCCTGCCTATCGTGGATTTTAAGGAGCCAGCCGGCTACTCCCAGCCACAGGCCCCCAACAAAAACCACGGCCCTTTTTTCTCGCAAACAAAACTTAGCTGCCTCACTTCTGGATGGCAGATTGCAGGAGCCACTTGGTGTAATCAAACCAGCCCGACTTGGCACTGGTGCCACCTTGGGTCTGGGAACCATCCTGCGTATCGTAGATTCTAAGGAGCCAGCCGGCCACTCCTAGCCACAGGCCCCCAAACAAAATCAACGGCGCTGTTCCCTGGAAAACAAAACACGCCTGCCAACTTTTTGATGGAGTTTGCAGGAGCCACTTGGTACTATCAAACCAGCCCGACTTGGCACTGGTGCCACCTTGGGTCTGGGAACCATCCTGCGTATCGTGGATTCTAAGGAGCCAGCCGGCCACTCCTAGCCACAGGCCCCCAAACAAAAACCTAGGCCTATTTCTCTGGCAAACAAAAGTAAGCTGCCCTGCTTCTGGATGGCAGATTGCAGGAGACACTTGGTACTATCAAACCAGCCCAACTTGGCACTGGTGCCACCTTGGATCTGGGAACCATGCTCTGTATCGTGGATATTCAGGGGCCAGCCGGCCACTCTCAGCCATATGTCCCCAAACAGAAACCTCGGCCCGTTTCTCTGGCAAACAAAACTCAACTGCCCCTCTTCTGGATGGCAAATTGCAGGATGAACTTGATACTAAAACCGCAGGCCGACTTGGTAGTGGTGACACCTTGGGCCTGGGAACCATCATGCGTATCGAGCATTTTAAGGAGCCAGCCGGCCACTCCCAGCAATATGCCCCCAAAAACAATCCACGGAATTTTCCTCTGGCAAACAAAAATCAGCTGCCTCGCTTCTGGATGGCAGATTGCAGGAGCCACTTTGCACCATCAAACCAGCCCGACTTGGCACTGGTGCCACATTGCATCTGGGAACCATGCTGCCTAGCGTGGATTTTCAGGAGCCAGCCGGCCACTCTCAGCTATATGCCCCCAAACAAAACCCACGGCCCGTTTCCCTGGCAAACAAAATTAAGCTGCCCCGCTTCTGGATGGCAGATTGCAGGACGCACTTGGTAGTATCAAACCAGCAAAACTTGGCACTGGTGCCACCTTGGGTCTGGGAACCATCCTGCGTATCGTGGGTTCAAAGGAGCCAGCCGGTCACTCCCAGCCACAGGCCCCCAAATACAAACAATGTCGCTTTTCCCTGGAAAACAAAACTCGCCTGCCAACTTTTTGATGGCAGATTGCAGGAGCCACTTGGTACTATCAAACCAGCCCAACTTGGCACTGGTGCCACCATGGGTCTGGTAACCATCCTGCCTATCGTAGCTTTCCAGGAGCCAGCCGGTCACTCCCAGCCATAGGTCCCCAGTCACAAACCTCGGCCCGTTTCCCTGGCAAACAAAAGTAAGCTACCCCGCTTCTGGATGGCAGATTGCAGGAGCCACTTGGTACTATCAAACCAGCCCAACTTGGCACTGGTGCCACCTTGGGTCTGGGAACCATGCTGCGTAACACAGATTCTAAGGCGCCAGTCGGCCACTACGAGCCACAAGCCCCCAAACACAAACAACGGCGCTATTCTCTGGCAAACAAAACTCAACTGCCCCTCTTCTGGATGGCAAATTGCAGGACGCACTTGGTACTATAAAAACAGCCCGACTTGGCACTGGTGCCCCCTTGGGTCTGGGAACCATCCTGCGTATCGATCTTTTTAATGAGACAGCCGGCCACTCCCAGTCATATGCCCCCAAACACAACCCACGGCCCTTTTCTCTGGCAAACAAAACTCAACTGCACCGCTTCTGGATGGCAGATTGCAGGAGCCACTTGGTACTATCAAACCAGCCCGACTTGGCACTGGTGCCACCTTGGGTCTGGGAACCATCCTGCGTATTGTAGGTTGTCAGGAGCCAGCCGAACACTCTCGGCCACAGACCCCAATTAAAAACAACGGCCCGTTTCACAGGCAAACAAAACTCAGCTGCCCCGCTTCTGGATGGGAGATTGCAGGAGCCACTGGGTACTATAAAACCAGCCCTACTTGGCACTGATGCCACCTTGGGTCTGGGAACCAAGCTGCGTATCATGGATTTTCAGGAGCCAGCCGGCCACTGCCAGCCACAGGCCCCGAAACACAAACAACAGCCTTTTTGTCTGGCAAACAAAATTCAGCTGCCCCGCTTCTGGATGGCAGATTGCAGGAACCACTTGGTACTAACAAACCAGCCCGACTTGGCACTGGTGCCACCTTGGGTCTGGGAACCATCCTGCGTATCGTGGATTCTAAGGAGCCAGCTGGCCACTCCCAGCCACAGGCCCCAAAACACACACAACGGCGCTTTTCCCTGGAAAACAAAACTCGCCTGCCAACATTTTGATGGCAGATTGCAGGAGCCACTTGGTACTATCAAACCAGCCCAACTTGGCACTGGTGCCACCATGGGTCTGGTCACCATCCTGCCTATCGTAGCTTTTCAGGAGCCAGCCGGTCACTCCCAGCCATAGGCCCCCAGACACAAACCTCGGCCTGTTTCCCTGGCACACAAAAGTAAGCTACCGCACTTCTGGATGGCAGATTGCAGGAGCCACTTTGCACCATCAAACCAGCCCGACTTGGCACTGGTGCCACCTCTGGTCTGGGAACCATGCTGCGTATCGTGGATTCTAAGGAGCCAGCCGGTCACTCCCAGCCATAGGCCCCCAGAAAAAAACCTCGGTCCGTTTCCCTGGCAAACAAAAGTAAGCTTCCCCGCTTCTGGATGGCAGATTGCAGGAGCCACTTGGTGCTATCAAACCAGCCCGACTTGGCACTAGTGCCACCTTGGGTCTGGGAACCATCCTGCGTATCGTGTGTTCTAAGGAGCCAGCCGGCCACTCCCACCCACAGTCCCCCAAACACAAACAACGGCGCTTTTCCCTGGAAAACAAAACTCGCCTGCCAACTTTTTGATGGCAGATTGCAGGAGCCACTTGGTACTATCAAACCAGCCCAACTTGGCACTGGTGCCACCATGGGTCTGGTCACCATCCTGCCTATCGTAGCTTTTCAGGAGCCAGCCGGTCACTCCTAGCCCTAGGCCCCCAGTCATAAACCTCGGCCCGTTTCCCTGGCACACAAAGGTAAGCTACCCCGCTTCAGGATGGCAGATTGCAGGAACCACTTGGCACCATCAAACCAGCCCGACGTGGCACTGGTGCCACCTTGGGTCTGGGAACCATCCTGCGTATCGTGTGTTCTAAGGAGCCAGCCGGCCACTCCCACCCACAGTCCCCCAAACACAAACAACGGCGCTTTTCCCTGGAAAACAAAACTCGCCTGCCAACTTTTTGATGGCAGATTGCAGGAGCCACTTGGTACTATCAAACCAGCCCAACTTGGCACTGGTGCCACCATGGGTCTGGTCACCATCCTGCCTATCGTAGCTTTTCAGGAGCCAGGCGGTCACTCCCAGCCATAGGCCCCCAGACACAAACCTCGGCCCGTTTCCCTGGCAAACAAAAGTAAGCTGCCCCGCTTCTGCATGGCAGATTGCAGGTGCTATTTAGTACTATCAAACCAGCCCGACCTGGCACTGGTGCCACCTCAGGTCTGGGAACCATCCTGCCCATCGTGGATTTTCAGGGGCCAGACGGCCACTATCAGCCATATGCCCCCAAAAACAAACCACGGCCCTTTTCTCTGGTAAACAAAACTCAACTGCCCCTCTTCTGGATGGCAAATTTTAGGACGCACTTTGTACTACGAAAACCGCCCGACTTGGCACTGGTGCCACCTTGGGTCAGGGAACCATCCTGCCTATCGTAGCTTTTAAAGGAGCCAGCCGGTCACTCCCAGCCATAGGCCCCAGAAAAAAACCTCGGTCCGTTTCCCTGGCAAACAAAAGTAAGCTTCCCCGCTTCTGGATGGCAGATTGCAGGAGCCACTTGGTGCTATCAAACCAGCCCGACTTGGCACTAGTGCCACCTTGGGTCTGGGAACCATCCTGCGTATCGTGTGTTCTAGGGAGCCAGCCGGCCACTCCCAGCCACAGTCCCCCAAACACAAACAACGGCGCTTTTCCCTGGAAAACAAAACTCGCCTGCCAACTTTTTGATGGCAGATTGCAGGAGCCACTTGGTACTATCAAACCAGCCCAACTTGGCACTGGTGCCACCATGGGTCTGGTCACCATCCTGCCTATCGTAGCTTTTCAGGAGCCAGCCGGTCACTCCTAGCCCTAGGCCCCCAGTCATAAACCTCGGCCCGTTTCCCTGGCAAACAAAATTAAGCTACCCCGCTTCAGGATGGCAGATTGCAGGAACCACTTGGCACCATCAAACCAGCCCGACGTGGCACTGGTGCCACCTTGGGTCTGGGAACCATCCTGCGTATCGTGTGTTCTAAGGAGCGAGCCGGCCACTCCCACCCACAGTCCCCCAAACACAAACAACGGCGCTTTTCCATGGAAAACAAAACTCGCCTGCCAACTTTTTGATGGCAGATTGCAGGAGCCACTTGGTACTATCAAACCAGCCCAACTTGGCACTGGTGCCACCATGGGTCTGGTCACCATCCTGCCTATCGTAGCTTTTCAGGAGCCAGGCGGTCACTCCCAGCCATAGGCCCCCAGACACAAACCTCGGCCCGTTTCCCTGGCAAACAAAAGTAAGCTGCCCCACTTCTTTATGGCAGATTGCAGGTGCTATTTAGTACTATCAAACCAGCCCGACCTGGCACTGGTGCCACCTCAGGTCTGGGAACCATCCTGCCCATCGTGGATTTTCAGGGGCCAGACGGCCACTATCAGCCATATGCCCCCAAAAACAAACCACGGCCCTTTTCTCTGGTAAACAAAACTCAACTGCCCCTCTTCTGGATGGCAAATTTTAGGACGCACTTTGTACTACGAAAACCGCCCGACTTGGCACTGGTGCCACCTTGGGTCAGGGAACCATCCTGCCTATCGTAGCTTTTTAAGGAGCCAGCAGGCCACGTCCAGCCATATACCCCCAAAAAGAAACCACGGACCATTTCTCTTGGAAACAAAAATCCGCTGCCCCGCGTCAGGATGGCAGATTGCAGGAGCCACTTTGCACCATCAAACCACCCCGACTTGGCACTGGTGCCATCTTGGATCTGGGAACCATCCTGCCTATCGTAGCTTTTCAGGAGCCAGCCGGTTACTCCCAACCATAGGCCCCCAGACAGAAAGCTCTGCCCGTTTCCCTGGCAAACAAAAGTAAGCTAGCCCGCTTCTGGATGGCAGATTGCAGGAGCCACTTGGTACTATCAAACCAGCCCAACTTGACACTGGTGCCACTTTGGGTCTGGGAACCATGCTGCGTAACGTAGATTCTAAGGCGCCAGGCGGCCACTCCCAGCCACAGGCCCCCAAACACAAACAACGGCGCTTTTCCCTGGAAAACAAAACTCGCCTGCAAGCTTTTTGATGGCAGATTGCAGGAGCCACTTGGTACTATCAAACCAGCCCAACTTGGCACTGGTGCCACCATGGGTCTGGTCACCATCCTGCCTATCGTAGCTTTTCAGGAGCCAGCCGGTCACTCCCAGCCATAGGCCCCCAGACACAAACTACGGCCCGTTTCCCTGGCAAACAAAACTAAGTTATCCCGCATGTGGATGGCAGATTGCAGGAGCCACTTTGCACCATCAAACCAGCAAAACTTGGCACTGGTGCCACCTCTGGTCTGGGAACCATCCTCCGTATCGTGGATTCTAAGGAGCCAGCCGGCCACTCCCAGCCACAGGCCCCCAAACAAAAACAACGGCGCTTTTCCCTGGATAACAAACTCGCCTGCCAACTTTTTGATGGCAGATTGCAGGAGTCACTTGGTACTATCAAACCAGCCCAACTTGGCACTGGTGCCACCATGGGTCTGGTCACCATCCTGCCTATCGTAGCTTTTCAGGAGCCAGCCGGTCACTCCCAGCCATAGGCCCCCAGACACAAAGCTCGGCCCGTTTCCCTGGCAAACAAAATTAAGCTACCCCGCTTCTGGATGGCAGATTGCAGGAGTCACTTTGCACCATCAAACTAGCCCGACTTGGCACTGGTGCAACGTCTGGTCTGGGAACCATCCTGCGTATCGTGGATTCTAAGGAGCCAGCCGGCCACTCCCAGCCACAGGCCCCCAAACAAAAACAACGGCGCTTTTCCCTGGAAAACAAAACTCGCCTGCCAACTTTTTGATGGCAGATTACAGGAGCCACTTGGTACTATCAAACCAGCCCAACTTGGCACTGGTGCCACCATGGGTCTGGTCACCATCCTGCCTATCGTAGATTTTCAGGAGCCTGCCGGTCACTCCCAGCCATAGGCCCCCAGACACAAACCTCGGCCCGTTTCCCTAGCAAACAAAAGTAAGCTGCCCCGCTTCTGGATGGCAGATTGCAGGACGCACTTGGTAGTATCAAACCAGACCGACTTGTCACTGGTGCCACCTCTGGTCTGGGAACCATCCTGCGTATCGTTGATTCTAATTAGCCAGCCGGCCACTCCCATCCACAGGCCCCCAAACACAAACAAGGGCGCTTTTCCCTGGAAAACAAAACTCACCTGCCAAATTTTTGATGGCAGATTGCAGGAGCCACTTGGTACTATCAAATCAGCCCAACTTGGCACTGGTGCCACCATGGGTCTGGTCACCATCCTGCCTATCGTAGCTTTTCAGGAGCCAGCCGGTCACCCCCAGCCACAGGCCCCGAGACAAAAACCTCGGCCCGTTTCCCTGGCAAAAAAAAGTAAGCTACCCCGCTTCTGGATGGCAGATTGCAGGACGCACTTGGTAGTATCAAACCAGCCCAACTTGGCACTGGTGCCACCTCACGTCTGGGAACCATCCTGCGTATCGTGGATTCTAAGCAGCCAGCCGGCCACTCCGATCCACAGGCACCCAAACACAAACAACGGCGCTTTTCCCTGGAAAACAAAACTCGCCTGCCAACTTTTTGATGGCGGATTGCAGGAGCCACTTGGTACTATCAAACCAGCCCAACTTGGCACTGGTGCCACCATGGATATGGTCACCATCCTGCCTATCGTAGCTTTTCAGGACCTAGCAGGTCACTCCCAGCAATAGGCGCCCAGACACAAAGCTCGGCCCGTTTCCCTGGCAAACAATAGTAAGCTGCCCCGCTTCTGGATGGCAGATTGCAGGAACCACTTGGTACTATAAAACCAGCCCGACTTGGCACTGGTGCCACGTCAGGTCTGGGAACCATCCTGCGTATCGTGGATTCTAAGGAGCCAGCCGGCCACTCCCTGCCACAGGCACCCAAACACAAACAACGGCGCTTTTCCCTGGAAAACAAAACTCGCCTGCCAAATTTTGAGGGCAGATTGCAGGAGCCACTTGGTACTATCAAACCAGCCCAACTTGGCACTGGTGCCACCATGGGTCTGGTCACCATCCTGCCTATCGTAGCTTTTCAGGAGCCAGCCGGTCACTCCCAGCCATAGGCCCCCAGACACAAACCTCGGCCCGTTTCCCTGGCAAACAAAAGTAAGCTACCCCGCTTCTGGATGGCAGATTGCAGGACGCACTTGGTAGTATCAAACCAGCCCGACTTGTCACTGGTGTCACCTCTGGTCTGGGAACCATCCTGCGTATCGTGGATTCTAAGCCGCCAGCCGGCCACTCCCAGCCACAGGCCCCCAAACACAAACAACGGCGCTTTTCCCTGGAAAACAAAACTCACCTGCCAAATTTTTGATGGCAGATTGCAGGAGCCACTTGGTACTATCAAACGAGCCCAACTTGGCACTGGTGCCACCATGGGTCTGGTCACCATCCTGCCTATCGTAGCTTTTCAGGAGCCAGCCGGTCACCCCCAGCCATATACCCCGAGACAAAAAGCTCGGCCCGTTTCCCTGGCAAAAAAAAGTAAGCTACCCCGCTTCTGGATGGCAGATTGCAGGACGCACTTGGGAGTATCAAACCAGCCCAACTTGGCACTGGTGCCACCTTGGGTCTGGGAACCATCCTGCGTATCGTGGATTCTAAGGAGCCAGCCGGCCACTCCCTGCCACAGGCCCTCAAACACAAACAACGGCGCTTTTCCCTGGAAAACAAAACTCGCCTGCCAACTTTTTGATGGCGGATTGCAGGAGCCACTTGGTACTATCAAACCAGCCCAACTTGGCACTGGTGCCACCATGGATGTGATCACCATCCTGCCTATCGTAGCTTTTCAGTACCTAGCAGGTCACTCCCAGCCATAGGCCCCCAGACACAAACCTCGGCCCGTTTCCCTGGCAAACAAAATTAAGCTGCCCCGCTTCTGGATGGCATATTGCACGAACCACTTGGTACTATAAAACCAGCCCGACTTGGCACTGGTGCCACCTCTGGTCTGGGAACCATCCTGCGTATCGTGGATTCTAAGGAGCCAGCTGGTAACTCCCAGCCACAGGCCCCCAAACACAAATAACAGCGCTTTTCCCTGGAAAACAAAACTCGCCTGCCAACATTTTGATGGCAGATTGCAGGAGCCACTTGGTACTATCAAATCAGCCCAACTTGGCACTGCTGCCACCTTGGGTCTGGTCACCATCCTGCCTATCGTAGCTTTTCAGGAGCCACATGGTCACTCCCAGCCATAGGCCCCCAGAGAAAAACCTCGGCCCTTTTCCCTGGCAAAGAAAAGTAAGCTACCCCGCTTCTGGATGGCAGATTGCAGGAGCCACTTTGCACCATCAAACTGGCCCGACTTGTCACTGGTGCCACCTCAAGTCTGGGAACCATCCTGCGTATCGTGGATTCCAATTAGCAAGCTGGCCACTCCCACCCAAAGCCCACAAACACAAACAACGGCGCTTTTCCCTGGAAAACAAAAGTCGCCTGCCAAATTTTTGATGGAAGATTGCAGGAGCCACTTGGTACTATCAAACCAGCCCAACTTGGCACTGGTGCCACCATGGGTCTGGTCACCATCCTGCCTATCGTAGCTTTTCAGGACCTAGACGGTCACTCCCAGCCATAGGCCCCGTGACACAAAGCTCAGCCCGTTTCCCTGACAAAAAAAAGTAAGCTGTCCCGCTTCTGGATGGCAGATTGCAGGACGCACTTGGTAGTATCAAACCAGCCCGACTTGGCACTGGCGCCACCTCACGTCAGGGAACCATCCTGCGTGTCGTGGATTCTAAGCAGCTAGCCGGCCACTCCCAGCCACAGGCCCCCAAACACAAACAACGGCGCTTTTCCCTGGAAAACAAAACTCGCCTGCCAACTTTTTGATGGCAGATTGCAGGAGCCACTTGGTACTATCAAACCAGCCCAACTTGGCACTGGTGCCACCATGGGTCTGGTCACCATCGGGCCTATCGTAGCTTTTCAGGAGCCAGCCGGTCACTCCCAGCCATAGGCCCCCAGACACAAACCTCGGCCCGTTTCCCTGGCAAACAAAAGTAAGCTGCCCCGCTTCTGGATGGCAGATTGCAGGAGCCACTTTGCACCATCAAACTAGCCCGACTTGGCACTGGTGCCACCTCAGGTCTGGGAACCATCCTGCGTATCGTGGATTCTAATTAGCCATCCGGCCACTCCCAACCACAGGCCCCCAAACACAAACAACGGCGCTTTTCCCTGGAAAACAAAAGTCGGCTGCAAAATTTTGATGGCAGATTGCCGGAGCCACTTGGTACTATCAAACCAGCCCAACTTGACACTGGTGCCACCATGGGTCTGGTCACCATCCTGCCTATCGTAGCTTTTCAGGAGCCAGCCGGTCACTCCCAGCCATAGGCCCCCAGACACAAAGCTCGGCCCGATTCCCTGGCAAACAAAAGTAAGTTATCCCGCTTCTGGATGGCAGATTGCAGGAGCCACTTTTCACCATCAAACCAGCCAGACTTGGCACTGGTGCCACCTCTGGTCTGGGAACCATCCTGCGTATCATGGATTCTAAGGAGCCAGCCGGCCACTCCCAGCCACAGGCCCCCAAACACAAACAACGGCGCTTTTCCCTGGATAACAAACTCGCCTGCCAACTTTTTGATGGCAGATTGCAGGAGCCACTTGGTACTATCAAACCAGCCCAACTTGGCACTGGTGCCACCATGGGTCTGGTCACCATCCTGCCTATCGTAGCTTTTCAGGAGGCAGCCGGTCACTCCCAGCCATAGGCCCCGAGACACAAACCTCGGCCCGTTTCCCTGGTAAACAAAAGTAAGCTACCCCGCTTCTGGATGGCAGATTGCAGGACGCACTTGGTACTATCAAACCAGCCCAACTTGGCACTGGTGCCACCTCAGGTCTGGGAACCATCCTGCGTATCGTGGATTCTAAGGAGCCAGCCGGCCACTCCCAGCCATAGGCCCCCAAACAAAAACAACGGCACTTTTCCCTGGAAAACAAAACTTGCCTGCCAACTTTTTGATGGCAGATTGCAGGAGCCACTTGGTACTATCAAACCAGCCCAACTTGGCACTGGTGCCACCTCTGGTCTGGGAACCATGCTGAGTATCGTGGATTCTAAGGAGCCAGCCGGCCACTCCCAGCCACAGGCCCCCAAACACAAACAACGGCGCTTTTCCCTGGAAAACAAAACTCGCCTGCCAAGTTTTTGATGGCAGATTGCAGGAGCCACTTGGTACTATCAAACCAGCCCAACTTGGCACTGGTGCCGTCATGGGTCTGGTCACCATCCTGCCTATCGTAGCTTTTCACGAGCCAGCCGGTCACTTCCAGGCTTAGGCCCCCAGACACAAACCTCGGCCCGTTTCCCTGGCAAACAAAAGTAAGCTGCCCCGCTTCTGGATGGCAGATTGCAGGAACCACTTGGTACTATCAAACCAGCCCAACTTGGCACTGATGCCACCTCAGGTCTGGGAACCATGCTGCGTATCATGGATTTTCAGAAGCCAGCCGGGCACTGCCAGCCACAGGCCCCGAAACACAAACAACAGCCTTTTTCTCTGGCAAACAAAATTCAGCTGCCCCGCTTCTGGATGGCAGATTGCAGGAACCACTTGGTACTAACAAACCAGCCCGACTTGGCACTGGTGCCACCTCAGGTCTGGGAACCATCCGGCGTATCGTGGATTCCAATTAGCAAGCTGGCCACTCCCAGCCACAGGCCCCAAAACACACACAACGGTGCTTTTCCCTGGAAAACAAAACTCGCCTGCCAAACTTTTGATGGCAGATTGCAGGAGCCACTTGGTATTATCAAACCAGCCCAACGTGGCACTGGTGCCACCATGGGTCTGGTCACCATCCTGCCTATCGTAGCTTTTCAGGAGCCAGCCAGCCACCCCCAGCCAGAGGCCCCCAGACAAATATTTCGGCCCGTTTCCCTGGCAAACAAAAGTAAGCTGCCCCGCTTCTGGATGGCAGATTGCAGGAGCCACTTTGCACCATCAAACCAGCCCAACTTGGCACTGGTGCCAACTCAGGTCTGGGAACCATCCTGCGTAACGTGGATTCTAAGCAGCCACCCGGCCTCTCTGAGCCACAGGCCCCCAAACACAAACAACGGCGCTTTTCCCTGGAAAACAAAACTCGCCTGCCAACTTTTTGATGGCAGATTGCAGGAGCCACTTGGTACTATCAAACCAGCCCAACTTGGCACTGGTGCCACCTCTGGTCTGGGAACCATCCTGCCTATCGTAGCTTTTCAGGAGCCAGCCGGTCACTCCCAGCCATAGACCCCCAGACACAAACCTCGGCCCGTTTCCCTGGAAAACAAAAGTAAGTTACCCCGATTCTGGATGGCAGATTGCAGGAGCCACTTGGTACTATCAAATCAGCCCAACTTGGCACTGGTGCCACCATGGGACTGGTAAACATCCTGCCTATCGTAGCTTTTCAGGAGCCAGCCGGTCACTCCCTGCCATAGGCCTCCGGACACAAACCTCTGCCCGTTTCCCTGGCAAACAAAAGTAAGCTGCCCCGCTTTTGGATGGCAGATTGCAGGATGCACTTGGTACTTACAAACCAGCCCGACTTGGCCCTGGTGCCACCTTGGCTCTGGGAACCATGCTGGGTAACGTAGATTCTACGAGGACAGGCGGCCACTCCCAGCCACAGGCCTCTAAATAAAAACAACGGCGCTTTTCCCTGGAAAACAAAACTCGCCTGCCAACTTCTTGATGGCAGATTGCAGGAGCCACTTGGTACTATCAAACCAGCCCAACTTGGCACTGGTGCCACCATGGGTCTGGTCACCATCCTGCCTATCGTAGCTTTTCAGGAGCCAGCCGCTCACTCCCAGCCATAGGCCCCCAGACAAATACCTCGGCACGTTTCCCTGGCAAACAAAAGTAGGCTGCCCCGCTTCTGGATGGCAAATTGCAGGACGCACTTGGTACTACGAAAACAGCCCGACTTGGCACTGATGCCACCTTGGGTCAGGGAACAATCCTGCGTATAGAGCTTTTTAAGGAGCCAGCCGGCCACGTCCAGTTATATACCCCCAAAAAAAAACCACGGAACTTTTCTCCAGCAAACAAAAATCCGCTGCCCCGCGTCTGGATGGCAGATTGCAGGAGCTATTTAGTATTATCAAACCAGCCCGACTTGGCACTGGTGGCACCATGAGTCTGGTAACCATCCTGCCTATCGTAGCTTTTCAGTAGTCAGCCGGTCACTCCCAGCCATAGGCCCCCAGACAAATACCTCGGCCCGTTTCCCTGGGAAAAAAAAGTAAGCTGTCCCGCTTCTGGATGGCAGATTGCAGGAGCCACTTGGTACTATCAAACCAGCCCAACTTGTTCCCAGACCCAAGGTGGCACCAGTGCCAAGTGGGGCTGGTTTGATGGTGCAACGTGGCTCCTGCAATCTGCCATCCAAAAGCGGGGCAGCTTACTTTTGTTTGCCAGGGAAACGGGCCGAGGTTTGTGTCTGGGGGTCTATGGCTGGGAGTGACCGGCTGGCTCCTGAAAAGCTACGATAGGCAGGATGGTTCCCAGACAAGAGGTGCCACCAGTGCCAAGTTGGGCTGGTTTGATAGTACCAAGTGGCTCCTGCAATCTGCCATCAAAAAGTTGGCAGGCGAGTTTTGTTTTCCAGGGACAAGCGCCGTAGTTTTTGTTTGGGGGCCTGTGGCTCAGAGTGGCCGGGTGGCTTCTTAGAATCCACGATACGCAGGATGGTTCCTAGACCCAAGGTGGCACCAGTGCCAAGTCGGGCTGGTTTGACACAACCAAGTGGCTCCTGCAATCTGCCATCCAGAATCGGGGCAGCTTAATTTTGTTTGCCAGGGAAACGGTCCGAGGTTTGTGTCTGGGAGCCTATGGCTGGGAGTGACCGGCTGGCTCCTGAAATGCTACAATAGGCAGGATGGTTCCCAGACCCATAGTGGCACCAGTGCCAAGTTGGGAGGATTTGATAGTACCAAGTGGCTCCTGCAATCTGCCATCAAAAAGTTGGCAGGCGAATTTTGTTTTCCAGGGAAAAGCGCCGTTGTTTGTGTTTGGGGGCCTGTGGCTGGGAGTGGCCGGCTGGCTCCTTAGAATCCACGATATGCAGGATTGTTCCCAGACCCAAGGTGGCACCAGTGCCAAGTCGGGCTGGTTTGATGGTGCAAAGTGGCTCCGGCAATCTGCCATCCAGACGCGGGGCAGCGGATTTTTGTTTCCAAGAGAAATGGTCCGTGGTTTGTTTTTGGGGGTTTATGGCTGGGCGTGGCCGGCTGGCTCCTTAAAAAGCTCGATATGCAGGATGGTTCCCTGACACAAGGTGGCACCAGTGCCACGTCGGGCGGTTTTCGTAGTACAAAGTGCGTCCTAAAATTTGCCATCCAGAAGAGGGGCAGTTGAGTTTTGTTTGCCAGAGAAAAGGGCCGTGGTTTGTTTTTGGGGGCATATGGCTGAGAGTGGCCCGCTGGCTCCTGAAAAGCTACGATAGGCAGGATGTTTACCAGACCCATGGTGGCACCAGTGCCAAGTTGGGCTGATTTGATAGTACCAAGTGGCTCCTGCAATCTGCCATCCAGAATCGGAGTAGCTTACTTTTGTTTTCCAGGGAAACGGGCCGAGGTTTGTGTCTGGGGGTCTATGGTTGGGAGTGGCCGGCTGGCACCTTAGAAACCACGATACGCAGCATGGTTCCCAGACAAGAGGTGACACCAGTGCCAAGTTGGGCTGGTTTGATACTACCAAGTGGCTGCTGCAATCTGCCATCCAGAAGCGGGGCAGCTTACTTTTGTTTGCCAGGGAAACGGGCCGAGGTTTGTGTCTCGGGGCCTATGGCAGGGAGTGACCGGCTGGCTCCTGAAAAGCTACGATAGGCAGGATGGTGACCAGACCCATGGTGGCACCAGTGCCAAGTTGGGCTGGTTTGATTGTAACAAGTGGTTCCTGCAATCTGCCATCAAAATGTTGGCAGGCGAGTTTTGTTTTCCAGGGAAAAGCGCCGTTGTTTTTGTTTGGGGGCCTGTGGCTGGGAGTGGCCGGCTGGATGCTTAGAATCCACGATACGCAGGATGGTTCCCAGACCAGAGGTCGCACCAGTGCCAAGTCGGGCTGGTTTGATACTACCTAGTGGATCCTGCAATCTGCCATCCAGAAGCGGGACAGCTTACTTTTTTTTGTCAGGGAAACTGGCTGAGCTTTGTGTCACGGGGCCTATTGCTGGGAGTGACCGTCTAGATCCTTAAAAGCTACGATAGGCAGGATGGTGACCAGACCCATGGTGGCACCAGTGCCAAGTTGGGCTGGTTTGATAGTACCAAGTGGCTCCTGCAATCTGCCATCAAAAAGTTGGCAGGCGAGTTTGTTATCCAGGGAAAAGCGCCGTTGTTTGTGTTTGGGGGCCTGTGGCTGGGAGTGGCCGGCTGGCTCCTTAGAATCCACGATCGGGAGGATGGTTCCCAGACCTGAGGTGGCACCAGTGCCAAGTCGGGCTAGTTTGATGGTGCAAAGTGGCTCCTGCAATCTGCCATCCAGAAGCGGGGCAGCTTACTTTTGTTTGCCAGGGAAACGGGCCGAGGTTTGTGTCTGGGGGCCTATGGCTGGGAGTGACCGGCTGGCTCCTGAAAAGCTACGATAGGCAGGATGGTGACCAGACCCATGGTGGCACCAGTGCCAAGTTGGGCTGGTTTGATAGTACCAAGTGGCTCCTGCAATCTGCCATCAAAAAGTTGGCAGGCGAGTTTTGTTTTCCAGGGAAAAGCGCCGTTGTTTTTGTTTGGGGGCCTGTGGCTGGGAGTGGCCGGCTGGCTCCTTAGAATCCACGATACGCAGGATGGTTCCCAGACCAGAGGTGGCACCAGTGCCAAGTCGGGCTAGTTTGATGGTGCAAAGTGGCTCCTGCAATCTGCCATCCAGAAGCGGGGCAGCTTACTTTTGTTTGCCAGGGAAACGGGCCGAGGTTTGTGTCTGGGGGCCTATGGCTGGGAGTGACCGGCTGGCTCCTGAAAAGCTACGATAGGCAGGATGGTGACCAGACCCATGGCGGCACCAGTGCCAAGTTGGGCTGGTTTGATAGTACCAAGTGGCTCCTGCAATCTGCCATCAAAAAGTTGGCAGGCGAGTTTTGTTTTCCAGGGAAAAGCGCCGTTGTTTTTGTTTGGGGGCCTGTGGCTGGGAGTGGCCGGCTGGCTCCTTAGAATCCACGATACGCAGGATGGTTCCCAGACCAGAGGTGGCACCAGTGCCAAGTCGGGCTGGTTTGATAGTACCAAGTGCGTACTGCAATCTGCCATCCAGAAGCGGGGCAGCTTACTTTTGTTTGCCAGGGAAACGGGCCGAGCTTTGTGTCTGGGGGCCTATGGCTGGGAGTGACCGGCTGGCTCCTGAAAAGCTACGATAGGCAGGATGGTGACCAGACCCATGGTGGCACCAGTGCCAAGTTGGGCTGGTTTGATAGTACCAAGTGGCTCCGGCAATCTGCCATCAAAATGTTGGCAGGCGAGTTTTGTTTTCCAGCGAATAGCGCCCTTGTTTGTGTTTGGGGGCCTATGGCAGGGAGTGACCGGCTGGCTAATTAGAATCCACGATACGCAGCATGGTTCCCAGACCTGAGGTGGCACCAGTGCCAAGTCGGGCTAGTTTGATGGTGCAAAGTGGCTCCTGCAATCTGCCATCCAGAAGCGGGGCAGCTTACTTTTGTTTGCCAGGGAAACGGGCCGAGGTTTGTGTCTGGGGGCCTATGGCTGGGAGTGACCGGCTGGCTCCTGAAAAGCTACGATAGGCAGGATGGTGACCAGACCCATGGTGGCACCAGTGCCAAGTTGGGCTGGTTTGATAGTACCAAGTGGCTCCTGCAATCTGCCATCAAAAAGTTGGCAGGCGAGTTTTGTTTTCCAGGGAAAAGCGCCGTTGTTTTTGTTTGGGGGCCTGTGGCTGGGAGTGGCCGGCTGGCTGCTTAGAATCCACGATACGCAGGATGGTTCCCAGACCAGAGGTGGCACCAGTGCCAAGTCGGGCTGGTTTGATACTACCAAGTGGATCCTGCAATCTGCCATCCAGAAGCGGGACAGCTTACTTTTGTTTGCCAGGGAAACGGGCAGAGCTTTGTGTCTGGGGGCCTATGACTGGGAGTGACCGTCTAGGTCCTGAAAAGCTACGATAGGCAGGATGGTGACCAGACCCATGGTGGCACCAGTGCCAAGTTGGGCTGGTTTGATAGTACCAAGTGGCTCCTGCAATCTGCCATCAAAAAGTTGGCAGGCGAGTTTTGTTTTCCAGGGAAAAGCGCCGTTGATTTTGTTTGGGGGCCTGTGGCTGGGAGTGGCCGGCTGGCTCCTTAGAATCCACGATACGCAGGATGTTTCCCAGACCAGAGGTGGCACCAGTGCCAAGTCGGGCTGGTTTGATAGTACCAAGTGCGTACTGCAATCTGCCATCCAGAAGCGGGGCAGCTTACTTTTGTTTGCCAGGGAAACGGGCCGAGGTTTGTGTCTGGGGGCCTATGGCTGGGAGTGACCGGCTGGCTCCTGAAAAGCTACGATAGGCAGGATGGTGACCAGACCCATGGTGGCACCAGTGCCAAGTTGGGCTGGTTTGATAGTACCAAGTGGCTCCGGCAATCTGCCATCAAAATGTTGGCAGGCGAGTTTTGTTTTCCAGCGAATAGCGCCCTTGTTTGTGTTTGGGGGCCTATGGCAGGGAGTGACCGGCTGGCTAATTAGAATCCACGATACGCAGCATGGTTCCCAGACCTGAGGTGGCACCAGTGCCAAGTCGGGCTAGTTTGATGGTGCAAAGTGGCTCCTGCAATCTGCCATCCAGAAGCGGGGCAGCTTACTTTTGTTTGCCAGGGAAACGGGCCGAGGTTTGTGTCTGGGGGCCTATGGCTGGGAGTGACCGGCTGGCTCCTGAAAAGCTACGATAGGCAGGATGGTGACCAGACCCATGGTGGCACCAGTGCCAAGTTGGGCTGGTTTGATAGTACCAAGTGGCTCCTGCAATCTGCCATCAAAAAGTTGGCAGGCGAGTTTTGTTTTCCAGGGAAAAGCGCCGTTGTTTGTGTTTGGGGGCCTGTGGCTGGGAGTGGCCGGCTGGCTGCTTAGAATCCACGATACGCAGGATGGTTCCCAGACCAGAGGTGGCACCAGTGCCAAGTCGGGCTGGTTTGATACTACCAAGTGGATCCTGCAATCTGCCATCCAGAAGCGGGACAGCTTACTTTTGTTTGCCAGGGAAACGGGCAGAGCTTTGTGTCTGGGGGCCTATGGCTGGGAGTGACCGTCTAGGTCCTGAAAATCTACGATAGGCAGGATGGTGACCAGACCCATGGTGGCACCAGTGCCAAGTTGGGCTGGTTTGATAGTACCAAGTGGCTCCTGCAATCTGCCATCAAAATGTTGGCAGGCGAGTTTTGTTTTCCAGGGAAAAGCGCCGTTGTTTGTGTTTGGGGGCCTGTGGCTGGGAGTGGCCAGCTTCTAATTGGAATCCACGGTACGCCGGATGGTTCCCAGAGCTGAGGTGGCACCAGTGACAAATCGGGCCAGTTTGATGGTGCAAAGTGGCTCCTGCAATCTGCCATCCAGAAGCGGGGCAGCTTACTTTTGTTTTTCAGGGAAAAGGGCCGAGGTTTTTCTCTGGGGGCCTATGGCTGGGAGTGACCGGCTGGCGCCTGAACAGCTACGATAGGCAGGATGGTTCCAAGACCCATGGTGGCACCAGTGCCATGTTGGGCTGATTTGATAGTACCAAGTGGCTCCTGCAATCTGCCATCAAAATGTTGGCAGGCGAGTTTTGTTTTCCAGGGAAAAGCGCCGTTGTTTGTGTTTGGGGGCCTGTGGCTGGGAGTGGCCAGCTTGCTAATTGGAATCCACGATACGCAGGATGGTTCCCAGACCAGAGGTGGCACCAGTGCCAAGTCGGGCTGGTTTGATAGTACCAAGTGCGTCCTGCAATCTGCCATCCACAAGCGGCGCCGCTTAGTTTTGTTTGCCACGGAAACGGGCCGAGGTTTGTGTCTGGGGGCCTATGGCTGGGAGTGACCGGCTAGGTCCTGAAAATCTACGATAGGCAGGATGGTGACCAGACCCATGGTGGCACCAGTGCCAAGTTGGGCTGGTTTGATAGTACCAAGTTGCTCCGGCAATCTGCCATCAAAATTTGGCAGGCGAGTTTTGTTTTCCAGGGAAAAGCGCCGCTGTTTGTGTTTGAGGGCCTGTGGCTGGGAGTGTGCGGCTGGCTCCTTAGAATCCACGATACGCAGGATGGTTCCCAGACCTGAGGTGGCACCAGTGCCAAGTCGGGCTAGTTTGATGGTGCAAAGTGGCTCCTGCAATCTGCCATCCAGAAGCGGGGCAGCTTACTTTTTTTTGCCAGGGAAACGGGCCGAGGTTTGTGTCTGGGGTCTATGGCTGGGAGTGACCGGCTGGCTCCTGAAAAGCTACGATAGGCAGGATGGTGACCAGACCCATGGTGGCACCAGTGCCAAGTTGGGCTGGTTTGATAGTACCAAGTGGCTCCGGCAATCTGCCATCAAAAACTTGGCAGGCGAGTTTTGTTTTCCAGGGAAAAGCGCCGATGTTTGTGTTTGGGGGCCTGTGGCTGGGAGTGGCCGGCTGGCTCCTTAGAATCCACGATACGCAGGATGGTTCCCAGACCTGAGGTAGCACCAGTGCCAAGTCGGGCTGGTTTGATAGTACCAAGTGCGTCCTGCAATCTGCCATCCAGAAGCGGGGCAGCTTACTTTTGTTTGCCAGGGAAACGGGCCGAGGTTTGTGTCTGGGGGCCTATGGCTGGGAGTGACCGGCTGGCTCCTGAAAAGCTACGATAGGCAGGATGGTGACCAGACCCATGGTGGCACCAGTGCCAAGTTGGGCTGGTTTGATAGTACCAAGTGGCTCCTGCAATCTGCCATCAAAAGTTGGCAGGCGAGTATTGTTTTCCAGGGAAAAGCGCCGTTGTTTGTGTCTGCGGGCCTGTGGCTGGAGTGGCCGGCTGGCTCCTTTAAACACACGATACGCCGGATGGTTCCCAGACCCAAGTTGGCACCAGTGCCAAGTTGGGCTGGTTTGATAGTACCAAGTGGTTCCTGCAATCTGCAATCAAAATGTTGGCAGGCGAGTTTTGTTTTCCAGGGAAAAGCGCCGATGTTTTTGTTTGGGGGCCTGTGGCTGGGAGTGGCCGGCTGGCTCCTTAGAATCCAAGATACGCAGGATGGTTCCCAGACCAGAGGTGGCACCAGTACCAAGTCGGGCTGGTTTGATAATAACAAGTGGATCCTGAAATCTGCCATCCAGAAGCGGGGCAGCTTACTTTTGTTTGCCAGGGAAACGGGCCGAGCTTTGTGTCTGGGGGCCTATGGCTGGGAGTGACCGGCTGGCTCCTGAAAAGCTACGATAGGCAGGATGGTGACCAGACCCATGGTGTCAGCAGTGCCAAGTTGGGCTGGTTTGATAGTACCAAGTGGCTCCTGCAATCTGCCATCAAAATTTGGCAGGCGAGTTTTGTTTTCCAGGGAAAAGCGCCGTTGTTTGTGTTTGGGGGCCTGTGGCTGGGAGTGGCCGTCTTGCTAATTGGAATCCACGATACGCAGGAGGGTTCCCAGACCTGAGGTGGCACCAGTGACAAGTCGGGCCAGTTTGATGGTGCAAAGTGGCTCCTGCAATCTGCCATCCAGAAGCGGGGCAGCTTACTTTTTTTTGCCAGGGAAACGGGCCGAGGTTTGTGTCTGGGTTCCTATGGCTGGGAGTGACCGGCTGGCACCTGAAAAGCTACGATAGGCAGGATGGTGACCAGATCCATGGTGGCACCAGTGCCAAGTTGGGCTGATTTGATAGTACCAAGTGGCTCCTGCAATCTGCCATCAAAAATTTGGCAGGCGAGTTTTGTTTTCCAGGGAAAAGCGCCGTTGTTTGTATTTGGGGGCCTGTGGCTGGGAGTGGCCCGCTGGCTCCTTAGAATCCACGATACGCAGGATGGTTCCCAGACCCAAGGTGGCACCATTTCCAAGTTGGGCTGGTTTGATAGTACCAAGTGCGTACTGCAATCTGCCATCCAGAAGCGGGGCAGCTTACTTTTGTTTGCCAGGGAAACGGGCCGAGGTTTGTGTCTGGGGGCCTATGGCTGGGAGTGACCGGCTGGCTCCTGAAAAGCTACGATACGCAGGATGGTGACCAGACCCATGGTGGCACCAGTGCCAAGTTGGGCTGATTTGATAGTACCAAGTGGCTCCTGCAATCTGCCATCAAAAAGTTGGCAGGCGAGTTTTGTTTTCCAGGGAAAAGCGCCGTTGTTTTTGTTTGGGGGCCTGTGGCTGGGAGTGGCCAGCTGGCTCCTTAGAATCCACGATACGCAGGATGGTTCCCAGACCCAAGGTGGCACCAGTGCCAAGTTGGGCTGGTTTGATAGTACCAAGTGTCTCCTGCAATCTGCCATCCAGAAGCAGGGCAGCTTACTTTTGTTTGCCAGAGAAATAGGCCTAGGTTTTTGTTTGGGGGCCTGTGGCTAGGAGTGGCCGGCTGGCTCCTAAGAATCCACGATACGCAGGATGTTTCCCAGACCCAAGGTGGCACCAGTGCCAAGTCGGGCTGGTTTGATAGTACCAAGTGGCTCCTGCAAACTCCATCAAAAAGTTGGCAGGCGTGTTTTGTTTTCCAGGGAACAGCGCCGTTGATTTTGTTTGGGGGCCTGTGGCTCAGAGTGGCCGGGTGGCTCCTTAGAATCCACGATACGCAGGATGGTTCCCAGACCCAAGGTGGCACCAGTGCCAAGTCGGGCTGGTTTGATTACACCAAGTGGCTCCTGCAATCTGCCATCCAGAAGTGAGGCAGCTAAGTTTTGTTTGCGAGAAAAAAGGGCCGTGGTTTTTGTTGGGGGCCTGTGGCTGGGAGTAGCCGGCTGGCTCCTTAAAATCCACGATAGGCAGGCTGGTTCCCAGACCCAAGGTGGCACCAGTGCCAAGTCGGGCTGGTTTGATAGTACCAAGTGGCTCCTGCAATCTGCCATCCAGAAGCGGGGCAGCTGAGTTTTGTTTGCCAGAGAAAAAGGCTGTGGTTTGTGTTTGGGGGCCTGTGGCTGGCAGTGGCCGGCTGGCTCCTGAAAATCCACGATACGCAGCATGGTTCCCAGACCCAAGGTGGCACCAGTGCCAAGTGGGGCTCGTTTGACAGTGTCAAGTGCCTCCTGCAATCTCCCATCCAGAAGCGGGGCAGCTGAGTTTTTTTTGCCAGGGAAACGGACCTTTGTTTTTGATTGGGCTCTGTGGCCGAGAGTGGTCGGCTGTCTCCTGACAATCCACAATACGCAGGATGGTTCCCAGACCCAAGGTGGCACCAGTGCCAAGTCGGGCTGGTTTGATAGTACCAAGTGTCTCCTGCAATCTGCCATCCAGAAGCGGGGCAGCTGAGTTTTGTTTGCCAGAGAAAAGGGCCATGGGTTGTGTTTGGGGGCATATGGCTGGGAGTGGCCACCTGGCTCCTTAAAATGCACGATACGCCGCATGGTAACCAGGCGCAAGGTGGCACCAGTGCCAAGTCAGGCTGTTTTTGTAGTACCCAGTGGCTCCTGCAATTTGCCATCCAGAAGCGGGGCAGTTGAATTTTGTTTGCTAGAGAAAAGGGCTGTGGTTTGTGTTTGGGGGCCTATGGCTGAGAGTGGCCGGCTGGCCCCTGAAAATCAACGATAGGCAGGATGGTTCCCAGATCCAAGGTGGCACCAGTGCCAAGTAAGGCTGGTTGTATGGTTCAAAGTAACTCCTGCAATCTGCCATCCAGAAGCGGGACAGCTGAGTTTTTTTTGCCAGAGAAAAGGTCCATGGTTTCTTTTTGGGGCATACGGCTGGGAATTGCCGGCTGGCTCCTTAAAATGCTCGATACGCAGGATGGTTCCCAGAGCCAAGGTGGCACCACTGCCAAGTCGGGCTCTTTTTGTAGTACCAAGTGCGTCCTGCAATTTGCCATCCAGAAGAGGGGCAGTTGAGTTTTGTTTGCCAGAGAAAAGGGCCGTTGTTTGTGTTTGGGGGCCTGTGGCTGGGAGTGTTCGGCTGGTTCCTGAATATGTACGATACGCAGGATTGTTCCCAGATCCAAGGTGGCAGCAGTGCCATGTTGTGCTGGTGTGATAGTCCCAAGTGGCTCCTGCAATCTGCCATCCAGAAGTGGGGCAGCTGATTTTTGTTTGCCAGAGGAAAGGTCCGTGGTTTGTTTTTGGGGGCATATGGCTGAGAGTGGCCGGCTGGCCCCTGAAAATCCACGATACACAGGATGGTTCCCAGATCCAAGGTGGCACCTGTGCCAAGTCGGGCTGATTTGATAGTACTAAGTAGCTCCTGCAATCTGCCATCCAGAAGCGGGGCAGCTTACTTTTGTTTGCCAGGGAAACGGGCCGAGGTTTGTGTTTGGGGGCCTATGGCTGAGAGTGACCGGCTGGCTCCTGAAAAGCTACAATAGGCAGGATGGTGACCAGACCCATGGTGGCACCAGTGCCAAGTTGGGCTGGTTTGATAGTACCAAGTGGTTCCTGCAATCTGCCATCCAGAAGCAGGGCAGCTGAGTTTTGTTTGCCAGAGAAAAGGGCCTTGGTTTGTGTTTGGGGGCATATGGCTGGGTGTGGCCAGCTGGCTCCTTAAAATGCACGATATGCAACATGGCTCCCAGACCCAAGGTGGCACAAGTGCCAAGTTGGGCTGGTTTGATAGTACCAAGTGGCTCCTGCAATCTTCCATGATCACGTGGAGAAATACTTTCTGGTTTCAGCCTCATGCTCTTTCTTCTCTCCCTCAACTTCTCTATCACCTCTCATCTGGTTCACATGCGCTGTCTTCAAGGTCCACAGGCTACTTTTCACAGAATCTTCTGGCCTGATGAAGTAAGGATGATGAATAGAACAGAGCTGGGATCTATTTTCCAGTTTGGATAAAATGCATTCTGCACACAAATCCAAGGAGAACGGGCTGCCCCGATGCCCAGAAAATCTTTCACTCCTGCTAGTGTTCTACGTCAACCGCAACTTAGTCTGAAAGAAAAGCTTTTTCTCTGAGAGCATCTGAGAGGTTTGCATGAAGCACTGATATCTGACATATGCAATTTTGAATAGGAGAGGAAAAAGAAAATGGCAAGGAGTTTTTAATTTTAGTGGTTTCAATTTTAATTTCCGTGCACTTTTTCAAAACTTGTCAGCTCAAATGCCCATCAACATCTTTTAGTCATCTGTAAGTCAGTATTCATATAAAATGTGCTTCAAATCCAAAGAATTTCAAATTTGCACTCCAAGCTTCTATGCCTAGATTTATGATTTCCTACACATATTAGATGAAAGGAAGGCCTTTTTTACTGTGGGAGTGCTGGAACACTGGAACAGGTTGCCCAGAGAAGTTGTGGGTGTCCCATCCCTGAAAGTATTCAAGGTCACCCTGGACGGGGCTTGGAGCAGCAACAAAGGAGAAGCTTGATGGTAGAGAAACAAAGTTGGACTATAGAAGAAACTCGGATTGAAGTATAGGATCAAGTTTTCTCTCAGCTCTTGGGGTAAATTCAAAGTTGTACAAAATGACATTTATCTGTGCTATTCACTACTGTAACAGAAAGTTTCATGAAAACTGTACAGAAGATAGTAAATTTTAAAAGAGATAAGAATTACAGCATAAAATCCATGGGATAGGTTACAACATGAGACACTCTCTAAGAGAAAATCTCTGTGTTTCAGCACTTCATCGGGGTAAGATTTCATGAAGTGCCAAAGAAGGCGGCAAAATATCATTCGGGACATTATTTACTGGAATTCAGCCTGGCCATTAGTAGGAACTACCTTTGAACATATCATGTAGATATACCACACACACTTTCCCTTCACTGAAAAATTACTGTTTACAACAAATAAGCAATTGACAATCAAAATTGATTGAAAGCATCTTAAACATGTCAAGTATTTCATTGTAGATGATCTGTGATCCAAATGCTTCTTCCACCTTCGAGAGGGACAGAAGAATTCTTCCATATCATGATGGTTTAAAATTGTATCAACCAATGTTTTCTGCTGAAAAGATATCATCTATTTTTTTCTATTTTTGGAAGAAAATATTCCTAGACATACAACAGGTGAGAACTAAGTAATTTTAAAGAAACAAATGAAATGAAAATATTCTGTAAATAGAATGAAATGAAAAGCTGTGTTTTAAATAGGAGCTAAATATTAAACAGAATTTTTGTACCAGGCATTTGAATTACTGCACCAGCTCTTTTGCCCATCAAGAGAGGCATTTAGCATTTCAGTCTTTTCCAAGGTGTTCATGATCTGCTATGCTGATCTCTGTGTGTGCCTAGGTGTGTGTGGAGGGGGGGGCATATGAAGGGGAGTGTGTATGTTTGCTTTACAATTGTTGTGGCAGATTCATGCCTCAGCTCCACATTTTGTTTTAAAAAGGTCACACCGAGTGGATATGAAGTTTACTATCAACAAGAGATCGATTCCCAAATCATCCATTTGACTCTCCCTTATAAATCATGTGCTTTGTTGCATATTTTATCAAATATACTTTCAAGCCAGATGGAGGAAGGAGGATGTGGGAATCCCTCCACCATCTTGCAACTTTTATGTAAGTAGGTTTTCAAGAAAATCATCATTTCTCTTTTAAATATGTCTGGAACAGGCATGATGGTAGTGTCAACCTGTTGGAGTTTTTGTTGCTGGAAGAAGTTGTACAAAAGGATTGGTTTTTACATTGACCAGTTACTGAATCAAGCGCAGGAATACATTGGAAATTTAGCTGGGGGTTCCTTTTCCCAGCAGACTACTTCTAGAACGAGCTTGTACACTGAAGCTGACTCTTTTGCTCTCTTTTTGTTTCTTTCCTATTTTCTTGGCTTCTTTGCCACTATCTAGACAATTTTGGAACTTTGTTCCCAACTAAAATGGTTTCAATAGTCTGATTGTGATCATACATTTTTACAAGGAATTTTTAAAATCTTTCCTCGAGTCCAGAAAGTCAAGGACTTAGATCTTTTTCTTCCCTTATCAATATTGCCATGAAATTGATAAATAAAGACCAACTCTTTATTTTTGTTTTTAACCCACGTAGATAATTCCCATCCATTAATCCATTTTGTGGACCAATAGCTGCCATTCTGATGGAAGCTGTCACTTCTTAACAATAGGCATTCTGTGACTATGTTGACAGCACTTTGGGTGAAGATCCTAACTGGTCTTAGATATACATAGGGAGAAATTTGCTCAGCCAGTGTCAGTCTTAAGCATGCGTATCAGAAGATCTTTCTAGAGCTGGGAATTTTCCCATGAAAGGGATTCAGTTAGGGAAGAGACACTTGTGCCAGAGTTTTACATTCTTCTTGAACACTGCTTAAGGAACTTAGATGCCATGTCCATTTGGATCTCTGTCTGCACAGAACTTTGTCATGCCAGTGCTTTGAAATGCATCTTGAAGAGAATTCACTAGCACAGAATGAAAGAGAGTGGAAGGGGTTGGTGGGGCTAACCAGGCCCAACCCCCCTGCCTAAACCAGGATACCTAGAGCCTCTTGCCCAGGATTCTATCTGGGTGTACTTTTAATGTCTTCAAAGATCCAGGCTCCACAATCTTTCTGGGCAGTCTGTGCCGTGGTTCAGTCACCCTGACAGTAAAGAAACATTTACTGATGTTCAAAGGCAATCTCCTGTATTTCAGTGTGTGCCCACTGCCTCTTGTCTTTTCCCTCAGCATCACTGAAAAGACACTGATTCCCTCCCCTTTGCACTATTGCTTCCATATGTATGTGTGATGCCATGTAGAGGTATGTCAAAAACCTCCCTGAAGCCCAGGCAGAAAATATTCCCTTCATCTACCAGTCAAGTTGATTCATCAGAGGAGTTTAAAGTGATGTTCAGCATGAAATTCCCCTGAAAAATCATGCTAACTACATTATTTGGTCATCTGTCATGTGCCTGGCAAGGATTTCCAGGAAGAGCTGCTTCATCAACTTCCTGGGGATAAAAAAGAGGCTGGCTGGTTTGTACTATGGCGAGTCCTCTTAATTGCCTTTTTTGAAGATGGGTGTCATTTGCTAACATCCACTCTTTAGCCTCTCTTGTCGTCTACATCTTAGCAAAACGCTTTTCCACTATGTCTGGCTAGGAAAAACTGTGCCAGCACAGAAAACATCTCCCATCGTGTTCTAGAAGTTGCACGGATGTCTGCCAAGTGTTTGGCAGGAAGAAAAGAAAAGTTGTCCAAAACAGCTTCCAATCGAATGTTCCTGTGATTGGAAAAGTCAGGAGAGTGCAAAGGTACTGTTTTCTATCAGTTGGCAAGGTGCGCACACAATCCCAGTGTTGTACAGCTTGCTTCTTCACCTTCCCGAAGCTGCCGCTCTCGCCGGCTGCCGGAGCCCAAGAAGCGGCTTCTTCGCGCAAAGACGATTGTGCCGCTCACAGGGCTCTCCTTAGCGCGGCTTCTGCCGAAAGACGCCCGGCAGCGGCTCTTACCTCCGGAGAGCATCCTACCTTCGTCTTTAGCTCCTCTTCTCATCTACACCTCGGCAAAAAGCTTTTCCACTATGTCTGGCTAGGAAAAACTGTGCCAGCACAGAAAACATCTCCCATCGTGTTCTAGAAGTTGCACGGATGTCTGCCAAGTGTTTGGCAGGAAGAAAAGAAAAGTTGTCCAAAACAGCTTCCAATCGAATGTTCCTGTGATTGGAAAAGTCAGGAGAGTGCAAAGGTACTGTTTTCTATCAGTTGGCAAGGTGCGCACACAATCCCAGTGTTGTACAGCTTGCTTCTTCACCTTCCCGAAGCTGCCGCTCTCGCCGGCTGCCGGAGCCCAAGAAGCGGCTTCTTCGCGCAAAGACGATTGTGCCGCTCACAGTGCTCTCCTTAGCGCGGCTTCTGCCGAAAGACGCCCGGCAGCGGCTCTTACCTCCGGAGAGCATCCTACCTTCGTATTTCGCGTCTTTTGTAGTCTACATCTTAGCAAAACGCTTTTCCACTATGTCTGGCTAGGAAAAACTGTGCCAGCACAGAAAACATCTCCCATCGTTTTCTAGAAGTTGCACGGATGTCTGCCAAGTGTTTGGCAGGAAGAAAAGAAAAGTTGTCCAAAACAGCTTCCAATCGAATGTTCATGTGATTGGAAAAGTCAGGAGTGCAAAGGTACTGTTTTCTATCAGTTGGCAAGGTGCGCACACAATCCCAGTGTTGTACAGCTTGCTTCTTCACCTTCCCGAAGCTGCCACTCTCAGGAGGTAAGAGCCGCTGCCGGGCGTCTTTCGGCAGAAGCCGCGCTAAGGAGAGCACTGTGAGCGGCACAATCGTCTTTGCGCGAAGAAGCCGCTTCTTGGGCTCCGGCAGCCGGCGATAGCGGCAGCTTCGGGAAGGTGAAGAAGCAAGCTGTACAACACTGGGATTGTGTGCGCACCTTGCCAACTGATAGAAAACAGTACCTTTGCACTCTCCTGACTTTTCCAATCACAGGAACATTTGTTTGGAAGCGTTTTGGACAACTTTTCTTTTCTTCCTGCCAAACACTTGGCAGACATCCGTGCAACTTCTAGAACACGATGGGAGATGTTTTCTGTGCTGGCACAGTTTTTCCTAGCCAGACATAGTGGAAAAGCGTTTTGCTAAGATGTAGACTACAAAAGACGCGAAAGACGAAGGTAGGATGCTCTCCGGAGGTAAGAGCCGCTGCCGGGTGTCTTTCGGCAGAAGCCGCGCTAAGGAGAGCCCTGTGAGCGGCACAACCGTCTTTGCGCGAAGAAGCCGCTTCTTGGGCTCCGGCAGCCGGCGAGAGCGGCAGCTTCGGAAAGGTGAAGAAGCAAGCTGTACAACACTGGGATTGTGTGCGCACCTTGCCAACTGATAGGAAACAGTACCTTTGCACTCTCCTGACTTTTCCAATCACAGGAACATTCGATTGGAAGCTGTTTTGGACAACTTTTCTTTTCTTCCTGCCAAACACTTGGCAGACATCCGTGCAACTTCTAGAACACGATGGGAGATGTTTTCTGTGCTGGCACGGTTTTTCCTAGCCAGACATAGTGGAAAAGCGTTTTGCTAAGGTGTAGACTACAAAAGACGCGAAAGACGAAGGTAGGATGCTCTCCGGAGGTAAGAGCCGCTGCCGGGCGTCTTTCGGCAGAAGCCGCGCTAAGGAGAGCCCTGTGAGCGGCACAATCGTCTTTGCGCGAAGAAGCCGCTTCTTGGGCTCCGGCAGCCGGCGAGAGCGGCAGCTTCGGGAAGGTGAAGAAGCAAGCTGTACAACACTGGGATTGTGTGCGCACCTTGCCAACTGATAGAAAACAGTACCTTTGCACTCTCCTGACTTTTCCAATCACAGGAACATTCGATTGGAAGCTGTTTTGGACAACTTTTCTTTTCTTCCTGCCAAACACTTGGCAGACATCCGTGCAACTTCTAGAACACGATGGGAGATGTTTTCTGTGCTGGCACAGTTTTTCCTAGCCAGACATAGTGGAAAAGCGTTTTGCTAAGATGTAGACTACAAAAGACGCGAAAGACGAAGGTAGGATGCTCTCCGGAGGTAAGAGCCGCTGCCGGGCGTCTTTCGGCAGAAGCCGCGCTAAGGAGAGCCCTGTGAGCGGCACAATCGTCTTTGCGCGAAGAAGCCGCTTCTTCGGCTCCGGCACCCGGCGAGAGCGGCAGCTTCGGGAAGGTGAAGAAGCAAGCTGTACAACACTGGGATTGTGTGCGCACCTTGCCAACTGATAGAAAACAGTACCTTTGCACTCTCCTGACTTTTCCAATCACAGGAACATTCGATTGGAAGCTGTTTTGGACAACTTTTCTTTTCTTCCTGCCAAACACTTGGCAGACATCCGTGCAACTTCTAGAACACGATGGGAGATGTTTTCTGTGCTGGCACAGTTTTTCCTAGCCAGACATAGTGGAAAAGCTTTTTGCCGAGGTGTAGATGAGAAGAGGAGCTAAAGACGAAGGTAGGATGCTCTCCGGAGGTAAGAGCCGCTGCCGGGCGTCTTTCGGCAGAAGCCGCGCTAAGGAGAGCACTGTGAGCGGCACAATCGTCTTTGCGCGAAGAAGCCGCTTCTTGGGCTCCGGCAGCCGGCGAGAGCGGCAGCTTCGGGAAGGTGAAGAAGCAAGCTGTACAACACTGGGATTGTGTGCGCACCTTGCCAACTGATAGAAAACAGTACCTTTGCACTCTCCTGACTTTTCCAATCACAGGAACATTCGATTGGAAGCTGTTTTGGACAACTTTTCTTTTCTTCCTGCCAAACACTTGGCAGACATCCGTGCTACATCTAGAACACGATGGGAGATGTTTTCTGTACTGGCACAGTTTTTCCTAGCCAGACATAGTGGAAAAGCTTTTTGCCGAGGTGTAGATGAGAAGAGGAGCTAAAGACGAAGGTAGGATGCTCTCCGGAGGTAAGAGCCGCTGCCGGGCGTCTTTCGGCAGAAGCCGCGCTAAGGAGAGCACTGTGAGAGGCACAATCGTCTTTGCGCGAAGAAGCCGCTTCTTGGGCTCCGGCAGCCGGCGAGAGCGGCAGCTTCGGGAAGGTGAAGAAGCAAGCTGTACAACACTGGGATTGTGTGCGCACCTTGCCAACTGATAGAAAACAGTACCTTTGCACTCTCCTGACTTTTCCAATCACAGGAACATTCGATTGGAAGCTGTTTTGGACAACTTTTCTTTTCTTCCTGCCAAACACTTGGCAGACATCCGTGCAACGTCTAGAACACGATGGGAGATGTTTTCTGTGCTGGCACAGTTTTTCCTAGCCAGACATAGTGGAAAAGCTTTTTGCCGAGGTGTAGATGAGAAGAGGAGCTAAAGACGAAGGTAGGATGCTCTCCGGAGGTAAGAGCCGCTGCCGGGCGTCTTTCGGCAGAAGCCGCGCTAAGGAGAGCCCTGTGAGCGGCACAATCGTCTTTGCGCGAAGAAGCCGCTTCTTGGGCTCCGGCAGCCGGCGAGAGCGGCAGCTTCGGGAAGGTGAAGAAGCAAGCTGTACAACACTGGGATTGTGTGCGCACCTTGCCAACTGATAGAAAACAGTACCTTTGCACTCTCCTGACTTTTCCAATCACAGGAACATTCGATTGGAAGCTGTTTTGGACAACTTTTCTTTTCTTCCTGCCAAACACTTGGCAGACATCCGTGCTACATCTAGAACACGATGGGAGATGTTTTCTGTGCTGGCACAGTTTTTCCTAGCCAGACATAGTGGAAAAGCTTTTTGCCGAGGTGTAGATGAGAAGAGGAGCTAAAGACGAAGGTAGGATGCTCTCCGGAGGTAAGAGCCGCTGCCGGGCCTCTTTCGGCAGAAGCCGCGCTAAGGAGAGCACTGTGAGCGGCACAATCGTCTTTGCGCGAAGAAGCCGCTTCTTGGGCTCCGGCAGCCGGCGAGAGCGGCAGCTTCGGGAAGGTGAAGAAGCAAGCTGTACAACACTGGGATTGTGTGCGCACCTTGCCAACTGATAGAAAACAGTACCTTTGCACTCTCCTGACTTTTCCAATCACAGGAACATTCGATTGGAAGCTGTTTTGGACAACTTTTCTTTTCTTCCTGCCAAACACTTGGCAGACATCCGTGCAACGTCTAGAACACGATGGGAGATGTTTTCTGTGCTGGCACAGTTTTTCCTAGCCAGACATAGTGGAAAAGCTTTTTGCCGAGGTGTAGATGAGAAGAGGAGCTAAAGACGAAGGTAGGATGCTCTCCGGAGGTAAGAGCCGCTGCCGGGCGTCTTTCGGCAGAAGCCGCGCTAAGGAGAGCACTGTGAGCGGCACAATCGTCTTTGCGCGAAGAAGCCGCTTCTTGGGCTCCGGCAGCAGGCGAGAGCGGCAGCTTCGGGAAGGTGAAGAAGCAAGCTGTACAACACTGGGATTGTGTGCGCACCTTGCCAACTGATAGAAAACAGTACTTTGCACTCTCCTGACTTTTCCAATCACAGGAACATTCGATTGGAAGCTGTTTTGGACAACTTTTCTTTTCTTCCTGCCATACACTTGGCAGACATCCGTGCAACTTCTAGAACACGATGGGAGATGTTTTCTGTGCTGGCACAGTTTTTCCTAGCCAGACATAGTGGAAAAGCGTTTTGCTAAGATGTAGACGACAAGAGAGGCTAAAGAGTGGATGTTAGCAAATGACACCCATCTTCAAAAAAGGCAATTAAGAGGACTCGCCATAGTACAAACCAGCCAGCCTCTTTTTTATCCCCAGGAAGTTGATGAAGCAGCTCTTCCTGGAAATCCTTGCCAGGCACATGACAGATGACCAAATAATGTAGTTAGCATGATTTTTCAGGGGAATTTCATGCTGAACATCACTTTAAACTCCTCTGATGAATCAACTTGACTGGTAGATGAAGGGAATATTTTCTGCCTGGGCTTCAGGGAGGTTTTTGACATACCTCTACATGGCATCACACATACATATGGAAGCAATAGTGCAAAGGGGAGGGAATCAGTGTCTTTTCAGTGATGCTGAGGGAAAAGACAAGAGGCAGTGGGCACACACTGAAATACAGGAGATTGCCTTTGAACATCAGTAAATGTTTCTTTACTGTCAGGGTGACTGAACCACGGCACAGACTGCCCAGAAAGATTGTGGAGCCTGGATCTTTGAAGACATTAAAAGTACACCCAGATAGAATCCTGGGCAAGAGGCTCTAGGTATCCTGGTTTAGGCAGGGGGGTTGGGCCTGGTTAGCCCCACCAACCCCTTCCACTCTCTTTCATTCTGTGCTAGTGAATTCTCTTCAAGATGCATTTCAAAGCACTGGCATGACAAAGTTCTGTGCAGACAGAGATCCAAATGGACATGGCATCTAAGTTCCTTAAGCAGTGTTCAAGAAGAATGTAAAACTCTGGCACAAGTGTCTCTTCCCTAACTGAATCCCTTTCATGGGAAAATTCCCAGCTCTAGAAAGATCTTCTGATACGCATGCTTAAGACTGACACTGGCTGAGCAAATTTCTCCCTATGTATATCTAAGACCAGTTAGGATCTTCACCCAAAGTGCTGTCAACATAGTCACAGAATGCCTATTGTTAAGAAGTGACAGCTTCCATCAGAATGGCAGCTATTGGTCCACAAAATGGATTAATGGATGGGAATTATCTACGTGGGTTAAAAACAAAAATAAAGAGTTGGTCTTTATTTATCAATTTCATGGCAATATTGATAAGGGAAGAAAAAGATCTAAGTCCTTGACTTTCTGGACTCGAGGAAAGATTTTAAAAATTCCTTGTAAAAATGTATGATCACAATCAGACTATTGAAACCATTTTAGTTGGGAACAAAGTTCCAAAATTGTCTAGATAGTGGCAAAGAAGCCAAGAAAATAGGAAAGAAACAAAAAGAGAGCAAAAGAGTCAGCTTCAGTGTACAAGCTCGTTCTAGAAGTAGTCTGCTGGGAAAAGGAACCCCCAGCTAAATTTCCAATGTATTCCTGCGCTTGATTCAGTAACTGGTCAATGTAAAAACCAATCCTTTTGTACAACTTCTTCCAGCAACAAAAACTCCAACAGGTTGACACTACCATCATGCCTGTTCCAGACATATTTAAAAGAGAAATGATGATTTTCTTGAAAACCTACTTACATAAAAGTTGCAAGATGGTGGAGGGATTCCCACATCCTCCTTCCTCCATCTGGCTTGAAAGTATATTTGATAAAATATGCAACAAAGCACATGATTTATAAGGGAGAGTCAAATGGATGATTTGGGAATCGATCTCTTGTTGATAGTAAACTTCATATCCACTCGGTGTGACCTTTTTAAAACAAAATGTGGAGCTGAGGCATGAATCTGCCACAACAATTGTAAAGCAAACATACACACTCCCCTTCATATGCCCCCCCCTCCACACACACCTAGGCACACACAGAGATCAGCATAGCAGATCATGAACACCTTGGAAAAGACTGAAATGCTAAATGCCTCTCTTGATGGGCAAAAGAGCTGGTGCAGTAATTCAAATGCCTGGTACAAAAATTCTGTTTAATATTTAGCTCCTATTTAAAACACAGCTTTTCATTTCATTCTATTTACAGAATATTTTCATTTCATTTGTTTCTTTAAAATTACTTAGTTCTCACCTGTTGTATGTCTAGGAATATTTTCTTCCAAAAATAGAAAAAAATAGATGATATCTTTTCAGCAGAAAACATTGGTTGATACAATTTTAAACCATCATGATATGGAAGAATTCTTCTGTCCCTCTCGAAGGTGGAAGAAGCATTTGGATCACAGATCATCTACAATGAAATACTTGACATGTTTAAGATGCTTTCAATCAATTTTGATCGTCAATTGCTTATTTGTTGTAAACAGTAATTTTTCAGTGAAGGGAAAGTGTGTGTGGTATATCTACATGATATGTTCAAAGGCAGTTCCTACTAATGGCCAGGCTGAATTCCAGTAAATAATGTCCCGAATGATATTTTGCCGCCTTCTTTGGCACTTCATGAAATCTTACCCCGATGAAGTGCTGAAACACAGAGATTTTCTCTTAGAGAGTGTCTCATGTTGTAACCTATCCCATGGATTTTATGCTGTAATTCTTATCTCTTTTAAAATTTACTATCTTCTGTACAGTTTTCATGAAACTTTCTGTTACAGTAGTGAATAGCACAGATAAATGTCATTTTGTACAACTTTGAATTTACCCCAAGAGCTGAGAGAAAACTTGATCCTATACTTCAATCCGAGTTTCTTCTATAGTCCAACTTTGTTTCTCTACCATCAAGCTTCTCCTTTGTTGCTGCTCCAAGCCCCGTCCAGGGTGACCTTGAATACTTTCAGGGATGGGACACCCACAACTTCTCTGGGCAACCTGTTCCAGTGTTCCAGCACTCCCACAGTAAAAAAGGCCTTCCTTTCATCTAATATGTGTAGGAAATCATAAATCTAGGCATAGAAGCTTGGAGTGCAAATTTGAAATTCTTTGGATTTGAAGCACATTTTATATGAATACTGACTTACAGATGACTAAAAGATGTTGATGGGCATTTGAGCTGACAAGTTTTGAAAAAGTGCACGGAAATTAAAATTGAAACCACTAAAATTAAAAACTCCTTGCCATTTTCTTTTTCCTCTCCTATTCAAAATTGCATATGTCAGATATCAGTGCTTCATGCAAACCTCTCAGATGCTCTCAGAGAAAAAGCTTTTCTTTCAGACTAAGTTGCGGTTGACGTAGAACACTAGCAGGAGTGAAAGATTTTCTGGGCATCGGGGCAGCCCGTTCTCCTTGGATTTGTGTGCAGAATGCATTTTATCCAAACTGGAAAATAGATCCCAGCTCTGTTCTATTCATCATCCTTACTTCATCAGGCCAGAAGATTCTGTGAAAAGTAGCCTGTGGACCTTGAAGACAGCGCATGTGAACCAGATGAGAGGTGATAGAGAAGTTGAGGGAGAGAAGAAAGAGCATGAGGCTGAAACCAGAAAGTATTTCTCCACGTGATCATGGAAGATTGCAGGAGCCACTTGGTACTATCAAACCAGCCCAACTTGGCACTTGTGCCACCTTGGGTCTGGGAGCCATGTTGCATATCGTGCATTTTAAGGAGCCAGCTGGCCACACCCAGCCATATGCCCCCAAACACAAACCAAGGCCCTTTTCTCTGGCAAACAAAACTCAGCTGCCCTGCTTCTGGATGGCAGATTGCAGGAACCACTTGGTACTATCAAACCAGCCCAACTTGGCACTGGTGCCACCATGGGTCTGGTCACCATCCTGCCTATTGTAGCTTTTCAGGAGCCAGCCGGTCACTCTCAGCCATAGGCCCCCAAACACAAACCTCGGCCCGTTTCCCTGGCAAACAAAAGTAAGCTGCCCCGCTTCTGCATGGCAGATTGCAGGAGCTACTTAGTACTATCAAATCAGCCCGACTTGGCACAGGTGCCACCTTGGATCTGGGAACCATCCTGTGTATCGTGGATTTTCAGGGGCCAGCCGGCCACTCTCAGCCATATGCCCCCAAAAACAAACCACGGACCTTTTCTCTGGCAAACAAAAATCAGCTGCCCCACTTCTGGATGGCAGATTGCAGGAGCCACTTGGGACTATCACACCAGCACAACATGGCACTGCTGCCACCTTGGATCTGGGAACAATCCTGCGTATCGTACATATTCAGGAACCAGCCGAACACTCCCAGCCACAGGCCCCCAAACACAAACAACGGCCCTTTTCTCTGGCAAACAAAACTCAACTGCCCCTCTTCTGGATGGCAAATTGCAGGATGCACTTGGTACTACAAAAAGAGCCCGACTTGGCAGTGGTGCCACCTTGGCTCTGGGAACCATCCTGTGTATCGAGCATTTTAAGGAGCCAGCTGGCAATTCCCAGCCGTATGCCCCAAAAAGAAACCATGGACCTTTTCTCTGGCAAAAAAAACTCAGCTGTCCCGCTTCTGGATGGCAGATTGCAGGAGTTACTTTGAACCATACAACCAGCCTTACTTGGCACTGGTGCCACCTTGGATCTGGGAACCATCCTGCCTATCGTTGATTTTCAGGGGCCAGCCGGCCACTCTCAGCCATAGGCCCCCAAACACAACCCACGGCCCTTTTCTCTGGCAAACAAAACTCAGCTGCCCCGCTTCTGGATGGCAGATTGCAGGAGACACTTGGTACTATCAAACCAGCCCGACTTGGCACTGGTGCCACCTTGGGTCTGGGAACCATCCTGCGTATTGTGGATTGTCAGGAGACAGCCGACCACTCTCGGCCACAGAGCTCAATCAAAAACAAAGGTCCGTTTCCCTGGCAAAAAAAACTCAGCTGCCCCGCTTCTGGATGGGAGATTGCAGGAGGCACTTGACACTGTCAAACGAGCCCCACTTGGCACTGGTGCCACCTTGGGTCTGGGAACCATGCTGCGTATCGTGGATTTTCAGGAGCCAGCCGGCCACTGCCAGCCACAGGCCCCCAAACACAAACCACAGCCTTTTTCTCTGGCAAACAAAACTCAGCTGCCCCGCTTCTGGATGGCAGATTGCAGGAGCCACTTGGTACTATCAAACCAGCCCGACTTGGCACTGGTGCCACCTTGGGTCTGGGAACCATCCTGCCTATCGTGGATTTTAAGGAGCCAGCCGGCTACTCCCAGCCACAGGCCCCCAACAAAAACCACGGCCCTTTTTTCTCGCAAACAAAACTTAGCTGCCTCACTTCTGGATGGCAGATTGCAGGAGCCACTTGGTGTAATCAAACCAGCCCGACTTGGCACTGGTGCCACCTTGGGTCTGGGAACCATCCTGCGTATCGTGGATTCTAAGGAGCCAGCCGGCCACTCCCAGCCACAGGCCCCCAAACAAAATCAACGGCGCTGTTCCCTGGAAAACAAAACACGCCTGCCAACTTTTTGATGGAGTTTGCAGGAGCCACTTGGTACTATCAAACCAGCCCGACTTGGCACTGGTGCCACTTTGGGTCTGGGAAACATCCTGCGTATCGTGGATTCTTAGGAGCCAGCCGGCCACTCCTAGCCACAGGCCCCCAAACAAAAACCTAGGCCTATTTCTCTGGCAAACAAAAGTAAGCTGCCCTGCTTCTGGATGGCAGATTGCAGGAGACACTTGGTACTATCAAACCAGCCCAACTTGGCACTGGTGCCACCTTGGGTCTGGGAACCATCCTGCGTATCGTGGATTCTAAGGAGCCAGCTGGCCATTCCCAGCCACAGGCCCCCAAACACAAACAACGGCGCTTTTCCCTGGAAAACAAAACTCGCCTGCCAACTTTTTGATGGCAGATTGCAGGAGCCACTTGGTACTATCAAATCAGCCCAACTTGGCACTGGTGCCACCATGGGTCTGGTCACCATCCTGCCTATCGTAGCTTTTCAGGAGCCAGCCGGTCACTCCCAGCCATAGGCCCCCAGACAAAAACCTCGGCCCGTTTCCCTGGCAAACAAAAGTAAGCTGCCCCGCTTCTGGATGGCAGATTGCAGTACGCACTTGGTACTATCAAACCAGCCCAACTTGGAAATGGTGCCACCTTGGGTCTGGGAACCATCCTGCGTATCGTGGATTCTAAGGAGCCAGCGGGCCACTCCCAGCCACAGGCCCCCAAATACAAACAACGGCGCTTTTCCCTGGAAAACAAAACTTGCCTGCCAAATTTTGATGGCAGATTGCAGGAGCCACTTGGTACTATCAAATCAGCCCAACTTGGCACTGGTGCCACCATGGATCTGGTCACCATCCTGCCTATCGTAGCTTTTCAGGTGCCAGCCGGTCACTCCCAGCCATAGGAACCCAGACACAAACCTCGGCCCGTTTCCCTGGCAAACAAAAGTAAGCTGCCCCGCTTCTGGATGGCAGATTGCAGGAGCCACTTTGCACCATCAAACTGGCCCGACTTGTCACTGGTGCCACCTCAGGTCTGGGAACCCTCCTGCGTATCGTGGATTCCAATTAGCAAGACGGCCACTCCCAGCCACAGGCCCCCAAACACAAACAACGGCGCTTTTCCCTGGAAAACAAAACTCGCCTGCCAACTTTTTGATGGCAGATTGCAGGAGCCACTTGGTACTATCAAACCAGCCCAACTTGGCACTGCTGACACCATGGGTCTGGTCACCATCCTGCCTATCGTAGCTTTTCAGGAGCCAGCCGGTCACTCCCAGCCATAGGCCCCCAGACACAAAGCTCGGCCCGTTTCCCTGGCAAACAAAAGTAAGCTGCCCCGCTTCTGGATGGCAGATTTCAGGATCCACTTGTTATTATCAAACCAGCCCGACTTGGTACTGGTGCCACCTCTGGTCTGGGAACCATGCTGCGTATCTTGGATTCTAAGGAGCCAGCCGGCCACTCCCAGCCACAGGCCCCCAAAAAAAAACATCGGCGCTTTTCCCTGGAAAACAAAACTCGCCTGCCAACATTTTGATTGCAGATTGCAGGAACCACTTGGTACTATCAAACCAGCCCAACTTGGCACTGGTGCCAACTTGGGTCTGGGAACCATCCGGCGTATCGTGTGTTTAAAGGAGCCAGCCGGCCACTCCAGCCACAGGCCCGCAGACACAAACAACGGCGCTTTTCCCTGGAAAACAAAACTCGCCTGCCAACTTTTGATGGCAGATTGCAGGAGCCACTTGGTACTATCAAACCAGCCCAACTTGGCACTGGTGCCACCATGGGTCTGGTCACCATCCTGCCTATCGTAGCTTTTCAGGAGCCAGCCGGTCACTCCCAGCCATAGCCCCCAGACACAAACCTCGGCCCGTTTCCCTGGCAAACAAAAGTAAGCTGCCCCGCTTCTGGATGGCAGATTGCAGGACGCACTTGGTACTATCAAACCAGCCCGACTTGGCACTGGTGCTACCTCAGGTCTGGGAACCATCCTGCGTATCGTGGATTCTAAGGAGCCAGCCGGCCACTCCCAGCCACAGGCCCCCAAACACAAACATCGGCGCTTTTCCCTGGAAAACAAAACTCGCCTGCCAACTTTTTGATGGCAGATTGCCGGAGCCACTTGGTACTATCAAACCAGCCCAACTTGGCACTGGTGCCACCATGGGTCTGGTCACCATCCTGCCTATCGTAGCTTTTCAGGAGCCAGCCGGTCACTCCCAGCCATAGACCCCAGACACAAACCTCGGCCCGTTTCCCTGGCAAAAAAAAGTAAGCTGCCCCGCTTCTGGATGGCAGATTGCAGGAGCCACTTTGCACCATCAAACTAGCCCGACTTGGCACTGGTGCCACCTCAGGTCTGGGAACCATCCTGCGTATCGTGGATTCTAAGGAGCCAGCCGGACACTCCCAGCCACAGGCCCTCAAACACAAACAGCGGCGCTTTTCCCTGGAAAACAAAACTCGCCTGCCAAATTTTGATGGCAGATTGCCGGAGCAACTTGGTACTATCAAACCAGCCCAACTTGGCACTGGTGCCACCATGGGTCTGGTCACCATCCTGCCTATCGTAGATTTTCAGGACCTAGCCGGTCACTCCCAGCCATAGGCCCCCAGACACAAACCTCGGCCCGTTTCCGTGGCAAACAAAACTAAGCGGCGCCGCTTGTGGATGGCAGATTGCAGGACGCACTTGGTACTATCAAACCAGCCCGACTTGGCACTGGTGCCACCTCTGGTCTGGGAACCATCCTGCGTATCGTGGATTCCAATTAGCAAGCTGGCCACTCCCAGCCACAGGCCCCCAAACACAAACAACGGCGCTTTTCCCTGGAAAACAAAACTCGCCTGCCAACTTTTTGATGGCAGATTGCAGGAGCCACTTGGTACTATCAAATCAGCCCAACATGGCACTGGTGCCACCATGGGTCTTGGAACCATCCTGCCTATCGTAGCTGTTCAGGCGCCAGCCGGTCACTCCCAGCCATAGGCCCCCAGAGAAAACCTCGGCCCTTTTCCCTGGAAAACAAAAGTAAGCTGCCCCGCTTCTGGATGGCAGATTGCAGGAGCCACTTTGCACCATCAAACTGGCCCGACTTGTCACTGGTGCCACCTCAGGTCTGGGAACCATCCGGCGTATCGTGGATTCCAATTAGAAGCTGGCCACTCCCAGCCACAGGCCCCCAAACACAAACAACGGCGCTTTTCCCTGGAAAACAAAACTCGCCTGCCAACATTTTGATGGCAGATTGCAGGAGCCACTTGGTACTATCAAACCAGCCCAACTTGGCACTGGTGCCACCATGGGTCTGGTCACCATCCTGCCTATCGTAGCTTTTCAGGACCTAGACGGTCACTCCCAGCCATAGGCCCCCAGACACAAAACTCTGCCCGTTTCCCTGGCAAACAAAAGTAAGCTGTCCCGCTTCTGGATGGCAGATTGCAGGATCCACTTGGTAGTATCAAACTGGCCCGACTTGGCACTGGTGCCACCTCTGGTCTGGGAACCATCCTGCGTATCGTGGATTCTAAGCAGCCAGCCGGCCACTCCCAGCCACAGGCCCCCAAACACAAACAACGGCACTTTTCCCTGGAAAACAAAACTCGCCTGCCAACTTTTTGATGGCAGATTGCAGGAGCCACTTGGTACTATCAAACCAGCCCAACTTGGCACTGGTGCCACCATGGGTCTGGTCACCATCCTGCCTATCGTAGCTTTTCAGGAGCCAGCCGGTCACTCCCAGCCATAGGCCCCCAGACACAAACCTCGGCGCTTTTCCCTGGCAAACAAAAGTAAGCTGCCCCGCTTCTGGATGGCAGATTGCAGGAGCCACTTTGCACCATCAAACTAGCCCGACTTGGCACTGGTGCCACCTCAGGTCTGGGAACCATGCTGCGTATCGTGGATTCTAATTAGCCAGCCGGTCACTCCCTGCCATAGGCCCCCAAACACAAACAAGGGCGCTATTCGCTGGAAAACAAAACTCGCCTGCCAACTTTTTGATGGCAGATTGCCGGAGCCACTTGGTACTATCAAACCAGCCCAACTTGGCACTGGTGCCACCATGGGTCTGGTCACCATCCTGCCTATCGTAGCTTTTCAGGAGCCAGCCGGTCACTCCCAGCCATAGGCCCCCAGACACAAACCTCGGCCCGTTTCCCTGGCAAACAAAAGTAAGCTGCCCCGCTTCTGGATGGCAGATTGCAGTACGCACTTGGTACTATCAAACCAGCCCGACTTGGCACTGGTGCCACCTCTGGTCTGGGAACCATCCTGCGTATCGTGGATTCTAAGGAGCCAGCCGGCCACTCCCAGCCACAGGCCCCCAAACAAAAACAACGGCGCTTTTCCCTGGAAAACAAAACTCGCCTGCCAACTTTTTGATGGCAGATTGCAGGAGCCACTTGGTACTATCAAACCAGCCCAACTTGGCACTGGTGCCACCATGGGTCTGGTCACCATCCTGCCTATCGTAGCTTTTCAGGACCTAGACGGTCACTCCCAGTCATAGGCCCCCAGACACAAAGCTCTGCCCGTTTCCCTGGCAAACAAAAGTAAGCTGTCCCGCTTCTGGATGGCAGATTGCAGGATCCACTAGGTAGTATCAAACCAGCCCGACTTGGCACTGGTGCCACCTGTGGTCTGGGAACCATCCTGCGTATCGTGGATTCTAAGCAGCCAGCCGGCCACTCCCAGCCACAGGCCCCCAAACACAAACAACGGCGCTTTTCCCTGGAAAACAAAACTCGCCTGCCAACTTTTTGATGGCAGATTGCAGGAGCCACTTGGTACTATCAAACCAGCCCAACTTGGCACTGGTGCCACCATGGGTCTGGTCACCATCCTGCCTATCGTAGCTTTTCAGGAGCCAGCCGGTCACTCCCAGCCATAGGCCCCCAGACACAAACCTCGGCCCGTTTCCCTGGCAAACAAAAGTAAGCTGCCCCGCTTCTGGATGGCAGATTGCAGGAGCCACTTTGCACCATCAAACTAGCCCGACTTGGCACTGGTGCCACCTCAGGTCTGGGAACCATGCTGCGTATCGTGGATTCTAATTAGCCAGCCGGTCACTCCCTGCCATAGGCCCCCAAACACAAACAAGGGCGCTATTCGCTGGAAAACAAAACTCGCCTGCCAACATTTTGATGGCAGATTGCCGGAGCCACTTGGTACTATCAAACCAGCCCAACTTGGCACTGGTGCCACCATGGGTCTGGTCACCATCCTGCCTATCGTAGCTTTTCAGGAGCCAGCCGGTCACTCCCAGCCATAGGCCCCCAGACACAAACCTCGGCCCGTTTCCCTGGCAAACAAAAGTAAGCTGCCCCGCTTCTGGATGGCAGATTGCAGTACGCACTTGGTACTATCAAACCAGCCCGACTTGGCACTGGTGCCACCTCTGGTCTGGGAACCATCCTGCGTATCGTGGATTCTAAGGAGCCAGCCGGCCACTCCCAGCCACAGGCCCCCAAACAAAAACAACGGCGCTTTTCCCTGGAAAACAAAACTCGCCTGCCAACTTTTTGATGGCAGATTGCAGGAGCCACTTGGTACTATCAAACCAGCCCAACTTGGCACTGGTGCCGCCATGGGTCTGGTCACCATCCTGCCTATCGTAGCTTTTCAGGAGCCAGCCGGTCACTCCCAGCCATAGGCCCCCAGACACAAAGCTCGGCCCGTTTCCCTGGCAAACAAAAGTAAGCTGCCCCGCTTCTGGATGGCAGATTGCAGGAGCCACTTTGCACCATCAAACTAGCCCGACTTGGCACTGGTGCCACCTCAGGTCTGGGAACCATCCTCCCGATCGTGGATTCTAAGGAGCCAGCCGGCCACTCCCAGCCACAGGCCCCCAAACACAAACAACGGCGCTTTTCCCTGGATAACAAACTCGCCTGCCAACTTTTTGATGGCAGATTGCAGGAGCCACTTGGTACTATCAAACCAGCCCAACTTGGCACTGGTGCCACCATGGGTCTGGTCACCATCCTGCCTATCGTACCTTTTCAGGATCTAGACGGTCACTCCCAGCAATAGGCCCCGTGACACAAAGCTCAGCCGGTTTCCCTGACAAAAAAAAGTAAGCTGTCCCGCTTCTGGATGGCAGATTGCAGGATCCACTAGGTAGTATCAAACCAGCCCGACTTGGCACTGGTGCCACCTCTGGTCTGGGAACCATCCTGCGTATCGTGGATTCTAAGCATCCAGCCGGCCACTCCCAGCCACAGGCCCCCAAACAAAAACAACGGCGCTTTTCCCTGGAAAACAAAACTCGCCTGCCAACATTTTGATGGCAGATTGCAGGAACCACTTGTTACTATCAAACCAGCCCAACTTGGCACTGGTGCCACCATGGGTCTGGTCACCATCCTGCCTATCGTAGCTTTTCAGGAGCCAGCCTGTCACTCCCTGCCATAGGCCCCGAGACACAAACCTCGGCCCGTTTCCCTGGCAAACAAAAGTAAGCTGCCCCGCTTCTGGATGGCAGATTGCAGGAGCCACTTGGTACTATCAAACCAGCCCGACTTGGCACTGGTGCCACCTCTGGTCTGGGAACCATCCTGCGTATCGTGGATTTTATGGAGCCAGCCGGTCATTCCCAGCCATAGGCCCCCAAACACAAACAACGGTCCGTTTCCCTGGCAAACAAAAGTAAGCTGCCCCGCTTCTGGATGGCAGATTGCAGCAGCCACTTGGTAGTATCAAACCAGCCCAACTTGGCACTGGTGGCACCTCTTGTCTGGGAACCATGCTGCGTATCGTGGTTTCTAAGGAGCCAGCCGGCCACTCCCAACCATAGACCCCCAGACACAAACCTCGGCCCGTTTCCCTGGAAAACAAAAGTAAGCTACTCCGATTCTGGATGGCAGATTGCAGGAGCCACTTGGTACTATCAAATCAGCCCAACTTGGCACTGGTGCCACCATGGGTCTGGTAAACATCCTGCCTATCGTAGCTTTTCAGGAGCCAGCCGGCCACTCTCAGCCATATGCCCCCAAAAACAAACCACGGCCCTTTTCTCTGGCAAACAAAACTCAACTGCCCCTCTTCTGGATGGCAAATTTTAGGACGCACTTTGTACTACGAAAACCGCCCGACGTGGCACTGGTGCCACCTTGTGTCAGGGAACCATCCTGCATATCGAGCTTTTTAAGGAGCCAGCCGGCCACGCCCAGCCATAAACCCCCAAAAACAAACCACGGACCATTTCTCTTGGAAACAAAAATCCGCTGCCCCGCGTCTGGATGGCAGATTGCCGGAGCCACTTTGCACCATCAAACCAGCCCGACTTGGCACTGGTGCCACCTTGGGTCTGGGAACAATCCTGCCTATCGTTGATTTTCAGGGGCCAGCCGGCCACTCTCAGCCATAGGCCCCCAAACACAAACCACAGCCCTTTTCTATAGCAAAAAAAATTCAACTGCCCCGCTTCTGGATGGCAAATTGCAGGAGCCACTGGGTACTACAAAAACAGCCTGACTTGGCACTGGTGCCACCTTGCGTCTGGTTACCATGCGGCGTATCGTGCATTTTAAGGAGCCAGGTGGCCACTCCCAGCCATATGCCCCCAAACACAACCCACGGCCCTTTTCTCTGGCAAACAAAACTCAGCTGCCCCGCTTCTGGATGGCAGATTGCAGGAGACACTTGGTACTATCAAACCAGCCCGACTTGGCACTGGTGCCACCTTGGGTCTGGGAACCATCCTGCGTATTGTGGATTGTCAGGAGACAGCCGACCACTCTCGGCCACAGAGCCCAATCAAAAACAAAGGTCCGTTTCCCTGGCAAAAAAAACTCAGCTGCCCCGCTTCTGGATGGGAGATTGCAGGAGGCACTTGACACTGTCAAACGAGCCCCACTTGGCACTGGTGCCACCTTGGGTCTGGGAACCATGCTGCGTATCGTGGATTTTCAGGAGCCAGCCGGCCACTGCCAGCCACAGGCCCCCAAACACAAACCACAGCCTTTTTCTCTGGCAAACAAAACTCAGCTGCCCCGCTTCTGGATGGCAGATTGCAGGAGCCACTTGGTACTATCAAACCAGCCCGACTTGGCACTGGTGCCACCTTGGGTCTGGGAACCATCCTGCCTATCGTGGATTTTAAGGAGCCAGCCGGCTACTCCCAGCCACAGGCCCCCAACAAAAACCACGGCCCTTTTTTCTCGCAAACAAAACTTAGCTGCCTCACTTCTGGATGGCAGATTGCAGGAGCCACTTGGTGTAATCAAACCAGCCCGACTTGGCACTGGTGCCACCTTGGGTCTGGGAACCATCCTGCGTATCGTGGATTCTAAGGAGCCACCCGGCCACTCTGAGCCACAGGCCCCCAAACAAAATCAACGGCGCTGTTCCCTGGAAAACAAAACACGCCTGCCAACTTTTTGATGGAGTTTGCAGGAGCCACTTGGTACTATCAAACCAGCCCGACTTGGCACTGGTGCCACCTTGGGTCTGGGAAACATCCTGCGTATCGTGGATTCTTAGGAGCCAGCCGGCCACTCCTAGCCACAGGCCCCCAAACAAAAACCTAGGCCTATTTCTCTGGCAAACAAAAGTAAGCTGCCCTGCTTCTGGATGGCAGATTGCAGGAGACACTTGGTACTATCAAACCAGCCCAACTTGGCACTGGTGCCACCTTGGGTCTGGGAACCATCCTGCGTATCGTGGATTCTAAGGAGCCAGCTGGCCACTCCCAGCCACAGGCCCCCAAACACAAACAACGGCGCTTTTCCCTGGAAAACAAAACTCGCCTGCCAACTTTTTGATGGCAGATTGCAGGAGCCACTTGGTACTATCAAATCAGCCCAACTTGGCACTGGTGCCACCATGGGTCTGGTCACCATCCTGCGTATCGTAGCTTTTCAGGAGCCAGCCGGTCACTCCCAGCCATAGGCCCCCAGACACAAACCTCGGCCCGTTTCCCTGGCAAACAAAAGTAAGCTGCCCCGCTTCTGGATGGCAGATTGCAGTACGCACTTGGTACTATCAAACCAGCCCAACTTGGAAATGGTGCCACCTTGGGTCTGGGAACCATCCTGCGTATCGTGGATTCTAAGGAGCCAGCGGGCCACTCCCAGCCACAGGCCCCCAAATACAAACAACGGCGCTTTTCCCTGGAAAACAAAACTCGCCTGCCAAATTTTTGATGGCAGATTGCAGGAGCCACTTGGTACTATCAAATCAGCCCAACTTGGCACTGGTGCCACCATGGATCTGGTCACCATCCTGCCTATCGTAGCTTTTCAGGTGCCAGCCGGTCACTCCCAGCCATAGGAACCCAGACACAAACCTCGGCCCGTTTCCCTGGCAAACAAAAGTAAGCTGCCCCGCTTCTGGATGGCAGATTGCAGGAGCCACTTTGCACCATCAAACTGGCCCGACTTGTCACTGGTGCCACCTCAGGTCTGGGAACCCTCCTGCGTATCGTGGATTCCAATTAGCAAGACGGCCACTCCCAGCCACAGGCCCCCAAACACAAACAACGGCGCTTTTCCCTGGAAAACAAAACTCGCCTGCCAAATTTTGATGGCAGATTGCAGGAGCCACTTGGTACTATCAAACCAGCCCAACTTGGCACTGCTGACACCATGGGTCTGGTCACCATCCTGCCTATCGTAGCTTTTCAGGAGCCAGCCGGTCACTCCCAGCCATAGGCCCCCAGACACAAAGCTCGGCCCGTTTCCCTGGCAAACAAAAGTAAGCTGCCCCGCTTCTGGATGGCAGATTTCAGGATCCACTTGTTATCATCAAACCAGCCCGACTTGGTACTGGTGCCACCTCTGGTCTGGGAACCATCCTGCGTATCTTGGATTCTAAGGAGCCAGCCGGCCACTCCCAGCCACAGGCCCCCAAAAAAAAGCATCGGCGCTTTTCCCTGGAAAACAAAACTCGCCTGCCAACATTTTGATTGCAGATTGCAGGAACCACTTGGTACTATCAAACCAGCCCAACTTGGCACTGGTGCCACCTTGGGTCTGGGAACCATCCGGCGTATCGTGTGTTTAAAGGAGCCAGCCGGCCACTCCAGCCACAGGCCCGCAGACACAAACAACGGCGCTTTTCCCTGGAAAACAAAGCTTGCCTGCTGACTTTTGATGGCAGATTGCAGGAGCCACTTTGTACTTTGAAATCAGCCGAACATGGCTCTGGTGCCACCATGGGTCTGGTCACCATCCTGCCTATCGTAGCTTTTCAGGAGCCAGCCGGTCACTCCCAGCCATAGGCCCCCAGACACAAAGCTCGGCCCGTTTCCCTGGCAAACAAAAGTAAGCTACCCCGCTTCTGGATGGCAGATTGCAGGACGCACTTGGTACTATCAAACCAGCCCAACTTATCACTGGTGCCACCTCAGGTCAGGGAACCATCCTGCGTATTGTGGATTCTAAGGAGCCAGCCGGCCACTCCCAGCCACAGGCCCCCAAACACAAACAACGGCGCTTTTCCCTGGAAAACAAAACTCGCCTGCCAACTTTTGATGGCAGATTGCAGGAGCCACTTGGTACTATCAAACCAGCCCAACTTGGCACTGGTGCCACCATGGGTCTGGTCACCATCCTGCCTATCGTAGCTTTTCAGGAGCCAGCCGGTCACTCCCTGCCATAGGCCCCCAGACACAAACCTCGGCCCGTTACCCTGGCAAACAAAAGTAAGCTGCCCCGCTTCTGGATGGCAGATTGCAGGACGCACTTGGTACTATCAAACCAGCCCGACTTGGCACTGGTGCTACCTCAGGTCTGGGAACCATCCTGCGTATCGTGGATTCTAAGGAGCCAGCCGGCCACTCCCAGCCACAGGCCCCCAAACACAAACATCGGCGCTTTTCCCTGGAAAACAAAACTCGCCTGCCAACTTTTTGATGGCAGATTGCCGGAGCCACTTGGTACTATCAAACCAGCCCAACTTGGCACTGGTGCCACCATGGGTCTGGTCACCATCCTGCCTATCGTAGCTTTTCAGGAGCCAGCCGGTCACTCCCAGCCATAGACCCCAGACACAAACCTCGGCCCGTTTCCCTGGCAAAAAAAAGTAAGCTGCCCCGCTTCTGGATGGCAGATTGCAGGAGCCACTTTGCACCATCAAACTAGCCCGACTTGGCACTGGTGCCACCTCAGGTCTGGGAACCATCCTGCGTATCGTGGATTCTAAGGAGCCAGCCGGACACTCCCAGCCACAGGCCCTCAAACACAAACAGCGGCGCTTTTCCCTGGAAAACAAAACTCGCCTGCCAAATTTTGATGGCAGATTGCCGGAGCAACTTGGTACTATCAAACCAGCCCAACTTGGCACTGGTGCCACCATGGGTCTGGTCACCATCCTGCCTATCGTAGATTTTCAGGACCTAGCCGGTCACTCCCAGCCATAGGCCCCCAGACACAAACCTCGGCCCGTTTCCGTGGCAAACAAAACTAAGCGGCGCCGCTTGTGGATGGCAGATTGCAGGACGCACTTGGTACTATCAAACCAGCCCGACTTGGCACTGGTGCCACCTCTGGTCTGGGAACCATCCTGCGTATCGTGGATTCCAATTAGCAAGCTGGCCACTCCCAGCCACAGGCCCCCAAACACAAACAACGGCGCTTTTCCCTGGAAAACAAAACTCGCCTGCCAACATTTTGATGGCAGATTGCAGGAGCCACTTGGTACTATCAAATCAGCCGAACATGGCACTGGTGCCACCATGGGTCTTGGAACCATCCTGCCTATCGTAGCTGTTCAGGCGCCAGCCGGTCACTCCCAGCCATAGGCCCCCAGAGAAAAACCTCGGCCCTTTTCCCTGGAAAACAAAAGTAAGCTGCCCCGCTTCTGGATGGCAGATTGCAGGAATAACTTGGTACTATCAAACCAGCCCAACTTGGCACTGGTGCCACCTTGGGTCTGGGAACCATCCGGCGTATCGTGGATTCTAAGGAGCCAGCCGGTCACTCCCAGCCACAGGCCCCCAAACACAAACAACGGCGCTTTTCCCTGGAAAACAAAACTCGCCTGCCAACATTTTGATGGCAGATTGCAGGAGCCACTTGCTACTATCAAATCAGCCCAACTTGGCACTGGTGCCACCATGGGTCTGGTCACCATCCTGCCTATCGTAGCTTTTCAGGAGCCAGCCGGTCACTCCCAGCCATAGGCCCCCAGACACAAAGCTCGGCCCGTTTCCCTGGCAAACAAAAGTAAGCTGCCCCGCTTCTGGATGGCAGATTGTAGGACGCGCTTGGTAGTATCAAACCAGCCCGACTTGTCACTGGTGCCAACTCTGGTCTGGGAACCATCCTGCGTATCGTTGATTCTAATTAGCCAGCCGGCCACTCCCAGCCACAGGCCCCCAAACACAAACAAGGGCGCTTTTCCCTGGAAAACAAAACTCGCCTGCCAAATTTTTGATGGCAGTTTGCAGGAGCCACTTGGTACTATCAAACCAGCCCAACTTGGCACTGGTGCCACCATGGGTCTGGTCACCATCCTGCCTATCGTAGCTTTTCAGGAGCCAGCCGGTCACCCCCAGCCACAGGCCCCGAGACAAAAACCTCGGCCCGTTTCCCTGGCAAAAAAAAGTAAGCTACCCCGCTTCTGGATGGCAGATTGCAGGACGCACTTCGTAGTATCAAACCAGCCCAACTTGGCACTGGTGCCACCTTGGGTCTGGGAACCATCCTGCGTATCGTGGATTCTAAGGAGCCAGCCGGCCACTCCCTGCCACAGGCACTCAAACACAAACAACGGCGCTTTTCCCTGGAAAACAAAACTCGCCTGCCAACTTTTTGATGGCGGATTGCAGGAGCCACTTGATACTATCAAACCAGCCCAACTTGGCACTGGTGCCACCATGGGTCTGGTCACCATCCTGCCTATCGTAGCTTTTCAGGAGCCAGCCGGTCACCCCCAGCCACAGGCCCCGAGACAAACACCTCGGCCCGTTTCCCTGGCAAACAATAGTAAGCTACCCCGCTTCTGGATGGCAGATTGCAGGACGCACTTGGTAGTATCAAACCAGCCCGACTTGTCACTGGGGTCACCTCTGGTCTGGGAACCATCCTGCGTATCGTGGATTCTAATTAGCCAGCCGGCCACTCCCAGCCACAGGCCCCCAAACACAAACAACGGCGCTTTTCCCTGGAAAACAAAACTCGCCTGCCAAATTTTTGATGGCAGATTGCAGGAGCCACTTGGTACTATCAAACCAGCCCAACTTGGCACTGGTGCCACCATGGGTCTGGTCACCATCCTGCCTATCGTAGCTTTTCAGGAGCCAGCCGGTCACCCCCAGCCTTATACCCCGAGACAAAAACCTCGGCCCGTTTCCCTGGCAAAAAAAAGTAAGCTACCCCGCTTCTGGATGGCAGATTGCAGGACGCACTTGGTAGTATCAAACCAGCCCAACTTGGCACTGGTGCCACCTTGGGTCAGGGAACCATCCTGCGTATCGTGGATTCTAAGGAGCCAGCCGGCCACTCCCTGCCACAGGCACCCAAACACAAACAACGGCGCTTTTCCCTGGAAAACAAAACTCGCCTGCCAACTTTTTCATGGCGGATTGCAGGAGCCACTTGGTACTATCAAACCAGCCCAACTTGGCACTGGTGCCACCATGGATGTGGTCACCATCCTGCCTATCGTAGCTTTTCAGTACCTAGCAGGTCACTCCCAGCCATAGGCGCCCAGACACAAAGCTCGGCCCGTTTCCCTGGCAAAAAAAATTAAGCTGCCCCGCTTCTGGATGGCAGATTGCATGAACCACTTGGTACTATAAAACCAGCCCGACTTGGCACTGGTGCCACCTCTGGTCTGGGAACCATCCTGCGTATCGTGGATTCTAAGGAGCCAGCCGGTCACTCCCAGCCACAGGCCCCCAAACAAAATCAACGGCGCTGTTCCCTGGAAAACAAAACACGCCTGCCAACTTTTTGATGGAGTTTGCAGGAGCCACTTGGTACTATCAAACCAGCCCGACTTGGCACTGGTGCCACCTTGGGTCTGGGAAACATCCTGCGTATCGTGGATTCTTAGGAGCCAGCCGGCCACTCCTAGCCACAGGCCCCCAAACAAAAACCTAGGCCTATTTCTCTGGCAAACAAAAGTAAGCTGCCCTGCTTCTGGATGGCAGATTGCAGGAGACACTTGGTACTATCAAACCAGCCCAACTTGGCACTGGTGCCACCTTGGGTCTGGGAACCATCCTGCGTATCGTGGATTCTAAGGAGCCAGCTGGCCACTCCCAGCCACAGGCCCCCAAACACAAACAACGGCGCTTTTCCCTGGAAAACAAAACTCGCCTGCCAAATTTTTGATGGCAGATTGCAGGAGCCACTTGGTACTATCAAATCAGCCCAACTTGGCACTGGTGCCACCATGGGTCTGGTCACCATCCTCCCTATCGTAGCTTTTCAGGAGCCAGCCGGTCACTCCCAGCCATAGGCCCCCAGACAAAAACCTCGGCCCGTTTCCCTGGCAAACAAAAGTAAGCTGCCCCGCTTCTGGATGGCAGATTGCAGTACGCACTTGGTACTATCAAACCAGCCCAACTTGGAAATGGTGCCACCTTGGGTCTGGGAACCATCCTGCGTATCGTGGATTCTAAGGAGCCAGCGGGCCACTCCCAGCCACAGGCCCCCAAATACAAACAATGGCGCTTTTCCCTGGAAAACAAAACTCGCCTGCCAAATTTTTGATGGCAGATTGCAGGAGCCACTTGGTACTATCAAATCAGCCCAACTTGGCACTGGTGCCACCATGGATCTGGTCACCATCCTGCCTATCGTAGCTTTTCAGGTGCCAGCCGGTCACTCCCAGCCATAGGAACCCAGACACAAACCTCGGCCCGTTTCCCTGGCAAACAAAAGTAAGCTGCCCCGCTTCTGGATGGCAGATTGCAGGAGCCACTTTGCACCATCAAACTGGCCCGACTTGTCACTGGTGCCACCTCAGGTCTGGGAACACTCCTGCGTATCGTGGATTCCAATTAGCAAGACGGCCACTCCCAGCCACAGGCCCCCAAACACAAACAACGGCGCTTTTCCCTGGAAAACAAAACTCGCCTGCCAACTTTTTGATGGCAGATTGCAGGAGCCACTTGGTACTATCAAACCAGCCCAACTTGGCACTGCTGACACCATGGGTCTGGTCACCTTCCTGCCTATCGTAGCTTTTCAGGAGCCAGCCGGTCACTCCCAGCCATAGGCCCCCAGACACAAAGCTCTGCCCGTTTCCCTGGCAAACAAAAGTAAGCTGCCCCGCTTCTGGATGGCAGATTTCAGGATCCACTTGTTATTATCAAACCAGCCCGACTTGGTACTGGTGCCACCTCTGGTCTGGGAACCATCCTGCGTATCTTGGATTCTAAGGAGCCAGCCGGCCACTCCCAGCCACAGGCCCCCAAAAAAATCATCGGCGCTTTTCCCTGGAAAACAAAACTCGCCTGCCAACATTTTGATTGCAGATTGCAGGAACCACTTGGTACTATCAAACCAGCCCAACTTGGCACTGGTGCCACCTTGGGTCTGGGAACCATACGGCGTATCGTGTGTTTAAAGGAGCCAGCCGGCCACTCCAGCCACAGGCCCGCAGACACAAACAACGGCGCTTTTCCCTGGAAAACAAAGCTTGCCTGCTGACTTTTGATGGCAGATTGCAGGAGCCACTTTGTACTTTGAAATCAGCCGAACATGGCTCTGGTGCCACCATGGGTCTGGTCACCATCCTGCCTATCGTAGCTTTTCAGGAGCCAGCCGGTCACTCCCAGCCATAGGCCCCCAGACACAAAGCTCGGCCCGTTTCCCTGGCAAACAAAGGTAAGCTACCCCGCTTCTGGATGGCAGATTGCAGGACGCACTTGGTACTATCAAACCAGCCCAACTTATCACTGGTGCCACCTCAGGTCAGGGAACCATCCTGCGTATTGTGGATTCTAAGGAGCCAGCCGGCCACTCCCAGCCACAGGCCCCCAAACACAAACAACGGCGCTTTTCCCTGGAAAACAAAACTCGCCTGCCAACTTTTGATGGCAGATTGCAGGAGCCACTTGGTACTATCAAACCAGCCCAACTTGGCACTGGTGCCACCATGGGTCTGGTCACCATCCTGCCTATCGTAGCTTTTCAGGAGCCAGCCGGTCACTCCCTGCCATAGGCCCCCAGACACAAACCTCGGCCCGTTTCCCTGGCAAACAAAAGTAAGCTGCCCCGCTTCTGGATGGCAGATTGCAGGACGCACTTGGTACTATCAAACCAGCCCGACTTGGCACTGGTGCTACCTCAGGTCTGGGAACCATCCTGCGTATCGTGGATTCTAAGGAGCCAGCCGGCCACTCCCAGCCACAGGCCCCCAAACACAAACATCGGCGCTTTTCCCTGGAAAACAAAACTCGCCTGCCAACTTTTTGATGGCAGATTGCCGGAGCCACTTGGTACTATCAAACCAGCCCAACTTGGCACTGGTGCCACCATGGGTCTGGTCACCATCCTGCCTATCGTAGCTTTTCAGGAGCCAGCCGGTCACTCCCAGCCATAGACCCCAGACACAAACCTCGGCCCGTTTCCCTGGCAAAAAAAAGTAAGCTGCCCCGCTTCTGGATGGCAGATTGCAGGAGCCACTTTGCACCATCAAACTAGCCCGACTTGGCACTGGTGCCACCTTGGGTCTGGGAACCATCCTGCGTATCGTGGATTCTAAGGAGCCAGCCGGACACTCCCAGCCACAGGCCCTCAAACACAAACAGCGGCGCTTTTCCCTGGAAAACAAAACTCGCCTGCCAAATTTTGATGGCAGATTGCCGGAGCAACTTGGTACTATCAAACCAGCCCAACTTGGCACTGGTGCCACCATGGGTCTGGTCACCATCCTGCCTATCGTAGATTTTCAGGACCTAGCCGGTCACTCCCAGCCATAGGCCCCCAGACACAAACCTCGGCCCGTTTCCGAGGCAAACAAAACTAAGCGGCGCCGCTTGTGGATGGCAGATTGCAGGACGCACTTGGTACTATCAAACCAGCCCGACTTGGCACTGGTGCCACCTCTGGTCTGGGAACCATCCTGCGTATCGTGGATTCCAATTAGCAAGCTGGCCACTCCCAGCCACAGGCCCCCAAACACAAACAACGGCGCTTTTCCCTGGAAAACAAAACTCGCCTGCCAACATTTTGATGGCAGATTGCAGGAGCCACTTGGTACTATCAAATCAGCCGAACATGGCACTGGTGCCACCATGGGTCTTGGAACCATCCTGCCTATCGTAGCTGTTCAGGCGCCAGCCGGTCACTCCCAGCCATAGGCCCCCAGAGAAAAACCTCGGCCCTTTTCCCTGGAAAACAAAAGTAAGCTGCCCCGCTTCTGGATGGCAGATTGCAGGAATAACTTGGTATTATCAAACCAGCCCAACTTGGCACTGGTGCCACCTTGGGTCTGGGAACCATCCGGCGTATCGTGGATTCTAAGGAGCCAGCCGGTCACTCCCAGCCACAGGCCCCCAAACACAAACAACGGCGCTTTTCCCTGGAAAACAAAACTCGCCTGCCAACATTTTGATGGCAGATTGCAGGAGCCACTTGCTACTATCAAATCAGCCCAACTTGGCACTGGTGCCACCATGGGTCTGGTCACCATCCTGCCTATCGTAGCTTTTCAGGAGCCAGCCGGTCACTCCCAGCCATAGGCCCCCAGACACAAAGCTCGGCCCGTTTCCCTGGCAAACAAAAGTAAGCTGCCCCGCTTCTGGATGGCAGATTGCAGGACGCGCTTGGTAGTATCAAACCAGCCCGACTTGTCACTGGTGCCAACTCTGGTCTGGGAACCATCCTGCGTATCGTTGATTCTAATTAGCCAGCCGGCCACTCCCAGCCACAGGCCCCCAAACACAAACAAGGGCGCTTTTCCCTGGAAAACAAAACTCGCCTGCCAAATTTTTGATGGCAGATTGCAGGAGCCACTTGGTACTATCAAATCAGCCCAACTCGGCACTGGTGCCACCATGGGTCTGGTCACCATCCTGCCTATCGTAGCTTTTCAGGAGCCAGCCGGTCACCCCCAGCCACAGGCCCCGAGACAAAAACCTCGGCCCGTTTCCCTGGCAAAAAAAAGTAAGCTACCTCGCTTCTGGATGGCAGATTGCAGGAGCCACTTTGCACCATCCAACTAGCCCGACTTGGCACTGGTGCCACCTCAGGTCTGGGAACCATGCTGCGTATCGTGGATTCTAATTAGCCATCCGGCCACTCCCACCCACAGGCCCCTAAACACAAACAACGGCGCTTTTCCCTGGAAAACAAAACTCGCCTGCCAATTTTTGATGGCAGATTGCAGGAGCCACTTGGTACTATCAAACCAGCCCAACTTGGCACTGGTGCCACCATGGGTCTGGTCACCATCCTGCCTATCGTAGCTTTTCAGGAGCCAGCCGGTCACTCCCAGCCATAGGCGCCCAGACCCAAAGCTCGGCCCGTTTCCCTGGCTAGCAAAAGTAAGCTGTCCCGCTTCTGGATGGCAGATTGCAGGACGCACTTGGTAGTATCAAACCAGCCCGACTTGGCACTGGCGCCGCCTCACGTCTGGGAACCATCCTGCGTATCGTGGATTCTAAGCAACCAGCCGGCCACTCCCAGCCACAGGCCCCCAAACACAAACAACGGCGCTTTTCCCTGGAAAACAAAACTCGCCTGCCAACTTTTTGATGGCAGATTGCAGGAGCCACTTGGTACTATCAAATCAGCCCAACTTGGCACTGGTGCCACCTTGGGTCTGGTCACCATCCTGCCTATCATAGCTTTTCAGAGGCAGCCGGTCACTCCCAGCCATAGGCCCCCAGACACAAACCTCGGCCCGTTTCCCTGGCAAACAAAAGCAAGCTGCCCCGCTTCTGGATGGCAGATTGCAGGAGCCACTTTGCACCATCAAACTAGCCCGACTTGGCACTGGTGCCACCTCAGGTCTGGGAACCATGCTGCGTATCGTGGATTCTAATTAGCCATCCGGCCACTCCCACCCACAGGCCCCCAAACAAAAACAACGGCGCTTTTCCCTGGAAAACAAAACTCGCCTGCCAAATTTTGATGGCAGACTGCCGGAGCCACTTGGTACTATCAAACCAGCCCACCTTGACACTGGTGCCACCATGGGTCTGGTCACCATCCTGCCTATCGTAGCTTTTCAGGAGCCAGCCGGTCACTCCCAGCCATAAACCCCCAGACACAAACCTCGGCCCGTTTCCCTGGCAAACAAAAGTAAGCTGCCCCGCTTCTGGATGGCAGATTGCAGGAGCCACTTTTCACCATCAAACCAGCCCGACTTGGCACTGGTGCCACCTCTGGTCTGGGAACCATCCTGCGTATCATGGATTCTAAGGAGCCAGCCGGCCACTCCCAGCCACAGGCCCCCAAACAAAAACAACGGCGCTTTTCCCTGGATAACAAACTCGCCTGCCAAGTTTTTGATGGCAGATTGCAGGAGCCACTTGGTACTATCAAACCAGCCCAACTTGGCACTGGTGCCACCATGGGTCTGGTCACCATCCTGCCTATCGTAGCTTTTCAGGAGCCAGCCGGTCACTCCCAGCCATAGGCCCCGAGACACAAACCTCGGCCCGTTTCCCTGGCAAACAAAAGTAAGCTACCCCGCTTCTGGATGGCAGATTGCAGGACGCACTTGGTACTATCAAACCAGCCCAACTTGGCACTGGTGCCACCTCAGGTCTGGGAACCATCCTGCGTATCGTGGATTCTAAGGAGCCAGCCGGCCACTCCCAGCCATAGGACCCCAAAAAAAACAACGGCACTTTTCCCTGGAAAACAAAACTTGCCTGCCAAATTTTTGATGGCAGATTGCAGGAGCCACTTGGTACTATCAAACCAGCCCAACTTGGCACTGGTGCCACCATGGGTCTGGTCACCATCCTGCCTATCGTAGCTTTTCAGGAGCCAGCCGGTCACTCCCAGCCGTAGGCCCACAGACACAAAGCTCGGCCCGTTTCCCTGACAAACAATAGTAAGCTACCCCGCTTCTGGATGGCAGATTGCAGGACGCACTTGGTACTATCAAACCAGCCCGACTTGGCACTGGTGCCACCTCTGGTCTGGGAACCATCCTGCGTATGGTAGCTTCTAAGCAGCCAGCCGGCCACTCCCAGCCACAGGCCCCCAAACACAAACAACGGCGCTTTTCCCTTGAAAACAAAACTCGTCTGCCAACTTTTTGATGGCAGATTGCCGGAGCCACTTGGTACTATCAAACCAACCCAACTTGGCACTGGTGCCACCATGGGTCTCGTCACCATCCTGCCTATCGTAGCTTTTCAGGAGCCAGCCGGCCACTCCCTGCCACAGGCCCCCAAACACAAACAACGGCGCTTTTCCCTGGAAAACAAAACTCGCCTGCCAACTTCTTGATGGCAGATTGCAGGAGCCACTTGGTACTATCAAACCAGCCCAACTTGGCACTGGTGCCGTCATGGGTCTGGTCACCATCCTGCCTATCGTAGCTTTTCACGAGCCAGCCGGTCACTCCCAGCCATAGGCCCCCAGACACAATCCTCGGACCGTTTCCCTGGCAAACAAAAGTAAGCTGCCCCGCTTCTGGATGGCAGATTGCAGGAACCACTTGGTAGTATCAAACCAGCCCAACTTGGCACTGGTGCCACCATGGGTCTGGGAACCATCCTGTGTATCGTGGATTCTAATTAGCCATCCGGCCACTCCCAGCCACATGCCCCCAAACACAAACAAGGGCGCTTTTCCCTGGAAAACAAAACTCGCCTGCCAAATTTTTGATGGCAGATTGCAGGAGCCACTTGGTACTATCAAATCAGCCCAACTCGGCACTGGTGCCACCATGGGTCTGGTCACCATCCTGCCTATCGTAGCTTTTCAGGAGCCAGCCGGTCACCCCCAGCCACAGGCCCCGAGACAAAAACCTCGGCCCGTTTCCCTGGCAAAAAAAAGTAAGCTACCTCGCTTCTGGATGGCAGATTGCAGGAGCCACTTTGCACCATCCAACTAGCCCGACTTGGCACTGTTGCCACCTCAGGTCTGGGAACCATGCTGCGTATCGTGGATTCTAATTAGCCATCCGGCCACTCCCAGCCACAGGCCCCTAAACACAAACAACGGCGCTTTTCCCTGGAAAACAAAACTCGCCTGCCAATTTTTGATGGCAGATTGCAGGAGCCACTTGGTACTATCAAACCAGCCCAACTTGGCACTGGTGCCACCATGGGTCTGGTCACCATCCTGCCTATCGTAGCTTTTCAGGAGCCAGCCGGTCACCCCCAGCCATAGGCGCCCAGACCCAAAGCTCGGCCCGTTTCCCTGGCTAGCAAAAGTAAGCTGTCCCGCTTCTGGATGGCAGATTGCAGGACGCACTTGGTAGTATCAAACCAGCCCGACTTGGCACTGGCGCCGCCTCACGTCTGGGAACCATCCTGCGTATCGTGGATTCTAAGCAACCAGCCGGCCACTCCCAGCCACAGGCCCCCAAACACAAACAACGGCGCTATTCCCTGGAAAACAAAACTCGCCTGCCAACTTTTTGATGGCAGATTGCAGGAGCCACTTGGTACTATCAAACCAGCCCAACTTGGCACTGGTGCCACCTTGGGTCTGGTCACCATCCTGCCTATCATAGCTTTTCAGAGGCAGCCGGTCACTCCCAGCCATAGGCCCCCAGACACAAACCTCGGCCCGTTTCCCTGGCAAACAAAAGCAAGCTGCCCCGCTTCTGGATGGCAGATTGCAGGAGCCACTTGGTGTAATCAAACTAGCCCGACTTGGCACTGGTGCCACCTCAGGTCTGGGAACCATGCTGCGTATCGTGGATTCTAATTAGCCATCCGGCCACTCCCACCCACAGGCCCCCAAACAAAAACAACGGCGCTTTTCCCTGGAAAACAAAACTCGCCTGCCAAATTTTGATGGCAGACTGCCGGAGCCACTTGGTACTATCAAACCAGCCCACCTTGACACTGGTGCCACCATGGGTCTGGTCACCATCCTGCCTATCGTAGCTTTTCAGGAGCCAGCCGGTCACTCCCAGCCATAAACCCCCAGACACAAACCTCGGCCCGTTTCCCTGGCAAACAAAAGTAAGCTGCCCCGCTTCTGGATGGCAGATTGCAGGAGCCACTTGGTACTATCAAACCAGCCCAACTTGGCACTGGTGCCACCATGGGTCTGGTCACCATCCTGCCTATCGTAGCTTTTCAGGAGCCAGCCGGTCACTCCCAGCCATAGGCCCCGAGACACAAACCTCGGCCCGTTTCCCTGGCAAACAAAAGTAAGCTACCCCGCTTCTGGATGGCAGATTGCGGGAAGCACTTGGTACTATCAAACCAGCCCAACTTGGCACTGGTGCCACCTCAGGTCTGGGAACCATCCTGCGTATCGTGGATTCTAAGGAGCCAGCCGGCCACTCCCAGCCATAGGCCCCCAAAAAAAACAACGGCACTTTTCCATGGAAAACAAAACTTGCCTGCCAAATTTTTGATGGCAGATTGCAGGAGCCACTTGGTACTATCAAACCAGCCCAACTTGGCACTGGTTCCACCATGGGTCTGGTCACCATCCTGCCTATCGTAGCTTTTCAGGAGCCAGCCGGTCACTCCCAGCCGTAGGCCCACAGACACAAAGCTCGGCCCGTTTCCCTGACAAACAATAGTAAGCTACCCCGCTTCTGGATGGCAGATTGCAGGACGCACTTGGTACTATCAAACCAGCCCGACTTGGCACTGGTGCCACCTCTGGTCTGGGAACCATCCTGCGTATGGTAGCTTCTAAGCAGCCAGCCGGCCACTCCCAGCCACAGGCCCCCAAACGCAAACAACGGCGCTTTTCCCTTGAAAACAAAACTCGTCTGCCAACTTTTTGATGGCAGATTGCCGGAGCCACTTGGTACTATCAAACCAACCCAACTTGGCACTGGTGCCACCATGGGTCTCGTCACCATCCTGCCTATCGTAGCTTTTCAGGAGCCAGCCGGCCACTCCCTGCCACAGGCCCCCAAACACAAACAACGGCGCTTTTCCCTGGAAAACAAAATTCGCCTGCCAAGTTTTTGATGGCAGATTGCAGGAGCCACTTGGTACAATCAAATCAGCCCAACTTGGCACTGGTGCCACCATGGGTCTGGTCACCATCCTGCCTATCGTAGCTTTTCAGGAGCCAGCCGGTCACTCCCAGCCATAGGCCCCCAGACACAAACCTCGGCCCGTTTCCCTGGCCAACAAAAGTAAGCTGCCCCGCTTCTGGATGGCAGATTGCAGGAACCACTTGGTACTATCCAACCAGCCGAACTTGGCACTGGTGCCACCTTTGGTCTGGGAACCATGCTGAGTATCGTGGATTCTAAGGAGCCAGCCGGCCACTCCCAGCCACAGGCCCCCAAACACAAACAACGGCGCTTTTCCCTGGAAAACAAAACTCGCCTGCCAACTTCTTGATGGCAGATTGCAGGAGCCACTTGGTACTATCAAACCAGCCAAACTTGGCACTGGTGCCGTCATGGGTCTGGTCACCATCCTGCCTATCGTAGCTTTTCACGAGCCAGCCGGTCACTCCCAGCCATAGGCCCCCAGACACAATCCTCGGACCGTTTCCCTGGCAAACAAAAGTAAGCTGCCCCGCTTCTGGATGGCAGATTGCAGGAACCACTTGGTAGTATCAAACCAGCCCAACTTGGCACTGGTGCCACCATGGGTCTGGGAACCATCCTGTGTATCGTGGATTCTAATTAGCCATCCGTCCACTCCAGGCGATAGGGCCCCAGGCACAAACAACGGCGCTTTTCCCTGGATAACAAACTCGCCTGCCAACTTTTTGATGGCAGATTGCAGGAGCCACTTGGTACTATCAAACCAGCCCAACTTGGCACTGGTGCCACCATGGGTCTGGTCACCATCCTGCCTATCGTAGCTTTTCAGGAGCCAGCCGGTCACTCCCAGCCATACGCCCCGAGACACAAACCTCGGCCCGTTTCCCTGGCAAACAAAAGTAAGCTACCCCACTTCTGGATGGCAGATTGCAGGACGCACTTGGTACTATCAAACCAGCCCAACTTGGCACTGGTGCCACGTCAAGTCTAGGAACCATCCTGCGTATCGTGGATTCTAAGGAGCCAGCCGGCCACTCCCAGCCATAGGCCCCCAAACAAAAACAACGGCGCTTTTCCCTGGTAAAGAAAACTACCCTGCCAACTTTTTGATGGCAGATTGCAGGAGCCACTTGGTACTATCAAACCAGCCCAACTTGGCACTGGTGCCACCATGGGTCTGGTCACCATCCTGCCTATCGTAGCTTTTCAGGAGCCAGCCGGTCACTCCCAGCCATAGGCCCCCAGACACAAAGCTCGGCCCGTTTCCCTGGCAAACAAAAGTAAGCTGCCCCGCTTCTGGATGGCAGATTGCAGGAGCCACTTGGTACTATCAAACCAGCCCGACTTGGCACTGGTGCCACCTCTGGTCTGGGAACCATCCTGCGTATCGTGGATTCTAAGGAGCCAGCCGGCCACTCCCAGCCACAGGCCCCCAAACACAAACAACGGCGCTTTTCCCTGGAAAACAAAACTCGCCTGCCAACTTTTTGATGGCAGATTGCAGGAGCCACTTGGTACTATCAAACCAGCCCAACTTGGCACTGGTGCCGCCATGGGTCTGGTCACCATCCTGCCTATCGTAGCTTTTCACGAGCCAGCCGGTCACTCCAAGCCATAGGCCCCCAGACAAAAACCTCGGCCCGTTTCCCTGGAAAACAAAAGTAAGCTGCCCCGCTTCTGGATGGCAGATTGTAGGACGCACTTGTTACTATCAAACCCGCCCGACTTGGCACTGGTGCCACCACTGGTCTGGGAACCATCCTGCGTATCGTGGATTCTAAAGAGCCAGCCGGCCACTCCCAGCCACAGGCACCCAAACACAAACAACGGCGCTTTTCCCTGGAAAACAAAACTCGCCTGCCAACTTTTTGATGGCAGATTGCAGGAGCCACTTGGTACTATCAAACCAGCCCAACTTGGCACTGCTGCCACCATGGGTCTGGTCACCATCCTGCCTATCGTAGCTTTTCAGGAGCCAGCCGGTCACTCCCAGCCATAGGCCCCCAGACAAAAACCTCGGCCCGTTTCCCTGGCAAACAAAAGTAAGCTGCCCCGCTTCTGGATGGCAGATTGCAGGATCCACTTGGTACTATCAAACCAGCCGGACTTGGCACTGGTGCCACGACAAGTCTGGGAACCATCCTGCGTATCGTGGATTCTAAGGAGCCAGCCGGCCACTCACAGCCACAGGCCCCCAAACACAAACAACGGCGCTTTTCCCTGGAAAACAAAACTCGCCTACCAACGTTTTGATGGCAGATTGCAGGAGCCACTTGGTACTATCAAATCAGCCCAACTTGGCACTCGTGCCACCATGGGTCTGGTCACCATCCTGCCTATCGTAACTTTTCAGGAGCCAGCCGGTCACTCCCAGCCATAGGCCCCCAGACACAAATCTCGGCCCGTTTCCCTGACAAAGAAAATTAAGCTGCCCCGCTTCTGGATGGCAGATTGCAGGAGCCACTTGGTACTATCAAACCAGCCCGACTTGGCACTGGTGCCACCTCTGGTCTGGGAACCATCCTGCGTATCGTGGATTCTAAGGAGCCAGTCGGCCACTCCCAGCCACAGGCCCCCAAACACAAACAACGGCCCGTTTCCGTGGCAAACAAAAGTAAGCTGCCCCGCTTCTGGATGGCAGATTGCAGGAGCCACTTGGTACTATCAAACCAGCCCGACTTGGCACTGGTGCCACCTCTGGTCTGGGAACCATCCTGCGTATCGTGGTTTCTAAGGAGCCAGCCGGCCACTCCCAACCACAGGCCTCCAAACACAAACAACGGCGCTTTTCCCTGGAAAACAAAACTCGCCTGCCAACTTCTTGATGGCAGATTGCAGGAGCCACTTGGTACTATCAAACCAGCCCAACTTGGCACTGGTGCCACCATGGGTCTGGTCACCATCCTGCCTATCGTAGCTTTTCAGGACCCAGCCGGTCACTCCCAGCCATAGGCCCCCAGACACAAAGCTCGGCCCGTTTCCCTGGCAAACAAAAGTAAGCTGCCCCGCTTCTGGATGGCAGATTGCAGGAGCCACTTGGTACTATCAAACCAGCCCGACTTGGCACTGGTGCCACCTCTGGTCTGGGAACCATCCTGCGTATCGTGGATTCTAAGGAGCCAGCCGGCCACTCCCAGCCACAGGCCCCCAAACACAAACAACGGCGCTTTTCCCAGGAAAACAAAACTCGCCTGCCAACTTTTTGATGGCAGATTGCAGGAGCCACTTGGTACTATCAAACCAGCCCAACTTGGCACTGGTGCCGCCATGGGTCTGGTCACCATCCTGCCTATCGTAGCTTTTCACGAGCCAGCCGGTCACTCCCAGCCATAGGCCCCCAGACAAAAACCTCGGCCCGTTTCCCTGGAAAACAAAAGTAAGCTGCCCCGCTTCTGGATGGCAGATTGTAGGACGCACTTGTTACTACCAACCTGCCCGACTTGGCACTGGTGCCACCACTGGTCTGGGAACCATCCTGCGTATCGTGGATTCTAAAGAGCCAGCCGGCCACTCCCACCTTAGGCACCCAAACACAAACAACGGCGCTTTTCCCTGGAAAACAAAACTCGCCTGCCAACTTTTTGATGGCAGATTGCAGGAGCCACTTGGTACTATCAAACCAGCCCAACTTGGCACTGCTGCCACCATGGGTCTGGTCACCATCCTGCCTATCGTAGCTTTTCAGGAGCCAGCCGGTCACTCCCAGCCATAGGCCCCCAGACAAAAACCTCGGCCCGTTTCCCTGGCAAACAAAAGTAAGCTGCCCCGCTTCTGGATGGCAGATTGCAGGATCCACTTGGTACTATCAAACCAGCCGGACTTGGCACTGGTGCCACGACAAGTCTGGGAACCATCCTGCGTATCGTGGATTCTAAGGAGCCAGCCGGCCACTCACAGCCACAGGCCCCCAAACACAAACAACGGCGCTTTTCCCGGGAAAACAAAACTCGCCTACCAGCGCTTTGATGGCAGATTGCAGGAGCCACTTGGTACTATCAAATCAGCCCAACTTGGCACTGGTGCCACCATGGGTCTGGTCACCATCCTGCCTATCGTAACTTTTCAGGAGCCAGCCGGTCACTCCCAGCCATAGGCCCCCAGACACAAAGCTCGGCCCGTTTCCCTGGCAAAGAAAATTAAGCTGCCCCGCTTCTGGATGGCAGATTGCAGGAGCCACTTGGTACTATCAAACCAGCCCGACTTGGCACTGGTGCCACCTCTGGTCTGGGAACCATCCTGCGTATCGTGGATTCTAAGGAGCCAGTCGGCCACTCCCAGCCACAGGCCCCCAAACACAAACAACGGCCCGTTTCCGTGGCAAACAAAAGTAAGCTGCCCCGCTTCTGGATGGCAGATTGCAGGAGCCACTTGGTACTATCAAACCAGCCCGACTTGGCACTGGTGCCACCTCTGGTCTGGGAACCATCCTGCGTATCGTGGTTTCTAAGGAGCCAGCCGGCCACTCCCAACCACAGGCCCCCAAACACAAACAACGGCGCTTTTCCCTGGAAAACAAAACTCGCCTGCCAACTTTTTGATGGCAGATTGCAGGAGCCACTTGGTACTATCAAACCAGCCCAACTTGGCACTGGTGCCACCATGGGTCTGGTCACCATCCTGCCTATCGTAGCTTTTCAGGAGCCAGCCGGTCACTGCCTGCCATAGGCCCCGAGACACAAACCTCGGCCCGTTTCCCTGGCAAACAAAAGAAAGCTGCCCCGCTTCTGGATGGCAGATTGCAGGAGCCACTTGGTACTATCAAACCAGCCCGACTTGTCACTGGTGCCACCTCTGGTCTGGGAACCATCCTGCGTATCGTGGATTTTATGGAGCCAGCCGGTCAGTCCCAGCCATAGGCCCCCAAACACAAACAACGATCCGTTTCCCTGGCAAACAAAAGTAAGCTGCCCCGCTTCTGGATGGCAGATTGCAGGAACCACTTGGTAGTATCAAACCAGCCCAACTTGGCACTGGTGGCACCTCTTGTCTGGGAACCATGCTGCGTATCGTGGTTTCTAAGGAGCCAGCCGGCCACTCCCAACCATAGACCCCCAGACACAAACCTCGGCCCGTTTCCCTGGAAAACAAAAGTAAGCTACCCCGATTCTGGATGGCAGATTGCAGGAGCCACTTGGTACTATCAAATCAGCCCAACTTGGCACTGGTGCCACCATGGGTCTGGTAAACATCCTGCCTATCGTAGCTTTTCAGGAGCCAGCCGGCCACTCTCAGCCATATGCCCCCAAAAACAAACCACGGCCCTTTTCTCTGGCAAACAAAACTCAACTGCCCCTCTTCTGGATGGCAAATTTTAGGACGCACTTTGTACTACGAAAACCGCCCGACGTGGCACTGGTGCCACCTTGTGTCAGGGAACCATCCTGCATATCGAGCTTTTTAAGGAGCCAGCCGGCCACGCCCAGCCATAAACCCCCAAAAACAAACCACGGACCATTTCTCTTGGAAACAAAAATCCGCTGCCCCGCGTCTGTATGGCATATTGCACGAGCCACTTTGCACCATCAAACCAGCCCGACTTGGCACTGGTGCCACCTTGGGTCTGGGAACAATCCTGCATATCGTGGATTCTAAGGAGCCAGCCGGCCACTCCCAGCCACAGGCCCCCAAACACAAACAACGGCGCTTTTCCCTGGAAAACAAAATTCGCCTGCCAAATTTTGATGGCAGATTGCAGGAGCCACTTGGTACTATCAAATCATCCCAACTTGGCACTGGTGCCACTCTGGGTCTGGGAACCATCCTGCCTATTGTAGCATTTCAGGAGCCAGCCGGTCACTCCCAGCCATAGGAACCCAGACACAAACCTCGGACCGTTTCCCTGGTAAACAAAATTAAGCTGCCCCGATTCTGGATGGCAGATTGCAGGAGCCACTTGGTTGTGTCAAACCAGCCCGACTTGGCACTGGTGCCACCTTGGGTCTGGGAACCATCCTGCGTATCGTGGATTCTAAGCAGCCACCCGGCCACTCTGAGCCACAGGCCCCCAAACAAAAACTACGGCGCTTTTCCCTGGAAAACAAAACTCGCCTGCCAACTTTTTGATGGCAGATTGCAGGAGCCACTTGGTACTATCAAACCAGCCCAACTTGGCACTGGTGCCACCTCTGGTCTGGGAACCATCCTGCCTATCGTAGCTTTTCAGGAGCCAGCCGGTCACTCCCAGCCATAGACCCCCAGACACAAACCTCGGCCCGTTTCCCTGGCAAACAAAAGTAAGCTGCCCCGCTTTTGGATGGCAGATTGCAGGAGCCACGTTGCACCATCAAACCAGCCCCACTTGGCACTGGTGCCACCTTGGGTCTGGGAACAAGTTGGGCTGGTTTGATAGTACCAAGTGGCTCCTGCAATCTGCCATCCAGAAGCGGGACAGCTTACTTTTGTTTCCCAGGGAAACGGGCCGAGGTATTTGTCTGGGGGCCTATGGCTGGGAGTGACCGGCTGACTACTGAAAAGCTACGATAGGCAGGATGGTTACCAGACTCATGGTGCCACCAGTGCCAAGTCGGGCTGGTTTGATAATACTAAATAGCTCCTGCAATCTGCCATCCAGACGCGGGGCAGCGGATTTTTGTTTGCTGGAGAAAAGTTCCGTGGTTTTTTTTTTGGGGGTATATGACTGGACGTGGCCGGCTGGCTCCTTAAAAAGCTCTATACACAGGATTGTTCCCTGACCCAAGGTGGCATCAGTGCCAAGTCGGGCTGTTTTCGTAGTACCAAGTGCGTCCTGCAATTTGCCATCCAGAAGCGGGGCAGCCTACTTTTGTTTGCCAGGGAAACGTGCCGAGGTATTTGTCTGGGGGCCTATGGCTGGGAGTGAGCGGCTGGCTCCTGAAAAGCTACGATAGGCAGGATGGTGACCAGACCCATGGTGGCACCAGTGCCAAGTTGGGCTGGTTTGATAGTACCAAGTGGCTCCTGCAATCTGCCATCAAGAAGTTGGCAGGCGAGTTTTGTTTTCCAGGGAAAAGCGCCGTTGTTTTTGTTTAGAGGCCTGTGGCTGGGAGTGGCCGCCTGTCCTCGTAGAATCTACGTTACGCAGCATGGTTCCCAGAGCCAAGGTGGCACCAGGGCCAAGTCGGGCTGGTTTGTAAGTACCAAGTGCATCCTGCAATCTGCCATCCAAAAGCGGGGCAGCTTACTTTTGTTTGCCAGGGAAACGGGCCGAGGTTTGTGTCCGGGGGCCTATGGCAGGGAGTGACCGGCTGGCTCCTGAAAAGCTACGATAGGCAGGATGTTTACCAGACCCATGGTGGCACCAGTGCCAAGTTGGGCTGATTTGATAGTACCAAGTGGCTCCTGCAATCTGCCATCCAGAAGCGGGGTAACTTACTTTTGTTTTCCAGGGAAACGGGCCGAGGTTTGTGTCTGGGTGTCTATGGCTGGGAGTGACCGGCTGGCTCCTGAAAAGCTACGATAGGCAGGATGGTTCCCAGACCAGAGGTGGCACCAGTGCCAAGTTGGGCTGGTTTGATAGTACCAAGTGGCTCCTGCAATCTGCCATCAAAAAGTTGGCAGGCGAGTTTTGTTTTCCAGGGAAAAGCGCCGTTGTTTGTGTTTGGGGGCCTGTGGCAGGGAGTGGCCGGCTGGCTCCTTAGAATCCACGATATGCAGGATTGTTCCCAGACCCAAGGTGGCACCAGTGCCAAGTCGGGCTGGTTTGATGGTGCAAAGTGGCTCCTGCAATCTGCCATCCAGACGCGGGGCAGCGGATTTTTGTTTCCAAGAGTAATGGTCCGTGGTTTGTTTTTGGGGGTATATAGCTGGGCGTGGCCGGCTGGCTCCTTAAAAAGCTCGATATGCAGGATGGTTCCCTGACACAAGGTGGCACCAGTGCCACGTCGGGCGGTTTTCGTAGTACAAAGTGCGTCCTAAAATTTGCCATCCAGAAGAGGGGCAGTTGAGTTTTGTTTGCCAGAGAAAAGGGCCGTGGTTTGTTTTTGGGGCATATGGCTGAGAGTGGCCGGCTGGCCCCTGAAAATCCACGATAGGCAGGATGGTTCCCAGACCAGAGGTGTCACCAGTGCCAAGTCGGGCTGGTTTGATAGTACTAAGTAGCTCCTGCAATCTGCCATGCAGAAGCGGGGCAGCTTACTTTTGTTTGCCAGGGAAACGGGCCGAGGTTTGTGTCTGGGGGCCTATGGCTGGGAGTGACCGGCTGGCTCCTGAAAAGCTACGATAGGCAGGATGGTGACCAGACCCATGGTGGCACCAGCTCCAAGTTGGGCTGGTTTGATAGTACCAAGTGGCTCCTGCAACCTGCCATCAAAAAGTTGGCAGGCGAGTTTTGTTTTCCAGGGAAAAGCGCCGTTGTTTGTGTTTGGGTGCCTGTGGCTGGGAGTGGCCAGCTGGATCCTTAGAACCCACGATACGCAGCATGGTTCCCAGACCTGAGTTGGCACCAGTGCCAAGTTGGGCTGGTTTGATGGTACCAAGTGGCTCCTGCAATCTGCCATCCAGAAGCGGGGCAGCTTACTTTTGTTTGCCAGGGAAACGGGCCGAAATATTTGTCTGGGGGCCTCTGGCTGGGGGTGGCTGGCTGGCTCCTGAAAAGCTACGATAGGCAGGATGGTGACCAGACCCATGGTGGCACCAGTGCCAAGTTGGGCTGGTTTGATAATACCAAGTGTCTCCTGCAATCTGCCATCAAAAGTTTGGCAGGCGAGTTTTGTTTTCCAGGGAAAAGCACCGTTGTGTGTGTTTTGGGGCCTGTGGCTGGGAGTGGCCAGCTGGCTCCTTAGAATCCACGATACGCAGGATGGTTCCCAGACCCAAGGTGGCATCAGTGCCAAGTCGGGCTGGTTTGTTAGTACCAAGTGGTTCCTGCAATCTGCCATCCAGAAGCGGGGCAGCTGAATTTTGTTTGCCATAGAAAAAGGCTGTTTTTTGTGTTTCGGGGCCTGTGGCTGGCAGTGGCCGGCTGGCTCCTGAAAATCCATGATACGCAGCATGGTTCCCAGACCCAAGGTGGCATCAGTGCCAAGTAGGGCTGGTTTCATAGTACCCAGTGGCTCCTGCAATCTCCCATCCAGAAGCGGGGCAGCTGAGTTTTGTTTGCCTGTGAAACGGGCCGTTATTTTTAATTGGGGTCTGTGGCCGAGAGTGTTCGGCTGGCTCCTGACAACCCACAATACGCAGGATGGTTCCCAGACCCAAGGTGGCACCAGTGCCAAGTTGGGCTGGTTTGATAGTACCAAGTGGCTCCTGCAATCTGCCATCCAGAAGCGGTGCAGTTGAGTTTTGTTTGCCAGAGAAAAGGGCCGTGGGTTGTGTTTGGGGGCATATGGCTGGGAGTGGCCGGCTGTCTCATTAAAAAGTTCGATACGCAGGATGGTTCCCAGACCCAAGAGGGCACCAGTGCCAAGTCGGGCTGTTTTTATAGTACCAAGTGCGTCCTGCAATTTGCCATCCAGAAGAGGGGCAGTTGAGTTTTGTTTGCCAGAGAATAGCGCCGTTGTTTGTGTTTGGGGGCTTGTGGCTCGTAGTGGCCGACTGGCGCCTTAGAATCTGTGTTACGCAGCATGGTTCCCAGACCCAAGGTGGCACCAGTGCCAAGTTGGGCTGGTTTGATAGTACCAAGTGGCTCCTGCAATCTGCCATCCAGAAGCGGGGTAGCTTACTTTTGTTTGCCAGGGAAACGGGCCGAGGTTTGTGACTGGGGACCTATGGCTGGGAGTGACCGGCTGGCTCCTGGAAAGCTACGATAGGCAGGATGGTTACCAGACCCATGGTGGCACCAGTGCCAAGTTGGGCTGGTTTGATAGTACCAAGTGGCTCCTGCAATCTGCCATCAAAAAGTTGGCAGGCGAGTTTTGTTTTCCAGGGAAAAGCGACATTGTTTGTATTTGGGGGCCTGTGGCTGGGAGTGACCGGCTGGCTCCTTTGAACCCACGATACGCAGGATGGTTCCCAGACCCAAGGTGGCACCAGTGCCAAGTTTTGCTGGTTTGATACTACCAAGTGCGTCCTGCAATCTGCCATCCAGAAGCGGGGCAGCTTAATTTTGCTTGCCAGGGAAACGGGCCGTGGGTTTTGTTTGGGGGCATATAGCTGAGAGTGGCCGGCTGGCTCCTGAAAATCCACGCTAGGCAGCATGGTTCCCAGATGCAATGTGGCACCAGTGCCAAGTCGGGCTGGTTTGATGGTGCAAAGTGGCTCCTGCAATCTGCCATCCAGAAGCGAGGCAGCTGATTTTTGTTTGCCAGAGGAAAATTCCGTGGATTGTTTTTGGGGGCATATTGCTGGGAGTGGCCGGCTGGCTCCTTAAAATGCTCGATACGCATGATGGTTCCCAGGCCCAAGGTGTCACCACTACCAAGTCGGCCTGCGGTTTTAGTATCAAGTTCATCCTGCAATTTGCCATCCAGAAGAGGGGCAGTTGAGTTTTGTTTGCCAGAGAAACGGGCCGAGGTTTCTGTTTGGGGACATATGGCTGAGAGTGGCCGGCTGGCCCCTGAATATCCACGATACAGAGCATGGTTCCCAGATCCAAGGTGGCACCAGTGCCAAGTCGGGCTGGTTTGATAGTACCAAGTGTCTCCTGCAATCTGCCATCCAGAAGCAGGGCAGCTTACTTTTGTTTGCCAGAGAAATAGGCCTAGGTTTTTGTTTGGGGGCCTGTGGCTAGGAGTGGCCGGCTGGCTCCTTAGAATCCACGATACGCAGCATGGTTCCCAGACCCAAGGTGGCACCAGTGCCAAGTCGGGCTGGTTTGATTACACCAAGTGCCTCCTGCAATCTCCCATCCAGAAGCGGGGCAGCTGAGTTTTGTTTCCCTGTGAAACGGGCCGTTGTTTTTAATTGGGGTCTGTGGCCGAGAGTGTTCGGCTGGCTCCTGACAACCCACAATACGCAGGATGGTTCCCAGACCCAAGGTGGCACCAGTGCCAAGTCGGGCTGGTTTGATAGTACCAAGTGGCTCCTGCAATCTGCCATCCAGAAGCGGTGCAGTTGAGTTTTGTTTGCCAGAGAAAAGGGCCGTGGGTTGTGTTTGGGGGCATATGGCTGGGAGTGGCCGGCTGTCTCATTAAAAAGATCGATACGCAGGATGGTTCCCAGACCCAAGGGGGCACCAGTGCCAAGTCGGGCTGTTTTTATAGTACCAAGTGCGTCCTGCAATTTGCCATCCAGAAGAGGGGCAGTTGAGTTTTGTTTGCCAGAGAATAGCGCCGTTGTTTGTGTTTGGGGGCTTGTGGCTCGTAGTGGCTGACTGGCGCCTTAGAATCTGTGTTACGCAGCATGGTTCCCAGACCCAAGGTGGCACCAGTGCCAAGTTGGGCTGGTTTGATAGTACCAAGTGGCTCCTGCAATCTGCCATCCAGAAGCGGGGTAGCTTACTTTTGTTTGCCAGGGAAACGGGCCGAGGTTTGTGACTGGGGACCTATGGCTGGGAGTGACCGGCTGGCTCCTGGAAAGCTACAATAGGCAGGATGGTTACCAGACCCATGGTGGCACCAGTGCCAAGTTGGGCTGGTTTGATAGTACCAAGTGGCTCCTGCAATCTGCCATCAAAAAGTTGGCAGGCGAGTTTTGTTTTCCAGGGAAAAGCGACATTGTTTGTATTTGGGGGCCTGTGGCTGGGAGTGACCGGCTGGCTCCTTTGAACCCACGATACGCAGGATGGTTCCCAGACCCAAGGTGGCACCAGTGCCAAGTTTTGCTGGTTTGATACTACCAAGTGCGTCCTGCAATCTGCCATCCAGAAGCGGGGCAGCTTAATTTTGTTTGCCAGGGAAACGGGCCGTGGGTTTTGTTTGGGGGCATATAGCTGAGAGTGGCCGGCTGGCTCCTGAAAATCCACGCTAGGCAGCATGGTTCCCAGATGCAATGTGGCACCAGTGCCAAGTCGGGCTGGTTTGATGGTGCAAAGTGGCTCCTGCAATCTGCCATCCAGAAGCGAGGCAGCTGATTTTTGTTTGCCAGAGGAAAATTCCGTGGATTGTTTTTGGGGGCATATTGCTGGGAGTGGCCGGCTGGCTCCTTAAAATGCTCGATACGCATGATGGTTCCCAGGCCCAAGGTGTCACCACTACCAAGTCGGCCTGCGGTTTTAGTATCAAGTTCATCCTGCAATTTGCCATCCAGAAGAGGGGCAGTTGAGTTTTGTTTGCCAGAGAAACGGGCCGAGGTTTCTGTTTGGGGACATATGGCTGAGAGTGGCCGGCTGGCCCCTGAATATCCACGATACAGAGCATGGTTCCCAGATCCAAGGTGGCACCAGTGCCAAGTTGGGCTGGTTTGATAGTACCAAGTGTCTCCTGCAATCTGCCATCCAGAAGCAGGGCAGCTTACTTTTGTTTGCCAGAGAAATAGGCCTAGGTTTTTGTTTGGGGGCCTGTGGCTAGGAGTGGCCGGCTGGCTCCTTAGAATCCACGATACGCAGGATGGTTCCCAGACCCAAGGTGGCACCAGTGCCAAGTTGTGCTGGTTTGATAGTACCAAGTGGCTCCTGCAAACTCCATCAAAAAGTTGGCAGGCGTGTTTTGTTTTCCAGGGAACAGCGCCGTTGATTTTGTTTGGGGGCCTGTGGCTGGGAGTGGCCGGCTGGCTCCTTAGAATCCACGATACGCAGGATGGTTCCCAGACCCAAGGTGGCACCAGTGCCAAGTCGGGCTGGTTTGATTACACCAAGTGGCTCCTGCAATCTGCCATCCAGAAGTGAGGCAGCTAAGTTTTGTTTGCGAGAAAAAAGGGCCGTGGTTTTTGTTGGGGGCCTGTGGCTGGGAGTAGCCGGCTGGCTCCTTAAAATCCACGATAGGCAGGATGGTTCCCAGACCCAAGGTGGCACCAGTGCCAAGTCGGGCTGGTTTGATAGTACCAAGTGGCTCCTGCAATCTGCCATCCAGAAGCGGGGCAGCTGAGTTTTGTTTGCCAGAGAAAAAGGCTGTGGTTTGTGTTTGGGGGCCTGTGGCTGGCAGTGGCCGGCTGGCTCCTGAAAATCCACGATACGCAGCATGGTTCCCAGACCCAAGGTGGCACCAGTGCCAAGTGGGGCTCGTTTGACAGTGTCAAGTGCCTCCTGCAATCTCCCATCCAGAAGCGGGGCAGCTGAGTTTTTTTTGCCAGGGAAACGGACCTTTGTTTTTGATTGGGCTCTGTGGCCGAGAGTGGTTGGCTGTCTCCTGACAATCCACAATACGCAGGATGGTTCCCAGACCCAAGGTGGCACCAGTGCCAAGTCGGGCTGGTTTGATAGTACCAAGTGGCTCCTGCAATCTGCCATCCAGAAGCGGGGCAGCTGAGTTTTGTTTGCCAGAGAAAAGGGCCGTGGGTTGTGTTTGGGGGCATATGGCTGGGAGTGGCCACCTGGCTCCTTAAAATGCACGATACGCCGCATGGTAACCAGACGCAAGGTGGCACCAGTGCCAAGTCAGGCTGTTTTTGTAGTACCCAGTGGCTCCTGCAATTTGCCATCCAGAAGCGGGGCAGTTGAATTTTTTTTGCTAGAGAAAAGGGCTGTGGTTTGTGTTTGGGGGCCTATGGCTGAGAGTGGCCGGCTGGCCCCTGAAAATCAACGATAGGCAGGATGGTGCCCAGATCCAAGGTGGCACCAGTGCCAAGTAAGGCTGGTTGTATGGTTCAAAGTAACTCCTGCAATCTGCCATCCAGAAGCGGGACAGCTGAGTTTTTTTTGCCAGAGAAAAGGTCCATGGTTTCTTTTTGGGGCATACGGCTGGGAATTGCCGGCTGGCTCCTTAAAATGCTCGATACGCAGGATGGTTCCCAGAGCCAAGGTGGCACCACTGCCAAGTCGGGCTCTTTTTGTAGTACCAAGTGCGTCCTGCAATTTGCCATCCAGAAGAGGGGCAGTTGAGTTTTGTTTGCCAGAGAAAAGGGCCGTTGTTTGTGTTTGGGGGCCTGTGGCTGGGAGTGTTCGGCTGGTTCCTGAATATGTACGATACGCAGGATTGTTCCCAGATCCAAGGTGGCAGCAGTGCCATGTTGTGCTGGTGTGATAGTACCAAGTGGCTCCTGCAATCTGCCATCCAGAAGTGGGGCAGCTGATTTTTGTTTGCCAGAGAAAAGGTCCGTGGTTTGTTTTTGGGGGCATATGGCTGAGAGTGGCCGGCTGGCCCCTGAATATCCACGATACAGAGCATGGTTCCCAGATCCAAGGTGGCACCAGTGCCAAGTTGGGCTGGTTTGATAGTACCAAGTGTCTCCTGCAATCTGCCATCCAGAAGCAGGGCAGCTTACTTTTGTTTGCCAGAGAAATAGGCCTAGGTTTTTGTTTGGGGGCCTGTGGCTAGGAGTGGCCGGCTGGCTCCTTAGAATCCACGATACGCAGGATGGTTCCCAGACCCAAGGTGGCACCAGTGCCAAGTCGGGCTGGTTTGATAGTACCAAGTGGCTCCTGCAAACTCCATCAAAAAGTTGGCAGGCGTGTTTTGTTTTCCAGGGAACAGCGCCGTTGATTTTGTTTGGGGGCCTGTGGCTGGGAGTGGCCGGCTGGCTCCTTAGAATCCACGATACGCAGGATGGTTCCCAGACCCAAGGTGGCACCAGCGCCAAGTCGGGCTGGTTTGATTACACCAAGTGGCTCCTGCAATCTGCCATCCAGAAGTGAGGCAGCTAAGTTTTGTTTGCGAGAAAAAAGGGCCGTGGTTTTTGTTGGGGGCCTGTGGCTGGGAGTAGCCGGCTGGCTCCTTAAAATCCACGATAGGCAGGATGGTTCCCAGACCCAAGGTGGCACCAGTGCCAAGTCGGGCTGGTTTGATAGTACCAAGTGGCTCCTGCAATCTGCCATCCAGAAGCGGGGCAGCTGAGTTTTGTTTGCCAGAGAAAAAGGCTGTGGTTTGTGTTTGGGGGCCTGTGGCTGGCAGTGGCCGGCTGGCTCCTGAAAATCCACGATACGCAGCATGGTTCCCAGACCCAAGGTGGCACCAGTGCCAAGTGGGGCTCGTTTGACAGTGTCAAGTGCCTCCTGCAATCTCCCATCCAGAAGCGGGGCAGCTGAGTTTTTTTTGCCAGGGAAACGGACCTTTGTTTTTGATTGGGCTCTGTGGCCGAGAGTGGTTGGCTGTCTCCTGACAATCCACAATACGCAGGATGGTTCCCAGACCCAAGGTGGCACCAGTGCCAAGTCGGGCTGGTTTGATAGTACCAAGTGTCTCCTGCAATCTGCCATCCAGAAGCGGGGCAGCTGAGTTTTGTTTGCCAGAGAAAAGGGCCGTGGGTTGTGTTTGGGGGCATATGGCTGGGAGTGGCCACCTGGCTCCTTAAAATGCACGATACGCCGCATGGTAACCAGACGCAAGGTGGCACCAGTGCCAAGTCAGGCTGTTTTTGTAGTACCCAGTGGCTCCTGCAATTTGCCATCCAGAAGCGGGGCAGTTGAATTTTTTTTGCTAGAGAAAAGGGCTGTGGTTTGTGTTTGGGGGCCTATGGCTGAGAGTGGCCGGCTGGCCCCTGAAAATCAACGATAGGCAGGATGGTGCCCAGATCCAAGGTGGCACCAGTGCCAAGTAAGGCTGGTTGTATGGTTCAAAGTAACTCCTGCAATCTGCCATCCAGAAGCGGGACAGCTGAGTTTTTTTTGCCAGAGAAAAGGTCCATGGTTTCTTTTTGGGGCATACGGCTGGGAATTGCCGGCTGGCTCCTTAAAATGCTCGATACGCAGGATGGTTCCCAGAGCCAAGGTGGCACCACTGCCAAGTCGGGCTCTTTTTGTAGTACCAAGTGCGTCCTGCAATTTGCCATCCAGAAGAGGGGCAGTTGAGTTTTGTTTGCCAGAGAAAAGGGCCGTTGTTTGTGTTTGGGGGCCTGTGGCTGGGAGTGTTCGGCTGGTTCCTGAATATGTACGATACGCAGGATTGTTCCCAGATCCAAGGTGGCAGCAGTGCCATGTTGTGCTGGTGTGATAGTCCCAAGTGGCTCCTGCAATCTGCCATCCAGAAGTGGGGCAGCTGATTTTTGTTTGCCAGAGAAAAGGTCCGTGGTTTGTTTTTGGGGGCATATGGCTGAGAGTGGCCGGCTGGCCCCTGAAAATCCACGATACACAGGATGGTTCCCAGATCCAAGGTGGCACCTGTGCCAAGTCGGGCTGATTTGATAGTACTAAGTAGCTCCTGCAATCTGCCATGCAGAAGCGGGGCAGCTTACTTTTGTTTGCCAGGGAAACGGGCCGAGGTTTGTGTTTGGGGGCCTATGGCTGAGAGTGACCGGCTGGCTCCTGAAAAGCTACAATAGGCAGGATGGTGACCAGACCCATGGTGGCACCAGTGCCAAGTTGGGCTGGTTTGATAGTACCAAGTGGTTCCTGCAATCTGCCATCCAGAAGAGGGGCAGTTGAGTTTTGTTTGCCAGAGAAAAGGGCCTTGGTTTGTGTTTGGGGGCATATGGCTGGGTGTGGCCAGCTGGCTCCTTAAAATGCACGATATGCAACATGGCTCCCAGACCCAAGGTGGCACAAGTGCCAAGTTGGGCTGGTTTGATAGTACCAAGTGGCTCCTGCAATCTTCCATGATCACGTGGAGAAATACTTTCTGGTTTCAGCCTCATGCTCTTTCTTCTCTCCCTCAACTTCTCTATCACCTCTCATCTGGTTCACATGCGCTGTCTTCAAGGTCCACAGGCTACTTTTCACAGAATCTTCTGGCCTGATGAAGTAAGGATGATGAATAGAACAGAGCTGGGATCTATTTTCCAGTTTGGATAAAATGCATTCTGCACACAAATCCAAGGAGAACGGGCTGCCCCGATGCCCAGAAAATCTTTCACTCCTGCTAGTGTTCTACGTCAACCGCAACTTAGTCTGAAAGAAAAGCTTTTTCTCTGAGAGCATCTGAGAGGTTTGCATGAAGCACTGATATCTGACATATGCAATTTTGAATAGGAGAGGAAAAAGAAAATGGCAAGGAGTTTTTAATTTTAGTGGTTTCAATTTTAATTTCCGTGCACTTTTTCAAAACTTGTCAGCTCAAATGCCCATCAACATCTTTTAGTCATCTGTAAGTCAGTATTCATATAAAATGTGCTTCAAATCCAAAGAATTTCAAATTTGCACTCCAAGCTTCTATGCCTAGATTTATGATTTCCTACACATATTAGATGAAAGGAAGGCCTTTTTTACTGTGGGAGTGCTGGAACACTGGAACAGGTTGCCCAGAGAAGTTGTGGGTGTCCCATCCCTGAAAGTATTCAAGGTCACCTTGGACGGGGCTTGGAGCAGCAACAAAGGAGAAGCTTGATGGTAGAGAAACAAAGTTGGACTATAGAAGAAACTCGGATTGAAGTATAGGATCAAGTTTTCTCTCAGCTCTTGGGGTAAATTCAAAGTTGTACAAAATGACATTTATCTGTGCTATTCACTACTGTAACAGAAAGTTTCATGAAAACTGTACAGAAGATAGTAAATTTTAAAAGAGATAAGAATTACAGCATAAAATCCATGGGATAGGTTACAACATGAGACACTCTCTAAGAGAAAATCTCTGTGTTTCAGCACTTCATCGGGGTAAGATTTCATGAAGTGCCAAAGAAGGCGGCAAAATATCATTCGGGACATTATTTACTGGGATTCAGCCTGGCCATTAGTAGGAACTGCCTTTGAACATATCATGTAGATATACCACACACACTTTCCCTTCACTGAAAAATTACTGTTTACAACAAATAAGCAATTGACGATCAAAATTGATTGAAAGCATCTTAAACATGTCAAGTATTTCATTGTAGATGATCTGTGATCCAAATGCTTCTTCCACCTTCGAGAGGGACAGAAGAATTCTTCCATATCATGATGGTTTAAAATTGTATCAACCAATGTTTTCTGCTGAAAAGATATCATCTATTTTTTTCTATTTTTGGAAGAAAATATTCCTAGACATACAACAGGTGAGAACTAAGTAATTTTAAAGAAACAAATGAAATGAAAATATTCTGTAAATAGAATGAAATGAAAAGCTGTGTTTTAAATAGGAGCTAAATATTAAACAGAATTTTTGTACCAGGCATTTGAATTACTGCACCAGCTCTTTTGCCCATCAAGAGAGGCATTTAGCATTTCAGTCTTTTCCAAGGTGTTCATGATCTGCTATGCTGATCTCTGTGTGTGCCTAGGTGTGTGTGGAGGGGGGGGCATATGAAGGGGAGTGTGTATGTTTGCTTTACAATTGTTGTGGCAGATTCATGCCTCAGCTCCACATTTTGTTTTAAAAAGGTCACACCGAGTGGATATGAAGTTTACTATCAACAAGAGATCGATTCCCAAATCATCCATTTGACTCTCCCTTATAAATCATGTGCTTTGTTGCATATTTTATCAAATATACTTTCAAGCCAGATGGAGGAAGGAGGATGTGGGAATCCCTCCACCATCTTGCAACTTTTATGTAAGTAGGTTTTCAAGAAAATCATCATTTCTCTTTTAAATATGTCTGGAACAGGCATGATGGTAGTGTCAACCTGTTGGAGTTTTTGTTGCTGGAAGAAGTTGTACAAAAGGATTGGTTTTTACATTGACCAGTTACTGAATCAAGCGCAGGAATACATTGGAAATTTAGCTGGGGGTTCCTTTTCCCAGCAGACTACTTCTAGAACGAGCTTGTACACTGAAGCTGACTCTTTTGCTCTCTTTTTGTTTCTTTCCTATTTTCTTGGCTTCTTTGCCACTATCTAGACAATTTTGGAACTTTGTTCCCAACTAAAATGGTTTCAATAGTCTGATTGTGATCATACATTTTTACAAGGAATTTTTAAAATCTTTCCTCGAGTCCAGAAAGTCAAGGACTTAGATCTTTTTCTTCCCTTATCAATATTGCCATGAAATTGATAAATAAAGACCAACTCTTTATTTTTGTTTTTAACCCACGTAGATAATTCCCATCCATTAATCCATTTTGTGGACCAATAGCTGCCATTCTGATGGAAGCTGTCACTTCTTAACAATAGGCATTCTGTGACTATGTTGACAGCACTTTGGGTGAAGATCCTAACTGGTCTTAGATATACATAGGGAGAAATTTGCTCAGCCAGTGTCAGTCTTAAGCATGCGTATCAGAAGATCTTTCTAGAGCTGGGAATTTTCCCATGAAAGGGATTCAGTTAGGGAAGAGACACTTGTGCCAGAGTTTTACATTCTTCTTGAACACTGCTTAAGGAACTTAGATGCCATGTCCATTTGGATCTCTGTCTGCACAGAACTTTGTCATGCCAGTGCTTTGAAATGCATCTTGAAGAGAATTCACTAGCACAGAATGAAAGAGAGTGGAAGGGGTTGGTGGGGCTAACCAGGCCCAACCCCCCTGCCTAAACCAGGATACCTAGAGCCTCTTGCCCAGGATTCTATCTGGGTGTACTTTTAATGTCTTCAAAGATCCAGGCTCCACAATCTTTCTGGGCAGTCTGTGCCGTGGTTCAGTCACCCTGACAGTAAAGAAACATTTACTGATGTTCAAAGGCAATCTCCTGTATTTCAGTGTGTGCCCACTGCCTCTTGTCTTTTCCCTCAGCATCACTGAAAAGACACTGATTCCCTCCCCTTTGCACTATTGCTTCCATATGTATGTGTGATGCCATGTAGAGGTATGTCAAAAACCTCCCTGAAGCCCAGGCAGATAATATTCCCTTCATCTACCAGTCAAGTTGATTCATCAGAGGAGTTTAAAGTGATGTTCAGCATGAAATTCCCCTGAAAAATCATGCTAACTACATTATTTGGTCATCTGTCATGTGCCTGGCAAGGATTTCCAGGAAGAGCTGCTTCATCAACTTCCTGGGGATAAAAAAGAGGCTGGCTGGTTTGTACTATGGCGAGTCCTCTTAATTGCCTTTTTTGAAGATGGGTGTCATTTGCTAACATCCACTCTTTAGCCTCTCTTGTCGTCTACATCTTAGCAAAACGCTTTTCCACTATGTCTGGCTAGGAAAAACTGTGCCAGCACAGAAAACATCTCCCATCGTGTTCTAGAAGTTGCACGGATGTCTGCCAAGTGTTTGGCAGGAAGAAAAGAAAAGTTGTCCAAAACAGCTTCCAATCGAATGTTCCTGTGATTGGAAAAGTCAGGAGAGTGCAAAGGTACTGTTTTCTATCAGTTGGCAAGGTGCGCACACAATCCCAGTGTTGTACAGCTTGCTTCTTCACCTTCCCGAAGCTGCCGCTCTCGCCGGCTGCCGGAGCCCAAGAAGCGGCTTCTTCGCGCAAAGACGATTGTGCCGCTCACAGGGCTCTCCTTAGCGCGGCTTCTGCCGAAAGACGCCCGGCAGCGGCTCTTACCTCCGGAGAGCATCCTACCTTCGTCTTTAGCTCCTCTTCTCATCTACACCTCGGCAACAAGCTTCTCCACTATGTCTGGCTAGGAAAAACTGTGCCAGCACAGAAAACATCTCCCATCGTGTTCTAGAAGTTGCACGGATGTCTGCCAAGTGTTTGGCAGGAAGAAAAGAAAAGTTGTCCAAAACAGCTTCCAATCGAATGTTCCTGTGATTGGAAAAGTCAGGAGAGTGCAAAGGTACTGTTTTCTATCAGTTGGCAAGGTGCGCACACAATCCCAGTGTTGTACAGCTTGCTTCTTCACCTTCCCGAAGCTGCCGCTCTCGCCGGCTGCCGGAGCCCAAGAAGCGGCTTCTTCGCGCAAAGACGATTGTGCCGCTCACAGTGCTCTCCTTAGCGCAGCTTCTGCCGAAAGACGCCCGGCAGCGGCTCTTACCTCCGGAGAGCATCCTACCTTCGTCTTTCGCGTCTTTTGTAGTCTACATCTTAGCAAAACGCTTTTCCACTATGTCTGGCTAGGAAAAACTGTGCCAGCACAGAAAACATCTCCCATCGTGTTCTAGAAGTTGCACGGATGTCTGCCAAGTGTTTGGCAGGAAGAAAAGAAAAGTTGTCCAAAACAGCTTCCAATCGAATGTTCCTGTGATTGGAAACGTCAGGAGAGTGCAAAGGTACTGTTTTCTATCAGTTGGCAAGGTGCGCACACAATCCCAGTGTTGTACAGCTTGCTTCTTCACCTTCCCGAAGCTGCCGCTCTCGCCGGCTGCCGGAGCCCAAGAAGCGGCTTCTTCGCGCAAAGACGATTGTGCCGCTCACAGTGCTCTCCTTAGCGCGGCTTCTGCCGAAAGACGCCCGGCAGCGGCTCTTACCTCCGGAGAGCATCCTACCTTCGTCTTTCGCGTCTTTTGTAGTCTACATCTTAGCAAAACGCTTTTCCACTATGTCTGGCTAGGAAAAACTGTGCCAGCACAGAAAACATCTCCCATCGTGTTCTAGAAGTTGCACGGATGTCTGCCAAGTGTTTGGCAGGAAGAAAAGAAAAGTTGTCCAAAACAGCTTCCAATCGAATGTTCCTGTGATTGGAAAAGTCAGGAGAGTGCAAAGGTACTGTTTTCTATCAGTTGGCAAGGTGCGCACACAATCCCAGTGTTGTACAGCTTGCTTCTTCACCTTCCCGAAGCTGCCGCTCTCGCCGGCTGCCGGAGCCCAAGAAGCGGCTTCTTCGCGCAAAGACGATTGTGCCGCTCACAGTGCTCTCCTTAGCGCGGCTTCTGCCGAAAGACGCCCGGCAGCGGCTCTTACCTCCGGAGAGCATCCTACCTTCGTCTTTCGCGTCTTTTGTAGTCTACATCTTAGCAAAACGCTTTTCCACTATGTCTGGCTAGGAAAAACTGTGCCAGCACAGAAAACATCTCCCATCGTGTTCTAGAAGTTGCACGGATGTCTGCCAAGTGTTTGGCAGGAAGAAAAGAAAAGTTGTCCAAAACAGCTTCCAATCGAATGTTCCTGTGATTGGAAAAGTCAGGAGAGTGCAAAGGTACTGTTTTCTATCAGTTGGCAAGGTGCGCACACAATCCCAGTGTTGTACAGCTTGCTTCTTCACCTTCCCGAAGCTGCCGCTCTCGCCGGCTGCCGGAGCCCAAGAAGCGGCTTCTTCGCGCAAAGACGATTGTGCCGCTCACAGTGCTCTCCTTAGCGCGGCTTCTGCCGAAAGACGCCCGGCAGCGGCTCTTACCTCCGGAGAGCATCCTACCTTCGTCTTTCGCGTCTTTTGTAGTCTACATCTTAGCAAAACGCTTTTCCACTATGTCTGGCTAGGAAAAACTGTGCCAGCACAGAAAACATCTCCCATCGTGTTCTAGAAGTTGCACGGATGTCTGCCAAGTGTTTGGCAGGAAGAAAAGAAAAGTTGTCCAAAACAGCTTCCAATCGAATGTTCCTGTGATTGGAAAAGTCAGGAGAGTGCAAAGGTACTGTTTTCTATCAGTTGGCAAGGTGCGCACACAATCCCAGTGTTGTACAGCTTGCTTCTTCACCTTCCCGAAGCTGCCGCTCTCGCCGGCTGCCGGAGCCCAAGAAGCGGCTTCTTCGCGCAAAGACGATTGTGCCGCTCACAGGGCTCTCCTTAGCGCGGCTTCTGCCGAAAGACGCCCGGCAGCGGCTCTTACCTCCGGAGAGCATCCTACCTTCGTCTTTCGCGTCTTTTGTAGTCTACATCTTAGCAAAACGCTTTTCCACTATGTCTGGCTAGGAAAAACTGTGCCAGCACAGAAAACATCTCCCATCGTGTTCTAGAAGTTGCACGGATGTCTGCCAAGTGTTTGGCAGGAAGAAAAGAAAAGTTGTCCAAAACAGCTTCCAATCGAATGTTCCTGTGATTGGAAAAGTCAGGAGAGTGCAAAGGTACTGTTTTCTATCAGTTGGCAAGGTGCGCACACAATCCCAGTGTTGTACAGCTTGCTTCTTCACCTTCCCGAAGCTGCCGCTCTCGCCGGCTGCCGGAGCCCAAGAAGCGGCTTCTTCGCGCAAAGACGATTGTGCCGCTCACAGTGCTCTCCTTAGCGCGGCTTCTGCCGAAAGACGCCCGGCAGCGGCTCTTACCTCCGGAGAGCATCCTACCTTCGTCTTTCGCGTCTTTTGTAGTCTACATCTTAGCAAAACGCTTTTCCACTATGTCTGGCTAGGAAAAACTGTGCCAGCACAGAAAACATCTCCCATCGTGTTCTAGAAGTTGCACGGATGTCTGCCAAGTGTTTGGCAGGAAGAAAAGAAAAGTTGTCCAAAACAGCTTCCAATCGAATGTTCCTGTGATTGGAAAAGTCAGGAGAGTGCAAAGGTACTGTTTTCTATCAGTTGGCAAGGTGCGCACACAATCCCAGTGTTGTACAGCTTGCTTCTTCACGTTCCCGAAGCTGCCACACTCAGGAGGTAAGAGCCGCTGCCGGGCGTCTTTCGGCAGAAGCTGCGCTAAGGAGAGCACTGTGAGCGGCACAATCGTCTTTGCGCGAAGAAGCCGCTTCTTGGGCTCCGGCAGCCGGCGAGAGCGGCAGCTTCGGGAAGGTGAAGAAGCAAGCTGTACAACACTGGGATTGTGTGCGCACCTTGCCAACTGATAGAAAACAGTACCTTTGCACTCTCCTGACTTTTCCAATCACAGGAACATTCGATTGGAAGCTGTTTTGGACAACTTTTCTTTTCTTCCTGCCAAACACTTGGCAGACATCCGTGCAACTTCTAGAACACGATGGGAGATGTTTTCTGTGCTGGCACAGTTTTTCCTAGCCAGACATAGTGGAAAAGCGTTTTGCTAAGATGTAGACTACAAAAGACGCGAAAGACGAAGGTAGGATGCTCTCCGGAGGTAAGAGCCGCTGCCGGGCGTCTTTCGGCAGAAGCCGCGCTAAGGAGAGCACTGTGAGCGGCACAATCGTCTTTGCGCGAAGAAGCCGCTTCTTGGGCTCCGGCAGCCGGCGAGAGCGGCAGCTTCGGGAAGGTGAAGAAGCAAGCTGTACAACACTGGGATTGTGTGCGCACCTTGCCAACTGATAGAAAACAGTACCTTTGCACTCTCCTGACTTTTCCAATCACAGGAACATTCGATTGGAAGCTGTTTTGGACAACTTTTCTTTTCTTCCTGCCAAACACTTGGCAGACATCCGTGCAACTTCTAGAACACGATGGGAGATGTTTTCTGTGCTGGCACAGTTTTTCCTAGCCAGACATAGTGGAAAAGCGTTTTGCTAAGATGTAGACTACAAAAGACGCGAAAGACGAAGGTAGGATGCTCTCCGGAGGTAAGAGCCGCTGCCGGGCGTCTTTCGGCAGAAGCCGCGCTAAGGAGAGCCCTGTGAGCGGCACAATCGTCTTTGCGCGAAGAAGCCGCTTCTTGGGCTCCGGCAGCCGGCGAGAGCGGCAGCTTCGGGAAGGTGAAGAAGCAAGCTGTACAACACTGGGATTGTGTGCGCACCTTGCCAACTGATAGAAAACAGTACCTTTGCACTCTCCTGACTTTTCCAATCACAGGAACATTCGATTGGAAGCTGTTTTGGACAACTTTTCTTTTCTTCCTGCCAAACACTTGGCAGACATCCGTGCAACTTCTAGAACACGATGGGAGATGTTTTCTGTGCTGGCACAGTTTTTCCTAGCCAGACATAGTGGAAAAGCGTTTTGCTAAGATGTAGACTACAAAAGACGCGAAAGACGAAGGTAGGATGCTCTCCGGAGGTAAGAGCCGCTGCCGGGCGTCTTTCGGCAGAAGCCGCGCTAAGGAGAGCACTGTGAGCGGCACAATCGTCTTTGCGCGAAGAAGCCGCTTCTTGGGCTCCGGCAGCCGGCGAGAGCGGCAGCTTCGGGAAGGTGAAGAAGCAAGCTGTACAACACTGGGATTGTGTGCGCACCTTGCCAACTGATAGAAAACAGTACCTTTGCACTCTCCTGACTTTTCCAATCACAGGAACATTCGATTGGAAGCTGTTTTGGACAACTTTTCTTTTCTTCCTGCCAAACACTTGGCAGACATCCGTGCAACTTCTAGAACACGATGGGAGATGTTTTCTGTGCTGGCACAGTTTTTCCTAGCCAGACATAGTGGAAAAGCGTTTTGCTAAGATGTAGACTACAAAAGACGCGAAAGACGAAGGTAGGATGCTCTCCGGAGGTAAGAGCCGCTGCCGGGCGTCTTTCGGCAGAAGCCGCGCTAAGGAGAGCACTGTGAGCGGCACAATCGTCTTTGCGCGAAGAAGCCGCTTCTTGGGCTCCGGCAGCCGGCGAGAGCGGCAGCTTCGGGAAGGTGAAGAAGCAAGCTGTACAACACTGGGATTGTGTGCGCACCTTGCCAACTGATAGAAAACAGTACCTTTGCACTCTCCTGACTTTTCCAATCACAGGAACATTCGATTGGAAGCTGTTTTGGACAACTTTTCTTTTCTTCCTGCCAAACACTTGGCAGACATCCGTGCAACTTCTAGAACACGATGGGAGATGTTTTCTGTGCTGGCACAGTTTTTCCTAGCCAGACATAGTGGAAAAGCGTTTTGCTAAGATGTAGACTACAAAAGACGCGAAAGACGAAGGTAGGATGCTCTCCGGAGGTAAGAGCCGCTGCCGGGCGTCTTTCGGCAGAAGCCGCGCTAAGGAGAGCACTGTGAGCGGCACAATCGTCTTTGCGCGAAGAAGCCGCTTCTTGGGCTCCGGCAGCCGGCGAGAGCGGCAGCTTCGGGAAGGTGAAGAAGCAAGCTGTACAACACTGGGATTGTGTGCGCACCTTGCCAACTGATAGAAAACAGTACCTTTGCACTCTCCTGACTTTTCCAATCACAGGAACATTCGATTGGAAGCTGTTTTGGACAACTTTTCTTTTCTTCCTGCCAAACACTTGGCAGACATCCGTGCAACTTCTAGAACACGATGGGAGATGTTTTCTGTGCTGGCACAGTTTTTCCTAGCCAGACATAGTGGAAAAGCGTTTTGCTAAGATGTAGACTACAAAAGACGCGAAAGACGAAGGTAGGATGCTCTCCGGAGGTAAGAGCCGCTGCCGGGCGTCTTTCGGCAGAAGCCGCGCTAAGGAGAGCACTGTGAGCGGCACAATCGTCTTTGCGCGAAGAAGCCGCTTCTTGGGCTCCGGCAGCCGGCGAGAGCGGCAGCTTCGGGAAGGTGAAGAAGCAAGCTGTACAACACTGGGATTGTGTGCGCACCTTGCCAACTGATAGAAAACAGTACCTTTGCACTCTCCTGACTTTTCCAATCACAGGAACATTCGATTGGAAGCTGTTTTGGACAACTTTTCTTTTCTTCCTGCCAAACACTTGGCAGACATCCGTGCAACTTCTAGAACACGATGGGAGATGTTTTCTGTGCTGGCACAGTTTTTCCTAGCCAGACATAGTGGAAAAGCGTTTTGCTAAGATGTAGACTACAAAAGACGCGAAAGACGAAGGTAGGATGCTCTCCGGAGGTAAGAGCCGCTGCCGGGCGTCTTTCGGCAGAAGCCGCGCTAAGGAGAGCCCTGTGAGCGGCACAATCGTCTTTGCGCGAAGAAGCCGCTTCTTGGGCTCCGGCAGCCGGCGAGAGCGGCAGCTTCGGGAAGGTGAAGAAGCAAGCTGTACAACACTGGGATTGTGTGCGCACCTTGCCAACTGATAGAAAACAGTATCTTTGCACTCTCCTGACTTTTCCAATCACAGGAACATTCGATTGGAAGCTGTTTTGGACAACTTTTCTTTTCTTCCTGCCAAACACTTGGCAGACATCCGTGCAACTTCTAGAACACGATGGGAGATGTTTTCTGTGCTGGCACAGTTTTTCCTAGCCAGACATAGTGGAAAAGCGTTTTGCTAAGATGTAGACTACAAAAGACGCGAAAGACGAAGGTAGGATGCTCTCCGGAGGTAAGAGCCGCTGCCGGGCGTCTTTCGGCAGAAGCCGCGCTAAGGAGAGCACTGTGAGCGGCACAATCGTCTTTGCGCGAAGAAGCCGCTTCTTGGGCTCCGGCAGCCGGCGAGAGCGGCAGCTTCGGGAAGGTGAAGAAGCAAGCTGTACAACACTGGGATTGTGTGCGCACCTTGCCAACTGATAGAAAACAGTACCTTTGCACTCTCCTGACTTTTCCAATCACAGGAACATTCGATTGGAAGCTGTTTTGGACAACTTTTCTTTTCTTCCTGCCAAACACTTGGCAGACATCCGTGCAACTTCTAGAACACGATGGGAGATGTTTTCTGTGCTGGCACAGTTTTTCCTAGCCAGACATAGTGGAAAAGCGTTTTGCTAAGATGTAGACTACAAAAGACGCGAAAGACGAAGGTAGGATGCTCTCCGGAGGTAAGAGCCGCTGCCGGGCGTCTTTCGGCAGAAGCCGCGCTAAGGAGAGCACTGTGAGCGGCACAATCGTCTTTGCGCGAAGAAGCCGCTTCTTGGGCTCCGGCAGCCGGCGAGAGCGGCAGCTTCGGGAAGGTGAAGAAGCAAGCTGTACAACACTGGGATTGTGTGCGCACCTTGCCAACTGATAGAAAACAGTACCTTTGCACTCTCCTGACGTTTCCAATCACAGGAACATTCGATTGGAAGCTGTTTTGGACAACTTTTCTTTTCTTCCTGCCAAACACTTGGCAGACATCCGTGCAACTTCTAGAACACGATGGGAGATGTTTTCTGTGCTGGCACAGTTTTTCCTAGCCAGACATAGTGGAAAAGCTTTTTGCCGAGGTGTAGATGAGAAGAGGAGCTAAAGACGAAGGTAGGATGCTCTCCGGAGGTAAGAGCCGCTGCCGGGCGTCTTTCGGCAGAAGCCGCGCTAAGGAGAGCCCTGTGAGCGGCACAATCGTCTTTGCGCGAAGAAGCCGCTTCTTGGGCTCCGGCAGCCGGCGAGAGCGGCAGCTTCGGGAAGGTGAAGAAGCAAGCTGTACAACACTGGGATTGTGTGCGCACCTTGCCAACTGATAGAAAACAGTACCTTTGCACTCTCCTGACTTTTCCAATCACAGGAACATTCGATTGGAAGCTGTTTTGGACAACTTTTCTTTTCTTCCTGCCAAACACTTGGCAGACATCCGTGCAACTTCTAGAACACGATGGGAGATGTTTTCTGTGCTGGCACAGTTTTTCCTAGCCAGACATAGTGGAAAAGCGTTTTGCTAAGATGTAGACGACAAGAGAGGCTAAAGAGTGGATGTTAGCAAATGACACCCATCTTCAAAAAAGGCAATTAAGAGGACTCGCCATAGTACAAACCAGCCAGCCTCTTTTTTATCCCCAGGAAGTTGATGAAGCAGCTCTTCCTGGAAATCCTTGCCAGGCACATGACAGATGACCAAATAATGTAGTTAGCATGATTTTTCAGGGGAATTTCATGCTGAACATCACTTTAAACTCCTCTGATGAATCAACTTGACTGGTAGATGAAGGGAATATTATCTGCCTGGGCTTCAGGGAGGTTTTTGACATACCTCTACATGGCATCACACATACATATGGAAGCAATAGTGCAAAGGGGAGGGAATCAGTGTCTTTTCAGTGATGCTGAGGGAAAAGACAAGAGGCAGTGGGCACACACTGAAATACAGGAGATTGCCTTTGAACATCAGTAAATGTTTCTTTACTGTCAGGGTGACTGAACCACGGCACAGACTGCCCAGAAAGATTGTGGAGCCTGGATCTTTGAAGACATTAAAAGTACACCCAGATAGAATCCTGGGCAAGAGGCTCTAGGTATCCTGGTTTAGGCAGGGGGGTTGGGCCTGGTTAGCCCCACCAACCCCTTCCACTCTCTTTCATTCTGTGCTAGTGAATTCTCTTCAAGATGCATTTCAAAGCACTGGCATGACAAAGTTCTGTGCAGACAGAGATCCAAATGGACATGGCATCTAAGTTCCTTAAGCAGTGTTCAAGAAGAATGTAAAACTCTGGCACAAGTGTCTCTTCCCTAACTGAATCCCTTTCATGGGAAAATTCCCAGCTCTAGAAAGATCTTCTGATACGCATGCTTAAGACTGACACTGGCTGAGCAAATTTCTCCCTATGTATATCTAAGACCAGTTAGGATCTTCACCCAAAGTGCTGTCAACATAGTCACAGAATGCCTATTGTTAAGAAGTGACAGCTTCCATCAGAATGGCAGCTATTGGTCCACAAAATGGATTAATGGATGGGAATTATCTACGTGGGTTAAAAACAAAAATAAAGAGTTGGTCTTTATTTATCAATTTCATGGCAATATTGATAAGGGAAGAAAAAGATCTAAGTCCTTGACTTTCTGGACTCGAGGAAAGATTTTAAAAATTCCTTGTAAAAATGTATGATCACAATCAGACTATTGAAACCATTTTAGTTGGGAACAAAGTTCCAAAATTGTCTAGATAGTGGCAAAGAAGCCAAGAAAATAGGAAAGAAACAAAAAGAGAGCAAAAGAGTCAGCTTCAGTGTACAAGCTCGTTCTAGAAGTAGTCTGCTGGGAAAAGGAACCCCCAGCTAAATTTCCAATGTATTCCTGCGCTTGATTCAGTAACTGGTCAATGTAAAAACCAATCCTTTTGTACAACTTCTTCCAGCAACAAAAACTCCAACAGGTTGACACTACCATCATGCCTGTTCCAGACATATTTAAAAGAGAAATGATGATTTTCTTGAAAACCTACTTACATAAAAGTTGCAAGATGGTGGAGGGATTCCCACATCCTCCTTCCTCCATCTGGCTTGAAAGTATATTTGATAAAATATGCAACAAAGCACATGATTTATAAGGGAGAGTCAAATGGATGATTTGGGAATCGATCTCTTGTTGATAGTAAACTTCATATCCACTCGGTGTGACCTTTTTAAAACAAAATGTGGAGCTGAGGCATGAATCTGCCACAACAATTGTAAAGCAAACATACACACTCCCCTTCATATGCCCCCCCCTCCACACACACCTAGGCACACACAGAGATCAGCATAGCAGATCATGAACACCTTGGAAAAGACTGAAATGCTAAATGCCTCTCTTGATGGGCAAAAGAGCTGGTGCAGTAATTCAAATGCCTGGTACAAAAATTCTGTTTAATATTTAGCTCCTATTTAAAACACAGCTTTTCATTTCATTCTATTTACAGAATATTTTCATTTCATTTGTTTCTTTAAAATTACTTAGTTCTCACCTGTTGTATGTCTAGGAATATTTTCTTCCAAAAATAGAAAAAAATAGATGATATCTTTTCAGCAGAAAACATTGGTTGATACAATTTTAAACCATCATGATATGGAAGAATTCTTCTGTCCCTCTCGAAGGTGGAAGAAGCATTTGGATCACAGATCATCTACAATGAAATACTTGACATGTTTAAGATGCTTTCAATCAATTTTGATCGTCAATTGCTTATTTGTTGTAAACAGTAATTTTTCAGTGAAGGGAAAGTGTGTGTGGTATATCTACATGATATGTTCAAAGGCAGTTCCTACTAATGGCCAGGCTGAATTCCAGTAAATAATGTCCCGAATGATATTTTGCCGCCTTCTTTGGCACTTCATGAAATCTTACCCCGATGAAGTGCTGAAACACAGAGATTTTCTCTTAGAGAGTGTCTCATGTTGTAACCTATCCCATGGATTTTATGCTGTAATTCTTATCTCTTTTAAAATTTACTATCTTCTGTACAGTTTTCATGAAACTTTCTGTTACAGTAGTGAATAGCACAGATAAATGTCATTTTGTACAACTTTGAATTTACCCCAAGAGCTGAGAGAAAACTTGATCCTATACTTCAATCCGAGTTTCTTCTATAGTCCAACTTTGTTTCTCTACCATCAAGCTTCTCCTTTGTTGCTGCTCCAAGCCCCGTCCAGGGTGACCTTGAATACTTTCAGGGATGGGACACCCACAACTTCTCTGGGCAACCTGTTCCAGTGTTCCAGCACTCCCACAGTAAAAAAGGCCTTCCTTTCATCTAATATGTGTAGGAAATCATAAATCTAGGCATAGAAGCTTGGAGTGCAAATTTGAAATTCTTTGGATTTGAAGCACATTTTATATGAATACTGACTTACAGATGACTAAAAGATGTTGATGGGCATTTGAGCTGACAAGTTTTGAAAAAGTGCACGGAAATTAAAATTGAAACCACTAAAATTAAAAACTCCTTGCCATTTTCTTTTTCCTCTCCTATTCAAAATTGCATATGTCAGATATCAGTGCTTCATGCAAACCTCTCAGATGCTCTCAGAGAAAAAGCTTTTCTTTCAGACTAAGTTGCGGTTGACATAGAACACTAGCAGGAGTGAAAGATTTTCTGGGCATCGGGGCAGCCCGTTCTCCTTGGATTTGTGTGCAGAATGCATTTTATCCAAACTGGAAAATAGATCCCAGCTCTGTTCTATTCATCATCCTTACTTCATCAGGCCAGAAGATTCTGTGAAAAGTAGCCTGTGGACCTTGAAGACAGCGCATGTGAACCAGATGAGAGGTGATAGAGAAGTTGAGGGAGAGAAGAAAGAGCATGAGGCTGAAACCAGAAAGTATTTCTCCACGTGATCATGGAAGATTGCAGGAGCCACTTGGTACTATCAAACCAGCCCAACTTGGCACTTGTGCCACCTTGGGTCTGGGAGCCATGTTGCATATCGTGCATTTTAAGGAGCCAGCTGGCCACACCCAGCCATATGCCCCCAAACACAAACCAAGGCCCTTTTCTCTGGCAAACAAAACTCAACTGCCCCTCTTCTGGATGGCAGATTGCAGGAACCACTTGGTACTATCAAACCAGCCCAACTTGGCACTGGTGCCACCATGGGTCTGGTCACCATCCTGCCTATTGTAGCTTTTCAGGAGCCAGCCGGTCACTCTCAGCCATAGGCCCCCAAACACAAACCTCGGCCCGTTTCCCTGGCAAACAAAAGTAAGCTGCCCCGCTTCTGCATGGCAGATTGCAGGAGCTACTTAGTACTATCAAATCAGCCCGACTTGGCACAGGTGCCACCTTGGATCTGGGAACCATCCTGTGTATCGTGGATTTTCAGGGGCCAGCCGGCCACTCTCAGCCATATGCCCCCAAAAACAAACCACGGACCTTTTCTCTGGCAAACAAAAATCAGCTGCCCCACTTCTGGATGGCAGATTGCAGGAGCCACTTGGGACTATCACACCAGCACAACATGGCACTGCTGCCACCTTGGATCTGGGAACAATCCTGCGTATCGTACATATTCAGGAACCAGCCGAACACTCCCAGCCACAGGCCCCCAAACACAAACAACGGCCCTTTACTCTGGCAAACAAAACTCAACTGCCCCTCTTCTGGATGGCAAATTGCAGGACGCACTTGGTACTACAAAAAGAGCCCGACTTGGCAGTGGTGCCACCTTGGCTCTGGGAACCATCCTGCGTATCGAGCATTTTAAGGAGCCAGCCGGCAATTCCCAGCCGTATGCCCCAAAAAGAAACCATGGACCTTTTCTCTGGCAAAAAAAACTCAGCTGTCCCGCTTCTGGATGGCAGATTGCAGGAGTTACTTTGAACCATACAACCAGCCTTACTTGGCACTGGTGCCACCTTGGATCTGGGAACCATCCTGCCTATCGTTGATTTTCAGGGGCCAGCCGGCCACTCTCAGCCATAGGCCCCCAAACACAAACCACAGCCCTTTTCTCTAGCAAACAAAATTCAACTGCCCCGCTTCTGGATGGCAAATTGCAGGAGCCACTGGGTACTACAAAAACAGCCTGACTTGGCACTGGTGCCACCTTGCGTCTGGTTACCATGCGGCGTATCGTGCATTTTAAGGAGCCAGGTGGCCACTCCCAGCCATATGCCCCCAAACACAACCCACGGCCCTTTTCTCTGGCAAACAAAACTCAGCTGCCCCGCTTCTGGATGGCAGATTGCAGGAGACACTTGGTACTATCAAACCAGCCCGACTTGGCACTGGTGCCACCTTGGGTCTGGGAACCATCCTGCGTATTGTGGATTGTCAGGAGACAGCCAACCACTCTCGGCCACAGAGCCCAATCAAAAACAAAGGTCCGTTTCCCTGGCAAAAAAAACTCAGCTGCCCCGCTTCTGGATGGGAGATTGCAGGAGGCACTTGACACTGTCAAACGAGCCCCACTTGGCACTGGTGCCACCTTGGGTCTGGGAACCATGCTGCGTATCGTGGATTTTCAGGAGCCAGCCGGCCACTGCCAGCCACAGGCCCCCAACAAAATCCACGGCCCTTTTTTCTCGCAAACAAAACTTAGCTGCCTCACTTCTGGATGGCAGATTGCAGGAGCCACTTGGTGTAATCAAACCAGCCCGACTTGGCACTGGTGCCACCTTGGGTCTGGGAACCATCCTGCGTATCGTGGATTCTAAGGAGCCAGCCGGCCACTCCCAGCCACAGGCCCCCAAACAAAATCAACGGCGCTGTTCCCTGGAAAACAAAACACGCCTGCCAACTTTTTGATGGAGTTTGCAGGAGCCACTTGGTACTATCAAACCAGCCCGACTTGGCACTGGTGCCACCTTGGGTCTGGGAACCATCCTGCGTATCGTGGATTCTAAGGAGCCAGCCGGCCACTCCTAGCCACAGGCCCCCAAACAAAAACCTAGGCCTATTTCTCTGGCAAACAAAAGTAAGCTGCCCTGCTTCTGGATGGCAGATTGCAGGAGACACTTGGTACTATCAAACCAGCCCAACTTGGCACTGGTGCCACCTTGGATCTGGGAACCATGCCCTGTATCGTGGATATTCAGGGGCCAGCCGGCCACTCTCAGCCATATGCCCCCAAAAACAAACCACGGACCTTTTCTCTGGCAAACAAAACTCAACTGCCCCACTTCTGGATGGCAGATTGCAGGAGCCACTTGGGACTATCACACCAGCACAACATGGCACTGCTGCCACCTTGGATCTGGGAACAATCCTGCGTATCGTACATATTCAGGAACCAGCCGAACACTCCCAGCCACAGGCCCCCAAACACAAACAACGGCCCTTTTCTCTGGCAAACAAAACTCAACTGCCCCTCTTCTGGATGGCAAATTGCAGGACGCACTTGGTACTACAAAAAGAGCCCGACTTGGCAGTGGTGCCACCTTGGCTCTGGGAACCATCCTGCGTATCGAGCATTTTAAGGAGCCAGCCGGCAATTCCCAGCCGTATGCCCCAAAAAGAAACCATGGACCTTTTCTCTGGCAAAAAAAACTCAGCTGTCCCGCTTCTGGATGGCAGATTGCAGGAGTTACTTTGAACCATACAACCAGCCTTACTTGGCACTGGTGCCACCTTGGATCTGGGAACCATCCTGCCTATCGTTGATTTTCAGGGGCCAGCCGGCCACTCTCAGCCATAGGCCCCCAAACACAAACCACAGCCCTTTTCTCTAGCAAACAAAATTCAACTGCCCCGCTTCTGGATGGCAAATTGCAGGAGCCACTGGGTACTACAAAAACAGCCTGACTTGGCACTGGTGCCACCTTGCGTCTGGTTACCATGCGGCGTATCGTGCATTTTAAGGAGCCAGGTGGCCACTCCCAGCCATATGCCCCCAAACACAACCCACGGCCCTTTTCTCTGGCAAACAAAACTCAGCTGCCCTGCTTCTGGATGGCAGATTGCAGGAGACACTTGGTACTATCAAACCAGCCCGACTTGGCACTGGTGCCACCTTGGGTCTGGGAACCATCCTGCGTATTGTGGATTGTCAGGAGACAGCCAACCACTCTCGGCCACAGAGCCCAATCAAAAACAAAGGTCCGTTTCCCTGGCAAAAAAAACTCAGCTGCCCCGCTTCTGGATGGGAGATTGCAGGAGGCACTTGACACTGTCAAACGAGCCCCACTTGGCACTGGTGCCACCTTGGGTCTGGGAACCATGCTGCGTATCGTGGATTTTCAGGAGCCAGCCGGCCACTGCCAGCCACAGGCCCCCAAACACAAACCACAGCCTTTTTCTCTGGCAAACAAAACTCAGCTGCCCCGCTTCTGGATGGCAGATTGCAGGAGCCACTTGGTACTATCAAACCAGCCCGACTTGGCACTGGTGCCACCTTGGGTCTGGGAACCATCCTGCCTATCGTGGATTTTAAGGAGCCAGCCGGCTACTCCCAGCCACAGGCCCCCAACAAAAACCACGGCCCTTTTTTCTCGCAAACAAAACTTAGCTGCCTCACTTCTGGATGGCAGATTGCAGGAGCCACTTGGTGTAATCAAACCAGCCCGACTTGGCACTGGTGCCACCTTGGGTCTGGGAACCATCCTGCGTATCGTGGATTCTAAGGAGCCAGCCGGCCACTCCCAGCCACAGGCCCCCAAACAAAATCAACGGCGCTGTTCCCTGGAAAACAAAACACGCCTGCCAACTTTTTGATGGAGTTTGCAGGAGCCACTTGGTACTATCAAACCAGCCCGACTTGGCACTGGTGCCACCTTGGGTCTGGGAACCATCCTGCGTATCGTGGATTCTAAGGAGCCAGCCGGCCACTCCTAGCCACAGGCCCCCAAACAAAAACCTAGGCCTATTTCTCTGGCAAACAAAAGTAAGCTGCCCTGCTTCTGGATGGCAGATTGCAGGAGACACTTGGTACTATCAAACCAGCCCAACTTGGCACTGGTGCCACCTTGGATCTGGGAACCATGCTCTGTATCGTGGATATTCAGGGGCCAGCCGGCCACTCTCAGCCATATGTCCCCAAACAGAAACCTCGGCCCGTTTCTCTGGCAAACAAAACTCAACTGCCCCTCTTCTGGATGGCAAATTGCAGGATGAACTTGATACTAAAACCGCAGGCCGACTTGGTAGTGGTGACACCTTGGGCCTGGGAACCATCATGCGTATCGAGCATTTTAAGGAGCCAGCCGGCCACTCCCAGCAATATGCCCCCAAAAACAATCCACGGAATTTTCCTCTGGCAAACAAAAATCAGCTGCCTCGCTTCTGGATGGCAGATTGCAGGAGCCACTTTGCACCATCAAACCAGCCCGACTTGGCACTGGTGCCACATTGCATCTGGGAACCATGCTGCCTAGCGTGGATTTTCAGGAGCCAGCCGGCCACTCTCAGCTATATGCCCCCAAACAAAACCCACGGCCCGTTTCCCTGGCAAACAAAATTAAGCTGCCCCGCTTCTGGATGGCAGATTGCAGGACGCACTTGGTAGTATCAAACCAGCAAAACTTGGCACTGGTGCCACCTTGGGTCTGGGAACCATCCTGCGTATCGTGGGTTCAAAGGAGCCAGCCGGTCACTCCCAGCCACAGGCCCCCAAATACAAACAATGTCGCTTTTCCCTGGAAAACAAAACTCGCCTGCCAACTTTTTGATGGCAGATTGCAGGAGCCACTTGGTACTATCAAACCAGCCCAACTTGGCACTGGTGCCACCATGGGTCTGGTAACCATCCTGCCTATTGTAGCTTTCCAGGAGCCAGCCGGACACTCCCAGCCATAGGTCCCCAGTCACAAACCTCGGCCCGTTTCCCTGGCAAACAAAAGTAAGCTACCCCGCTTCTGGATGGCAGATTGCAGGAGCCACTTGGTACTATCAAACCAGCCCAACTTGGCACTGGTGCCACCTTGGGTCTGGGAACCATGCTGCGTAACACAGATTCTAAGGCGCCAGTCGGCCACTACGAGCCACAAGCCCCCAAACACAAACAACGGCGCTATTCTCTGGCAAACAAAACTCAACTGCCCCTCTTCTGGATGGCAAATTGCAGGACGCACTTGGTACTATAAAAACAGCCCAACTTGGCACTGGTGCCCCCTTGGGTCTGGGAACCATCCTGCGTATCGATCTTTTTAATGAGACAGCCGGCCACTCCCAGCCATATGCCCCCAAACACAACCCACGGCCCTTTTCTCTGGCAAACAAAACTCAACTGCACCGCTTCTGGATGGCAGATTGCAGGAGCCACTTGGTACTATCAAACCAGCCCGACTTGGCACTGGTGCCACCTTGGGTCTGGGAACCATCCTGCGTATTGTGGGTTGTCAGGAGCCAGCCGAACACTCTCGGCCACAGACCCCAATTAAAAACAACGGCCCGTTTCACAGGCAAACAAAACTCAGCTGCCCCGCTTCTGGATGGGAGATTGCAGGAGGCACTTGGTGTAATCAAACCAGCCCGACTTGGCACTGGTGCCACCTTGGGTCTGGGAACCATCCTGCGTATCGTGGATTCTAAGGAGCCAGCCGGCCACTCCTAGCCACAGGCCCCCAAACAAAAACCTAGGCCTATTTCTCTGGCAAACAAAAGTAAGCTGCCCTGCTTCTGGATGGCAGATTGCAGGAGACACTTGGTACTATCAAACCAGCCCGACTTGGCACTGGTGCCACCTTGGATCTGGGAACCATGCTCTGTATCGTGGATATTCAGGGGCCAGCCGGCCACTCTCAGCCATATGTCCCCAAACAGAAACCTCGGCCCGTTTCTCTCGCAAACAAAACTCAACTGCCCCTCTTCTGGATGGCAAATTGCAGGATGAACTTGATACTAAAACCGCAGGCCGACTTGGTAGTGGTGACACCTTGGGCCTGGGAACCATCATGCGTATCGAGCATTTTAAGGAGCCAGCCGGCCACTCCCAGCAATATGCCCCCAAAAACAATCCACGGAATTTTCCTCTGGCAAACAAAAATCAGCTGCCTCGCTTCTGGATGGCAGATTGCAGGAGCCACTTTGCACCATCAAACCAGCCCGACTTGGCACTGGTGCCACATTGCATCTGGGAACCATGCTGCCTAGCGTGGATTTTCAGGAGCCAGCCGGCCACTCTCAGCTATATGCCCCCAAACAAAACCCACGGCCCGTTTCCCTGGCAAACAAAATTAAGCTGCCCCGCTTCTGGATGGCAGATTGCAGGACGCACTTGGTACTATCAAACCAGCAAAACTTGGCACTGGTGCCACCTTGGGTCTGGGAACCATCCTGCGTATCGTGGGTTCAAAGGAGCCAGCCGGTCACTCCCAGCCACAGGCCCCCAAATACAAACAATGTCGCTTTTCCCTGGAAAACAAAACTCGCCTGCCAACTTTTTGATGGCAGATTGCAGGAGCCACTTGGTACTATCAAACCAGCCCAACTTGGCACTGGTGCCACCATGGGTCTGGTCACCATCCTGCCTATCGTAGCTTTCCAGGAGCCAGCCGGTCACTCCCAGCCATAGGTCCCCAGTCACAAACCTCGGCCCGTTTCCCTGGCAAACAAAAGTAAGCTACCCCGCTTCTGGATGGCAGATTGCATGAGCCACTTGGTACTATCAAACCAGCCCAACTTGGCACTGGTGCCACCTTGGGTCTGGGAACCATGCTGCGTAACACAGATTCTAAGGCGCCAGTCGGCCACTACGAGCCACAAGCCCCCAAACACAAACAACGGCGCTATTCTCTGGCAAACAAAACTCAACTGCCCCTCTTCTGGATGGCAAATTGCAGGACGCACTTGGTACTATAAAAACAGCCCGACTTGGCACTGGTGCCCTCTTGGGTCTGGGAACCATCCTGCGTATCGATCTTTTTAATGAGACAGCCGGCCACTCCCAGCCATATGCCCCCAAACACAACCCACGGCCCTTTTCTCTGGCAAACAAAACTCAACTGCACCGCTTCTGGATGGCAGATTGCAGGAGCCACTTGGTACTATCAAACCAGCCCGACTTGGCACTGGTGCCACCTTGGGTCTGGGAACCATCCTGCGTATTGTGGGTTATCAGGAGCCAGCCGAACACTCTCGGCCACAGACCCCAATTAAAAACAACGGCCCGTTTCACAGGCAAACAAAACTCAGCTGCCCCGCTTCTGGATGGGAGATTGCAGGAGCCACTGGGTACTATAAAACCAGCCCTACTTGGCACTGATGCCACCTTGGGTCTGGGAACCATGCTGCGTATCATGGATTTTCAGGAGCCAGCCGGCCACTGCCAGCCACAGGCCCCGAAACACAAAAAACAGCCTTTTTCTCTGGCAAACAAAATTCAGCTGCCCCGCTTCTGGATGGCAGATTGCAGGAACCACTTGGTACTAACAAACCAGCCCGACTTGGCACTGATGCCACCTTGGGTCTGGGAACCATCCTGCGTATCGTGGATTCTAAGGAGCCAGCTGGCCACTCCCAGCCACAGGCCCCAAAACACACACAACGGTGCTTTTCCCTGGAAAACAAAACTCGCCTGCCAAACTTTTGATGGCAGATTGCAGGAGCCACTTGTTATTATCAAACCAGCCCAACTTGGCACTGGTGCCACCATGGGTCTGGTCACCATCCTGCCTATCGTAGCTTTTCAGGAGCCAGCCAGCCACCCCCAGCCAGAGGCCCCCAGACAAATATTTCGGCCCGTTTCCCTGGCAAACAAAAGTAAGCTGCCCTGCTTCTGGATGGCAGATTGCAGGAGCCACTTGGTACCATCAAACCAGCCCAACTTGGCACTGGTGCCAACTCAGGTCTGGGAACCATGCTGCGTATCGTGGGTTCTAAGGAGCCAGCTGGCCACTCCCAGCCACAGGCACCCAAACACAAACAACGGCGCTTTTCCCTGGAAAACAAAACTCGCCTGCCAACTTTTTGATGGCAGATTGCAGGAGCCACTTGGTACTATCAAACCAGCCCAACTTGGCACTGGTGCCACCATGGGTCTGGTCACCATCCTGCCTATCGTAGCTTTTCAGGAGCCAGCCGGTCACTCCCAGCCATAGGCCCCCAGACACAAACCTCGGCCCGTTTCCCTGGCAAACAAAAGTAAGCTGCCCCGCTTCTGCATGGCAGATTGCAGGAGCTACTTAGTACTATCAAACCAGCCCGACTTGGCACTGGTGACACCTCTGGTCTGGGAACCATCCTGCCTATCGTGGATTTTCAGGGGCCAGCCGGCCACTCTCAGCCATATGCCCCAAAAACAAACCACGGCCCTTTTCTCTGGCAAACAAAACTCAACTGCCCCTCTTCTGGATGGCAAATTTTAGGACGCACTTTGTACTACGAAAACCGCCCGACGTGGCACTGGTGCCACCTTGTGTCAGGGAACCATCCTGCATATCGAGCTTTTTAAGGAGCCAGCCGGCCACGCCCAGCCATACACCCCCAAAAACAAACCACGGACCATATCTCTTGGAAACAAAAATCCGCTGCCCCGCGTCTGGATGGCAGATTGCAGGAGCCACTTTGCACCATCAAACTAGCCCGACTTGGCACTGGTGCCACCTTGGGTCTGGGAACAATCCTGCATATCGTGGATTCTAAGGAGCCAGCCGGCCACTCCCTGCCACAGGCCCCCAAACAAAAACAACGGCGCTTTTCCCTGGAAAACAAAATTCGCCTGCCAGCATTTTGATGGCAGATTGCAGGAGCCACTTGGTACGTTCAAATCATCCCAACTTGGCACTGGTGCCACTATGGGTCTGGGAACCATCCTGCCTATTGTAGCATTTCAGGAGCCAGCCGGTCACTCCCAGCCATAGGCCCCCAGACACAAACCTCGGACCGTTTCCCTGGCAAACAAAATTAAGCTGCCCCGATTCTGGATGGCAGATTGCAGGAGCCACTTGGTTGTGTCAAACCAGCCCGACTTGGCACTGGTGCCACCTTGGGTCTGGGAACCATCCTGCGTAACGTGGATTCTAAGCAGCCACCCGGCCACTCTGAGCCACAGGCCCCCAAACACAAACAACGGCGCTTTTCCCTGGAAAACAAAACTCGCCTGCCAACTTTTTGATGGCAGACTGCAGGAGCCACTTGGTACTATCAAACCAGCCCAACTTGGCACTGGTGCCACCTCTGGTCTGGGAACCATCCTGCCTATCGTAGCTTTTCAGGAGCCAGCCGGTCACTCCCAGCCATAGACCCCCAGACAAAAACCTCGGCCCGTTTCCCTGGAAAACAAAAGTAAGTTACCCCGATTCTGGATGGCAGATTGCAGGAGCCACTTGGTACTATCAAATCAGCCCAACTTGGCACTGGTGCCACCATGGGTCTGGTAAACATCCTGCCTATCGTAGCTTTTCAGGAGCCAGCCGGTCACTCCCTGCCATAGGCCCCCGGACACAAACCTCGGCCCGTTTCCCTGGCAAACAAAAGTAAGCTGCCCCGCTTTTGGATGGCAGATTGCTGGATGCACTTGGTACTTACAAACCAGCCCGACTTGGCCCTGGTGCCACCTTGGCTCTGGGAACCATGCTGCGTAACGTAGATTCTACGAGGACAGGCGGCCACTCCCAGCCACAGGCCTCTAAACAAAAACAACGGCGCTTTTCCCTGGAAAACAAAACTCGCCTGCCAACTTCTTGATGGCAGATTGCAGGAGCCACTTGGTACTATCAAACCAGCCCAACTTGGCACTGGTGCCACCATGGGTCTGGTCACCATCCTGCCTATCGTAGCTTTTCAGGAGCCAGCCGCTCACTCCCAGCCATAGGCCCCCAGACAAATACCTCGGCACGTTTCCCTGGCAAACAAAAGTAGGCTGCCCCGCTTCTGGATGGCAAATTGCAGGACGCACTTGGTACTACGAAAACAGCCCGACTTGGCACTGATGCCACCTTGGGTCAGGGAACAATCCTGTGTATAGAGCTTTTTAAGGAGCCAGCCGGCCACGTCCAGTCATATACCCCCAAAAAAAAAACCACGGAACTTTTCTCCAGCAAACAAAAATCCGCTGCCCCGCGTCTGGATGGCAGATTGCAGGAGCTATTTAGTATTATCAAACCAGCCCGACTTGGCACTGGTGGCACCATGAGTCTGGTAACCATCCTGCCTATCGTAGCTTTTCAGTAGTCAGCCGGTCACTCCCAGCCATAGGGCCCCAGACAAATACCTCGGCCCGTTTCCCTGGGAAACAAAAGTAAGCTGTCCCGCTTCTGGATGGCAGATTGCAGGGGCCACTTGGTACTATCAAACCAGCCCAACTTGTTCCCAGACCCAAGGTGGCACCAGTGCCAAGTGGGGCTGGTTTGATGGTGCAACGTGGCTCCTGCAATCTGCCATCCAAAAGCGGGGCAGCTTACTTTTGTTTGCCAGGGAAACGGGCCGAGGTTTGTGTCTGGGGGTCTATGGCTGGGAGTGACCGGCTGGCTCCTGAAAAGCTACGATAGGCAGGATGGTGACCAGACCAGAGGTGGCACCAGTGCCAAGTTGGGCTGGTTTGATAGTACCAAGTGGCTCCTGCAATCTGCCATCAAAAAGTTGGCAGGCGAGTTTTGTTTTCCAGGGAAAAGCGCCGTAGTTTTTGTTTGGGGGCCTGTGGCTCAGAGTGGCCGGGTGGCTGCTTAGAACCCACGATACGCAGGATGGTTCCCAGACCCAAGGTGGCACCAGTGCCAAGTCGGGCTGGTTTGACACAACCAAGTGGCTCCTGCAATCTGCCATCCAGAATCGGGGCAGCTTAATTTTGTTTGCCAGGGAAACGGTCCGAGGTTTGTGTCTGGGGGCCTATGGCTGGGAGTGACCGGCTGGCTCCTGAAATGCTACAATAGGCAGGATGGTTCCCAGACCCATGGTGGCACCAGTGCCAAGTTGGGATGATTTGATAGTACCAAGTGGCTCCTGCAATCTGCCATCAAAATTTGGCAGGCGAATTTTGTTTTCCAGGGAAAAGCGCCGTTGTTTGTGTTTGGGGGCCTGTGGCTGGGAGTGGCCGGCTGGCTCCTTAGAATCCACGATATGCAGGATTGTTCCCAGACCCAAGGTGGCACCAGTGCCAAGTCGGGCTGGTTTGATGGTGCAAAGTGGCTCCTGCAATCTGCCATACAGACGCGGGGCAGCGGATTTTTGTTTCCAAGAGAAATGGTCCGTGGTTTGTTTTTGGGGGTTTATGGCTGGGCGTGGCCGGCTGGCTCCTTAAAAAGCTCGATATGCAGGATGGTTCCCTGACACAAGGTGGCACCAGTGCCACGTCGGGCGGTTTTCGTAGTACAAAGTGCGTCCTAAAATTTGCCATCCAGAAGAGGGGCAGTTGAGTTTTGTTTGCCAGAGAAAAGGGCCGTGGTTTGTTTTTGGGGGCATATGGCTGAGAGTGGCCGGCTGGCTCCTGAAAAGCTACGATAGGCAGGATGTTTACCAGACCCATGGTGGCACCAGTGCCAAGTTGGGCTGATTTGATAGTACCAAGTGGCTCCTGCAATCTGCCATCCAGAATCGGGGTAGCTTACTTTTGTTTTCCAGGGAAACGGGCCGAGGTTTGTGTCTGGGGGTCTATGGTTGGGAGTGGCCGGCTGGCTCCTTAGAAACCACGATACGCAGCATGGTTCCCAGACAAGAGGTGCCACCAGTGCCAAGTTGGGCTGGTTTGATACTACCAAGTGGTTCCTGCAATCTGCCATCCAGAAGCGGGGCAGCTTACTTTTGTTTGCCAGGGAAACGGATCGTTGTTTGTGTTTGGGGGCCTATGGCTGGGACTGACCGGCTGGCTCCATAAAATCCACGATAAGCAGCATGGTTCCCAGACCAGAGGTGGCACCAGTGCCAAGTCGGGCTGGTTTGATAGTACCAAGTGGCTCCTGCAATCTGCCATCCAGAAGCGGGGCAGCTTACTTTTGTTTGCCAGGGAAACGGGCCGAGGTTTGTGTCTCGGGGCCTATGGCAGGCAGTGACCGGCTGGCTCCTGAAAGCTACGATAGGCAGGATGGTGACCAGACCCATGGTGGCACCAGTGCCAAGTTGGGCTGGTTTGATAGTACCAAGTGGCTCCTGCAATCTGCCATCAAGAAGTTGGCAGGCGAGTTTTGTTTTCCAGGGAAAAGCGCCGTTGTTTGTGTTTGGGGGCCTGTGGTTGGGAGTGGCCGGCTGGCTCCTTAGAAACCACGATACGCAGGATGGTTCCCAGACCAGAGGTGGCACCAGTGCCAAGTCGGGCTGGTTTGATAGTACCAAGTGGCTCCTGCAATCTGCCATCCAGAAGCGGGGCAGCTTACTTTTGTTTGCCACGGAAACGGGCCGTTGTTTGTGTTTGGGGGCCTGTGGCTGGGAGTGGCCGACTGGCTCCTTAGAATCCACGATACGCAGGATGGTTCCCAGACCAGAGGTGGCACCAGTGCCAAGTCGGGCTGGTTTGATAGTACCAAGTGGCTCCTGCAATCTGCCATCCAGAAGCGGGGCAGCTTAATTTTCTTTGCCAGGGAAACGGGCCGAGCTTTGTGTCTGGGGGCCTATGGCTGGGAGTGACCGGCTGGCTCCTGAAAAGTTACGATAGGAAGGATGGTGGCCAGACCCATGGTGGCGCCAGTGCCAAGTTGGGCTGATTTGATAGTACCAAGTGGCTCCTGCAATCTGCCATCAAAACGTTGGTAGGCGAGTTTTGTTTTCCAGGGAAAAGCGCCGTTGTTTGTGTTTGGGGGCCTGTGGCTGGGAGTGGCCGGCTGGCTCCTTAGAATCCACGATACGCAGGATGGTTCCCAGACTTGTCGTGGCACCAGTGCCAAGTCGGGCTGGTTTGATAGTACCAAGTGGATCCTGCAATCTGCCATCCAGAAGCGGGGCAGCTTACTTTTGTTTGCCAGGGAAACGGGCCGAGGTTTTTGTCTGGGGGCCTATGGCTGGGAGTGACCGGCTGGCTCCTGAAAAGCTACGATAGGCAGGATGGTGACCAGACCCATGGTGGCAGCAGTGCCAAGTTGGGCTGGTTTGATAGTACCAAGTGGCTCCTGCAATCTGCCATCAAAAAGTTGGCAGGCGAGTTTTGTTTTCCAGGGAAAAGCGCCGTTGTTTGTGTTTGGGTGCCTGTGGTGGGAGTGGCCGGCTGGCTCTTTAGAATCCACGATACGCAGGATGGTTCCCAGACCAGTGGTGGCACCAGTGCCAAGTCGGGCGGGTTTGATAGTAACAAGTGCGTCCTACAATCTGCCATCCAGAAGCAGGGCAGCTTACTTTTGTTTTCCAGGGAAACGGGCCGAGGTTTTTGTCTGGGGGCCTATGGCTGGGAGTGACCGGCTGGCTCGTGAAAAGCTACGATAGGCAGGATGGTGACCAGACCCATGGCGGCACCAGTGCCAAGTTGGGCTGGTTTGATAGTACCAAGTGGCTCCTGCAATCTTCCATGATCACGTGGAGAAATACTTTCTGGTTTCAGCCTCTTGCTCTTTCTTCTCTCCCTCAACTTCTCTATCACCTCTCATCTGGTTCACATGCGCTGTCTTCAAGGTCCACAGGCTACTTTTCACAGAATCTTCTGGCCTGATGAAGTAAGAATGATGAATAGAACAGAGCTGGGATCTATTTTCCAGTTTGGATAAAATGCATTCTGCACACAAATCCAAGGAGAACGGGCTGCCCCGATGCCCAGAAAATCTTTCACTCCTGCTAGTGTTCTACGTCAACCGCAACTTAGTCTGAAAGAAAAGCTTTTTCTCTGAGAGCATCTGAGAGGTTTGCATGAAGCACTGATATCTGACATATGCAATTTTGAATAGGAGAGGAAAAAGAAAATGGCAAGGAGTTTTTAATTTTAGTGGTTTCAATTTTAATTTCCGTGCACTTTTTCAAAACTTGTCAGCTCAAATGCCCATCAACATCTTTTAGTCATCTGTAAGTCAGTATTCATATAAAATGTGCTTCAAATCCAAAGAATTTCAAATTTGCACTCCAAGCTTCTATGCCTAGATTTATGATTTCCTACACATATTAGATGAAAGGAAGGCCTTTTTTACTGTGGGAGTGCTGGAACACTGGAACAGGTTGCCCAGAGAAGTTGTGGGTGTCCCATCCCTGAAAGTATTCAAGGTCACCCTGGACGGGGCTTGGAGCAGCAACAAAGGAGAAGCTTGATGGTAGAGAAACAAAGTTGGACTATAGAAGAAACTCGGATTGAAGTATAGGATCAAGTTTTCTCTCAGCTCTTGGGGTAAATTCAAAGTTGTACAAAATGACATTTATCTGTGCTATTCACTACTGTAACAGAAAGTTTCATGAAAACTGTACAGAAGATAGTAAATTTTAAAAGAGATAAGAATTACAGCATAAAATCCATGGGATAGGTTACAACATGAGACACTCTCTAAGAGAAAATCTCTGTGTTTCAGCACTTCATCGGGGTAAGATTTCATGAAGTGCCAAAGAAGGCGGCAAAATATCATTCGGGACATTATTTACTGGAATTCAGCCTGGCCATTAGTAGGAACTGCCTTTGAACATATCATGTAGATATACCACACACACTTTCCCTTCACTGAAAAATTACTGTTTACAACAAATAAGCAATTGACAATCAAAATTGATTGAAAGCATCTTAAACATGTCAAGTATTTCATTGTAGATGATCTGTGATCCAAATGCTTCTTCCACCTTCGAGAGGGACAGAAGAATTCTTCCATATCATGATGGTTTAAAATTGTATCAACCAATGTTTTCTGCTGAAAAGATATCATCTATTTTTTTCTATTTTTGGAAGAAAATATTCCTAGACATACAACAGGTGAGAACTAAGTAATTTTAAAGAAACAAATGAAATGAAAATATTCTGTAAATAGAATGAAATGAAAAGCTGTGTTTTAAATAGGAGCTAAATATTAAACAGAATTTTTGTACCAGGCATTTGAATTACTGCACCAGCTCTTTTGCCCATCAAGAGAGGCATTTAGCATTTCAGTCTTTTCCAAGGTGTTCATGATCTGCTATGCTGATCTCTGTGTGTGCCTAGGTGTGTGTGGAGGGGGGGGCATATGAAGGGGAGTGTGTATGTTTGCTTTACAATTGTTGTGGCAGATTCATGCCTCAGCTCCACATTTTGTTTTAAAAAGGTCACACCGAGTGGATATGAAGTTTACTATCAACAAGAGATCGATTCCCAAATCATCCATTTGACTCTCCCTTATAAATCATGTGCTTTGTTGCATATTTTATCAAATATACTTTCAAGCCAGATGGAGGAAGGAGGATGTGGGAATCCCTCCACCATCTTGCAACTTTTATGTAAGTAGGTTTTCAAGAAAATCATCATTTCTCTTTTAAATATGTCTGGAACAGGCATGATGGTAGTGTCAACCTGTTGGAGTTTTTGTTGCTGGAAGAAGTTGTACAAAAGGATTGGTTTTTACATTGACCAGTTACTGAATCAAGCGCAGGAATACATTGGAAATTTAGCTGGGGGTTCCTTTTCCCAGCAGACTACTTCTAGAACGAGCTTGTACACTGAAGCTGACTCTTTTGCTCTCTTTTTGTTTCTTTCCTATTTTCTTGGCTTCTTTGCCACTATCTAGACAATTTTGGAACTTTGTTCCCAACTAAAATGGTTTCAATAGTCTGATTGTGATCATACATTTTTACAAGGAATTTTTAAAATCTTTCCTCGAGTCCAGAAAGTCAAGGACTTAGATCTTTTTCTTCCCTTATCAATATTGCCATGAAATTGATAAATAAAGACCAACTCTTTATTTTTGTTTTTAACCCACGTAGATAATTCCCATCCATTAATCCATTTTGTGGACCAATAGCTGCCATTCTGATGGAAGCTGTCACTTCTTAACAATAGGCATTCTGTGACTATGTTGACAGCACTTTGGGTGAAGATCCTAACTGGTCTTAGATATACATAGGGAGAAATTTGCTCAGCCAGTGTCAGTCTTAAGCATGCGTATCAGAAGATCTTTCTAGAGCTGGGAATTTTCCCATGAAAGGGATTCAGTTAGGGAAGAGACACTTGTGCCAGAGTTTTACATTCTTCTTGAACACTGCTTAAGGAACTTAGATGCCATGTCCATTTGGATCTCTGTCTGCACAGAACTTTGTCATGCCAGCGCTTTGAAATGCATCTTGAAGAGAATTCACTAGCACAGAATGAAAGAGAGTGGAAGGGGTTGGTGGGGCTAACCAGGCCCAACCCCCCTGCCTAAACCAGGATACCTAGAGCCTCTTGCCCAGGATTCTATCTGGGTGTACTTTTAATGTCTTCAAAGATCCAGGCTCCACAATCTTTCTGGGCAGTCTGTGCCGTGGTTCAGTCACCCTGACAGTAAAGAAACATTTACTGATGTTCAAAGGCAATCTCCTGTATTTCAGTGTGTGCCCACTGCCTCTTGTCTTTTCCCTCAGCATCACTGAAAAGACACTGATTCCCTCCCCTTTGCACTATTGCTTCCATATGTATGTGTGATGCCATGTAGAGGTATGTCAAAAACCTCCCTGAAGCCCAGGCAGATAATATTCCCTTCATCTACCAGTCAAGTTGATTCATCAGAGGAGTTTAAAGTGATGTTCAGCATGAAATTCCCCTGAAAAATCATGCTAACTACATTATTTGGTCATCTGTCATGTGCCTGGCAAGGATTTCCAGGAAGAGCTGCTTCATCAACTTCCTGGGGATAAAAAAGAGGCTGGCTGGTTTGTACTATGGCGAGTCCTCTTAATTGCCTTTTTTGAAGATGGGTGTCATTTGCTAACATCCACTCTTTAGCCTCTCTTGTCGTCTACATCTTAGCAAAACGCTTTTCCACTATGTCTGGCTAGGAAAAACTGTGCCAGCACAGAAAACATCTCCCATCGTGTTCTAGAAGTTGCACGGATGTCTGCCAAGTGTTTGGCAGGAAGAAAAGAAAAGTTGTCCAAAACAGCTTCCAATCGAATGTTCCTGTGATTGGAAAAGTCAGGAGAGTGCAAAGGTACTGTTTTCTATCAGTTGGCAAGGTGCGCACACAATCCCAGTGTTGTACAGCTTGCTTCTTCACCTTCCCGAAGCTGCCGCTCTCGCCGGCTGCCGGAGCCCAAGAAGCGGCTTCTTCGCGCAAAGACGATTGTGCCGCTCACAGGGCTCTCCTTAGCGCGGCTTCTGCCGAAAGACGCCCGGCAGCGGCTCTTACCTCCGGAGAGCATCCTACCTTCGTCTTTAGCTCCTCTTCTCATCTACACCTCGGCAAAAAGCTTTTCCACTATGTCTGGCTAGGAAAAACTGTGCCAGCACAGAAAACATCTCCCATCGTGTTCTAGAAGTTGCACGGATGTCTGCCAAGTGTTTGGCAGGAAGAAAAGAAAAGTTGTCCAAAACAGCTTCCAATCGAATGTTCCTGTGATTGGAAAAGTCAGGAGAGTGCAAAGGTACTGTTTTCTATCAGTTGGCAAGGTGCGCACACAATCCCAGTGTTGTACAGCTTGCTTCTTCACCTTACCGAAGCTGCCGCTCTCGCCGGCTGCCGGAGCCCAAGAAGCGGCTTCTTCGCGCAAAGACGATTGTGCCGCTCACAGGGCTCTCCTTAGCGCGGCTTCTGCCGAAAGACGCCCGGCAGCGGCTCTTACCTCCGGAGAGCATCCTACCTTCGTCTTTCGCGTCTTTTCTAGTCTACATCTTAGCAAAACGCTTTTCCACTATGTCTGGCTAGGAAAAACCGTGCCAGCACAGAAAACATCTCCCATCGTTTTCTAGAAGTTGCACGGATGTCTGCCAAGTGTTTGGGAGGAAGAAAAGAAAAGTTGTCCAAAACAGCTTCCAATCGAATGTTCATGTGATTGGAAAAGTCAGGAGTGCAAAGGTACTGTTTTCTATCAGTTGGCAAGGTGCGCACACAATCCCAGTGTTGTACAGCTTGCTTCTTCACCTTCCCGAAGCTGCCACTCTCAGGAGGTAAGAGCCGCTGCCGGGCGTCTTTCGGCAGAAGCCGCGCTAAGGAGAGCACTGTGAGCGGCACAATCGTCTTTGCGCGAAGAAGCCGCTTCTTCGGCTCCGGCAGCCGGCGAGAGCGGCAGCTTCGGGAAGGTGAAGAAGCAAGCTGTACAACACTGGGATTGTGTGCGCACCTTGCCAACTGATAGAAAACAGTACCTTTGCACTCTCCTGACTTTTCCAATCACAGGAACATTTGTTTGGAAGCGTTTTGGACAACTTTTCTTTTCCTCCTGCCAAACACTTGGCAGACATCCGTGCAACTTCTAGAACACGATGGGAGATGTTTTCTGTGCTGGCACAGTTTTTCCTAGCCAGACATAGTGGAAAAGCGTTTTGCTAAGATGTAGACTACAAAAGACGCGAAAGACGAAGGTAGGATGCTCTCCGGAGGTAAGAGCCGCTGCCGGGCGTCTTTCGGCAGAAGCCGCGCTAAGGAGAGCCCTGTGAGCGGCACAACCGTCTTTGCGCGAAGAAGCCGCTTCTTGGGCTCCGGCAGCCGGCGAGAGCGGCAGCTTCGGGAAGGTGAAGAAGCAAGCTGTACAACACTGGGATTGTGTGCGCACCTTGCCAACTGATAGAAAACAGTACCTTTGCACTCTCCTGACTTTTCCAATCACAGGAACATTCGATTGGAAGCTGTTTTGGACAACTTTTCTTTTCTTCCTGCCAAACACTTGGCAGACATCCGTGCAACTTCTAGAACACGATGGGAGATGTTTTCTGTGCTGGCACAGTTTTTCCTAGCCAGACATAGTGGAAAAGCGTTTTGCTAAGATGTAGACTACAAAAGACGCGAAAGACGAAGGTAGGATGCTCTCCGGAGGTAAGAGCCGCTGCCGGGTGTCTTTCGGCAGAAGCCGCGCTAAGCAGAGGCCTGTGAGCGGCACAATCGTCTTTGCGCGAAGAAGCCGCTTCTTCGGCTCCGGCAGCCGGCGAGAGCGGCAGCTTCGGGAAGGTGAAGAAGCAAGCTGTACAACACTGGGATTGTGTGCGCACCTTGCCAACTGATAGAAAACAGTACCTTTGCACTCTCCTGACTTTTCCAATCACAGGAACATTCGATTGGAAGCTGTTTTGGACAACTTTTCTTTTCTTCCTGCCAAACACTTGGCAGACATCCGTGCAACTTCTAGAACACGATGGGAGATGTTTTCTGTGCTGGCACAGTTTGTCCTAGCCAGACATAGTGGAAAAGCTTTTTGCCGAGGTGTAGATGAGAAGAGGAGCTAAAGACGAAGGTAGGATGCTCTCCGGAGGTAAGAGCCGCTGCCGGGCGTCTTTCGGCAGAAGCCGCGCTAAGGAGAGCACTGTGAGCGGCACAATCGTCTTTGCGCGAAGAAGCCGCTTCTTGGGCTCCGGCAGCCGGCGAGAGCGGCAGCTTCGGGAAGGTGAAGAAGCAAGCTGTACAACACTGGGATTGTGTGCGCACCTTGCCAACTGATAGAAAACAGTACCTTTGCACTCTCCTGACTTTTCCAATCACAGGAACATTCGATTGGAAGCTGTTTTGGACAACTTTTCTTTTCTTCCTGCCAAACACTTGGCAGACATCCGTGCTACATCTAGAACACGATGGGAGATGTTTTCTGTACTGGCACAGTTTTTCCTAGCCAGACATAGTGGAAAAGCTTTTTGCCGAGGTGTAGATGAGAAGAGGAGCTAAAGACGAAGGTAGGATGCTCTCCGGAGGTAAGAGCCGCTGCCGGGCGTCTTTCGGCAGAAGCCGCGCTAAGGAGAGCCCTGTGAGAGGCACAATCGTCTTTGCGCGAAGAAGCCGCTTCTTGGGCTCCGGCAGCAGGCGAGAGCGGCAGCTTCGGGAAGGTGAAGAAGCAAGCTGTACAACACTGGGATTGTGTGCGCACCTTGCCAACTGATAGAAAACAGTACCTTTGCACTCTCCTGACTTTTCCAATCACAGGAACATTCGATTGGAAGCTGTTTTGGACAACTTTTCTTTTCTTCCTGCCAAACACTTGGCAGACATCCGTGCAACGTCTAGAACACGATGGGAGATGTTTTCTGTGCTGGCACAGTTTTTCCTAGCCAGACATAGTGGAAAAGCTTTTTGCCGAGGTGTAGATGAGAAGAGGAGCTAAAGACGAAGGTAGGATGCTCTCCGGAGGTAAGAGCCGCTGCCGGGCGTCTTTCGGCAGAAGCCGCGCTAAGGAGAGCACTGTGAGCGGCACAATCGTCTTTGCGCGAAGAAGCCGCTTCTTGGGCTCCGGCAGCAGGCGAGAGCGGCAGCTTCGGGAAGGTGAAGAAGCAAGCTGTACAACACTGGGATTGTGTGCGCACCTTGCCAACTGATAGAAAACAGTACTTAGCACTCTCCTGACTTTTCCAATCACAGGAACATTCGATTGGAAGCTGTTTTGGACAACTTTTCTTTTCTTCCTGCCAAACACTTGGCAGACATCCGTGAAACTTCTAGAACACGATGGGAGATGTTTTCTGTGCTGGCACAGTTTTTCCTAGCCAGACATAGTGGAAAAGCGTTTTGCTAAGATGTAGACGACAAGAGAGGCTAAAGAGTGGATGTTAGCAAATGACACCCATCTTCAAAAAAGGCAATTAAGAGGACTCGCCATAGTACAAACCAGCCAGCCTCTTTTTTATCCCCAGGAAGTTGATGAAGCAGCTCTTCCTGGAAATCCTTGCCAGGCACATGACAGATGACCAAATAATGTAGTTAGCATGATTTTTCAGGGGAATTTCATGCTGAACATCACTTTAAACTCCTCTGATGAATCAACTTGACTGGTAGATGAAGGGAATATTTTCTGCCTGGGCTTCAGGGAGGTTTTTGACATACCTCTACATGGCATCACACATACATATGGAAGCAATAGTGCAAAGGGGAGGGAATCAGTGTCTTTTCAGTGATGCTGAGGGAAAAGACAAGAGGCAGTGGGCACACACTGAAATACAGGAGATTGCCTTTGAACATCAGTAAATGTTTCTTTACTGTCAGGGTGACTGAACCACGGCACAGACTGCCCAGAAAGATTGTGGAGCCTGGATCTTTGAAGACATTAAAAGTACACCCAGATAGAATCCTGGGCAAGAGGCTCTAGGTATCCTGGTTTAGGCAGGGGGGTTGGGCCTGGTTAGCCCCACCAACCCCTTCCACTCTCTTTCATTCTGTGCTAGTGAATTCTCTTCAAGATGCATTTCAAAGCACTGGCATGACAAAGTTCTGTGCAGACAGAGATCCAAATGGACATGGCATCTAAGTTCCTTAAGCAGTGTTCAAGAAGAATGTAAAACTCTGGCACAAGTGTCTCTTCCCTAACTGAATCCCTTTCATGGGAAAATTCCCAGCTCTAGAAAGATCTTCTGATACGCATGCTTAAGACTGACACTGGCTGAGCAAATTTCTCCCTATGTATATCTAAGACCAGTTAGGATCTTCACCCAAAGTGCTGTCAACATAGTCACAGAATGCCTATTGTTAAGAAGTGACAGCTTCCATCAGAATGGCAGCTATTGGTCCACAAAATGGATTAATGGATGGGAATTATCTACGTGGGTTAAAAACAAAAATAAAGAGTTGGTCTTTATTTATCAATTTCATGGCAATATTGATAAGGGAAGAAAAAGATCTAAGTCCTTGACTTTCTGGACTCGAGGAAAGATTTTAAAAATTCCTTGTAAAAATGTATGATCACAATCAGACTATTGAAACCATTTTAGTTGGGAACAAAGTTCCAAAATTGTCTAGATAGTGGCAAAGAAGCCAAGAAAATAGGAAAGAAACAAAAAGAGAGCAAAAGAGTCAGCTTCAGTGTACAAGCTCGTTCTAGAAGTAGTCTGCTGGGAAAAGGAACCCCCAGCTAAATTTCCAATGTATTCCTGCGCTTGATTCAGTAACTGGTCAATGTAAAAACCAATCCTTTTGTACAACTTCTTCCAGCAACAAAAACTCCAACAGGTTGACACTACCATCATGCCTGTTCCAGACATATTTAAAAGAGAAATGATGATTTTCTTGAAAACCTACTTACATAAAAGTTGCAAGATGGTGGAGGGATTCCCACATCCTCCTTCCTCCATCTGGCTTGAAAGTATATTTGATAAAATATGCAACAAAGCACATGATTTATAAGGGAGAGTCAAATGGATGATTTGGGAATCGATCTCTTGTTGATAGTAAACTTCATATCCACTCGGTGTGACCTTTTTAAAACAAAATGTGGAGCTGAGGCATGAATCTGCCACAACAATTGTAAAGCAAACATACACACTCCCCTTCATATGCCCCCCCCTCCACACACACCTAGGCACACACAGAGATCAGCATAGCAGATCATGAACACCTTGGAAAAGACTGAAATGCTAAATGCCTCTCTTGATGGGCAAAAGAGCTGGTGCAGTAATTCAAATGCCTGGTACAAAAATTCTGTTTAATATTTAGCTCCTATTTAAAACACAGCTTTTCATTTCATTCTATTTACAGAATATTTTCATTTCATTTGTTTCTTTAAAATTACTTAGTTCTCACCTGTTGTATGTCTAGGAATATTTTCTTCCAAAAATAGAAAAAAATAGATGATATCTTTTCAGCAGAAAACATTGGTTGATACAATTTTAAACCATCATGATATGGAAGAATTCTTCTGTCCCTCTCGAAGGTGGAAGAAGCATTTGGATCACAGATCATCTACAATGAAATACTTGACATGTTTAAGATGCTTTCAATCAATTTTGATTGTCAATTGCTTATTTGTTGTAAACAGTAATTTTTCAGTGAAGGGAAAGTGTGTGTGGTATATCTACATGATATGTTCAAAGGCAGTTCCTACTAATGGCCAGGCTGAATTCCAGTAAATAATGTCCCGAATGATATTTTGCCGCCTTCTTTGGCACTTCATGAAATCTTACCCCGATGAAGTGCTGAAACACAGAGATTTTCTCTTAGAGAGTGTCTCATGTTGTAACCTATCCCATGGATTTTATGCTGTAATTCTTATCTCTTTTAAAATTTACTATCTTCTGTACAGTTTTCATGAAACTTTCTGTTACAGTAGTGAATAGCACAGATAAATGTCATTTTGTACAACTTTGAATTTACCCCAAGAGCTGAGAGAAAACTTGATCCTATACTTCAATCCGAGTTTCTTCTATAGTCCAACTTTGTTTCTCTACCATCAAGCTTCTCCTTTGTTGCTGCTCCAAGCCCCGTCCAGGGTGACCTTGAATACTTTCAGGGATGGGACACCCACAACTTCTCTGGGCAACCTGTTCCAGTGTTCCAGCACTCCCACAGTAAAAAAGGCCTTCCTTTCATCTAATATGTGTAGGAAATCATAAATCTAGGCATAGAAGCTTGGAGTGCAAATTTGAAATTCTTTGGATTTGAAGCACATTTTATATGAATACTGACTTACAGATGACTAAAAGATGTTGATGGGCATTTGAGCTGACAAGTTTTGAAAAAGTGCACGGAAATTAAAATTGAAACCACTAAAATTAAAAACTCCTTGCCATTTTCTTTTTCCTCTCCTATTCAAAATTGCATATGTCAGATATCAGTGCTTCATGCAAACCTCTCAGATGCTCTCAGAGAAAAAGCTTTTCTTTCAGACTAAGTTGCGGTTGACGTAGAACACTAGCAGGAGTGAAAGATTTTCTGGGCATCGGGGCAGCCCGTTCTCCTTGGATTTGTGTGCAGAATGCATTTTATCCAAACTGGAAAATAGATCCCAGCTCTGTTCTATTCATCATCCTTACTTCATCAGGCCAGAAGATTCTGTGAAAAGTAGCCTGTGGACCTTGAAGACAGCGCATGTGAACCAGATGAGAGGTGATAGAGAAGTTGAGGGAGAGAAGAAAGAGGATGAGGCTGAAACCAGAAAGTATTTCTCCACGTGATCATGGAAGATTGCAGGAGCCACTTGGTACTATCAAACCAGCCCAACTTGGCACTTGTGCCACCTTGGGTCTGGGAGCCATGTTGCATATCGTGCATTTTAAGGAGCCAGCTGGCCACACCCAGCCATATGCCCCCAAACACAAACCAAGGCCCTTTTCTCTGGCAAACAAAACTCAACTGCCCCTCTTCTGGATGGCAGATTGCAGGAACCACTTGGTACTATCAAACCAGCCCAACTTGGCACTGGTGCCACCATGGGTCTGGTCACCATCCTGCCTATTGTAGCTTTTCAGGAGCCAGCCGGTCACTCTCAGCCATAGGCCCCCAAACACAAACCTCGGCCCGTTTCCCTGGCAAACAAAAGTAAGCTGCCCCGCTTCTGCATGGCAGATTGCAGGAGCTACTTAGTACTATCAAATCAGCCCGACTTGGCACAGGTGCCACCTTGGATCTGGGAACCATCCTGTGTATCGTGGATTTTCAGGGGCCAGCCGGCCACTCTCAGCCATATGCCCCCAAAAACAAACCACGGACCTTTTCTCTGGCAAACAAAAATCAGCTGCCCCACTTCTGGATGGCAGATTGCAGGAGCCACTTGGGACTATCACACCAGCACAACATGGCACTGCTGCCACCTTGGATCTGGGAACAATCCTGCGTATCGTACATATTCAGGAACCAGCCGAACACTCCCAGCCACAGGCCCCCAAACACAAACAACGGCCCTTTTCTCTGGCAAACAAAACTCAACTGCCCCTCTTCTGGATGGCAAATTGCAGGACGCACTTGGTACTACAAAAAGAGCCCGACTTGGCAGTGGTGCCACCTTGGCTCTGGGAACCATCCTGCGTATCGAGCATTTTAAGGAGCCAGCCGGCAATTCCCAGCCGTATGCCCCAAAAAGAAACCATGGACCTTTTCTCTGGCAAAAAAAACTCAGCTGTCCCGCTTCTGGATGGCAGATTGCAGGAGTTACTTTGAACCATACAACCAGCCTTACTTGGCACTGGTGCCACCTTGGATCTGGGAACCATCCTGCCTATCGTTGATTTTCAGGGGCCAGCCGGCCACTCTCAGCCATAGGCCCCCAAACACAAACCACAGCCCTTTTCTCTAGCAAACAAAATTCAACTGCCCCGCTTCTGGATGGCAAATTGCAGGAGCCACTGGGTACTACAAAAACAGCCTGACTTGGCACTGGTGCCACCTTGCGTCTGGTTACCATGCGGCGTATCGTGCATTTTAAGGAGCCAGGTGGCCACTCCCAGCCATATGCCCCCAAACACAACCCACAGCCCTTTTCTCTGGCAAACAAAACTCAGCTGCCCCGCTTCTGGATGGCAGATTGCAGGAGACACTTGGTACTATCAAACCAGCCCGACTTGGCACTGGTGCCACCTTGGGTCTGGGAACCATCCTGCGTATTGTGGATTGTCAGGAGACAGCCAACCACTCTCGGCCACAGAGCCCAATCAAAAACAAAGGTCCGTTTCCCTGGCAAAAAAAACTCAGCTGCCCCGCTTCTGGATGGGAGATTGCAGGAGGCACTTGACACTGTCAAACGAGCCCCACTTGGCACTGGTGCCACCTTGGGTCTGGGAACCATGCTGCGTATCGTGGATTTTCAGGAGCCAGCCGGCCACTGCCAGCCACAGGCCCCCAAACACAAACCACAGCCTTTTTCTCTGGCAAACAAAACTCAGCTGCCCCGCTTCTGGATGGCAGATTGCAGGAGCCACTTGGTACTATCAAACCAGCCCGACTTGGCACTGGTGCCACCTTGGGTCTGGGAACCATCCTGCCTATCGTGGATTTTAAGGAGCCAGCCGGCTACTCCCAGCCACAGGCCCCCAACAAAAACCACGGCCCTTTTTTCTCGCAAACAAAACTTAGCTGCCTCACTTCTGGATGGCAGATTGCAGGAGCCACTTGGTGTAATCAAACCAGCCCGACTTGGCACTGGTGCCACCTTGGGTCTGGGAACCATCCTGCGTATCGTGGATTCTAAGGAGCCAGCCGGCCACTCCCAGCCACAGGCCCCCAAACAAAATCAACGGCGCTGTTCCCTGGAAAACAAAACACGCCTGCCAACTTTTTGATGGAGTTTGCAGGAGCCACTTGGTACTATCAAACCAGCCCGACTTGGCACTGGTGCCACCTTGGGTCTGGGAACCATCCTGCGTATCGTGGATTCTAAGGAGCCAGCCGGCCACTCCTAGCCACAGGCCCCCAAACAAAAACCTAGGCCTATTTCTCTGGCAAACAAAAGTAAGCTGCCCTGCTTCTGGATGGCAGATTGCAGGAGACACTTGGTACTATCAAACCAGCCCAACTTGGCACTGGTGCCACCTTGGATCTGGGAACCATGCTCTGTATCGTGGATATTCAGGGGCCAGCCGGCCACTCTCAGCCATATGCCCCCAAAAACAAACCACGGACCTTTTCTCTGGCAAACAAAACTCAACTGCCCCACTTCTGGATGGCAGATTGCAGGAGCCACTTGGGACTATCACACCAGCACAACATGGCACTGCTGCCACCTTGGATCTGGGAACAATCCTGCGTATCGTACATATTCAGGAACCAGCCGAACACTCCCAGCCACAGGCCCCCAAACACAAACAACGGCCCTTTTCTCTGGCAAACAAAACTCAACTGCCCCTCTTCTGGATGGCAAATTGCAGGACGCACTTGGTACTACAAAAAGAGCCCGACTTGGCAGTGGTGCCACCTTGGCTCTGGGAACCATCCTGCGTATCGAGCATTTTAAGGAGCCAGCCGGCAATTCCCAGCCGTATGCCCCAAAAAGAAACCATGGACCTTTTCTCTGGCAAAAAAAACTCAGCTGTCCCGCTTCTGGATGGCAGATTGCAGGAGTTACTTTGAACCATACAACCAGCCTTACTTGGCACTGGTGCCACCTTGGATCTGGGAACCATCCTGCCTATCGTTGATTTTCAGGGGCCAGCCGGCCACTCTCAGCCATAGGCCCCCAAACACAAACCACAGCCCTTTTCTCTAGCAAACAAAATTCAACTGCCCCGCTTCTGGATGGCAAATTGCAGGAGCCACTGGGTACTACAAAAACAGCCTGACTTGGCACTGGTGCCACCTTGCGTCTGGTTACCATGCGGCGTATCGTGCATTTTAAGGAGCCAGGTGGCCACTCCCAGCCATATGCCCCCAAACACAACCCACGGCCCTTTTCTCTGGCAAACAAAACTCAGCTGCCCTGCTTCTGGATGGCAGATTGCAGGAGACACTTGGTACTATCAAACCAGCCCGACTTGGCACTGGTGCCACCTTGGGTCTGGGAACCATCCTGCGTATTGTGGATTGTCAGGAGACAGCCAACCACTCTCGGCCACAGAGCCCAATCAAAAACAAAGGTCCGTTTCCCTGGCAAAAAAAACTCAGCTGCCCCGCTTCTGGATGGGAGATTGCAGGAGGCACTTGACACTGTCAAACGAGCCCCACTTGGCACTGGTGCCACCTTGGGTCTGGGAACCATGCTGCGTATCGTGGATTTTCAGGAGCCAGCCGGCCACTGCCAGCCACAGGCCCCCAAACACAAACCACAGCCTTTTTCTCTGGCAAACAAAACTCAGCTGCCCCGCTTCTGGATGGCAGATTGCAGGAGCCACTTGGTACTATCAAACCAGCCCGACTTGGCACTGGTGCCACCTTGGGTCTGGGAACCATCCTGCCTATCGTGGATTTTAAGGAGCCAGCCGGCTACTCCCAGCCACAGGCCCCCAACAAAAACCACGGCCCTTTTTTCTCGCAAACAAAACTTAGCTGCCTCACTTCTGGATGGCAGATTGCAGGAGCCACTTGGTGTAATCAAACCAGCCCGACTTGGCACTGGTGCCACCTTGGGTCTGGGAACCATCCTGCGTATCGTGGATTCTAAGGAGCCAGCCGGCCACTCCCAGCCACAGGCCCCCAAACAAAATCAACGGCGCTGTTCCCTGGAAAACAAAACACGCCTGCCAACTTTTTGATGGAGTTTGCAGGAGCCACTTGGTACTATCAAACCAGCCCGACTTGGCACTGGTGCCACCTTGGGTCTGGGAACCATCCTGCGTATCGTGGATTCTAAGGAGCCAGCCGGCCACTCCTAGCCACAGGCCCCCAAACAAAAACCTAGGCCTATTTCTCTGGCAAACAAAAGTAAGCTGCCCTGCTTCTGGATGGCAGATTGCAGGAGACACTTGGTACTATCAAACCAGCCCAACTTGGCACTGGTGCCACCTTGGATCTGGGAACCATGCTCTGTATCGTGGATATTCAGGGGCCAGCCGGCCACTCTCAGCCATATGTCCCCAAACAGAAACCTCGGCCCGTTTCTCTGGCAAACAAAACTCAACTGCCCCTCTTCTGGATGGCAAATTGCAGGATGAACTTGATACTAAAACCGCAGGCCGACTTGGTAGTGGTGACACCTTGGGCCTGGGAACCATCATGCGTATCGAGCATTTTAAGGAGCCAGCCGGCCACTCCCAGCAATATGCCCCCAAAAACAATCCACGGAATTTTCCTCTGGCAAACAAAAATCAGCTGCCTCGCTTCTGGATGGCAGATTGCAGGAGCCACTTTGCACCATCAAACCAGCCCGACTTGGCACTGGTGCCACATTGCATCTGGGAACCATGCTGCCTAGCGTGGATTTTCAGGAGCCAGCCGGCCACTCTCAGCTATATGCCCCCAAACAAAACCCACGGCCCGTTTCCCTGGCAAACAAAATTAAGCTGCCCCGCTTCTGGATGGCAGATTGCAGGACGCACTTGGTACTATCAAACCAGCAAAACTTGGCACTGGTGCCACCTTGGGTCTGGGAACCATCCTGCGTATCGTGGGTTCAAAGGAGCCAGCCGGTCACTCCCAGCCACAGGCCCCCAAATACAAACAATGTCGCTTTTCCCTGGAAAACAAAACTCGCCTGCCAACTTTTTGATGGCAGATTGCAGGAGCCACTTGGTACTATCAAACCAGCCCAACTTGGCACTGGTGCCACCATGGGTCTGGTAACCATCCTGCCTATCGTAGCTTTCCAGGAGCCAGCCGGTCACTCCCAGCCATAGGTCCCCAGTCACAAACCTCGGCCCGTTTCCCTGGCAAACAAAAGTAAGCTACCCCGCTTCTGGATGGCAGATTGCAGGAGCCACTTGGTACTATCAAACCAGCCCAACTTGGCACTGGTGCCACCTTGGGTCTGGGAACCATGCTGCGTAACACAGATTCTAAGGCGCCAGTCGGCCACTACGAGCCACAAGCCCCCAAACACAAACAACGGCGCTATTCTCTGGCAAACAAAACTCAACTGCCCCTCTTCTGGATGGCAAATTGCAGGACGCACTTGGTACTATAAAAACAGCCCGACTTGGCACTGGTGCCCTCTTGGGTCTGGGAACCATCCTGCGTATCGAACTTTTTAATGAGACAGCCGGCCACTCCCAGCCATATGCCCCCAAACACAACCCACGGCCCTTTTCTCTGGCAAACAAAACTCAACTGCACCGCTTCTGGATGGCAGATTGCAGGAGCCACTTGGTACTATCAAACCAGCCCAACTTGGCACTGGTGCCACCTTGGGTCTGGGAACCATCCTGCGTATTGTGGGTTGTCAGGAGCCAGCCGAACACTCTCGGCCACAGACCCCAATTAAAAACAACGGCCCGTTTCACAGGCAAACAAAACTCAGCTGCCCCGCTTCTGGATGGGAGATTGCAGGAGCCACTGGGTACTATGAAACCAGCCCTACTTGGCACTGATGCCACCTTGGGTCTGGGAACCATGCTGCGTATCATGGATTTTCAGGAGCCAGCCGGCCACTGCCAGCCACAGGCCCCGAAACACAAAAAACAGCCTTTTTCTCTGGCAAACAAAATTCAGCTGCCCCGCTTCTGGATGGCAGATTGCAGGAACCACTTGGTACTAACAAACCAGCCCGACTTGGCACTGATGCCACCTTGGGTCTGGGAACCATCCTGCGTATCGTGGATTCTAAGGAGCCAGCTGGCCACTCCCAGCCACAGGCCCCAAAACACACACAACGGTGCTTTTCCCTGGAAAACAAAACTCGCCTGCCAAACTTTTGATGGCAGATTGCAGGAGCCACTTGGTATTATCAAACCAGCCCAACTTGGCACTGGTGCCACCATGGGTCTGGTCACCATCCTGCCTATCGTAGCTTTTCAGGAGCCAGCCAGCCACCCCCAGCCAGAGGCCCCCAGACAAATATTTCGGCCCGTTTCCCTGGCAAACAAAAGTAAGCTGCCCTGCTTCTGGATGGCAGATTGCAGGAGCCACTTGGTACCATCAAACCAGCCCAACTTGGCACTGGTGCCAACTCAGGTCTGGGAACCATGCTGCGTATCGTGGGTTCTAAGGAGCCAGCTGGCCACTCCCAGCCACAGGCACCCAAACACAAACAACGGCGCTTTTCCCTGGAAAACAAAACTCGCCTGCCAACTTTTTGATGGCAGATTGCAGGAGCCACTTGGTACTATCAAACCAGCCCAACTTGGCACTGGTGCCACCATGGGTCTGGTCAACATCCTGCCTATCGTAGCTTTTCAGGAGCCAGCCGGTCACTCCCAGCCATAGGCCCCCAGACACAAACCTCGGCCCGTTTCCCTGGCAAACAAAAGTAAGCTGCCCCGCTTCTGCATGGCAGATTGCAGGAGCTACTTAGTACTATCAAACCAGCCCGACTTGGCACTGGTGACACCTCTGGTCTGGGAACCATCCTGCCTATCGTGGATTTTCAGGGGCCAGCCGGCCACTCTCAGCCATATGCCCCAAAAACAAACCACGGCCCTTTTCTCTGGCAAACAAAACTCAACTGCCCCTCTTCTGGATGGCAAATTTTAGGACGCACTTTGTACTA